>NC_091483.1:56503752-57971515 GCF_947461875.1 Haliaeetus albicilla | reverse complement strand
GATGCTGCACCAGGAGCTCCTGAGGTTTTAAAACCCAGGGACCATTCTGACATTGATGATTCCTGTGGAGACACAGTGTCTTCCCCTTTCATTTGCAGCCTGGTTAATGAGCCCGTAAATTGAATTAGCTGAGTCTAAGTGCTCAAAATCCAAGCTGAAATGAAAACAAGATTAGAATAGTGTATGAAGGCTATACTTGTTTTGGTGCCTTTGGTTTCCTGAGGAATGCAGTAAGACTGAAATAATAACAATAACAACAACAACAACAATGAAAGAATATGTGACTGAAGACATATGATTCATTATAAAGTACAAACCAACCTATTAAACAGTGTTCAAATATCGGAGTGCTGGGTACTCAGCTGGTGAGTCAGTGTTTCCTGGTTCTAAAGAGATAAAGGGTAGCTAAAGGAGAAGGCATTGTATTTTTCTTTTTTTCCCCAGTGCTATGGTATGTGCATATCCTTCTGGACAATGTTTGGCATCTCTTTTTTTTAAACAGCAGATGAGTGGCCCAGGGAAGTGACTGCAAATTGGAGTCATGAATAACTGGATTTATGATAACAACAGTGCACTGAAATGTGGGAAAAAGCTGGGCAGCACTGCACCATTTGTTCCCAATGATGTTGAAGCAATAGGTGTTAAAAGAAGAAAGCCTAATCTGTTCTCCCAAGCTTTTCCTTCCTCTATAGATCAAAAAGTACCTGTTTTTCTGTTAGCAAACAGAAATGGAAGGCCTCTCTCCTCTGTTGGTGGTGCGTCTCCAGCCCTCTCTGCCCCTGCCTGTGGCTCCTGTGTGCCAGCCTTACCCGGAGACCGGCTGGACAGGACCTGACATCCCTGTGCCAATGGGTCCATCACCAGTCCAGGCTCCTCCGTTTGCACTGATTAAACTCTGAATTTCTGTTGGTATAAGGCAGCGATTTCATCAGTCAGGCCTGACAAGCATTTGCTGACATTATTTCTCTGCTCATAGTAAGGATTTGTCTAAATCAAACTGAGCGAGGCGATTCCTGGATTGGTGGCTGAGATCCACAGAGCCTAAATGACTTAATGATTTATCCCTCTTGCAATTAGCTCATCCATTGAACAGACCAATACCCTAATTCCCTGCCCTCCACCTGGTCTTCCTCTGTTCACCTCTAGACTTGGTTATGTGTTACTGTCATGCGGAAAAGTCAAACCAGTCTCATCTCTTTTGTGTCCATGGATGGGTGGCTCTTCTGCCTCCAGGTCTCATAAAGATTTACCTTTGGGAAGTGTATTGGCTTTGTATGGCAAGGTTTTGGTAGTGGAGGGGGGAGGGTTACAGGGGTGGCTTCTGTGAGAAGCTGCTAGAAGCTTTCCCTGTGTCCGACAGAGCCAATACCAGCCGGCTCCAAGATGGACCCACTGCTGGCCAAGGCTGAGCCCATCAGCAACGGTGGTAGTGCCTCTGGGAGAACAGATTTAAGAAGGGAAAAAAGTTGCGGGGACAGACAGAAATGGCAGCCGGAGAGAGGAGTGAGAACATGTAAGAGAAACAGCCCAGATCCCAAGGTCAGTGAAGCAGGAGGGGGAGGAGATGCTCCAGGCACTGGAGCAGAGATTCCCCTGCAGCCTGTGGTGAAGACCATGGTGAGGCAGGCTGTCCCCCTGCAGCCCATGGAGGTCCACGGTGGAGCAGATATCCACCTGCAGCCCAGGGAGGACCGCACACTGGAGCAGGTGGGTGCCCAAAGGAGGCTGTGACGCCGTGGGAAGCCCACAGTGGAGCAGGCTCCTGGCAGGACCTGCAGATCTGTGGAGAGAGGAGCCCACGCTGGAGCAGGTTTTCTGGCAGGACTTGTGACCCCGTGGGGGACCCACGCTGGAGCAGTGTGCTCCTGAAGGACTGCACACTGTGGAAAGGACCCACGCTGGAGCGGTTTGTGAAGAACTGCAGCCCGTGGGAAGGACCCACAATGGAGAAGTTCATGGAAGACTGTTTCCTGTGGGTGGGACCCCACGCTAGAGCAGGGGAAGAGTGTGAGGAGTCCTGCCCCTGAGGAGGATGAAGCGGCAGAAATAACGTGTGATGAACTGACTGTAAAGCCCATCCCCATCCCCCTGCACCACTGGAGGGGTAGGTAGAGAATCCGGGAGTGAAGTTGTGCCCGGGAAGAAGGGAGGGGTGGAGGGAAGGTGTTCTGAGATTTGGTTTTACTTCTCATTACCCTACTCTGGTTGATTGGTAATAAATTGAGTTAATTTTCCCCAAGTTGAGTCTGTTTTGCCCGTGACAGTAACTGGTGAGTGATCTCTTCTGTCCTTATCTTGACCCACGAGCCCTTTGTTATATTTTCTCTCCCCTGTCCAGCTGAGGAGGGGAGTGGTAGAACAGCTTTGATGGGCACCTGGTGTTCGGCCAGGGTCAACCCACCACAGGGAAGTCATGGCTATTAAACTCTCCTCAGGGGCACACAAGACAAAGCTGATATGTTTCTGTTATCCTGAAGGCTGTATGAAATGCTATCCTTCCCTTTCCATCTAGGATTTAATACATTTGTATATACATAAATATTTCCTTCACCAAAACTGATATCCACCCTGTCTTAAATTAAAAATAGCACAGCAATCCAGGGATTGGATGACTTTTCTTATCAGCTAGTGGCCATATGGGAAATCACAGTATATGCAGATCATCTTCCTTATACAGGAGTCAGTCTGCTGTTACATACATGAACAGCAGTTGGAAAAAACCCAACTTCACAAGATTTTGGAGTCCTTCTTTTCTCAGCAATGATCTGAAGACATGGAGAACAAAGACCATCTAAGGATTTTTCAAGTTTTGAATAAAAGAAACCCACAGAAAGAATATTAGTGGTAACATTAGCCAGTAACAATGGAACTAAATGAAAGTCCTTTATCTTATTTTCATCACTTTTATTCCCATGTGTGAAATGAGAGCTAAGCTGCATTATTATATGTTATTATCTCTAGAGTATCTACTGTCTACAATAATGATGTTGTTTTCTAAGGAGAAAAAAAATGATAGGAAGAAAACACTGAATATGATTTTCTTCTGTGAAAGCCAGAGATGCAAAAAAAAAAAAAAAATCTATATCACTAGTAGTCATATTTTTGGCTCAAAAATATATGTCAAAAATACTACATAGTGGAAAGTTTGAGAGACGCATGCAAGATCTGTGCTTCAAGTCAGATATAGGGTTTTGGTAGACATTTGCATGCTCAGCAGCAGAATTTCCATACAGTCTGCAAGCAGTAACTTGTATGTACTCCCACAAAAGAATAAATCTGACTAAAAAAGGGCTGCTTACATGTTGTTAGCATTGATTCCCTCAGAGCCAAAGTCCCAAAATAAATATCACCCATCCAAATCCCCAGGTTGGATATAAACAGACCTGAAAAACATTTTCATAATCTAAGAATAAAATTTAAAAAAACGTAAGCCTACTCACAGTACTTATAAATTCTTTCTGTCTCTTTATAAGAGTCTCAGAGTAATTCCAGTAAAACTATATAATTAAATCTTTCTTGTCTCCAAGGAACATTTAAGAGATGTGTTTAAATAAGGTCACTTGCTAATGAAGTGTTGACAGCTCAGAAGTAGGACTCAGCAGCAGGACTCAGCAGCTGTTTAACATAACATAGCAACGCGAGGGGAAGACCACCACATCCAAAATTTAACAATGCAGCATTCAATGATCTAGTTGGGATTTGTCCAAAATATTGAAAGCAACATGCAGGCCTAACATACCTACCTTTTAAAAAGGGCTATAAGGATTTTGTGTCTGGTATACATATGAATATATGTATTTATGAGTCAGAAGATGACAGTAGTTTGATAGAATTTGTTTTAAACTTTATTTAGCTGATATTATCCAGAGATGCTATCTGTGAACATGGATTGGCTTGAAAGTGTACTTGGGGTACTTAACAAATTGTAATGAATCACATGAGGAAGAGCAGTACTAAAGTGAATTTCACTAGTGTGTTAGCTATTTCCACCCATTTTATTCCAATATAACTGAATGCCAGATCCTTTTAATCCCTATACTTGTGTTATTTTCATTTTTCAACAACAGGCTCAACACAGAAAGATGGCCTGTGTGTCTAGTGGGAGCTAAGAGATATAGATGTATGAGGAATCTCAGGACAGGGTTCAGGTATCGCTGCTGCTGCTGAGGCTGTTCCATGTGGAACTCTGAGAATGGAAATGACTCTCTGAAACTTTCGTGTTGATTTTGTTATCTTTGTTCACAGTGAAGAGGGACTGTTTGCAGTCCCTGAAAATTAGCCTTGAAAACTATCATGAGTCTAAGTATCATTTTTCTTTCCAAGTAAAGAACAAATCTCTTTTAAAAGTTCCTGTTTGTTCCTTTGTCACTGAAACAATGATAAATGAAGTATGGGTGCAGGAAAGGATATTCTTCCTAGTGAATCAATGCTTACTGTAGCAGGTTCTTCTTCCAAATCTTTGGTAATATGTGGATTGTGACATGTGATGGAGAAGGACTATCAGATTTTAGACCAGAATTCAAACAAATGTGTTATAAACCACACCAAAAAAAGATGGGAGCACATTTTCACATTTAGGAAGTTTAAGCAGAACTTACAAGAAATGTGTACAAATATTTTTCTCTACCATCAATGTCTTCTAATCTCCAGTTTTCTCTTTTGCAACACGGCCTCACATACAGTTTCCAGTATTAATGACAGTAAACCCAATCTGAGATGGGCTCAAGCAGAGCCATTGTGGAATCATCAGACAGAAAACAACATTTTTGTCATATTTTTTTCATGGTTGCTCCACAGTGTAGCAGCCCTTTAGTTGACAGTGACCCTCAAATGTGTTCTATGCTAGATTCTGGCATCCAGACCTCCTTCCCTGGCACTTGTTTGTCATGTTCAGTTGGGAGGTGGCTTGGTGAAGAGGTGCACGCTCTGTTCTTAATCCTACACCGAGTAGGACATGTCTGGACTGTATATGTGGCTCCCCAAACTGGTAGGTTCACAATTCACTGTGGTGTTACTTGGGTAGACAGAACTTAATGTCTAGCTTAATATCTAGCCAGTACACTAATGAGGGAACAGTCTGGCTGAGCAACTACCTCTTATGACATGCTGCTTTGTTCTCTGCTGAATTTGAGATTTTTTTTTTTCCTGATGCATAGTAACTATAAAAGAATTTTTTTTTCATAACACAGTTGTTCTCTCCTCTACAAATTGCTGCTATAATGGCAATAGTTTTCTCTCACTGTTTTTACCTGTTAAACTAGAACATGGGAGAAAATATACCAAAGCTCTTAATGGAGATCAGCATATAAATTCAATCCTATTCTGGGCTCTAAAATTTGTGGCCACCACAAATTTTGGTGGCCAACTACCACCTAAAGCTTCTGTAGAGACAGCTAACACACACATCCTATGATGACCACTTACATGACTAGAAAAAATGGAGCTACAAAGAATGAATTTTGAGACTGGCTGTGTAAGAGACGAAATAAACAATTATGCCTGTTATCAGCCATCTGACATGGATCAAAGTTTCCAGCCACTATTCTTACTACTGTAGTCAGTAGGCTAGAAGTATTTGACAGGCTCTTCTGAAGAAGGAAAACTGGTCTGTGCCTCGTATAACTCAGATATTTAACACATTTAAGAGCTGACCTTTTACTTTGTTGAGAGTAAATAAACAAAATAAGTTTTCAGCAGAGGCTGACCTACCACATAAAGACAGAAGCTCTTCATGAACCACTGCTTCTGCGTTTAGCTCAGCAGCTTGGCTCCTGCAGAAACCTACTGTGGAAAAAGCAGAAACGAAAGAACTATGCTGAAATGGCTGTGAATTTCAAGTTAAACATAATCGTTGACTACCTTTCCAGATACAATGTAGAGCATTTCTCCCTGAAGAGTTTGGAAATGGAGGCTCTCTGCTACCCCTGGCAAAAAGGGTAGCAGAAAGATCCCATATGCCCTCTTACCTCCTTGTGCGCTTGTGTGCATGGCCTAGATACATGTGTTGATTTCCTCATTCATTTACCCTCTTCATTAAATAAATTGAAGGAACAATGCATTCAACTCACTAATGTAAGCAGAAACATAGGCACAGAAACCCTGCCATTCTGTCTAACAGTTGTTTAACAGAAGTTAAATGAAATCTACAAATGAAATGAAATGGCAGTGTCAAGCACTTGTCATATGAATAATTAGACATTATAATAGCAACAGTATGCTTGGTCTGTTCTCATCTGTAGTGTTTCTGTTTAGCAGCTGCTATGCCTGACAAACAACTGCCAGATGCAAGAGTTCCCTGATGGGTACCTGAACATGTTCTGTGTGTCCTCCTGAACTTCACTACAGTTAAAATGTTATTCTGGACCTGCAGAAAAGTAGATAGATGTTTTGCCAGCTTAGCAAATAGGAACATTCCTTCTCTGAGGAAGTGAGAAATGCACTAAATCTGTCTCAGCTAGAAGCAATTTTAGCATTTGCTGTTCAAATCATCTGCTTTTGTAATCTCTAAAGCATAGAGCATGTTCTTCACGAACTTTACTTACTTGTAACAGAATAAACAAACAAACTCAACTTTCCACATGTGCCTTTACAAACCAAAGTACTTGCTTCCCAACAGCAGATGGGAAATCTAAGGCTCTTGAATATCCGGGTCCTGATGATTGCTCTGCTAATTGTGCATTAACAATTAGAGATTACAGAATATGCTTCTGATTACTACAAGTGTAATAAAGTCAGAGGCAGTTGCACACAGACTTTGTAGAGTGAAGAAAATTAGTATCACAAGACATGTCACTGTGAATTCATGCCATCTGTCTAATGATCAATGACACCAGTGTGAATGGTTTCAAGTCAACCTACAGATTTGCTATATATACTTAGTAACCTGCAAATACGTAAGGCAAAATGGCCCCACTTACACTGTGCATCAAAACAGAGAGTAACACTTCGTCATAGGGTAAACTGCTCTATTAAAATTATCACATGTTCAGAAATGAACAAGGCAGTTGTTGCTTTCAACCTAGTTTATTTCTTTTTTGGACATCTATTTTCTTCCAAAAGTCTCATTTTCATGATTCAGGTTTCATTTCACTGCTACTTTAATACTACCAATTCTAACAGTTTTTTATACCTTTTATTCTTGGATCAATGGGAATGTCATAAGGTCCATTTTTACGGTAGTTTCAAATAGCCCACTCTACATTTCTTCAGCAAAATGCAAACAATCTTTGCTGCTTAATACATATGGCTAGATACTCTTTCAAGCATTTTGCTACAGTTTAATATTATTGATTTGTAGTCCTTTCCAGAGGTGAAGCTGGTAGTGCTCCAAACTTACAGAAATGGAGTGCCTAGGACGGATTCTCTGCTTGTATAAGCTGCTGAAATTGAAGCATATATAGGTTTATATATATATGATGAACTCTGACAGCTAGATCTCACCTACATATTAAAGAAATTGTGTCAGGGTTATAAATGAGACTAGAATTTCCTTCTATTCTCTACTGCTCTTTATTCTCTATAGCTCTGATACAGCTATAAAGGTCTCACTTGGCATAATGTGATTGCTACTTTAGCTTAGTTCAAACTTTTAATCTTAAAAGTATTAAAGAGTTTGACTCACCTGACCTAATTTCAGTCATTTAAAAGGTAAATATTCAGACTAAGCTTATTAGCTAGACTTTCCCTGCTTTCTCTGCCATGGAAGAAAGACGTGATGAATTGCCCTCTGCAGGCACCTTCTTGCATTGAGTGTGGAAGATTCGTATGTCTGTCTGAGAGCAGATGTCTGTCTTTCAGGCTGCACTGTACATACAGCATCTGTCCCCTGGGCTTCATCCAGTACTGTTATCTCGACTCTGTGTCAAGAAGAAGCATTAGAAGTCAAAAACTAGCAGAAGCATCATCTTCTTTGTTCCTTTCAACTTAGTGGTAAATTTGAACGTGATAAAATGTGACGATTTTACTGGAAACCATATTATTTAGCACAACATCAAGGTAATGGGTTGGTCCAGTTCCTTGTGAGATGAGACAGAGTCAAAGAAGAGGCAATGAATGTAATATCTTCTTTCCAGGTGTTTTTTTACAGAATGCTTCTCTATTCAGGAGAGATCTCTGTAGCGACAACTTTTTTCTCTGTGTGCTTCAACTTTATGCTTGATGGACCCTCTGGCCTTGAGTTAATCAATGACAGAACATTAGAACCAAATTAAGCAGAAACAAAAATTAACAACAGCCAAACAATTCAGGAAGAGTCATAATTACAGGTAAGAAATAGCTCATTACTGCAAAACCCCACCACATTATGTTTTAATGGTTACTGCTCATTAAATGAAATAACCCTCTGAATGAAAAGAAGTTTGTTTAGAGAAGTTAGGAAATGATAAACACAAATATAACAGCTGACAGGGTGCAGCATCAAACTGGGTAGGTGGAGTTAGTGTCAACATTTACTACAGATTTTCTTCCACAGGAGGGACAGAGATGTTTAGTCAAGTTCCATCCTTTCCGCCTTTCTTGAGAACATGCACCCAGCAGATGGTACAAATATGTGCATTTCAGGTCTTTGAATTCTCAAATGTCTTATGTCATGAATACAACCAGTCTAGAGTCTGTAATCTGCTTCCTGCTGGCTATGTGCACTTGCCCCCAAAGTCGCATGTTTGCTCAGAGAAGGTCCACAGCTGGAACATCAAGATGAAATCTTATGTGTATAAATGCCTCTGTAAAGGGGCATGCTCCACTGTGCTTAACTATTTTTCTGCAGAGAAAACTGTGCATACAGTTTCTCACTTCTCATAACCAGACATAAAAATATTTCCCAGTGAATAATGGAATTGCCATGAAACTACACGATGAGCTAATTTCCTACTAACAGAGAACAAGATGCTAACAGTATTTGGAGTGTTTTTAAAATGTGGTACTGATTAATTCTGCATTTATTCAATGCTACATTAACTTTTAAAATCACTCAGTTTCATATCCTTTGCACTACAGGCAATACAAGCTTTCCCATTTCCTGCAATAGGAGTAAAATGTTTTGTATGTTAAAAAATATATAACGTCAATTGGAGGAGACAAAAATTATGAAAGTGTTGTGAAAAATATTTCTGTTATAGAAGCTCAGATTTTTTGATTTGTGGCAATTAATTGCAGAGCATTTAGGTTTTATTATTTAATTAAAAAAAGAATATGAACAAAAAGTTAATTACTGCAGGTTTCTAAGAGGAGACCACTCAGGTAATCACAGAAACACTATGATACAGTTAACTTTGGGGTAGGTAACAGGCTAAATGTGTTCACCAGGTATCTTGCAGCCCTGTTTCGACAATTCCATAAAAGATATTTTGAAATATTCATGCTGTTACAGAATGTTCTTAGTTCTAAGTCAGTTTTTAGTAATAATGAACTATATTTGTTATCAAAGCTTCTATGGACAGGTTGCTATATCATAATCAGTGTGGTTCAACACCCCCCCCCCCCCCCCCAGTTGAATTTCACAAGGTGTCCTATAACTGTATTCAAAATTAGTAAAGACTTTGATACGAGCTGTTTTTCTTCTCTGAAAGATGAGAAGAAATGCATTTTAACTCTTGTAACTTCTTATTTTTACCTATTTTTTTTCTGTGTGAATAATAGTAGTTGATAATACAGCAAATCACCTCATTTTAGAAAGAAGTGTGGCAACCACTAGCGCTATGAAATGCCACTAATCATTTGTGTTTCTGTTTTGTAGATGGAAAATAAGTAATTTTAGAGTTTAGACACAAGAATTGTGATTTTACTTGGGCTGCAGAGCAGTATTTTCATGCCTGTTGTTCAAAAGAAAGTTGCAATAAGCCCCACCTAATTGCTGAAAGATCTGAGCCTGCGTTTCCAAAATCTTGGCCAGAAAGCCTCCTCAGATGCCTGAAGCTCTGCAGCTGCTTGTGACTGCAGGCATTACCATTCTGGTTTGGCTGAGCATCTAGGGACTCATTTCATGCCTACACCTGTTGGGGGGTCACAGGCTTCAGGAATAAATTCAGTATTGATGAGTCTAGAGAGAAAATGAAGCTTTAGAGAGTGTGTAGGGAGTGTTTGCTGGCAAAGTGAGATGGGGATGGAGTTCTCGATGCTGCTCTAAGGGATGCTTTGCATTTTACCGTAAATGAAGAAAATGCAGAAATAGCACTGTAAGTAGGGATCATCATGCAAACTCAGAACCAGCTTGGGGGTCTAAGGTGCTACTACATGATAGTGAGTAGACACAGCCAGAAACCTCAAGTGTGGGTTTGTTACTTTTACATCTAGAGCCGGGTGCCTAACACCTCTGCTTGTGATTTGCTGGACTAGGGTACGTTGCTTCCCCTGTGGTTGAATCCACCTACCCTACTTTTCTTTGTTTGATCCTTGTTGACCCAATTAATTAGCTTTCTCCTATTCCTTGTTCAGATTCCCTTGGCCCAGTCCTTGAATAATTGACAAAACAGAACAGAGGCTGTGGTTACTGTGTGGTAATAGCTATGGCTCCATTTTATTTAATAACACTGTGTTACTCTGTGCAACAAATTGTGACTAATTGCTTCTCCACTGCTCTGCCCGTCTGTGAAAAGGCCAGCATTGCAAAACACCAAGTCAGAGCTCCCTGCCAAATCTCTGTAAGATTACATAAAAAGCAAACTTTGGTGAATGAGGTCTGACTGGTAAGGGAATGAAGTGTTTTGATGGAAGAAACATGCCCGTCATTGATTCCTCTTCAGTGCTGAAGTTTGCGATTTTCCCCTCAGGTGTAATGTACATAAACAGTTTTGACTTTGCAAATCTTGTGAAAAACTCTTCCTCTTTGTCTTTCTCAGCAAACAAAAAAACTGCATTCATACAAACTCGTGTAATTTCTGTTATTGGGTTTATCATGTGTGGGTTTGAATTTTTATTTTAGTCAATGAATTTCATTTCTCCCTTTCTTGCTTTCTTCCTTAGTGCTAAAAAGTACACAATGGCTTTTTAATATTTAATTAATGAGATCGTTTTACGGGTTTTAGTTTAAAGGTAACCATAGCACAAATGCATCCATTATTAACTGCAGGATGGCAGTGTAGCTTCTGGGGAACCCTCTTTAGTTTAATATGAGAACCCCTGTGAACAGAAAACAGCGCTGATACTGTTGTTAAGTGTGACAAACTGGCAAATGCAATGGGCACCACCCTGGAACAATGCAAACTGCTTATATCAATGGAAGAGGCGATGTTTAAAAGTGAGATAAAGACGGACAGTGAGAGGCTGTCAAGGAAGGTTCGATTCCGTGTTGCGTCCTCGCACAGCGGGAGGGTGCTGAAGGAGGTGTACACCGACGGGGAGGCTGCTGACTCTCTGGACTCTGAGTACGCCAGTAGCTCGGAGACCGACCAAACCAGCCGGCTGAGCGAAGTGGAGGGGCAGCAGAATGGACATGTAGGGTCCGAGTGCGACGAAAATGAGAACGAGCAGGATGACTTGCTCATTTTAGTCAGAGCCACTAAAGAGAGGGGGTTTGGTACAAAGCGAGTCAACATCCTCAGCAAAAACGGCACAGTCAGGGGAGTCAAGCATAAAGTCAGCGCTGGTCAAGCCCTCTTTGACAATTTGGCAAAAGTATTTCAGGTAGGTGATGCAGCTTTGCCGGCTCTAAGCCCCGTGTCTGTCCCTTTTAACTCGCCTTGTTATTCTTCCCTTTTTCCAAACCTCTCTCATTTATGATCTCTCAATATTCTGCCTCATTCCCATTGCTATCTGCTTGCTGTTGTTGCACAGGAAGGGCTCATTGCTCTTTCTGGTATACAACAGCTCCACACTCCAAATTGACTGAACTTTTTCTTTCAAAGTTGACCTAATGTTTGCTGAGTAGAAATGTGTATGTTGTATATGGACCAGGAAAGACATGTAACAGAGGAATTAACTGGGGCTTTATTGGAGATCTATACAGCTCCACTGGACACGGACGTGTCATGTTTCCACTCCTATTATATTAGTTCTAATGAGTTTACGATGTTATCTGCTGTCCCCTACATGTAAATATGTATACTTGCAAATTCCATTGTGTTTAATCTGCAAAGTAGATCAAATCAGGTGCAGGATGGCAGCCATGATGGTTTTCCCACATGAAAATTTCAGAGGAATGAAATCGTAGTCGGAGGTCTCTTTTATTAAGTTCTGTTTTCCATTTATTTTCTAGAAGGATCAGAATATCTGTATTTGAAACAGTATACGCCACATTGATGCCTAAGGCAGAGAAACACAGTCCTCATAAAAATCAAGATAAAAGTTCTAAAAAATTTATCTCATATATATAATTTACCAATATATGTTATTCAAGCCTTCAAATCATTAATATTCCAACAGAATAGCAACAAGTATGCAACCAAACTCTTTCTAAAGGTTGTTGTAACCCATAATTATGATGGTCACTTAAATTAACCTAAAATTACCTTCAGGGCATTGTTTTAAAAGCATTTATGCAGTCTTAAAGCATGGGGAATTTGATATTAGTAATGACTGTGGTTGTGTATTGAAATGAAACCTTTTAAAGTTCTTTCTTTGAAACTAAGTCATTTCATAATACATTTAGAAATGGCTATAGATTAACATTCTTTTGCTTCTGAATATGAAATTATCCCCTATGTTGTACCTAAATTATAACAATCTTTTTGTCAATACTGATGTTTCTGTGAAAGTTGGATGTTTCAAAGATGAATTAGCTGTTCATTTTTGTTCATTACATTACATAGCACTCAAGTAGCTTGCTTCCTTTCTTTCAAGCCACTCACTGAAGAGTTTGTCCTTGAGTTCCCTACTCTGATAAACTTGTAACAAACTCACTTTTTCTAAGTAGATATGAGTTAGGAAGTGTGAACTGGGGCATGTCTGGGTTCTTCTCCAACCTCGATTCCAAATACTGTTCAGTGTTGTTTCACTGCATGGAGTACACCATTTCACCTCACTAGCCTCATTCCCTTCTAAAAGCTTTCTTCCACTGCATCAGTCACATCAAGCTAAGAAATCTGAGTCGGCTAAATAAATAGACCCATTTGAAGACATATGTACCTTAATTAGTGTCCCTGTCATCTTGCTGTTTCTATCTCCAGTTTTAGGTTGGAAGTTCTTCAGGAAAGGTTCGTGGACTGAAATCAATGAACTTCGATTGCAGTGAAGTTTCTTTTATTCCTAGCAGAGTTACAGCTAGGACCAGCATTATTTCCATGAGGTGTTTTGCTGGAAGAAAGTAATGCTTGAGAGGAGGCATATCCATCTGATAACTTCAGAAAATAATATGTAGCCAAGTCTACCACAGAAGTCCATATTTAAAACCTGTAAAATAATGAATGGTTTAAAATGTGATAAGGATCTTGTATTGACAATATTTTACAGCAGAAGAAAGTGGAAAATTTAAATTATCAGGTGAAAACAAACTAAACAGTTTTTCATACAGCACATAATTAAATTTAAGAACTCTCTGCTACGGGCATTGTAAAGGCCAAAAGAATAGTCAGGTTTTGAAAGCAGGTGAGGAAAATATATGGGGAAATGAGCAGCTTCTGCTTAAGCAGGTCTAGATGACTAATTTCCAGAAATAACTGCATATTCTTACCTTAAGCATCTACCAGATCAAAGACATCTATTCAATAATACAGAGAACACCATGATTTGAGGTTTCTACACAAACAAGTTCCCATTTCCCCAGAGATAAAGTTTGAAGACTAGTGAAGAAGAATGATGGTTTGCATATCTTTTATGTCATACTGTGAGCTGATTTTCTATCCCACATGGTGAACACAGAGGAGAGCAAAGCACAAAGGTTGGCTTTGAGACTGATTTGGAACTGCTTGATCCCAATGTGAAATATGATTGAAAACCATCCATTTGCAAATGAAGTAATGTCCTTTAGGATGAGATTAGAGGATGATTTCTAGTTTTCTGTAAGTATGTTCCAGACAATGAATTATGGAGTAATACCACATAGAGAACAACAGAAGTTCTTCATTCAAAGATATGACAAGATAGAAATATATCTCTATTAGAAGACATAACTCAAAATCTCTTGATCTGGCCATTTTTGTAAGTTCCCCCCATGATTATGTGAGGTCATCTGCAGTTCCATGTTTTGCTTCTCTTAGATAAGCAACAGCAGATGTATAACAATAGTTAAAATGTATACAAAGTCCCTTATCCCTGAGGAGAGCCCTTCTCTGCCCCTTTGATGATTTAGCAGCAGGTGACCTCATTGTATATTTCTCAGAGTCAGTGTCAAAGCAGGTATTTGTAATCTCAGAGTCTGCACATGAACTCTTGACAGTCCTAAATCATGAGCACTGACAAATTCTTGAATGCAAACACTTCTTATTTAGTATTTGATGTATCACTTATTAACTAAAATGTGTATGCAAGAAGCCAAATACTGAGTATGTGTCAGCGTCCTGTGACCCTGAAATTATTTTTTTTTTTTTGAGATTTTCTGCAGTGTCAGCATTCTGATTCTTCAGGCTACATCTGTAAACTCCTCTACTATGCTCTTACCCCAAATCCCCAGATGCTCCCTGTGACAGAGGAGAGATCCTTTAAAACAAATCACTTTGCTCAGATATTCTAGGGATAAGCAGAGATTCATTAACTGGGCTATGTTAAATCATGCAGTCAAGACCTTTGATGTTTTCTGTTCAAATACCTGTGCTACAAGCACTCCTATGTATTTTAATGTTCCATGGAATATTTGGGTTTTTGAATATTTTTCCACATTTTCTAACTACAGCCTTTCTGCAGAATTGGTTCAGTCAGTTGCTTCCCACAACAGACTCATCTGAAAAAAAAATCACACCACCTGCTGTTTTTGGGGAATTTTAAAAGAGTGATGTAATACAGGAAGTATTTCTAGATGAAAAGGTGGTTTTGGTTGTTGTTGTTATACGAGACAAGCCCGGCCCGAGAATGTATATCTACTCCCAAGTAGACGTGCATCCCCTGCTACGTCTTCCCACATCCACGCACCGAGCACTTCTATCACCAGCACAACCAGCGACTTCCCGTTTCCACTGCTCTTTGAGAAGACAAACTAAGTCCCCCGTGTGCCTGTCCCACGACCGCCTGTGTGCCTGGACGTGAGCTGCTCCAGTGCGGTGACAGTCAAAGGTCTCCCGTCAGGTCGGGCCTGCGTGGCCGTGGAAGCTGCCGCGAGCCTGGTGGGAGCGGCCGTGTCCACCTGGGGCCGGCACGGCCCTGGGGACGGGGCGGGACGGAGCAGGACATGTCCGGGGCTTATCTCAGCTTCATGGCGGGACATTTTGGGGGCAGAAAGGCAGGGAAGAGACCAGCCCTACTGACTGATGCTTCAGGGGAGCACGGTTTCCATGGCAACCCTTCCAGCCTTCCCCTCCCAGGGGTGGATGCCACAAGGAGAGCGTTGACATAGCAACAGCATCCTGGGGGGGGAGGGGAGGGGGTGAGAGGGCGTTGCCATGGCAACGCCTCCCCAACCCCTGCTTGGCGGGGAAGGCGGGAGGCCTGGTCACCCGTGACCTACGGAGGGCAGGGACGGTCACGCGTGTCCGCCCGGCCCTCCACGCGCACCTGACCTGGGAGACGAGGGGTGGCCTTCCACGGGGCTGGCGATACAGCTGTCAAACGGTCCTGAATATTTTATTCGTGAGAAACATATGCCACTGAGTATAAGTGAAATTATCTCCTGCCGAAGCACTAAAACTGATGGTGTCGGCAGCTCCAGAGCTGGGGACGTGACCTGCTAATTGCACCAGAAGCATAAGCCCCTTCTCTGCATATCCAAAATAATTGTGGTCTTATTTCAGTACATTACTAGAATTTTTGTTTTCTAATACTTAGAATACTGTTCAAATGCCAACGGGTATGAATATTTCCTATATTTTTCCCATAGAAAGTAGTAGAGAAATGGTTCGTGTTACTCTGAAATAAATATAATTCTCTTCATGACCAATTTTTATGACCAGGCCATCCCTATGATGGCTTCCAGGTGACACAGAGCAAAAATCCTTGGGTTGTCTGGTATATTACCAACTAGTGCAACAATCGTTTCATGCCAGGCCGGGTTTCCATCCCAACGTGCAACGTAATAGAGCTCAGCCAAAGGTTTTACACAGGTCTCCCGTCATTTCCACTGTTTCAGCACGGGTCCTTTCCTCCATTTCCATACTTACACACTTCACTGGCCTTCCAGCCTCCTCTGAAAGGTCACCTTCTGCACAATTAGCTACAGATCTCATTCTCAGGCAGGGCCTGCTGACGCCTATTACGAAAGGGCAGGCCTGGTTAACAAACCCGATTAATGCCTTTGTGAACATTGCATCAGAGGGGATACGGGTGAAGAGTCAGACATAATGTACTTGGTCTTCATGATATTTTCCAGCACGGTGTCTCAGGTAGAGCGAACATTTAAGGTTGCAAAGTGCAAGTCAATATTTAGCCCAGTAAAGAATTAGCTTATTAATGTTTAGAGAGAGAGGTGGGAAATAGTTAAGAATCAGGTGGAAGTTTGTTAAGAGGAGAGCTTCTGGGGTGGTTAGGTTCACTTTCATCTTTCTTGTAGGTGACCTGGAAAAGTGAATACACAGCAGGACATGCACAGCTTACAAACCAGTAGGGCTAGCTAATACCATAGAGAAGATAAAATGAAAGACAGCAGCAAAACCAACTGTCTTCCAAAGAAGGCTGTTAAGGAAAGTTTCTGGTGCAATAGTACAAGCAAAATTTTTAGGGGGGGGTGGCATGTTGTATACCACTCCAGCCCCTGGAAAACGTATCACCACAGTCCCCAAAACTCTGGGGAGAAGATAGAGAGAGCTCTGCACTTTCACGGGAGAAGTCATGACGTTTTCCTCCTCACTTCTTTGGCAGATGATCAGTGCTGACACTCCAGCATCATTGGACTCTTTGAACCCAAAGACCACTGCTAGGACTGGACTAAGATTGTAAAAAGTTTCCTGAACTTTACTTCATATTCTTATCCATACACACTGCCCCGTGACTCCCAAATGGGCATACCTTGCAAAACGAAAAGACGTGCTGGATTGCTTGTACTTAATAGTAGCAATGTTAGGGAAACCTGCTGATAACCTAAAGCCATGGCATTTGCTGTAGTAATGCCACTTAAATGGATGAAGATAAATCCCAGTGAGCTGTAGGTACCTCCTCCAGGTATAAAGGTCCCATCTATGTTCCTAGTGTTAGCAAGTCTGGAAAACTAATTATTGAACAGCATCACACTGAAATCCACTGAAGAATAAGAAAAATTGTAATGACACAGAGGATCAAGTGATTATGAAAGTAGGTTTCTGTTTGTTACAGAAACTTCAGTGTTAGAGGGACAACTGGATCACCACTGGAACGGGCATAGTGTCCCTTCACCACTTCCTTCATACCTTCCTAAGTGCTTTGATCTGTGACCACAGTGCATGGGACAGTGATTCAGCTGATTCAGCTGATTAAGTCACAGTTAAAACAGATAGTTTCCAGAGCTGGTGGCTGAATAGCCACACTGATTTAAAAAGGAAGAAGTTCAGGTCTGTGAGCTTTTAACTGGAGCCTGGGGTTCATCAGTACTTAGGATATTGGTATTTATTGTTCTCATGTTCTCGTATAAATCAGCTGCAAAGCACTGAGCTCAGACAAGTCTATTATTAGACTGTTCATGATATTTTAGGGTTTGCTGCTACTGGGCTTGAAATATGTATTTGACATAGACTTGAAATGACCAGTAAATAGACTTTGAACTACCTAAACCTCTGAAAGTGATGTACAAGCTTTGAGTTAAAAAATACTTTACTGTCTCATTTTTTAGAAATGTAGGTAGGGGATGTCTTGACTTTTCAATACCCTCAGCATTGGGAAGCTTAGCAACAAAAACATGGTTACATTTGTCACTTCTTCAAGACTGAATCAATAATTGAAGAAAAAAAATTGTTAGACTTTTATGCAGGCAGTCTGATCAGCATGTACTGGACATCTGTCCAACCTTCCAGATCACCACATGGCCTTAAAATTATCCTTGTTCTGATGTGTCTTGATCCTTCTAAAGGATCCATAAATGAGGACACTGTAAGACACTCAGGTGCACTGTATGGGGTCAAGCAGAGGCACGTCCTGGGACAATAAACATTTCTGTTTGTGTTTACATGTGTTTCTGCTTCAGAGTATATAATAAGCAGGTACTTTGACTGCTTCTTGAATCACACCTACATGCAGGTGAGTGAAAATCGTTATGACACTGAATTAATATTTCCCCACTGGCTGCAATATTTTCATCTGTTTAGCATAGGTAATGACTACATAAAATGCAAGAGAGCTGAGAACTAACCTTTACACATTTTGCAGTAGAGGTCAGGCGTTAGTGGCATGAGTGGTGTGGTTTTGAATCTGTGTACACCAGCCTTCCCTGAGACAGAGACTGAACTAACGCACTTCCTAGCAAGAGTCTGTGAGACACACTGGAGTCTCATGTATAACCAAACTCTGGTAGATGCAGGATGGAAGCAGCAGTGAGGAAAAGATAATCTTGCACTTCATTAGCACCTTCTCTCTTCTGTTGATAGAAAACAACTTCTAACAACTGACTGGTACTGAATAGAGTTGTCTCAGGCTTAGCCCAGCTAGGGTCTAAGTGCCTGTGGTCCAAGCAGATTGTGCAGCCTGTAGGGAGAAGCAGAGCTGCTGCCCTGGGTTGTGAGGGAGAACAGAATTAAATTGTTCCCTATGTGATGTCTGTGCTGTGTGGCTGCTTTCCCAGAGTGGTTTATTAATAAGCCTCATCCCCTGGCCTTATCCTTTGCATGACAAAGGGCATAGCAAAGAAGCTATGGTAATACTGCAGTAAATGTGTCTATACAGCATATGTAGCACTAGAGTAAATCAAGACTTCAGGTATAGATTCAAAAACCCCATAGGCTTCTGAAGAAGGACTTGGACATCGAGCCCTAAAACTGTGACCCTCCAAACCACTCTTTGGTGCCACCTTGTCTCAAAGGCAGCAAAAGCCTTTTATTAATGAAAATTTGACTAATAATCTGCCTTGGCCATGTGCCTCAGCATCTCGGTATTGACAGGCCATGACAGTTACCTCCTACTCATGTCCTATGGGAACCACAAAATAGGTGTTCCTTTGCCTGTCTCACCTGCAGGGCTTGATGTAGTAGGTGTCCTCTGAGCATGCCTACTGGATCAGATCCTACACAAACTGTACATAAGCAGATGCTGCTTTGTTACAAATCGTGTCTGCAGGAGGCAGTGGTGGGAGTTGTACTTTGAATTAGACAGTCACAAGACAGCATGAATAAGTTGCTGGAGCAGGAGCGGAACACAGGCTTGCTGATTCTCAACTTGCCATACCAAATACTAATATGCTTCAGCATCGTGCTTGACTTCCATTTCTTTCTTTCTGACTCTTAAGCATTATAGTGATGGCATTGCTTTAGCATGAAGGTATCCTAGAAAAGCTTGTAGCCTCTGACTTGCTTGTTAGGAACAAGAGGTAGAGAGGAGACTGAATCCAGGTAGCCAAGACATGAGAGATTGCAAATAACCATGTTCTGCCACCTTGTTTCATCCTCTCTCTTTAAAGATACATTTGCTTTCTTTTTGAAAGAAACAACTGGTGTACTTGTTTTCAGGCAATGAATGTGAATGCCAAATGGAAAAAGATGCCTCCTGGTTGTACTAACTGGGATTCCTAAATCATATTGGCCTCAGGAAATTCTCTGAGCTGAAAATAGTCATAAAATGAGAGTATTAGGAGGAAATACTATTTATGCTTGACATCCTCTTATTTTTAATCATCTGTATGGTAGATGACCTGGAATACTAAATGAACTCTGGGTCTGAGCTTATGTACTGCTCTGGGACTCATATAATGTTCCTTTGTGGAACTGCTCAATAAGATGCTCAGCCCTTGAATTAACATCACAAATGCTTCATCTTCAAACTGACTTGAAAAAGAGTAATGGTACGTAAACAGCCTACCAAAAAAATCTGAGGATGCTACTGCAGAAAGTTTTTCTACTTATTCTAACAGTAGGAAAAGATTTTATTTTTTTTTTTTCTGAATTGGCCTCTTACAACAGAGATGAAAGAGATGAACTGATTAGTCTTAATCATTAATTAGTAACAATAACTCTTCACTTTTTCCAGCTGTGGAGCTTAACTCAGTAACTTAGCAGGACAATTAGGAGAAAATGTCTTTTGAAGTATTAATACTAAGACTATCAAGAAAAGTTGGGGTTATTCCCTTTTCTTTGACATGGTACAAGAGGCTGCCTGCTAGCTCATTTGCTGGGTCCTCTTGCCTCTGAATATCTGCATGCCTTTGATAAAGCAAACACAAATTTTGTGGAACACATAAAGCTGAAATTAATTGCCTACAAATATGAACCATCCTATATGCTTAATTACTAGCATCACTCTTGGTCACTGACCCCCAATTTTGTGTACAAATAAATTACTCTGCAACTGAATATTTAAGGGTCCTCATTGCACCTGAGTGTCTTAGGTGAGGTATGTTTTAGTTAAATTTACAAACATGGAAGCAAATG
The DNA here is from genome assembly GCF_947461875.1 of Haliaeetus albicilla. Classification (NCBI taxonomy): domain Eukaryota; kingdom Metazoa; phylum Chordata; class Aves; order Accipitriformes; family Accipitridae; genus Haliaeetus; species Haliaeetus albicilla. The sequence continues at coordinate 57,950,954 of NC_091483.1, read as the reverse complement.
TTTGGCTACACTGGGCCAATTTGTCACCAGATTATACAGCTGGGCAGTTGCGCAATTGCAAAAATATGGTAATAATGAGGTTAAAACAGAGCCCCTTTCTTTAAAAAAAGATCAAAAAAGTGAAGAATTATCTTTACCTTAGTGGTATGATTCTCCAGGCAGGTACTAATGCTTTTGATTTCATGCCATAGAAGGCATTATTAGCAAAAATACTTTCTAACAAGTTGTCGTGGTTTAACCCCAGCCAGCAACTAAGCACCACGCAGCAGCTCACTCACTCCCCCCCCATCCAGTGGGATGGGGGAGAAAATCAGGAAAAGAAGTAAAACTCCTGGGTTGAGATAAGAACGATTTAATAGAACAGAAAAGAAGAAACTAATAATGATAATGATAACACTAATAAAATGACAACAGTAGTAATAAAAGGATTGGAATGTACAAATGATGCGCAGGGCAATTGCTCACCACCCGCCGACCGACACCCAGCCAGTCCCCGAGCAGCGAATCCCTGCCCCCCCACTTCCCAGTTCCTAAACTAGATGGGACGTCACATGGTATGGAATACACTGTTGGCCAGTTTGGGTCCGGTGCCCTGGCTGGGCATGAGAAGCTGAAAAATCCTTGACTTTAGTCTAAACACTACTGAGCAACAACTGAAAACATCAGTGTTATCAACATTCTTCACATACTGAACTCAAAACATAGCACTGTACCAGCTACTAGGAAGACAGTTAACTACATCCCAGCTGAAACCAGGACACAAGTTAATTACATTACAATTCCATCTAGTTTACAGATCTCAGAACTGTTTCAGTTCTGAACTAGGATTTGCAAATACTTACACTAGTAAGCTTACACAAGCTAGACAAATATAAATGCCATACAGATATTGTGTTACAATGACCCAGGAAGACTGTATTTTAGCAGTTGACCAAAAACACATTTCAGGAGTCACCTGATGCCAATTTAATTGGCCTGTGGGTGTCATTGAGGACTATTTCCTTCCCTAAGAAAGAAGAAATAAAGTCATGCATTATTTGCAGATAATGCTTGCTATTTTGCTCTGGTCTGTCAGCAGCCTGCTCTGACATTTGTCTACTAGTGTTGGCAGTTTATTACACACTACACCAACTCAAAGTACATGATTAACAGCTTAAAAGAAAGAAATGTCAAAGAGATACTGCTTTTTGGGGCTGGAGCTTTAACCTGTGACTGCAACGTTTGGCAGCATCATAAGTTTGTAGCTTAAGTGCAATAAAACATGCTTCAGAGTGGAATTTGCAGCCAGAGAGAAAAGGGTGAGACTTTAATGCATTAAAAGCTCCCTCATTGCTGCAACATCCCATACTAGGTAGTACACACAAAGCATGAAACTCAAATCTCACTGAATTTTTCCAAAACTGTAAGATAAATAGTAATTAGGGTAGCATCCCCAGCCTGTTGATTTTGAAAAGGAGCTGGAAAAATACCCCATCCAAACAGGTGATCTTGTGGTTTTGCTTGACAGAGTAGTTACGTTGTGGAGAGGCTGTCACAGCACAACTCTTTACAGCCTCCATCATACAAAGCAACAAAAATGGTCACAGGCGAGCAGCTGGAGTCAGTGAGGTAGAGACTCATTTCACACATGGCAAGAAAGAAGACAGAAAAACCATCACTCATCGCTAGTATGAATTGTGGAAAGCATTTTAACAACCTTAGTACAATTTTGCTTTGGAACTGTATCTAAAGACACCATCCATCAATAATGTCAGAGGAGTATGTCTTCTATACCACAGAAATACCACACACAGACAAGTTCTTTCTGCACTTCTCACAAAGAAGTATAGAAAAACTTACTAGCCAATATTTGCACAAGTTTATAACGACTTGCGCTGTTATGTTCTGCATTGACAAATCATGCTGGTGCAAAGGCAAAGAAATTTTTCTTTGGGATTGACTCCCAGTAGCCTTGTTTGGAATACTACTGATTGCTAATTATCTCTCAAGCCTTAAAAATATTAAGAATTGACAGCAGTCATACAGTATTATTTAAGAAAAATCTGTTTCCCCATGCAACTTCTGTAAGACAGAAAGCAGTCAGTTTCTAAACCTGGAATTGAAGTTACATCTTTTTAAAGAAAATGCGATCTTTCCCTGCCCAGCTGCTCATGTCCTGCTCTTGGTTTACTACCTCTAACTGCAAAGGACTCTCCCTCCTAGCCCCACAGGCAACTGTGAAGCACTTCACTGCTGTTCAAATGGAGAATATCATAAGAGAAAGACACAGTGAAAAATGAGACCTTTAAGCATTATCGCTAGAGTTCCTTCCACCTATCGCAGGTCTTACTCTGCATCTTGAGAACTTCCCTTTCCAGGTGTTGGCTGATGCTTTCAATTAGATTCCCAAGCATGCAGTGGGTAAGTCCAATTGTTCTTCCAAATCCCACCATGATCCAAAACCAGAACCACCTACTCAGTCCCTCCAAGTCCAAACTTAAGCTGTCAGGAAGATTTAAAAGAGGCAGCAGTTTCTAAATGACTTGTTCAGGAAATAGATTCTGTTCATTTAAATCTGTCTGCAAAATTTTGCCATGGCAGCTATTGGTTTTGTATCTGCTGGGTGGTCAGGCCTTGTGCAAACCTGTCTGCTTGGTGCACGATGTTCTCATGGATCCTCATGCAAGAGACTGGGGTGGAAGGGCACTTTTACAGGCCAATATTTGCAGCTGGATACAGGTGACTAATACTATCTTTTTTTCTGCTGCCACTGACTGGGAGCAGCCTTGAACCATGTAGTTCCTTCAGCCAGGTAGTTTTATTCTCAGCTGCTCCAGCAGTTCTCTTTTGAAGTCACAACAGATAAGGGCAAGAGTTGTCAAAAAAGGAGAGATGTCTAGTGAACTTTCTGACCTGTCTTTCACGCTGTCTCAATTCTCATTTTGGCAGAAGGTTACACGACTGGCAGAAATGTAATCAGTATGGAGTTTCAGCATTGTTTGAAGACATGATATGATATTAGACTAAATGTTATTGATTTTTCTTGCTACAGGGGTTTAAATGATATCTATGCAAAAGAGCCACTGAAACATTGCTCCAAAAGAAAAGCAGATAGCCAATTTAATCACCTCAGTACCTGCATTTGTAATCACATTCCTTGACCAGAACACAGTTAACTCTATGACATAATATCGATTCTAGCCCTATTATAAGAACATTATTATATGAAAAGTATGATTATAAGAATAACAATTTCTGTTTTCTTTAAAAAATACACATCTCTGGACCAAATACCGAATTAGACTACAGCTTAAAGCTGTTCACACTGAACTTGCTAAAAAATTACTCCAACCACAGATGTGATATATATGGAGTAACTAACTTGGCAGCTATTTTGACTAACAGGTTTAGGAACTTGTATAAATCATAAACCTGCTGTGTTCTGATTTTCAGACATTTTACCTGTTTCGTTAAAAAAGCCAAAAAAATCTTACAACTTAGATTTTTTCAGCAACAAAGTCTATAACTTTGCTCCACGGAGATGTATGCTATTTTGCTCACACAGAAATGGTGGATGAGTCATCTGTCCCCTTTTGTACATCAAGGCTAACAGCCACAGTATAGGCTATTGTAGGGCAGAGCTGGTTTATGTATGCTGTCTAGGAGTTGCATCCTCTGTGTCTGCATAAAAATCTCAAGCTCTCTGCCTTTAGTTTTGGAATCTATTGCATAAGAAAAGGAATGAAGCACTGTATGTGTGCAGTGCAGATGGATCTTTGATTTAAAGAAATGGAGATTGAGTGTATAACTAGTGATTAACTACTCGGGGTTTGAAGATGAAGGTACCAAAGTTCTAGGTATCATTAAGTAATGAGATAGCTGAGAGCATAGTTCCAATTAGGTTAAGTAATATAGCAGGGAAACAAGGTCCTTCATCACTCAGTGCTAATACAGAACAAAGTAGTGCTATAACTACAAGAGATTCCTTTTTATCATTTTCCTATATTGAGTGATAAGGTGCTCTCTCATTGAGGAGTAAGGACTGAATCAGCACTTCATCAGCACTTTGTTGCACTAAGCATAGCTTAACTTTGCTCTTTGCCTCATTCAAAGACTTGTGCAAAATTCATTACCGGTTGCAGAGTGCTTTGTGACCCTATGCAAGAGAATGCTCTGTGTCCACCTGAAAAATGGTTGGCCTTTTCCTTAACTGTGCAGTACTAATGACAACTTCAACTTTTTACAGAATAGCCTGTTTTTATATCAGCCCAGATGAGTAACATTTTCAGGTAGATTTTAAATTGTATAAAGTGGCAGGAAAGAAAAAGTACATCATTTGCCAGATGTCTGGAAATTAAACCCAAACATACTGGGAGGCTGATGGTTTCCCAGTTTTATTCAACACTCCTTGGGAGTTTCAGGATCTCATTCCAGCTTCCATTCACAGGAATACAGTAAAAGATATAATAACTTTTGACAGAAAGCTTGTTATCTGCCAAACGAGAAAATTCCAGGGTGTATCCCAAATCAAAATCAGACTTCATTTAATTCTTTCCTCTGATTTTATTGCTTAGGAAGGTAAATTGTGAAGATTGTAATTTTAAATTTTCTCTGCTACTGATTGCAGTTGACAATGGCACCTTATTTCATTTATGCTATCACCTTCTTTAGTTGTTTTCTGAGTGAGCAGAAGTAGTTATGTTGTATAAGACAGACTGACTCTAGGGTGTAATTAATCCATGATGAAAGGCTGAAACATCTGCCAATGAGAATGGAGTAAATTTTCAACTGAGCTAAGTCTAACTGATAAGAGCTTTCCTGAATACCAGTTTTTACTTGCTGATTGTCTTTAACACTAGGAAAATCACCAGTTGCAGCACTGGTGCAAATAAGAAAGAAGTCATGGGCTGTTGTGCTCTTTCCTATGATATTCTGCTATATTGAAGATAAGTCTTAGGAAAACAGATCCATTCACCACACAAAGCATAGCCTGGCAAAGAAGGAAGATCCATGTAATATCACAAGCAGGATCTCACCAGCTAACTATTTTATTCTCCAGTGAGAAATATGGTGAATCACATTTGTAAGAAGCTCAACAGTCTAGAATTCATTTTCATAGACCACTAATGCCTTTTAATTAATCAAATTGTAATTGACATTTGTGAACTATAAAGGGGATCACTGCATGAGTAAACTGTAAAATGACTGAGAGATCCATGTATGTATGTATGTATATATCTATGTATGTATTATTATCATGTTATTATTAGCATCTATCAGTCTTTCTAGAAGTCTAAGGATACAAAGGGAATATTTTAGAAAGGATGAGTAAGGCACTGGTGAAAGAGAGGTCAAAAGAGAAAGAGGGAAGGGATAGCAACCTTCTTTCTTTTTTTTTTTAAACTTCATCTGCCTGCCGGAGAACAGTAAACAGAGTTTTCCAAAGCTGATGCCAAGTTAAAAAGAAATGGGCCAGACATAGTAATTTTCATGACAGCCATTTGCTGCTGATCAACACAAGTCTGTTTCTCTGCAGTATGAAATGTTCTACTGAGTGAAGCAGCAGTGATTACAGACAGATGGGGCCAGCATGCTCAAACCAGGACTCACTCAGATCCATGCTGTTTGCTAACTTTTCCACATGATCTGAGATATCAAACACCTTCATGTTTATCTGCCCACCCTCAGCAAGTCCTGCTCTAGTTCACTTCTGGCTAAAGCCATCCTTACTTACAGAATATTCTCGAATAGGACACGAGCTGCCCAGTGATCCTCCCTGGACAGGCAACTAAAGATTCAATCATCTTGGACAGTGTGATAAATAACTAGTAAAAGAAAAAGCTGCTTATGACAAAAGAAAATAGGATTTGGGCCCCACAGCTAAGGGTGCTGTTTAGGACGAATGTACTGTGGATTTTTTTTAATAATTCAGGGTGACATCATGGGAAATGGTACATAAGTAAATAGTAGAATTACAACCAAAGTGTGAGTAAGTAGCAAGACAAAACATTCCTTGACAAGACAATAAAGCATATTTGAAAAATCCTACTCATATTATTAAAAAGCAAGCCCCAAAGTAACTTAAAATGTGAACTGAGAGTAAGAAAAATAACTACATAAGAAAATAACTTGTCATTTATTCAAGTATTTCATACATACAACCAAATATAGGCAAGTCAATATCTTTAAAAGTTCTTTTTGGGCAAGTGACCAAACATGAAGTGCTAGTCAAAACTCTTTCAAGTGGACCTACATGCTATCTTCCTTTATTTCCAGCCCTTCTTCTAGAACCAGAAAACAGAAAAGCCCAGAAAAAATTAATGTAAAAATTGAATGTTTTTTAAACTTGAGAAAAAGTTCAATTATATTGAAATTTGATTCTCATTTTACGGCCTATTTCTCCCAGTTGCTAGCGATAAAAAGATAGAAGTGAAATAAACACTGATCAAGTGTTGAATAATAATTATTTTTCATGCACCTACATATAACTGTTATCACCAAGTATTAACTCATAACTGTTAAGCAATAGGAAATTAAATGATGTAATCTAGGACAAATCTTCTTCTAAGAATAGATTTATTCTCAGATTTCCAGGCTTGCACATTGATTAGAATTATATAATTAATATTAACATTCTTTTCATGACCCATCTGTGGTCCATTGTTTCAGTTCTCTGGTCTTCCACACTATTAACAGACGTAGCTTTAGGCAGGCAGATGCTATGCAGCTCAAGCCATACATTTTTAATTTACTGATGGCAACATTTCTTTAGGTGACATGTAGTAGACTTTTTTTTTCTCTCTTACATTAATTAGTTTCTGTTTGCAAGGTACATTGGAGATGTAACAGTCACCTTCCAATTTGCCATAAACTGTGAATATACCATTTTTATTTTCACATTTTGTTTGAGTTCCCAATTTTCCAAACATTTTAAAATGCCTGTATCTTTCTCATGTCAAAGTCACATTGCATAAACTGTTATGCTGCTGTTCTGTGAGCAGAGTCTTAGAAAACTGTCTCCAGGTAAACAACTGCAAACAGCCAAAGTAGAAATTCAGCTCTTTTCCTTTTTTTTTCTCCTTGATGTAACACAATCATAAACCCTGACTGGGATAACTTAAAAGCTATGTCCCCTTAGTTTTGCATAGATAAGACAAGCTGGAGCCAAAATAAGTCTAATATGCAATGAAAGTTCAGGCCAAAATTTAGATCTGAATTAAAAGACCTCAAAATGGTCACACAATTCATGCAACAACGTAATGTACGTTTCTGTAGACATCACAACTGTATTCAGACCTGTCACAACACAAGCCATATCTGCCAGAAATAATATTCTTCTTGCAGAAGTGGGAAGTTTCAGTTTGACCACAGATATGCCACTATGCTTTATAGCTGCCATGTTTTCTGTGGACTGGGTGTGAATATTAGTGCAAATTATTTACACATAGTCAAATACCTCATTACTTTAGTAAATACTTAGTAAATCTGATGATTTTTAAAGGAATTCAATTTACATCAAGCAGTGCAGGAGGTGAGACAGAAAACTATGATTAGATACTCGGAGTAAATGGGTAAAACACAAGAGGTTATTGGTGGGTGAAGCAAAGGTCCTTCTCTTCTCTGGATGATAAAGGTAACTGAAGAGTCTTTGGAGAAACCTCTCTGATGAAATTATGTAGCATCCTTGTCAAGTTATTCTGTAGAGGTATTTGAAAAGATGAGGCTAACCAAGAGCCAGAAGAACTAGTGGAAACCAAGATCATGGCAAATGAGACTGGCTGGGTTGTAGATACTGAAATAAAGTAATTAGTTTGAAGAAAATCTCAGGTGGTAGTTATGTAAGCTCTGTGACTGTGAATATATGGGATAGGCTGGAGAGGAATGAAAGAGGAACATTGATATTGTAGATGGAATTCAGGAGATAAATCAAATACTTGTGAAGAAAAACTGAGTTTATCCATAGGATGCCTGAGAAAGCTTCCTGCTATCTGGATTCACAGAGACATCTTGGAGGGAAATGGAAGAGTTGTGATTGTCAGTGTTTGGAATGTTGTTTGGGAGCCTGAAAAGCTGGTGTGATGTCTGTGGAGATGCTCTGCAATGTTTTTAAGTACCCTGTGTTTTCAGTTTTTGTTAAGATGATTAGGTAAATATGTTCACTTGGATTAACAGAATTCCTCAACGAACCTACGAGAGAGGGGAGCGATGCTTTGAATTAATCACATTTCAGGCACTAACTGCAACCAATGCAAAGCTTTGAAGGTTTTGGCTCAGTCTTTTCCTGGCTTAGCTTGTGGCACTAGTTTGCACCAGAAAGGCAGAGTTCATCTGAAACGGTGGCATTATACATGCTCCATGGCAATGTGTGGCGATGATCTTCATGTGAAAGGATAAGATATACGTGACACTTTCAACTGAGTAAGACATGGCCAGACACCTGGAAACTGTGTTCACCGCAGATGCTCCTAGGTTTGATTTGGGGACGTCTACCTGCTTAGTGGTGTGAGTCCTCTCTGGTGGGCTTCTGTCCCATTTTGGCTGATTCATTATATGTTCAGCCCTACTGAAACGTAACAAGGAGGCACTGGCTACTTCTGAGCTGGTACTGTGGAAATCTCTAGTTCCCAGCCATTCTTGCAGCCTGCCTGCAGCACAGGCTTGTAATTTTGACCTTACGTAATTCTTATGAAAAGATATGGGCTTCACTTAAATCAGTCCCTCAATAGCTGCCACAAATGTCAAGTGTGGCAGTGAAGTACTCTGTCTTGAGAGAATAAAGCAGAAAGAGAGAGGCAGGAGAAGAAAGGCTTCTGCATGCTGACAGTGTTGGAGGAAGTACAAATCTCTCCTGGGGGCCTGGGGAGAACTGGGTGTTAAAGTCCTGAGAGATTACTTTGACCTGGAAGAGAGATGAAGAGCAATCAGGCTTGCTGGAGGGGAAGGGAAGCTTAGTCTGCAATCTGGTCAGTTCTCTGAAGTAAAAAGAAAGAAAAAAGCACTACGGAAATGTGAGTTTTCAATTATAGCTTGAATTCAGAACGTTTGGCAAAGCCAGATGTATGGGAAGACATGGATTGGTTTTTACAGTGTACTGCAACAACACCTGTTGGTGACCAGTATTAAGAATAATCCTTTTGTTCATTCTTTTGATTATGACTTAAAAATACCTATATTTTAGCCACATCTATCATGAATTTTCTTCCTAACTTTGTTTTAGCCAGAAGAACAAACTGTAGCGTAATTTTCCACCAGAACTTCAGTCCTGACCACAAGGGAATTTGAAGTTTTGCAAATTTTTTTGCAGTTTTTACTATTGAATTTTCCTGAATTTAGCTCCTCATCTGTATCTGACTAGCACAGCTTACTTCCTAAGAAGTGGTATTAAAATTTAATAAGCATTTCTAATTAGCTTTTTTTAATGCAGAGCCAAGCAGCAAATCAGAGAGCTTATATCTCCTCTAACACAATTTTGCAGAAGTATAGGTTTCAATTTCCTGATCCAGCAATTACATCAAACAAAGAGAAATTGTTTATATCACCACTCAGATTGTTCAGCTGAAAGCCATTTATCAAACATAGCAGATAATCAAACATTAGTAAAACTAGCTTACAAGTCTCCTACTAACACTGCACCTGTAGAAAACAATTATTTCCCTGGTTGGATGCCAGGTTACAGCACACTACAATCAGTCTTTTGACACAGAGTAGGCACAGAGGAGAAATGTGGAATAACCCCTTGCCAAAGAAAATTCATTGTTAGGGCAGGTGCTGGCTGGTTTGCATGATGTGTTCTGTATAGATTAAGGTAGCTATTAAGCTTGTTCGTATTAAATATACTGTAAAACAGCTATGAAAAGTGAAAACTACCTGTCAGAAACAGCAGCATTTCCCTACTGAAAAACTGAGTTTGTTTTGCTGGAAAGAAAGTCTTATAGATTAGTGTTGTTCATTGTCTCAAAAGAGCCATTTTGAAAATATTGTGTAAGTAAAGTAATCCCAGCACCTTTCCTCTTGTATCGAAAGGCTTGTTACTCTGAAATGAATTGATGAGGGAAGAGGAAGGTAATAGATGAACAGGCTGTTTGATGAGCAGCATCAGAGCAATTTTAAACTTTCTTTACTCTCCCCTTTACCAATCAGTTCATTTCAGAGCTGACATTACAGTTATCAAACTAACAGATGGAAGAACAAGGCTGGATTGTGCCGTGGCCCTGCCACTGAAGGCTGAGAAGCAATCAAGCTCTCAGTGAAGATGAAGATCAATATCAGAAAAAGCAAGTATACTTCCCATGTGGTTTGAGGCCACTTTGCTCACCTGACAAGCAAACACTGTATTTGGTAAAATGCATACACTGAGAAACTCCCACGGAACTTTAACAAGGTGAATCGACACTGATGTGTGCTCAAGGGTTTGTGGTCTAAGAGCTAGGAAATCACTCAGTGAAATTTACTTCCAGTCAACCTTCTTAGTGACAAATATTTTCCCTTTACATAGTGTATTGTAGGAAATATTGCAGTTTCATTCACTTTCTATAGTGAATGGCTTGTGAATGGCAGAGCATTCCCTCCATCATGTTTACTTTTACAGGGCTGAATCTTGGTTATCTGTTTGAGCTGGCTAAAAACCTCCAAATGTGTCTGTATCATCAGTCAAACTAATTGTTATAAAATAATCATCCTAGAGTAATGCTTTCCATGCCTTATAATGATTGATATACTCAAAGAAACTAAAGCAATGGGACAACACCCAAATCCTGATTTTAAGTGCTACTTAATCCAGGAAATATCTGGCTCCAGAGTCCTATTTTGTAGGTGAGATCATAATAAGGCTGAAAGATAGTATATCAGGTTTCAGCTGTCTATTTTGGTGTAAGATTCCACAGCACTCTTTGCCAATGAAGGGGAAAGTTATCATATGCCTTGCTGAAACTTGGTTTAGATATTTCCTGACTGCTGCCTTAAAATTGCACTGAGAGTTTCTTGCTGTAAATGGCAAAGAACTGAATCTGTCTGTCCTAAAAAATAATTGCACATTATTTTTGCATGGTGATTGCGCTGGTTGATGACAATTTTCTAAAACCAGTATCTCTGGCTAGTGCTGTTAAGAAAATTGCACTGTCCTGTGTTATGTGTCAGATTTTTCTGATACAGACGAAGTCATAGAGATTTTCTTTATACTGGTAGTGGAAGTTTCAAAGTTATTGGCAGTCCAAAGTTTATAGAGGCCAACTGTAAAAAGATTACCTGTGCATCCATTTGTCTGGCTCTAATATTTTATCGCTATTTGCTTTGTGCTTCCTAACATTTCTTGGTGTCTTTATAAGGCTGATGAGAGGGGAGTAGGGTGCTAGCAAATTGAATCACAGAGATCACTGCAACAATGAAGGGTTTTTAAAAAATGAAATAAAGTCAATTAAGTAAGAAATATCCATGATTTGTTTCCTTCTACCATCACTGGATTATCTAAGAAAGATTTTTCAACTGCGTTTTAAGGACAGTGTAACAGCATTTTGTCAATTAACACTGTAATTATATCTCACTTATAAGCAGCATTTTAGGCAGTTACATTAATACATACATAAATGGTATCTGATGAGGAGTGTATAATTTGAAGGTTTTTCACAATGCACCAGGATTATGTTTGAGGGCTTTACATGGAAATTGAAAAAGGGAAACCACATTTTGGCAATTTTGCGATATCTGTTGTTTCCACGACAATATTTTGGCCATTATTACTCCTTGCTGTAAGAGTTTCTTCTGTTATTATCCATGAATAGATACAATTGGCTGCTTCAAAAAAAGGGATATGAGAGAGAATACTTTGGTGAGATGTGGTTTGATCCTCTAAATGCTTACATTTTATTAGCTGTAAAATACACTACTGTGCTGGCTATGCAGCGTAAGATACTTCAGGGATCAAAAATACCCTACCATTCCTTTTAAGTCACTATATTTCCTTTGGAAAGAAAAAGAAAGATGAGATCTACTAATCTGATAAGGACTGTAAGATATAGAAGACAGAAACACTCAACTAGTGTAAACAGCTCAGCTATTACCTGTCTTAACCTATACCCATATGCCAGCCTACCACAAGTAGCTTCATTGATGTTACAGGACAGTCTAGGTACAACTTGTCTGGCTTCAGGCCTCTTCTGCTGAATACAGGAATAGTTCAAAGAACTGCAAGATGTGAAAGGGGATTGTTGGACACTCCTTTTTCAATCAGCTTCTAGTGCCTCATGTAAACTGCTGAGAACAAAACTATTTTCAGTATCTCTTCCTTCTTCTCTGTCAGTCTTCATGGGCAGTTTCCTTGTGCAGAAAAGAAATCCTTCTCCTTTCTTACAAACCCATGTAACATTTGCAAGGGTCTTCCCAGAGACTCTCTCACTTCTTTTCTCTGCAAAGAATTTCTTGGAGATGTCAAATTGGTAAATATGAAGAGGGAGAAATAAGGAGTCAGCAACCAAAAGAGAGAAACAAGCATTATATCACAGTCTTGTTTCTTCCTGGGAGAATTGCAGACCAGATTAGAATTACTCACAGGATTATCTTTTGCTTCTGATTTTCAAAGGTTTCATTTATTCCTATCATATGCAGAATGGCATAAACGAACTAATAAAATACTGATAGACCTTCCAGCGCTTGATAAATAAAATCCAATTCCTATCATATGCATAATGGCATAAGTAAACTAATAAAATACTGATAGACCTTCCAATGCTTGATAAATAAAAGCCAATCAGGCATGGACGATAAGGATCTTCTTTCAACTATTTGAACACTGTAATAAATTTTGCTCTGGCTGACTTCCACAGCATCGCTGCGCCTTGTTGAACAGGAGCCGCTTTTTTCCCCAGCGTCAGTGCCGCACCTGTAGCAGGCAGTTTGACTTTCAAAAGCCTACAGACGCAGAGGCATCAGGGTCTAGCAGAGACCATGAACCCTAGGGAGATAACCTGTTCTCTTATCTGAGCTCGGGTCACCTGAGAGCAGGCTGTAGCCTGCTTGTATGGGTGCATGCTGGATGAACCGTAATAAGGACACTGGGAGGTGAGCTCAGTTGTAGTCTTTGTACCTTCTGAACCTGCTGATACCTGAAGCATTACAAAGAGCAGGGAGAGGCAGGGTCATGCCCTGTACTCCTTTGCTGTGGTATTGCAAGTATTTTTTCTGCTTTGAAATGAACACACTTTGACATCCCCTGAAGAGCGGTCTGTGCCAGAAGATATGTGGGGAAGCCTGCAGTGGCAGAAAAAAAGGTATGATGTTATATTGTATTATTTGAAGAACAGAAGGGGCAACAACACACATATACATGGTGTCAGAGGATGGAAAACCCTCCTTTGCCTTTTTTAGTATTCAGTCAAGTGATTTTAGGATGAAAGGAACAGTATAAATGTCACATGCAATATTTTACTTTTGTTATTTTCATCTGACATCCCCCAAACTGATATACAGCCTGAAAAGTACAAATGAATTAGAGACATATAGAAATATATTATACCAATGTTTTAGATATAATGACATCCCATATCTATATTATACTGCAGTGATGAACAATTTTGAGGATGCCAACCTTAAGGAGGTAAAACCGTGCTATTTTACAATCAGCAGTATGTGGCGGGTGTGTAGATAAGAGAGACGACAGCTGCCCAGGAGTTAGAAGATGAAAGAATTCAGGTTCTTGCTGGATCACAGCGCTTCTCTATAACTGTGACCAGCTCCTCAGAGTTATCTAGCCCTATGAAACTGAAACAGGACAAAATGAGGTGTTTCGTGCCCTGTGTTGGGACACTCAATCAGGCAGAGGAGCCTGTGCTCCTACACAACTTGTGGAAAAGGATATATTCCTACGGCTGCTGTTTGTGGGGGAAGCGAGTGCCAGAATACAGGCAGACAAAAGACACACAAGTATTTGTGCTATTTTAAAAGCTGAGAAAAACAGGGACCTGACCACTTTCTTGGGGAAAGCAAAACTAATATCTGTATTTGGGACTGTCCCAGACTCTCTGGCTACCTTGTTTAGGAGTGCAGCTCTTGATGCCCTCACTTGTAAATTGGTATTGATAGTCCTTCCCAGCTTGCTGGTGGTTATGAGAATGATAACTGGTGATATCATTCCACTGTCCCACAGGGTCACATACTCCAAATCCTACAGTTATAGTCCCTGTAATTACCAAAACTGGATAAGAAAAAGTGTAGCGTTTTTGAAGTGATGTATTTAAGAGAAGGTCAGTACATGCTTTGACTTGAGTGTATGACTTGTACTGTTGCAAAAATTTAGTCTTTATTCTACTGAGCTTTACTAAAATGCACAGTTTTCTGAATTTAATAAAGTTCAAGTTCTGAATTTGCCCAAATATTGATATAGTGCCAGGTCCTTGAAGGCAGTGCAAACAGGACTACAGCCTTAACGTAATAAAACACTTAAGAGAGTGCTTAAATTTAAATTTAAGTATGCATTGTGCTTTGCTGTGTGAGAGCCCATGGAACTGCAATGAAGTGGAGGGGAATGTAATTTCGTACCAAGAGTGCACACTGCAGCTGGGGACCGCTTGCAATTCCTCCTGTATGTGTAAATAGATCTTACCTGCCAAAGAAAAACAGTTTACTTTGGTCGATGAGGTCTGTTTGTTGGAAGAGGTCTTCTAGCCAGTGAATAAATTCTTCCTGAAAAATACCATTAAATCTTTAATTTGAACCAGGCAACCAACAATGACAGTCAGAAGGAACTGTTTCACAACTCCATTAGCATTGTACTATGCTGTCGTGATGGCAAATATTGTAGTTTTCACTAGAACACAGACCTTCAATCTCCAACCATCTCATTCAAAGAATGTTGAACATTTTCATCTAAACAGTGACATGATGAAAAGTATGCTTTTCATTAAATGCTATACATTTTGGAAAACATATATGTTCTGATGAAGTGTCATGTAGGAAAAAATTGAAACATTTTGGTGATAGCTTTTTACTTTAAAATAATCTTTCAGAAAGTTTTCATTAGTTTTAGTATACATTTTGAAAGCCTTTTAAAATTCAAAAGCTAGTAAAAGCTTTTTAATCTTGCAGAAATGAAATGTTTAAATTGATTATTTTTTTCTGCAGCACTTCTTCAACAAGAAAGTCGTAGCTGTTTTCTTCCCTTCTGTTTCTGAGCAGAAAATAAAAACAAAAAGTCCAAAACAGATTGTGATCAGAAAATTAGTGTTATACCATAATTCTTCTTGCCACTCAGTTATTGATACTAATTCAAGCTATAAGCTATGCAATACCAATTATGAAGTGAGCAGCTTAATTCAAAACTTCTAGATATGCAAGCATACACGAAAATATATACATATTCACATATATGCATACATATATATATTCATTTTCTCTTGCTCAACATTTTATTTAGATCATGAATGCTGCATTTACTCACTGAAGCATCTCTGGTGCAGGGTTTGTAATGTGCTCTAGATTCCTGCCTCAGCTGACTTAGTGGACAGCAGATACTTCTGCCAATCTGATAGTATCTAATTACAGAGCTGAGGGGTGCGTATTTCAGGAGAACACTCTGAGATGTTGAAAGATGATATTCTGAGACAGAGAAGGGCATATCAGCCATTGATTTAGGTCACAGAAGCAATTCACTACCACATGAATAACATTAGTTGAATGTTATATCTGAACATAGTGAAAACCTTTAAAAATCTCATACGTGATAAAGGTTGGCATTAACATTTCAGCTTTTGCCAAAGTACTGTACCAGCCCATTAATCTTAGCAGAAAAATATTCTGCTTTTGCTAGAATGCAGTTGCTCATATAATGCATATAATGCAAAGTATAGAGTGGGTTTGGTGAGGGGTTTTTTGTATTTGTTACTTGGTACTTTAAAGGAAGCAAGTGTAAGTTTGTGGGTGACGCAACCATTGAAATAAATTATATATGGATATGAATGTAAATAGCTGTTCTTTTCACACCAATGAGGTTAAACCACATGTTTATGCCTTCTGTCCAGAGAAAGGATTAAAAAAAATTAAAATCCCATGACTGCTTTTTTAGTGTTGCTGTCACATTTTTCATTTGCAAACAAATAAAAATGAGGTTAATGTCATGAGTATTCCTCTTACTGCTGGGTTTGCCTGCTTACTTGCTTGCAGACATGGTCATATACAAAGGTTTTCAGAAAGAAAATGTTACCACTGTTCTACCAGCAATCACTTTGTGCTCCAAGGTGCAGCAGTGGTCCTCACACCACAAGTAGAAAAGCATTGCCTTGGACCCCTTCCTCTGCTCTGAATTTGGCCAGCTCTTAGCTGTGCTGCAAAAACATCCATGTTACGAGTTTTGGTCCAAAGATAAAGAGCCACTCAAAGTCAGCAAAGCAGACATAAAAAATGTCCTAAAAGATATTAAAGAAAATCTACAGCCTTGGGACAGCAATTCATGACAAATATGCTGAAGAAATAATCTAGTATTTTTATTTGGTAATCATTTTATAAATTCCCCTCACAAATGAGTGTATGAGTGATATCTGCACAGACTGGGAGGACTGGTCAGGGCCAGGGTAGCTATGGAACCAGGAGAGAAACATGGACACTTTCTGCTGCTACTTCAGTTGCAGCTGGATCCAGAAGCCAGGGATAAGATACAGCAGGGAAGGTCTGAACCCAGAGGCGTCCATGGGAGTTTTATGGCATACATATTTAACTGGCTTTCAGAAGCACCATGGAAACTCCTGACTGTTATACTATATTTTCAGAGCTACTGAGAAGTATGTTGTTATTATTGTCATGGCAGCTGTTATACAGAAAAGGTAAATTCTCAAACATATATTTTAGGAGTATGATTCCCAAATATTTCATATTTCTGCAGCTCCAGTAGTATGCAAAGTTTAAAAAAAAAACAACCACAAAAATATTGAAACAACCTGGAGATTCACATATTCTGTAAAACTTTTGTCATTGTACACTTACACTGGCTACCAGGATTTCTTCTAAAAAGGTTCAGGATGTCATATTTCAGTGACCTTCTCTCTGTCTTTTCATTTACTTTGTTTTGTTTCACTGTCTGTCTCTTTTTTGTCATATTTTTCATGTTTTTATTTCTACATTTGGTTTGTACTACTCTTCCTTTGTCAGTATCCTGACATTTTGGTTTTGGGGTTATTATCTATTTTTGGTTATTTCTGTCTTTTCAGCCCTTTTTCAGTGCCCTGCATCCCTCTGTTTTGTTGCTCATCTGCTTGCTCTATTAAGCCTTCTCTTTACCAGCAATTTCTTCCTCTGTCCTGTGGTCTCTCTTGATGCTAAGCTCACATATTTAGCCTCATGGGATGACATCCGTCATGCTGTTTGCAGAAGACTTGCTTAGTTAATGATTACATTTAGTTGCAACCATGTCAAATGGATGCCAGTGGGATGGCAGAGGGGTAGGTTTCCCCCGGCTGTACACCAAAGTGTAACTAACTCCTCATTTGCAAAAGCCTGAGCCATCTGGTAGAGAAGTCTGGGAAAAGACTGAGTCAGGCACAAAATAAGAAAGATCTTTTGTTTTTCTCATGTTCAACCATGAACAGGATTGAACTGGTGCAACAATTACTTTTTCTCTCTAGACTGAGAAGAAAAGGGCAGCTGTTCCTGACTCACTGGGAGTGGCGTCTGTGCTGTGAAGTGATGCAGGTCAGGCTACTGTTGTTGCTACCTGCTTGAAGCTCCCAAGCAGAATGCAAGTTCTTCAGGTTGATGCAGTAAAACAGATACTGCCTTTGGACCTTGGGGAGATGGTAGCACTGTGCTGTTAAACTAAGAGCTGTAAATGATGTAAAGGATTGTTACCAAAGCAACTTTATTTCCCTCTGAAACCTTAAATCCCTCCCTTGGCAGTTTTTCTACGTGGACACTTTCTTTCAAGCACGCTTTTGGCCCATGTGCGTGGGGTTTTCTGAATCTGACACAAAAGTTGCCCCTCAGGCCGCAAGATTTCCATAAGCTTCAGGTTTCAATGAGAATCCCGCTCACAGGAAGTGCGAGAAAGTGGTCAACGTAGGTTGCTCCAAATCTTTTGGTTTGTTCATCTGTCCAACTTCCACAGCCTAAGTAAAGTTTTGTCATGCCCATTAACCAGAGAATTACCTTCTGTTTAACTTCAGCTAAAATTTTATGTGCATTTGTGAGTTATATGAGAAGATTCTAATTTGAAGTTTGTTATGTAAAATTGTAAGAGTTAATTTTCTAAAATGTCTTTCTATACATTGGTTTACATTGCTTGTCATTTATTATGTTTTTTGCCACAGTTCCAACCTAGGAAGGAAAAGCAGTTCAAACATTATTCTTCTGGTTTACTTCAAGAGCGTATTCTAGTCACTGAATATTACAGGCTGTAGCCATTGAATGGGTAGCAAAATAAGAATTAGCACAGATTCTCATTAAGAAAAACCCTGTAAATCTCTCTAACTGTCTTCACTCCTATTTTTAATAACCAGTGTGGTTCCAGGCAGGTGACAGGAAGGATTTTCCTGGTATGATGAAGTCCTGCCAAGGACAACTTCTGTGTGTTTGTAGCACAGAAAACAAGGTGTTTACTAAAATTTCCCTAAAGAATTATTTAGTCAATGCCCTTAATATTCTTTGCAGGGCAAACAGGGGTATTTCTTCACTGCCACATTAGGAAAAAATGAAGGAATAAACATAAAAGTGACTCTGCGTACACACCTTCCATTTGATATCTTTCCAGATCACTTTACAACTTTCCATTTTTCCGTCTCTTCAGCTGCTTATTTGTATGCTGTAGGGACACCACAGCCCTGATGCTTCGCTAGATAATGACTGTCTGTGTCTATACTGCCAGCCTCTGGTGTCTGGGAACAAACAGCATTAGAGATTAGAGCTATGAAGGAACAAGAATTTTCATCCTGTTGAATTGTTTTGCACTTCAAAATGTATTTTCACTCTAAAGACAAGGAAATAATGAGTATGTGAAATTGCCTTTTTAAGGAATATTTTAAGAACTCCTTTTGGTTACTTCTGAAAAGGATGAACTCCTCTTCCTTCCAGCAACCCATGTGCGGTTATTAAAATATTTGGCAGTGTTTATGTAGAGTACTTGTCTTTTAAGCAGAGGATGAGCTAATCCTCTCACTTGGAATGTGTGAACAATGTGCTGGAGAGGAGTCAATGCTGCAGTAGCAGTATAACAGATTTTCAACCTAGAAAACAGGCTGGAAAAAAGTAGCCACTATTTATAACATGTGTTCCTAAAATTGAATTTCTGACATCTATTCAAAGAGGAATAAATACTGACCTATCACAACATGTTTCCTTCCTGCAATGGGAGATGGAAAATGGTTACATTACATATGTTTGCAACTACACTTCCAGTGATCTATAAGTGATCTGTAAAATGCAAGCGTTTTTCCTGAGAACCTTCACAGTACATTGAACCTTGTAAACACCTTTCTAAGCAGAATATGCTTTTTGCAATGACTTTTTTTTTGCATTTACGTAGTAAGATAAACCATGACTTCATCATGTGGCAAAATCTGCAATGGCATCTGCCCAGTTTTACAACTGTGTCTTTACAATTATTGCATGACATAGTAAAAAAATTATCTATTCACCCATCAAGGTTCATTTTCCATAGATTGCTACAGTGCATTACAGGCATCCTTGCTTTTTATTTTCTCACTTGTTTTTTTACTCCTGGAATACTGCTGAAATAATTAAATATCATTTGCTGAATATAATGGATAGTTTGAAAAGTTTGGAAATGCCTTACCACCTTTTTAAAAAAGCTAAGACTTTAGTTATTTATCTTTGTTTAGAGCAATGATTCTCAGGCTTTTTGAAAATGTACAACTCTCTCTTGGGCAAACTAATTCCTATAGTATTTACACTCCCTAATTGTTTTCATCCCAGAAAGGTAAGATGTGGCATAAACTTTTACATACAAAGAAGTGGGGTAAAAAGTCAAATCTGAATTGTAGTATGAAACTTTTTACAGCCAAGGGAACTGCCTCCCCTAGCTGCAGTGGGCTTTGAATTGGACACTGAATACATACAAAATGTACTTCTTAATTGTTGGTTGGATGTTAGGGTAATATGACATGATTCCACCCTAAATGTTAGGGATACATCTGTCCCCTCTTTAGTCATAATCTAGTTCAGTGTGGAGAGACCTAAAGTATTCTAAGTTAATGTTGGCTCATGGATGTGATGAAGCTTAGCTTGGACTCCCATCCTTGCTTAAAGGAGGCTGTCAGCAACACCTGGGCTAGCAAGTTTAGACTTAGTCTGGCTACAACCACACTCTGTGTAAACATGAGTCACTGTTATAACAAATGAGACATCAACAAAACAGCGATGGTTTATTCACATTTGGAAGTCCACCAGGATCTAAAATATATCTGTTTCTTGAAAAAGTTTAACTTGATTCAGCATCTCTAAAACCTTCCAGAAAAAGTGAAGTTGCACTTAGATAATCAGCTTAAATTGCCTTAAGTTGGTGCTTGCAAGAACTTAATTTCTCCCCTTGCATCTTTACATTTCAAAAAAGTAAAATGTTGGATTGTGTTTTCAAGGTAATTTTTTTTTCCTCAAATAATATTTTTAATGAAATTACTCAATACTTGGAAATTATTAACACCTTACTTAATTTAATGGGAACTAATTTTTTTTCTTTCCAGGTATCAACAGTGCCGGAGTTTGGCCGCATAGTAATTTATACTACTAGCCTTCGTGTGGTGAGAACCACTTTTGAAAGATGCGAACTGGTTAGAAAGATCTTTCAAAACCACAGAGTCAAATTTGAAGAAAAAAACATTGCTCTGAACAGCGATTATGGAAAAGAACTAGATGAAAGATGCAGGAGGGTCTGTGAAGTTCCCTCACTCCCTGTTGTGTTTATCGATGGCCATTATCTTGGGGTAAGTAAAGCATGAGCCTGTGTTTTATTCTGCAGTCTGGAAGAACAGATGAAAATCTTGATGGATGAGAAGTGGGGTTTTTAGAAAATTGCTTGCAATGTTGGAATGATGGGAACAATCAAAGACAGAGATCCCTTTGTGGTATGTGCTGCATAGATCCACACTGATAGGTTTGATCTGAAGATGCAAAAGATAACCAGGGAGAGGCTATCAGGAGGGGAATAAGAGGCAGTAATACAATCTAAGCTATCCCGCGTTTCTTAAAAAATAGCTTATATTTGTAGCTGAAACCATGAAAATCTAGAGAAATGGATTTTTTTTCCTCATGGGAACCTGTTTGTGTGATTGACCCAGGAAGATGAATGCACATAGCATAAACCTGTCATTTAGTAATATCTGTGTTGAATATGAAACTAACAGCTTGGGGTATCAGACCTTAAACAGGCATTGAATTTTATATGATGTAGTTTGTACCAGGATCTGCAATCAACTGAACATTGTTTTAGGCACAGAATTGGTTAATACTTAATTTTAGAAAAGTTTATCCGTAAAAGAGAAAGAAAAACAGCCCAACTCTGCCCTGTCACAAGACACAAACTCCAAATGGAAAACTACAATCCAAATTTGTACTTTGGTCTAAAAGTACTTTGGTCTGTACTGGGTCTAAAAGCTTGTTGATATTTGAAATCACCTTTTCATTAAGGCCAGCCTGTACTTTCGAAATGTATTTCTCAGAAACTGAAAAAATCAGAGTTTAAGAGAAAAAGATTCTGGAAAGTGGCACAAAGAAAACAGCTTGAGAGCTCAGAGAAGGTATTTGTCTCAAGCGGTAAAGAGCTAGCAATTAGCACCAAGAGTGAGACTGTGATTTGTGAAGGCAAACTATATTTAAACACAGTGGGGTTATTGTGTTTGTATTGCTTAACACTTTCATTTTCACAAAAGATTTAAGTAACAAAATCAAATGTAATCAACAATCAGGCATAACTGATACTGGGCCTGTAGAAACACTCGAATACCCTTTCTCCCCATCCCCTTCCTAGCTCTCTGTGTGCCCTGCATGAGGCAGCCTTCCCCAAGCCCCATAACAAATCCATTTGCTGGCACGCGGCTCACCAGACCACTACAGCAACTGCAAAATTGCCTGCGTGCAGAATATTAGCAGACAATGATTTTTACTTCGTAGTAAAAATCAGCGTAGAAGATGCTTTTATCAAAAACTTGAGTCGGAGAGTTCTCCAGCCAGCCAGGAGCAGAAGTGCTTCATTCAAAAGCAGCTTAAAATTCAACAGGATTCAGACTAAGTTTTGCTCACCTAATTATCATGTTAAAAGTAGTGAGTTATGACCGACTCCAAGAAAATCTCAGTCCGTGTGTGATCAATTTGTCGAAAGAATTCAGTTAAAATACTGAAATGGACTGAATAAATTATTTGCTCAGCTGTAGGTGAAGTCTGGTTGCAGTAATTTTGGTATGATGGATGGCCCATTAATTCACTGCTGCTTCATTTTTTGGAAGATCATGGGAAATGTGTCTTTTAACAGAGGAGCAACAGTGTAACAAGCAATACAATCTCATTAAAACTACTTAAGTATTGTCTGAGATACTTTGGAGAGGTATAGAAAAGAAGGCAAGTGAATTAGGAAGCTAGCTGTCTGCGGGAGAGGCAAATCTAGCTATCCAACTACCTGCTGACAGGTAGTCAGCAGGTTTTACCTCCTGTAGGTAAAAAAATGAAGACGGAATTTGATGTTCTGGTCTACAGACATTTATTACAGCATGGCAACTGCATTCACATTGTTTAACACAAGAAAACACAAAGTATTGATCTGCTAAAAAGCAGAAAAAAATCAGACTTGGGGGATGTTTTCTTGCTTCTTTTTTCTTTTTTTTAATTGAATTGATGAGGCACAATGTGGTTAAATGGAACAGACTTTAGCTCCAGGAGAGGATTAAAGTTATTCCACGTAAGAGTGATATTATTTGTGGACAATCTGCTTTGCAGATGCCTGCTCTGCTCATGGGGAGCATCGCGGCTGGCCAGGACTGGGGCAGCCCTTTGCTCTGCCAAAGTGGTGCCCCTCACCTGCGCTCACACGCAAAGTTTCTGCCTTCCACTGCTCTCCGCTAAAACCCATCATCTTGGGGGGCACTGCTGCTCGCTACAGAATCACTCTCGACTGTGCTTTAGTTGAAAGGAGAGTCCCAGGGCGAACCTGTCACTTGCGCTGGCAAGGGACCTGTGTCCACACACTCTCTTTGGTAAATGGGGCAAAACCTATTATTTTATGGCAGTTTTTATTCCTCTGTCTTAATATAACTTCGTAAGAGGGGTTGGCATTCACTGATTTACAAAGAGAAATAAGGAGGGGGGCATTTTGTATATTGAGAAGGTCTGGCAATGAAGTGTTCAGCCCCCAGCTATGTCAATGCCTGGTGGATGTGGCACCTCAAGAAGAAAATGCGTCAGTGACTCCAAAGGCAGTAAGTTGGCTGGAACCTGTGCTGGGCTTATGTTTCATTAAAATGCGATTGAGAACTAATTACAGAATTTGGTCTCGTTGGTAACAGTGGACATTTCTATAATGCCTTTTATGATAATTATCTTCTGATATGCAAATGCAACATAGAAATCCAGAAGCCTGGTGTGTCAGTAAATTAATCATGCAATATTTTTTTTCTCGCTCTTTTTCTGTCTCTCTTCTTCTTAAATTTTGAATATTTATTTCCTGGCAAATCCCTCCGTGAAGGAGATTGCATGTAGCAATACAAAGGAGAATCTATATTGAGCCATGCACCTTTCAATGAGTCACAAGGAGGAAAAAACCCAACAACTCCTAATTAAAATGTGAACAGTTTTGAAAGGGGACAAGATTAGTTTTAATGAGATAAATGTAACAAAAGCACCAGAACACAGCATATGTGCATCTGATAAAGTATACGGTATCCAAGCTGTTCAGAAGCACGGACAAGGTTGTTAGAGCACTGCAGGCTGTGTGGATAAATCTTCACAGCACTGTGGAATTTATCATTGCCTGCACAGGGGGAATGACACAAACCCGCGACTTGGGCAGAAGCAATAGAAAAATCGTATTTAGCCCCTGTCAAGCGAAGTCCTGTGTGCTGCAGTGCAGCAGGTTTTTTAATCTTCTCATTTTTTCACGATTGAATCATTATATTTCTTGACACACGCTGTCTAAATATCAGTCTGTCCGGAAATTGCAGGTTCTTTCTGCAGCATGCTCTTTACCAGCTGATCTAATCCCTCTTTTTCACCTGAGGCTGCCTCCATCTGAAAACGAACTATGCCATCTGCTGGGACACCAAAGCAGAATAAAAAATGACTTCCAAAAAACAGAAAGCAACACAGAAGAAAAATTGGAGCATTCATTTACTCTTTTACAAAGGCACTCAGGGCCGTTAGAGGTTTATGTTATGCAAAGACCCACTCTGCTGGAAAAGGGATGCACATAAAAAAAGGCAAATAGAGTCATCCTTAGTAAACATGTTAGCTCGCTGCATAGTAGTGTTAAAATACATTTATTTTATTTTTCACTTTAAATACGTGATTGAATTCCAGTATTGACTTGCCATACAAACCTACCTGAATCTTTTTCAAAGATGTGAATTTAATATTTTTTTTTCCTGAAGAAATTGTTTCCTGTTTAGTTTTCCCAGTTGTAATGAATCCACAACAGCATGAGATTTACAGTAATTTTTTTTTATTTGACTAATTGGTTATGATTATTTACCAAGAATGTTGAGGCTATTTTTGTAACTGACTTCTAGAAAATACCTGTGTAACATATTCTTTTTGTTACACAAGAATTAACAGTTGCTGCTTTCTTGTGGCCATATATGATTAGTAGCTCTCAACTGCCTCCATGTTTTGTCAGAGTAAAACACACCTGGCATTCACTTGATGGGGTGGATATGAATGGCTCTGTGGCGGTAAAACTATGATGCAATTATTGCATCAAGTCATCTGGCATTTTACCACTTGTTTCCTCCATTTTGCAGTTTATAATATGCGGAACAGCAGGGTTCACTTAATCTGATAGCTCTTTACACGTCAACCTTTCAGTTCTTTGTGTATCCAATCCAGCATTTCTGGTGCTGGTACTATACTGCAGTGTCAATTTTCTCAGTTTATGGGCAGATTTCCAGGCATTTAATCATACCCCATGCTTGTCTGCTGCCAAGCGGCACCTCACTGTCAGAGGTGTAGTGTTGTAGGCTGAAGAGCTTGTGAGCTCTGGCCAAAGACAGGGGTAAATACAGCCTGTCTCCTTGGTAAGCCACAGTGAAAAAACATGGCAGGTCCAGTAACAGTGGGGCTCGTCATTGCATTCTGCTGCCTTAGCAAGAGGCCTCATCTATATACTCAGCAAAATTAGTTTTTAAGGAAATAAGGGATGCAATTTATCTGGACAGCAAATGTGTTCACAAGCGAGATGTTGCAGTGCCATGCTAATTTTTCTCTGTACATAAGGAAGGATGTGGAAGAGAGGCTGCTTCCCAAAATCAGCAGGTATTGTAGTACAGCCAACTGCAGAGCCATATATCTATGTATATTCCTTTATGAATAATTACAGTGTGAAAATGGTAATGGGTTACATCCAAGATAGGCGAGCAATAGATGGATTTAGTGACAGAACAGAGCTGGGGCAGTAGGAAACAGTGGACCTTGGATTTGTCCTAGTTCTGCAGTTAGTGGGACAATACCTGAAATACAGTGTTAATTTCTGGATGTTCTCAAGAGAAAATTGGGAAAATATTCTGAAGAATGAACATGGTCTAGAAAACCTGACGAGTGATTTAGCCAAGTCCGTGGCATTTCCTTGCCAAAAGAAGGGCAAGGACCTGACCGCAGCCCCTGGGCTCTTCCACCACGGTAGAGAGCTGTTGAAGTCAGTAGATAAAGGATTTGCAGGCTGGTGCTTTGAAATTTAACTGGTGAAAAAACCTGAAAACTTCCTTCTCCCAGCTGCTTCTTTAAACGTTATGGCCAGTGTCCCTTGTGCTCCTTATGTGAGTCTTAGGAGGGACAGACTAATGTTTCACATCCCTTTGTGGGTAATTGTGAACTGAGCACAATCTAGGAAGAAAAAGAAAGGCATCGCTTTCTGGTCAGAAAGCTGCTATTGGACTTATTTAACAGCTGCTTTAATTACTCTATTAATTACAGACTCTGCGTGTTAAGATTCACAGATCCAACGGGAAGTTTAACCTCTGCAAAGTATCTTTTAGTCAAATTTCACTTGAGGCAGCCGTTAATCAGAAAAGACATGCCGAAACACTTAAAAAAGTTGATAGCCATTTGGACGTTTGGTTTTTAATTTTAAAACCGTAGTAATGAGGCTTTCCACTTTGAAAGCAACACAGCTGGCCGACTGAATGTCATCTGAAATATAAATCCTTTAAAATATGAATCTATAATGGAAAACCTGTCAGACTTTTAATTATGCTGCTGTAAAAGCCAGTCAGCATTATCGTACAGCATCACTGTAACACGGACCAGAAGTCACAGGAAAGCTTTTGCCAACTGTTGCCACAGAGAAGAGATCCTTGCCTAAATGGGGGCAAAATGGGGCTTGTCTGGCGTAGGGAATTTGCAGTGCTGCAATTACATCAATAAAGCTGCAAATCCTTAACGTCTCTGCATCAGACGGGCAGCGCAAGCTTTGTCTTAAGCCGCTGCAGTGTATTCAGGCCCAGAGCTAATACTCCATGGGCCGCCTTGGCAAACCCTCGCTTTGTTGTGCCAATCACTCCTATTGCCCGTTCTGTGTGAAAGCAGAGAAAGATGAGAGGGCAAGTGTGAAAGGGGCTGACAGGCTGCTAAGAGCTGCTCTGCTGGGGACACAGAGAGCCTAACGCGTATGTTGAAGCTGGTGCACTCTGTGCCCATGGTCTAGAACAGATTTCGATAGAAGAGTCAGCACAAGTAAGGCTGGCTAACCTGAGTCTCCTGTCATCTTCTGTGACTAATTAATCACAACTAATTACCTTGTAGGTACTTCTTTAAAAAAAACCAACAACTCTCTGAAAGTGTAGCACTGTAAGAGTAGCATTCACTGAAAAAGTGGCACTCACATCCACTAAAATATTAATATATTGCTTTTTAACTGAAATGAAAATCATCAAACACAGAGTCAAAAGTCCTTCTTTTTTGTGCAAAGCCGGAGCAAAAAGACTTTCTACAGAGAAACTAACCTTAGTAAGGTGTCACACAAAATCCTTTGCAATGTTTTGGTGGCCCTTAGTTGGCTTTTGAGCTACACACTTGTAGCCTCTGCACTCCCCAGCAAGGCACTGTGAATGGTTGGACACTAACACGTACATTAGTGACCTGTATGTGTTCCCTGTGCTCCCCAGCAGCCTTTCCTGTACCTCCCAGTAACAAGGAGAGCGATGCTGGTGGGGAGCTGGGGCTGAGAGCCCCTTCAGCTGACCGTGGGCAGCTCAAAGTAATGGCACATCCGAGCCATGTGCTGGCATCCCACCGCACCTCAGCCCTGTGCCACCAATCTACCACGCCTCAGCAATGTACCAGCATCCCACCGCACCTCAGCCATCTGCTGGCATCCCACCACACCTCCCAGCTCATGCCAGAAGCAAATCCAAAGATGAAATTTAACAGTCCGGGCATGCGGGACTGGCAAACTGGGGCAGCGTGATGGCATGAACCCATCACCTGGTGTAGATGTGGCCAGTCGCCCTTCGCAGTGGGTAAAGGGCTGTGCAGTTCCCTCCGTCTGTGCCTCGGTTTCCTCACGGTTTATTGGTTTCTTGTGATCCACTGATTAAAAGTGTCTCTAAGTATTTGGTAATATTTAGTATTCAGTGAATTTGGTTACGTAAGTGAAGTGTAAGCATTCAAACGTGGCCCTCTAATTAGAAGAAAGAGGAAAAAAAGTTTTACATCATCTTTGACACTTTAATTTTGTCTGCAATAATCTCTTAGCATTTATTTTCAGGAGGCAAAAAGAAAAAACACTTCAGCGCTGCCTTGGTTCGGATCACAGAACCCCTCAGAGGCCTAATGTACTCAGACTAAATTATTATTATTCATTGTTGTGTCTGACTTTAATGTTGTTACAGTATTTTCATTACCCTTTTTCTCCTTGTGTTATACATTAGGCATATTATGTCTTAATTCAACGCTCAACTGCCAGAATATTTGAAATACAATTTCCTCCTCTCGTTTTGCTGCATTCTCTGATGTGTTGTATATTTATATAATTGTAATTTTTGACACCCTAACTAGACATATTTTTTATTCTGTCAGGAAACATACCCTGTAAAATAAAGGGAACACAATCAGAATTTCCAAGCTGTGTCACCTTTTACAAAAAGGCAATATGATACGACACCTGGTAACAAACTTCAGGTACTTCTATCAGAACTGCGATTAGATTCTCCTCTCCTTCTAGCTTTCCTAAGGTTGACCTAATTACAAAATACCTAATGTGAGTCAAATTTGTCCTCAGCCTGTTTAGATTTTCAAGACCAAATCTTCTAATAATCCGTGTTTTTTTCATGCTAAACTGGCTGACCTTTTTCTTCTTCTTCTTCCTAATAGGGTGCTGAGAAAATTTTACTAATGAATGAATCTGGGGAACTGCAGGATCTCTTAACCAAAATTGAGGTAATGGTATTTCTGCAGATAAATACAAGGAACGTACATTGCATATTTGTAATTGAGTAGATTTTTTTTTTTTTTTGCCATTTCCTTTTCTTCTGTTGTAAACTGATGATCCCAAATGCTTTTTTTGTTTTTCTCTTTGGATGAATGACATCTAGTATCAGAGCCCATTAAGTTCGAGAAACCGTGAATGGCTATAACATCAAACCAAAACATCCATCTCTATTTTCGCTTGATTTTGCCACAGCCCGAAAGACAAGTAATTTTCCCTTTCCCATAACTTTTGACATCATCTTCGGTATTTAACCTTCACCATGCCCTGGGGGAGTCAGGCCTCTTGCGTGGAAGCTGCACCGCTTCCCTGTGTACTGCAGTGAACATACTGGGAACCTGCACATCTGCATTCTGGCTAGACCTAAAGCTGGACTTCTACAAAATCTGGACAAATGCTGGAAGTTTCCAATTACACCAGTTTGCCATAATTTCAAACTACAGATTATCATGCCTTTCTCCAGCTCTCAGTTTGCCTTGTCTATCGAAGTTCTGTGGTGCAAGTTTGTCTTTTATTGCGAACAGTGGATGCACACTCCCTGAGGACACTTGAAATGTGGGTCTGCTCCCACAGCTTTGCTGTAAGCTGAGATCTCTGCTGGGCATCACTTTTCTGCTGGTCTTGTGCTATTGGCTGCTCAAGGCATTTTCTGTTTTCCTTTGGATAGCCTGCAACAAAGGACATTTTGGGGAGACCTATGTCATAATGTCTGGGTTACGTGGATAGCTGTGTCCTTAGAAAAGGAGCGTATTGCTATTAGTTATCTTGTTAGTTTGAAATTACCCCTAACCAAATTAAGAAAACACATAAACTTCAGAAGTATGTAACATCAACATTAAAAATAGATAATGAGGATATGATATTTGTAAAAGACACTGATGAAAGAGCAGAAGAAAGCTACATCTAGTTGATTTAACCCCATGGTTTTTCTCTCCCTGCATTTAGTTGAACTACAGCATATGCTTTCCTAACACGCTCTCAGCAACTCTTTGTATACTATACATCTTTGAGTTTATCACAAAATGAGTATCTCTTTTTGTGAAGCATGTTGGTTTCTTATAGCTAGTGTCCTTCTTGAACTCCTCCAAAAGTTCCAGTCAGGCTGAGCCCGGGGGTTGTTCACCTCTATCTTATTCAGGAGGCAGATTCAACACTACCAGTAAATCATGAACTGTCTTGTCCTTTTGCAGTGCAGGTAGTGCCTTCTGCAGTTGTCTGGCCTGTTCCTTAACTCAGCAAAACTTTCCTTGCCTTGTAACTCAGTGTATGTATTTCTGTATAAAATGTTTGCCGTATTGAACCACATTGAATAGCTAACCATAAATTATTAAACAAAAGCATACATATGATTAAAGCATGCAACATTTTTGTTGTCTGACTAGAAAGGTTAGCTAATACACCCCCTTAACATTTTTTCATTACTTTGGAATGAAATGTCCCCAGATCCTGCTTGGGGGGGTCCTATAATGTTATTCCCTAGCCCAATGTGTGTCCTAATCTTGGGACAGAAAGTACATCTATAAGACAAACAGTGCCAGACTACAGCAGGCTGATAACCGCTTACTGAATACAATCACTGCTTTGCTGTCTTTTGGTGGTTTGTTTGTGGCCAGTCCCAAGATAAAAAGAATGCTAATTTTACATTAAATACTTCCAAATATTGTCCCTGGAGAAGTTAATAGTAATAGGAGTTGTTTGCCAAGTGAAGAAGAGCGGCAAGCTTATGAGCTACAGGACAAAAAGAAAAAGTGCCTTTGTTGCATTTTCATCTGAGTTGTCAATAGATGAATGCTATTATTAATGGTTTTGCAGAAACGTCTTCAGTTTTCTCGATGAAGCTACAAGAACGTCTACGTTATCTGTACATATTTTAGTATACTCTGGTAATAATTTATGACTAATTTTTTAGTGGCGTATAACTCTGCAGACTAACACTAGCAGGAATTGTACGGATTTTTGTTCTTCCTTTGTAAATAAATCTGTAAAGTCTTTACTCAACAGTGAGATGTTAAAGCCACATATCTGTGCTGTGGTAAGTACCCAACGTGGTGTACCTTTCATTTCTCTGATATAGAAGTTCAAGGCAATCATTCAACAAACTAGCAACATTTTCAGCAAGTGAAACTTAAAAAATGTCTTTGAAATCTCTTCTTGTGTTCTCCATTGTTTTAAATTCAACACAAAATAGAGTAAAATTATTGTTTTACTCAGGAATTAGGACAATTGAGGGAGCCCAAACCTTGCTTGCAGCAATTTTCTTCAGGTATAACCATTGAATATTGATGATCTTTCTTCTTTACACTTAAAGCTTCCGCATTCTACATCCATAAATTTGAATACACCACTTATTTCCTCAAGCAATACTTGTCAGAAGCTATGAATTGCTTTTTGATATGATCAACTCTAACTGTAATAGGAACAATATGTTCAACGCAAGCATGCAAATGCTAAAAGTCATAATAACTTAAGATACAGCATAGAAAATATAGTGTTAACATAAACTGCCTGGAGTTTAGATTCAATCAATTGCAATACCTTCTAGAATTGATCTAGACCTAAACTACATCAGAGTAATGTATGCAAGCTATCCTTTAGGTAGCTATTTTGACAAGTATAAACACAGGCTACTAAGGTATAGTATGTATGTATATATATATGTGACTGATGAATCTGCCGTGAGCCTCTGACCATTGCATGTGGATCTGACCAAAGGAAAAGGCAGATGCACTGGTCTTCAGTGGGGGTATATCTTGGGATAGGGTGCTGGGTATTGCTCAAGATGTGTATTCTCAGCTGTCCTGGAGCCCTCCTTGCCCTAGAGCTTATGGCCGTTGGTGAGGTAACATTTTTGTCTTTCTCTCATTCTTCTTTGAGCAGAGAGTCCAGCATCCCCACGAGTGCCCCTCTTGTGGGGGCTTTGGTTTCCTGCCGTGCTCAGCGTGCCATGGGAGCAAGATGTCTGTGTTTCGGAACTGCTTTACGGACTCATTCAAAGCCCTCAAGTGTACCGCTTGCAATGAGAATGGGCTACAGCGCTGCAGGAGCTGTGCAGGCTAAGAATGGCATCTCCACATGTACAAAACTGATTTTATGGTACTGCACCAGTTTGTAATATGATTTTTTAAAATTAATCCATTTATCCAATTCAGTCAATAAAAATCCATTTGTAGTATACTTCTGCTGGTTTGATCATTTGAGCTGTTTAAACTTAGGTCGCTGACCATATAATGAACTCTGAAATATATTTTTCTACTTTCTTTATAGAGAGATTTGTAGTCTGCAAATCTTGTATCATCAGTCCTTTGGATGTGAAGTCTTCCCTTTTTCTATAGGGGATCATCAGCAACAGTAGGTGTTTCCGAATCATGCCCTCAAGATTACAGCAAAACGAAACTTAACCTTCAGATTATTGAGTAGCTGCTGCTTTCAAGATCAGTGAGAATAAAGATTTTGTGATGTGGACTAGCCCAAGACCATTCCACTTAGCACTTCCCTGAAAAGTCACTATGGCTGAATTCTGGCCTGAATTTTAAGTGGCAACAGAAGAACAGAAACATTTCTTAAAGGCCTCATGAATCAGCTTTCTCTTTCAGTACTGCTTTGCATTTGGTACTAAATTAATGTTGTTAGACAAAGTAACATAAACATTTAACAGCGTAGATGTTGATAACTATTGTTGGACTATCTCAGAGCTTTATGATGCTACATATCACAGCAGAACTTATAGTGATCAAGTGAGAACACCAGATAGCTTTATAAATTGCATATAAAGTAATTGAGGACGAGATTTCTGCTTTTTCAGCTTAGTAAGTGTTGTGGTTTGACAACTAGCCTGGCGCGAGTGTTTTAGGGTATCTGCTCTCTCCAGGAGGGCCACTGGTCTATGCCCAGACAACTCCAGCACTGTATATAGCTTTGTCATTTTTGGTGGGTTTCCCCAACACAAGCACAAGAGAATTACCCAGTAATTAGACTGAATGGGCTGTGGGCTCTCCACTTTGAATATACTCCAGTTTGGAAGTGCATTAGCATTGATGCACTTCCACAGCATATTTTTAACAGGGTACTTTAGTGCACCACCACCTTCTGCTTATGTTGACATTGCACATCTGCTCCTGCTGTCAGTCTGTACTGGCACAAGCAATACAGAGGTTTAGCAGCTCATTGAAATTGGTGTTGGCTAGAAAATGCTTCCATGGTAGGCATTTCATCCTGCCCAAACTGCTTTAACAAATGTTAAGCCATGTCACTTTTTGCCCTTTGCCTCATTCCTTGTAAAGCTGTGCTGACTGGGGTTAGGTAAGGGCAGTTGGCTTTACTAGACACTGCTTACTCTGGTGGGGGACACCACTCCCCTTCCCTCTTCCCCGTACAACCTTCCTTTATTTGTCTGTGATGAAAAACTCAGCTTTCCTTTCAGTGTTTTGGGCACAGCACAGCTGTGGTATAAAGCAGGATAGCTACAGCTGCAGAAAGCGTGGCTTGCAAAAAAGCTCCTTCTGACAACATTTGTGTTTCCTCATGCCTTATTTCCCTCACCTGAATCAACAGACAACAACCTTTCCTCCACCTCCATTCCACTTGCTATGTCTAGAGATGGTAGCTGGTGCTGAAGAGTTGGACAAGTTGGGCTAATTTATCTTTTTGAACATTTGAATCTAAGGGACTTATGCATATTCTATGAGATATTGAATGTGCAGTCTTGAACGTGCCTCTAAGCTGCTACTGCTCCTACAGCTTCCACAGTGAGGCTCAGAGGGAGTGTCTGGATTTTCTGCATAACATGAGAGAGATTAAATTTTCTACAGAGGCCATCCACAATGCTTAGCAGCACCCCAGCTATAAAACTCTGAATTGCAGATGTGCTTAACTTATTACTGCATGGGCAAGAAGAAAAGAAAGAAAATACAGTTCCCTTCTTTTATTTAATACACTCATGTAACCTCCATTTCTGTCTAATATTGCAGTCCAGACTGGTATGATAGGGATTGAAATGTAGCATAAAGCAGAATACTGACGCTTGGAATGTCATGATTTCTGATGCATGAAAACTTACTTTTTAGTTGTTAACAAGCTATGGAACTAGGGGGTGAGCACATTCACGGTAGTGAATACTGCACTTAAGATGGCATAAGCAAATTTGTCCTTGAGGGAAATTACTATTGAAGAAAATGCCAATGTATTTGTGATAGTGTAATTCCACGGTCTTCACACCCCCCAAAGGCATTTTGCTTGATGGGATAGTCCATATCACCATTCTTCCACTGAAGCACCATGTGGCCAAAGAACTATAACTCGTCAAAGTATGTTAAACATTTTCAGTGAAACTGAAAATGTTCTTCATTGATCTGGAATAAGGGTTTGAAGCTGGTTTTCCCACCTCTCAGGCAATCAGAAAATTACTTCTCTTCAGAGTGAGACAAATATACTAAATCCAGTTTCTTTCCTGATTTATCTCCAGGGGCCATGCAAGAAATCCAGAGAGACTGTCCAAGCCAAGGCACTACCCTTCTAACAGAGGCACTGAACTCCTACAAGCAAAGACGAGGCAAAATCTCCTTAGTTTTCTTTTTAGAAGGGGAAAGGATGAAAGCAAAAGGTCACGTTTCATAGAATCTTTTTATCAGAGGGTTTTTATGGGAGACTAGAAGATAATGAAATAAAACAAAACACAAGACACATAACGCTCACAAATAGAGCATTCTCCAGGGACTATATATTTTTCAAGAATTCTATGACAAATTTCCAGTACTGGAAAAGTTCTTTTCTCCTCTGTCATCAACTGAGTTACCAGCTTTTGCTCTCCAGCTATATTTTCCTTCTAACAGCCTGCATGAAAAACAAAAACAAACCCAAATTTTTTGGCAGGAATATGTTTTTACTGCATGGTTTACCATCTTTGCTAGGGTTTTGGGTCTGGCTTCTCAGATCACTCCAACCATCCTAGAAGCACTGCAGGTGACAGAATGACAGTATTACTAATGCAAACCCAGGAGCCAGTTCAGGGATATGACACTTTCTGATATAAGAGATATATCAGGCAGCTAGCAATACAATTTTTAAGCCAGTCTGAGAACAGACAAGGAATACAGCTCTGTTCTGATTTACACCAGTATTGCATCTTTACTTTCAAGGAGTTGGCAGTGATCTCCTCTGATATGACAAATAAGACTCATTCAGCTGCATCTTTGTACAGGAAATTTTCTATTTCTAAATACATCAAGCTGTGCTCCTCTTGTTTCTAGCCCTCATCACTACACTGAAGTAAGGATCCAAGTAGATGTTCTCTGGCTGACAGATCAGCATATTAACGTATATAAGAGCAAGTATCAGAGAGCAAAGTAATCCTTAGGCTGTCTGCTTTGCAAAATAATCTTTTTGATCCTGAGAAAGAGAATGGCTAGGAATTCTCAGTCCTGTAGCTCGCCCCATGCTTTCCACAGTGGGCTA
Source organism: Haliaeetus albicilla (assembly GCF_947461875.1). NCBI lineage: Eukaryota > Metazoa > Chordata > Aves > Accipitriformes > Accipitridae > Haliaeetus > Haliaeetus albicilla. Next base: position 57,915,913 of record NC_091483.1, on the reverse strand, counting down.
TGTATTCCCCATACCGATATGCTACAGCCATTGGGTAGCTTGGCTTTACCAGGATTCATGTCCTAGGACATGACATGATGCAACTGGTTCTCTGATTTTTCTGTAAATATAATTTTTCATGGGCTGTAGCTACTGCTTACTTTCATGAAAAAGAACTGAAAAGTAGAAACTGAAATGTTGCAGGGAACTGGCTTCCACATCAGGGCCATCTGAGGTCTCTCATACTTGAAACTTCATGGATAAAGGCAGGCCCTCTCATGGCAAAGGCTCCTACTGACTGACAAATAAAGGAATCGTTTCAGGTATAAGCCACAAAGACTCTGTGACTATTGCTCTGGGGATTGTATATATCACCCTAACTGACTGGCTAGACAAATATGATGTTGCGGTATATAATGACGTGCAGAATGCACATGCTTTAGTGACTTCATGACAATTTTGAAAGGAGAAAACTTTTGAACTACTCTTGCTTAACTGGAGACACTTAAAAAGAAATAGAGTGTTTAGAACAGAGGGGGAAATGAAGCAGAGTAAGACAGAAAATACTAGACTGCTATGGATAACTTTTTCTGGTTAATTTTTGGAAAGGGAACTGCTGAGGATTTCTTGGCTGAGCGAAGGCATGTGAGCAATCCAGCCGTTATGTGGGAACGAAGCATAAGTTTACAAAATACTGGAGCAGACAAGGATGCTGTGTGCTTGTACGCTGGGAAAAAGGAAGATAAGAAGACCCTGACAAACAACACCTGGATGCTGAAGGATGAGATCAGTAACTGCTGGACACCTCGTGAAGAAGTTTGCGCAGCCAATAGAGAATAAGATAGTGTCGCATGAAACGGGGTATCGTACCAATTAGAGTATTGTATAAGGCGCGTGGACATAGAAGCTTAGCCAATAATAACGTTATAGCTAGCGCGTGCTATCACCTTTTTTCTATATAAACCCTGTAAAACCCTGTAATAAAGGAGAATGACCATACTCATATTGAGACTCCATCGCTACTCCGGGACCATCTTCCCACTCTGACAGGGAACAACTGCCCCTTGTGAGGCAGAGGAAGATGTATATGAGTTACTTTCTAAAACAAAACCAAATGCCAATGCAGTAGGGACTAGCAACCGAATTCACACCTGGCCCGAGACCTCTGCAGAAGTCAGATGCCTGTTCAGCATCTACACACATTCACTCATGTGAGTTCAGACCCATCTGAGATGAACAAGTACTCTGAGAAGTTGTGCATGCAAATTTTCAGTGACCAGATGGTGATTAGGAGCTTTTGAGCTTTCTTTTCTGCCTTCTTGCCTGACGTTTGACTTCAAGGCCGCAATATCAGGTTTTCCTCTACAAGTTTTGACCTGAAACCTTCTTCTTTTCCTGTTATCAATATTGATCTGATGAGTTTTAAGAAAGTGATGAATGTCCTTAAAACATTCGGCCCTTCTTTCCAAGTAAAAAGCCATGTCATACTGAAGAAACTAATCATATATTAAATTTCAACAGATGATCGCACGTTGACAAACCTACTTGTACTTTCATTTTACGTAGTCTTAGGTTGGTATCTGAGCAAATGACCAGTCTTCTACTCCGTAGAGGATTTGACTGTTCATGAGAGTAAAGTGTAAGAAAATTCGTTACTCTAAATAGGGAGGACCGCTTTAAGCAGGGTGTTCATCCTCCTCACTTTGTTTTCTTTGTAATAACATTGGGGTATTTCAGAGTAATGTGTTTCTCACTTGCACTGTTTAAGAGCCATGGGATTATTAACTTTATTTAATATTACACTATTTCATACACATTTTCGGTTTTGCTCTGTTAGGGAGTAGCTTGCTCTTTTAACACACCAATAGGCATTCATTTGCTGTGGGTGAAATCCAGCCATTTTCAGTAAGAAATAGTGTATCTGGGAGTTGATTTCCCTTCAACCTCTGGTTGCTTCCTTGGTGTACTATTTCTAAAGACACATGAAACAGATTGACTGTCTTACCTGTCAGCAGCCTACTGTAATAAAATATTTTATATTACTTTAGAATAATGAGAGTTTCTGCAGGCAATGCTGTATGATTCATATCTAAAACCAATATCAGACATACAGCTTACTGACCTCTGTACCTAATTCTAAAGTTTGCCGATCTCACACACAGTCCTCTTAAATCAATGAGAACAATGCTAGTGATTTAAATTCTTGGTTGATTGGGTCTAGCCTATCTTACCTTTGCAAATGAAGCAACTGAATACAGAGTTATGTAATTAATGCTATATAGTGTCTAGTATAAATGCCTTTTTTAAAATAAGAATGCAGTGTGGCTTGAAGGCCTCCAAGATGTTCACTCACTCTGTGAGTTAATTTGTCACACCTGGGAACTCATAATTATGAATGAAAAGAACTTAATATGTCTTGAAAGAAGAGAAGTTAATTCTGCTGGAAGTAAACACTTATTGGAAGAAAACTTACTACTTTTGACTTCAGTGTCTCGTGCAAAAAGTAACAAAAAATTCTTGAGAGTTTTGGGGTTTCATTAATAAAAGTAAGAAATTAATTTTAGTGAGCTGAGTTTTACAATTTGCATGAGTAAATACATAATGGAAGACCCGTCAGGTACTTTTCCTAGCTATTGCCTTTGTCTTATTGCATTAAAATTAATTTTATTCACTTAGCCCGAGATACATTATTTGACCACAAAAGCATTCAACAGGAAACATTTATGCCCTAAATAATTTAGTAAGGAGAAGAATTTAGATTGCTTGGCTTACTTTAAATAATTTAGAGATGATAGTAAAGGACATTGTAATCCAACAATAATTGAAAAGTAAAAATTATTAGAAATAAATCTTTATATTTAATCCTATTTTTCTTTCTTCTTGCATTAATTTGCTTAGGGGTGATGAATCAGGAAATAATTGCATTAGAAGGAAATGGCTGTGAAAAAAACTTGCAGTTTAAGCTTCTTCTAGCTTATCAGCTCTGCTTTGAAAAATTGGTTTCAAATGAGTTAAAAGATTTATGAAATCCAATAAGTTTTCTGCTCAAGAAAAGCCACACTGCAATAAGACATATACTGCCTGTCTCTCTTTGAGGCACTTTTTTTCCACTGGTGGAAGTATCATCTTACTGAAAACAAAGTTTTATTCAAAAACACACTCCCACCCCACACCACCCCAATCAGATATTAAGTTCAACAAAAATAATTATCCTTTAGTGACCTGAATTTTGAAACTATGTAAAAGAAATGTGCTGCAGGGTAATGGTCTCTGGTAGCTGACAGAGTTACATTTCAATCTGGAGGAAAAAACCTGTTGTGACTACACAAAACAAGGAAGGGTTATATGACCAGTCAGATGGGTTAACTACAAGTTGTTATTTTTATTATCGATCATGATCTGTTCAAAGTAGGCAAATAATGATCATTAGAAAGTCATCAAATGTCATAATTTAAAGGTGAACCCTCATCAAATTACCACTTGAAAGTGGCTATTTTACTTTATAAGTATTAAATCTGGTGGAGGGATTCTCGTCTGTCAGATATGGGAGAAATTCCTCTCTGATCTCAAGTCAGGTAAATTATAAATGAGTGAGGATGACAAAACTATGAAGCATCATGTAAATCTGAGTACTGTCTGAGGTAACTCCCAGTAAAAACTTTATACTCTTTCTGTTTGGCTATCTGCCCCTGATTTGAGCCAAAGTCTGAGACTTTGAAGAACATCTAGACTCTGTCTTACCCCCAAAGTTCATTTGCATTTTAATTTTCCCCATCATATGACACGTGGAAGTAGCACACAGCAGGACAGAGGTGGTGTACTCCAGCAAAAAGCCGCCAAACCTCTGGGATGACATATTTATGTTAAACCTTATGCATCAGTAGAGCTGCACTGGCAATGAGTGCTTTATAGTGCCTCAGGGATCTAATCAGACAGACAGGACATAAGATCAATACCTTAGTCTGCAAAATCAAAGGACTCAGTAAAAACTTGTCATTTTTTTGTTAAATATAAGCACAAAAATAATGAACAATCATCATCATTACTCATATATTTGAGATATTACAATCATTGCTTTTAGTATTATAGGAAAATCAAGCTTCCTCTCATTACAGCTTAATGGTAATAGCTGATGCTGATAAGTTTTCTTTTTCATCATAAACACAGAATAAAATCTACTAGACTACTATCAAGCAACAGAACTGTACTTTTAAACATAAGTAGAATATTACTATCATTATTATTCCCTCCATCAGTTAGGAACTCAGGAGAAGCAAGAATAACTAAAGCAAGATTAACAGACAAACCTATCACAAAGTTTATTCTGTAATCCTCTTCCTCAGTGTTTTAGAGAAACCCATTAACATGCTTTCTGCGGGATGTAGATTGTCACAATAGGGCTCCTTGCTATTTGGTGTCGTATTCTTGCAATGCTGCTGGCAGCGCACACAGTGCACTGAGACGATTGGTGCTGCGCTGCCTTTTTCCACATCCCACATTCTTTTACCAGTTTGGGACATAATGATCCTAAATTTGTCAGCCTTTTCTCACATTCTTGATCAAATATTCACATCCTGTATCAAAAAGTTAACAATAAAATCCTCTCCTCTTTTTATAGCCACCATATCTGATCTTCCAGGGCATACTTCACAAGCAATACAGTTTGAAAAACCTTATAATATTTTTCCACATTTATTCTCCACTCCTTTATCAGGTCTATGATGGCAATAAGTCTTTCCTATTGCAGCCTATACTTCTTGCAGAGCACCTAATGCTCAATAATGCCAAATATGTCATGCCACCCTTTACGCTTACCTTCAGCCAACTTGGTATATCTACTTATTGTAGGATTTATAGCCTCAGGGCCTAGCCACAAATCCTATTGTCCTGTCTTGGAGATTTCTTACCATCTGTCTTTGCTGTACTATAACTTGTGGTCCAGAATACCTTGCTATACCATAACCTGGTTTTAGAATTTGATCCCAGATTCACTCATTTCATCTTCTTTCCCTCACAGAGTTTATCTGCCCTGCTTAACAGAAGTAGTTTATTCCACCCTGCTCTCCTAAATCCTCAGCTGGTGTCAGCCTGTGTCCTCCACTCCTCCTGACAGCCAGCTTGAGTGGGACTATTAACCTCCTGGAATGAACTGTCTTCATCCAATGTACACCTGCAGAGAAACAGTATAAAGCCAAAGTAGTCAATATATATATATATATATATTTTTTTTTTTTTTTTGGCTTAGATACATAGTAAGCTTTATTTTCAAGAGTTTTACTAAATCCCCAAAGCACTTTTTTCCCAACATGACATTTCATATTGATAATAACAGTAATAATTACAAACTGATAAAGGACTTCTTGGCTGTGAATCTGAAAGTGTTTCATAAACAGTGAAGATCAGCACAGCAATTCTGAATGGTAAGCCAGATTTAACATCGCTGTTTTAACATCACTGCTTGCCTCAGAGGCACAGAAGGAGAGAAAATTAATCCAAACCTCCAGACAAAACCAATCTTTGCTGATGCCTGGATTCCTGTAGATGTTATCAGGGAGAAATTGGAATACACTAAATCTTCCCCCCTAAAAAAAATTCTTTGAAGTATTTCCCCCCCTTTTTTAAGTATAAGGTTTTTCCAAAAGCTTTATATCTGAAAAACTAGCAATTTCTGACTTTCCTTCTTTCCTTCTTCAGTTGATGTTATTAGATACCTAGAAATAATTAAATGGTTAAACATAGCTATAACATGTCTGTTTTAACTTTTTAAATCTGATTGTGCCTAAAAATCCAATATGTTTTAAAATAAAGTGAAAATTTGAACTTCCTGTTGTAAATTTGCTACCCAACACTGAGCAGTATATTCACCATGTCATCACCGTTCATGAGAGATAGATGTCAATAGTGACATGGTGGTAGCAAGTTTGGTAACTTTTTTTTATCTTTATCAGCATTTGATTCTCTGACGTTAAAATACTATTAATATTTTCAGCAGTCATTACATTCTGAGTGTTTTTTACATGACAGCTCAAAAGGATCATATCATGTCTGCAGAAGCAAGTATTTATGTTTCATACTAAGAGAGGTTGTCACAAGTTTTTGGAAAACTTTTTCAGTTTTGAGCATTTGTGCGTAGTGATACTTTTTTCTCCTGTAAGATGCAGTTGGAACTGGCTGCAAGTATTTTGTCATTTCGCACAAGGATATAAGAATTTTAAAGTGCTGTTTCTATTGACCAAATACTGGGACATATCTTATCCATGAAGGACCACTATTACCTTAACTGCAAGAGAAAGACCTTAATGATGACATATGCATTAGCTGGATACTTTGTCTAATTGAAGGAAAAATAACAACCATCCTTCATGGATGAAATAGTTTATGTGTTTTGCTATTAAATGAAATCAACCAAATTAAGATTACTAACTAACTACGTTTTACCTTCCTACTCTCATGCACTTTTGTTCTAGAGTTTGATATGTGTGCAATCTGTTCAGAATGTTTTCTTTCATCTGAAGGGAGATTAGGAAAAAACAGAAGTATTATTTATCACAAGTGACATCAGTTATTGGCTGAAAACCCACATAGCTAAAAACAAAGCGTGGAATAATAAAGCCCCATTTTCCTTCATTTGTTTCTGAAGAAAATAATAGAAATGCTTGTCCCATCATCCTCAGCAATCCGATTTGCTAGTCTCACAGTGCCATCTGGCATTCTTATTTTTATTGCAAAATTCTCAGAGGTGGGCCCAAAGCTATGTTTAGAAGGACGCTTTCCTGGCACAATACTTATGACTTGCTCTAGACTTTACCGGACCAGACCAGTTTACATTCTTCTTTAGCACTTTCAGTCCTGCATGAGACATTGTGCAAGACTGCAGCACTTCAGCAGAGGCTTTGGATATCGCGTTATGCCCCACATTCGACCATGCCTTCTCCAGCCCGCTTGCAGGACGACACAGTGAGTGTCTTTGATGTTGTAGCACCTATTGCTACAAATCCTCATGTACCTCCATGAATTGGCCAAAATCTGTGCCATAACTAGGAAAACACATCAGATCTTAGATAATGCTTCTGTATTTCACAAAATAAACAACTACCTGTCATATTACTCATGATTACCATGATTTTTTGCTACAGTTTTGAATTAACTTTTAGCATTTTGCTTTATATGATCTATTTAAAGCTTAGAAATTCTTACTGGTAAGACCTACAGCTTATACAAAGTATTTCAAATAAGATACAAACATTTCTGTTCACAGCTAAAAATACAAAGGAAATTTATAAGCATTCTGTGTAGAATGAGAGACTGGATGTCTTCAGTTACGTTTTCTCGGTAACAACTTCTTTATTTCAGAAAAAACCGAGCCGAAGAACTTTGTCATCTATACAAAATATACATTTAATCAGTAGCAGTGTTTATATTTAGTAATTAACAGATGTCTAGTATGCTGGAGAGAGAAGTCTCTGTCAGTATAGTTCAGTGTGCAACAAAAAAACCTAAGGTGGACTTGTTTAAGTTATTCTAATACCTAAATGATCAATAGCATAGCAAGTGCAGATAAATTAATTCTATTAACTTAGGTCATATAGTATAGAATGTAATCTAGTATTCATGCCTCTGTAGAGGTGTGTGTGTGTGTGTATATATATAACTATATCTATCTCTTTAATTTTATTCAAATAACAGTTATGTTGTTCTCTGACTCCTGCTCCAACGATTTTAGATACCATAAGCCAGAAATAACACCTGAATTTGAAAACTCCTTTCGCTTCTGGGAAAATTCCTCTACTTCAGACCCCAGATCCCAATAGAGCAGCTGGATAAACCTCAGATTTCTTATTCTTTTGTTCTCCTATACTAAGAGCTGTTCACAACTGCTGATTTTTAATGACTTATCTACTTATTGAAAGACACTGAGTGCCTCCTCATCATCCCTTCGGCAAAGATGTACGTGGAAGAACATTATAAGTGTGTCTAGCCTGACTTTTGGGGATCTCTCTAAAGCTGCCCTCAACATCAGACGCAAGCTCTGTCCTGACAGTGGTCTGAAAGTGTGACCCCATGCAGGGGTGGAAACTGTCCTCTAAGACACAGTTTGTCATATGCCTGACACAAGCTTGTTGTCAGTATAGCCTTAGTGTAATGAACACATGTTCTGCTGTATGGTCCAAAAATATAAGCAACAGAAGCCTGGAGGGAGAGTTTGCTTTTTTTATATAACTTGTATCTCGTAAAAAGAGGCAGGTTTTCAATATGCAGCTCCTTCTTTAGGTCTGAAAAAAAGCCCAACCAATTTCAGAGCTAAATATGAGTTGAAACCAATTGATTCAGGTTTATTTAGATATGCCTCAGACCAGAGGTATCTGGTTTCTGAGGAGTGGAGGCAGTATCAGGAGGTGAAAGTGTGGGAACAGGAACGGGTGGGATGATAAGGTAGTTATCTCTCAGGGGTAAGAGGGACAGAAGTAGCACATAGCCTGTTATGGACACAGACAGATAGGAACAAGGGATAATATAATGTGTCATAAAACCAGTACCACTTTCGACTTGATGGTTTTGGTGTCCAGTAGAATTAAGAATTTTAAATTACAAGTTTGTCTTCACAAGGTGTTTTACAGATTTTTCTTGAGGAGCAGGATACAACCAATCCTCCATTGCAATTGAATTGTTTAGCTTCTCTTTCTGTCTCAAAAAGCAATGAGGTAAACTGGAAAACTTGTATTCTTGCAGTGCTTGAACACAGCAAGCACAGTCAGGGTGATTTATCCTGGACCATATACATTCATGGAGATTGTAGGACAATCCTTCTCACAAGGTCGCATGTTCAGCCACTTACTCACCTCTAGTGCTCTCCAATAACACTCCACCTAGTGAATGTCTTAATGCCAATTCTTACACGAGAAAGATTATACCAATTCAGCACTTAAATTAGTGAAATCTAGCATGTTAAGTAAAATTTTAACAGGAAACAGTGCTTGCCCATAACAAGTAGAAGCTGTGTATTCAGTTATCTGTCAGATGTCTTTAAAATAACCACAAATAAAAATCCCTCCACAAATGAGTATGTTCACATCAGTCATTTAATTTTAGTTTTTTTGCTATATCCAAAGCAATTTTGAAAGAACCAATAAAATATTGTCCTAAATCATGCTGTTTCAAACATTTCCCATATATTTAGCTGGATGCTTTATAGCCTTTCAGTCACTGCACAAAGGACAGACCCTTCACCGCTTTTCTTCTCTTTTGCCCATATTTATCTCATCTCAAGGACAATGGGAGTTGCAAACTGTGTTCTCTTTCAGTGTGTTCTCAGAGGCACAACCTAAGGGTGTCCTACGTAGACCTCACATCTTCCTCTCTACAACCCTGGAAGGCTCCTTGCTACATTTTACTGTGTCTGCTAACTTCTCAGATTTCCTTCTATTATGGAAATTCTTCAGTCTTTTTCTTTCTTTTGTACCAAAGAACCTTGAGTTGTTCAGAGATCTGGGTTTTCCCTTATTGAAAGAGAATAAAAAGAAACAGCCACCTTTCTGGTCTGAGCCAGGGCAGAGTAACTTCACACAGACTCATTACTCCTTGGATAGGGAATTACATGAAATTTTGAGATCATGTCTAATTTGTTGTTTGCTGGACATTTTTGTGTTCTGGAAGGCAACTGCTCATCTTGCTATGCTGAACAGTGTCCCTCTGAAGTACATGATGAAAGTTAAATCTTATCCCTTGGCTTCTTGACCAAGATACCTTTTAGGTATCCTTAATTCATCTCTAATTTCTACTGTGTCAGTAATCCAGCTAAGATAATTAAATAAGCAAAATTTGTGCATCCTTTATAGAAGTTATAGTATGTTACAGTTAAATTCCTAATCATTTGAACAGTGAAAAAGTATTTTGGCACAAAACATTACTGGAATCACAGTCTCCTAGTGTAAGTGAGGAGGAATTTTTTCTTTCTTTTAGAATTAAATGATTTTTTTTAATAGCAGAGAAAATTAACCTGATTAAATCTATGAAAGCCTTATAACAAATGGAAATTGCTGTCTCAGTCCGAAGTCAATGATCATATTAAATGCACATTGAAACTAAGAGCAATCCCAAAAATGGTATTTAAGTAGTGCTGATGTGTAACTTCGCTAAAGAAGTCAGATAGTTCTCTGATGACACTGTGGTCTTAAGTTGCCTGTAATAAAGAAACAATGAGTTGATTTGCATTCTAGCATTAACTGTGAATGTCCTTGCTGTGAAATTATGAAATTATTATGTTCCTGATTTTTAATTTTTTTTTCTGTCCTATGATATTGGAAAAAATCACCATCCGGTACAAAGAAATTCGTAATAGCTACACAAAAGCCATGTCCTTTCTTCTTAATATAACATAATTTATGCATAAATTTTATTTCTGAGAAGCAAAAGGACAAAGCAGAATAGCCCTAACCAAGAAGTAGTCTGTTAGGCAAACCAGATTAGACAGTGAGACTGTGAGAACTGTAACGGGAAAAAATAATGATACATAATACTGTAGTTTCTTTTACTTATGCCATGTGGCCTTTTATGGAGTTTCTAGCAAGTTTAGGATTTTTAGCACTGTACTTTCTGCTGCAAACTATTCTTTGTATTACTGAAGGAGACCCTCTACAGCAATTGAACTCGTAAATGCATTTTTAGGATAGATTTTTGGCAGCACTGGTTTCTTTAAAAAAAGAAAGTATTTGAGACTTGTACACAGTAAGAGCTGTAGATAAGACAGAGAGTGGGCAGAAATGTTGCCTAGATGTGTTCAAAGTTATTTGATCTGGAGGTAGTCATTTGTTGTTCTATTTTTATTTCATTGGGAAAGGTCATGGAATCCTGAAAAATATTTCTGGAAAATGACAGACTGCCTGTAGTAATCATGCAAAGAGGAGATGTCTTCCTGACTGAATGGAACAGAAATTGTGGCACAGCAAAAGGGATGTTGAAGGATTTTTAGAGCAATCCTAAAGTAATTGGTATTAGAAACAGAAGGGCAGAAGTATTATTTAATTCTAGGGAAGTAGAGATACCTTTGAGAAATGAAGATCAGTCAAGAGTTGTCATTGCTTCTCTCTAACCTTGCTTAATGATGTATCAATATGAATGATCTAAGTAAGATGGAGATTGTTGTAAATGAGAAGTATGATGAGCAGGACTGAACAAGCAGCGAAACCACTCCTGTTTCAGAAAAGTTGTTGATTTCCTTTGGATTTGAAGTTCCTGCTCAAAAATAGATGCTCGTTGTTAATATACCTCTCTTACTCCAGGGGTTTACTCAATCTAATTTAAGCTGCTCTACGCTCATGACTTAAGTGCATATCATATATCACAAGAGATCAGTTAGATGAGTTGGCTGAATTTTAATGAAGTGGTGGAAGAAATCCCCTTTGTGAGGGTTCCTGGTGACCCAGTGCAATAGCTCAGATGCCAAAGCCGCACAAATATTCCTTAGCATCACTTGGCCCTAAATCCATTTACTTGGAAGAAAATACTTTCTGCTTAGATCTTTCACACTTAATGTCACACGTGGCCATAGTATCTGCAGTGAGAACAGGCCCTGGCCTATTATGTTACCCAGTATATCAATCTGAAATTTGACACAAGGGAACTATGTAACCTCTGCAATATGACACACATTGGAACCATTACCTCAGCAACTCATGATCTCTGTGGAAGGTGAATAAAATATTGACTGTCAAAAAAAAAATGCTGATGCTGATCTCAGTTTGGAAGGTACCTTAACAACTTTGGCACACATTTATTATAGACCTGGAAGTCAACAAGACCGTTTTAGCGTATACTGGGGATTTGGCTAGTTCTCCATCCTCAGAGATAAGATGATATCAGTGAGGGAATGGAGATAAATAATTTGTCTATTGCTAAATCCTTGAAAAATTGTGAAAGAACCAGGTTTTCAAAGTAAAGTCTACTTCTTCCCATTTTGAACTGAGGAATACTAACAAACAAATAGATAGGATTTTACTAGTAGGGCAATCCAAGATATTGGCTGCTCACAGGAAAAAGGAAAGCGTATATATTCTGCCACTAATTCCAAAGATCACATTTCATTTTGGAATTAAAATGTTCATTTGTAATATACCACGAAGTTAACAGGCTTGAAGAAAGTGAGAAATAAAGAAAATACCTAAGAAACTCCAAACACCCAAAGCTGGGGCTGCTATTTCCTTCTCACTTCTTCAGTCTTGTTTGACAAAGCCAGGCCTACCGGCAGAGCTGCTGAGTGCCTTTAGCTCGAGCACCTCTTGGAGGACCTCTTGAAGCACCTCCCAGAAGAGGTCCAAAGTGAGAGCAGAAGAGAGCTGAAGTGCTTTGCTTTCTTACCGCTGTACTGAATCATGGATAAGGTGGACAGAAGACAGGAAAGAACCTGCCTTTGGCAGGACGGAGCCTAATGCCTCTGTTAGATCTGCACCGTTCCTTACGAGTGCCGCGTGCTTGGTGTTCCTCACTGAGAAAGCACGCAGTCACGTGTAGGTGGAGTTACAGTCAAAACCCGCTAGGTATGGTTTGTGCTCTGAACTTTCACGTCACAATGACAGCCATTTCTGGAAGTATGAAATACACTGTTTGTAATATTGGCAATGAACTGCAGGGATTAGAAGAAATATCACCAACAATATACTAGAAAACAGTGATATCACAACTTTGATGAAAATGATGGAAACAGCGTCTGGAGCACAGCAGAGGAAAATGCTCTTCCTAACACTGTTGTAAATAAGAACCCAACAGAATAGGTAGAAGTCCATGTGGGTTATGCTGTATATTATCAGTGAACTTCTGTCCTGAAAGCATTTTATTGTCAGCAGTTTTACAAGATACCAGAAGTAATTCAAAACAGTTAGGAAGCTCCTTAATGACCATATTGTTCACATGTTGGGCAAAATTTGTAGTCACACTGAGACAGCTAGTGATACCATGGACATGGCATTACACAGTGTTAAAATACACTTTCGTCATATTGTTGCCTTTTCTGATAATAAAAAAATGCACAAGAACAAAAGAAACCCAAGAAGCTGGCTGAACTTGCTGGTTGGTTGGGAGTGTTTTCGGCAGTCCCAGTTATTTCTGTCCCAGGGAATGCAGCTCTGCAAGCTCAGCCTCAAGCCCTCTTTTATCACGATGGCATAAGTCTCACTGCTTTTCCCAGAGCTGCTCTTGCTTCTTGAGGGCTCACAGCTAATGCTGTGTACCGCGATGTAAGAGGGAAGGATCTGTTTACTTGCCTGCTGTTTTCTCTGCTGGCAGCACAATTCCCTGTTTCCCTATTCTGTTGCTCAGAAAGCGTGTGTTGCTTTGATCAAAGATGAATTGTAAGAAAAAGACACAGTAATATCAGAGAAACAATTTCTGTTTGAATAAGAAACAGAATCACTGTAGTTCCTGAAATCTTCAGGATAGTGTAAGGTTAAAAGTGAAGGACAAAGCCTCCAGCTCTGGAACAGTGGGTTTATGTTGTCACAAGAATAATTAGTTGCCTGTGGAAAAGGGCTGCTTTTTTTCATAGGAAATACATTGCACAGAGACAATCCAAACCACACTACTGGTGGACAAGGAGATGTCTGGTGAGCACCAGCAGAAGCTGAGGGCCTTCATTCACAAGCAGTTACAGAGAGGCACCCCAGGCAGAGATTAAAGGGACAAATAGTGAACTAACACAAAAGGGAGCCACTTATTTTTCTCTAATGTCTCCAAATCATAGCTTAAAAGAATCTTCTTCAAAGAAACAGTCTTCTTCAGCAAGTCAGTCTTTTCCAACCCAGAGGAACAAACAAATAGATAGTTGCTGTGGTGTTTTCTGACCCATGCAAATACTACGGCATTTAGGCTAGCAAAAATACATTAAACCACATTTTTAAAATGCTCGTGATTATTTGGATGATATAAACAGGTTTGAAAACATAAGAGTGGATCCATAGTGTTTAGACAACTGTAAATATATGTGGAAAATCTCTTCTGAAATGAAACCGTGCCTCAGCGTATTTTAAGTAGGTCATGGTCATGTTAATTATACACGAATATGTATATATATAGCATATACTATTGATATAGCATCTATATGTATATTCACATATACGAACAATAATGTTTACACCATAAGCAACCATATGGGCTTCTTTAAGCCTTCCCTTTCATGCTTTGATATGCATCATTGACTATTCATCATGCTAGTATTTAGAGTACATGCTTTTCAGGACACTGAATCATCCTTTATGCTTTCTGTGAAATATGTTTATTGAGGAAAATGCAATAAATAACAAGCGTGTTTACAAATAACATGATTTTTATATGAGCTTATCATTTTTCTGAGGTCTTCCAGCACCTCCCAGAGTTCAATAAGCAAGACTGATCATGATTTAGTAAGACAGAGATTATTTTCCCTCCAGACTTGGCTCTGAAACAGAACCAAACTAAAACATTATCTTTACAGGGCATTTCTGCACTCTGGCAAGAGATGGCAGATTATAAAGCTGTCGATGAGTTCATGTAGGAAGTTATCAAGGTAGAACTGTTTCTATATGAAAAATAATTCTTGTCATACAGAGAAAGCATGAAAATGTATTGATCACTGATGATGTTATGAATGGTGGATGAAAAGGTAAAATAAAGTGTGCTTGTATGGAATAAAAAAGAATTTACAGTAATTTCTATTTTCCCCTGTAAAAACAAATCCTGCTACTACAGTTTTCATTTGGCAATGATGATAAATTCATATCAGATAAATGTTTTAATAGTAATTACTCATCTTGGGGGTATATAAAGATTTTAGGCTGGGTTATAGAGAGGCAAAAAGCTTTCAGTTCCTAATTTCAAAACAATGTTGTTTCTCATGTTCCTTTTCTTTCCTTCCTCCATCCCCTAACCCCACACTGACTAGGCACAGCACTTCAAATCTGAGATAAAAAGTATTGTACGACATCTTGGGCTCCTGTAATTCCCACTGAAACACCATTAAGTAAAGGAGAGCTGTTGGGTATAAAACCTGCTGATCCTTAGGGATGACTTGGAGGACATTTTGCCTTTAATAGCTTCATCCCTTGCCAGACTATAATTCACTTATATTTCTGTCAACAGCCTCATCAATGTATGACTATGACTTTCATGAAAATTACGGTACTATAAAACTTCCTTTACTGTGTGATCTTAATTGATTGATACACAGGAGCAGAAAGACAACAGAACAATGATACCATATTATTTTGCCCTCTGCTCTCAATAACTCTGTCTGCTAGGAAATAAAATGACAGGCAGCACCTTTGCAAATGATTTTTACATGCCTTTGAAAAGACGATAAGCCAAAGGGCAAGTGACCTTAGCCAGCAGAAATCTACAAAGAGATCTTAGAAAGGCACCCTAAGTGAAACGTGTTGGTCGGGCTGGGGCTGATCAGTCAGTAGGTGAGTCAGATCTTGTGAGTAGGAGGGTTCATATGCCAGGGACTGCTTTAAAAAATAAGGCTTTGCAGGCTCTGAGCACTGGGAAAGCCTCGCATTTACTGGGGGACACTGACACCAATATGACAACCATAACTAACACAGGAAGAACCAGGTATTTTTGGCTGTGTACTTGAGGTTATCTGGATCACACAGTAAAACACAAAGGAAGACAAAGACATTTTGAGGATGGCTTTGGCCTTACCCTGAAGGTAATGGCATTTTGGTGAAGGAAGCCCTTGGGACCAAGACTGAGGCTGCCATGCGCAAGTTGTGCAAGAGAGGTGGAAATGAAAGCTGCCTTGCCCCAGTGTGGAAAGCTCAGCTTGCATTGACTGAGTCAGTGTGTGGTCACATTGGGACCAGCTGGTTATGAGGGAATTTAATTGGCTTCGGCAAAATTTGGGAAAAGACAGATGTTGCAGGGCTGGCTGTGTTCCTGCAACGTGATTGTCATAGTGTAATTTCCCGCTAGTGTGTTTCGCATCCTCGGAAGCCCAATTAACCAACTAAGCTTTGCTTGCAGCAAGCGGAACTAGGAATGCACTGGTTTTCCCTGGGGCAGCTACTTTCTTGTTTTCTGCATGCAAGGAAAATTAAAAAGTTGTCTTTTTTAGTTAACTGAACCAGAGCACCAGAACTTTATACTAGCAAGGCTTTAAAAAGAGGCTATTCTGTATATTCACAATGTCTTACATCTTCAGTGCACTCTAATGCTTTCCTTTCAAAATGACACACTTGGGATTTTTCATCCCTTTTGCTGGGCAGCACATGGCTTTATATCTGACTCAATCAACCCCCTCCCCCCAAGCCATTTCCAAAACACAGTGTCTTTAGCTGTACAGCAGTATGATCACCCTTTTCAGGACCTTAGACCTCTCATCTAGGTGATTCTGCTTACTTGTCTTCTCTGAATTCTTCTATTCCCCTTATATCTACCAAGATCAGCTGTACTACAGCCAACTCCACATACACAGAATTCTTTTAATTCTTTAAAGAGTTCAGGGAAGACACCAGAGGTGCTCCGCCCTACACAAGATGGTCTGTGTACTCTACCTCTTTCACATGGAGAGAAATGCATTGAATGCTGCATCTATTAAAGAACAAATCTGACAGTACAGATTTAGATTCTTCCTCTTATTGTCAAAAAACCAGTCTCCTAGTTTTCTCCTACCTTTCTCTAAGACAAGCTGTGTAGTTGAATTTCTTGCCAATGGTGGTCTAAAGGAAGGTGATGGTTCTCATTTGTATCAGCTACATCATATTTAGTCCAGCCATCAGCATTTCTTTTCTATGTAAGCCTTGTGCATTGCCAAAGATACTGTGAAGATACTTCTCATTCAAGTGACTGGCGTGTTTTAGAGAATGCTGTCCCTTAACACAGCATCCAGGATCCATACTGGAAATGAATTTAATAACCCTTATTCTATGGTAACAAGATGTGAAGATCGGCATTTGCAGACTGATTACCAACACACAGTCAACATCAAGAGTTTCCAGTGGAGCTCTGGATGACTTGAAAATGCGTATGAGTAGCACCAACTTCCTCATCTGCAGAATCCAGATGTCTCAAGGGAGCAGAATGGTTCCTGGTCTTTGCAGCAACCCTAGAGCAAGGCTCCACTGTGAACCAGTGGAGAAGAAATGCATACACATAAAAATGAAAGTTATAAGGGACAGTTGCTAACTCTCCGTAAAATTCATGTAGCCAGGAAAGAAGGCATTTTATTTTTCATGATCTATCACCATCTATTGAGGTTCAAGGCTTACTAAAACTCCAAACTGAAAGTTTGTTATATATTAACTTAAAACAAAGTTCTAGTATGATCAGCAGTGAGAGCTGGAGACTCACAAATGGAAGAGGGGACTTCGCTCTAATACGAAATGTAACATTGGTACTATATGTGAATTTTTAGCATTGCCAGGTGTTCTTGGACATCCCCAAAGAAGCATGAATATAGCCATATACATCCTTTCATGTAGGTTAATAGGTTCAGGGAAGAAAACAGTTACTTTTGCAACGCATAAAGAACTCTTCTTTGTGCCTGAGAGACATTGCACAGGTCTTGCCCTGGTGTATAGATCTGCAGGATTTATAGACATTACGGGATCTTGAATAATTTTCTTTCACCTAGTTAACACCAAACAGGTTGCATTTAACAAATGTATATCTCCAGGAGAGATATTTAATCTTGATACAAAGACATGAAACAATTACAAATTCACCATTTCCCTTAGGATTTCCCTATAATGATTAATCATCTGCATTGCTGGAAAAATGTCATGCCAGAAATGTCTGGCATTACTTTCTGTCCATATGTTCTTATTATGACTCTACTATATTAAATATCCCCTTAATACATAATTTATTGCTGTGAAGGCACTTGCAAGCAGTAATCAAGCCACCTCTCAAGCCCCTGTTTTTGGGCTGAACAGATTGGGCTCTCAAACTCTCACTGCAAGGCAATTTCTCCAGCCTTTAAATTGTTTACGTGGCTTTCATTTAGAGATTTCCTAGCTACCTTTTTACTATGCAGACACTTAAAGTGTACACAGTTTCATAATATTAGTGTCAGTCTTGGCATAGCTAAAAATAAATTAATTTCTTTTCTCATACACCTATTACTAATTTAAGTATCACATGACTGCCATCCCTTTTTAGTGCTGCATGATATGGGATTTTATGTGGAGTTGTTTTTTTATTAGGAACAAGATACCAGGTCCTTTATTCCTTTGAAGCCTGAACTTGGTTTCTAGCAGTAAAACCTTGCTTAGATGTTTTATTGGAGTGTTCACTCAAATACTAATCTAGTTTGCTCATCCTGCTAATCTATTCAGCTTTTTTGTCACTGTTCCTGTGCTCCCCGTAGTTTTACTTACCTATTCTATTCACTTTGGAAAAATATTTTAACACTTTTGCTGATTGTTAATGGATGAAAGCACTCTATGATGCTTGGGGTAGAAGCATAAAATACTATCATGGGAAAAAAATAGAAACATTAAAGAAACAAAACCAGGTTATTTGTGAATATGTTTGCACTTCCCACATCCTGACTGGCTGTGCTGTCTTTTTCTTAAGTTTCTAGCACTCTTTTTTTTCATTCTTAGCATAATTCTAAACTTCTTTTAATAAACCTCAGTTCTCTTTGGGATAAAGACAGATTTTTTTATCGAGATCTTTAGCTTTGGTTATTCAGTCGCAGCAAATTGATTGCTCATAAGCTATATTGATTCCATGTTTATTTCCTCCCTTCCACATGTACTTGCCACATACTGATTTCCCACCCCTTCCAAACCGCTGCCTTGACTTCAGTGTTGAACCAAGTAGTCTTCTAAAGAAGACTTTCCTCCATCTTGGAAATATAATTCTTAAAACAGACCCATTTTTAATGGGATTTTAACAACATTCTAGGAAAAGGGTCATCATTTTGTTTCCTGCAGAATTTTTACTTTTTTATTTTAGTCATAATTTTAATCAGTTTGGGGAGATGGAAGCAGACTGACTAGATCTTGCCTGTCCTTCCTTAAAAAGCTACTTCTTTAGTTATTATTACTGCAGAAATTCTACCGATTGTACAAAAATCATCAAGAACATAAAAGCCACACAAATGCCTGACAAGGCCTAAGGTATAAATGTGCACAATAAATAAACATAAAAGAAAGCTCAAGGTAAAACACAAAATGAACAGCTAGACCACACTGCTTGGACAGGTTTATTTTTACTTGACTAAAAGCTTTTTCTACTTAAATAAGCAGACCAAACAAACCGGTTACAGCCTGGAAACCTACATATAGCTTGAACACTATTGAAAACAAGCAGAGGTAAAACCAAAACAAACCAATCCTCTGCCTTAACAGAGCCTACCTAATACTCTAATTAATTAATTAATTAATTAATTCCCTCCCTCCCTCCCTTTTATTTAAAAAAGGTTTTCAGCTTAAATGTATTCAGCTGCAACCAGTTACTTCCCAGCTGGGATAGTGCCAAGCCTAAATGCTGATTTAACTCATTCAGTACTTACTCACAATCTGACAAAGAAAGGTCATTCCCCCAGGAGAAGGGCTGTGTTGCTGAGAGCTGCTAAGTCCACATGCATCTTCCCGTGAGTGGTACAGGAATAAAACTGCTTTCTCACCCCTCAGCCAGCTTGCTGTTCTGCTGGTCTGTGGTGCTGTGGGATGAATGTAGCCTTTGCAGTCTGTGGACTATGGCAAGGTAAGTTCATTGTGCCTTTGCAATTCCTTAAAGCTTAGAACCCATTTCTGGGGTGAAATCAGGCCCTTTGGTAATGTTGTGGGATTGTTATTACCTTTGCAATCATGGACGATGGGGCAGCCTGTGGATTTCCTATGTGAATCTTAGAAAACTCCAGTTGTAGAAGGAATATTTAAAGTACTTTTACTATACTGTGTTCTTTTTTATGTCTGATACTTCTTTTTTTATCCTTTTCATTTCCTTTTTCTTTCTGTCCCCTTACCTCCACTGCAGGCCGAGGGACCTGTATTGTGTTTTCAGGAGAGGCTGTCTCTCCTGCTGTGTGGAATCATGTTCTATCTTAAATAGGAGATATTCATGAAAGGAAACACCCAGAGGTTACTGAGAAGCTTCACCACAACCTCAGATGCAGCTGTCTTGGTATTAGAATTAGCACAATGGCTAAGTAAAATATGCTAAGTAACTGTGTAATTGAATGCCCTAGATTTTCCACCAGATTAACAGCTAGGGTGTGACAAGTATACATGTATTCCCAGAGATGGTGAAGTCAGTATCCATAAAAAGTTTTTTTCTAGACTTTGTCTTCACAGAATAGCAAACATTTCACTAGAATACACTTCAAAAAAAGAAAAAAAAATCTTTTCTTGTCTTACAAACTGATACTTAACACTTGGTTGAGAAGATCAAGCACAGGAAAAAGTTCCTCATCACTCCTTGTGAGACACAACCCTCACAGCTAACAGAAAAGACACCAAGTAGGGATGTTGATAATTAGAAACCTGAGCAAGTACAGCAGGAACTAATAAACCAATAAGCTACATGCAGGGTCTGTTTAATATTAATAGCCTCTGTGAGTCCACAGATATATTAGTGGATGATGCTGGAACAAAGCACTTCACGTACCCTTAGCAAGGGTAAAGCTTTGGGAACCTGCATCAAAAGAGTCTGTTGTTAAGTGTATACTGCTCAGAAATAGTACAAAACTTTGTTACTCAGTTTTTGTGCTCATGCTGTTTTCTTTGCCTTTGTGGTTGTCGCTTTTTTTTTTTTTTCTGTGGGTCCACACCTCTTTTGATCTTTCTTGCTGCCCTTGAGGGCAGCAGTCAGATGAGACTTGGGTAGAGGACACCCACAGCAGGGACCGGGACTGATTTGTGCCATCCAGTAACCTCCTGGTCTGGACAACTGCACATTTTCCCACACCTGAAATAGATCTTGCAGCCTTCTGTTAAAGTTAAATTCCATAGAAAGACTAGCACAAAGTTTGTTTCATTAACAATTGCATGTAAAAACAATACGTTAATAGACTTGTTTTGTTTCACCTGACCGAGGCATCTTCCAGTTGATTCATGCCATGATTTAGAGGCACTTAGAAGCCTAACTTTAGGATCTAATCTATTCTCTTTTTCTGTCTGGCCTCTTAAAGTTTAATAGTGGATGAACAATCATTGTTTAACATGTCTGCAAACTGTCAGGACTTAGAAAAAAACTTGCCCTGTCTGTGGTGTTCTAAGTCTTGAACTGGATTCAGTGTCAGATGAGCTAGTGGCTACATACCAACCTGAGGTCTCCTAAGAAGGAATTCTCTCATCTGTTCTGTTTACTTTGCATTTTTCTTTATTTTCTTGGCCGTCTTTTTGTTTGTTTGTTGGTACCCGTCCCGCCCCAATCTTCTTGATGGAAGCTGTAAAATACAAGTTTCAGTGATTTCTATGCAAAAGTCCCATCCTGACAGTACTTCAGTTTATTTTGTTTGGTGGGGGTAGGAGGTGAAAATTGTCAGTTACTTTTTCTTGATGATTGATTTACAAATTTTTCATTAGTAACAAGAAAACATTCATTTTGACAAAAAAACTATTTTACACAGAAAAGACACAATCTTCTGAATTAAAAGTTTAATTCAGCATTTCTTAACTGCCCCTACATGATCCTCTTAGCTTGAGAGCTATCGGAACGTAAAGGTTATTTTTGTGACGAAAATCTTTTAAATCTGGTTAAAAAAAAAAAAAATCGCAGTAATGATAGGAGTGTTAAAATAAATGGAGGTCAGCAAAAAATAGGAAGTACTTAGAATGACTAGTGATTAGTTTTTGTAATGAAGCTGTTTATTCTTACTGTGAAGGACAACACATTTGTACAAAGCAGATTTTTGAAACAACATTGTTAATATATATGTTTTTATTGAATCAGCTTTGACAAAGGGACTTTCATTGCAATCTTATCTGCTTTCAGTACTCATCTCTCAATATCAACTGGCTGATGCAAATAAATCTTATCTAACAGTGGTATTTTGGTAAAGCTCTGCAGAAACAGTTTCAGCAGATGGAGCTAGTGTGCTTCCAAGCTCTGACAGCTGTGCTCACCATGGAAAAATGAGCAGAAAAGTATACAGGACTATGGTTGGGGATATGTCAGGGTCACTGGTGAAAATTTTCTTTTGGCTTAGTGGAAAAGTAGCAAGCATAAGTGGGAATTAACTATCCTTTATCAAGTACTGGTGGATAAGAGGAGTGCAGCTTTGTGATTCAGATACTGGTGATGTACCGTAACGTAGAAAAAAACCTGAGAAGAATATTGAATATTGCAGATGTCTCCGAATTTTTTATGACATCTTGCTGTTTTGCACTGTTACTTTCACACAGTAATACATTGTGCTTATAAAGTGCCATAAAATATTAAAGTATTCAGAAAACTTGTGGCTAGTTGTTTAGGTCTTATGGGACCCATTGGTCATATTGGACTACAGTAAGCAAGGAGATGCCTCTGTGAAGCTGAAGCCACTTAATTCAAGCCAGTATTGACCTGAAGAATGTACTTTGGTTGTGTTTTGTGACAAGGGCCTTGTACAGCCATTGATATTTACTGAGATTTTAAAGTAGGGAGATGCTAGAAGCACCCCTCTTCACAGCAGAGTAGTCCAGGTCTCCCAGCTCCAGAGGCACCTCCAACCTCCCCAGCAGTCAGGGTACAGGTTGCAGTGAGAGCTCGTCAACAGTTCACATTCATACCAAGGTTTTCTCCTTTTTATCTCTAAGCTAATTTAAAGGGTCCTTTCCTACAGAGGGTGTTCCTGCAACAGTAGCTCTTACTGCATGAAGGCCCGTAGCTGTCCAAAGGTCAGAAGTTTAGGAGACAGGGACAGGTTCTTGGATATAGTGGACAGGTACAGGTAGCACCTATAATCCATGTAGAGCTCGATGACCGTACCTGGCATCGCTTCCTGTGCAGAAGGCCACGAGCTACACTGAGGAGCGTATGTGAGGGAGACAGAGACCTTGTACCTACACCAGCAGACCCGTCTTTACCGTGGCAGTTGCGCTGGGTTCAGATCTCAAGTTCAGTGGTTATCATTCAATATACTAAGAAGCGCAGGAGGTGGGAGCTTCTCACAAATCCCTGCCTCAGTACAGTGCTGGAGGCTAACAGCAGATAAAAGAAAATGCTCAGAGCTGTCAGCCAATTTCCGTAGTTGTCCTGCCTTGGGTAGACCACCTGAGTGACTTGGAATTCCATTTGCATATCCGTACATGCAGCCAGGGAAGGGGTAGGAAGACAAGAAAGCAGAACGGTTCAGGAAATTTTCCAGTCTGCACAGAAATTCAGGATTTTGTGACATTAACTTTCTAGCAGCAAAACATGCAGATGCTGGTGGCAGCGAGTGGTTGCACTCTGTCCTCCTGGGGGGCAAGGATTCACCCTGTTCAGACTCCTGACAACTTTATTTCAGCGTGCTGAGAGGAGGAGAGTTATGTGCTATTTCAGAAGTTTATATGCGGTATCAGTGCTATCACGTTGTACCTTCTCTGCAGTTCTTCAGTTCTTACATTGTGATTTAGTGTAGCACATTATAAGAGCAGTGTGTGAAAGTTTCAAAGCCATCATTGGTCATTGTTACAGCAGCATAACACTGACAAGCAACTGATGGAAAGAAAGGTTTTATAGCTGTACTGTTCTCTCCTCCTTGCCTATTTAGGTCTTCAGCTTCTGTACTATAGTAACTCCATACGCTACTGAATTCTTGCACAAAGTTTCAGTGGGTATAAAGTAAGGCATTATTTTGTTATCTGCATGTCTGATACTGAAAGGAAAATTTTACTTTACTGTAAATTGCCTACTGCAGCAACAAACTGAGCCATGGTTTTGCACATGCATGTATAAAAATGTTCTGGTTTTGAATTCACATTGTTTTGATTTCATGATCTAATTTGATTTTAGTTGACTTTAAAAGATTCTCTTGTGCAAATTGTCATCTATTGTTAGTATTTCAAGACTTTGTTCCATCAATCTGTACGATCTTGCTAATCCTGAACCCTTACTGGGGATTACTGCTCTCAGATACCAGGAATGTAGTATAAAAACTTAGGCAAAGGAATTCATCATATATCAGAATCTCCTCTGAGTTTTCATATGGCCGATATTAGTTACATAGAGCATACTCCATCACTAGTTATACTTGGAATGTAATTTCCTCTAAAGGAGTGAACACTGCAGTGTTGCTTAACTTTCCTTGTTACAATGAGTCATCTGAATAATGACAATAAATCCCGACTGGAAACCCAGAGATTTGGGGGTTGTCCCAGGTCTCTGACAGAATTTCTGAATGACTAGTGCTTGTATTGCTTGTGGTCTCAGTTTATAAAGCAGTACTTGTGCTCATCTGTTTTAGTAAATTCCTTGAAATCAGTGGACGAAGGGTGTTGTATAAAAATTGGGTTTAACATTACAGCTTTGCCTACAAAAAACCCACGTCCACAGTTTCCTTTTCTGCCATGAATGACTTGTCTGTGTGGAAAGCTGGTGCACAATAAATTACAGTGTGAATTTACAGTGTGTGATTTTCTCTGCACTGGCTCCAGGTGAGGGCATCCTCAGCATAACTATCCATCTCACCTAGCTCCAGGTGTCCCCAGGCTTTTGTACCACCAAGGGAGAGCCCCCTGCAAAGGGAGATTCAGGGCATGGAAGTTAGACATGTGCTGTGATCTCCACTCCAGATAAACCTCTCTCTCCTCTCACAGCAACTGTAAGAGAGTCTAGGGAGACTATCTTCCACTTCAAGTGATGGGAAACCTTTCCTTCTCACCTGCTCTGCCTCTTACCACTGCCTGTGAGACAAATTCTTCCACATTTAGTTTGGAATTGATTGTATGTGCTTTAAGGGGTAAACTCATGGGGCCCAGACTTCCTCTACAACCAGCAGAAAAAAGATAAGTTCATTTAGAAATTGATTCAGAGCAGGAGACTGACACAGGTATAGCAGAGATGGCTCTGCTTCTCTCTCTCACTCCCTATTAGAAGTGGTAAAAGACTATACTCCCAAGCATAAGGTTAGTCTTTGTGATGAGCAGATAAGGAGGTGGCACAAAGGAACTCATAATTCACACCCTCCCTAATTCACAGCACTCACTAACTTCTCCATGTTGCCAAGCCAAAGTGATATAGCTTAATAACAAAAATGCTGTCTGTATAGAAACTCCCAGAAAGTGAATCAGGGTCCCAGGGGCAAAGGCTCCATATCCACTCCTGCAGTTGCTAGTACTCCAGGTATTGCCGGTGGAATACCTAAATAAGCAAAGTATGGTATTATTTTCCCAGTGGTAATACTTAATGAAACTAAAAGTACTTTTGGTTCTTTACTACTGTGAAACTAGGTACTGTGCATTTACAGCTGATATGATTATTGCAGTGAAATATCATCGTCTTACTGATGCCATGGTTTTAAACCCATGTGACCCACCAAAACTTCATTATGCAGAAAAATAACTTTGGAGGAAAAGGGGTCTTATAGCATGGCCAACAACAGCACATGAGAGGCAGAGCTGTGCAAGGGCTATTGTAGGAATTGCAGACTTTGCTAATAAATGCTTTCTGTCAGGTTCTTGGCAGGAAACAGGTAGAAAAGCTATAAATCTATTGCAAAGACAAGTAGAAGTGCTGTCTTTCTGAACACCAGATAAAGTCTGTCTACCTACAGAAAAGATCTGAATTCTGGGCTGGCAAAGAAATCTCACCCTCTTGACAGTGTTGGTAAAGCACTCAAGGACTGGAGTACTGAAGGAAGTATGTGAAGGGAAAGAGCTTCTAAATTGCATCAGCTATGAACGCATCAATTAATGATTTTTGAACAAAATTTAGAACTTCTTGCAATAACATTTTTCCTTTGAATGATCCCTGCACGCAAGTTCATGAACAATCAGAGTGATGAATGAGATCTTAAATAGTTCTGTAAAATAATAGGAAAGAGATCCACAGTAACTGCAGAAGTCTTTCTAAAAGCAATATATTGGGGGGGAGGGGGAAGAGGGAACAAGAGATTTAGTTGTCGAAATAATTTTGGTTCTTCCTTAATAAGGAACCTACTCTTCTTTATGTGCTCTAGTAGTTGTGAATGACAAAGATTGATTGTTACAATGTGAAAGGATCTTTTTCTGTCCTGTGTATTCTAGGATCTAGCATAGTAGGATTTTGGTGTTAATTAGCTATGTTAATATAAACAATTATTAACAATGGAACTGAGAGATCAGTCTGTAGCAAGATAAATCCCCTAAGCCAAATACAATCTGAATTTTATGGATTGTTTCCTTTGAAGTTAGCTGAAAACTTTCCTGCACTAATTTTTAAACCTTTTCTCCCCCAGTGTGGATGCTTTCATGTTTTTTCCTTTGCATACACTTGATTTCTTATCATTCTCTCCTTATCTTCGCTGATGTGAAAACAGGCAGGAGAAATGCTTTTTAACTTTTTCCTTTTGTACATAACTCAACAACTATGTGTGGAACAGATGGAAAGTGTCCTATGCAATACATTTAATCTGGATTCTTTCATCTGGTTGACTATTCATGGGGTGTATGTCTTGTTTAAAACTCTGGAGTTTTGTAAATGTCATGGGAGTTTGAGTCTTCTTTTTTTTCTTTTTTTTTTTTCTGGGATTAATTTTCAGTTGTGTACTATTTTGTCTGGAGATTTATTTGGATTAACACACATACGCGCACACACACTTTTTTCTTAGGTCAAGGCTTACTAAATTGCAGCTCACAAGACATTTGTGACCCATTAAGCCTTTGTATGTGGTTCACAAATGACTTTTTTTCCTTTTGTCCACCCTTAATGGAACTAAATCATAGAATCACAGAAAGTTTGGTCTTGGAAGGGACCTCTGGATGTCATCTGGTCCAAACCCCTTGCTCAAGCAGGGTCACCTAGAGCAGGGTGCCCAGGACTGTGTCTAGATGACTTTTGAATGTCTCCAAGTATGGAAGCTGTGTAGCTACCCTGGGCAACTTGTGCCAGTGCTCAGTTACCCTCACAGTGGAAAGGTGTTTCCTGATGTTCAGAGGGAACTGACTGTGTTTTGGTTTGTGCCCATTGTCTCATGTCATGTCACTGGGCACCACTGAAAAGAGCCTGGCTCCTTCCTCTTTGCACCCTCCCTTCAGGTATTTATATACATTGATAAGACCCCCGCCTTGCACCTTCTCTTTGTGAAGCTGAACAGTGATTTTTTTCTGAAGTACACGTTTGAAAGTAAGGCAACATGCATGCCGTTAAATAAGCCAGAGCCAAGGAAATGGTTTTGACCATTACACTATGATCGTATGCACTGTTTAGCTGTTAATATGGTTCATGACTTTCTTATGGCTTACTAGATCCTCCAGACAATGCCTGGGCAAGGTTTCAGATACCTTGCACCAAGGACTGTTCCCAAAAGGCAGGATGGATGAGACACCAGGTTTGGCTTCCTTCCCTCTCTGCAGTCCCCCAGGTCTGTGCCAGGAGGCTTTGTACCATCAGACGTCCCTCATGCTCTGCTCTAGGGCTACTGCACATACCTTCAGTCTCACTGTGGAAAAGGCCTCTTTAGTTGCACAGACCTGTGTAATGTACAGAAACTCTACATCCCTCTCCCTCTGGTCAGTTTTACCGGACAGGGATGGAGATGTATAGGACTGCCTAGGTAGGTGGGGAGTGTAGAAAATAAAAAGCCTCTTATGTAGAAATTTAAGGCCATCCTTGCTGCCTTACATTTTGGGAAGTCAACCTTACAAAATTGTCACGCTGGATAGAAGGCATTGGCAATAATGTTGAGAAGCATGTTCAGCAGGAGAAAAGAAAGCACATTAAACTTTCCACAGCACAGAAGAGTGTACTAATGACAGGAATGCTGTTTTCATCTGTGGAGTGACAGAAGAAGTCTCAGAGGCCCTTGTTGCTCTTTAGAGTCTCAAAGACGGCGTTGATTAAAAAAAATAACTATTCTGAGTGCCACACTATTGATGAAAACAACACATGGAAAGCTCATCTCTCACTTGTGTCACAGCAGATGGTGCCTCCTTTATGATGTGGAGAGAAAGGGGTGTTGTAGCACTTATGAACAAAAAAAGTTGTAGAGTCTGGAGATGAAGACACTGTTTTATTCATTAGCAAACCCTTATTGCACACCTGCTTAAAATGGAGTATGTCATAAACATTGATGTTAAATATATGAAGTTCTCCATATCCAAAAGTCTAGTCCTCTGTGGAAGACCATGAGGCTGAATTTAGAGATGATGTGTATTGACAGCTATTCAGTGCTGATTAGGGATGCAGACCTAAAGCACATTTGGGTTGGTTTGTTTTGTTTTGTGGGAGGACATAGATGTATTTCTGCAAAAGAGGAATAAGGCTAAAAATATCTGAGGTACTGGCTGGGACTGCACGAGCTGTTTCAGCTCTTTTTTCATATCTCAGCGAAGTGAATCGGAATCTATGCAGTGGCAGAAGTTCCCATCTGCCCTAATTGACTGTATGAAATCTTTGAAGGGAAATCTCAAAAGTACTGTGGAAATATCAGAAGCATAGCGACACTGACAGGTTGCAGCAAAGGAGGAACTAGTGGAGAAAAAGCTTTTTCCTTCAGGATGTGAGAACCAGCGGTCTTTATCCAAGTCCTTAGAGATCCCAGAGCTCTTACAGGAGCTGTTCTTGGATCTACAAGCAAACGTTTGTTCCTCTCTCCTGTGACCCAAGAAATACTCCAGAAGATGTGCAGGTACATCTTTTTGACCCGAAGTGGGCTGTGAAAACAAAGCTAACTTAACATGTATGATGTCTGGTTGTTTTCTACAAAAACTTAAATTATGAGCCTTCCTAGCACTTGCTGGCACTCCTGCAAGATTATGCTTTCTCTTCAAAGTGTACCCAGATGTGAGCAAATACTCTTAAATACAAGTATTAATAAATCTAATCTGTGATCATGACAGAGCAATCATCACTCTATATCAGTCCTCTTCATTACACCAAATTTTAAACTCATGTCACCACTAATAATCAGCAATAAAAATCTGCTGTGGAAGTCCCAGTCAACCATAAACTGAATAATGACACTGAATTCCCCTTACAGAAACTGTGTATGTATCATACTACATCCATGAAATTTTCTGAAGTCTCGTATTGCAGGTGGGACATTTTCCTATGACTTGGAGCCTGATACCCATTCAGTATATCTCTTCTGAATAAATTTGCAGGAGGAACACCTGAAATAGATGCTTCTAGGGTAGCAGTCAGATTTTATAGAAGACCAGTGATTCTGGATCCTTCCTCTTTTCTGAGTGCCCCAGATAAGAAAAAAATAAATGGATTTGAATAACAGAGTGAGCAATCATCAGGAATTCATCTCATCTTCCCCTGGGACCTATTTCTTACAGCAATGATTCTACAATTGATTAGCTACTCTAAGGACAAAGTAAGCTGTATCAAAATAGGAAAAACCTGTCATAATTTCCCTAAAAACATCCTGGAGGTAAGCCCCATGATTTTCAGCACATGGTTACTGACTCTCCGGAAAGACTTTATAGCTTTTTACTAAGGGTAAAAATTAATGTTTGCTACAAAGAATGCCACTTCTAGGCATAAATGAATGCAGCTGGTCCTACAAAAGCTATAGTACATGTTATTCAGCACTGCCAACACTGTGCAGGACTTTCTGAAATCATCTATTTCAAACCTGGAGAATTGTCTACAGATCATTATCTTCCCAGCCCCTGCCAGTGTCTCTCCTCCACCTGGAAGTGGAATAAAGGCCTTTGCTGGAGTCAGGTTTTCAAAAAAAATTTTCCCTTTATTTTTCTGAGATAATACATTAAGGAAGGAACTTGTCCTTTCTCTTCCACCATTCAATGCTGCTCTTTGTTTACATGTCTTTTCGTCCTCCTTCTGTCAATGGAGACCGACAGTTTTCTGGCTAGCTTCTTATCTAGAGTTCAAGGAGCTTTTTACCTTGCCTGCCACAGTTTCAGTTGGCTCAGTTAGGATATATCCATCTTTCACCTTTTCAGAATTGCTGGCTTCACAGTTTATTTCCTTTATCCAGCAAAGCTGTCGTGGTGGATTGCTGTCCATGCCTTCTGCTGTTTTTTTTGTTGTGGTTGTTTTCAGTTTAACAGTGCGGTCTGGGAGCAGGTTGTATGATACCTGTTCGCCTTTTTAAAAATGTCTTTCCACCTTGCTGTTTCCTTTTGCTTTACAGTTAGGTAAGATATAAGGCAGATAGATAGCTCTGAATTTTGCAGATTCTGGAAATTTCAGATTCCTTAATAGTGAATAAAATCCACTGTCTGTAAACACAGTCTCTGGAAAGCTGTGCCAGGCAAGCTGAAGCGTACAGGTCAGGGAGAGCAGGTAGCATTTTATGTCTAACACATCTTTTTGCTAGTCATCCCAGCAGTCATGACCAAACACAAGTTTTTCCTTATATACATAGAGGAAAAAATGCACATGTGTATGTATGTAGATATTATATTTGCAAACCATATATATATATGTATTCCTAGTTTACTCAGGTATTTTACCCACTGAATCAAGACTAGATCCCTTTGTCAGTTTGATAGATAGACAGCTAGATGTTTTTGGGTTAAGGATTCAAGAACCTCGCCACTTAGTTTGTTCTGTAAAGAGCATAATGAGTCTTGATTGTGCCTCCATCTTGGAAAATACTAAAAGCAGCAACAACTCTAAGTCACATAGTCCTTCCTGAAAAATAAATTAACAATGGAACAAGTCCAAGCTGTAATGTTAGTTTTGGCTCTAGGAAATGGCTTTACAGTAGTTTATAACAACAAGAATTATATATATATATATATATATATATGAAGAATGAGTCCTCAGGGTGTATTTCTTTAGGTATTATGACTCTAAAGGGGTTGCTTTAAAAGACAGTTTATTTTTTATTTTCAGTTTTGTTTTCATTTGTTTTGTTTTTCTTTCAGAAAAGGCACCTCTTCTTTCTTGTCTTCCTAAAATAATGATATTTTCTGAAGCCTGAGTTTTCTCAAAAGTGGGAAGAGCAAGCAGGTAGCATTCAAAACTGCAGTATGCAGTACCTGTTGTTTTGTGCAAATGTGGCTGCAGGGCTAAGAGCATCTCTGGACTGAAGAGACAACTAATTAAAGTACACAGCAAGTTCCAGCTTCCCTGCCTTAGAGTTATGCACCTTTTAGAGTAAACAGTGTATTTGCTAAATATAACCTGTTACTGCTTTACTGGAGTTTGTGACATACTGAAGCAAAAGCTAGAGGGTAAATGGAACAAATTTGCACCTGTTTGGTCCTTGGATATAATGAGTTTACATCCTTTTGGAGGATAACAGGGAATAATGTCCCTGCAGGATATTGCCTGAGTACCTGTTATGCTGGCAAAGGAGCTGAGATCCAGGTTTCTCAGGGCTACTCCTTGTTGGGAAATTTGCAACTACCTTATTTGTCTCGGCTTCAGTCCAAACAAACCTTGAGAGTCAGTGGAATAAAGTCAGAGGTCCATTTGAACAAAGGGGTGATTCATGATCTAATGTCAAATATTCACATCTGTCACTGAATCAAGTGTCTCGTAAGGTGAGCTGTCCTACTTGAACATTTACTTTTTCTGAAGCAAATACAAAACCCCAGTAATTAAATGAAAACCAAACCAACCAACCAAACAAAACCAACAAAAAACCCCCAAACCCCAAAGAAAGATACCTAAGGAAATCAAGTTTAAATATATTGAACAGCTGCAGTGTTTTTCATATGTTTCTATAAAATAATAGGATGCTGTCTCTATGGGCCCAGATTCATGCTAGTATGTGGAGCTAGAAAGGGGACAGACTGGTGCCACTTTGCTCCGGCCAACTGTGTGACCCAGGGGGATTGTGCTGGCAGCACATTTTACCCAGGGAGAGGTGCAGAGGAAAGAGCAGGGCTGGTTGCCTTAGATCTTCTTCACCACGTCTCAAGTCCTCTAAGATGCAGTGAGTCTTCCCTCTCGGAGTCTGGTAAGAGTATCCCTCTCCAAGGCCAAGAGATCTCGTAATGCTCAACATCAAGGAGTAAAATGTTCAGCACAGTCAATGCAAAAAATGTTATGTTATCTGATGTGCCATGCTTCTCGCAAAACAATGTAGTTCTGAAAGACTTAAAAGGGCTTTATTTTTTATTTATTTAATAAATATTCACAAGAAAGAAACACTGTTATTAACTGATGATACTCCATATATGCATTTTTTCAGACCTCTAATTTACAGCTTCAGCCACCTTGACTCAATTTTTTATAGTTGCAGAAACAAAGTAACAAGGTAGATGAAAACAAATGACACACAGCTTTAAAGTAAAGGCTCTAAAATACTTTAAAACTAATCTCTTTTTTTTTTTTCTTCTTATTGAGTCAGATGACAAATCCTTACTTGGTAACTGCTACATTTTAGCTCTCAGATTTCTCTTTTAAATCTCATTAAGCATTATCAGATCCTTGAAAGATGCAGTATTTCACTTCTCACTCTTTTCTGTGATTAAGGAGATTACCAGCTCCTTCACAACTCAAAACTGAGTCCTCTTTCACAGTAATTAATACCTGACTAAATTTTTGCTCTCATCTGTTTTCTTTGCTAATCTCAAAATAGGTATTTTTGGCATTTACATAATCTCCATATAGAGACTTTTTAAGCACCTGTACAGAGAAATTCAAATGCTTTGAAAATTAAGGTAAGAGATAGGAATCTGAAGAATATGAATTGCATTTGAATATTGGGTGTTGGAACTCTTAAGAGGTGATGTAAATGGACAGCTTTCTCTCTGGCCAAAACCAGGACAGGGCTGGCTACAGCCACAGCATGGTGATGAGGTGCTCTCCCCTGTTACATCCCATGGTCTGTGAGGTGCTCAGGTTGCAGGCTCCTTAAACCCTACCGTTTTCCTGCAGAAAATCCAGACCCTCGCTGCCTGTTATCTTAGTTCAGATCTCGATAATGACATCAGTAACCCCTCTACAACGATCGGTGTCACCTACTAACTCCCCTACCATTCTCCTCCAGGATTTTGAATCTCAAGCACTCAGAAGTCATAAACCAGGCTCATAATGTATCTGAGTAATTAAAAAAGAAAAAAAAAGAAAAAAAAAAAAAAGAGAGAGCATTTAAATTAGTAAGTTTGGGAGTACTGTCTATTTCCTTTTAGTGCTGATATATTTAGGATTCATGTTTCTGATCTCCAGAATGAAGCTTTTTTTCATATTTAATGTAAACTGAGATTACAAGTAATACCAGGATTCTGATATTTGGGACAAGTAGCTATGGTGAGACTCACTGAAGAGCTGGATATATTGGAGTAAATGTGATAGGAGTAAAGCAGAAGAAATGGTTATGCAGCTTCCTGAATACTATTTTTCTTGGAAGAGGTTGCTGTTATTTTGGTGCTTGCCCTAAATGTAGTAGAAAGGTTGGAATAAGGTAGCAGGGTAACAGCAGGTATTAGAAATAAATTAAGTTATTTAATGTTTTATACATCTGCATTAGAGTTTCTTGTAGTGCTTATTACTATAATGCCGAAGAGTTCCCTAAGTAATTTAGATCTGCTCTGTGGAGGTGTTAATGCACTTCAGTTGAATCATCTGCTCTTCTTTTCCCAGCAGAGAGCCAACGCTCAGGATCCCCCTCTATTCAGTGTTTTCTTTCTTGCTAGGTCTTCCTCATGCTGTTTATAGTGGAAAAGCTTTCTTGGAGAAGATAATTTTGCATGCGTTCTGATGGTGGTCAGATATTACTGAAAGCTGATTGCATTACTAACACTTTCTAACAGAATGCTTTCTGTTTCTGGCCTTCATGCCCTTCACCCTTTGTGAACTGCCTAGCTGCTGCATAGCTGGGCATGGCCAGAGATGCATTCACTTGGGGTCCCAGGTGACTTCTAAGCATAGAACTTACGTTCTTGAAAAAGTAACAAAAATACCCTGGAACGGAGAGAAATGGAGCACAAGCATCATGTGTTTTCAGTCACAACACTAGTAAGGAGGCAGCACTCCACAGCCAGCAGAAGCCTCTCAAATCTCTGGAGCAGTGACTTACTCTAAAACTGTGTGGAATAACGCAAGAAAACAGTAACGCTGCCAGACCTACTCCAACCAGTTATTTCATTCACTTTAATACAAACCGTGTGTATGGAGTGCAAGGATTCTGCATGAGAACTGTGCTGTTTTAGTACCTATAAAGGCTGCAATAGGAGGCTCAGTGCCTAATTGCCACTGAAGTGCAAGGCTTCTGAAAATCTCATGAGGCGTCTGCCCAACTCTCCTAATGCCTAATTACTTCTGTGTATGCCCTTACTAAAAGGCTACGCTTTCTCAGTAGTGCATTTTTCTGCTATTCCAACACGTCAGTCTTTAGTCTGTCAAAAAAAACCATCCAGGAATGGCATTTCCTGTAGTTAGTGCTGTTCCTAAATACTAATTTTATTTGCAGAGTATTGCTTGGAAGACATACATGTTCACTTCTTTCTTCAGTGTTTTTACAATGATAAATGTTACTTGGTTCTACCTGTATCACACTGTATCTGTCCATAGTAGTCTCGCTAATACTTTTTCAGTAAGGTGTATGAAAACCCACCAATTGGTATGTGGTAATACATATTTTCCCATATACAAGATAATGGGAAGATGTGTAAAATGTAGATGTACTTGATTGCACTCCTTTCCTTCTGCCTTTTATGTCAACTTTCTTCTTAGGGCAACAGTTCTCAACCTTTGACAAACTGAGACCATAAGTTGAAACCATACAAGCCTCAATCCATATTCCTCTCAGGCATAATGAAACTGAAGGGGATTATAGCTTTTTGAAAACTGCTTTTGGTTTGCTGAGCTATGACCCTATGACTGAGTCCAGTTGCTTTCAATTAGGAGCAACTCTAAGAAAGTGATACATGTATGCATGTATTCATAGAGCTGATGCCATGGATGTTCATCTCTGTACAGCAGAGATACTTCGGAAAATACGTTCCTGCAAAGAATATACAATAACAGTTATTATCTGCTAGGGTTTCTTCCTACACAGTCTTCCTTTCCATTTTTCTATGTTCAACATAACATAGTTTGGGAGGGTTTTTTTTTATTCTTATTGAATCTAACAGAAATGCTAAAGCCAAAGGCAGTGATGGACTTTTGTGAGCTGTTAAACCATTATTCTGACTCTTCTTCGGTCATTTATTCTTGATACTTCTGTCTTCTCTTCAAGATGTGCAATGTGACACTCATTTAATGAACAGCATTAACTGGAAGATTCTTAAAAACAATTGTTGAGGGGATGGTATAAGAACTTGGCTTGCCTGGAGAGACTTTAATACAGCTCAGGACCATTTCAGAAGAAAGGTAAGTGTAATTTCTAGACCTGACAGACATCAGCTTCATCTCTCTAGGTGTTGTTTTAAGGAGCCTAATTATTGACAAATCTATAAGAAGGACATGCCTGTAATACCCTGAACATATTCTGCTACTGATCTGGGATAAACCACCTGAAAAGTCAGGATGGCATTTGGTGCTCTGAATGACATGGCTTCCAGTCTAATCCTGCCACCAGACCTGAAATCTAGGATATTCAGCTCAGTCCAGAGCTGTGAGAACTTCAGTGTTTTTTTAGCTCAGAAGCTGGTAGTGGAAGATATAACAGTGGAAAACAGCCCTGTTTGAATAGGATCCATGCAGCTCCAGTAGTTACCTTCATGAGCTCTTCTGAAATCTGATTTTTCTGCTCTGCAAACAATACACAAAAATACTAGATATCTTTCAAAAGTTGCCTTACAGTAAGATTCTGTATTTCTGGGATGTGTGCTGGCTGCTATTTTACCAGAAATCTTTGTATATGGAAAGCAGAAAACATCACTGGCGTTGCTGGAGAATAAAACTTGTCAGCAGTATTTAGTTTTTGCAAGAAGACACTAGAGATAAACCATGGGAATTTGTTGCTGTGCTAAGCAACGCAGTAAGTCTGAGTAGCTCAATTTCAGTCCACTAGAGGTCTGTGAAATCATTTCCCGGGTATGTTTTTAATCTTGTTTTGAAGCAACTTTGCTGAGTCTGATACAGTTAAAATAAACTTTTGATCCAGGTCCTATTGTTCTCAAACAAAAGACTACAGCTATACAGAGAACTATTTAATAGACATGGCTGAGTTGGAAAACAGTCCTAGCTGATTCTTTATTCTTGCATCAGCACAGGGAATTGGTCTAACTACTGATTGACTAATATTTTGGGAAAAAAAAAATTGGCTTTCCTTACAAATGGTCATTTTTTTCTAATAGGAAGAGAGTACCATGTGGTGCAGAGAGTTCATTAGCATGAAATACCCCCCTATCGTGGTTCTTCATAGTCCTAAATTTACTTAAGTGGAAAAGGAGCCAAGATCCATGGCCTTACATGGCTAATGAGGCCTTCCAGAGCACTGGAAGGACACAGGTGGTTATCTATTAGCATCTAGCTCAGACTGTTTGACTTGCTTTCAAATCGCTTGTTAAGCCTCAAAGCTCAAGGTTCCAGATATATCTGGGGTAATAGTTTTTTGTGGGTGTTTTTTTTTGTTTTGTGTGTGCTATACTAACTCATTTCCTTTAATTTCTATCCTAATTACACTTATATTAGAGTATATTTTAACCCTAATTTTATGCTGCATGTGTAGCCAGTTCAACTCGGCACATAAAAACAGCTGAAATAATGTTCTAAAAGGCATTAGTAAATTTGTGACTTTCATAATAAAACCTGTGCCTGGTGTTAGCATTCAAGAGCAGGAGCACAGCATTACAAATCGTAAGATAATTGTGGCTATTCAGAAAGATTCAGGTAGGCTCCATACATCCTAATCTTCAATCCCAGTTGCTGCAGTTCAAAGAGAGTGATTGTTGAGAGCATAAGCTGTAGTAAAAATGATGGTATTCAAAATTGCCTGAATTAATTTGAATGTATTATTTTCACCTCTGCTCAGGATTCAGTATTTCATTTGGTTTCAGTTAAATTCTTTGTATTTGGTTCATATTCAGTATGTGGTTCATTTGTGCATCACTAAGAGTGCTACTGCACAATGATTTTTATATGCCTTGAAATATAATTAATGTAAAGCTGAATATCATTGATAAATGGAGGCTACTTATCAGTATTTAGCATATAGGGAAATATGAAAGGGAATAATGTAATTTGTCTGAAGCAATTAATTGTCTAAATTAGAGATAAAGGATTAAGGATGAGACATTTAAAGAGCCTAACAGAATAAATATATTGAATGTTCAAAAGTACAAACATGACACTTTCAAGTTGGTAGTGCCTTGTGAAATGATGAATGTCTTTGTACGTTCTATGGACAAACAGAGTGCACAGTATTAAACGATGCCTCGGTGTGATATGCATAATCACCTTGGAAAGAAGTAGATAGGAAAGGCTGCAATGCATTAGTCTTGAAACACATTCATTGGGGCATGTTTCCACTAAAATGAGTGGGGACCACAGGAATAATAAAGTGATGGAGGGCCAAATCCTTCATTTGAAGAGACTGAAAATAGTTAGTACATTAAACAGCTTACAACAATGTTACTTTTGTTGTTTGAAATACATTGTACTGCCTGTTAGACTGGAATGCACTTGCTGCCAGGAATCTGATTTACTGAGATTTTTGGAGGACTACAGGATGAAGTCTGACCACTGACTAGTGCTGGGCTCTGTCCTATTGCCTGGATGTGAGTAACAGCAAATATCAAATGAGGCAGGAAACTATGCCAAGTATCTTTGGGTATTAGTGAAATTTAAAATATATATTAAAAATGCAATTTCCCTTTTTCTTCACTCCTGTGATTCCAAAGGTGATCCAGCACAGATGTTACATCATCTGCATATTGATCCACCCAGCACCTTGGAAGCCTAGCTTATTGTCCCTTGTACCATGAACCAGAAAGATAAATTTTTGTGGCTCTTCTTCCTCAAGAGCAGGAGAGGAGAAACTCACAAGAGAGCCTGGGACATTTAGATGTTTGTAAGCAAACTCGCATCCTATGTAGTGGGTGTTCCACAAGAGACAGGGAACACAACAAGCTCTGTGTGAATGTTCAAATACCTAGGGGCTACCTTCCTAAAAGAAACTCCAAGGTTACCAATAAAGAGTTACTGCAGGGCGGGAAGTCTTTTCCTGGGCTTTTAAAGTATATCAAGAGTTTCAGTATTTGGATAACAGAGCAAACATGACCTTTATCTGAATAAAAGATACTGGTCTATTACGGAGCTTGAGAAGCAAGTACAAGAGAACGACCCTGCTCCAAAGGGCAGAATCAATTACAAAACAAGGACCTTCACTGAAACAAGAATCCAACTCATTTTCCTCATTTCTGTGAAACACGGGATGGTATAGTCATCATTGCTACTATCATGAATAGGCTATGGTATGGTAATGAAATGAAAGTACCTTTGAAATAATTATTTATGTATAATTTTTAGAATAGAACATAGAAGGTATTGGGATGACTTTGTAAATTTATTTTATGGGCAATTTCACAGCCTTTCTCTCCCATTGAGAATTTGATAATTGATATTGATTGTCTCTAAAGTGAGTGCAGGAATGTGTGTAATGGTATTGCTATGGTCTATTTGCTTTACATGCATTGAGGCTGAGAAAATAAATAAGAGTCCCCATGTTAAAAATTATGTCACAGAGAAGATCACTTTTGCCTTTCTGGATCATGGGAATATATTACTAAGCAGAGATGAAGCCTCGGTGTAACATATAAAGTGTCTACTCCCACCTGAATGTCTGCTTTCAGACCCAGAGTTCGAGACCTCAGACGGAGCTATTCTAATCTGTGATTCTGAAAGGCAAAAACCCAAACTGTAATGCCCCTGGAATGGTCTTTAGAGGAAATCTTGATCTCCTTTTGTAACAGGAAATAAACACACTGTATTTAGGGTAGACCTACTGTATTGCATGCTATCAGTGTGTTTTGGCTGGCTGCTATGGCTATCAAGCCACTGAAATGGAAGAGAATCCAAGTGAAGAGTTATTTTCTTCTGTCCTGCAAAGTACAGAGGTGAAGGTCAGCAAAAGACCAGGAATGACTTCATGCCACTCTATTCACTTGTGCACTGTGGAGATTTAATGCCAATGAGCAGAAAGAGCGAGCAGTTACACCTCCATCCAGCAGTACACTACAGCCTGTATGTGGAAGTTACAGCGGCTTCTAGCTGAGCGCTGGTTTCGTCAGGAATGTGGGCAGATCAGAGTCCTGAATTCACACTGCCTGTGTGTCAAAAGTAGATGGGACTTGCAACCAGACCAGGAGCATATTCCTATCACATTGCATATGAACATTCAGCACATTAGCTACAGCTAATCTGTTTTGTGTAAGTTACACTGCTCGCTCCTGATTGTATTAGAAGGTGGAGAGCTGAGAAGAAAAGACTGAAGATTTTTTTTTAACATTTTCTTAGATGGTGTGTCCTGGCTTCAGCTGGGATAGAGTTAATTGTCTTCCTAGTAGTTGGTACAGTGCTATGTTTTGAGTTCAGTATGCAGAAGAATGTTGATAACAAACTGATGATTTCAGTTGTTGCTCAGTAGTGTTTAGTCCAAAGTCAAGGATTTTCCAGCTTCTCAC
The DNA here is from genome assembly GCF_947461875.1 of Haliaeetus albicilla. Taxonomy (NCBI): domain Eukaryota; kingdom Metazoa; phylum Chordata; class Aves; order Accipitriformes; family Accipitridae; genus Haliaeetus; species Haliaeetus albicilla. The sequence goes on along the minus strand of NC_091483.1, from coordinate 57,876,356 downwards.
GCCCAGCCAGCGAGAAGGCTGGAGGGGCACAAGAAGTTGGGAGGGGACACAGCCAGGGCAGCTGACCCAAACTGGCCAAAGGGGTATTCCATACCATGGGACGTCACATCTAGTATAGGAACTGGGGGGAGTGGGGGTGGGGGAGAATCACCGCTCTGGGACTAACTGGGAGTCGATCAGCGGGTGGTGAGCAATTGCACTGTGCATCATTTGTACATTCTAATCCTTTTATTATTACTGTTGTTGTTTTATTAGTGTTATCATTATCATTGTTAGTTTCTTCTTTTCTGTTCTATTAAACCATTCTTATCTCAACCCACGAGTTTTACTTCTTTTCCCGATTTTCTCCCCCATCCCACTGAGTGGGGGGGGAGTGAGTGAGTGGCTGCGTGGTGCTTAGTTGCTGGCTGGGGTTAAACCATGACACGGTGTTATTAGCATTTGCATCTCTGATCAGTTTGACTATTTTTGTTTGAAGTTTTAGAGGACTGAAAGCATTTCGACGAAGATATATGTACTATTGTCAGAGTCCAATAACCTCTGACCAGCTTATTTTATATTTCCATATGTGGAGGGTATAATGTTTAATATCATATTTACTTATTTGAAGACATTTGACATTACACAGGATTTCTGATTTAGTAAAGTGATACAAAATATACTGAAAACACAATACAGATATAAGTTACATTTAGCAAAATATAGCAACTGTACTGGGCATCCCCAATCACCAGGAAGGAATACATGGGTTGAAGCCAGCTCAAGATTATTGCTCTCTTCAAAATATTTTTGCTAGTTGTCCAGATTTATACTCGATGTTGGGCTGAACCACTTAATCACTCCCCTCTCCTGCCCCCATGCTGGCCTGGCTAACTCAGGGAGACATTCACACTCTTTTACTAACTCAGGGAAAAACATTTACACCACCAGTTGATCCACTCAACTGTTGGTAGCTGTTTATCCAAAACAAAGGCCCCCTTCTAGTCCCCTTTGTGTTGAGACAAAGTCAGCTTCTTTGCAACAGCTTTGGTCAGTCACAACCAGTGTTATTCCCTGAGTTTCACTGGCACATCCCCCTTGCCCATCTCCTCTGAGCCTTCTTCCATTGTGGGGTTTTATTGGTCAGTCACAAGTATGCAAAGCAATACTTTTTTGCTTTTTCTTCCAAATAATGAAGTTACATGATGCATAAGTGTACCAGGTACCAAAGTGTACCAAAGATAGTAGTGCAGTTCTCCAGGTTATTCAAAGTACCCTTGGCTTTTCTATACCTGCCTCTTTTTAGAGGATGAACACAGGTAGTGTTCTAATTGAATGTCTGAACAAATTTCTGTTTATATTGATACAGAGTTCCCAATAGTATACCCCTAGTGGTGTCCTCGAAGAAACACCTATTTAACAAAGGCATGTAGCAGCTCACTACTGTAATGATCCCTCAAGAGGAATTTAATTTTTAATTAAGTGAAGCAGTGTGTTTACTCTTGCTATATAGCTGATTAATCAGGGCTTTGTTAGCTGTGTAGAGGAAAGAGGCTAAATTAAGTACACCTTTAATGAGATGACAGGGAGTTGACCTTTGCTGTCATCTGGAGGGCAGTATATAAACACAACCATTGAGGGGATTGTTCCAGGGAGGTTAGATAATATCCGTAAAAAGGCATCCTAAGTAGTGGCAGATTGGTGGTAAGAAACCTAACCCACATGACTGAATGAGTTTCATGGAAACTGTTGAAGCTACCTCTAGATTATTAATGATCAGGTCTGATAAAGAATCTAATGTAGCACAGTTTACCCCTTCAGAAAAATGAAATGATCTTCAGGTCCCCTGACGTTAAAGTCCTTAGTAAAATACATGGTTTATTGAAAGACCACTGTTATTTTCCTGAATATCTTAGTCGGGGACTTTGGCAATGAAGGAGAGTGACTTAGTAGAAATAGCACTAAGACTTCTAGTAAAATTTCACTGCAGTGAAGTCAATAGCAAAACTACCAATTATTTCTGCAGGACAGAAATTTCATACAAGATCTTCCTGCTCTATCCCTACTGTAGTATAATCTTTATGTCAGTGCTTCTTTTGGACAGGTAACAACTATTAGTTTGTCAGTAAAGTCCTTTTACTGGGATAAATAGATCTGAGCATACATGTCTGGCAAGTAAGAGGCTAGGGAATGAATTGACTCCATCAGTGTGCTGGTGACTCAAGCCAGGATGTATCTTGGCACACCCACACTTGGTATTCCTGTATCAGAAACAAAATTATAACCTGACATGAGTTTTTGATCCCCTTTATCTCTGAAAAAAGTACTTTGTGGGATGGCTGTCCTGGTTTCAGCTGCGATAGAATTAATTGTCTTCCCAGTAGCTGGTATGGTGCTATGTTTTGAGTTCAGTATGCAGAAGAATGTTGATAACACTGATGTTTTCAGTTGTTGCTCAGTAGTGTTTAGTCTAAAGTCAAGGATTTTTCAGCTTCTCATGCCCAGGCAGCAAGAAGGCTGGAGGGGCACAAGAAGTTGGGAGGGGACACAGCCAGGGCAGCTGACCCAAACTGGCCAAAGGGGTATTCCATACTGTGTGATGTCACATCTAGTATAGGAACTGGGGTGGGTGGGGGCTATTACATATCATACTTTAAGATCACATTTTACAATATGAGGTTATATTGCTAAAAACACTTAAAAAGTATTCAGCTGCTAAGAAATAGAAAAACTATGAACTTTACTCAGAAAGAAAATTGGTTTTGTGTTTTTCATTCTTGAAGAAAATATTGCATAAAAGCAATATTAATTCTTGCTCTACCATTCAATCAGTAGAAAGAATATTACTTCAGCCGTTATATTATCTTTTCTCTTCTCTGGCCATTTTGATTAAATGAGTATGTGGACCCTGTTCTTGGGACACCAAGGGGAATTAACCTCAGTGATTTTTTTCAGGTGACTCTGCCCTCATTTATGCCTTAGGCACCACTCCAGGGATACAACTAGAAGCTAATTATCTAGACACTAGGGAAGGGAAGTTAATGAATTGGAAAGCAGTATTGAAATGTAGCCTTTACTAACTAACATACACATTTACCTGCTCTATGAAATAATGTCCTTGGAAAGGCAGCTGCAGTAATGACAGAGTTTCAGTGGAAGCCCTTTAGATATTTCCTTAGGTCTTTTATATATGCAATTCCATACTGACCTACAGATGTGGACTCATGAAATCATACAAAGTGACATTCCAGAGCAACCTTCCAGTACTCCTTGTAGGGCTGAAAGTCAAATTGGTTTTAAGGTGGATCCTAATTAGTTTATGAAAGAGCTTATGTGTTTGATAACTAGTGACTGGACTGGACCAGATCAGTCTCCTTTGGTCAGTTGCTTTGACTCTCTATGCTACCTTGGGGGTGATCACCAAGCCTTTCAGGTTCCCATATCTTTTGAGCAAATTGCTCGTGACTCTTTCACAATCATTTGTTTTCTTCCTGAGGAAACAGAATCAAGGATCTTTCAAAACCACAACAGATACTTAGAGAGAGAATAGGAGAATACAACAAGATACCTTTCTGCCTGATGCCCATAGCTAAGTTGCTCTCCTCTGTTTTCTGCTAAGAAACGCACCTGGCATATTGGATAGAGGTGGAGATGAGTGACTTGCACTTTGCATACATGGTGTATGAAGAAGTCATGATTCTGCTTAGGAATACCAAGAGATGCAAATCATGCAGGCATGCAGCTGCAGAAGCTGACCCTGCATAAAGCTACCTCTGTAGCCCTGTCTCACCATTGCCAGTGTATAGGTAGGAGGAGGATGCTTCTCTGTTGCTTCCTCTTCCAGGCACTACATGCCCAGAGGCTGAGAATGCACCCAGTGAGTGAAGCGTCTCTGGTCTATGCCTACTGTCAGAAATGAGCGGCTTATTGTTACCTGCTAGAAGAAGAGGAGGACCTAATTCCTAAGTAGGATGTCTCCCTTTCCCCTTGTTGGAGGAAGCTGCTGAGAACTTTGCTTTCCCTGGTACCAGCACATAGCTGTATGTGTTCTGTCACCAGTTTGCCCTTTTAAGTCTCTGATTTGTGAGCTGGGTATCTTGAGATGCCAGGGTCAGGCTGTTTGCCAAGTTCCGTTTCAGGTCTCGTTCCCTTGTGGCTAATTACAGCAGGTATGTTCATCTTCCATCTGGCATGAGGTTTAAATTGCACCGTTGCAACTTCAGGAGGTTCCAGCATAGGTGGTGAGATAAAAGGCTCTGCTGGGAGGGCTCAGAGTTGTTTGTCTGTTCTGGACCTGCTTGTTCATATGAAGGTGTTAACACACCTGGAGTCTCTGTGCTTAACCCTAGACTCTTTTTACATCCATGACCACTTTGATGCATGAGTTTCACTCCAGTGCTTCTGACTTGTTCTGCATTGATCTGGGATCATAAGGCATGTCTTCTGTACAGAAGAAGACATAATCTTTCTTTCCATTCTGTAAAAGAAGATGGCTGTATTGTTGATTTGTCTTACATGGTAACTCTGGGAATGTAAGCCTCTGGGCAAAGAGGGGATTTTCTTTATGCTTTATTTCTTCCTCTTTCATCCTCAGCAAGCACAGGCATAATTTGATCTAAAGAAAAGCCACACTGTGAGCAATTACATGTTTTTGACCCATTATTACTATATGTAATGGGTGCACCTCATGGACGAGCAGAATTTCTGAGTTTGCTTTAGTGACTGCATCCTGCCAACAGATTGGTTCCTATTCTGGGAGGTGTTTTTCCACTTTAGTTCCTTCTGTTCACAGATTTTCATAAATAACGATTTAGGATGTGATTTATTGCTCCAATGTATTGTCTCTACCATATCAATTAAATAAATACACATTAAGCATAATGATAATTGGCTGATGTTCCTCAGGGTTCACTCCCTGGCCTTCTGTTCTGTGCAGTTCACACCATTCGTATCTGTAGATTATGATGATGAACAATCAGGGTTGCAGAAGAAATATATTTTGCTTACTAACAACATTTTTCAGCCTCTATTAGTGACAGTGTTTTGCTGAACTGATGAACTGAATGTCCATAAACCACCTGTGCTTTAGGGGAGTTCGGATTTAGTGTTTGAAATGGTTAGCTGAGTAACTACTGTCAAGAACTTAAAGACTCTGCCTTTGATTGACACATTTTGTAGTAAAGATACTATCTGTCATTCCCATAGCAGAAAGTGTTTATTTCTCTTTTTGTTTCTAAGACAAAGAATAGAAAAAAAATGAAGAAGCTTTTCCTACGCTTTTCAATCAATCTCTTTTGCATAGTGATGCATACAGTGCATGAAATGCATTTTTTCACATGTTGCTTATTATCAGGAACTAATAACAGAACTTCTAATTAGTCTTATGGATGGCTTATATATTCCACTCTTTTAAACTAATCCGTATTCTATGCATTTCTAATTGAAGTGCAATAATACTTTGAGAAGTTACTCCTAAAGTGGCTGGGAGGAGACAATCACAATTATTGTTTTTATTTTATTTCCTGGCTTTTTAATGAATTCTGTATAAACCATATCAGGAAAATTGAGTTTTAAAATATCCAACTATGCAAATTTAATCAGATATGGAAGTCAATGGGAACATTTTACAATTTTCAACATATTATCTGTAGCAGGTTTTTTTGAGCTTTTGTGAGTAAATCCATTGATGCTGCGTGAGCCAGAAAATAATCCACGTCTTTTACACGCGTATGCTATTTTTATTTTATCTGTTGTGATTAAAAGGGGTAAAATTTTTTTCTTTTCACACAAAATCTTAGAGGATAGAAGTACAGTTCACAAATGCACTATAATGTGCTTTACAACAAACAAATTTATGTGTCTGGCAGGCTGTACCTTTGTGTGCTTGTTCTAGTATGGAAGTTTGCCTTTTTGCAATGAGTGACAACATTGGCTCATGTTCCTCTTGTAATCCATTATAAACTGCATATCTTTTCTGCAGAACTGCTGTCTAGGCAATCTTTCCTGATCCTGTGTCATGCAATTGATTATTCTTGGCTCTACATGTTCACTCTTCCCTGCTGAACTGTATTACTTTTTTCAGTCTGTTTCCCTATTTGTCAAGATGGTATTATATTTGAATGCTGCTCTCTAATGTAGCAGTGGTATATTCCAGCGTGGTATCACCTACTGATTTAGTGAGAATAATCTCTCTTCTACCATTCAGGTCTTTAATAAATATATTAAATAACATCACTATATTAATTAAGACAAAATGAAGAACCCTACAAAACCACATTTAATATTTCTTTCCATTTTGACCATGAACTAGTGATATTCACTCTCTGCTAACAGTTTTCCAGCCATTCTTGCAATCTGTAATAGTTTTGTCTGGTCCAGGCTTCCCTAGCCTGATTGTAAGAATGTCATGTGAGAAAGTGTCAAAATCTTACTAGTTTCGGGAGAGAAGATTTACTACTGGGGAAAAAGGTAACTGGGAAAATTGATTTGACATGTTTTATTTCTGGCAAACCCATCTGCACTCTTCTTCCTCTCTTTGTCCTCTTCACAACTCTTTCAGCTGGTTTGGCTGTCCATTCCTGGACTGAGGTTATATACTGGTTGATGGTTTCTCAGCTTCCACCTCACAATTCTGTGTAGAGAGAAGTCTGTGTCATCTGGTACCTCACCCTCTTCAAGCTCTGCAAAATAACTGCTAATGGATCTGGGATTGCCTAACTCCATTTCTTAAGTTTATGTTGTGAAATTCTTCAGGTTTAGCCATTCAAAACCAACTAAGCTATATAAATATCCTGTAGCCTGTTGCTACCCTACTTTTTTTTTTTTTCTCCCTGCTACTACTTCCCCCCACCCCCAAGGAAAAACAAACAATACATGGAAATGCATATACGTTTAGAGCAAAAAGAAGACCAGACATTCTATACATTGCATTTCTATTGCTCTGTGAAACTTGGAGCCTTTGTTATTACTAGGCTATATTAGTAATTTAAGATAATTTCCAGATATAAAACATGAGGCAAAATAGCTGTGAAATGATGTGCTCTCCTGGGAAATTGTTTCATTTCACACTCAGGAATGCATTCATCTTATCACGACAAGAGGGCAGCACTGCTGAGCTGAAATATTGTTTTAGTCTTGATAAGGTTCAGCCTTATCCTATTAATCCATTTCCAGTTATCTTGTAGATAGAAGGTATTACACAGGAGCCTCAAAGATGGATGGAGAGCAATACTATTGCCACACACAAGGAAAAAACTGCAAAAGGCTTTGAATATGTAAAAGACTGTAGAAATGTTAAGGGTTATCACTGTAATCCAAGTATAGGATCTGTGTAAATTGATGGTGTTCGAGGGGCTAATAAGATACAGTCTTTCATGACTGCTAAGAGTCTAGTACCTAACTTTCACCTTGTTTCAAAGATGATTTCAGGGTCAGGACTTGTATTGGGACCTTCAGGATCAGCATTATTTCTGCAAAAACTTGGGTATTCTTACAGCATCACTTTCCAATCTCAGAAACTTTTTAGACAATGTCAAAGATGACATTTGCAATGCTGATATATAGTAACCACTTCAGGAATATTTTATGAAGATATTATCAAGATTTTATTAAGACCAGGATCATCCATTTACCATTTCCTCTGAAATGTGAAACATCTGCAATTGTCATTATATCCCTATGTGTCCTATTAACCTGTTGTTTATGCTGTAAAACAAAAGATTGCGGGGTTTGTTTCCCCCCCCAGAAAACTCCCACAAACACAAACTTTCTGCTTGCCACTTTGTGTTCTTAGCCTTTTTTCCAAAGGAAAAGTGCTTATAGAACCATGGTATCGGTTTGCCCCTGCATCCCTTAGTCTGGTGGATGACTTAACCCCCTTGGAAAGAAGGCTGGAGAGCTTGGGGGTTTATGTCTCGCATCCCAAATGTTCCCCTTGAACATTTGTCCACTTGCTGGTGCCAGCAGGTGCTGGGTGACGTTGCAGGAGGGAGGAGGTGGCTGGCAGGCTGGCAGGGCACCTACAGCCCTGGGCTACGTGGGCTTTTTGCCCAGGCAAGGAGTGAGACAGGTAGGGGACGTGGGTGGGAGCTGAGAACAGCAGCGGTGTAAAGCTGGTGGTACTGAGGTCTGTCTGCCTATGGATCATAAAGCCATAGGTTTTGCTAGCTTTTCTATTCACAAGACTAATTGTTGGAATAGTAGTTTATTGTCTTTATTAATAATACAGAACTGTTAGAGGATTAAACTGTTGGGTTTTGCCCTATCAGATGTTTAATCTGCTCGTTATTTTTATACATGCATTAAACCAGAGATCTCTGTGATGTTACAAGTTTCTCTTAAGAGAAAAAGCACCATTTTTGGTTTTTTTTGAAGAAAATCATAATTTTGGTGTTGCTTTTTTTACCCTTTTACCCTCTTTTGGTCCCAGCTGTTTATTAATCTAAAGGAATACAGGGATTATCTTCTCCACATTACTGATGTGCCGATTCTGGTGTGTCTAGAGGCAACACTTGAGTGACATAATTGAACTTGGTGCTGAGACTGTTTTAATTACATTAATTTTAATTATATGCAGTACATTTTAATTACATAGACTGAGACAGAGGGGTTCCCATCTATTAAGATCCTCTGCAATGCATTTGCATAATGGGACCCTATTTCTGTGTGCAGTGTTACACTTCTTGATGGGTTCATTATTGGTGGAAGGTGGATTTTTTTTTTTCATTTAATTTACACGTGTGTTTTTAGCAAGCATATTTGAAAGCCACCTGACAGCCTTCATTTGCACTGAAAAGATGCATTTTAAACCAAATATTAAAATTAGAGGAAAAATTAAAGCAGCTTCTTGTTCGTGTGTTACTCAGTTCCTGTGTCAGACAGGGCTTCCAAGGACTCAACCGGGAAACCAATTTAAGAGTTTTTGTGACAGTTGGGGAAGCACTCGTGTAATAGAGGAGTAATGCCCTAACAGATGAATAATGCCCTACCTCTCTGTTCACCACAAAAACTGCATGGCTATGATCAAATGTGTGTTGACAAGGGACATATATCTGCTGGTACATATAGATTTCCCAAAGGGGGCTTTCACCTCTGCTACCCTTCTTAGACCCCATTTTTACGTCCCTGCTGGGGCCTGGGCCACACGTACCTTCTTGTGTGCAATGTGGTAGCTTCCCTGGAGTCCCTGAAAAGGTCTCAGTCTGCAGCCATGTCCTGTCCCATCCTCTCCCTTGGCACCCAAACCATCCAAGGTGATTAATTTCCCTTCGTAGGAGTATTATGATGAATGGCTGGCACAGGGCTGGCTTGGTTCTCCCATTAACCCCACGGCCACTGGTGACCCCAAATACTGGGCTCAAAATCATGAGTCTCAAACACAGCAGAGGTGCTGTTTGGTTAGCCATATTGAAATATTATATGGTTACAGTGACCCTGTCCCTTTGCATTTTGTGGTGTGCTTTGGATATAGATAGTGCCTTTAATTTCTGAAAATGTTAACAGGATCAGTCTGCTGTCCGATACAGTCACAGCTGCCATTTACTTGGGCTGTCTTTAAGTGCTTCCTAAACAGTCACTCTGATACTACATTAATTCACTGAGCCTAACTTCAACATCTTTTTCTGTCACAGAGCAGTATTTCTTTACTTGAAATTCCGTTCTTACGGGATTTGGGGGATTTTTTTTTTCTTTCTCTTTTCTACTTAAAGACTTTCACTCTCAAGTGAGACACAATACCAAATACAGCAAGGAACAAATTTGTAATTTGTTTGGGAATAGCAATCACTAAACTAAATGAATGTCTGACTCTGGGGGTTTATTTTTGGATGCCTCTAAGCAGTCTGGAATTTGGACCATAAGTACACATCCAAATATACCTGAGTGATTCAGTAATTTATGTTTGGCCTTTGAAATGGAATGCAGCACTTGATGAGGTCTGGGGCACTATCAGATGGACTAACCCATCTAATCTGATTAACTACCCCCATACATCATGCTCTTTTCTATTTTGTCCTTCCAAGTGGACATTTCCCCCTCTCAGTTCAGATGACTGCTTCCTCCATTTATCTTTGACCTAAATCATTTTGCAGAACTGGTGAGACAGCAGTCACACAGGTAAACTGGCATGTGTGTGGGGGAAGGAGGTACAATTTCAGTATAGGGATAGTGATAGTGATAGGCAGCTGGAGATAGTAATGACTAACCTTGAATCAGAAATGGATATGGTAGTTTAGCCTGTATGCTTTCATTAGCACACCAAATTATGAGAGCTAGTCAGATGTTTTCTAGTGACATTTTATTGACAGGAAACGATTCATGGAAAAATCAATTCTTTGCATCTCTGGAAAATCTTGATTTTGGCACTTCCTAGTATTTAAGAATTAATTAAATATTTAATAAATTCAGTATTTATTTTAATTAATTCAGTATTTAATAAGAAAATGTATGCTGGGTCTGGTTCAATCTGAAGCAAAATTAATCTTTTCACTGAAACGACATAAAATATTTAAATTCAAATTGGTTTAAGAAAATATTCATAGGCAATTTTCTTTAGTTCATTGCTGACTTAGTTGTAGTTTGGGTCCCTTTCTCTCTTATCAGCCACGCTCCCTGAAGCACTATATTCTGCATTATGCAGTGTGTTTTTGCTCTGACCAAGCTATGCATTGTGAATCAGAAGACTCACATCATTACTATCGATGCATTTCAAGAGAGACAATTTCACCATATAGCCTGGCCCAGAGAGAAAAGAGGCCTCACAGGACACCCATACAAGGGTGTCCTCATATCAGAAACACAGCTAATGCTGTCCTTGTTTAGAAAACCTGCTTGTAGGAATCTTGAATTTAACTGAATTTTGGAACTTCCACCCTGTAAAATGTATTTGTATTCTGAAATGATGTCATAATCTGGGAGAGTCAGGCTGTTGATGCAATATAACTTTCTTTGCAATAGAGTCAGTCACAAATCATCAGAATATGCTATTAAAATTTTGTTAGTTATTCCTTTGGATCCAATACTGAACAATTCCATCAGGAGTGAACAGTTCCAACATTGTTATTAGGGCTTTTTTGTCTTTTTGCTCTGATCATTAATTAATACTACTAAAGCTAAATTTCATCTTCCATTTTTATCAGAGCTATTCAATAACGTGCTTTAATTTTGAATGACCTGAATACATTACTGTGGTGGCTTGGCCCTGGCTAGAAGCCAAGCTCCCACCCAGCCGCTTGCTCACTCCTCCCGACTTAGCAGGGGGGACTGAAAAGGGGTGAGAAAATAGGAAAAAAACCAGAGGCAAAATGAAGTGCCATGGTTTAAGCCCAGCTGGCAACAAAGCACCATGAAGCCACTTGCTCACTCCCCGCACCCCCCCCCCCCCCCCCCCCCCCCCGGTGGGATGAGGAGAAAATATAAAGAAAAGCTTGTGGGTCAAGACAAGGACAGGGAGGGATCACTCACCAATCAGTTATAGTCGTGGGCAAAAACCAGACTCAACTTGGGGAAAAAAAATCAATTTAATTTCATACCAATCAAAACAAGGATAATGAGAAGTAAACCCAAATCTTAAAACACCTTCCCCCACCCCTCCCTCCTTCCTGGCTTAACTCCACTCCTGGTTTTATCCACCTCCTCCTACCGGCACCACAGGGGGACGGGGAATGGGGGTTGGGGTCAGTTCATCACACCTTGTCTCTGCTGCTCCTTCCTCCTCAGGGGGAGGACTCCTCACTCTTTGCCTCTCCAGCGTGGGTCCCTTCCCGTGGGCTGCAGTCCTTCAGTCACGGCCTGCTCCAGCGTGGGCTTTCCCATGGAGTCACGGCCATCTTGGGGGGTATTCACCTGCTCCGGCGTGGGCCCCTCCCCGGGCTGCAGGTGGGCATCTGCTCCCCCGCTCCCCTCCATGGGCTGGGGGGACACAGCCTGCCGTCTCACCACGGGCTGGGGGGGCATCCCCTCCTCTGGCGCACCTCCTCCCCTCCTTCCTCACTGACCTCGGTGTCTGCATAGGGGTTCCTCTCACATCCCACTCCCCTCCCCTGCTGCAGGTTCCCCTTCTTAAATATATTCTCCCAAAGGTGCTACTGCTGTCGCTGACGGGCTCAGCCTTGGCCAGAGATAGGTCTGACTTGGAGCTGGGGAAGCTTCCAGCAGCTTCTCACAGGAGCTGCCCCTGCAGCCCCTCCCCTGCTACCAAAACCCCACCACACAAACACAAAACATAGACAGGGAGATCCTTTACCAATTAACATACCAGGTAAAAAAAAAAAGACTTGATCTGGGGAAAGTTAGCGTAATTTATTGCCATTTAAAATAAGTATTTGATTACTGATTTAGGTAGTGGGAAACAGACAGACATTAACCCAACATCTCTCCTCCCCCCTTCCCAGGCTTAACTCCACTCCTTGACTCCAGACTCCTCTCCCTCCCCCTTGCTGTCACTGCAGGCCACATTCAGCCCCTTCAGTGAGGCAAGGAGCGGCGCAGGGTGGTGGTCTGTCAGGACAGGGTGGTTTCTCTCTGCTGCTCCTTCCTCCTCACACTTTTCTTCTGCTCTGGCATGGACTCTCCACAGGCTGCAGAGAGTACCAGCTCCACCATGCAAGGAATGGCCCCGTACTCCCACTTCATGTACCGCAAGGGTATTTCACACTTGCGTTTAGCTGGAAGCGTGCACTTCTGTAGCCTGTACAGCACTAGCTCTCCTGCATTCTGCATCAGAAAATTCTGCCGGCTCACCTGGCAAAATTAGTACATTTATCAAAGGGTATGGATTTTTATAAAATTAAACCAAGAGACTGGCTTGTGAATTTAAACTTAGCAGTTGGATCTGTAGAGATGTTAAGTGCATGTAATATATTTGTTAGAAGAAAATGCTCTATAACGTCCTTCACGCATGCTGTCCTTGAACGCAGTGTTGCAGCTCTGTCTTAAATCCTACAGGATGCTGTTTTGCTTAGTATTTTTGAGTGTACTTCACGAACAATATGAAGTCAAAAGGAATCCTTCTTTCACTGTCAACAGGTCCTGATCACTAGTCAAGAGCAGGATTTGGTTCAGGTTGTGGCAAGCAGGTGATACAACGTGAAAAATGTGTGCAAAAAACTTCACACAGCAGAAAGGATACACAGGGACAAAGGAAAAATTGCATGGAGGGCAAGGAGGGCTGGATGGACTGAGACCCACAGGGCACAGAAAAAAAAAAATAATCAGAAACAGAGTGAGTCAGAGGCAAGAAGAATGAAATAATTTCATTAATCAGGAAAGACTCCTTGTCCTTATCCGAGGAGATTCAAACCCAGACTGGAGCATGACAAAAACCAGGTTTTTCAGATGAGGTCTGTTTCAGAAGGCTGGGAAACTGGGCCTTCCCTCCTTCAAGGAGTGCCACAAGCCCCAACTGCACATTCAGCCCTCCTGCCAGCCAAAACCGGTGTGCCAGCGCAGGTGATGTTACATAACTATCTCACAAAAGGGAAGTTAAAACTTTATTATTATCCCATTTTCTTAATACTGGAACTGCTTCCACAATTATACTATTAGCTTGAATGAAGACAAAAGTGCTCATCCATTTACTGTTGTCCTCAAGAGGGAGAGGGACTTTGAAACAACTTTATACCAGCACAAGGGCTAATGAAGGCTAATGCTCCACGCTGCTTGCCTCTTGCTAAATACATATTTCTGTAACATTTCCACCAAATTATATCTACATATTCCTGTGTTGGACTCTGGAAATCAATTCTAACTTGATTTCAGGATGTCAGTCATGGGTTGGACTGTGGCAGCATTTAATCTGCTGCTCTAGCCACCTCAGAAATAAAGTTGGAAAGATTTTGTTTTCACCTTGACTTTGTTTTGTTTTCTTCTTCCAGATACATTTTGTTCTTGCCTATATTACAGCCTGAATAGGAAGTAAGCACATGAGTTAGCTCATTTTGCAGCACTGTGAATTTGATTTTTTTCTTTGTTGTTTTGCATTTGCTTATACCATTTATAAGACTGATAGCTCTGATCGCTGAAGTGCTCTGAACTCTGAGCAGACAATCAAATCTGCAACTTTCATTTTACAATCTCAATTAGAACTCAGTATTACCAATCAATTAAAGAATAAATAGAGATGTGCTGACTCATTTGGAAAATTAATGGTGTTGGCAGTGAGGGAGAGTGGACAGAGCAGGTGTTTGATGTCTGCCCTTGAGTAACTAAACCACTAAAGCTGGGATTGGATTTGAGACCAGGTATAATGTCTGAAACAAAAACATTTTCTGGTACACTGGCTCACATCAGTCATATTCCAGCACTCACTCAGATTTAAGCCACAGTGCCATAACAATATTTTTCCAGGTGGGGAATGCCTAGGCTGATTATTTTGGAAAACAACTTGCCTGAGGGTATTTTCTCATTGCTTGCATACAAGGAGGAACATTATCTATGTCATGAAAAAAGATACTTGCCCAGCCATGAATGGATATTAAAAAAGGGAACAGTTCTCTTCAGCAATATTTTTCTCTTTTTCAAATATCAAAATAGTGATGTATTTCTGACAGGCCAAATTCTCAGGCCACACTTTGATTAGTCCTACTGGAAATCAGCTCAATAAGATTTGACAAGACTTAGGCAGGAAACGAACTTCCATGAAATGTAAGAAATTAAAAAAACAAAACCCCCCAACCAAACCCTCCTCCCCCCCTCCAGTTCTGAATTGGGGTAAGACACTCTTTTTCATACATTTGTCCAAAAGATGTAGGAACTGGAAACATTTCACTGTGCTCCCAAAGAGCCTGAAGGTGAAGACAGTCCTCAGGTTATAGGAGACCTGAAATAAAATTCCAGATCCAGCAGTTACTTTGGTTATTTATACAAAGTGAAATATCTGTATCATTATATAATTGTCGCAGCCCAGAGATAAGGTTTGCCTGTCACATCTTAGGAAGTGTCCACAGCTACTCACTCTCTCTGGCCCAGCAGCTGAAGGCCCTCAGATGTGAGGGATTTGGAAAGACCCCCTCCATGCAGCCAAGCTGCTGCTGGGTGTCACATCCCAAGGTTTGAGTGACTCAGGTTCGTGGATATCCTTTGTCAGAATTGAGGTGAAATGACACCAGGGGAGTTCAAACAACAATCAACATTTATTCAGCCAAGCTAACCTTGCCAAAGTACAAGTGAACTTATCAATATGAACCCTGCATGACGTCATTAAGCCACCATTTGAACGGAGAAGGGAGGTACAGAAAAAGAAATGGAAAAAGGAACATGAAACTATATCAGTAAACTGTACAACATGTGCTAACCATATGTAAGCCTTACTTATTTGGGGATCAATTCAGAGAAGAAAATAAGGAGACCCCCCCCCCATTGAGTCACGAGGTTCAGAGTAGACCCCATTGCTTTCTAGACTCCTTCTCAAAGAGGAGCCCAGGGGCAGCTGGATCCACTCCTAGTCCCAGACTTGGTCAACGGTTTATGTTTAAAGGGATGAAGTGTAGGGACTGTGGAAAGGAGGGCGGGGAAAGACACAGAGAGGGAAAGGAAGAAAGGGAGAAGAAAAGGATTTCACCGGTCTTGGGTCCAGCGTTGGTGCAGCCAATCTAGAGATCCAGTTCCAGAGGGCATGCCAAGAACTCATCCTCCCTTCTTTCATACCTAAAGGGTCTACCACCGTAGGTGGGAACTTGGCATCACTGAGCAAGTGCAGCGTGAGCTCAGGAATGCTCCAGAAATGAGTTGGTGGTCTCAACATGCGCAGTTCACATTCCTGGGATTCTATGGAAATGGGTTGGTGGGCTTGGGGGGGTCACTGGGGAGTTGCTTCTCCATCCCTGCAGGCATGACCGCTGTCTGACCTTTCCTTCTGGCACATATGTTGTGCTTCTTCTCATGGTTGCTTAAGATAAGGAAGTGTGGCTTTGGAGAAGCATGGTCCCACCCCCCGCGGGGCCTTCTCCTCCAGCCACATTCTCCTGTTCACACAACTCCAGCACTTTTACAGAGACTGATTTCTCCACCAAAGTTCTTTAATGAATGTTTGAGACATTGGCTGTAATTTGTCAGATTGTCACACCACCCCATGACTCAAACAGTCGCTGGACTTTGATTCTTGTTCATATCATCTTCATCTGTGGTGATTTTAATATAGCGGACAGTACGAGAAGAAAGAGAGCTAGCTGAGGATAGTAAGCAGCTAATCATACATCTTACTATGGCAAGGCCTACTATTAAACATATAAGTCCAATTAATATCGTAAGCGCAATATTTACAAGCCATTTCCCCCATCCCGTCAGTCCCAAGGATCCCAAAATGGAATGTAGCCATGAGTTTGGACTCTGGCCGTCAAACCAGTCATCTCGTTGCATTGCACGGAAGAACTCCCTGGTCTGGTCGGCAATCTCCTTCATCTTGGCTCGTGCTTCTTCAATGGAGGTTGTGGCGTCGTGAATGGTAATACAACATTCAGATTCAGTCAAGTTTAACATACCACACACACCTTGTTCTTTTAACAATAACATATCTAGGGCTAAACGATTCTCTAACGCCGTTTTTGATACTTGTTGTACTTGCAGATTTAGTTCCCCAAAGGCATATCGGGTCCAATTACTTAACACATGTACTTGCCAAGTTAGGTTTTCTAGCACCCGCTGGTGCTGAATATACCCAGATGGTGCAAAGAATACTTCCAATACCTTCTGTCCCCAGGTATAATAATCGGGCTTTTGAATGCTTTGAATCCACTCCTGGGTGCTACTTGGGTCATCAAATTCTCTTTTTTTTCTTTGAATAGGTGGTGTGGTATATTCAAAAATTCGCCTGGGGCACACAGTAGGAATTCCCAAACCACACCGCAATCCAGCCTGTTTGACAATGTTCAAGTGCGAGTACATTTTCCCATCTGAGCACCCCCAGACAGTCCCCTCGGGGGCGGCATACAAAGCGTTCTGACAAGTAGCTGCATCTCCCTGCAGTATTTCATTATCCCCTCCCACCTTATGTCTTGGGAAGTGGTTAATGGGAATTCCGCATTTTATCCAGATATTAACATTATTGGTGATCTGATTACATTGGCTATCTCGGTTTTGGTATCCAAAATTAGGATATCCCCAACAGGTGCACATATCTCGAATTAAAGTTCTAACTTCCAAACTGACCCATGTTTCAACGGGATTGCCGGCACCTGTGGTACAGTCTATAATGTGGGTACAGTTTAACAAATGGGCATTACTGGGGTTGGGCATGCCCATGAATTCTTTCTTTAGTAAGTGAAGAGGTTGGTTTTTTAACATGTGTTTCACTGACCATCCCCAAGCAGTGTGGGTGTTATTCATTAAAAGATACTGTCCCTTCACGTCAGGTATGTGAATACACCAAGCCGAGTCCCATCTTACATTATATTGTAATTCAAAAGGGGTAATTTCCAGGTAAGTGGGCCAAAAGGGCACTAGATTACAAGATATATTGTGGTAGGAAGGGCAGCCTGTTATTCTCCACCAGGATGGAGAAGGTGGGAATCGTCTGGAATAGGCTTCCTCGAATCCCGGAGGACACGACGGGCTATGACTAATACCGATTTCGCGACTGACCTCCAATCTCCATCGCTTACAAGTTTTGTTTATTAAGTCAGGCCACCCTGTGTCCTGAGGGATCTCATAGAAGGCTGCTTTGTCTTGCCACCATCTGCCAGGGGAGGTATAATCACTTTGATACTGGTACTCAAATGGAGCATCTACTAATCCTATAATGCCATTGCTGATATTATATTTTCCAATATTAAGCCTCATGGGTATCAAACCAAATCTAATCCCCTGCTCGACAGAAGTAGGAATCTGAATACAGATACCCTGATCCGTTCTATTCCAGACATGTATGAATCCTTGTATCACTTCCCAAGCTAAATTAGAGGCTCCTTCTCCTTGTCCAGATGCACCAAAGGTAAGAAAGGCAAAGAAGAAGGAGCTCCAAATCATCTTTCCCTGTTGTACCTTAAGAATATTACAAACAAAATCAAACAAACAATACAGATAATGGCCCACTCATCAACTTAAAACTTGTCCTGCGGTGGGCTTCTGATAACCTGCAAAATACATACAAAGATAAACAATGATTAGAGGGATGGGACTGGAAGACATGTCAAGCAGTGCTGCTAGTGGTTGCGATCCAAGAGGCTGAGGTGTACCCTGTGAGGTGCTTATGCAATTTCTACGAAACACCCTAGTACAGGCCATATGCAGGGTGTGTTACCTATTATGGATGCATACAAACTAACCTTAAACTTCAAGCTCTCTTGACCAGAACTACTCCGCCTGTAATATATTAAAGCATCCGTAGATTAGTAGAATGTGCTTATTGTTTGTGAAAAGGCTAGTAAGTTTATAGCGACCTCTTGCTCCTGTGTGGTGTCAAAGGAACATTGCCTGAATTTTGTGGTGAAGGAACCACATCTTAATCAGGTAAAATAGCGACCTCTTGCTCCCGTGTGGCATAGCTGCTGCTACAAGAACTCCGACATGGTCTGCTGCCAAGCTCCCTATGTCCTCCCCCCAACTCAGGAATCCTGGGAAGTCAACACAGCATCACTAGTCAAAAAGACAGAAGTAACAAAGACGTAAGCCAGCAACCAAGCACTGTGCAAACACATTCTGATCAGCCACTTGACATCGGAACATCTTTACTTCAGGACATGAAGACCCACCTAAAAGGATGGGACAATCCATGGGGTATTGATATGATGCTCCTTCCCATGGGCATCAGTTGCTACCCATGCATATTTGTTTAATGACGTGGTTAGAACAAGGGGTACTGAGCCTACATTAGGCAGTTCTACTAATACCAGTTGTCCAGCATAGTGGAGTGAGCATGCAGGGTTTTTGCCTTCTTTTGTCCCTGGAACAACAGAAGGAGGTGTGGGACAGAACACCAGGAGCTGGAGGAGCCATTTGGCCCCCACCGGCTATTGCTTCAGTATACTGCTTCAGGTACTCACAAGGCCCATCCTGGGTCATGGGGCCTTGGGGCTCGTTTTAGAAGTCGGTTTGCTCTCTCCACAATACCATTAGCTTGCAAGGGGTGTGGAAAACCCACTGGATTTCCTCACCCGTAGCCCATTCTTGCACCACTCCAGCAGTGAAATGGCTCCCGTTATTGGGTTTGGGTAAACAGCTAAACCATACTTTAAGACTTCTCACCGTATTTTCTCCTGTTGCTCTAGGTAGTTTCAGCTTGTGTTAGTCCCAATACTACCTCAACTCCCACTAACACATACTGTTTTCCCTCTGATACCCAGAAGGGGCCAATATAGTCAATTTGCCACGTTTGCCATAAACCTTTGTTTGTCCTTAAATGTAGGGGTTGCTCTTTTAAAGGGTTTTATTTTTCCAAATGAACTTGACATTGACTGCATGCAGAAATAACGGTGTTGCATAATTCTCACGTAACGGCCCATCCTCTATAATAGCCTCTTTGTACAGGTCTTTACTCACTGAGCGGCCATGCTTCACATGCAGCCACTCCAGCACATGTTCTCATTTCTCTGTTTCGCTATCAATGGCGAGACTGGCTAGATGTGTTAAAGAATCTACCTGGTTATTTGGGAGGTGAGCCAGGTTATCTCCTGCCTGGTGTGCAGCAACTCACCCTACCAAGAAAGATCTCTGCTTGGCAATTCTCAGTATTTCTTCCCATTTGTCTTGCTGCCACACCGGCACTTGGTTTACTTTCCATTGGTTTTGTTCCCAAAACAGTAACCATTCAGTACATCCTTTAAACTCTGCACAGGAGTCAGTATAAATGCATAATGGTTCTGTCGTCTCAGCTTCCTTAATGACTACACTCCACACAGCGACTAACTCCCCTGCTTGGGCACTGCCCTCTCCCTCAGTTATCACACGCTCTCCTGAATCAATATGTAACGCTACTGCTCGATACTTCCACGTCTTTCCTTCCCTTTTTGCGGAAGCATCAGTGAACCACACGTTCATTAAATGGGGCTTAAAAGAGGGAGCCACTTTGATGTATGATGGAGGGGGTTCTGTATGTGGATGATCAGAAGGGGGATCCTGTATTTAGAGCACTTTGGGTGTTCCTTCCTCTATCTATTGTGACAGTAGTAGTCTAACTGGGTATACCACTTCCTTACTGTTTCTCATTGAGCTACTCCTACGTGGGAAGGAGTTCCAGCCAATATTGCTTTCAGGATCTTAAAGGGCACTTGCAAGATGATGGGCTGCTGCCTTATCATTCCCTTGGCTTCCCGTAAGGCTAGGTTAACCACAAAGAGTCCTTTCTCCCAAACTGAGTACTGTTTTTCAGCGTCCTTAAAGCTACATGAGAAAAACCCTATAGGACAAGTAGGACCTTCAGGTCCACGCTTCCATATATGGATAGATAACCCATGAACTGCGAAACCCCATTTTATGTGGAGCAGGTCTATGGGATGTATAGGCCCTAGGGGCTGGTAAATTCCTGCTTCAAATATTAATAACTTCAGAGCCTCTTCATGGATGGGTGTCCAGTCCCAAGCAGTTCTTTTATGGGTTAAATCACATAAAGGGTGAGCTATGATACAAAAGTCAGGGATGTGTTTTCTCTAGAACACTAGCAAGCCTAGGGCATGCTGCAATTCTTTTTTATTTTCAGGCATTTTTCACTTGTTCAAGGGTGTACAAGGTTTTGGGAGGTACACACACAGTCTCTCCTTTCCACCAGATACCTAAAAATTTTACTTCAGGTGATGGGTGTTGCTACTTTTCGGCAGCAATCTGGAGCCCTAAATTCTCTAAGTGGGTAATGATTTCTGTCTGGTTTGCCCCACTGCAGTGGAGTCTGGTCCTCCAATTAGCATATCATTGATATATTGGTATACTCTTACTCCATGTTTAGGAGTTATCTGGTTTAGTTCCTGGGCTAATGCACAGTGAGTGATGGTTGGCGAGCGGCAATAGCCTCAGGGAAGTCATGTAAATGTATATTGTACACCTTCGCAGATAAAGGCAAAGTGGACCCTATCTGCTTCCTGCAAGGGAAACATAAAAAACATGTCTTTCACATCAATGGTTGCTAAAATCTGGTGACCCCGTTCTTGTACGCTTGCAAGTAATTCTGCTATATTGGGGACTACAGCCGTTAACAGGCCAGTACTGGCGTTCAAGCGTCAATAGTAAATTATCAATCACAACTTCCCATTTGGCTTGTAGACCAGCCATACTGAGGAATTATAGGGTGGGTGTGTAGGAATAACTATCCCATTCTCATAACTCACTTATCACTGAAGTGATCCCTTGCTCCCAATGACAAAGTGTAAGGTTTGACATTGACAATCTTGGATGGACGAAGAATCAGCACCAACTGCAAAGGCCTCCTGGAGATCATGGGAGACCTGAATTTCCATTCTCTTTCCTTAAGAGTCTACCCACACCCAGCCCTTTAAGAGGTTGAGTCCTAGAATACTGGTGGGTAGAGGACCTAGTATCATAGTCACATCAATGGGGGACAAATCCCCTGGCAGCCAGCATTTAACTTCAGCTGTTTGCTGTGGTTGGGAGCTTCTGAAAACACCTGTGACCCATACCTGCTTTTTATCTGCAACTATTCCGTTGCGGTTACCAACATCTGCCCAGAGTGCCAACATCTGAGCACTGGTATCAATTAAAAATGTTACTGGGGTGTCATGACCTGATCAGCAAGCTACCCTGGGTAGTGCAGGAGGTCCTCTAAGTTCAAAATCCGCTCAGAGTAAATTAAGGTGAATCCACGCTGACCAACCAATCAAATTATTTATTGAGTGAAAACAGCAACAAAGTATATATGTATCGGCCAGAACTCTTGTTATTGCTGCCTGCCAGGTAAGTCAGAAGGAAAGGAGGAGCGGGGGGGCTAAAGTTTACCTGCTGTAATCTTAATTCAGTATTCAAACTTTGTAATACATAACTCTATGGGTGAACTATTCAAGTAACTACAACATACAACTATGTATATTAAGTGAGGTAGATGCTGTGAAAAGAAGAAAGAGCAAGATAGAGAGAAAGGAGAAAAAGGGAGAGAGATCACTACCCTAGGATCCAGTGACGTCTTGCAGGTCTGGTTTCAGATGTGATCAGTGGTGGGCACACTCTGCCCAGAGTCCCTTTTCATCTTATATAGTCTCTGGTTATCGGTGTCCCTCCCAAAGGAGAAGCATTGTTGAGTGTGCGCAGTTGTTCGTCTAGAAAGTTCTCAAGAGTTCCAGAAATGGGTCTGGGGTACTTGGGTCGTTGTCTTGTTTATGACCTGAGTGTAGTCTCACATTGGCGCAGGCGCAAACCTTTTGTGGTTATAGGGAGGCTGATGCAGGAGGAGGCACTGCCCCGCCTCTGCAGAACCCATCTCTTTCTGCTGTCAACTCTCTTTTGAGACAGCTCCTCTAACACATAAACTATTTTTGAAATACACCAACAGAGTTCCCAGAAATCAATCCATGACAGCACCCTGTGGCTTAAACAGTTGTTGTCAAAAGGTCTGAATCTTCTTCCTGGGTGGTGATTCTCACATATCAGATAGAAGGAGAAGATAGAGAAGACACTGAGGAAAGCAGATGAGTAATCATACATCATATCACGCCAATGCCTATCATTAAAAACATAAAGCCAACTAATATCATAAGTCCAATTTGTGCTATCCATTTCCCCCACCCCGTGAGTCCTAAAGATTCCAAAATAGATGTGATCCATGATCCAGGGGAATGTCCGTCAAACCAGTCTTTTGGCTCCATTGATTGAAATAATTCAGCTGTTTGATCAGCAATCTCTTTCATCTTTGCCCGGGCCTCTTCAATAGAGGTTGTGGCATTATGAATGGCAACACAGCATTCCCCCTCGGTGAGGTTTAACATTCCACATACACCCTGTTCCTTTAACAATAACATGTCTAAAGCCAACCTATTTTGTAGGGTCATCTTGGACACTTGTTGAACTTTTAAGTTTAATTCTCCAAAAGCATACCTAGTCCAATTACTTAATAAATGTAGTTGCCAGGTAATGTTTTCTAAGACAAACTGATGTCTTTTGAGGGTTACATATGGAATAAATATGTTTTCGAACATTAAGTGTTTGCCCAGCAGTATAGTAATCTGGTATACTGACTCCATGTACTGCCCATCCGGGTTGTTCTTTAGGTGGTTCTGCCTCTTGACATGCTCTTTTTGCAGGGGCGGAGAATTTGAATACTCTTGAGGGACATAATGAAGGGATCCCCACTCCACATTTTAATCCTGCATGATATTCTAATGTTAAATAGGAGTAGAATTTCCCATCAGAACATCCCCATGCTAACCCTAATGGAGCTGGATATATGCTTGTTTTGCAATTGTAGTTATCAGTGGTATTTAATGTAACGACTTGCGGCTTAGTATTCAGGGCTGTCCCCTTTATGGGATAGTGGGTGTGGGGCAGCCCGCAATCAACTCCTCGGGTGAGGTCAGTTGTATTGCAAGATTTATCTTTATGTTTCCAGCACTCAGAAGGGTAGCCCCAGCAAGTACAGATGTCACAAATTAAAGTTCTGATTCCAGCTATGAACCAAGTCTCAGGAGGGTTTCCAGGTCCTGTTTTACATGTAAGTATTCTGCTACAATTAAAAAAGGGGCTTTCTGAGGTTCTAATAGGTGGGTCAAATTTGGGATCCACAAAAGTTTGTCCAAAAGTAGACTGAGACCAGGCCCACATAATATTGTGGCCATTTCTTGAAGATACATTTGTTGTATTTGGAAGCTGTATACACCAACTGGGATTCCATTGTACCATATAGTTGGCTTCATAAAAATCAGGTCTGGTTAGGGGATCAAACATGGGATCCCAAGGGTAGTGTCTGCATGGTCGAGTGCCCCCAACCTTCTTAAAGGTCAAGTTAGCCTTTGGTAAAGATCCATGGCTTGAAGTGATTAGGGGATTCGACCCACCTATTAGGGATAAGAAAGTAACATCAAGGGTTGGGATTTTAAATTCACAAGCACTGTGATATAGTGATAAATCTTGCTTCATACTGGGGGGAGTTTTCCACTCTTGATACACAGGATCACTAATTGTTGGGAGATCCTTCCATTTTACCAGTATTTGTTTATCTATCCAGTGCACTGTCATGTATACTGGAGAGACAGCATTTCTCATTTTAAAGATAAATGACAAATCCACTGGTATCATAAAAAACCTCAATCCTTCCTCAGCTGCTCGAGGTAAGGAGACACATAAACCTTGGTCCTGATGTCCCCACAGCCTAATAAAACCTTGAATTATTTCCCAAGCGAGGTTTGGTGACCCTCCTGAGGTAGCAAGGGTGAGGAAAAGGGTCTTCCAAAACAGTGCTCGCGGTGATAACAGATACATGTTACAAGATACAACAAGGTAGTAACCACGCAAGTTATCAAAACACTTGGAATTAATATCCATCTCAGACCCTTCTATTGGTTTCTCCTTCATCTTCCAGATTGGACCCCAGAAGGGAAAAACAAAACAGAACTCAGTCTGACAAACCAGTCACTAAAAAGGAATGATCCACCTGATTGTATGTTCTTTCCCATGGACATCTGTAGCCACCCAGGCATAAAGGTTACGGTGGGTCTTTAGGGTTAGGGGCACTTGCCCCACAGTGGGCAGTTCCACCAGGACTGGCTGACCTGGATAATAGAGAGGCCTTGCTGGGTCTTTGTCCTCCTTTCCCCTAGGCAGCATAGTGGGTGGTTTTGGGCAAAAGGCAGTAAGTCAGAGACAGCTGACCTGAGTGTAGTCTCACATTGGCGCAGGCGCAAACCTTTTGTGGTTATAGGGAGGCTGATGCAGGAGGAGGCACTGCCCCACCTCTGCAGAACCCATCTCTTTCTGCTGTCAACTCTCTTTTGAGACAGCTCCTCTAACACATAAACTATTTTTGAAACATACCAACAGAGTTCCCAGAAATCAGTCCATAACACCTTCCCAGATCCTCCCCACCCATTCTCCAAGTGGATGTCCGGTATCCCATTAGAAACTCCCTTCCAACAACGGAAATCCTGTCCATGATGCTAATTAAGATCTCGTGTCCTAAGATTAGAGTGACTCAGGTTCGTGGATATCCTTTGTCAGAATTGAAGTGAAATGACACCAGGGGAGTTCAAACAACAATCAACATTTATTCAGCCAAGCTAATCTTGCCAAAGTACAAGTGAACTTATCAATATGAACCCTGCATCACGTCATTAAGCCACCATTTGAACGGAGAAGGGAGGTACAGAAAAAGAAATGGAAAAAGGAACATGAAACTGTATCAGTAAACTGTACAACATGTGCTAACCATATGTAAGCCTTACTTATTTGGGGATCAATTCAGAGAAGAAAATAAGGAGACCCCCCCCCATTGAGTCACGAGGTTCAGAGTAGACCCCATTGCTTTCTAGACTCCTTCTCAAAGAGGAGCCCAGGGGCAGCTGGATCCACTCCTAGTCCCAGACTTGGTCAACGGTTTATGTTTAAAGGGATGAAGTGTAGGGACTGTGGAAAGGAGGGCGGGGAAAGACACAGAGAGGGAAAGGAAGAAAGGGAGAAGAAAAGGATTTCACCGGTCTTGGGTCCAGCGTTGGTGCTGATAGAGATCCAGTTCCAGAGGGCGTGCCAAGAACTCATCCTCCCTTCTTTCATACCTAAAGGGTCTACCACCGTAGGTGGGAACTTGGCATCACTGAGCAAGTGCAGTGTGAGCTCAGGAATGTTCCAGAAATGAGTTGGTGGTCTCAACATGCGCAGTTCACATTCCTGGGATTCTATGGAAATGGGTTGGTGGGCTTGGGGGGGTCACTGGGGAGTTGCTTCTCCATCCCTGCAGGCATGACCGCTGTCTGACCTTTCCTTCTGGCACATATGTTGTGCTTCTTCTCATGGTTGCTTAAGATAAGGAAGTGTGGCTTTGGAGAAGCATGGTCCCACCCCCCGCGGGGCCTTCTCCTCCAGCCACATTCTCCTGTTCACACAACTCCAGCACTTTTACAGAGACTGATTTCTCCACCAAAGTTCTTTAATGAATGTTTGAGACATTG
This sequence comes from Haliaeetus albicilla, assembly GCF_947461875.1. Classification (NCBI taxonomy): domain Eukaryota; kingdom Metazoa; phylum Chordata; class Aves; order Accipitriformes; family Accipitridae; genus Haliaeetus; species Haliaeetus albicilla. The sequence continues at coordinate 57,850,350 of NC_091483.1, read as the reverse complement.
GCTGTAATTTGTCAGACCATCACACTGGGTACTGACTCACCTGGGCCATGAGAGAGTGAGGCTCAAGTCCGGTCACTAATTCAGGCAAAGCAGGCAGTGATCATGCACTGCCCACATTTTGGAGGCACCTGGCCTCTGGGTATTGACGTGTTGCTTAGAGATATGGTTTAGCAGTGGTCTGGGTAGCATTAGGTTAACGGTTGGACTTGATGATCTCAAGGGTCTTTTCCCACCAAAATGATTCTATATTTCTATCTTGAGGTGCCCCACTGTGAGTTTATTGTGAAGAGCAAGCTGTCCTCAAAGAAGAGTTGTGAAAACCGTTGCTACGAAAAGATCACTTTTTAAAGAGATCACATTCCCTGATGAAATGTCACGCTGTCAGAAAATTCCCAAACATCCATAGTTGCTGTCCTTGGACTACAGGACTCAAACCACAGTATAATTAATGTAATTTAAATGCCTGTCTTTAAATCCATTCCCAGCCAAGTACAAAACTGTGGAAATGTAAACATTTATCAAGCTTTTTGGTGGGGGTATTTGCTGAGACACATCTGCAGGTACCTTCTATATTGGTACAGTAGCAAGGACTCATTATGCAGATACATCAGGGAGCAGCACCCTGTGGATGCACTGAGTGGGTGATGTTCTCGCTCCAAAAACCACAGGTCCTCCTGGGCAGTGACACTAAATTCCTGCAAACTGCATGATGCATTGAGTCACCAGCACTGTTCTAAAGGGAGCAAGGACAAAGAAATCCTCACATATCCCTTGCCGAAGCACCACTGCACTGTTATGCTATATCTCGAAGTCCTTCACACAAGCTGAAATGAAGACAAGATTTGCCTTTTAGCACATCCTGGTGGCTAGCACACAGGGAAATTAGAGAAAGAAGTTGAAACAGGAGCAGATAAGGGTCATAGATGCACTTTAAAGAACTTAGGGTTTATTTACCCCACATATACAGAAGGAAACAATGGAGGTAGCCTTGGAAAGAAAACAGTCTGTGAGGTGATAGGAAAGAAGAGACCATAAAAAATACAGTACAGTTGTACATGCTCAGTATAACTACTTTCGCCCTCTGGTATCCCAGTGCTCTACATATAACTCTTATAACCCAATCCAATCATGCTTCTTAACAAAAGGACAGTTACATCTCCTAGCAGCTAGTAACAGAGATGTTGAGAAACATCAGTAGTTTCATTTTATTTTATTCTGTTAAATTTTCTGAAGTGAACAATACTGGCACCTATTAGCAAACCTCTCCAGAGGGATCACATACTTAAACCCATGCATCCTAGCTAAAAGATACAATTTTTGATACCCACTAGACCTGATGTATATGGTGCAGGCATCCAGATAGAAAGGATCTCTTCCCCAAAATAAATAGACAAATTTTTGCTGAAAATTCCAGTTTTAAAACAGAACTATCCATTAGGAAATGGCACTGCATTGCCCCTTCATACTGTTTTCCACAGGTTATATAGTGTCCTCCATCCTTGGTGTGCCATCAGAGTACTTCATCAGTACTCCAGTTATGATGTCTCATGAGAAATGTAGCCTGATTGAGAGGTCTGATGAATACACAAAAAGAGGAAATGTGAGGATTTAAGCGATATCTGTGATGAACTACTATAGCAACTTTTTCCACTACAAAACTTGGTGGTAGAGATAACTTTTCTAGCCATTGGAAAGCATACTTTCCTTAGCAAAAACACATTTTCATGTCAAATTCTAGTTTCAAACAAATAAATTTCATCAGCTGTAGCTGCAAGTCATCACTGTTTGGCAGAACTCCTTGCTGGTTGCCTGATTCTCTGCATATCTGTGTTACTCATTCCAAAGAAGAACTAAATGTTTCACTTGGGCAGAGACTTCCAACTAAAAAGGTTAATCAAATATAGGGGAACAGATTGCAGGAAAACAGAATGGATAAATTGGCCACACATGACTAAATTCTGCTTTAGAGTTTGCTAGGACTACTGACAGCAGTGTCCCCATTCTTATTCAGCTGTAATTTAGCAGACGCTGGCTGTTAGTACTTCAGTGCTACAGATGCTTGTATAAAAACCTCATTAAATTTAGGGTGTTTAAGGTAACTTTTTGGTGCATGGAAAGGCCTCCTAATGGGTTTCAAAGGGATGCTGGATTTATCGTATTTTGAAAAAAGACACCTCAGAAATGGAAGTTATGAACATGTCATCTGAAAATTATGGGCCTTTCTTGCTCATAAAATAAAGAAACCTCATTTCTACATACTGAATTTAAAACAAGGCATCAGTCTACACTGCCTTGAGTCTAGTCTGCAAATAAAAGAAAATAATTTCCCACAGTGCATATATTTAACAAACCAAATTGTATAAACAGAATTGCTAATGGAGATCCCCAGGCCTGAAGAAACCACAAGCAACGAGCTGAACACAGAACACTTTGAAAGTAACTTTTTTTTCCTTCAAAAATGTTAGGTGAAGAACACCAGCATCATTCACCATTAGTCAGCAGCGCTGAACACCATGGGGATAAGGACAGTTGCCTTCCAAGCTCCTGTCTGTAAGGCTTTCCTGGCAGCCTGCGCACTCCTGCCGCTGCCATCACCCACACACAGCTTTGCTCAGCTCATACAACTTCAGGGTTTTATTCTGGTTCATCAAATTCACTTTTGCCCATTCTTAACATTGTAGAAATGAACTAGGTGGTCCCTCAAGATAGTGTGCATGCCCGGTTACTAAAAATCCGTAATAATTTACGCACGCAAGTCCCAAAGTATGTTTTGGGGTTTTTTTATTTTCAAGTGCAATTTTACTGTGCAACCCATCTTGTGGATTCCTGGGGTAGGACTGTATGTTTTAGTGCTCCCACATCTCTTTTTCCTGGCAAAGACAGTCTTTCCCAGTCAGGTACGTTAATTTGTCTTCTCAGCCAAATGCAAACATCATCTAACTTCTCAGGTAAAAACTACTGCAATTCAGGACTGCAAAAGGTCATTAAACCAGACCTACCCCACAAAGAACATAGGTGCCAACTGACAGGAATACATGCCATGAAGCTTCTGACACCCTCTCCTTCACATAAGATCCTAATTACTCTTTTTCTGCTATGGTATTGTCATCACAACCTGTTGCTCTTCAGCTCCAAGAAGGAAGACACATACTGCTGTGCAGAGCTGCTCTTCCCCCCACCTGCAGCCCGAGGGAGGGAGAACAGCAAGGGAGCTGAATGCAGCCCTGCTCACACTATAGCTGCATTTACCCGGTCACATTAATCTGGTGGCAGGGGGGGACACTGTTTTGGGGGATTTTTTTGTGGGTTTTTGTTGTTGTTGTTGTTTTGTTTTTTAATGGTTTATTAGTATTGATGTTTCTGTAATATATAAATCTGGTTTTAGTTAGCCTTTATATATGAAAGGATGTTTGGAGAAGGGACAAATGTGATTACCTGTCACAGTATAAATCCTGCCCTCAGTGAGATTAAGGAACTGCTGGTTTTCCACATGGCCATGGGCATCCGTTAAACAGAGAGTCTTCTGCCAGCTTATGAAACTGTGTTGCCTCATCTTTTTGGTCAAAAGAGTAACACAGCTGGTGCTGATCCTCCACTCCCTGTCTCAAAGTCACTACAGATGTAGTCCTGAGCCGTGTACCAGCAGATGCTTAAATGCATACAGCTAGTGAAACAATTATTCTAAGGCTGTAATGCATTAACAGGAATTGTACCAGGCTCTAAAGAATAGCAGACAGTCACTGCTAGCTCTACACTGTAAGCCATATGCCAAAACTGTAGAATTACAATTTTTTATAGATGTCCAACCCTTGGTCTGTGAGCAAGAGGTATAACGATTACGATACAAAGACAGTAACAAGCTTAAAATGCAATTACAATCCTAAAGGGATCTGAAAAAAAAAAAAGAAATCTTAAAGACTGGATGCACATTTATAATTTCTTCTGCCTTTGCTTGTGTTATGAAATATTTTAAAGAGGGGCTGAGGCATTCTGTTTTAATATGTGACTGACAACAATGACCCTTTCTTTGCCCTTTTTCTTGCATCTTGGCTAGAATTTCTTAGGAGGAATCAGTGCAGATATTGTATATGTTAACTTAATCTAAAGCAAGGATTTAAAACCAGAAAGCCTGCAATGTCTTTGGAAAAGTTTTTGTCAGCATCTTCTTAGTCTGAAGGCAGTTGAGGGCGCTGCTCAAGGAGGGAGACAAAACTTCTCAGGATGCATGAGCCAATTCTTAATACTCTTACATGGGTTTCTGCAATTTTCATGCAATTGTATCGTATCTACACCTTGCATTATCAAAGTCACCCAGAACTAGATGGTGCACAGCAATGAATGGAATAAAATCCAGGGCTTTTTAAAGCAGCTAAAGTAGTTAAGAGATTCCTGAATATCTTTAAGCAGATTTTTCACTGTCATTTTGAATTTTATGGGGCTTTGAATACTATGGATAGATCATCTTACGGATGCTTCTTATATTTATGCATGGAAGCAGGTAGCAGTTTGTCACTTTGTATAGCATTTAAAAGTAACAGGTATTAACCCTGATGCAGGTATCTTATTTATAGAGAAGTTTATTTAAATGCCACTGTTTTAATCATCTTTGTCACTATTCTTAAATTGATCATAAGCCAAAGCCCTGGACTTAAACAATGAAATCAAAGAGAAAGCAATCCATTATAAGCACCTTAGAATTAAGAAATTCTAAAGTTGTAAACAAATTTGAAAAACAAAAGTATTATAGAAAGGAAAGGAGTCTCACTTTAAGTTTAGAGTAACAAGAATATGTGAGAAATTACCATAACATAGTATGGCTGCAGAGAGTTCAGAAAGTGCTGAATGTGGTCAAATGAGGTAAATTGTTCATTGATACAACTGTCGAGGAGATTTATGTTTCATTTTCTTGGAAAGAAAGAAAAATATTCTTTCATTTATTAAGTGTTAATTCACAGTTCCTTTTCCATTCACTTCTGTCAAACACACGCCCTGGCTACATTATGCTGGTTTGTCATTTCTGATTACGTATCTCATTTGATTATCTTGATATTATCATTTCTTTGAACTCCTATATCACTTTTTTCTGAGTATGAAGTAGAAGACATCTTTTACAAAAGAATCATTTTATCTTCTCTACTGTGGACAATTTTTAAAAATATTATTTTCTTCTCAGTTTGAGCTGTTGTTAAAGAGGTCTATCAATAAAGCAATTTCCCAGTGATTTCTACTGGTTTATTGTTGCAGGTGGTCCATGCCCTGGTAGTATTTTCAATCTGGTTTCATCTATTCACTGTGAAATGCCCAAATGAAACTGTTACAGTCCAGCTTTTCTAATCCTAAACCTCAAACATGCTATTGATTCTTTTACAGTTAGGTATTTATTACAATCACCCAAATGATGTAATATACTCAAAGAAACCATGAGTCAATCAGTTTTTCATCAATCACCTCCACTTACCCATATCCTGAAGAGAAAGAGAGAAATAGAAGAACGGAAACTCCACCAAACCTTCATGGAAGGCAAGAAGGAAAAAAAAACAAAACCCAAACCAAAATACTGTCATATTCCACATTGTCTGATGAAAGCAGTGCTATCTCCTAAACTTAACTCTTTTGAGAGTTAAGGAGAAGATCCATTTTTTCTAATCATTCAGAATATCTTCTGTCAGCTGTGGCAGCCACTGAATCCTGAATACATTATTATCCTGCTAGAAGGAATGGTGGATATGGAAGGGAAAGAGAGAGACAAGATCTCTTGAGTGTTGTCACCTGTTTGGAATACATGAATCCATAGTTAACCCACACAAATATTTCCGAATTCCTTCTGCCTTGCATGCAGGTTGTACACAGTCTCTCTGGGAATCCATACTGAACATAGAAAGAAGGATCTTGGCAGCTTTTGTAAGAGGATCAAGTCTGACTTCTTTGGGCTTTTGGGCTGGAGGCTTTGGCCACTTGGACAGAGCCTCCACTTCTAACCCTACTGTGAATTAAGAAAAGTTTCCAAATACCTAAGGCAGGAGGTCCTTCAGGGACTGCAGGCAGTACCTTTCATCCTCTATTTCAACCTGTTTTTCCTGCAATTCCACTTGCTCGCAGGGAAAAGATGCACTCATTTCTTCCAGCTTTCTGTGGATTCTCTCTGAAATGGAGGGATACCAGGAACTAGAGTTCCAGCCTGACAAAGATGTATTTTGTTACTGACACTATAAATATATGTAATAAAGGAATGCTACTCATTTCCTGACTTCAGTTAACCAGGAGAGATGAACATTACATGGTGCCATATATCATCACTTGTAAAATCAGTGTCCTTTGGCTCCACTCCATACAGCTGGAGGTAGTTTCACTTGCACCCTGTCTGCATACAACTCTGGCCTTCCAAACAAGGTATTTTGGCACACTTTGAAGCACCCTTGAAGGAAGGTTAGTATGGTTCAGCTGTTTTCTTTTTCTGCCTTTAAAAAAAACCCCAACAACAACTAGGAATCATTCATAATATCTGTAATAACACCTAGCAATATAATAACATCTAGAAATACTTATCAGAGAAAAATCACTTCAAAAAAAGTGGAGCATATGGTTTGAAACTCTGCATTCCACAGTGTTTCCATTAATGTTTATATTTCCACAGAAATTGTCTTAATAAAATTTTCTCCAGTCTCTAGCTACACATACCCATCATAAAATCCTAGGGCTGCTACAGTGTCCTATGGAAGCTATTTCTCAGCATTTTAGTGATCTCTGGAGAAAAGAAGAACCATGCGTGCTAGCTGATCAGATGATGGCTATGAGCCCTCAATGCAGTATGGCTGTGAGAAAGGCCAATGTTATCCTAGAATGTATCAGCTGAGCTATCTGAGCAGAAATAAGGGAGAGGAGTTACTGCTGAGCAGATCCCTAAATGAGGAAATTAAACAACAGGAGCATCCTTATGTTTCACTAATGATTAATCATTTAACCTCCGTGATATCATGACCTGGTCGTCACCCCGTTTTCTGACCTTTTTGCTGGAATATAGTACATTTTGGTCTTGCTCAGAAAAAGTGCTTTTAATGGTGTTTGGCATAACATGAAGGGAGAAGCATAAAGAATAAATGAGTGGAAAGTTCATAAACTTGCTTGCATGCGTTTCACCTGATCTACGCCAAGATCTAAATAAGTTTAGAAGGTTTACCTGTTTTCACAGACAATGGAATAAAGAATGGTTGTGAAAAAAGATCCAATTTTAGAACAGACTTTAACTACAGCATGTTAAATTACATCCATTCTTTTCAGGTGACAGTAGTTTAACATTTGACAGTGAAGCTCAGACCTATATCCCTGCTCTAGTATGTCCCTGACCAACATGCTTCCATGAAGATTACCATAGCCTAAATGAAAAAACTACATATAGACCAAGCACCAAAGGAATAAAAATAAAAAAATAATTTAAAAAAAGGCAAAAGCAGAAACCTAGCATATACAAGGGCAAGATGAAAGGAATAATAAATAATTTCTGTGGATATAAAAAATAAGAAATCAAATTAATATAAAGAATCCACTGTTGTCATTTACTTTCTCTGCATTCAAGAACACAGTAAGTGTATCTGTTCACTGTGAAATACAAGATTAACTGCCATTGCTTGGCTTTTTAACAATTACAGTTCTCCTTTCCTCATCTTCCTGGTATAGTATTGAAATAAGAATATTCTTTCAAAGCTGAAAAAAAATGCCAATCATGAACCATCGACTTAACAATCGTAATTTTGTATGAAATTTTTTTTCTCCTCCACACCACATCACTCATAACATTACGAGTCTATTACTTTACTTTGCTCACTTATGCAATCGACTGGACAATCTAATGCCATTAATTTCTCTCCTACTGATGTGGTCTGTCAGTCAATATTCTGTCTTGTTTGCTAGGGTTTTTCACAGAACTGCAGGAGTGAGGAGAATTTTTAAAACTAAGAAAATGCCACAAAAAGCACAATAATAATAAATAATAATACCAGAAAAATTGGCAGTCGTATTCAAAAATACAGCCCCTCAAAATACTTCAGACTCATTTTCTTAAATTGATGGTATTTTAGTTACCATCCCCTTTAATATATAGTAGATCTGTATTCAGTTTCTCTACTGAGTGTTAAATTCTGAGTATAACATCCATAAGCATAAATAAGTGGCTACATACTAATTTTTTTTAAAGGTTACTCTCCAAGAGAAATGAGGCCTGTAAACATCTTGTACTTTATTCTCACAACCTAAGCTATTATTCTTACATCAGATAAAGACAAGCCATGACTTGGAGTGATTTCACACAGCCTAGAGAAAGACAGGATAGTGTTGTGTTTGGTGAGGTTGCAGTGACTGCTAATGCTGTGTGACAGAAATAGGTAAGATTCTCACGACAAATTATCCCTACCTAAATTATGTATTAGTACCGAAATTACGTAAATATACTAGTTAACAGTCCCTGATGAGCAACATTTATGTAGCAGATATCCCATTTTGCAAGCAAATGCATCCATTGATTTACCCAGTGCAACCAACGTAGCCACCTCCTTTCAGACACTTTACAGCTAAAGGGGATGAAAAGCCATCCTAGAATCCTAGAGTTGGTCATTTAGGCTGACTTGTTAGAGACTTCGATTCTGAATCATCTCCCATCTGTAAATGCATGCCAAAAAAAGGTGCAAGGACAGAGCAGGCAGTAGAACACCATCTGGCTGCTTGGATTTCATTTCTGCTGCAAATCACACAGAGAAATCCAAATACAGCATAGGGGTAAACAACAGCAGCAGTGAAGGTACAGCAGCATTGGCTTTAGTATGTGCAAAAACATGACCCAGACACAAACTGCAAGGTCCTCAGAAACACACTCTGGTTGCTGCAGTGAGCTAAAGCTAACATTGCTGCTACTATTACTTGGGCTAGCTGAATTTAACTGTTTTGTTATTCCTACTGACACATGTAGTAAACATACAGCTTTATCCAGGCACGTAGCTATAACCTAGGTGTAGGCCATACTTGAGGAAATAAGGTATTAAAAGTTTTCAAGGAAACACATTGTCAGGAGTAAAACCATTTTGGGCAATACGTTCATGTTATCCACAGTGTCTTGAAGTGATCTATGTCTATTGCGTTTTCTACGAAATATTTGTGATTCTATAAAAATCAACTCAAAGCAAATGACTGTGACAAAGTTTATCACATGAAGATTCTTCTTCTAATAACACCCCTCACTTCAGCAGCCTTTTTACATTGTTTGTTGTGTAGGAACTATTGTATACAGTCCCCTACTGAGTCCTTGGTATGAAAGGTATCAATTCTTGATGCTCCCCTCTGCTTATTGTCCAAGCTGCCATAGTGACTGCAGTGACACTGAACACAGGTCTTTGGCTCATCATCCAGCATGAGGTACAGCATTCACCTGCTTCCAAACCTCACTGGTATTTTCAGAAAACAGGGCTATGAGCCATCCAGCTCCTTCTCTTCACCAGCGAACCTGAAAGACCACTCCTTCCCCAAGGAGATCATGAGCAGCTGAGGTGTGAGCAATGAGCTTCTGCTCCTAAGCCTTCAAACCACATGAATACTGCACCTAGTAAGTATCCACAATAACTACTGATAATAACCTGCTCCATGTATAGCTTTTTGGAGCAGAATTTCATGCACTCAGACCACTGATAGTTTTTTTTTTTCTCCTTCTTCCCTTTGTAATGAAAATTAACTCAATTTCTACAGCTAATTAAGTGTAGCAGCCTCTTCAACTTCTAATTCATCCTGCTGAGAGACCCACTGCTCTGGAGGTTACTCACTAAGCATATACCACCTCCCTGAAAGCATAGGCTCTAGCCTCTTCCAGGCATGCTCAAGTGTTAATACGATGATGTGCCTGTGCTGTCACAGTGTTTTCCATAGTAAAAGCAAAATAAAAAAAATTAAAATAACGGGGAAAGGCGCTCCCCTCACCCCCAAAACAGGTATGGGAAACAAGACTTGCAATGCAAACTATTTGAAATTCTCAAGCTTCCTTAGTACTTTTTTCTTTCATATTAAATGGAAAGAAAAAATAAGGAAGTACTTGGGATTTGTTCCATGCCAAATTACTTCTGAAGAGGACAGACCTGACCAAATGAAGTGCAGTTCTCTGGAGAAGTCTTCCAGTGTTGGCTTTCCAGCCCTCTTCACGCTACTCTTCTAAAGACAGGCATGACCCCCGTGAATGCGAGATACCCAGGTGGCCAGGTTGGCCCAGGTCAGTGTCACCTCAGGCCTATGAGAGCTCATGGGAAGCTTGCCCCTTTCCTCCCCACCCAGCAGATCTGAGGTGGTGTTTAACACTTTGCTGTTGAGGAACACAGTCACTGCCTCTTGATTCCCACTGACAAAAGATCAGGTGCTACTTCAACAAAGTGGCAATTTGTTTAAATTGTAACGTTTGCATTTCTGTGGGGCCTGGAAGACATTCTTATGTTCCTTTATTGTCCAAGTAGCACTGTACTTTTGTCAAATGCAGATTCATATTTTATTTCAGCTCTTGCAAATCCCTGCTGAATGTTTTATTAGTTCAACCTTTCTTCTGCAAGTACAATGCACTCAGACAATCCTATCGAAAAAAAATGCAGGAAAAACAGTACCAGACTATTTTATAGTACATACATGCTAAATATTTTCTGGAAACTTCAAAATGAAAAGCAATTACATTTTGCCAACAAAGCAATTATAAAGAGGAGCCAACATAAACGCTTTGCAACAGTATGTCCTGTACCATTGATAAAGTGTTTCATTCTCCATTTGAATGCAAAACTCCCCCATCTCCACATAAAATGCATAATTTCATCCCAGACTGACACATGCAGTTTCCATGACTCCATGTGTCTAATGTGCACATTTCCATTGTACATAAACTTGTAAGAGTTCCTGAGTGAGGTAGCTCATTGCCTGCATTCTTCATGCAGAACTTTCAACACTCCAGTTTTGGAAAGTAAGTCTTTCCTCAGGAATAAGCTTTCTTGTTCATAAACACTATGAAAAAGAACTCTAAAATAGTGTCTTTAGGTGCCTTAACAATCAAACTGAAATCCCATGATACTTGAACTCTTTCGCTGTCATTGCTGCTAAGAGTACAAGTGTGTTTTATTGACCTTTCTCCCCCCCCCGCCCCCCAAGGTAGTTCATTTTTCATGCTAGTCTGAAAAGTGAAAAAACAAACAAGTAGCAAGTAGTCAGCAAGGACACACAAACCTCAACTAAACAAAAGTCAAGTTTTTTTCTCCCCAAACTCAAGAAACATAAAATAAATTTAAAAAAACCAAAACCAACTTTGTAGTATTGTAAGGCTGTTCAGTGTTCTGACTTCCGCTCTTTTTGATCTTATTATCATGGGCTCCTATTATTTTACCTATGCAGCAAGAGGTATGATGTGCAAATGTATCAAAGGTCTTTAAAACGCCCTTCAAAGAACATATCTCCAGCTACCATCTGAAGTGATAATTAAGACTTTTGTGCCCAACTAGTTTGCTTTGAGTTTCAAAGTTTAAGAGGTGCCAGTGTACTTCCATTCCCCACTTAACTTCAGACATGACATCAAGTAATTCCCTGGATAAAGTCCCCCCTCCAGGGAGCCTGTAATCATACACTGGAATCGGTCTGATATTGCTTTGCAAAACCAACAAGACAACCGATTGCTGGAAACAAATGCATCATCACTATATAGTGAAAAGCCTGTTTGGACTGGAAAGAAACTATTAGCTAGTAGAACGTTACAGGTTTTTAATAGCTTTCTCTCCCTGTATTCTGTTAAGCTGTTTTCGCATAAACACTAGACAGCAATACATTTCAAAAGTCAGACTTTCTTTAACGGTATCCAGATGTTAACAGTCAATGGAACAGGAATGTTACGTTGTACTGAGGTGTCACAGCCAGACTGGACAGGAACACTAGGCCGGAAACACTGCGACCAACACAGTGGACTCACAGGTTCAGGACGCCAGTCGGGAGCTATCACTACACCACCAACAACCACATAGGATCTAGAATGCCGCCTCCAAACGCGCACACCACTCACCGACAAGGCGAGGCGCTCGGGCCCAGGGGTCCCCTCAGGCAGCGTCCCGGTACCCGCCGCTCCCCGCAGGACGGCCACAACCCGCGGCTTCCGGCGGGCGCCATTTATACCCTAGGTCGGGTCGGGGCCCGCCGTCATATATGGTCAGCGGTCTGGAAACTTCTCACGAGCGAGGCGTTTCATTGGCTGAGGGCCTTGCCTGTCTCCCGCAGGGCCTTGCCCTTCTCCTCCCGTCCCTCCGGCGCGGTGTGGAGCTGGCGGCCGCCACCGGCACCGGGCGCGGGGCGGGCGGCCCCAGCCCCCGGCCGCGGCTTCTGCTTTAACTCTTCCCTTCCCGCCGAAGGAGGCGTTTCGGTCACTGTCAGGGCCGGTGCACCTGCCACACGGCTCTTGGCTAGAACATCTTAATCAGCTTTAGTGAAGGGGATTTACAACGTGCACTTACACACGACCTGTAATTCATGTTGATACCTTCTTCGTTCTTTTTTTTTCTGTAAACTCACAGATTTTCTTTCATCCAGGACCCACCAGGCTACGAGAAGGATGAACTTCATCAGGCTCCCAGCTGAGATTCTGGAGTATTATTTAAGCTGTCTGAACACAGTAAGCAACACAGATAAAATAATCATCAACAGCTGAGCTGTGTTTGTATAGCTCTGCTCATTCGCCATCTAAATCACATTCTCAGCAAGAGATGGACAAATGGCTTCTTATCCAGTGGGTCAAGGAAACATCCCACGATTCCTCCACCTACTCCAAAGGCTGCCCACGATCACACACGTCACCTAATTTCCATTCCTAGAAGAAAGGCTGGCAATCACCGGGTTCCTCAGCAGCTCACCTCAGCTAAAGGGCCTTCACAGCCCTTGCTTCTTTATCAGTCATTGCACACTCTGCTCTTTCTCCTTTTCCCAAAATCTTCACAAATGTCCTACGCTTCCCTGGATCAAAACTGACTGCTTTGTTGTCAGCTGTTCATTTTAATTCTTCCATCCAGCCCTCCCCCAGTTTGGCAGGCTGCTCCTAGAAATTCTGCTTCAGACACTACTTTCTTAGCATGGTCAAATTAACGTGCTTCACCTCTTGTAGAAGCAGAAATCAATTAAGATCTCTTTTTTTAACAGAAGTTATGTACAGAGAACATAAGTATCCCAATGCATCCTACAAGTTGTCATATATTAAAAAACTATGCAGCTGATTTTTTTTTTAATTTAGCTGTAAACTTGTACCTTTTCAGCATGCATTGCATTATTCTAAAAAAAGGCCCATCCATTCCATTGTCACCAAGAGGCAGGTGATGTTATTACACTGTCAGCATCCGTAAGCACTTCAGGGAGTCACTTGTGACAGCTTTTAAACTGCATTTACTTTCTCTTTTTCTACTTACAGTGCTCCTTCAGAGATTACTGGTAACTCTGTCCCCTGTCTCCTGCAGTCTGGGGAGTTTGATGGCAACAAGCCTTCTTTTTCTGTGATCGTTCTGAGCAGACCATTATAATGAGAGCAAATAAATTGTTGTGGGTCGGAGATCTTGGAGATTTCCATTTACAGAGAACAAGCTTGGAAACAGGTACTTCTGCTTTGAATAGATAAACACGGAGAAAATGGCAATTGATACTAAAGTTAACCAGACTAAAAAGAATGAACAGTTTTAGTTATGTCAAACATGGGCTTTGGATGCATGAGGATTATGTGCAATGATCTGTTTGCATACTCCTGGAGTCGACTCTTATAAATGTTTTGTGATCAGATATTCTTATGTGAGATTGAGTCTTGAATGTTTTTAAATGCTTTCACAGCAGTGCTGAAAGCCAAGATTGTAAAATTCAGACTTGGTCCTGGAATTCTGCTAGATTACAAATCATGATGTGACCTCTGCCCATAATACAGAGGTCAGTTGAAAGGTTCACTCGAAAGCAAGGAACTGGCTAAATTTATTCATAAAACAGAGTATTGTGTTTTAGTTGAAGTTTTTATTCCAGCATTGCAAAAATTAATGCATTGACTTTTAAGTATTGCAAATAGAGTCCCTGAAACGTATGTGCAAATTCTTGACCAACCTGTAATAAAGCTAATGCTACAGTAAAAAACCATAGGCAGATAAAAATGCCATCATTTATGGTCACTTTACCTTATATCACTCTGCTTCCATTCTGCAGACTTCATAATCCATATGCTTCAGTTATTTTACTTAGTAGAAGAGGTCCAGAGCTTTAAAAGACTCAAAACACTGGAAACCTCCACCCTCACCCCAAGAAATTGCCGCTAAATAAAACCCTTCTTTAAAAGATTTTCTCTGAAACTCTATATTTAAGATGGTATAGGCACTCTGAAGTCACCATAGCAATGAAAATTCGTGTGTCTGTAGCAAAACTGGCCTTAAACAGATCTTATTAACTGTCTGTAGGAGCAAATATACTTTAGAGAGACAGCAAAGGTAGCTGAACAACCCAGATATTTATGTTAAGTCCAGGTACACTTACCAAAGCTATAACAACAGCAACATAGCTGAATATAACTCTGAAATAACTTTCCAGCATTATTCTCCTCATGGCATTCAGGTTAGCAGTTAATCATTAGCAACTTCACACCAGTCAAGCAGAGAAAAGCCCCTGAATCAACCCAGCTAGACTGGTTAATTTCTGAGAAACCAGCTGGCTACATCTGCTGAGGGATTTATAGCCTACAGCCCTGTGTGTGGTTCAGTGGGATTTGTTAGGAGCAGAAGCAATGAAGTATTTGCCAAAGGCATGGGATCGCACAGCTGTACAAGTTTTTTCACCTGGATTAATGGCAAAACTCTGCCATGTGGGAACACTTCATCCCAAAGGAAAAAATCTTAATAGCCTTAATAATTTGAAATAGTAAGATACCATTACTACTGTGTCTTGCCTCTGCAGCTATGGCAGAGCGAGCTGCTCAAAAAGAAAGTTTCTTTGGTTTAAGCTTTGGTTTTCAAATTTAAAAGAAATTGAAAAACCTGTGCATTTGTGTTCAGAAATTCCTTAGGGTACTGGCATCCTGAGGTTTCACTTACCTTGTTTCAGTACTGAGACATATTTTTAATCAAGAAAGCTAGGAAATGCTCACGCTTGTTTTGGTAGTGTGAAAAAAACCTTACTCCCTGAGTAATGTTAAAATGAAAGTAAATTTTTTCCACTGAAACACTTTAAGTGTGATTATTAAAGTAGTAGTTTAATTTCTCTTTATCTTGGCAGGTGTGAGACATACCTTTCTTTTTTTACTGGGAGAATCCTTAAACAGAAACCAACATTTTGTAAACCAAATTTCTGTAAGGCTTCCCAGAAAAAACCCCCAAAATCAGTCATGGAACCCCAGCTCTTCCTATGTAAGTGATAATTTATATTAATAAAACTAAAATAATAAAAAAAGAAATCCTACATACACACAAATCCCAAAGCTCTTATCTGTCACTATTTTGCTCAATTTTAAACTATTTTGCTTACCTGTATTGTTAATAGAGCTTTTCTGTAGTAAAATGCTGAAGATTCCTCTGGCTGCATGCATTTGAAAACAAGTTATATGTTTGGATTTTCCGTATATTGTCAACTATTAAAGGGGAAATAGCTTAACTATGGTCAAAGAAGCAGAAAAGTCCCTCTTGATGGGTTTTTAAGACCACCTGAGAGTGCTCTGACCTGAAGCACAGAGCTCCATTACAATTTCAGTGTGAGCGCTGGCCCCGTAATGGTCACAAATATTCAGTTATTGATTCAGTGGTCTCTGGGACACTTGAGGCATTTTTTTCCCTCTTCCATCCTGTGAATACACATGGCTTCCTTCAACTTTGAAGGGAATTCTTCCAGTAGAAGGAGAACTTTAGCTAGTTTGCAAAACTATTGCTCCTCCAGTGACTGTTTCTACTCGCTGTGTTTTATCTTTGTCTTACTTCTATAGTTCCTAAGTGCTCTGACAGCTGTCAAGTCTTCCTTCTTCTTGGGGTCAATGGCAGCATTATCAACTGTCTTCACTGGCTGAAGGCTGCTAAGCAATTGTGTGGACAGGTAAACTAAATCTTTGAAGTGAAAGAGAGAAAACTTTTCATTCCCTATAAAAGTTACCCTAAGGAGAGGCAGAAAGGGTTTTGATTCCAACAAGACTTGGATTAGAAAATAATGAAATACACAGCACATATTTGTTGCTCATCTGGGGCTTTAGTCAAAGCTTGCTGAAGTCAAATGAAAGATAATCTTTCTGCTGAGAATTTTTTAAAGAGAGAAGGGTGTCCAGAATACTGTATCATTGCTTTTATAAATCTAGATGAATACCCCTTTCCTTCCTCTCCCCCTCTTCTGATGGATAAAGCATCATAAAAATCTTGAGGTCATTGTAGAGAATAGTTATCTGCAATGAAAGACATGGTTTTACTTAGCTGAAACCTGATGACTTTAAAACCCAACAATAACAGGGTTTTAATGGGAGATGAAAGGAGAACGAGAAAGCAGAGAAGATAAAATATTGTGGGAGTGAAATGACTGCAGCTCCTTTAAAAGTTATTGCTTTTGACTCTTGCTCAGTTCAATAGCAATATGAAGCATAGAAATAAGAATTTCTGGGTCTAGCTACTATATAATAAAATGTTAAGATGGTGATCAGTTGGGTTTCTTATGAAGAGATGAGCCCAAAGGCAAAGAACTGTTACACATTAGCTTTCCCAAGGGTACTGTATTCTCACCTGCTCTAGTAGGAATTAATTCCCCCAAATTCTTTGCCACTTTTAAAAGACATCATTTCCAGGCATTAAAATTGCAAATGGTCTGAGCATATTGTGACAGAAAAAGTTCAGAATGTTGAAGAAAATGAATATATTGAACTCTTTCCTCCTACTGCCAGTCCAGCTCAGGAATTGTAGGGGAGGGTATAGACATATACTACTTTTTGTAAATGGCCAAAGATTTAAATGTTACATTTGAGAGTAGACCAGCTCAGCTTGGATTATATGGGTGAAAGTCGGTCTTGCCTCTTTCCATGCTGTCTCTACTGAGACCTTTCATTAGCAGCCGTCAGTTTCCTTTATAAGATAGTCTTCAGTTTCAGTTCTATTCAAGCCACTAGTATGTCATAAAAATTTAGATAAGCCTCAATTACATTCAGAGAACATTAAATTATAGTGAGAAATTATGGGTATACAGTTTCTAATGGAACAAGGAGAAGAAATATATAGCAGAGAAATTCCATTAAGTCAGTCAGCTGCAGTCACTGAAAATGTCCCCATGGGTCTAGGATGGAGGGTTCAAACACCTTTTTTGTAACCACTCTCAAGTTAGTGACAGCATCTTGGAGAGGTGATTTCTTTCACGAACTTAGATAGGTGAGGAAACTAGGGGGCTCAGCGCTGAATGAAAGCCCGGTGCCTCTCCCAGTCCAAAAGGCAAAGTCCTAATTCCCTGGTGCACCAGCTACATCACAGCCACCCTGCTGCGGTCAGAAAGGATAACGGCCAGATCTCGGAGCCCTCTGGGACATGTGGTTCAGGAGCACCGATCTGCCCTACAAGCGAGATGCCACCAGTCAGCTCATCAGCGGTATCTTGCAGCTCTGTGACTGGCTGCAGGGCCAGTTTGGTTCAGATTGCTTCAGGAATATAAAGGGAGCAGCTTGTCCCCATTCATGCTGGAGATATTTTGAATGAAGCCCTTTCCAACATTCCCAGGGTAATGTAATTTGCTTCAATGTGAAGCGTGTAGCATCCTGATGTCAAGCACAGTTTGTGATAACACTTAACTGTTTGTTTTATTGACTTAGCAAAGCACAAATGCCAGTTCCTTATTTACACTCAGAAAATATATGGTAACTTAATAAAAGACTTAAAGAAAACTATCTTGAGATATTCTGACCTTTGGAGATATTTAGGCGCTGCAAAACAACCCACACCACCTCCCTTCATAAAAAGAAAAAAACCTCAGTTTTCTTATTGTCTCTATATAAACATTACACAATCACACACATTTTGTTAAAATTTTAGCCTTTGTAAAAGATTGATAAATAGCTGCAAGTCAGGCTTCAAGTCCTGATCTGTAACATCCCTAAGCTTTGAGTAACTCTGGCAGTTTTGAAGGATTGGTTACTCTGGGCTGTCCAAAATCATTACTGGTACACATGAAACAATTTTTTGACTGTTATTGTTGGGGATTTGTATTGGGTCTGGCTGAGATGGAGTTAATACTCCCCATAGCAGCCCTCATAGCACTGTGCTCTGCATCAGTAGCTAGAAAGGTGTTGATAGCACACCAGTGTTTTGGCTACTGCTGAGCAGTGCTGGCACAGCATCAAGGCTGTCTCTCCAACATTTTTGCCCCCCCCTCAATGGCAGGCTGGGGCAGGGCAAGATCTTAGGAGGGGACGTAACCAGGACAGCTGACCTAAACTAACCAAACAGATATTCCATACCATATGACGTCAGCTCAGATATAAAAGCTAAGTTAAGGGAGACGGAAGGGGGGGCATTTTGTCTTCCGGAGCAACCACTACGTGTACTGAAGCCCTGCTTCCCGAGAAGCGGCTAGACATCGCCTGCTGATGGGAAGTAGAGAATAACATCATTTGTTTTTTCTTTGCTTGCGCGCACGCAACCTTTGCTATCACTTTATTAAACTGTCCTTATCTTGACCCACGAGCCTTTTGTTATATTTTCTCCCCCCCTGTCCAGCTGAGGAGGGGGAGTGATAGAGCGGCTTTGGTGGGCACCTGGCATCCAACCAGGGTCAACCCACCACAGTCCTTTTTTTGGCGCCCAACGTGGGGCACGACAACGGCAGTTTTGCATTAAGCGTTCTATAGCTAGTTATTAAGTGGCAAGCTCCTGTGCAGGTCACGGAGCTTGTTAGCTGCTTGCTTATCTCTAGCTTGCTGAGTTTGGGAACATGTTAATGCAAATAATGGCTGTGTGCTTTGTCCTGGCACTGATGGCTTTGTTGTGCTGTGGGAGCTATCTTGTGGGGAGAATGAAGGAACGCGGGAACGTGCTAATACAAATAATGTCTATGTGCTTTGTCCTGGCACTGATGGCTTTGCTGTGTTGTGGGAGCTATCTTGTGGAGGAGATGAGGGAACACATCTCCCTCTCCCTACCGGGCATTGATGTGAATGGTTTTATTATGCAGGCTCCCGAGGTCCTTGTTCACCCTTATGTAAGCTGTTCAATACTAATAATTAATACTGATGGCATATTATGGGTATTGTGGAATCTGGTCTCGTCCTGGTATAAGAGAAGGCAAGTTTTAGGTGAGGCAATACTGAAACGTGCCCTCAAGCGACCGATCCCTGGGTGGCAGGGTATATGGAAGGATTTGGGCAGATTCCTAGGACGGTTATCACCTCCCATAATCTGGGATTTTACATCTGAACAGGCAAGTAACCCTGGCAAACTGACACGCCACCTGATAGAAGGGTGCCTTGCCTATCCCAATGAAAACCAGCAGCTTCTCGCACTGTACTGGGGCCTGGCCTATGCCTACCGGGCCATAGTTCAACACTCTCAGAGGACCATGGTTGAGGCAGGGACCCAGACTGCATCTGAGGACACCATGCTCAAGATAGGGACCCAAACAACAACAACTACAGTAATTGCCCCAATAGTGAAAAGGAAACAGTGGACAAGGAGATCAACGGGTCCATACCATCGATTAGTGAGGGAAGAAGAAGAAGAGGAAAGGCTTGATCTAGAAGCTGGTCCTTCGATAAGGAAATTGGAGGAAGAAGTGAGGGAACTTAAACAGGAAGCGGAAACTACCCGGTCCCTGACGTCCTCAGAACTTCGGGACTTGCGGAAAGATTACAGCCGCCAGCCAGGTGAGCGGATTGCTGCCTGGCTGCTCCGATGCTGGGATAATGGGGCTGATAGTCAGCAACTGGAAGGCAAGGAAGCCCAACAGCTGGGATCCCTCGCTAGAAACCGGGGAATTGAAAGAGGAATTGGAAAAGAGGCAGCAGTTTGCAGTCTCTGGAGCCGGCTCCTCTCAAGTGTGAGGGCAAGATATCCATTCAAGGAAGATCTTGTCAATTCCTCAGAAAAGTGGACTACCGCAGATGAAGGCATCCAGTACCTGAGAGAGTTAGCAGTGGTGGAAGTCATCTACAGTGATCTAGACGATGAGGAAGTTTCCAAAGATCCAGAGGATGTCCTGTGCACACGGGCCATGTGGCGAAAGGTGATTCAAGGTGCCCCAGCATCGTATTCTAACAGCTTGGCAGCAATCTATTGTCCAGATATGGAAACACCAACTGTGGAGAAAGTGTCGTCTTGGCTCCAAAACTTTGAGGAAAATCTCTGTGTCTCCTCATCCCTACAGGACAGTGCCTTGGCTGTTAGGGATGCTCCAAGAAATCAGTCCTCTCCTGCCCCAGTCAGAGGGAAAGGGAGCCCAAGGCGTATGCCACGTGGTACACTCTGGTTCTTCCTGCGTGACCAAGGGGAGGACATGAGGAAGTGGGATGGTGAACCCACCTTTAAGCTGGAAGCCCGTGTGCGTGAACTGAGAGGGAAGACAGCTGTTAAGAAGGGGTCACCCAAGAAGAAGGCTGTCAGCGTAGTTGCTGTAGAGGCCCAAGAAAGCACTCAGCGATCCTCCAGGCATAGAAGAACTGAAACTACTTCCCTTGATTCTGGTGAGGGGACTTCTGGTTTGGTACCGCAAGGATCGGACAGTGAATATTCTGATGAGGAACAGCAATAGAGGGTCCCTGCCTTCGGCCAGGAGGAGGAAAGGGATGACCGGATATACTGGACTGCGTGGATTCGATGGCCTGGCACATCAGACCCACAGAAGTATAAGGCTTTGGTAGACACTGGTGCACAGTGTACACTGATGCCATCAGGATACAGGGGCACGGAACCCATCTGGATCTCTGGAGTGACAGGGGGATGCCAAGAATTGACTATACTGGAGGCTGAAGTGATCTTGACAGGGGACAAGTGGGAAAAGCACCCCATTGTGACCGGCCCAGAGGCCCCTTGTATCCTTGGCATAGACTACCTCAAGAGAGGGTACTTCAAGGACCCAAAGGGGTACCGATGGGCTTTTGGTGTAGCCACTGTAAATGCAGAGAAGATCAAACAGCTATCTACCCTGCCTGGCCTCTCGGAAGATCCCTTCATTGTGGGATTGTTGCAAGTTGAAGAACAGCAGGTGCCAATCGCTACCAGGACGGTGCACCGTCGGCAATATCGGACAAACCAAGACTCCCTGGCTCCCATCCATGAGCTGATTCATCACCTAGAGACCCAAGGAGTCATCAGCAAGACTCATTCACCTTTTAATAGTCCTATATGGCCAGTGCAAAAGTCTGATGGAGGATGGAGGTTAACAGTAGATTATCACGGCCTGAATGAAGTGACACCGCCACTGAGTGCTGCTGTACCAGACATGTTAGAGCTCCAATATGAACTGGCATCAAAGGCAGCCATGTGGTGTGCTACAATTGATATTGCCAATGCATTTTTCTCCATTCCTTTGGCAGCAGAGTGCAGGCCACAGTTTGCTTTCGCATGGAGAGGTGTCCAATACACCTGGAATCGACTGCCGCAGGGGTGGAAGCACAGTCCTACCATTTGTCATGGATTAATCCAAACAGCACTGGAACAAGGCGATGCCCCTGAACATTTACAATACATAGATGACATCATCGTGTGGGGCAACGAGGCAGAAGAAGTGTTTGAGAAGGGAAAAAGAATAATTCAGATTCTTCTGAAAGCTAGTTTCGCCATAAAGAAAAGCAAGGTCAAGGGACCTGCACAGGAGATTCAGTTCTTGGGAATAAAATGGCAGGACGGACGCCGTCATGTCCCTATGGATGTGGCTAACAAGATAGCAACTATGTCTCCACCAGCTAACAAGAAAGAAACACAAGCTTTCCTAGGCCTTGTGGGGTTCTGGAGA
Organism: Haliaeetus albicilla; assembly: GCF_947461875.1. NCBI lineage: Eukaryota > Metazoa > Chordata > Aves > Accipitriformes > Accipitridae > Haliaeetus > Haliaeetus albicilla. Next base: position 57,828,396 of record NC_091483.1, on the reverse strand, counting down.
ATGCATATTCCAGGTTATAGTCAGCTTGCGAGCCCTCTCTATCGAGTAACGCGGAAAAAGAACTATTTTGAATGGGCCCCTGAACAACAACAAGCCTTTGAGCATATCAGACAGGAAATAGCTCGTGCAGTAGCTCTTGGGCCTGTCCAGACAGGACCAGATGTGCAAAATATACTCTACACTGCAGCTGGGGAGCATGGTCTCACCTGGAGCCTGTGGCAGAAAACACCAGGAGAAACCTGAGGTCGACCATTAGGGTTTTGGAGCCGGGGGTACCGAGGATCAGAAGCCCACTACACCCCGACTGAAAAAGAGATACTAGCAGCATATGAGGGGGTTCGAGCCGCTTCAGAAGTTGTTGGTACAGAAGCATATCTCCTCTTGGCACCACGATTGCCCGTGCTACACTGGATGTTCAAAGGAAACATCCCCTCTACGCATCATGCAACCAGCGCTACATGGAGTAAGTGGATAGCATTGATCACGCAACGGGCTCGACTGGGGAAATCTAATCGCCCAGGAATTCTGGAAGAGATCATGGACTGGCCAGAAGGCAGAGATTTTGGAGCATCACCTGAGGAGGTGGCTCGTGCCCAAGAGGCACCACCATATAATGAGTTATCAGAAGACGAAAGGTGTTATGCTTTGTTTACTGATGGATCCTGTCGTGTGGTAGGGAACCATCAGAAGTGGAAAGCTGCTGTGTGGAGTCCCACACGCCAAGTCGTTGAGGCCACTGAAGGAGAAGGCGAGTCAAGTCAGTTTGCAGAAGTGAAAGCCATCCAACTAGCCCTAGACATTGCTGAACGAGAAAAGTGGCCGGTACTCTACCTCTATACTGACTCCTGGATGGTGGCTAATGCCCTATGGGGGTGGCTACAGCAGTGGAAGAAGACCAATAGGCAACGCAGGGGTAAACCCATCTGGGCAGCAGCATTGTGGCAGGACATTGCTGCCCGTGTAGAACACATAACTCTAAGGGTATGTCATGTAGATGCTCACGTGCCCAAAAGCCGTGCCACTGAAGAACATCGAAATAATGAACAGGTAGACAAGGCTGCCAAAATAGAAATAGCTCAGGTGGACCTGGACTGGGAGCGTAAAGGTGAGCTATTTGTAGCTCGATGGGCCCATGAGACATTGGGACATCTAGGGAGAGATGCAACATATAGGTGGGCTTGTGATCGAGGGGTGGACCTGACCATGGAGGCCATTACACAGGTCACTCATGAATGTGAAACATGTGCTGCAATCAAACGAGCCACCAGAGTAAAGTCTCCCTGGAACAGAGGGCGGTGGCTGGGTTTTCGATATGGCGAGGCCTGGCAAATTGACTACATTGGACCACTGCCGCGAACACGCCAAGGCAAGCGCTACATACTCACCATGGTGGAAGCAACTACTGGTTGGCTAGAAACATATCCTGTAAACCATGCCACTGCCCGAAACACCATCTTAGGTCTCGAAAGGCAAATTTTATGGCGACACGGTACCCCAGAAAGAATTGAATCAGACAATGGGACTCATTTCCGAAATAACCTCATAAGCTCCTGGGCAAAGAAACATGGCATTGAGTGGGTGTACCACATACCCTATCACCCGCAAGCATCTGGGAAAATTGAGAGATATAATGGACTGTTGAAGACTATGTTGAGAGCGCTAGGCAATGGGACATGGAAGCATTGGGATACAAATTTAGCAGAAGCCACTTGGCTAGTTAACACCAGAGGATCTGCTAACCGTCCTGGTCCTGCCCAAACAAAACCCCTACATACTGTGGGAGGAGATAAGGTCCCCGTAGTGCACATGGGGAAGTGGCTGGGGAAGGCAGTGTGGATTGCACCTCCCATGGGAAAAGGCAAACCCATTCGTGGGATTGTCTTTGCTCAGGGACCTGGGTGTACTTGGTGGGTAATGCGGAAGGATGGGGAGACCCAGTGTGTGCCTCAAGGACATTTAACCTTGGGGGAAAAATAATCTGTGATGTGCGTTGTATGTTGTAGGAAGTAATGTAGCAGGAATGACCTGAACTGCAGAGGAGTGAACTTTGCAAGGAACCAGACAAGTGCATCGGTGACCCAAACCAAGCCGGTGTTGGTGCCCAACGATCGAACATACTGCTTCTCCTGTCCTGACCACTCATCTTGATGGATGGGGCCCAAGTCATAACCTGTGTGTGAACATCTGGAAGAGTGGAAGAAGCCCATGGAATATCTATCTCTTAAAGGACAGGGGATAGTAATTAATAAGAATGTATAAATCTGTACGTTGGGTATAAAAGTGGTTTAAGTATGTAGTTTCAGTTGTAAGTGTTGGTAAGAAAGGATTTCAGTAATGAGAATTAAATACAATAGTATGGTTAGAAGATATCTGTATTAAGTTATGTGGAACCTGAGCAGGACGCAAATGGTATGGAATAAGGGGTGGAGATTGTATTGGGTCTGGCTGAGATGGAGTTAATACTCCCCATAGCAGCCCTCATAGCACTGTGCTCTGCATCAGTAGCTAGAAAGGTGTTGATAGCACACCAGTGTTTTGGCTACTGCTGAGCAGTGCTGGCACAGCATCAAGGCTGTCTCTCCAACATTTTTGCCCCCCCCTCAATGGCAGGCTGGGGCAGGGCAAGATCTTAGGAGGGGACGTAACCAGGACAGCTGACCTAAACTAACCAAACAGATATTCCATACCATATGACGTCAGCTCAGATATAAAAGCTAAGTTAAGGGAGACGGAAGGGGGGGCATTTTGTCTTCCGGAGCAACCACTACGTGTACTGAAGCCCTGCTTCCCGAGAAGCGGCTAGACATCGCCTGCTGATGGGAAGTAGAGAATAACATCATTTGTTTTTTCTTTGCTTGCGCGCACGCAACCTTTGCTATCACTTTATTAAACTGTCCTTATCTTGACCCACGAGCCTTTTGTTATATTTTCTCCCCCCCTGTCCAGCTGAGGAGGGGGAGTGATAGAGCGGCTTTGGTGGGCACCTGGCATCCAACCAGGGTCAACCCACCACAGGATTGTAATGAAGGAGAGTACAGAAATATTGAAGGTGGCTGCAGGGCAGAGGAAGGGTCAAAAGGCAGAGAAAATTAAGCTTATTTCTTAAACTACATGCAAGTGATGCCACATGAGTCAACACTGGTTTCCTTTTCATATATTTTTCTGTAGCAAGTCATGAAAGATGAAAAGTATCTGTGAAACAGTATTTACATTAGTTCTCCTTCATTTTAGGGCTTCCAGGATGTTCCCTTCTTTCTCCTTTCTACTCACAATTCATACTTTGACTTTCCTCTGTCTTCCAAGGTTAGTTTCCTGTCCTCAGGCTACAGACAGGTGGATTCTTAAAAAGATAAATTTAACAGGATAGTCAAAACTGCTACAGAGGTGAGAAGTCTCAAAAGGAGTAAGATTGGTTCTACTTTACATTGATCAGAGTAGTATACCCAGGACACTGTAAAGCAGGAAAGAATCTAGCTATTTCCACACTTCATGTAAATACGGAGTTATTTTTTGCACAAGGGATACTTTAGCTATAGCAGGATGCAATTACCATGCAAACTCATCTAAGTGGTTTTCTAGGCTTCTCAGTCAACATTTTCCCAGTGTGTCATTTATTGATGTTTCCTATTAAAATGCACCCAATACAACATATGCAGCATCCATTCCTCTCTTGCAAGGCAGATTGTTTTGGATTTTAAAGATTGGGGATTCAGGTATGAAAATATGTAATAACTGACTGCATTCACAGGCTTTTCAAAACCCTTGGATTTTCTTCGCAAAATTCACCATGGTAACAGAGATAAAGCAAAAAAAGCAACACTTCAGCCAAAAAGGAATAGTGTTAAAGTTCTGCTTTTTGAGCTTTCATTCCCCATCAACTTCACTTCTTTTGTTGGTGAATTAAATAAACAAATATTAGTTAGCTGATGTACACAATTCACTGTGCTGTGGCTTGTTTGGAATTTTCTTTTTAAGTATGTTTATTCTTTTGTGGTAGTAAGGAAAAAAGGCTGGAACTGCAAATAACGGTTACATGTGACTGTGTATTTTGTATACTGGTTGATGTAAACAGCAACCAAAAATGTGAGTTTCTTGTTTCACAAGTGCTGCTGAGAAAGAAAAGTGCTGAGGCTTTGAAGTGGGTCAGTTTTTCATTACAAGACTCAGTGTGCATTCACTTGGTTTGTTGTGTTGACTTTCAGGAGAATGAAAACAGAAGCAAAGCTACAAAGGCATAATGTTTATAGAAACTCTCAAAAAGGAAAGTGGAGAGTGGCTTTTCCTGCCGTGTGAAAAAAGTTCAATGGCCTGTCTCTTTTCACTTGTGAAAACCCTCAGTCTGTATCTGTTGCCTCATACCCATGGGATCATAAAATTTCTAACCAGACCAGTTCTCTTGGGCCTGGAGTCCTGATCCTCCTTTTCTTCAGCTTTTTTTTCACAATACAAAGCACATCCTCAGATTGCTTAATGACAACTAGTGGCCCTGGAGGCACCTGCTCTGAGTCCCCATCTGAACAAAAGAAAGCCTCAACTCTTCATGAGTTTTGTCTCCTGTTGCTAATGGCACACTCTAAAGAAGAGTCTCAAAGTTTGATTGTGTTCATGGAGAGTTTCTTGTCAATAACCCATAACATATGTTTCATTGCCACTATAATGCTACCACTATTACCATTCATAACTCAGCAGTAGACAGCAAAAAAGGCGTATTTTACTGAGATGAAAAAGAGCCTTAAAGTTTTAAGCTGCTTTCTCTCAGTGCATAAAATAGCCATTTTGAAAGCCTTCATGCCAGAAGCACTTATGTACCCTATCACCTTAAAATAATCTTTTCCTTTTCTCCTTTGCGTTGCCTTTCGAGAAAGGGCACTTTATTTGAAAAAAGTTGAATGAAAACTTCTTGAGGAAATACAAAGCATGCTTTTAGAGTGCACTTACGCAGTGAAAATGGTGCTAATTGTAACCTATAACTTTGATCTACAGGAGTGAGTGATGAGGGGAAGAAAACAGTTACAGCTCTATAATAAAGTGCTATTCATTTTGTCACTTGAACCCATGAAACAGATGGATAGAGGAAAAGCTGACAGAGGAGAACTAGAAGACAATCTCTCTTCATGGTACCACATGAACTAAAACCAGTATCCTCTGAATTACTACAGTGATCCAGGTTCAGCCAGGGAAGTGAGACCTGCATTACCTTTTTTCTAGGACAAGGTATTTTGGGTGCATAAAATCATCTAGAGGCTGCATGTGCTCTACATTATCATTGCTCTTTGCCCCCAGAAAAGAAACTGGTGGCACTTTTTTAGCCCATCCTCCAAAGAAGAAATGTGAGAAGTCACAGACACACCCCCAAAATACCATTAAACTTAATCTCAGAGCCGTTAAAAATGTCTTTACCACAGGTTAGGGGACACCCAGGCTCTATTTTTGCTTTTTTGGCACCCCTACAGCTTCCCATTCAGGAGCCTGTTGCAAACACATCTTCTGCCTGGTTCCTGTTTAGATGCTTAGTTGGTGGTCATGTTCCTCAGCTCCTTACTGCTGTTTTCTAGCAAATAATCATAACTATACCTCAAGCTTTTAAAGCACCCATGAGCTCTGTTATGAACGTTCACTCCACATGTGGAGGCAGAGCCTTGCATTGCATAGCTATTCTTGGCTCATGGGACTCTGGCCTGTGAAGGCTTTCTGGCTTGTGGAATAAAATCTGTGAAAATCTGATTTTCCTTCTCCCGAGGTGACCCCCCCTCTTGTAGCTCTCTAAAGTGGTCACAAGGCTCCTGTTGCCCCTAAGGAATGAGAGCATACTTTCTGTGCTGGTGCAGCTTTGCAGCATGGAGGCTCAGTGAAGGTGGATCTAGCCCTGTAGGTCTGTGAACGGCTGAAGTACCAAGAACTTAACTGCTGACACTTCATGAAATTCCAGATAAAAATGACTAGGAAACTTTTCCCCAACTATAACAATAAACCTTTCCCCAGTATTTGCTTTTCTCCTTTAAAATACAGGAGTTTGCATCTAATAGCTACATTTTTCGAGTGTCAGTTTTACCTTCTCCATTGGGTTTAGTTTCAGGAGCAGCAGCAAATGCTACCGGCCACTCAAACACAAGTGTATCTGTGTCAGGCCTTGTCCTTTCCGTAAAGTATGTACTCCTCCAGAGCTATCCTGTAGTAGGTCACAGGGTGACCCTGTCATGTTCTTGATAGCCTGAACCCAGGATGAACTGTTTAATAAATACATTCCTTAAGACAAGGTCTATTATTGTATCTGTAAATATACATATAAATAGCTGGAGAAAACTAGAGAAGTTATCTTTTAATTAAAATAACTTCTAGCATGTTTAAACATGCACACTTTTCAGAAGCATGAGGTAAAGAGATGGAAGTATTTTACAGAGGCTTAACTGGCTGGGTATGTTTCTTTGGCTTCTAAGGACTTTAAAAGTCTTTCCTCTGGTGGCTTTTCCTCCCTGGAGACATCTCTGTGGCTTCTTTGAGAAACTGCTTGCTCTTTCTGTAAAAGTCTGCAGATTAGCAGTGAAATAAGGCTCTTTTATGTCATTCTGGCATCAGTGGAACATAGTTTTCTGAGCTACTGACTGCAAGGGTCAAAACTTACTGCAGAAATTTCCTGTTTTCTGTTATTTGGGTTGATGGTGTTTTCCATGCCTTAAGGAAGTAAGAAGGGAGAAGCTGAGAACCAGGAAGATGCTTTCTTGTGGAGGATTTTCCTATCCAAAACTGAATCAGAAAAATTTCTCTGCTTTCTGAATCCAGACGAGATCAGAATACTGTTTCAGTATGCCTCAACATATTTGAGTGATTAATAATGTGCATGAGAGAGATTAATGAAATACACAGAATGCTATTGTATGTTTGAGTTTAAAAGTAAAAAAGCATGGGAATAAAGGAATTTCAAGGAAAATAAATAGTAGCTCTAACTTCTTTATTGTGGAATACTCTGACCTGTGGGTTGCTAGTAGCTAGAAAGCTTTATCTTGTGAAACATCACTATACTTTTGTTTTACAGCCTTTTCTTGAGTGTATGTAATTGGCCATTATCAGACTTCTAGATATGCATTTTTCATTTGGCTATGGTCATTACCAGATATGGGAAATAAGATAATTTTTGAGCTGTCTACAGTGGGGAGGCAAATATATGTCACTAACATAACTCCAGCAGTAGGAAAAGTTTAAATATTTTAGCCATCAAAACATAACTACTTTCACTCAGAAAGAAAGCATAAAGGCTGTAAACTCTTCCTCATTAATTTTTTTGCTGTTTAACCCTATGAAATGATTCTAACAAGTTGACTGTGTTAGATCCTAATGAATAAAGCATATGTATTATACAGAGTCTGTTCTTGGGTGCAGATTTTCAATTTGTTCTCTGTACATTGTCCAGTCTATATGAATGTATGTTAGTGGATTTGTGCCATCTTGGGCTTAAAGAGAATTTTGATCAATCAGAGGAGGGACTGTCAGGACTCTTCTCTTGCTTATTCCATATCTTTGTCCTATTCGTACACCTCGCCTGCCCCTCAAACCCCTGGATATTAAGAACATTGTAAAGAAAGGCCAAGTTATTAGAAAAAAGAGTCTGGTCCTACTATTCAACATGCTACAAGTAACATTCTGATAGTGAGGATCTTCTAAGCTCCATGTAGATTGGAAACATATGGGAAGTGTAAGTAATTAGATAATTATGTATCCTATAATGTCAAGAGATGAGATGATGGTTAATAAACTGGTGTCTTTTCTCCTTTTTTTTCCTTTCCAATTTTAATAAGCCCTTAACAAATACTTAGATTTATCCTTCTTAGGACTTTTCTTGCTTTATTTCTTCTTTTTTTTTTGATTTATGTGAATGGCATTTACAGGTAGCCTAACATAAACCTGCTGTGATAGACAAGCTGAGAGGTCATCAATATTCGTACAATGAAAGCTGAATCCACATTGGGAATGAAAAGGCTTAATCACCTTGCTGGTGAAGGAATGAGGCCTGGTGGTGAATACAGTGAAAAGCTAAAATAAGGTGTTAACTTCTAGACCCTGTAGTGAGTAGGTAGATACTCACTATGTCTTCTGATGAAGCAATCTGCTGAGGGAATGAGCTGCTGCTCAGAAACAAGTGCATTTCTCCTGCCTGACATTCAGCAATGTTCCTTCCCTCCTGTTCTGTTGTCTCTCCTTTTGCATTGTGGTATTGAAAGTAGATTGCAGTGGATCAGCACAGATTGTGCTGAACATCCCTCCATTTCAGAGAGCAGAATTCAGAGCTTTGACAAAGGTTTCAGTTGGCAAGGTAATAAGGTCATAGGACCAGTAAAAGTTTTGGACTTTAAAAAATGATTGGCTTGCTGCAAAACAATAAAATTAACTGAAATGTTGATTTGAGTAGGCTTGCTCAGTAAGCTCAGATGTAGCCATGAAGGCCCTAGCAATGTGAGAAAAAGTTTAGTATTTTTAGTGTTTCAAATTTTTAATGATAAGTAGTTTCTATCTTGAATGTTGTAATCAATGTTTACTTCAAAATAAAATTGATTTTCAGTCAAGCAGATGAAGGGAGGTCATTTTGTGCTGTCTCAGATTCTGCCTAACACATTATTACTTACACACTGGTCTCCGGAAGAGATTTTTAATTTTTCGATAAAGTTTTACATGGTCATCTGGCAGCAAATTCTTCTTACTAAGCAATTTTGACAGAATGCAGATGGAAGCAATCAGAAAAGTTTTTCAGAAATAGGGCTGATTGATAGTTCATCTTCTCCAACTCAATACTCACCTACACATTACTGAACACATCATGTGCTATAAGGAGTGTAAACAGGAGAGAAAAAGTAAAATCTCAATGAAGGATACAGATCAATAGGAGATTCACACAGGCTTTAAGAAGTTTTGAATCACAGATCTGTCTGCAGATGGTGGTCTGATAATTTAACTAAAAAGAAAATGGACCCTGTCCACATTCTTGTTTTGTTATTCACCAAATGCTATAATTTCTATCTCCATGAACTACTCAATGCTGCATTTTAAACTAGCACATGAATAACACTTTTGCTTAGGTGCACTTTATATGGCTCATAAACACTTTTTGAGTCTCAAAACTCAGATGAATATTTTCCCCACAGTTGTGTATTCCAAAGGGAAAGGATTAAAAATAATTGCAGAATTTCATCTCTTTTTTCCTACTGCCTTTTAGCTGTTGTAGAATTTTTAATTTAAAATCCTTTTTAAACATCAGAGATTTTGCTTGAACCATATGACAGGCTGACAAGTGTAGGTGAAAAAAGGTGATAAGATCACTTAATAAATATTGCTCACTTAATAAATATTGCTATAACTAAGCTAAGAATTTATTTAAATATCCTTTTTGTTGGAAATGCGTATTTAATTTTTTTTCCTGTATTTATATTCATGTCAGCAAGAACTAATGACTTTTACTGGAAAGCTTTCTCAAATCTAAAAAGAAATTTTTGGGCACAGCCTAGGCAGTGCTGTTATTCACCAGATTATCATTTTCAATTCTGCTTTGTATGACCTATAGCCAAATCTGAAAGCTGAGCTCAAAGATCTTCTTCCAGACCTTAGGGGAGTGCTGTCTCTACACAGATTGTTCTGGTTTGGGTCACTCACCCAATGTCTGCTGCCTTTATCTTTATTTAGTTTTAGGAAGACTATACTTTCTTCCAAAGCACCATTTTTATTTGATGAAAGTCTCTTTTTCCACTCAGCCCCAGGGGGTGTGACAGTCAAGAACAGAATATGGATGCCTGGCTCCTGGCCTAGTTGCAGTGAGTGGAGGCATCTCCTCTAGTGATTACAATAAAGGCAAAAGTATTGTTTGTGTTTCTCTGCCATAACTCCTATTTTGTTGATTCTCAGGGTAACCCACCATGCCCAACCCGCTGTTCTTTGAGAATGACAAGGAAAAATAACCTGCTGATATTCTGTTCCTTAGGAAGTGCTAGAGTCTAAAATGATGCCACTGCCTTTTTTCAGAATTTAACAGGGTAAAATAGGAATTTATAACATTTCTAATCCGACACACTAAAAAGACATGACAATGATGGCACCAGTTTGAATAGCTCTAGCAGGTTAAGTTTGAAAGGTACGAGCATACCCAGCAGTGAAGCGCTTAAGTAATTTGAACAGAAAATCACACTTATACAGGGTCTAGCTTTCATATAAGAGGTTCTTCCTGTATCATGTGTGTGTGTGTACTCATCTCAAGTTTACTGAGAACAGCTAATTAGACGTTGATCTATTATAGTTTAAGGCTGCAGTTTAAAAAAAACATCATTAATTGCTCAGACAACATATGCACATGCACATCTATCCATATGTCAGCTCATAGCTCTGCATGTAAAGAAACACGAGTAATATTTTGCTAATGTGGTAATCTTCAAATACAATTTCAGAGAATGTCCTACCATGTGCTGAACTTTCTCCATCACAGTGGATGGGACTATGGATAAACAGTGCTTACATCTTGTCACAAACTCTTTCCCACATAGTAGTAGATACATAAAAAATTCTGGGAACTGTAAAAGCACAAAGTGGAAGTTATATAGACTAAGAAAGTTATATAGACTAAGAAGTTATATAGACTAAGAAACCAAAATTATAATGAGTAATAATATTCTAAAATAAGTTGAAATCTTAAGCTTCTGATTGCATTTGTTGGTTTTCATTTAACAGTTTCTTTTCTAGTTTTCTCTCCCTGGGAATGTTGTTGTTGAAACAAATGCTTTCCAGGCTTTACTTTTGAAGATATTTTATGTCAGTAATACACTTACTTTGAGTCTCTTGAGTCAATTGTCCCATATGCTTCAGTACAACATACATGGCAGTATTTGCCAATGTGTATATATAATTGGAATTCTTCTATACTACCAAAACTTGAAATCCAACTGACAGCTCTAAACCAGACCTTGGATGGGCTGCTGAAAATAATTTTCTGACCTGCCTTGTTCAGAATCAATCTGTTCATAATTTCACAGTGTAAGCAAATCAGCTTGAACAGAAAAAGGCACGCTGGAGGTACCAGTACTAAAAATTTAAAAAATCGAATCTATGATTGCTTACTCTGGCACACTTGAAAACAAAAGTGTCAAATGGATGTAACATGGAGCTCCCATTGTACTTAATGGAATTTTTAAGGAGAAGAGGTGAGTGCCAGTTCATGGGTCTGTATTTTGGGTCACTTTTTTTCTGGACTCACTGTATACAACTTTTCACAAGGTGTCAATAATAAAAGAATAAAAGTCAAAGCTGCTTCTAAGGACACAGCTGAAGTGATAACCAGAATTAATTGAATAAATGGAACTCATTAATTTATTATTTCATGTGCAGGCAATGCATGCGGGGTTCCATCAAGGTTAATCAATTTATCTAACTGAAGAGACCGCAAGGGAATGGTGAATACCAGATGCTGGTGTTGAAGTCTGCTTATTATGAGTCAATAGAAGTCAAGGGATTTGTAAACAATTTAGATCTCATCTTTGTGATAAAATGACAGCATTATTGACATGTGTAGCTGCACCCTATCTTTGCAATTTTAGTAGTCTAGGAAAACTGTTAAATGTAATCATCACAAATTAATTGATTTATGACTAATAATGTAAATTACAGAATTGTAGCACTGGTCATTATTCAATTTGTGTGACCCTGTCTACTATAACTCTTTGTTTTCAGTTGACAGTCCTTTTGGCAATTTTAAATACATGTGCTGAAATTTTGCATGCAAGGGGTATCCTCCAGAGTGCTTCAGTGGCATCTGTTGACGTTGTAGTCCTGAGTGAAAACTTACACAGAAGTGGTTTCTTCACTTCTGAGAAAGAAGCTTAAAAATACAGTTATGTTTAGCAATGTTACAAATAAAGCTGATGAATTTTGATTTGAAGAGTTTGGGCTTCCCATTTTTGGGTACAATGATTTAAAACTTGGATAGGGCTTGATCTGGGAGGAGGGCTGGTGCCAGTTTGTCTTCTGCTGTCCTGGAAATAATGGTCCCAATCCAGGCACCAGGACTCCTCCCATGCCAGTAACTTAAACTGTGCCAGGGGACATTCTCAAGTACTGGAAGTCAATCACTTAAACTCAAAACAGAATGGTCTCTATCATGATTTTGGCTTGTGTCAGCTAGCACAGGACAGGGACCATGTCCAAGGGCATTTTGTGTGCTGCTGCCCTGTTGTGGGGGCGAGTACAGTTTAATGCCTTGGACACCTCTGCTTCCGTTCCAGTTTGGCCTCTGTAAGACAATGTTCTTCATCAAGTTTAAAATATTTTTAGCCATTATAAATTACAGTTTATGAATGCTTGTACAGTTTAACAGCTAAATAGCCAAAAAAATCAGATTTCACTAAGAAAACTCAAGCTGTTCAAACCTCCAATAATTGACGAGGTTTCTGCATATGACTGGATTGCACATCTGCCATCTCACAGAGCAATTAGGCATGCCCAGGGCTACAGGTGTAAAACTGGATTTTCGTGTGACACCTATTAACAGGGAGTTTATCTCTGCTGTGATCTCAATAATACCCCTGGATAACACACGTGTTGCTTAAAATGGGAGGCAATCTTACTGAAATGACAAGGTGACAAGCTAGATTTCAAACAAGCTTGGGGTAGGTTAGACAAATACTGCAAATCAAGCATCTGAAAATAAAGAGTGTACATGCAAAACCTTTAGCTGAAGTGACTTGCCCAGAAACTCTGATTCCCTTAGGCAACATTCTGTCACCCTGACCATGAAGCTTTACTTTTTTTCTCCTGTCCTTTCAGTTTGTTTTTTTTTCTCATTTCCCATTGAAAGTCTGCAGGAAAGGAGGCAGACATCAATCTCTTCTACTGCACGTTGACTGTTTTCCAGAGAGCAGCTTGTCACTCTGTGAGGCAGGGTGAAGAATAGCATAACACGTAGGCATTTATTGGAATACAAAAGTTAAATTCCCCAAAGCTGTACACCTCTTGCCAATAACTCAGCATCTTAAAATGTGACCTATATTAAAAGAATATTTTAAAATTCTGTGTACTAAAAGAAGATCACACCTTAAACAAAAACTTCCCCTCCTGGATCACCTGTAACTCCCAGCCTTCAGTTACACCCCTAGATTAGTTCTTCATCTTTAGATATTCCTTAGATTTACAAGAGTTAAATGTAACAAAAAAGTTTGAGTATCAGCATTAGTATGAGAAATACATGCAATAATTTCTGTGTCTACGTAAGTAAATATGGTATGTCTTTTGGGTTAGTTTTAGTCACTGATAGGAAAGGAACCAGCACTGTAATACAGAGTTTTTTTGGAACTCTGTACCTAAGTCTTTTATGTTTCCTCCATTGTTTTCCTCTGTACATGGTAAACTGAGTATTGCTTTCCATGAATTTGGTACTTTGATACTAAGCAAATAAGCAAATGGTCAAAGAGATTTTTGAAGGGAGAGTGTGAAACTGCTTAACTGCATCTTGCTGAACACATATATGCCAAAAGAAGTGATTCTTATCAAGAATATATAGGGTTTTTTTAAAATGTCCCAATTCTCCCCCTGTGACATTGAGCTGCAGCTAAAAGGGGCTGGAAAACTTAGGCCCCAAATCAGCCAACTGTTTAGTGCTTATTTACTTTAGTAAGTTACTCTTTACATGGGTAGTTTGCTTATCATTGAGTCTTTGCACACAGTTAAAGCGTTACTGTAAAAATCTGTGCTCACTGGATGGTACCAGGCTGATCAGTGTCTTTAATGTTTACGTACAGCAAAAAAAAAGAAATAGGAAACAGGTAGAGCCCAAATGATCTAACTTGGGTGCCTGAGAGTCTGAAACTCAATGTCAGTCTGTAGGACCTGTTCTGTTTGTGTAGAATAAATTGTGTTTACTTTCAGTCTGGAAATGTTAAGTATTTCCATATAACAGTATTCCTTTTAACAGTAACATAAAAATCTTGCTGTGTTAGGCATAGTTGAAATTGATAGCATAAATTATTTTGCTATTGGGTATCCTGGGTGCTTTCTGAGTCTTTGGGTTAAGTATGTTCTTTTCTTTGAAACACACGAATGAATTAACATTTTCTTACTGAAAACTTTCTCTTCCTCAAAGGCTAGTCTCATGTTTAAGAATTGTTATATATGGTCTTATTCAGTTCTCAAGCATAGCTGTATTTTTATGTAAAGGCTTTGAAATTTCTAAAAAGCAAAACTCTCAATTTACTGGAAATAAAATTAGTGAGTGGTTAATGTATTTTAACTATTTTAAAAATGTTTGAGGTATTATGAAACTAAAGGTCTTTCCACAGATTGAAAACAAACTGCAGTTAGGTTGAAGGTCTTTTAGGAGAGATAAAAAAATATTCTAAATTGGAAAAGCCAAATCAGGGTGTACTGTGAAATAGATACACAGTGGGCAGACATCTAATGACCACTTGCAAACAGGTATTAGGGAATGGTCGTATCATTGGAAACCACCAAGTAACCAGGATAAACTGACAGTAAATGACAGTGTATACCCTTTGTCCAACTCAGATTTAAACAGAACTAGTGTAGAGAACTGCAGAGACTGCTAAGCCATACTAACTTTGTTGCCTTCATCTGTGTGGATATGTCCTTGTATGTGAGAAAAGGGCAAGCTGTCAATCCACAGGACTCTTATTGAGTCTGGAAAGTCCGCTCTTCACTGACCGTCTTGTCATACTACTTTTCTTTTTCTTGCTTGATTTGATATTGCTACCAACCGTTGCAGTATCTGAGCACCAGATCACCAATCACCTTAGGTGACTTGATGGAGCCTCTGATATCAGATGTGTTAAGATGAAAAGTCTCAGACTTTTGACTAACTACAAGAAATGCTTACAAAACTAGAGCAACATATGAAGGCATTGGTGGCTGTTCACTGAAAGTCTCCTAGGTCTGAACAGAAAGGTAATTTGTGGGTTGAATTTGAAAATTATTTATGCTATATAATATATTATAGCAAAAATCTGGGCATCTGGGTACACATCTGTTAAAGTTGAACTGGGAAATCCTAGACTTCCGTTGTGCATCCTGCAGAAGCATCGCTGAGACTCTCTGGCAGTGTTAGGTCTATCTTCTTTGAAAGTTAGTTATCACTGAGAGTAACCTAAATAATTTGCTGCTGCATTAAGTAACTTCAGTCTTTGTAGCACAGACTGAGCTCACTAGTGGACTGCAGTGTCCCTTTGCAGCACTGCTTTCAATTATCTCATTGTGACACTCCAGCAGTCCTAGGCCTGCAGATTCAGCACTTAAAATGTGCTTTGCCATCCTGACCATGCTACAGCCATATGCACATACTCCTGTGGAAGCCCCAGGATTGCATGTGCAGCACTTTTTTAGTGTTGTAGAAGCAATTTGGTTTTGGCCCCTTGGTAGTCTTTCTGTAGAAAGGGATTCTTCTGCCAGTGATGACATCTCTTGAGTAAGAGACTGAATGATCTTGCATCTGGAATAATAAGACCTACAGACTTAGGTCTGTAGCAGAGCAGACCTTGGAGTGCAAGTTTTTATTTTTGTGGACCAGCTATGCACCTAATCTAGCAGATTTCTTTAGAAATTTCAGTCCCTGGCTACATCATGACCATGAAGCACTTCTGAGGCCTTGCAGCACTGTGTTGCAGGTGTGATTTTTCAAGTGTTGCAACAAGCTGTCCTGAGGTCTGTGAGAGACTGAAAGTTAATGTCTCAAACATTGTGGTGTGGCAAGCTCTGCTTAACGATGAATGACAATGAACACTGCATAGCAAGGAACCACAGGTGAAAAGAAGCCGATCAGCACAGGACTTCAGCAGCAGGAGTGGGAGGGCATGCCGGACGGTGCACAGCTCTGTGTCCTGATATGCTGTTCTGATATGCTGAGCGGCGCAGCCCACCATGCATGGCCAAAGATCAAACAATGGTCACGTCTGCAGGGAAGGGGAATTTACTCCCCAAATGACCCCCAAGCCCACCGACCCATTTCCCAAAGGCTCACAAACCACTCATGACACCTAATTAGCCTAATGAGTTCGAGTGCCCGCCCAAAGGAGGTGGAAGGATGATAAAAGGACACGAATTAAAGCCCCACGTGCGCGTGCCCACTGGAACTGGACCACACCTAGGCTGACTGGACCAATGCTGGACCCAGGGCCAGTGAAATCTTTCTTTTTTCTTCCTTTTTCTCTCTCTGTCTTGCCCTTTCTTTCTCTTTCCTTTTTCATAACCGCTACACCTCATCCCTTTGAGACATAAACCGTTGACCAAGTCTGGGACTAGGAGTGGATCCAGCTGCCCCTGGGCTCATCTCTGAGAAGGAGTCTAGAAAGCAAGGGGGTCTACTCTGAACCTCATGACTCAATGGAAGGGCTCTCCTTATTCCCTGAATTGATGTACATGGTCACCACACGTTACACCGTTTACTGAGGTAGTTCCATGCCAATTGCTGTTGAGAGAAACCCCGCCACCTACTGTTAACGCCTCTCAAGTTCAGTTTGCTTCTGTCATGAATAAAATGTTTAACTGATCGTTTGGTGTCATTTCACCTTAATTTAGCTCAAGGGAATTCCGAATCCACCGCAACCCCTCCCTCGTCTATCCAGCCTGGGTCGTGGCAAGGTCTGACAGCATGGCCTCTCATTTCCATCTCAGGCTGACAGGAAAACCTAAAAATATTGTCAGCATTTAATAGAAATCAGCTGGCATTGTTTTGTCCCACCTCTAACTCATTTAAACAAATATATTTTTATGTCAGTCTAGAGAAAGAGTTGCCATCAATTTCATGACTGAGTACCTGTCTTGAGGCTTATAAAGAATGGTTGCTTGCCAGCCAGGCCCACCACTTCCTCACCTGACTGTGGGTTATTGTCTTCCTCCTGCATTGTTCTGAGTTTAAAGCTCTCCTCACCAGGCTAGCCAGCTGATTGGCAAAGATGCTTTTGTCCCACTGCGTTGGGTGAATCCTGTCTCTCCCTTTCAGGCCTTGATCCTCAGAGGTCATAAAAACCAAATCCCTGTTGTTGACACCAACTACATGGCCAGGTATTGACCCAAGGGATCTCTCTGTGCTATGAGTATTCTTGAATGCTCTTGTACTTTCCCTTGGCTAATATGAAAACACAGTAAGTGTTCTGAAATCAAGAACTATGTCCCAAGAGACTTACTCAACAGCTGTGACTTTTTAAAAAGTAATTAAAATATTTTCTAAAATTTTGTTTTCTCATTTCTGAGACTTGAGAGTGTGTCTGGACCACATTTGGAAGCTCTCTTAACCTTGAAGGCTAAATCCTTCCAAGATATTTTCAACAATGCAAACTCTAACACACAGCTTTTGTATCACTGATGTCTTGAGGCAGAAGACATGGAATTCTCAGTCAAAAGCCTGTCAACCAGCTTCTGATTTACAGCATGCTACATTGCTCTACCATCAGTGGTGAGCATAAGATTTGTCTTTTCCCCGAATGCATGGCCGTTAGGAAGCAAGTTGTCTTCTTGATGCGAGGGCTTTGATGGCTTTGCGGTGAAATAGATGTCCAGACTGAGGATACTTCCATTTTTGTCAGGTATTCTGTAAGTTTTAAAGTCTTTATAGCATGGAGTAATGGGGTGGAGTCATGTCATCATTTCACTTCTTAGTTTGTGTCATTAATTCTTGGTTTTGTATTGTGAATTCTTGCTGATCTTTAAAACAGAGAACAATTAATCTTTCCAACTGTTTCTTTTACTTCGTGCAGTTTTTAACAACAATTTCTTGACTTGGCTGAGGCCCACCATAGGGTTTTCCAAATTGTATCCCACCTGTGTGATAGCTAGACCTGGGGCTACTGAGATCAGACTGTGTGCTTTCAATCTAAAGTATCTATAAAGTATTCAATATTTTTGCAGGTATATTACAGCTACATTTTTAAATGGCAGCCTCATCAAAAGACCAAAAATTGAATGACAATAAACATACCCTGTCTTCTAATTTCTAGAAGGTTCTTTCCCACCAAAATGAAGTACTGACATATATGGAGGATACAGAGGAAGCTTGTGCTATTCTGCCTGATGCTGATAATGAGAAGAGACATGCTTTTCCTCTCTGAAAATAAACTGGATCTCGCAGGGAACTTTGGCTATTTGTAGTATATTACATTTCTTATTTGCAGTAAAACCAAAATATGTTTGGTTAACTTAACTGAGAGAAGCAGGGTGAGGAGGAGAGTTAAATTATAATTGGTTTTAAATTATAACAATCTGCTTAGAAACAGATGAAAAGAAATCATGGTTTCCTGTTCTAGCTTTGTCTTTTGACATGAGCAGAAAAAAAGGGAAATGAAGTGGAAACAACTCTACCACCACAGAATAATCAATTTCTGTGTGAGAACCGAGATGACCACCTGGTTTTAGATAACATAGGACAAAGGCATAAAATTTATGGAGGCACAAAGGATGAGAATATGTTAAAAAAAACCCAACAAAACATTAGTAGAATACGTGCAGACAACATGGAAAATGACAAGATCGCCTGTCTGTATCTAAAATTTGCTAAAGATTGAAGGAGCTGCTTAAGATTCAAAAAGCACTCTGTCTTTTTATGAGAGAAAATAGTTTCCACATAGATCTGGATTTTCTTTGAAACGTATTGAAAAGTTAACTTTTCTGCACGAAAAAAGCATTTCCTCTCTTTTGTTACTATGCCACCTAAAAACAGTGTAATAAAAATAGTTTGAGATAAATAAGGTGTTAATGATTTTATACATTAAAAAGGCAGAATATGTCTATATGAGCCATTTAGAGCAGCAATTTTAAATTTTATGTTTGTTTTGTGTAACTATAAAAACAAGTCAATGTGTTTCAGGTTAGATATCTTTTGCTAGCAATGGAAGAACTGTTATTCTTCAAAATAAGTGCTGCTTTCAGCTTCCCCAAATTGCTCTGTAAGCTAAAATGTACATGATAGGTGCAGAATTGCTTCCTCTAAAATCTTAAGATTATTCCATCTTTATAAAAAGGATTGTGCAAGAAAAGTGGCTGTTGATAGAAAAATAGCACAAAAAAGATTTGAGGGAAACCATCTCCGTCATTACAGATATAGGCTCTAATTGCTGGAGGCTGAGAAAATAGAAACTGTTGTATTTCAACAGATAAAGACAACAGAGATGAGTAAAACAAAATATTCTCTTCTCATCTAATTTTTTTCATTTAAAAACATGTGGCAGCCACAATTTATCTTACATAAAATAATTGGCAGCCGGTGACATAGCCATGCTCACAGATGGCACTTTGGTGTTATGCATATTACTGTTTATGCGTAAGAATTGGGAAGACTGGATGAAGGAATGGCAGGATGCGAAGATACTACTGGCTTGCAGCAGAAAAGGGATTGTTCTCACTTCCAGTTCCCTTTCTTTTCTATGGTTGCTTAGGGAAAGGATGGTAAATCTGAGGTTTGGGAGAGGGCAAGGCAAGGCTGCACACTAAAGGTCACAGAGAAGACTTTAAAACAGTAGCTGAGGGAGTTTCCTCCTGCCTTATCTCTCCTCTTATTTCGATTTCTAGGTATTAGCATTATCCCTTGAGGAAATGTATCATTGGCTGAATGTATATGTTGTTTCTGGTGAAGTAACTTTTTAGCTGACAGATGCTGATACTGACCTCTCTTTTTTTTTTTCCTTACATACTTTTCTGTCATATTTTTGATACCACCCTAAAAACAAAAGATTGCAAGTAAGAAAGAGATTTCTACCCCACAATGTGCAGTATATATAGGCAATGTAAATTTTGTTCTTGTCTGTACATATCCTTTCCACTACAGCCATCTTTGCATTTTACCGATATTGAAGGCAAGGGCCACTTCTACCTCTCCTAAAGAGAACACACTTGCTGGAGAAAGAGTTCTGCCACTGTTCTCTCTACCCTGTGCCTCTTTTCTCCTCATGACCTAAGTGTTATTGATAACTTTTATCATATAAGGGTATATTCTGTCTCTTTTGTTTTATGGCTCCCTTTCTTATTCTCACTTAGGATGGATGTATCTGTTCCTGCCTCAATGGATTGTAATCTCTCAGGCTGTAAGCCGCAGCTGTGGGAGCGTAACAGAGGGGCTTGGATGAGGTGCTCAGCTAGCAGACATGTCAGTATGAGCTATTGGTGTTTCATCAAGGCAACCTGGAAGCAGGGACAAGCAGGAAGTGGCTTTCAAGATTTACACCCAGCTGAAGGAGCACGTTTGTGTTGGGAACCAAGGCCCATCTGAGGTCATGCACCTGTGACTGTTAAACATGAGAGAAGAGGAACTTTCCCCTGCCATTCCCTAGCTTAATCTGCTTTTATCATTTTTATTACCGAAGACATCCATCTTACCTTCCAAACACTCTATAAAAACAAGAGAGACAAGCAATCAGGGATGTTTTAGATACCTTGTAAACAGAAGGTATGTGGCTGTTGTAGTCTATGGCTTGTGCTGTGTATTATTGTCTGACTTAAAGAAAGAAGCAAGTCTTGGAATTACAGAGCTGCATGTTTTTAGACGTACCTAACTTGTAGCTGTTTCTGTTTTTCTTCCTCAGTTTTTTTTTCTCTATCATGGATGACCTAAAAATTCATAACCAACTGTTACTGACATTGTAGTTTTGTACAATTTTTATTACAAACAGTGATGAGAGGCTCCACACAAGTAAGTGCCTATCTTGTCTCAGTGGATTCCTGGTAGAAAAGAAAAGCTATGGCTTGATAGACTGAGGGCCTGAAAAGCTAAATCTTTGCCTTGATGATGATGAAGAGACAGCACAGCAAATGTGAGGGACAGGGAGCTGCAGTGGTTATGGTCAGTGTGAAGCTTAGTGGGGAAGTAGAGCATGAGGCTCACATTAGAAAGCCCAGTGAAACAGAAGTTGCAGAGCACTGGGCAGGAGAAGAAAATGGCCTGGGAAAAACCTTTAGCAGATTAAACAGCCAAAGCATATTAAACTTTGGAAATGTTATGAAGGAGGAAGCATTCAGCTTTAGTCAGAGCTGGGGTTGTGGATTCAGAGGCTGGATGGGTTTCGTCTCAGAGTATGAGGCTGTATGATTACCTGGTGGTTGCAATGACTCTGGGATCGGCAGGATCGCAAAATCTGGAGCGGAGTGAATGCCAGCCCCTGGCACACAGTGTCCAGAACGCTTATACCAAGAAACTTGGTAAATTTTTAGATTTTACCTTTACAGAATTCACATAATAAGATTCCTTAACTCTGCCCAGTAAGTCAGGTAGTGCAAGGAAACCTGTGTTTCTACACTCTAAGTAGTAAAGTGTGTAAAACACCATAATTAAATAGAAAGCTGCTTAACACAGCCACAATCTGGAGTCTCACAGTGCCTTGGACTGTACGTAGGACCAATGATATGCTGCATCAAAATATGAATGTGGCCAAATGAACCGGAAGCTCCATGGTTCAGAAAGAAAATGCTCTCATGAATTCTGCATCTAACAGAATTTTTTAACAAATTAGCCCTTGCTGACTCTGAAATCACCTCTAACCTCAGTCAGATGAGATAGTTCTTGATTTGTAGTGGGGTAGCACAGGATATAATGGTGGAAAAGCTGTCATGGGAAACAGATCAGTAAATGGCTTTTCCAGTTGATGAATGATGCTCCACTTGTGATTCACCTAAGAATATATGTTTACTGTGTTTCTCTCACTATTTGAATGCTGTTTGAACACACATAGCTAGGAAAGGGTAGAGCTGTGACTTTAGATCCCAGCTTTTCAATCTGCTCTTGGCACCCTTTTATTTATTGGCATAATATACTGTGGCTCGTCACACTGGACCTCCAAGCCATCTCCTTCAAGGATTTGTAATAAGTGGGAAATGGGAAGGGAGGGTGATACCCAGGCAGGAACAAATATACAGAGAATAACATCTGGGTCCTGCTGGAAGAGAAGCTGGAGCACAATAGTCCAAATGATAGCATGACTGTGAAGCTTTCTGAACTGCCAGGTGTGGAGCATGAACTGTCTTTCTGGTTATTGTGAGGAGAAGTTATAAAGCCTCTCTGAAAAGTCTGAGTGACAAACGGGAGAAACCTTGGAGAATTTGTGCACACTACCTGACTGGCAGAAGCTTGGTCTTTGCTTCAGAGTTTTGCCCAACCTTGTCCTGGTTTGGCTTTCTCTTTCATTTTTGCTAAGGACATTACAACATTTGGGATCTTCTGACTATATCTATGCTGATAGTGAAGTGCAGGAAAGAAGAGTTTTTGGAAACTGGGAAAAGGCAGTATGCCAAAATGTGTGAGATGAATGCTTTGATTCTCACTGTTGTTGGCTAGGCTGTATTACAAGCTTAAAGGAAAAAAAACCCAACCAGGTATGTATACAGGTGACATAAAGGGTTTGACTTTCAGCTTATCTTGGCCCATGAGAGATCTATTCAGATTATATGAAGGTGAATTTGGGATTATGTTAAAATGCCATGTTAGAGTGTGACATTTTTCTCTGGGAGATGCTCTAGAGTCTGCCCTGTTCCTACATTCACATATGAACTTGTGGGTAAGGAACATGGATGAAAGACTATTGTGGGCCTGAGCACAGGATCAGATCCCACTTGGCTAACATAGAGCGCACAGAGAGCATCACTTAGCTGGCTCTCATTCCACAAGAAGACAGTTGTCTATGGGCTGTCTGCTTTCGAGGACAGTCTAGTTTGCTTTAAAAGCATTGAAGGAGGTAAAAAAATTATCTCCTGTAGCCTTCCTTTCCCAATTTCTTCCTGACAATTTAATTTAAATAGACCTAGCTGCTTCGAGGCAAGAATTATTATTCCATGTGCCAAGGGAAGCTGACAAAAATTAATATGATGGACTATAGACAGATGCCCCCAAGAAAGTGGATGTTACTTTTCAGACTGACTGTGGGCTGTCAGGGGCACAAACACCTTTCACTTTTTTGGTATTTCTCCGACTGTCGGTAACAAAATGAAGATACTTGTTATTGAGGCATACAGTTGCTGGCTCCCAAATAAAAGTGTAAAAGGTCTTGACAGCACACTTTTGCTGCCAAGCTAGTTCATTCATGTAATAGACTCATATTTTGTTCCGAGACCTAAAGGAAACTAGAAGCGAGCAGTCTCTTTGCAGTAATACCTTTTTACTATAAAATGCAGCTAAGTATAACTCCCTATTAAAATTCAATGCTATGCATTATATAGATTTTTTTTCTCCTTCTGTCTTAATTGCACTCTTTGTGCTTTGAAACTATCTTATATTGGTATAATAGAATTAATAGGAATGTAAGATCTAATGTCATCTCTCAACATCATTAGATAGTTATACATGCTTTTGTAAGCAGGTACTCAGTTCAGTGCTGCTCCTTCAGGGATGCATTATGGAGGTTGTGCAGCTGTGCAGTATCAGGCCATTGGCAGTGTGTGCCAAGTTGGGCAGCATTAGGGGAAAGTCAGAGTCCCCTTAATGACTTGTTTCTCAGTCCCTTCACTCCTGTTAAACCTACCCCTTTGACTGCCACAGTTTTTTAGTAACTCATGGCAAGTGAATTAACAGTATGTTTTGGCTTACTTGTGAAGGTTATCCCTGTTTTGTAGAGGAAGACCAGAGCTTAAATGATCTCATGAAGGTCACAGTATGAATCAACAGGAAAAAATGCTGGTTTTATTTCTGTCTCAGCTTTCCCCCTTGCATTAAGGGAAAAGTTCACGTGAACCTTTTCCTTTCATAGAGTTATGATTATGGAATATGTGTGTTATTCAGCTGTGTTGGCCTGAAAGCTTGATAAAAAGCTTGTTGCAGAGAACACCTCTGAGGCTGAAAATGAGACTTGAAAGAGCACTTCAGCAGACAGATCAGAAGCCAGGTGAACACATGCGACTCTTTCCCTTATAACCAGCATTTCGAAACATCCAGTTAGAGGAGTTTCTGCCTACAGTTTCTACAGTTGTCTTTCACTTGCCAGCTGCAGAAAGAGGTATGACTTTTTGTTGCCCCTGTACCATCTCTGGCCAAAAATAACTTGGTCTTCCTTCATCATGCCTCTCTGTACTTGGATACTCAGGAAAGAGGTAATATGACTGCTGTCTAACTTTCTGTCAAAACTGTGCAGGGCTGGCAGGGGAAGGTTGATCTAACTTTTACCTCTGTCCTCTCTCCCTTTCTTCAGCACTGCCTCTGGTTACAATCCAGGAAACAATGATCACGTTTTCACTTTACAGACTTCTGATTTTTTGATGCAGGGTTGATTTTTTGGGTGTATTTCTAAGTAACTTAATTTGGAATTTGTGAACATTTATCTCTATGTTAAACACATTTATAACTAAATCAAACAAGAGAAATACTTGAAGTAGAAGAGATGAATTGTAAAAGGCCAAAATACAGGCTGTTAGCTCTTTGCTATGGTGAAATAAATTGTAACTATTTTACCAGTAAAATTTGACTAGAATGTGTCACATGCCTGAAAACCATTTGCAACAGTTTCCAACCATTATAAGATAGCTGTTTTATTTGCTTTTAAAAATACTGCTATTGATTGCTATTTTTATTAAAAATCTAGCAAAAAAGGAATAGTAGGAGAGAAAAATAATCAATTTTATAATTAAAACTCATTTTTTTCCTTGTAGAAGTCACTCGTAGTTTGCAGAATCCCTAAAATGTCTAGAAGAAAATATATGAATTAAAGATGATGACATTTATTTTATTGAAGACTATTTACTTAATTGATTTCAGTCCTGTTACCTTAGAAAACTGGCAACAAGACAGGTGAGAAATGCTTTTATTGATCAATATACCTCAAGCAGACAGCAAGAGGCAGGAGCTTTACTTACACATGTTAAATTATAGGATTTGGATTTAGCAACTTAACCAATAAAATAGAGTATTTGGTCTGGGCCAACTTGAAATGTTATTGTACTTTATAGGGGTCAGCCTGAAATGTTTAGTTCCACTAGAAACAAATATTTCCTTACAGTGTTTGACTATTAGTTCCTATTTTTACTCTTAAAAACCTCAGTTTTGAAAAGGAAAGGAAATGCTTGATTATGAAATGAAATGACCAGTTAGGAAATGAAAAGTCAAAATACTCTGAAAAACAATACAGGTAGTATTCTTTCACTTTATCCTTTCTTATTTTTATGGGTTTTTTATTCTGCATTTCTTAGTTTATCCAGTGGAACCTGATATTCCAAACAATTTTAAAATCTATATTTTAGGGCAAATTTACAAGCCTGCCAAAATTGATATTCTGTGTCAAAATCTGCTCTTCTCTCTCCTTTGATTTTCAGTCACACATGCTGTTAAGTACTACCTGTTTTCATGCGTATAGAGACCAACCAGATCAAAATGGCCAAACAGAAACTGGAAGCGGTAAAGTAGTGACAGCAGAAAACTTGCTATGGGGCTCTTGCCATGTGTCCCATGACAAAGATAACTGTGTTTCAAGCTAACGTACCTCTAAGGGGAAAAGAAGAAATTAAAAAGTACAAGGGAACAGATTTTCTTTCAGGAGAGGGGAATTTGTTTTTTTAAACAAGCATTTGGGATTACATAATAAATCTAAATGCTTCAGATCTCAGTGGTGAAGCTGTGGTGTTTGGGCTATAATACCAGAATACAGTAGTAGTTGAAAGTACCACTGCAACTTGGAGAAACACTCCAAGAAGGGCTCTCAGCAGTGGTCTGGCCTGCAAAAAGTGAATTTAGTCGTCTGCAATTACTGAGATACTGGTAGTTACTGGGTAGTTTACTGAGACAAGTACACTCAGGCTGCCTCCTTAGTGGTCTGAGGCTATGTTTGGTGATAACCTTCTTTGCAATTCTTCTTAAAAAGACAATGTTTGCACTGATTTCAATGAAAGTTTGTCTAGCTTTTGGGGTCCTGAATCAAGTGATTTTCCAAGAACTCAAACAAGCCATTTCCACCGAAGTTCATTTCAGCAGAACAGTATTCAAGCTTCCGCACACACCCATGCATACACTCGTACACACTCAGCCACCTTGCTGTGCTAATATTATATTACTCTAATGCTGAATATTCTACTACTCTAATTCTGCTCTATGCCAGTTTGATGGCAAATGTCTTTTGACTAAACAAAATAAGTCACATAATACGTTGCCACCTTAAAGTAACAGGAAAAAGAGATGAAGTACGTACTACCTAATACATTTTCTTTGATTATTATCTGCCTCTGCAGAGAAAAATTAGAAAATTCAGCTGTTTCTGGCCAGATTCTTGTCTCTGCTCTGCTACTTTTACATTGTCTAAAAATGAAGGAGTTATGTCCTATATTCCATGAGGGAGGCAAGGATTGCTTCAGGCTTGAGATGTCTCCTGGAGACAACTCACTAGGTCCTAGCATGGTACCAGATGAAAGGGTGAGCGACTGGGAGGTCAACACCACAAGGTGAGGGAAGTTTCAACAGCTAAGAATACACAGCACTTGCAAGTTCGCACAGTTTTCCTTTGGTAGATACAGTCAGTAACTGAAATGAAGATTAAAGAAATGGAACTTTCAAAAAAAAAACCCCGAAACAACCCCATGTAAATGTACCACTTCTATTCCTAAGAAGCTATTATATCATTATCACAGTAATTTAAAGTAAAGCATTGGCCTTTTCCTGCTATGTGGCCAGTCATAGCATATTTTGAATTTTAATGTAAGAACCCTAAAAACTTAACACCAATTTATGATTGCTCCTGGACTTTTTTTTCCCTTTTAGCCATTTCTTTTTCTTCCGTGATTGTCTGCCTAAGTACCCTCCACACATGACTAGTGATGAAGGAGGTCTCCTTTCACAGAGGTATCTGCTCATGAGGGGGAGTGCTGTGCCATTCGACCTGGACAAACTGACTGAACGCCCATCATCTCCTCCAGGATTGCATCTGTGTTATCAGCTTGTGAGTTTATTCTCTATGGAGAAACTGCGGCTGAGTGATGTCTCCATGAAGCAACACTACCTGAAGACATATAGTACACTACTGTGTATCCATCCCACACCAGAGAGATCTCAAGAAATCTTCACAGTGTGGGTTCAACAGCTTCTATGGCAGACAAACTCTTTGCTGTTTGGTAAATAGGAGAAGATGGTATTTATTTGAGAGAATCTAGCTGAATTTTATGTAAGATTAATCTCCGTATCTTTTTCTTGTGAGTTTCATCAGTATGTAGGTTAAACGCTTGAGTCTGCGACCTACCATATAACAACCCACCCCAATCTTTGCCTGAATTAGGATGTGGGAGAAAACACTGCACCTGATCATTCAGTCCCTCTTGCAGTTAGTGATTTTCTGTAATGTCACCCAACAGTATCTAGCTGCTGCATCTTTGTCTACTAATAGGTAAAATTCCATTCAAGTCACACACACTCAGTCACAGGAGATTAGCAGAAATCAAAGCTGTAAAAAACCCAGAATATAGTAAATCTGATTTGTTTGAGGCACCCTTGGAAAAATGGCTCAGAAAGATGCACTGACCGTGATACCTACTGATGTGAGGAGTACGACCTTTCACTGGACAGTGGTGTTAGCTTACATATGTGTAGTGCTATACTGCTATGTCCATTGACACTTGTTAGTAAATTCAATGACTGATGATGCACAGCTATCTGTACCCTTGCTTCTCTTTTTAGCTATTATAAAGACCTTAAAGCTTGGATGATTTCAACTGTTTGTCCTAAACCACAACATTTTCCCATCTCTATTGGAATGCACAGAGAACTTCCCTAATGTGATATTATGTTATGTGTGTCCACGATGCGTCCCTCAGTTACGGCCGATACATACAGCCCCACTCCTGCTATGTACCTTATCTGCTTTGGGATCATATATCCAGAGTACTAGAAAATTACATTATCTCTAGACAAAGGAGACTTGATATATACTAAGCTGCAGATTGCACTCTCTAACTTTATTGATTTTTTATTAAGATGTGAGACCTAATGAAATGTTAGGGGTTGGGCTTTGGTAGCATTTTTTTTTGCTGTTCAATTTTATTTTTTTTATTTGCATAACGAATATTAATCTTCTAACTTAATTGGCTTTATTGATTTTTATGTGACTTACTTAAAACATTTGTATAAGTAAACAGCAGGTATTTTAAATGCTTTGCCTGTGAACAGAGTTTGTAATAAAGAAAGCACATGATGAAAAACAGTGCTTAATTAAAGGAGAAGAACTCAAGTCCAACAAAGTTATCTTTGTGCAAAATTAAAATCTAAGCAATGGTTGAGCATTTCAGCAAGGTGGGTTATGAACAGGCAGTCAGACTTAGAAAAGATTGAGTCACTTGTTTGAAGACAGGCAGGATGGAGTTTTTGCTTTTCTCTAGTCTGACACTTTCTTGAATGTGCTCACTTAATTCTCATCATCACAAATCCGAATATTAATATTTGTTTTTTCACTGTGAGGCTGATGTCCAGCCGGCTCTGGCCCCCTTATCATCCAGTTCAGAGACCCATGGGAATATGCCTCTGGTCTCTTCTTTCCTGTGAGCCCAGGTGGAGTCCCAGTGTTAACTGGGAGACAGATGATGCTCAGCGGGATCATGTCCCAGAACTAGCAGGAAGGAAACATTCTTGGACTACCCCTGCATAGATACACCCGGTGCAAGTTTCTTTGAAAACTGAGGGAACAACAAGGTTTTGTGCAATTTTTTTAATGGACGATTTAGCATCATTTTAATTCAGAGTAGACTATTTAAATACTTTTATTGTCTTATTTTTTTCCCTCGAAGCCATTAATTAACACTTTAAAATGTTCTTCTGTCAGTAAAATTACATACTACATTAATCTGCTCTAAAAATACTGAAGTTCATTATATTGGAATTATATAGTTAGGGTAATTAAATATTTTTCATTTCATAAAGTGCATTCACGGAAGGTGGTTCAGGAAAACCAGAAATGGTACAGTGACTTCGGAGAACTTCTTTCTTTAACAAACATGTGAAAGCATCCTGAAAAGGTGCATTTCTGACACACCCTGCTGGGAGGCTGGCGGAAGGCTAGCTTGATGGGCAGAAGTGAGAGGGCAGCAGACACAGCACAGCCAGAACTACCCCTCCTCACAGGAAGAGCTGTAAGCTGAGCCATTTCCCACAGAAAACGATGACAGCCCTATGCTCACAACCTCCAAATAAGCTAGGCGGAGCTCTGCCAAATGTAGACAGTGGGGATCTGGCCAATACCAGCCATTAGATATACAAGCAATGAGGAGACAGTGCTACAGGCACAAATTCATAATGAGAGAGTCATCACTGCCCCAAACTGTGTCTCCACACAAACTGGCAGTTTTCATCTGAAGTGAGAATCTTCAAAACCCACAAAAGTGGCTTTGAGAATAAAATCGTTTACATCCAAGTAGTAAAGAAACTTCCAAATCTAAACATTCTATCATTATTCTTTCTAAACACAAAGGAATGTATTGCCAATCAAAAGCCGTTATATTTCTTACAGTCTATTTTCTCATATTTCTGTTAAGAAATACTTTAATGGAAAGTACCTAAGAAATCTTTTCAATAATTTTCATTTTTATTCTGAAATTGATAGTAAGAATGTTTACACAAAATATTTTTGCAACAAAGTCCATCTCAGAAAGCAGATACTGCAAAAGGTGTGTAACGCTTCCTATTAAAAATGCCTGTGTTTACTTCTGTATGCTATTGATTGCTGTATGCCACTTTCCTCATCCTTGATGCAGTTCACTTAGCTTGCTCCCAGCAGCTGTCCCTCTAGCTCTGACCTTGCAGGCCATGTGTGCTCAGCTCCTGCTAATCTGTCAGCAGGGAACCTGCAGCACTTACGTCTGCTAAACTCTGGGGAAGTTCTGGCCATGTGTCCAGCAGCAGAAATGCTTGGAAAAGCTTTTGCAAAATTTCAAAATAGTCTCTCAGTTGGGACAAAGGGCACAAATAAAACAACTTTCATGAATAAAACTCAAATCAGATCTAGGTCAAGTTTATTAGAGTGTTTTTGCTCACTTTCATAATTATGGAACACCTTATTTTGGTATGAAGTTCCAGTTCATATTATAAATCACTTTCCTGAAATAAATTCATAGAGATTAAAACCAAACCACATTATTTCAGTAATCTTCTCTCCACATTCTTTGAACTCAAACTAGCTCCTTCGTAACTTAGCAGGGGTACACAACTGGAATGCAGAGACTGTAAAATCACATTAATAAATTCATCAAACTCCATCTGAAAACCAGTTAAGTTTCCTGACCATCCCATTTCTTTTGGAAAGTGGTGTGGAACCTCTTGCAAAGGTTATTAGGACATTTTCTGTTTCCAAACAAAAAAATATATTTATAACCACATATATCCATCTGTTTCAGTCTGCAAAACTGTTTTGACCAAAAGTCTTTCTAAGAAAAGTACCACTGCCAGTATGTAGGAATCTAAGCTGAGATTCCTCTTTTGAAAAAATCTTGCCTGGGATTTGAACCCATTCTCTGGGAATATAGTGGAAGTTTTTCCAGTGATTTATCTGGAGAATGCATTTAGATAGAAGATTTTCATTAACATGACAGAACAGATTTAATATCCATTTCTTTTCTCTCAAACAGAAGTAACCCCACAGTAAGTATAAAGCTCATTCCTTTCTGTCAACTAACCATGACAGCAGCTGTCCCTGCCTGAGCAGAGGGCTTGGACCAGATGACCTCCGGAGGTCCCTTCCAACCTCAACCCTTCTGTGATTCTATATATGGAAGGCTTCATAAAAGTGTTGCTGAGTAATCTCCTGTCCAGATCTAAAAACTAGTGGATAACTAATCAAGAATTAATTCAGATGAAACATTCTTTTTAAGTCTGACTCTCATCTGTACCTTCAAAAGCTATGTCGACTGAGTCTGGTCTGAAAGCTGTGACAGTTTCTTCTCCAGAGCAGTTTTACTTTGTTTACTTTTACTTTTTCACTTTATTTGTATTGACTGATTTATTTGTATTTGTATTGACTGATTCTAAGTTCCCATTAATTCTGCCCAAAGAGGTTTTAGAGTCTCTGTCCTTGGAGATATTCAGAACTTGACTGGATATGACCCTGAGTTTTGTAATAAAACTTTGAAGTTGGAACTAACTTTGAGGATGCTTTGAGCAGGGAGTTGGACCCACAGGGATTCCTTCCAACTTGAACTTCTCTATCTTCTCATTTTATTTTTTTTTCAGTTTTATACTGAAAGTTAAACTGACATTAGAAATAAAAATGTGACAATTTTAGGTACATTCCTCTCTCAACCACAATCATTGAGAAAAAAGAATTAGATATTTGTCTTCTCAGCACAACCAATCCTTTTACAATGCTACCAACTTAAAAAAGACACGTATGTGTCTTAATTAAGGTCTCACACTGTTACAAGAAACTTACTGTTGTTCTACTATTTATTTCATAACAGAAACAATTGATGAATAATCAATATAACTACCAATTGTAACTGATTATTATTTATTCAGAGGTGAGGATGTGGGTAGCCATTGAGGAATTTCTACTTTCTAGGTATGTCCTTTTTATTAAAAATCCTTTTTAATCCAAATAAAATGGAAAATGTGCTATTTTGCAATATTGTATATCAAAGCCACCTGTGTAATTACTGGTCCAGGTTCTTTTCAGAAATGGGTTGGTTCCAAAGAACAAATGATAGAATAATTAGAATCTGATTACAGCTTTCTTCCTTTACAGGAAAGTACACACCAATCTGGCTCGAAATGGTATGAAAGAGCTATGGGACTTCTCTACTTTAGCTTAGATGCATAAATCTTAGATTAGCCAGGAATTTGTGGAGTATGTCTGTTTCCTCCTCTGTTTGTGTCTTTCCCTTATGTCCGAATAGGAACAAGGAAGACAGCACAGTCCTCAGCTGGTGTAATCAGCTGAGAATTCCCCTTGTACATAGGAAATGGCAGTCGGACAAAGAAATTGGTTGGAAAGGCAGAACCCCCCTCAAATTCCTTGGTGGTTCCTTATTTACGAGGGTGTGGTTTTAAGTCATCGAATAAAGTAGAGTTTAATAATTAAATGCATCCATTTTTGCCATTCAGTCACTGAGGTGTGAACATATTTCCAGGCAGTCAGTTTATGTCCAAAAATATAAGCATTGCAACAAAATATGCAATACCCCCCCACTGAGTCACTTTTATGCTTGGTTCTTCACCACAAAATATTGAGAAAGGTTTCTGACTGAAACATTAATTAAAATGCTTTTTTAACCACTCTAAAAGACAATCCTGAATAAATTAGAGGATACAGTGATTTGAAAAAGACAGTAAAACTACATTTGTGCACTTGTGTGTGCCCAGGAGGGGAAAGGGTCAAACCAATTTGAAATGTGTAGAGCATGAAGTTCTAAATTATACAGGCTTCACAATGCATAAAAGCTATGTAGTCTGAGTGCACACACCTGCTGAAAGCAGGTGGGAAAGAGATAAAAATGTTGCTTCACTTTTTTCCTTGCACAGTTGTCAATGCTTTTAAAATCCTCCTAGTCTTTTGAGCTATTTCATAGTTAACAGATGTAGTCAGGAGAAATAGTTGAGGAACTCTAATAACCTGGAGAAGCAAAAAGGATCCTTTTCATATAAATCGCAGCTTATTATGTCAGCAGTTTCTAGATTTTTTTTTTTTGACAAGTTTTAATAATTTTCTCATTTTTCTCCCAGAAGAAGAGTTAGTTTCTTTGCGAGGAGGATGGTCAGCTGCCTAGCAAAACTTATTTTCTTTTTAGTTCCATTTCAAGTACAGCCCGAATTTATGAACTCACATTTAATGAAATTACCTTTCATGTGAAATATGCTGGTATTTTTCCTGTCTCCACTCTCCACCCCAAGCTATGGTGGTGCATGTGTTGTTCTTTACAAACACTCATATTGCAGGACCACCTGGGGAAACAGGCCCATGAGGTCAGGATAAGAAAGGAGGGGTATAATGTATTTTGTTTCTCAATGTCAATATTCAGGGCCAAAAGAAATATGCCTCCTTTAACTGTTTACAGCTGCAACACGTATCTGATTTCTAAATGCCTTTCTAAGGACAAATACCATGTTTTAAAAGGGTCATAATCAGGAGAAAGTAGGACGGTGGATCTCCATCTTCCCATAGTCTAGTGCAGTGTGGGAAGAAACCATGGGTCATCTTCTCCTTGCTGCAGCTTTATTTTCCCCTTCTGCAGCCTAGCTTTAGGTAGGTGGCACTTTTTGGGCTCCAGTTGCCCTCAATCCTAGGATGTGCAAAAGCTTTACAATAATGTCACCATTATGGATGGGTGCCACCCTTGCTGTCATCCAGGCTGGCTGGCTACCTGGCAGGGACATCTGGACGTGCGCTATGCAGTGGCCACTTGTTTGCCTACCTGGTCACCGTCAGAAATGGCAACTCTAAATGGAATCTGCAGCACGGTCAAAGGACAATTTCCCAAATTCTTAAGATACAAGGGCTTGCCAACAGGACAGCAGGCTTTTCTTGTGCTTTTACTGGCCTTTCATGAGGAAGGACTCTGCAACTGCTGGAAAACATCTTGTCTTCTGCTGGCACCAGTGTGGGGCCTTGAGGAGGCAAGAAACCTGCTCCTGGAGGTACTTT
Source organism: Haliaeetus albicilla (assembly GCF_947461875.1). Taxonomy (NCBI): domain Eukaryota; kingdom Metazoa; phylum Chordata; class Aves; order Accipitriformes; family Accipitridae; genus Haliaeetus; species Haliaeetus albicilla. Next base: position 57,794,860 of record NC_091483.1, on the reverse strand, counting down.
CCCAGTTGACTGCTTGGACATGAAATCATAGTGGAGAAATCAAAGCAGACAGCATTACTTAGTGAGAAAGTTGCCCACTGATAGGACTTCCTCAGAAAGTGTGAAGTAAACTTCAGTAAGGAGTGACTTTGGTGTGAAATAGCTGAGATATCAAGAACTGAACATTTCTTTCTTTGATATAAAAGAAATGTGTCTCTTGCCTGCTGAAGATAGAAGTTTGTTAGGCTGCCGTTGGTAGATAAATAAACACTATTTAAGGATTTTCTAACAGGTGAGATAAAGGAACTGAAGTCTTTCATAATATTTGACCTCTGTAAAATGTGACTCCTACAAATAAATCTCAGATTCTTTCTGCTTTCTGCTAAAATATCATCTTATCTTTTTACTTTATATTTAAACCTGGCATGTACCTTTGTCATATTCATTTTGTAGACAGAACTGTGTTTGCATTTCAAGGGGTAACAGGCATTATGTGTTTCCTAAACCACTACATTCACAAGAAAAATTCCCTGAAGCTGAGAGAAGAAGCATCTGGCCAAAGTTACGATTCACACAGGCAGGAGGAACCGAAACTTATAGGAACAATAAAACTTCTGTGGCCCTTCCAAGAAATTTTGGTTTAGGAATTCTGCAGTCTCTGGATGACATGGTTTCAAATAGGGAAAATATTGGCCATATATTTAATACAAATGTAATAAACTTGATGATTAAACAATGCATTATTATTGCTTATTAATATATTTAAGCTATTAATCAATTACATAATGTTTCAGTGGTTTTTAAGTATACTTTTTTTAGATTATGACCTACCGTATTTTCTCTGCATCACTGTTAAGATAAGCATTTCAGAACAGATTTCCTGATGAAATCAAAGATCTGTTTAAGTAAGTGTCCCGTCTCTGGCAGTAAACTTTTGCAGATGCCTAGCAAAAAAGGACAAGAACAGGCCAATTAGACAGTGACACTGTCCTTGGTATGCCATTCCAGCTTTCAGCAATCTACAGTTTCGGGACTTCTGGAGCTAGAGACTACATTTGCATCAGCATCCTTAATAGTCTTTAGTGGACCTTTCTTCCATGACTTTGTTTTAAAATTTACTTTCTGAGCCCATTTATAATCTGGCCTCTGCAACACCTTGTGGCAATGAGTTACTTGATTTAATTACACTCTGTGTGATAATTTCACTGGGTGTCCTTAGTTCTTCCATTATGAGAAACTATAAGAAGTCATAGAAAATTGCTGTGCTCACCATCTTTTTAATATCTTCTCTTTTCCAAGCTGAAGAGTCCTAATTTAGTTTTTCCTGATACATAAGCTACTGCATACCTCTGGTCATCCTCATAGCCTTTCTCAATCCATTTTTTAGTTCTGTGCTATTTTGCAGATGAAATAAGAAAAGCTGGAAGCACTGAGGCTGTAGGTAAACAATGTTTCATCTGTGGCATAATAGTGGAAGGAATTATTCTCAATTCTTTTCCTAATATATTTTACATTTTATTTCCTTGGTGAATTGCTATTAAGAATTGACCTGATATTTTTAAATCCTCCTATAAAGACTCCATATTCTGTTACCTGCATAGTAATTGTCAATTTATAATACATCATGGTGTACATATAGTTCTTTCACTCCAGGTATTTTTCTCTTGTGATGGGTTGACCCTGGCTGGACGCCAGGTGCCCACCAAAGCCGTTCTATCACTCCCCCTCCTCAGCTGGACAGGGGAGAGAAAATATAACAAAGAGCTTGTGGGTTGAGATAAGGACAGGAGAGATCATTCACCAATTACCATCATGGGCAAAACAGACTCAGTTTGGGGAAAATTAACTTAATTTATTACAAATCAACCAGAGTAAGGTAATGAGAAATAAACCCAAATCTCAGAACACCTTCCCTCCACCTCTCCCTTCTTCCCGGGCACAACTTCACTCCCGGATTTCTCTACCAACCCCCCCCCAGTGGCACAGGGGGACGGGGATGGGGGTTTATGGTCATCACACGTTATTTTCTGCTGCTTCATCCTCCTCAGGGGGAGGGCTCATCACACTCTTCCCCTGCTCCAGTGTGGGGTCCCTCCCATGGGAGACAGTCCTCCACGAACTTCTCCAACGTGGGTCCTTCCCACGGGCTGCAGTCCTCCACGAACTTCTCCAACTTGGGTCCTTCCCACGGGCTGCAGTTCTTCATGAACTGCTCCAGCGTGGGTCCTTTCCACGGTGTGCAGTCCTTCAGGAGCACACTGCTCCAGCGTGGGTCCCCCACGGGGTCACAAGTCCTGCCAGAAAACCTGCTCCAGCGTGGGCTCCTCTCTCCATGGGTCCACAGGTCCTGCCAGGAGCCTGCTCCAGCACAGGATTCCCATGGGGTCACAGCCTCCTTTGGGCACCCACCTGCTCCGGCGTGGGGTCCTCCCCGGGCTGCAGGTGGATATCTGTTCCACCGTGGACCTCCCTGGACTGCAGGGGGACAGCCTGCCTCACCAGGGTCTTCACCACGGGCTGCAGGGGAATCTCTGCTCCGGCACCTGGAGCATCTCCTCCCCCTCCTGCTTCACTGACCTTGGTGTCCGCAGGCTTGTTTCTCTTACATGTTCTCACTCCTCTCTCCGGTGGCTGTTTCCCTCTGTCCCAACTTTTTTCCTTCTTAAAAATGTTATCACAGAGGCGTTACCACTATCGCTGATTGGCTCGGCCTTGGCCGGCGGCGGGTCTGTCTTAGAGCCGGCTGGTACGGGCTCTCTCGAACACAGGGGAAGCTTCCAGCAGCTTCTTACAGAAGCCACCCCTGTAAGCCCCCCCGCTACTAAAACCTTGCCACACAAAGCCAATACATCTCTGCATTGAACAATTTCAAGTCTACCATTTTTGCCATTTTGCTTTTTTTCCCTATTTATACAGTGTCATGACAACATTCTACAATACTTCTCAAAAGTTTCATTTCTTCACTACCCCAATTATTTTTGTGTTGCCTACAAACTTTGTGGCCTCTGTACTCATCCCTTTTTCAAAAATATGATTTGTTAATCACAGCACAGGTCTTAACACAATTCTTAACAGGACTCCTCTGGTAGTCTTCAGTGCTGAGAATGTCAGTCTTTCATTCTTAACCTTATTGATACAGTCATCACCAAAGCTGGCTGATGTCATACAAGCCTTATTCCTACTTTTTAATGTTTGGGTTTTTTTCAGTGGCTAAATAATTGCACAATAAGCTATCCTTGCCGAATATGCTTTAAATGACGTTACAAAATTCCAGGGAACAAATGAACACAATTAATTTTTAATAAGTTCTGAATTAGTCTGTCTTGTTGAAGATAAACATCGGATTTGATCAGTCATAAAATAAGTCTGAATTCAGTTTTAAAATATATCATCTGCTTTGTTTTGAATCTGTGCCTGACAAGCATGAAATATATGTTATTGTTCTTTTTAACTAGACAGAAATCATTACTTGAATCTATAGCATGTAATCTTGTGCAGAAAGCTGAGTTATATTTTGAGATTAATGAGGGAGAAAAGAAGTTTTAGGTCCTAATGTCTTGGGTTTATAAGATATTATGATACGCTTAATTTGGAGAATCACTTTTTTATATATGTATGCATGCACATTTTATCTCTCAGAAAGGACAAATATTCCTTGCCCACCTCCAACAGATGTTTATTATACCTGTTCTTGCAGCTTCAAGTAAATGCACTCCGTAATATCCATACAGAGCCTGATCTGGGACTCAGGTATCAACCCTTTTGAAAATCCTTCTTCTAAATCCAGCCTAATACTTATTTTGTGCAAGTAAGCTGATCACTTGTCTTATCTCTAAAAGACTTAAATGTAACTGATCAATATTGTCTTTATAAAACCCTTCCTAAAAAGAAAGATATTTTTGTTCCTCTTTCAAGCTTTCTTAATTAAAAAAAATCCCTTTTGTTGTTCTCTTCACCTTGAATTTTCCAATTTCCTATCCCTTTCTTAAACCAAACACAGTTCAAGTGTAGCTGAAACTTCTCCATTTTTTTCACAAAGATTATTTCAGAGGTCTTACTCCTGTTTGCACTCATGTATCTGCATATTGTTTACAGCACAATGCCATTTTTACTCATTGAACATGATTCTCACATACCGGATACTTAATACTCTGACCAGGGTTGTTTAGGTGCGCTCTTCACCCCATACTATCAGTTGACATTCATCACATGACAAAAATGAGAGTTGGCATAACACCACAGGAGGTGAAAATGCTCATTTATTGTCGCAAACTGAGTGTAGATCAACGGCTAATATTGGAAGAATTAAAGGAAACACACCAGCTATTCTTTAAAAATTCTTCTCAATCAGTTCTATACATTGAAAGAAACCACAGAATTTATTTAACCTTTTCTGTACACTGCATTAATTGAATTTATTTTATATAATTATTTTGGGGTTAATTGCCTTTTTTTTTTTTTTTTTACTTTCCACAGTTTGTAGCCAATTAGAAACAAGATGCATACTTTTTCATCTTTCTTGGCAACACCAAACTTTTTTGGGCAACTTGATTTTGCGAGAAAAACTCCTGGTGCTAAAGGATTTTGTTTTTTTTAACAAGTTTTTCAAATTGCTTTCAGAAAATATTGTTGAATAAAACCAGCTACTGAATATTCTGAATCTGATAACTGTCTTGAATCCTAATTTTTAATTCTAGTGTGTATGTTTACTTGGTTCACATTTAAATTTCCTCTAGTTTCCCTTACATTGTTTTTAGTAAGCTTAATTGTTGATACAATTTATTGTCCATTGTTACAGTTTCTTTTAATGGCTTTGTCCGGCAAACACTTTTGATATATTCTGGACCAATAAAAGATATATCTGTACTGATGGGAAACATTCATAACAGTTAATGTAGGTCATGAAAATAAGCTATGGTAGCAAGCAAGACATTTTTATTATCTTAGCTAAATATTTTTGGATTATCAGTACAGGGAGACTTGCTACTTCCTGAACTGAAGTTTAGGGGTTTTTTAAAGTTGTTTCCTCTCCTTTCATGCTCCTTTCTTGTCCTTTTTAAGCTTCAAATACTTGAGATAGATAACCTGCAATATATTTAGTTGTACAAAATTAATTCATTTCCTCACCTCAGTGAGAGCTGGAAATATACACTGACCAATTATAATTGTGAAATGTCATTCATTAATTAGCACAATGTTTCTGAATCTCTTATTGCCACTCTGAAATCTTTATTTTTCTTATGTTTTGAGATGAAATCACAGCCACAATGCTTAATCAGGTGGTAATTCCAGTTTAGGAGGAAAAGGTGTATTGATTAAAAATATTCATGGGAGAACTGGAGGTGCTTTGGACAATGACACAGCCCCTTATTTCAGGAGATAAATGTGTGGTCCAGTGCAGTAAAACCACTACCAGTGGAGAAAGTACCAGTACCATAGTTCTGTTTCACTTTTGTTAGCTGGCACTGTACTTCGTGTACCATCAAAGCCAATAACAAACTAATTATTTTAGAAATAAAACATGCAAACATTCTCACAATCTATCTTCTATTCTGTCATTAGTCCAACTGCTAGAGGAAAGGTGTACCAGTAGAATTATAGGAATTATTAGGGATACATCATTTTGCAGTGCTATTTCAAATCCTAAGATTGATTACTGTTTTCACCCAGGGGAGAAGCACTGAAAATATTACTTTGAGATATTATTATTTTGAAAATATTTTTGAAAAATTACTTTGAAATATTTGAAATAAGTAGAAAGCTATTAATCTATTTCTGTTTTCCATTTTGAAATAAATATGATAAAAATGGCCAGAAAACAAAATTCCCTTTCATGCTTGCACACCATTTACATTTGTTCAGTCTGATCAGGACCAATGTTTTGTGACACTAGGGACCAATCACATATCATAAACGGTCAATAGTCAAAGAATTACTGACACTAACAATCTGTGTAAAATGATCCATTATGTGTTACTGTGAAACGCTGATTTCTACATTTAGCCTTTTTTTTCTAGTCACCTTTTTTTGACAGACTTGTTGTTACATATTTGTCCATTTCAAAGTATTCAGAATACTTCTGTATTTTGTATACATTGAACTCAATTCTATTCTCTCTGAACCTGCTAGGAAAAAAAAAAATCAAAATCTGGGGTTCACTTTTTGGACAAGAGGACATAGAACAAAAATGACTTCTCCAAGGAGTCTGTCAAAATATATTCCAACCATATTCACAGAAACACTAAGAATATACCTACCCTTGTCATTGTCTTGACAGAAGCTTGCTCCCAGTAAGCATTAAGGGCTGGCCAAAGAAGTTCAGTATAGCAGCCACCCTGTATCCTCTCATCTCGTTCTTTAAAGGTCATTATTTAAAGAATGATTATGGTCTAGGCTTGTACTGTGTTCTTTAAAGATCTTCCAGTGTACCATCTTCCTTACAGGGGAAATATCTGGGTTAAAAAAACCTAATAAAAACGGCTTTTTCTTTAGAGAAGGTAATGGTAGTTCTGCATCTGTGGAGGGTGTATAAGGACAGGTATGATCACAAATTTTTTTTGTGTGCATGCACATGAAAAGAATTGAATGTGATGTGAATTCTCCCCTATTAACTAGTCAGGGCGTTTCACTTGTCCTGACTGTAGTCATAGATTTCTGTTTCGCAGGGAAAGCAATTCTGTACTTGTGTTTATTCTGGTTCTGCAGAAAATCATGCACTTTTGCTACGTTATGGTTGCTATGGCAATCTTGAATTGATGTTTTGTGCCTTCTGGTATAATTCTTGACATCACACGCATACACATGTCTATCAATAACTTTGCCCCTGAATTTGGCAGCCTGGCCAGGAGATTCACTTCAAGAAATCCTGCTATCACCTTCCATAGCAAAAATACAGCGGTTCTGCTGTTGCTGCGAGCTCTTCAAGTGCAGGCATAAGAGTGAAATTTGCTTGACAGGCACTTTTGGAAGGACTTTGTAATGTACCAAATGGCAGCTATTCTCACCAAACAGTGTAGAACAGCCTCTACTGAGGATTTTACTTCTTGCCCCTTGCCCCTACCCCACAGTTCTCCTGATAGTATCTAGCTGTTGCAACCCAGAAGCCACATGCAGGCTAAGCTGTCCTGTTAGATTCAAGCATGAAGCCAAACTCATTAGCTTATGCAGATTTCCCCATGCATGAACTTCTACATTACCCTGGCATATGAGATAACTTGTGAAAGGAAAGATCTGAAACATGGGCGCATTTTATGCACTCTTCACACTGTCACTGTGACTTCTGGTACGTACTGGCAGTGCCTTTAAAATAAGTTACTGCCTGCAGCTGCCTACCTTCCCTGTCACAGCTGGGTGGCTCATTTCATGGGCTAGAGAAAGCTGTAGAAAAGGTAGGGCAAGGAGGTATAAAAAGATGTATTTGTTGCAAAAAAAGAGTACATCTTATTCCAGTTCTATCAAAAGAGTCTGGAAATGTAAGGAAAAATCTATTGCCCTGAGCTGAATATACATCACTGGGTTTTATGACCTCCGTGTTATTTCCTGCCCAGTTGTGTCTAATTAATGACAAAAGAATGTGTTTTATGATTATGATGATGCAAAGGTTCTCTGGTTTGCTCTGACTAGGAATAAAGCTGTGTCTGCTGAGAACGGAGAAAATGGAGCAAATGACAAATGATCTTATTCAATATTACCTGAATTTGAACGATTTTGAATTAAACATTGGCAGTTAATGTATTTTAGAAAAGGAATATCTATAGCACACAACCTGCAGTATTTACTGTTATTGGATCTGATCCTGGCTACTGCCAGAGCAGTAAAAGGTACTCTGAGATGATATTAAATGGGGCAAATGAGCATTCTTTGTAGAGTTGGGACCCTATGTAGTAGCTTTGGGAGGGAAAAGAAACAGAAAATATGGCAGGGGAGAAAAATGTGCTGCTAGACTGCTGCACTGGCAAGTTCTGCTGCAGACACCTCAGAGGCTGTAATTAGCTCTTGCAATGTGTAACAGTCCAGAGGGGACCTAAATTTGTGAGTGAAACTTAAGGGCTGTGTCCAAACACCTCTCTTACAACGTTCTTGGAGGTAACTTTAAAGCAAAATCAGCCTCCCTAGAGTACCAGCTCCAGGAAACTCAGGACTGATGCTTTCTTTTTTCTTGCTCAGCTCAGCTTCAGCTCCCTCCAGGGTGTACCGTTACACAGCCTGAACGATGTTATCCTCGCTGGTTGAGTCAGCACCAGACATCACTGAAGGCCATGTGGCAGATCTCATACTGCTGCTCTGGCATCACTTCCCAGCACATCTGTGCTACCAGATGAGGTGTGCTTCTTTGTTGGTCAGGGGTGAAATGACACGGATTGCAGTCCAGCAGCTTCTATTCCAGCTGACCCTAGACAGAATAGAGGGAACTTAATCCTGGACCACATAGATCTGAGGTCAGAGTCCTTAACTTCCAGCCTTCTGAAAGTGAGACAGCTCTCTGCTTTTTTCCCATTTGCCCTAGGTGAAAACTTTGCTATCACTAATGAAATTAGTATGTTTTAACCTAGTTGAGAGAGACTATTTCAGCTAAATACTATCTTATTTCTTGCTCTGCTTAAGGTCAGAAAAAAATTGTTATTCTCTAAGTCTCTCGAAAAAGTGACTAGAGTCTAGGATAAAATAATGGCATTCCTCTTTCAAAATAAATATAAAGAACATCTTTATGTTCATTTATACATAAGGTGAATCAAGGGATTTGATTAAATTGCTCATCTTCTCAAGCAATGGCATGAGGATAAGACAAATTATAAAACATGACATCTGATAGCCTCTGAGGGAATGACACCAGATTAATAATCTCCACAATTTGGACTTCAGCTGAGACTGTAGCATTGCAAATGATAAAAAATTAACGGTAGTAACATGATTTTAGTTATTTGTTCTGCACTGGCCGCTTTGGAGCCTGATGCAAAATTAGAGCCTTCATCAGCCTCCATTATATGGCCATATATAATTAATAAAAACTTCCTTATCACAAAAAAAGCTCAGAGCTTAAGTGTACGGCAAATTATCGTGTGTGTTTACAACATGCCATGCAGTAATGAAGTGATCTTGCTTTGTATCTTAGCACTCAGAATAAGCAGTCAGATCAGGAATTCATTACCTGAGCCACTTCACAGACTCATAGTCAGAAGTCTTTGACAGGAATTTAAAATTGACTCAGTGGGAATAGCAGAAATAAGGGCTCGAAGGAGAAAAATTAAGGTGTTAAGAACTGTTGGTACTATTGAGTAATTAGGAGTGCAGCTTGATAATATTATCCTGTTTATTAACCATATAAATAAAGATATTTGGAGTGTTAGCAATTTTAGATGGCAGCTTGCTGATTTGAGTGTTCTGTGGTGCCTACCATTTAGTACTATTCCTTTAACTTTACATTGTTACAGCAATATTACCAGTCCCAATTCCAGCCATTTCAAAATAAAAGAATAACAGCCTTCCCCCTGATATTCTTAGATTGATTAAAACATTGTTAGACTACAAATAAACACAGGAGTCTTTTTTTGCCTGCCTTACAAACCACACTTGCAAGCTTTTCTCCAAATCTGTGAACTTTTTGCTCCTCCCTGAAGATTAGATTATTTAGCAATCTAAAAGCAGCAGGAGCAGGGGCTTTGGCAGAAACAGCTTTCCTAATGATTAACACCACCGATATCACCAAGAGAGCTGAGCCTTATCTTAAGGCATGCCCTGCATTATACTAGGCACAGTTGTCAATCTACTAATGATCAAACTAATTTTTTTTTCTAATTACTTGTTATCCAATAAGTTGAGGTGACTTGTTTAGAGTGATCCTACAGGAGACATTATCTATGAGATCAATTATCTCTCAGGGTGGGACTGGAGGGCCACATTCCTCTGGCCCTTTCTGAACTCCACAGAGGGGGGTTTCTGGCACCAGGCACATCTCATCAGCCTTGGAATGGTAGCCACCAGGATGCAAGGGATGGTCTTGCTCCAGCCCGTTTGGTGAATTTATTTGAAGAGGGTCAGCAGAACACCAGGTTCCAATGAAACCTCCCAAACTGCCCTCTAGCCTGGAAGCGTGTATGGCTGCTGTGCCTTTGGATATCTCTAGAACTGTCCATGTTTGCTGGAACTGTCTGAATTGAAACATTTTCCCTCAGCCAGTGTAGTCCAAGCACCTCAATAGACTAAAAGATTAATTTACCAGGATTTCTGTAACGGTGTCAGCCCCGCATCGCTCAGCTGCTTTGCAGACCAAACTCAGGTTTCCTGATGTGGGCTCGGGTCCCACCACCCGTTGCGCACATGCAGCAAAAGCGTACGCAGGCTGGGGGCTCAGCAGGTGCTGAAGCCCTCCTGGGGAAGAGAGCGTGAGCTCTTGTACTGAGCCTTGCAGCCTGGAGGGCTCAGGCTGGGCTGCCCATGCTGCAGTGTGGTACGGGCAGCGATGCCAAGCTTAGCTGTTCCGAAGCACCAGGAGGACGACTGGGACCCCAGCTGTGACCTGACAGCAGCGCGGATGGAGAACACACAGGTAACAAATCCACAAACACACTAAAGGTCCTTATTTCCTCTGTTTTGCTACCAATGGAGAGACAAGCTGAGTTTCCATCCAATAGCTCATCCTGGTTCATTTCTGACCCTTTGCTCTTAGAGACAGACCTCTGTCCGGTGCAAGGTAGATCTCTACACTGCGCCAAGAGCCTGCTTCCCAGCACTCATGGCTGCTGCCAGTCTTTTATCTCCAGCCTGCAATAGTGATAGGTTTGAAATAGGCTCTTAGAACCCAGCTGAGGGTGAGACTTCAGATGAGGCCTATTAAGCCGAGACCCCTTGCTAGCGATTATCATGCCTTTAAGTGTTCCTCGATCACAGCCGAACATTGAGTAGATAGTTCACATATGTTTGCCTGTATCAGACTATACCTCAGTTACACCACAAGAAATGAAGGCATTGGATTTCGGCCAAAAAAATTTAACTTCAGTACCTGTAGTTACACAGCTTGAGTGCATGCTGAGATGTTATCCATCCGCAGCTTCTACTAGTGGTAAAGGGACTTAAGGTGCTTGTTAACTTTAAAAATCAGACTAAAATTATTTAGGTGCTTTATCATGAATTTAGCTGCTTGCCTTTGCTTTGGGATAACGTATTAGCCTTTTCAAAGGGGGGATGAGAAACACTCCACTTTTTCTACTACATATAAAATACTTAGTTAATTAATAATAGAAATGGCTGTGAGGTAGAAGAAAGCCTCCTAGGCTAAAGTCCTGAAAGATTTGTGATGTAGTGTTAGCCGTTTGTTCATGGCAAAAGCTAGAGTACAAACTTGGCTGAACAATGAATGATACTACTGTTGATATATATGGCAGAACTTCTTTGCTCTTCTCTGCTGGAAAGTATGCTATCCCCAGAGATCTGCAATTAGAGTTTGCAAAGACATACGGCTCACTTGGCATTCGATGGTCCTTTGTATGAAGCCACAGCTGTGGTTCTAAGAAACAAATCCCACAACATAGGAGAGTCCAAAGTTTCCGTGTATGGCTTCCCCCAGAGGCAGTTCTCTCGTTAAATATTCAAGCACAGAGAGTTCATGTTCTATCACGAATATGAGCATTAACAATTATAGTTACAGGAAGGAAGCTGCAGTGATGGCTTTTCCCTTATCCTTTTTTTTGCCTTGCCAAGACCTGTATCTCAGTCTCCAATGGAGGCAGCACTAGCTATTTTTCTTTTCCAGTCCTTAGAGTCACTATTATGTGGTCCGTTTAAGGACTTCAGTGCTTTTCTGTATGAAAGGTGTTACGAGAATGACTGAAGTCATGCAGCTATGAGGTCTTTTGTTCTGTTGCAAAATGGTTTAGGATCCATCTGCAGGCTAAAATAATCTAGATTTTAGTGAGCCTGAGTATTAGCTGACATAGCTTTATAGATGTGTGGATACTACTAGCTACCTATGATTATAATCCTGTTCCTTATCTTGTAGGCTTGAGAGCAGGAAAAATTGTTCCTTTCATATCCACATCAGAGAGAGAGTGGAGCTCACATCATTCTTTCCCCCTTTTGGTCTTTGAACTAGTTCTACTGCTCATCTGCCTTTCGGTCTTTCAGATGCCACAGAGGACACAAAAACATACTTTGTTGGAGAGATTCATAAATATCACGGCAACTTCATACAAAGATAGCGGCATGTTTTAGAAAAACCTGTGAGAGCAGTAAAATCTTTTGAACAGGTGCACCATCATTAGAAAGAAAAGAAAAAGCAGAAGGCAGGTGTTTTATTAATGATATGGCTTTGTATGTCTCCTTTGTAAAAATAATAGCATGTATAAGAAACATTCCCATCCCCAGGAGGACATTAGGCAATTGTTCTCCTGTAGCGAGATGACTTTCATAATCTCAAATGCTCTCTCTCTATGCACTTACTGATGTTTTGCAGTAGTTCAAGAACATTGCTTGTATTGATTGATTTAATCCTTGCTTTGGTGATGGCAAGGCGTCATATGGATATAGCTTACTGGTTTAGACCTGGCACATTAACCTTAGTGCTTTGTCTATGTGCCTCTAAAGCAAAAGCATTATTCCTCTGGCCATAGGCAACAATCAGTGACTGAACTTCAGAATTGCTTTTAGCACTAGTAGGAAATAAATATAGACTCTCATCTTTCAGTTTCCTCTTTATATTCCTACAGAATCATGGCTCCAGTGGGGGGACCCCCCCCTCTCCTCATGCTCTTTTCATGGGAGAATGGAAGTAATTAGACTGAAATATTCCCAAAGAGCCAGATTTTTCCATTTGTTTGGTACTTTGTTCGCTGGAAGTCTTACTGAGGGCAATGGAAAATTTAAATAAGGTGCTACTTAACATGCACAAAAGTAATAGTGTCTGGCTCATAAAGAACATGCTTTAGATATCTCATTATTGTCAAAAGTACATAGTATAAAGAATATAAATGGCAACTCATAGGTTGGGTGTATGGAGAGGGGCACAGGACAGCTGGCACATTTGGATACCACCGCTCATTATATGTGTGAACTGCTTCTTGGCAATCATTCCCACAAACCTTATTAGGGATTGTCCTTTTTATGTTTTAGACATAGAAGACTGCACAAATGGAAAGCAGTCAATAACTTTCAGATACTTCAATTAGGAATGATCTGAATGGTGTAGCTATGCAGGGCTGGGCATGTGGACAAATTGTGCAAACCCAAAGCAAACAGCGTAATGCAGCTGCAAGCATGTGTTTGGAAGGATGAGGAATATGCAGACTACATTAAATAGCAGCCTTGGGAAAGGTGAGAAAAATGTCCTCATTCATCAGGTTACCATTGTTATTGGGATTATAGTTTTTAGAGGTTGCGTTGAGCACTAAATCTGTAAAATCAGACCTACCACAGGTTAGGTCACTTGTATTACTTACAATCTTGTCATAATGAGAAAGCAAAAACATTCACAGGGGTGGCAAGTCAGTTATCACTGGTAGGTATGACAATATACAGTCCTAAATATGTTTAATGTTGGCATAGAAGCTCAGTTCCGTTGCAGTTCTTATTAATTATTACTTTCTTTCAAAAATCTGCCTGCCAACTGCTAAAGGTAGCTGGATCCAGTGGTGTGTTTTCTGTGCAGGCTGCGGCGGTTGTGCATTCCCAGGTCCGGCTGGTACCGAAGCTGAGCGTGTGTTCCTGATGGCATCGAGTGGCCAAGAGCTCCACCAAGGCAGAGAGCCGTGCCTGTACAGCACCCACACCAACCCAAACAGCGCTCACAGACATGACAGACACAGCAGCCCCCTCCTGTCCCTCCCGTCCGGCTGCGGTCTCCCACTGGTGCTGGCACCCAGCCCAGCGAGCTCCTCCGACCCACTGCCATTCCAGCCTCCCCTCCTGCTCCATCCCTGCCTGCCCTGGCAGCGCAGCACACGATTTCTGCAGTGAGAAATAGGGTTTAAAAAGCAGGGGCTCAGTCGAGCAAATGTGCTGACCCGTATACACTTGACTGGCCACTTTTGTCCCTTTTCCCCGCTCTTTTCCTGTGCTTGTTCCTCCTTGATTCACAGTGATCCCTCCCTTTCACTGCCTTCATTTTTTTCCCTAAACATCTCATTGCACATTTTCACAATACCCTTAAAACATCTCAAAATAAATTTTATGTAGTCCCCAAATTCTCTTCCACCTGCATCCCATAATAAGCCCCATAAGTCTCTAGGCAATCACCCCATCAGTTTGCACAGCCATCTGGAGAGAGTTTCTTTTGTTGGCTTCTCTTGCCCGAGAGTGGCTAAACATTGGACAAAGATCAGATGATGTATAGACTTCCTCCCAAAGACTCTTGCTGATTTTCTCCCATTTTTCTGACTGGCACCTTTTACACTCAAGAGCCAGACTCTGCTCTTTTGTCACATATGGTCAATATGTAATGCTATTTGTTCACACTGAGATACGAGTTTGCCATTGACTTTAGTCAGAGCTGACTCTAAAAGCTCTGTTTTGTATATCTGCTTGTGGCAGTTGACAATTTTAATGTCAGCACCTGCCTGCACTTACTAGAGAGTCTTAGCAATAAAAGTAATGAAAAGGACAAATGAGTTTTTATCTTTCGTTGTTGAACATTCCAGGAAGTTAAGATACTACCATGAAAAATTAAGATGTTAGAAACTAATGGGAACAGTTTTGTTTAAAAGAAAAGTAATTTAAACTCAGAAAAGTTAATCAGGTAGCTTTTAATTTAGAAATTTAAAACAAAACAAAAAAATGGAAGTTCTCTTGTCTTATTCCTCATTTTCAAACACTAAGCATGAGATGGCCAGGCTTTTTTTACTTAAATTTTTGAATCAAATCAATCATTAAGCTTACAGAAGAGTAACCTGGATTGGAGTCCTACTGACACAAGGCTTACATTATTCAGCTTATATTCTTCTAAGGACTAACTGAAAAATGAAATAGCAGGGATAGGGCAGGCAATGAAAAACGAGTGTCAACAGAGTAGAGTAGCAAGAATTAAAAAGAGGTGAGAGTGAATGTCTCATGTCTGTTGCCCCTGCACCATGCATTTGGCCAGGCTCCGAGCAGGGGCTGGGGACACAGCCAAACGCATAAGCCACCCCAGGTACCCCCCGGTTCATACCCACGCAGCTGCCTACCTGACCTGGCAAGCAGTGACTGGGAGCTGAGAGCCAGGCGACTATCAGCTGTCACCTCTCAGCCGAAAGCAGTAGGTGCCTGCCTGAGTCCTCCTCCCTTCGGGCTCGCCTGCACAAAGCCAAAGGGGTTGGTTTCCTCCAGGCTGGGGATGGAGGCACGATCAGGCAGCCCAGAAACTGTTTAAGATGCTTAGCACTTCACCTCCCAGCTCAGGTTTCTGTGTAACTTCCATTCCTCCAGCTGAGGAGTGGAGGGTGCATGGGCTTGCCCAGCAGGCTGTTTCATCTCTGAGCCACAGCCCTTGATGCAGATTTCAAGCCCTGAGCTGAGGAAATGCCTCCCAGGTTTAGGAATTTGCAGGGTGCTCAGTGAGTTCCAGGCAGAAGGTGATTTAAAAAAGTTTCTCTGAGTTACAGCTTGCCGGGGGAGACTTGCTTGGCAGCTTGTCAGCCATGTAATGTGAACATAGGCTTGGCTACACTGATACGAGGAATGAATATCAATGAAAATAAAATCACTATGGAAAAAATGTATACCATATACCTATCTATCTACAACTGTAATTTTGAAGACTGTTTCCCTCCTGTACATATACAGTCTTCCTTTTAGTATTTTCAAACTCACTGGAAAAACTAGAAACGAAAAATACACACCCTTGAATGAAAAAATCTCTCTCACATGTTCCTATACTACGTAAGGAGCATGGAAATTTGAAGTGAAGCAATTCTTTGAGCTCTGCAAATCTAAAATAGTTAGGTTCATCCATGTATGAATTTAGTGAAGTTTTGAATTAATATAAGCCTTTGTGAAACTCATAAATCATCTGAAGTCACATTTTCATCAGAGTCAACAGTGTTATCCCTGAACTCATAAACATAAGAAACTTAAACTGAATTTATATACTAAATTGTACACAGAACATTGTGAAAGCTGGTGCAACATTATCTAGCTCTCTGCAGCAAACCAGGAATGACTTAAGCCTCAAATTTTGTTAGGAGTGTAGTATAGAAATTGAAAACAAAATTTATTTTTTTTTTTTGATGCTGTAATGATCATTATGGAGCAAGTGGAAATGAATACTGTGAATGGGAAGTTCTAATTAACTGCTGTCAAGGTGAACATTTATTCTGTTAAAATTTCTATGGCTGGACAGTTATTCAGTGAGGGCAAATTTTGTAATGAAACTGGAAAGATATTAAGTATCCTGAACTTCCCTTGAAGAACCTCAGCACTTTGCAAGACTGGCTTTTCCATTTTTGAAAGACATTTTGCATTAAAAGGAAACAGCATATATTAAAAGGCAAAGGAAAAATGGCAGAGAAAGCAAACCATCTTATAAGCTATAGAAATATTTGATATAAATTGATGAAAAACTGCATTTAGCAACAGAAAACCCTTTAAAAAAAAATCCTCTCAGATGGTGATATGTGAATTTTACAATGCATGGAAATGGCATCAGCCATGGAACATTACATAAACAAACACCTGATGCACTGTGGTCACCTATTGCTTTATTTTCTCATCCGGCATGGCTCTGAAAGGAAGATGTGGCACTGAAGTGGAGCAAATCACAGAAGCTGAAATACAGGCCTGGATGTGAAGTACTTTCACTCTAAATCCTCTGGGATCTTTAATCCCTTCATCTGCTCTCTCATCTGTAAATTAAAAACAACAGAAAAAGCCTTTTCTCCCTTCTGGTACGTTTTGAGGAATCAATATCTTCTGCTCATAAAGCACTTGAACATGTAAGATGCCTAAATATTAAAGTGATGAGAAAAGTGTAGGAATTTATGTTGACCGAAACAGAACGGAACTGAGTAGACAAATCCACTGCGTCTATTAGAAAATTTTCTGCAATACAATGAGAACCACTGTTGGTGATCTACCAATGTATTTATTTTTACATTAGAGTGTATGTTGGTAATTTATAGCACAAAAGGCACATTCTTCTCTTCAAAGAAACTGACACTTGTTTTATTCAGAATAGTTTTCAGATTAAAGGGAGTTTTTATTCTTTTTTTTCCTCAATCTTGCTCATAGTTTTCTCATGCTTAGCATGTATAGTACAATATCTTAGTCTTATTTTGTCTGTTAAAAGTAGGTCTTTATTGCTTAGACCATTACAGTTTTGCTGAAGCTTATGCTTTATGATTCTGACCAGGGAGTAACTCATCTTTCCTCAACATTATGCAAAATATGTCATTCAACAGCCACAAGAGAATATTCACAATTCAACAGACTTATCCTTATCATACAAAGACTATAAAACAAATTGGCCAGGGTCATTTAAGACTGTAGCTTCATGGATATGCTAATAAACAGCAGGTGATCTTTGCTGTATCCCATGCAGTTTTAATCATTTAAGGCAAGTAAGTAATTCATAAGTCACAAGTTCAGCAAGATTTAACACTGTGGAAAAGGACTAATAATCATGCCATATAATGAATAAACCAAACACTAAGAGGCAGAGAAAACAACTCCCATGGTAAAATCACATGAGGTAATGTAAAAGCATGCAAGGGAACTCAGTGACAGGCCTTTAATATTTTAGTGTAAAGTAATACAAGAATGAGAAATATCTAAGAATGCTGCTGAAGAGGTCCCTGGAGCAGGACAGAGCGTATTCTACTGCCCTTACTTTTCTAGTAGGGTCTAGGGAAACAACTTGGGGGAAATTATGCCCAACAGTAAAAAGGGAGGCTAAAGATAGGCTCTGGAAACTATGATTTCTGTTGTTGCAAATGACTTTTAAATTTTTTAGCCTTTATTTTCTGGTCCTTACAGGATCAAGAGCTGACTGGTATGTAAGAGGAACCTCCCACGACCAAAGACAACTTACAGATGTCTCTGATCTTTCAGAAATGGGGAAGAAGGTTTGAATACAGTAAGCTAACTACAGGAAGCAGGGGCAATGCTCCTGTGCAATTCCTCACTGAGGAAAGAAAAGAAGGAGAAAACAAAAAGAGTGCACATGGATCACTGTTCCCAAGAGGGGCCAAGAGACCTGCAGAGACAATTAAAAGGAAAGAGCATGTGGACTTTACAGTTCCTAGGGGACCAATACCGCAGAAGAAGCAACATCCGTAGTCTAACAAGGGCAGTAACGCTTGTGGCAGTTGGGAAGCTGTAGAAGTGTGGAGGTCCCCAGACAGCAGCAGCAAGGAGAGCAAATAATGTGTCCTTCGTGCTTCTGCCTGGCCTTCGTCCCTTTGGGGATCACTTGAGACAGACCTAGTTGGTATATCTCAAGTAGAAAAAACCACCTGATTCATCATGGAACGTGAAGTCTCCTGCTATGCTTGCAAGCCTCTTTCTTAGAAACAGCTTTATCACAATCAGCTTGATAAATGAGGTATATTTGAAAATTTAGAAAAACTGCACCAAAAACATAGGTCTTCCAACTCTTGAAGGACTTCCTTGGCTTGCATGTGCATCAAAGAACACTTGGTGCTGCTTATAGGAGAACACTTTCAAGGTGAAAAAAGGTGAATTGTCTTGCCTGTATCTGCACCCTTAACATGCATGCAAGGCGGTTTATGACAAGCCCCGTTCTTTGACACCAGTAGCATGCTTTGATGAAGACTACTTGCTATTTACTCTTTGATGCAGGTTATATTTTAAGTAAGTGCCATGGGAGGACCTCAGCTGGACTTAGACTCCCTGGAGATTTTATGGGTAATGGATGTGAAAGCATTTATTATCAAAAGTATAAATTCACCTGCTCAAGAAATTTACATCTATTTCAGTATAAAATACATTTTAACTATAACACAGTTGCTACACTGCAATGAATTATGCTTTCTACATAGAGCATGGAAAGATTAGTTCTCCTATAATTGGTATCACATTGAGATTCTGCTTTGAATATTTACCTGTGATCAAAAGCTTTCTAATAGGACTAAAGCTTTTCATGTTCATTCTTAGCCCTGCAATGATTGGGTTTTTTTCCAAGAAAAAAGTGGTGAAACAGCCTCTGGCCATTCTTGAACACTGGGGGCCTTTTTTCTTGTCTCACAATTATTTGTTTTTCTTCTAATTTTCTTTTACATTTTACATTTACAAGGCATTTGTTCTCAACAATGAAAAACCAGCATTAAAATAGCCTAGCTTTTGATTAAAAGGGGTTTTTTTTGATTTAAAGGTTTTGAGGCTGCATACAGACATCTTTGGGGAGAAGTTTGTTTACCAATTTTTTTAAGATTATGCATTTTCACAACAGCATGAGATGCATTATGAAAATCAAACTAACACAAAGTCACGTCTTGTACAAAGGCAACTTTTCTTTACAAAAAAATCTGTAATTTCAAAGTCAAACAACTCTTTGTGGCATTTCTAAAAACTAACACTTTAGCTAAATTTAAATTTTAATTTTAATTCTATATGCATTGTCTACAGTGTCTGTCACTAAGTTTCTGGCAGTTGAGGAACCTAATTTTTTATGCTTTGTTAGTGAGCAAAAGATGGACCTATATTTTAAAGTCATTATTAAATCCTGTATAAATTGTATTTCCTTCAAGTATTTCTTCTTTTACAACTGTTTTTCTTTTAAAAAATGGTATTGGTTTTCAATGTTGAGGGAGATCTATAACAATATTTGCAAATATTTCTCATTGTGAGTTTCATTCTGTATATTTTATGAAATATAAGCTTGGTCTCTTTTCATGACGAAAGAGCCTGGATCATTATTTTCTAAGGCATGCAAGATGTTACTGAAAGGATATTTTGATATTTTTAACAGAAGAGAGGTATGTTTTTCCTTCTGCTCCAGATTACTATGCAGAGGGAATCATCATGCTGAAATATCACACCTCTGAGGTTACAAGCATGCCATAAAAATAAGAAGTGCTGTGGAATATTGAGCATCATAACCACTGGCAGTACTAAAAATAAACAAACAAACAAATAAATAAGTAAATAAATGAAATAAGCCCTAAACCTACCAAAAGGAGCTCTTATACACTAAATCTAGCAGAAAATGCTATGGTTTTAAGGAACAATTTTTTTTCAATACTGCAAGAGGCTTGGGGAGTGGCAACCTTTGATTATTCTCTGCCTCTGGTTTCCTTTTTGATTTTCTTTTATTTGGGGTTCAACTGCCAAATCCCCTTCATTCCTATTACCAAAAAAAGTGGGTATCATTCACTTAGCTGCTCTTCAGTTTGTTCAGAATACAGGACTGCAAGCCATATCCCTTGCCTTCTTCCCCCTATCCAGCCCTACTTCACTCAGCCAATGATCCTCTTGCTGGCTCTGTTGGCTACTGCTTTTGCTCTTTGCACAATAGCCCTTTGACTCTGCACCTCACGCTGACTCTCTCATCTCACTTTGCATTTCTCCCCTCTACATTCTACTTTGTTCAAATGGGAAAGGTAGAAAACAATTTCATTTTCTTTCTTGTTCTTTGCATGTGCTTTCTTTCAAGTCGTACATGATGGTTAGAGCCCTCTTTCTTACCTCACTCATACTTACCCGATCTTCGTTTTCTTATAATGCTTGCTGACATTTCAAGCTCCAGCCCAAAGAAAACTAAAAAGACTTACTATTGTCTTGCTATATATATATACATAGCGCTAAACGTGGCACTATGCTAATATTTGGAATCATAGCTAAACCTATGTTGCATTTTGAACTTAAGACCAGATTAGTGTTCATACTTGCTTTGTGTCCATCGTATGCAGACATAAAGCCATTGAAGGTACAGGTTTTTTAGGTAAACCTCTTAACAACTGGAATAGAAACTTTTGGACTCGTGGCAAAGACCCAAATATGTACCCCACTGAAGGTAGACTGATTTGGGCCATGCTGTCAGTAACCATGATAAGCCTCTTTGAAGGACTATTGTGAAACATGCACAAAGCCCGTTGGGGTGGCTTTCTAAAGAATTTTAAAATTACAGGTGATATTTAATTCGTCAGTCTTGAATATAAAGCAATTGTCTACTGTGACAGCACAAAGAGCCCCTGAGTCATTCTGTAGTACTTCTGTATACAACAGCCAGGGCAGGTGAGCGAATTCCCTCCAGGCTTTATCCAGGAATGCCTCCGGCATAGATCCAGAGGTAAAACCAAAAGCACATGGCCAGGACACAGTGGTACATCCACAGACTCCAGTGATTTATGGCTCAGGGACTTCTTGAGCGGGAGATAATATCTTCATATTTAACAGTCCTCAGTGGACTTTTCTTCCCTGAATGTGCTCTGTTATTTTCAAACCTGTGTACATTTTCTATCCAAATGTCCCACAGAGGTTTCACAGCTAGCCATCACACTGCACGAGGAAATACATCCTTGCTTTGCTTTTGAACCTGCCTCTTGCTAGTTTATTTGATGCCCATTAATTTGTGCATTGGAAGAGAGAGTGAGTGGGTCCCTACTCACCTTCTCAATGTCTTTCATGATTTTGTGAACCTCTGCTGTATTCCCCTCAAATTGCTCTTTTCCAGCCTGAAGTGTTCTGGTCCTGGTCTTAATAAGTTCAGTGGCTTCATACACAGAAGTCATTCCATACCTTTAGACATACCTCTGTTTTCTCTGCACTTTCCCAGCTTTGCTATGTCCTCAGGGAAACAAAACAATATTCAAGATTTAGGGCATCATGGATTTATACAGAGGTATAATATTTTTTGTGTTTTTACTAGTTCTCCAATAATTCCTGAAGTTCCATTTTATTTTTTTTTTAGTGGCTACTGAAATGACATTTTCATAGTTCTGCCTTTTATATCACAAGTTCTTATTTCTTACAAATGCAAAATTATTTTTTTTTCCCCTGTTGAATGTTACATCCCTCTTTATGGATTTTCACCTGCCATTTTATCATCTCTTTGCTATTGGCACATCTTTTCCACTCTGAAGGTGTCAGTATCATTAGAAAACTTTTTCACCTAACCTTTACAAACTCTGTGCAATGTAGATATTGACAAAACCCTGGTTTTTGTTTTGTATTCAGTCAGAGGAAACCCTCCTTTAAAATATAGAACTCCAAAACCTCTGAAATAAGTAAAAAATAAATCCACACATAGTGTTCTCCTAAAACTCCACTGAATTGTAGTGTGAAATAAAATCATGCACACAGCTTAATATTTGAGAATTTGTTTAAAAAAGAGTAGTATCTCAAGGCTTAGTTTTTCTTCTTGCTACCTGTTCAAGAAAATGACATGAAAGGAAAAAAATATTCTGTTCCATCAGTGTATATGAGTAAATAACAGTTCTGAACTATTGAAAAAACTCAGTGAGTAATGAGAGTTTAAAATCTATTTTCACAATAACTGCAGCTTGCCTAAAAGAAACACAGCTGGAATTCCCATAGGCACTCAACCTCTTGGGATTCAAAGATTTTATGTCATGTATTTGTCTAGATTTAGAGCTAGATAGATACTCATTATCATATGAACTGCCAAGGAAGAACACAGGAAGTGACCAAGACCTAACGATAAGTATAATCATTACCTAGTTATTTTCACACAAATATTTGGTTTGCGATGATGAGAATGACTGGATTGGTGGCACTCATCAGTAAGTCAAGCAACTTCAGAACTAGAATGGACCTTGCACTCTCCACAGTTAAGAGAGAAATGCTTTTGCAAGTGTCAGTGAAAAATTAGAATAATTGATATAAGGCTTGCTGTGTTTTTTTGCAGTTTTCTTATTGACCACAGTAATGTAAGATGTGAACATTGTTCATAAACATTTTTTTAGAATAGCTTTTTCAAGTAAAACTCTTGAAATTTGTTATCAGCAGTCAATATGAATATAACTGATAAATATGACTGATAAAGAAACAGCAAAAAAGTGCCATAACATTATTCTTAATTGTTATGTAAGTCACTCAATAGTGGTTTTGTATCATTATCATTCAGTTCAAAGTGAATTCATTGCCTACATTATTATTGTCAAAACTACTTTAGAGCTCTATTAAGAATGTTCAGAAACATGAATGATTTAAAGTTTGGAAGTATGTTCTTGTTCGTGACTGATGATATAATACTAAAGGAGATACCAGTCTGTACAGTTTAATAGAGGGAAAAAAATGAGTGACTATATTTGCCCAGCTCATACACTGCATGGTACAAGAAGATAGACTATAGCTAAACTGTCATTTTCTCTTAAAGATTGCACAAAGGGGTTAAGTTTTCCTTATTTATGAAGGAATTTTAGAATTACAGGTGATATTTGATTTGACATTCTTGAATATAAAGCAAGACTGAAGCATTTCTCCACAAGATAATTCTCTCTGTATTCTGTCATTAAAAAGATCTGAAATTGTTTCCTTTGTTATTAGCAGTTAGTACATCAGGAAAGTCTATCTAACTGTTATATTACATGTTTGAGTCCTTTTAAATTTATTTATTTATTTTTTTAAGATCTTAAAGTTAGGACCATCTGAACTTATAGGTACTGGTGTTTATGAAAAATAAGTTCACTGTATGATAAAGTATAATAAATAATTGATTACAAATTCTCTGATCACATGTCACTCTAAAAACATATCCTACCTAAAGAAAAAAAGTCTAATATATATAATTCAGTGAATAGTCTTTATTGTAAAAACCTTCACATTTTTATTTCAGAAAGCTAAATTACATTAATCCAATTCACTCATCTTTTTTTGAAAACAGTTTACTTCTGTAAGTCTGCTAAGCATTGTTAATGGGTTGATACTTGACAGAAGACTAAGCATAGTCTAATTTCAGGACAAGTATTGTACTTTGAGATATTTGGTAGAGTGTTTATTATTCAAGAATTCTGTATCAGAAAAGTAGTACACTTCTTAGCATTCTCGTCCTATCCCTTTTTTTAAAAAAAAACCAAAATGAACAACAAAAATGTGTGGAATTTCTTCATCTGTTTGCATTTAAATGCAGCAGTAGAAAAATATTTTTCTAAGTAAACAAGCTTGGAAGAATTTCAGAAACCTGATAAATATTGATTCTGTTAAGGTGAAGTTCCAAATAAATCCCAATTGTAACTGTAGAAAGCTTTATGAATTGTTTAGGAGAAAAAAAATCAGATTTATTGAAATCATTATTATCATTAAACTGTTTTGAAGCTTATGATAACTGAAAGCAACAGAAATGTTTACCTGAGAGAAAAACACAATCAATGTCAAGAAAAATAACATGCATTTCTCTAAAGTGCTCCTTTAGAAAAGATTTATCCCTTACTTTTTCACAGTCATCTTTTCCCCCAAATGAGGAAAAAGAAGGGGAGGAATATGCTACCCCCTCTAAAAAGGACGTGTATTTGAGATCATTCCTTCATCAATCTCTGGAGAAACCTATTCAAATTCCTTTGGTAAATTATTTTTTTAGGTGTCTTTTTCCTTCCCAGCTCCTATGAGGTACAGGCTTTTAGACAGAGCTTTTAGGCTAATGATACTGATTTCGCTCTATTGATTGAACCTGCCCAAACAATATGTTCCCCACCCTGCTATAAACACATCAATTTGGAGGAGAAATCATAGTTAAATTTTAATAAAGAATTGCCTGAGACAGAAAGAACTGAGCTTAGATTTTTTTTTTCTCTTACATGTTGAGTTGCCTAAAGCTGTTATCTCCTCTAATTTTTCACCCAAGACTCACAGACAGCTTTTATCCCAAACACATAAACACACTTGACTTTTTCTTCATATGGATATTCTTTCTTCTGTATGTAGAGAAATTGATTTCTCTGTAATCCAGAGATTACAGAGAGGTCCAATGGAAACAAAAAAAAAAAGGAAGAAATTTTTTTTTGTTTTAGAAGTATGCTTTCACAAAGATGCTGCAGCTGGTAGTTGAATGTATGATTATGAAGCTAGTTTGTGGGGTCAGGAAGCTAGATAATTAACACACATGAGGATGTTAGATTTGGATCAAATCTTTTTACCCCAGATGTTTTCATGTATCTTGTCTCCAACAGTGACCAGATGTGGATATCTAAAAAAGGGGTTCAGGAAACAGTGCCAGTGCAGGCTGATCCCTTCTCTAGTACACCTCTGTAGAAGTTTAAGCACTTCCTGTGCTGCTGCATCCAGCCTGTTTTGTGTTTCATATTCCCTGATGGGTCAATCTTCCAGCAGTTTTCCGATTTTTAACACAAAACAGCCTACAGCAGGGGATTTCAGTTTAATGTAAATTGTGAGAAAAGGTTGTAACACTTTTAAGTCGGGAGCTTGCTAATTTCACTGGCAGTTGTATCATAAGAAAGAGATTCATCATATGCCCGTTCTCCATCCCTTCTTTTGGCCCCTTCCCAAGCTGAGGAGACCTAGACTACTTAGCTTCATCCTAAAGAGGAGACAGGAAGATGTTTCATAGGTTTTATCACCCTTCAGTAGCTTTATGCTGCTACAGCTAGACTGATACTAAACTTCAAGACTGCTTAACTATAGCTGGCATGACTTCACTGCAAAGTCAAACCAGAGAGTGCAATGTAAAGCTTCTCCAGCAAAACCAACTTCCCATACCTCATGATCGTTTGCTACAATGAAAGTCTTGAGATAGCTCTCCACAGCATTTCAACATTAAAGTCTTATTTTTAAAAGTAAGCATTTGTTCAGGGGACTTTAGCCTTCATTTTTCTAGATACATTAAGCCTGAAAAATTCACACCTACAAAATGAACTTCAAGCAAAACACATTCTGCTTCCAGAAACCTACTTTGTACGTAGAGTCATATGATTAGTACCTGATTTAACTCAATTCCAATCAAAAGCTTCAGGCCACAATTGCACTGTCAAGGTCACTGTGCCAGGAGCTGCAAATTCCAATGGTAATGGCTGGCGTATGTTTGAAGTTGCAGGAATTAATATATATTTAGTCTTTTTTATATGCTGGCACTGAAGAGGTGACTGCAATCTCCATAGTAGAAACACAGAACTGAGTCTAAATGTTCTTAATTCATATAAACAGAATGGTCTTTTTTAGTCTCTGTTTTCTGATATTAATAAATAGAAATCTGTCATGGATTTGTTCTGAAAGAGCATTGTAAATGTAATTTTTAGAAGCCTAGATTTCTTATACCTTTAGAAAGCAGTCAGACCTGTGAAACTTTGAAATCACAGAGAAACCAGCAGAGTAAATATATAAATTTCCTTTCTCCTTGTGTCTCTGAAAGCTATTTTGATTGTTGTATTTTTTTAAATTTGCTTTGGAATTGAGAGCAAATCCTTCAACAGAGCAAAATATTCCCTAGGGTTAAAATGAAGAGAATACTTGGGGGGTGGAGGGGGTGGCTGGGCAGTCTGCTGTATGCCCTTCACAGAGATACAAAAGCTCTCCTTGATTGCTGTATTTGGTTAATGTTTTGCGGATAGAGCAAGCTACCTGCAGAAGAGATGGTCTCTCCTGTATTGCAGGGACTCCAGGGTAAATAAAGACTCGGTGACCTTCAGAAAGACGCTGTAAGCCATAAAGACTAACAACAGCTTGAAACAGTGGCAAGTCTACAGGAGCAAAAAGTTGTATGAAACAGATCATAACCTTCTGAAGAACAGAATCCTGTTCAGCAACTGAAAAGTATCTGAAGCCTGACAGGAGCAGACAAATTATCTTCACAGGTTCCTGCTGCTCAAGGCTATCTCTTATGAGCTATTGCGTATCGCAAGCCCTTAAGTCACACTTTGCTACTCCTCTGTTGAACATCCGTAACCTGAACTTGACTAAAGCATAACTTGGATAAAACACGTTTTCGAGGAAGCTGTTCCAGGAAGGCATCTAATCTTGTTTTGCTCCACTGGTTAGACATGGAAGAAGTTGCAGCAGTGGTGGGAAGCTCTTCAGCTGCAGCTGTGTTTTTAATGCAGGATCAGGTGCTGTACCTCGCTGTGCTAACACAAAGGAGGGAGTGGCTTCAAAGTCTTGTGAAGTAAATATCCTCTTTCCGTTCCCTAATAATCACTGCTCGTCAGGCTCCAGGATGAACATCCAGACTACAGATGCAATCAGTTAAACGGGAAAATCATTCCTGATCTTTAATGCTCCTTGTGTTTAGATTTAAGAAATGTTTCACCTGTTAGCTTGTCAGAATAAAATAAATTTTAAAAAAATGCCCGGAAATGCCTGTCTTTGTTCCCAGGCACTGAGGATTCACTGTTCCTAAGTGCACTGAGCACATCTGAATAGCACTGCGTGAGTGGTGTCCCACGAGGTTGTTCACAAGAATGAGACTGCTGTCAGGAGCCTGCCCCCAGAGAGCAACGTTTTGAATAAATAAATGTGTTCTGAGGCAAAACTTTCATATTCTTTGTCATCTATAATCTATCCTGCCCAGGATGGTGAGACAAAGAGCAGCTTCTGTCATTTAATGATACATTTATAAAGCACACTCGATTTGCAGAGTTAGAATTTGGAAATTACGACATTTATTGTAGATGATGTAGTAGCAACGTCTCTTAGTTTTTAGGAGACAGATTTTGTTCATTTTCAGCTTTCTGAAAAATTGATTGCTGGGAACAAAACTGTCTTTGTTAAGTATCTCATCCTGCTTCCAAGGAATTTAAGATTTGTCATTGCTCAGTAGCGGTAGCAGCTGTGGTGATCTTACGTTTAAAGAGTCAAAAACTACCTAGAGGAAAGGTTGAGGGAAATATCTTCCATTTGTTAAAAAGAATACTCTAACCAACTCCAAAATATCAAGACACAAGAAAATATGCCAGGAGAAACCTTCTGCAAATTGTAAATGTTCTTCAATTTTCCATATACACCCACTTGTAAGTAATATAAGAATTTATTTACTCCTGTCTCTTGCTTTCTGGGAGTCCAGTAGGTCTTTCAGTACATGCAAAAAACAAAGCCATCACACAAAAGAACCTCAGGAAGAGTGGAAAAGAAATACATGAAACCTAAACCAGTGTTGGACTAAGACGTGAAGTACACAATTCACTAAATATGCATTTTCTTGAAAACTCTTGGGACCTTAGCAACATCAATATGAGCATTGATTTTTTTATGCTAACATTAACAAAGCAAGCAAGGTTTATCCAATATTGAATACAGAGAAAAAGTCAATACTACAGTTTCAGAGAAATCATCCCCCAAAAGGAGGGTTGTGTGATATTTAGAAGAACAAAAGGCATATTTAAACCTCTCAAAAGTGTTCAAAATGCAGGGAACTAAAAATAAGAGAGAGGGTAAATGAATCTCATCCTCAGAAATGCAACTATGGTAGACTGCACGTGGCAACAGCTGGGTCACCACCATTAAGATGCACAGGAAAAGACTGCAGGAGGTTTGGCCCTTATAAAAATACAAGAAGGAGGTACTTCCTTCTGATGGCACATAAAATTTTTGACCTTGGAGCTCAATTAAAAAGAATACTTGTTGTACGTGAAGGGGATAATTTAGCAGAGAATTTGTATGTCTAGACACATCTCTTTATTTAGCACAAGGAGTGGTACCAAAAGAGAAAAAACATGTTTCTCAATTTTTTTTTTTTCTTTCCTTTTTTCCCCTAGAAGATAGTGACCTGAAAAACTGTATTGCATGGAACTCCAGAATTGCAGGAACCATCATTTTCAGCTATTTTTAAAGAAATAATAAAAAAAAAAATACATGATCTGTATCCCAAACAGAAGGGATTTAAATTATGATCTGGATAAGATGTTGTGAACAGACCAACCAAAACAGAGTTTTATCTCTGAGGTAAATGGACTGAAACAGATGGAAGAGAGAAAAGAGAACTTTCCTGGAGGCACAATGTCTCTGTCACCAGCTGTTACTGGGAGATAATGTGCAATGACAAGTGATGTATAGGAGGAAATCCAAATGCCTATAGTCTTTTTCTGTGATGTATAAGAGCAGCAGATTCTCTTACACCTCTATCTTGTTTAAAGGAAGGACTCAGATTTACAGTGGCCACTCACATGGCAATTCTTTTACAACTGTATCAGACAAAAACCAAACTGGAATTGTTTCTCAAGTCAGCTTAATTGTAGTTTTTCAAAGTTTTATAGGTAATTAATATGTTATAGAAACATGAGCAAGACATATTCCTCTTTTGTGCTTACGGTTTTTGGTCTTCATAATTTGAATATTGTGATACAAAAGTATGGTAATTATAGCAATTTGTGGTAATCTTTATACATGTATTAAAATGAGATTTTTTTTTTTATGTCTGAGTAGTGTTATAGTAACAAATATTAAAAAAGCAGACTAAGATCTTGGTACATTTGCTTTAAGTGATTAAGACAATTCAAAGTGCTTATTAATTCACCATGCTGTGAAATCTGGGAGTGCTGTGGCTTTAAATAGTTAATCAAGAGCAAAAGTTTTTCAGCTTCTTGAAAAGTGATGTATGGTCTAAAGCTCTCTGTCAGTGCTAGGTTCTCAAAATGTATTTAGACACCTGACAGCTAAAAATTCAGATCTGTATTTTTCAGGAGTATCTAGGAGTTATTACTATACCTGGCTGAAAATCCAGATATCCCTCTAATTATTCAAACACCTGAATATTTCTGATGTCTGTCCCACAGTGCTGAAAGGAAAGATTTCCTGGATCTGGAAATTCCTACCATGAGCAAAATGAATTTCTAACCCATGTTTAGGCTGGGGATGAAAATATTCCTTGGGCTAACAAGACAATCTCATGTGGTGTCCCTTCCTCTATTTACAAAAGAATAAAATTCCTTCAAGTAAGCTAGGAGCCCCAAATCCGCAAAGAGAAAGCTCTGTGCTTAGGACTCTACTGACATCATAAAAAATCATCTCCTCCAAGCCCCTAGAAACCATTCCTAAAGTGGCACTAACGGGGTTCAGACCCATCTCAGGCTTTTTAGTGGGGCAGCATTTATTTTAGTATGAGTTAAAAGAGATGGTTATGAATTTCCTAACCAGATATATAAAAAGACAGGGAGAGATGGATGCAAGAAAGAAAGCAAAGCACCCCAGCATCCATCTGCATTTCAGCTGTGTTTCTTAGGAAGCCAACAGGTTCCACCTGCTTCTGAGTTTTTACCTGTTTACCTTTGGATATATTAGCGCAGACTGATAGAAGGCTGTTCAAAATGACTAGAAACACTGGAGCAAGATTATATTGTCAGTTGGGCACATGGAGCTCCTACAGTGCCATAGATTGCTTGACTGGCAGCTTGACTGAGGCAGGCAAGAGCGCAGTCCGTGCAACTCTGTCCAGTGCCAGAGGAATGCTCGTGTCACTGCTATTTGCCTCTTATAAAATAATCCAGGATGGAACTGAAGAATACTCAGAGAAAAATATATGTACCTGGGACTTTTGAGAGCAAGCATGTTGCGGTCCTTCGTCTCAGGCAGGCGTTCAGCTCAAATACGTGCATTAGGAAAAGGAAAGGTCCACGGAAGGGACGGCAAATGGGATTGTTTCCTGATTTCTTTGTGCTTTCATGTTTCACTGAACATGGGCACTGCATGCTTTCGCTAATAGCACTTAAGCATTGTATTAATTATGAAACAGCTGCTCATTATGCTAATGAAGAAAGTAGTCATGACTTCTTTTTTAAAATCACCTCTATTTTTCTTCTGTTGTTACAAAAGCCATTGGTAAAGAGCAGTGAAGAGACCTGACTCAACAGATACCTAGCAAACTGACCATGGGTTCAAGCCGAAGCAAGCACCTTAGGCCAGTGCAAATGCTATGGCACTTTCCTTTTTACATGGTTTTCTTTAATTTGGAGAAGGATGTCAATTTAATTATACTTTGTATTAGTCATTAGAAAAGTTCTCAGCAACCCCTTTTGCCTAACACCTGTGTAAACTGTGGGATGAATGGAGAAGGGCAACATTTACAGTTGTGCTCCCTGGGATCCTCAGGATCAGACAAATCCATGTTTAACATCCTTACCTTATTGGAAAGAGAAACTTTGCATCTCATATGCCAGTTGCACAGGTTTCCTTGGCTGTGGAAAGTAAGGATGCACGGGGATGCTGACCATATGCTAGCTATGAGCTTTACATCCTATTCTTCCCTTATTGCTTTTTAATCCCATGCTGGAGATTGGTGAAAGTTCAGGGTGTTTTAAGAAGTTGATCTATTTATGTAAAACCTGGAAAGGCAGATATCAATGGTTCCAGGCAATTTTCAGAGATATACACTAGTCTCTTTGTATAACAAATATTTATTGAATAGCAAAAATATTTTAAGCAGGTCTTGGGATACTATGAATAAATTTTAAACAAAACTAGTCTGCTGCATTTCTAGTACTAAATTCCTCGCTGTGTGCCTGAGACTCAGGAACGTATTATTCTCTCTTTATGGTTTCATTCTTGAGAAAAATATGTATTACTGGTTGTCAGTCAGCATCATTTAGAAATTTAAACTACCTCAACAAAATATGAGCATATGTGAGTTGCTGTTTGCACAACAGAAGACTATGCAATACACGCAACCAATGCAACTATCTCAGTTGGACGTGACAACATGGTACAACTGGCTTGTCCCACCCTTGAAAATCCTCAATGCACAGAACTAACAATTATTTTTCATCCCAGCACCCAATTTACTAGAATATTATTTCTGAAGATACAGCTATTAAAAATATAATACTATACCAAGTACTCAAAATTACAATTTCCATAAATCACGTAACACTTAGGGAAATCACAGCTTTTCTTTATTCACTTTCTCTGCTTACTGATGCTGAGTGTAAATGGCAAATAGATAACTTGTTCCACTGGATTGCATCCAGGACTCAGAAAAAAAGGGAAGCTGTGAGGAGGGTTTTTTGCTGGGATTTTTAATTATTTTTGAACTCTGTTTTTGAGGATCACTGTTTTCTAAGAGATGTAACTCAAAGAAATTTGCTGGAAGTAGCTCTAATATGCTATTTGGCTTTACACACTGGAAATTCTGATTTTCCACATGAATAAAGTGACAGTAAAATTCCAGACTTAAGCATCCTATAAATTAAAAAACCTTTAAAAAATAATAATAATAGTAGTAATAATAGTAATAATATAATAATAATTTAGACTAAAAGGAACCTATTTCCTTTATATCTGCATTTATTCTACTTACAGAATGCTGTATTCATCTAGCTAATATCACAATTTTTCTTTTCGAATTAGATATTCAGCTCACATTCTGGCTCTTATAAGTGATCGATAAATTTGTGGTGAGTTTGCGTAAGTATTTTTCTCAAATGAATTGAGCCCTTGGCTGAGATATTTTAATTGCTATAATTTGAATAACTAATTCCAAGTTCTGAAAATGAGTTGAAGGTAGTATGTGATTAACTGCTGTTAATGAAGCCATTACCTGATTAAGTAACATTTCATGCTTGGAACTGATTACCTCTAAATGCAAATCAAATTGATTTGAATTGTCAATTTTTTTCCTGGATTTATAGTATATTTTTGTAATATTCTGCAACTACTGTTACGCAACATATCTTGCTATTTTTATTCTTCTTGCAATTCCATAAGTTTATACGTTTAATATGAACTCTGAAAAATTCTGCTCCAAACAAATAGTCTCTATTCATGTGCAAAATCTTTTTTGCTCAAAAAATTTAGCCAAGAAGAAAATTAAACTCATTTTTAGTGAAATGGGGGTTTGTCACATTGCTAGCAGTTATTTACATTGCTTCACACAAACTATACCAAGGTGAAACAAGGATCCCAGAGGCAGGATGCAAAATTATTGATGTTGTGGGATTCATTTGTTTAGTTTAAACAACTGCTGGTTTATTTTCCTCGCTTCTAGACTGATTTTTTAGTTCTAATATAAAGAATGTTAAGATATAAAAGTGATGGAGCTGTGCACAGAACACTGACAATTTTGAAACTAGAGGGATCTTTACCCAATAAAATGTAAAAAATTAAGGAAGTTAATTTTATGTTATCTGTTGTTATTATATATACTGCAATGTCCCTCACTCAGATAATCCTGCTGTCACATCACGCTTTCTAAAACCACTTATTGATGGACAGATCTTTCTTGAAAGAATTCCTGATTTAAATGGACAAGATAAAAAAAGACTGGGAAAAAGAAAGGAAAGGTGTGTTTGTGGTAGGAGGGATGGGAAGCGTTGCTTGTTTTTACAAGCTGCTTAAGGGTGTTGAGCAGCAGCTATCACAGTAAAATCTTAAAGCCATTAAATGACAAATCTAGGTTTTCCTCCATTTTCTACCTGTGTCTCTCATCTCCAAATCTGGTGCCTCACTGCGCACCACGATGATTCATTTGGCTTTGCTTTCTCTCGCTTTATTCCCCAGAGTTTTCTGCTCCACACTGACTGTGCTGCCACTGGCTTGACTCCTACCAGCTGCCGTTCTCCTCCTGGGGAGGGAAATGGGGGCTACAGAGGTCACTCACCATCCCAAAACTTTTGTTATCTGTTGCTTGGTAGGTCCTGTTAAGACCCATTTTCTAAACCACAGTACGGAGTTTTTTCCGGGTATGTTTCCTCTCTGCTCAGGGAACCAACAGTTGCAAGGAAAGCCTCTGTTGTGCAGTGTGGTACCCTCCCCTCCCTTTCTTGGGAACTTACCAGTTCTCATCTGATACATTTAGGCTAATCCAGGTTAAAAAATAATTTTCCTTACTCTGATTTGCCCTAATAACTTTTGCCCCTTTAAAGCCATTTGAAGAGAATAAACTATGAACTTAAGTATATCACCCAGTTTTAGATTAAGAAATTTAAAAAAAAGGCTTTTAATTCAAAAGTAAGCTATATTTGAAATCTAAACAAGCAGAATGGTAAAATACATACATTAGATTAATGCTAGAAAGTAGAAAAATGTAACAAAGTCCTTTATATTTCAGCCTTCATGGAGATCTGGACTTGGGGGTTACTTGCAATCTTTGTATAGCCCTTTCATACCCACAGCCATCCACCCACCCACCCACCCACATTTGCGCATGTGCACACACAGACACACAAATCTACATTCAGTCTACTATCTATGTACCTTTCTGTTTTGTTTTAGTGTGGGAAATAATATTTTCAATAACTGGAGATGTATATATCCAGATTTCCCCACCAGACTGGATTGTTGCTGAGTCCAGGATGTCAAACATCACTCAGCATGTTTGGGAGTCCTGACCGACTAAGGAAAAAGCATTCCGACATGAAAAGTCTGCTCTTCCATCTAGGATCAATTCTGCCTTTAGAAGGCCAAAGTTGTGTATATGTCTGACAATTGGCATTTATGATTAAATTTTAACACAAGTGAAAAAGCAAAGCCCCTGAGAATAAAACCAGCAGTTAGAGTCACTTGTTTGCTGTACAGTTTTGCCCAGAACTTTCCAAATGCTGCTCAGCCCTGACAAATCTGGGCAAAACAGCAAAAATGATTAAAAAAATGTGCTTGGCATTTTACTTTTTGTATTTGTTTTATCCAATCCACTTCTGAAGGTTGAGAATGGATTAGTATGAAAATAAAGTTGAGAGTACTAAATGTGTGCAATCTGGAGAGGGGTTGCTGAATAGAAATGTGCTCCAAAAAGTGATATTAATGGAACAGAATAATTTTATACTAAAAAGTGGTTAAACAAGAATATACAAGCAGCGCATAAACTGTTCTACATACTGGAAAGGAGCTTTTACTAGACATTTTATATGAGACATTCCTAAAGGAGGAACATTCACTGGAAATATTTAACAGTTGATGTAGCAGGAACACTGGGCAAGTAACAAAATATCCTGCATGATTTGGTTGGTTTTAGTCTGTCTATAGGAAAAAAAATAAAAAAAAATCCACCGATTCCAGTTGTCAGAAACACTGGAAAGATTGTGTGTTTGTCCACATGAAATGCTTTATCCTTCATAACAAGGCTGAAATTATTCAAAAGAGAACACCTCCCTGAGATAGCTTGGGATATCTGGCAACACTTTCTTTCATGGCAGGCTGGTATTTTCATTCCCAGTTTGGCATGTACTTTATAGCCTTTTTTTTTTTTTAATATGCACCAACAATAAAAGCAGAGAGAGAAAAGGAAGCCCAGTTTTGAAAAGGACACTACATGTTTGTGAACACAAAGAACAAAAAAATGTCCACAGATGCAAAATTAGTCCTAGCAATATTAATGACAGAAAAGAGTATAAAGTTTTATCTCCATTGTGCAAAAAGAATATCAGTATTAGCATTGTTGAAACAATTTATCACATCAGGGTAGTTTCATCAGAGGGAAAGAAAATCATCATAACATTATGTGGGCTTTGCAAATGAACAACCTACAAAGCTGCTGTGACAATAATAGCATGCAGGGACATTGCTAACTTTTCTACATTAACCTGACAGTAATCATGAAAGATTGCTACAGGGGAAGATATTCAGTAATAAAGATAATTATACTGGAGAGACCTGTGCTGTCCGTAAAATAAGATGGGCAAGCCTATCTCAGGTACTGAGCTGTACAGATATTCTGTAACATACCCAATATGAATTACATGAGATGAAGTGGAAATCAGACCGTATGTCCTGACCATTACATTTATGAAAAAGATTTAATGTCTTCTCCCAGAATGATTTCCAGTTATGCAGATAAACTTCTCCATAAACATCTGCATCATACTTCTCTAAATAAGGTATAAATATTTAAGAAATAAATCAATTACCTTTTACTTTCATATACTTGCCATCTCACATTCAACCTAGAGTGGGGTATCACTTTCACTAGGATGATCAAAAGTTTTGCCAAAATGGAGGGGAAAAAAAATCCTCTCTTTTAATAATTTACAGGAGAGACTTCAGCTGTATGGTCTGCAAATTATGCAAATATCTTAGATGAACGTGCTGGGTATGAGTTATGAAGATTTCTCGGGTTATGGTTTTACCACTTACCATTGCCACAAGACAGCAAAATGATTAAGTGATGGTTCAGTATGCTAAGATATCCATCGAGTAAAATGATTCAAAATAAGTGATGTTAAATGTGGTTTGGTATCACATTATACATTTCCTTGACAAATCCATATCTCTATGTTCTTGCTTGCTGTACAGTCAGACATCCCAGAACTGTAAGAGGTCTTTAATACATGATGTCCTTTTGCCACCTTTACTTATATTATTATGTTTCAGTTATAATGGAACCATTTCAGATTAAAGTATTATGCAAGAAGAATAAGGAAGAGCCTGGGTAGTGCCTCCAGGTTCATTCTGAAAACTAGTCAATGAGCTTCTTCCAAAGCTAGTAAATTCTAAGAATATATATCTTTCCTGGATAATAAGAACTCCCCAAGCTGGCTAAGATTAGCCAGTGGCACAGTGCACAGTGAGCTCGTTATTTTTGAAAGAGGAAGTGTACCAGAGACCTTTACAAAGAACACACTGAAAAAAGACAATATAAGCCTCCCTATAAGTCTGTGTTAAATAAGTATTAATATTTTCTTATCTACCACATTTGATTTCAGTTAGACTGTATAGTTTCTGTACTTGAAAGCTGCTTGTTGCTTGCAAGGCATTAATGTGAGCTAATCCTTCTCCTATGGAGCAAGTAGTCAGTATGACACATAAATGGCTAATAAATGCAAGAGCAGGACAAGATGAATGTGTGTGTTTAAATTAGCACTGTATCAATCACTAATTCGTGACAAGGTTCAAAATAGTTAATATTTTTCCAAAGCAAATCTTATGTACATGAAATAACTTGGCTCTCTAAACCCAGACTTCTCAGGGAGCGTATTTGGTTTAGCACTAACAATACATAAAAAAATAGAGAGGCAATTTACAGAAGGCAAGTTGGTTGAGAGCTGAATCACTGGAATGGATGGGTATGATGTTGGTTTTTCTAGGTGTGTGCAGTGGAGGAAAGAGTCATGATCATATCTTTTGATGCGAAAACAGAGATGATTGGAAAGTGACAGATATTGTACCTGTATGTCTCATCTGTCCCCTTGGGTCAGCACTGAATTTCTCTTTTAGTGGCATTCTAGAAAATCCATCATTCTATAATAGCACTGTTCACATGGTAGACACGCTGCAATTGAAGTGTTATTAATATATAAATACTTTCACAACATAAACCTTTATAGCACTGCACACTGGGTCTTTAAACATCCTTCACTGACAATGCAAGTATTCTCTGAGACTCGCATGCACGGTTATCACATTATACAAAAATATTACATTGCAGCAAGAAGTTAAAATCATACGGTAGAGTTTTCAGGAAGTTCACATGAAATATGTACATCTTTTCTAGCTTTACCTATATTTTCTCCTTTTCCTAAGCTCCAACGTTTTTTGAACCCAAACTCACAGTTTTGAAAACATTCTTCATCTCATCCCATTTTTCAGGTTATTGCAAGGTAGTGATGTTAACAGTTGGAGGAACTCTCCATGGCTTGAAACAAAAAGGCTTCAACAGTGTTAAACATGAAATTGCATTTTGGAACCTATATGCTTGCTGGGCCACAAGTGTCATTTAAATTTGCTCCCTTCAATATGAAGGGTATACGATCCTTTGATTTTGGGAAATCTGGTGAAGGATGCTGCAGTTTAATGACTACAATAAAAAATGGAAGGTATTCCCAGTTCTGCTCTATGGTAAAGTCTGGGACCTAGGGTAACTATTTAAACTCTGAGGTTTTTATGTTTCCTTTTTTTTTTTGCCTTTAAGGTTTAGATTAAAATACAAAATACATATCTGTGATTTTATTTATGAACTCCTAAACTCCACAGAGGAGTAACTGCCAAATCTTATGGTCCTTTTCATACAGGAGAGCCGACTGGGTGATCTAATAGTTTTTTCCAACCTTCAGATCTATGAATATATGAATAATTTTGTACTTTACAGAGATAGCAAGGTTTAATTAACCAACATTAGTGGGGCCAAATCAGAACACCAGTATAGATGGTGAGACAGAAATACAATCCAGGATCTCAGTCAATTTAAACTGGTGTTGACTAACTCAGGACAGTGGTCTCTCAGGGACACTGGTGCCAGGTAACCCAGAAGTCTCTGTTTGGGTCTATTTGTTAAATAGAATGGGTATAATCGAAGTAACTCAAGACTTATAGTGGGAGAAGTGAGAGGAAAATATGTCCTTTTCTATAAGCAGGAACACAGTTAGGTGAATAATTCATAACAAATCATTTATTTATTTATCATATTTTATCTCTTTTTCTGTGCAAGATTTGTCCATATACGGGCTGTTATTTTCTCCCATGTATTCATTATTCACTGTATTATTTCTCTGAGCAATTTTTGCTCTGAAGATTGTCTGTTAGAAGTTTATTGCAAGCATTCATTATTCAAAATTTGTGCTGTTCATCTTAGAAATGTGTCACCTAGTATATTTTTGTTTCTTTGCTTGCTGATTGGTTGAGCATAATTCTTAGATTTCCAGCGTGAACCATGAATTGGAAACTTGGTTTTGATGCTTACTATTAAATATCATTTATGAGTTGCTGTGTTGATAAATAAACTCAATTCTTATAAGATCCATGAAGATATCAAACAAATGGATGCAGCCATTTTATGTTCCTTAAAGTATCCGACATATTCTTATTGGATATTTTTAGGAGCTAGCATTTGCAAAACCCATTATAATTTTTCTTCTGTTCTAGCTTCAACTTGAAGTCACAACTGAAATGCAAACAGCTCTAGGGAAAGTCGGTCACCTGTCAGAGATGCTCCACAACAGTTGAGACAAAAGGAGAGACTGGAATAATTGTATATACTTCATATAACTAGAATATTGCTAAAGCACTTTCACCATTTACTTGATATAATTTATCACTTAAGCTACATATCTGTGAAGACATTCTATTTACACTGTGACAAACTCTGTGTTCATTAAGTTTATTTATAGACATGTTTGCCCAATTCTAATGTTAATTTGTTGACATCACTTGGAAAATTGTCAGTAATATAGGAAATGATATGCATTGCCCATTTGACTTGGTGTTTTGTCTCTGATGCTGGCCAACACAAGAGTTTTCTGAAGGTGAAGGAAGCCTGCATTAGCAAACACATGATAAACAATTGTGGTGGGTTGACCCTGGCTGGACGCCAGCTGCCCACCAAAGCCGTTCTATCACTCCCCTCCTCAGCTGGGCAGGGGAGAGAAAATACAACGAAAGGCTCATGGGTCAAGATAAGGACAGGGAGAGATCACACACTAATTACCGTCACGGCCAAAATGGACTTGACTTGGGGAAATTAGTTTAATTTATTACCAATCAAATCAGAGTAGGGCAATGAGAAATAAAAACTAAATCTTAAAATACCTCCCCCTGCCCCCCTTTTTTTCCAGGCACAGCTTCACTCCTGATTTCCTCTACCTCCTCCCCCGCAGCAGCACAGGGGGATGGGGAATGGGGGTTGGGGTCAGTTCATCACACGTTGTCTCTGCTGCTCCTTCCTCCTCAGGGGCAGGACTCCTCACACTCTTCCCCTGCTCCAGCGTGGGGTCCCTCCCATGGGAGACAGTCCTCCACAAACTTCTCCAACGTGGGTCTTTTCCACGGGCTGCAGTTCTTCACAAACTGCTCCAGTGTGGGTCCCTTCCACAGGCTGCAGTCCTTCAGGCACAGACTGCTCCAGCGTGGGTCCCCCGTAGAGTCACAAGTCCTGCCAGAAAACCTGCTCCAGCGTGGGTGGGCTCCTCTCTCCATGGGTCCAGAGGTCTTTCCAGGAGCCTGCTCCAGCGTAGGCTTCCCACAGGGTCACAGCCTCCTTTGGGCATCCACCTGCTCTGGTGTGGATAGTGGATATCTGCCTGACCATTAACCTCCATAGGCTGCAGGGGAATCTCTTCTCCAGCACCTGGAGCACCTCCTCCCCCTCCTTCTTCACTGACCTTGGAGTCTGCAGGGCTGTTTCTCTCACATATTCTCACTCCTCTCTTCAGTTGCAATTGCTGTTGTGCAGTGTCGTCGTTCCCCCCTCTTCTTCAATCTGTTATCCCAGAGGCAATACCACCATTGCTGATGGACTCGACCTTGGCCAGTGGCAGGTCCATCTTGGAGCTGGCTGGCATTGGCTCCATTGGACATAGGGGAAGCTTCTAGCAGCTTCCCACAGAAGCCACCGCTATAGCCCCCCTGCTACCAAAACCTTGCCATGCAAACCCAATGCAACAATCCTTTAAACTCTATCCCCTCCTACACCCTAACAGACACTGTTCAGTGCCAGAGCCTAATTTTCCTCACTTATATGAAATTCAGATTAATACAAGTTCTGACTGACACTTCTGAAGGCAATTCTGAAATTTTCAACAACTGGCAGAGAAAAAGACCATAAATCTTCATGTTAAAAAAGTAAGTAGAGGAGAAGCATCACAGCACCCTATGCTGGTAGAGTTTAGTAATCACCAGAATTAAATGTTTTGCTTTAATTTTCTCTCATGATATTCTTCCAAAATATTTTCTTATCGAACAGCTTGATTTCCATGATTTCTCTCTGCCATATCTATCAACATTTTAACAATGTCCTTTTGTTATTCACATAAGTGATGTTCCAGCTTCAAGTTAACCCAAAAGTTTTCTCATTCCAAGTCCTTTTCTGAAGTCATATTCCCTGGCTGCATATGCCAGGTTGTTCCCTCAGCACTTAGTCTGTGCCAGTTCCTCTTCAATGCTGCTTGATTTCAGCAGGGAGTCAGGAAAAGCTTTGGGTTGGTTCTCTCTCTCAGTTCTGAGTACTCCAATTTTTTTTCCCCAATTTACAGAGGTCACTAGGTGTGGGAGTGGGCTTTCTGGCAAAGTACGAAAAAAGGAGTTAGTTTTGTGATCATATGCAACTAACCTACATTATGTTATCTTTGAGGGTCAAATAATTAAAATCGGGATAACTGCATCTCCTATGACATACTATTTTTATTAACGTGCAGCAGTACTGGATATAGTCATTGATTTCTTGCACAGTCTAAAGTTCTTTTTGTGCAAATGATGTGTAAAATGGCTAATGGCTTTGACTACATTTATGTGTGGCAACTGCTTTTTGCAAGCATCTGTTTAATCCTCCCTTTAAGAAGATTAAAAATACAACTGAATCTTTATATGCCCAGTCACTGTAAACTTAGGGAGGGAATTGTCTGAGGAAGAAGCTGCCATTAAAGGTATTTGTGAATCAGCACAAAAAGGCTTTGTCT
This sequence comes from Haliaeetus albicilla, assembly GCF_947461875.1. Lineage (NCBI taxonomy): Eukaryota > Metazoa > Chordata > Aves > Accipitriformes > Accipitridae > Haliaeetus > Haliaeetus albicilla. Next base: position 57,753,743 of record NC_091483.1, on the reverse strand, counting down.
GTCATAGCACATTCTATTGCTATGCTTATCAACCCCAGCAGCAAAACAGAATGAGGGAAAATTCCTGGTTTAGTGAAAAGTCAGTCATCATTTCCCCATGGCATGTTGTTTTTAGATGTTTTTGAAGAGTTTGGGAGAATCCGGCTTTATGTTCAAAGTCATTGAAGTTCCTGGTGAATGCATGTATAGTTATCAGTACAAACCTGAGTCATCTAGTTGCAAGCAACTGCATAAATTATGTGTATAGGTGTTTCCTGGGTAGGTCTAGCTGTAGTTATATTATAAAAGGGAAGAGATCAGTTGCGCAGTAACAGTAACACTCATCCTGGAGCAATGTATCAACTTCAGAAAGTCGGCTCAGCATAAACCCCATTTCTCTGAGTCATCTCAGTTGTGAACACAGGCTGTCAGAAGAAGTGGAAAGAACTGAAAAATTGGTCATCATATAAAAAATACTTAACATAATGAAGAAAAGATTTGTATTCTAAATCCTTTAAATTCGGTATGAAATCTATATATTCAACGTAAGTATATTACAGAAGTATGCTAATTCTAATTAACCTTGTCAAATGGAACTCATTCAGATGAAAAACTGTATAATTATAAGTAACTTTTCAGACTGTATCGAGGAAACCATTCAATGCAAAGACTGATGTACCTATCTAGAAAAACTGAAAAACTGAAGGAATTTGACACATGGAGAAAATTGAGAAGGAAAAAATTGGCTTTTAGCTGAGATTTGAAGAAAAACAGGGCACTAAAAAACTGGAGAGGAGGTTCTTCTCATCCTCTTTTCCCCTTTTCTTTTATACAAACTTTCTACCTCATCGGGACATCATAATCTTTCTCCCATCTGCACTGTCCCTCTGATCTTAGTGTTTTCCCTTCAAGCTGGAGCCCTCTGCAGCTGAGGGCCTGATCCAGGGACTGGTGAGGTCCCTGTGAACTGCAGCCAGTCCCTGTTACCTGCTCTTGCTGGAAGAAGCAGCCATCAGGTTCAACGCTGCCAGAAGCCCCGGGCATCCACAGACCCGCTCGAGTTGCGCTGGGCAAGGTGATTATGTCTCAGTGAATTAATTACACAAGAGGTTAGCTCAGTGCTTGATGCTTACTACAGAAATGGGATGTCCTGCCTTCCCCATTAATTTTATTTGGGATTAGGATTGCTCTACATCATTGAAAATACCTCTCCATGCCCTGCATTGTGCAATTCTTTTGTGTATTCTTTTGTCTAAGAAGCAAAGAAGGTGCCTTCAACTGTGTAAGATTCAGGGCTAAAAGCATTATTACTATTTTCATAAACAGCAATGACAAGCTTCCAGTGAAACATATCTTGTGGGTAATAAATATACAAAATTGTTCTAATATCCCAAGTTTTCTCACTAGCTTGGCTGAGCCACCATAGGATTTTAGCGGATGGCAACCTCTTTGATAACGATCTGTATTCAGATCTTTTTTCCTCTTTACTCCTCAGCTTTCAAACTCTGCAGCTCTTTTTCCCTCTGCTGCCCAGTCTTCCACATTTCATTTTCGGTGATTCCTCACATCCCTTATGCAGTTTCCGCCCCCACCATCACTCTGTTGTTAAGCTGCATTTGCTGGGTCTTCCTTTCCTGGCGGTCATCTCTGTGAAGTCCTTCCCTTTCAACTGTCACTTTCAGAGCTCTCTCCTTCACTAGGAGCTATTTTTTTTTTTTTCCCTCCAGTGCCTCTTTTGCTCTAAGTGAAGTCAGTTCTTTCATCTCTGTTATCCACTCAGCTCTCCACTTGGAAGAGCTGTCTCAGTTCTCACTCCTGCAAAGCCTTTTGAAGGAACAAGCTCAAACAACGATCTTCCGTGCTCTGCTATTACGCCCAGCTCTCCCCCAAACAACCGGCTGCTTTCCTTCTCCCTGCACGCTGATTTTATCCAGAGAACATTTCTCTCTCCTTCCACTGACTGACTTGACTGATGCCCACCTCTCACTGCACTGCCCTGACTATCCCCCCGCCAGTTTCAAGGGCACGCAACCACAGTTTCGCCAGCATAAACTGCTTAGATGTTTATGAAAAGGTTCTAGTAACTATCACTTAATGATCTCTGTAGCTTGCTAAACAGCAGGAGATATAGTTTTTCTTTAATTTGTGTCAAATATTTTCATAATACAGAATAAAACAGAGCAACAGGTAAAACCATGTTGAGATCACGCCAGAAAACAGACGCTTATTTCAAGACCTGCTTCCGAGGCAGAAGTATTGTTTGCTTCAAACTAATTCAGCATGAAACGGCATTTTATGTTTCTCTGGAGAAGTCATACATGTTCCCTTAAACGCTTATGAAACAGCTTTAGTCTGGAGTAAAATCTGTGATGAGTCTTAATCAGAAATAACCTAAGAAGGTTTGCAGCAGGAAAAGTAATGTTATATCTTACTTTAATAAGTGTTTACAGCTCTGCTTTTCAAGAAAAATATTTTGTGGGTTTATGTCCTTCTAATATTTCTGTGGAAAATACAGTAATACATACTGTATTTAATTTGTTTCTCTAAACCGTCAATATCTCTATCAGCCACAACTAAAAATCAACAGCTAGTTTCTAATTTCTTAATTATGTAATATTATATGTAGTCTCAGTAACGAACAATGTCATGTGAGTGCAAATGTAAAATCTGAAGTAATGATAGTCACACTTCAAAGCTATCCAAAAGTTTCAAAGATCATCCAAATTACTTTGATCTGGAAACTGTGTTAGAAACCTCACAGCCAAAGATCTTTCCTCCATTCTTCCACAGAACAGGACTGAAAATGTGAGTCTCTTAAGCAGATCTCTACTGCTTTTCTTAACTAAGGAAAATGATATGTGGACACCTGGGGTGTATTTATCTTCTTTTAAGTTCACAAAACCTTAAAAAACCTTTGCACTGGGATTACAGCTGTCAAGAGTGAGAAAATTCTGTTGCATACACAAATGAGAGATTTTGACTTTTGGGCTTTATACTGAGTTGTATTGGAAATGAGAAATTTGAAACACTTCAGTAAGAAAGGATTTTTTAAGTTAATGGGCAGAAATGTTTTGTTTCAACAGCACTAAAGTTTTTTTTTTCACCTTTTTATTTTATATATGAAATGATACAAAAATATTTCAACTTGTAAGAGAAAATTTTTCAAAATTATATTCTATTGTGAAAATGTAACATTAGAGTATCCTGTTAATGCCAGAAATTTATTCTTGTTTAAAACTATATCTTAGCAAAATATACATGTTGGCAAAGTATTCTGCTTCAACAGAAAACATCTTCTAAAGGGGAATTTGTTAGTCTCATGTTTTTCTCTTTTCCAATCTGAAAATTTCTCCAGATTTGAAAAGGTACTTAAATATGCTTTTAGACTAGTCACAAAAAGGACTTTAATATTAAAAAAAGCAGGGGCAGTCTAACTTCATTTTATTTTGCTAAGATCAAATGAATGTAATTCAGGGGTCTGGATATAACAAAGTGTATGACAGGGCTAAATCCTAACGACTAACCCACAATAGGTATTCTTCTTGGACAAAAACACCAGCGTTGCTCAAGAGGTGCTTACAAGCAAAGGGCTTTATATTCAGAGGTGTGTGTGTGCAGAATTATAATAGTGTCATGAGTAGAGAGCCCATAAGCATTATATTGAAAAAAAAAGTAAATTAATAAATAAAACCTGAAAGATTTGAAAAGTGCAAGTGAGATTACAGTATTTTTCTCCCTGCAGAAGTGCAACTTTGTTTTCATTTACTCATACAAAAGCCATTAATGCTAAACTTCCTTTATTGTGCTAATTGTAGCCACATTCAGAACATACTCCTTTGTAGGGAACTTGTCCTGCTAAATAAGAATCAATTTTTCATTTGGTCATAAACAGAACTGAAAGTGCAGAACAACCCCTTGTCAAATTAAAACCAGCGTAAATTCCCAAAGTAAATTATGACATATTTAAATATTGAATAGAAAATGAAGCAACATTCAAACAAATACTTGGCTAATGGCAAAAAGGAGTGGGAATGGTTAAACTGTGCATCATACCCATACACCATTATACGAAGTCTTGCTGTGAAGTTGGGGAATTCTTTGATGGAGATGATTGGAAGAGTTGCTTGGAACATTATACGTATCCAATGACACTGTTGAAGTGAGATTTTACCTGCTGTGTGGTAAGTTTACTTACAGAGCTGCCTGGAGCCTGAAACCAGGCTGGGTGTGAGGGCTTGGGCAGGGAGGGCTGGGGGATGGCTCTGGGGGGGGACACAGGAGGGGGCACTGCCCTGAGAGGAAGGCTGGGAGGCGAGGGGAAGAACAGGGAAGGGTGCAAGGGGGAAGGGAGAAGGAATGGTAGAAGAGGTGGGACAAAGGCCATATACTCCACCGCAGCCACCAGGGACAAGTCCTGGCCCCTCACTTCGATGAGCTATGCCAAGGAGCTGAGGGAGCTGCAAAGGGGGAGAGCAAGGAGACCTCTTCCCTTTGACTATAGCCCCCTAAACCCCATCAGTTCCTCCTTCAGCACTCACTTTCACTCACACTTCACTTCTCTTTAGTTCATTTTCCCACTACGTCAGAAATGTTCTCTGGGCTCTGGACAAGGCCAACAGGTAACGACCGAAAGTGAAGAGGCTGTGCCACATGAGCCTGCTCACAGCACTAACCCTGTCCCTTCCATGTAGCACTCACTACTTAAAAACCCCCTCAGTCAATCAGTGATATTTCATGTAGGGTTTGGCGTACGGAAGATCTCGCGATGTCACGGAAAGTTAGAGGGTTAGTCGCAGCCTTATGATGTGTCTGTAATCCCGCCTACCCTTGTTAGTATAAAAGGAATTGACTGCGCAATAAAAGGCGGAAGTTGGCGCTCACACTGTGTGTGTTATCTGTCTCTTTCCCTGGTCTGGGGTTGACCAGTGATCTATTCGTGGCACCTTGATATGCAGCGAACGCTACAATTTCACCATACAGGTGGACAATGCCAGACGGACATAGAAGCAAACGGTTTCTTTTGCTGCTCAGAACCTACAATCACTGCAAGAAACAGCACCAGTTTATTTGTGAATGATATGGTTTGATGTCCTTGCCCTTTGGCTATGGTATTGCCTTGCAAAATAGCTTGGTAACTACATAACACCACAAATTTAGCACAGTAGTATACAAGCAATTTCTGTATGAGCTATAGAAGCTGCAGTTTGAACTGCCAATACCTTACACTAAAGACCATCAATTCATGATCACTGGGCTGGGTTTTCTTTTCTTTCCTTTTGCTTCCTATGGTCTCAGCAGTGTCTGAATGCTGTGAGTGTCACAGGGACAGCAGGCAACTGTGGGCAACCCAGGGAAGGTGTCAACTGAGGATTGATTCCCAGGTCATCAAGAACAACCCCTCTTATTCCAAGCATCTAAAAGAAATGACCTGTGGAGCTGGACAGAGACCAAATCCCATTTTTTTTCAGGCTGAGATCAATGCCCAGCTTAGCTGGATGCTTTCAGGAACAGCAGGAAATGATGAGTAGAGTGCTCACAAGCGTTGTGAGACACGGTACCTCTTATTGACCAACTGTATTAGAAATGATGAGAAAATCATTGGAGCTCTGTTACAGTTTACTGATTCCCATGGTGGAGGGAGGGAGGGAGTGTAAGTCCTATATCTTCCATAACAAAGATTTCTGAGGTAGGCATGGCCTTACCTCGAAAAATGAAGTGTGTTATTAGAGGTAACAATATGGGGAGGTATAGGTCGTATAAACATTCCAAGCCTTTGATCACAGCCACATATTGGGATGTGCTATTTATCTGTACAGTATACCATGAGTGTCTTGGAGGACAAACTGCCCCAAAAGTCACAATTTTAATCTCAGCCACAAATGGTGCTTGCAGTCTCACACAAATTTGCATTTTGTAGCTGTTTATAAAAAATGCCTGTCTTGGAGTGCATGCTTGTTCTAGCAGGTCTGAGTCTGACTTTTCACCTCTCTGAAAAAAGTTAAACAGCAATAAAAGCTTGCTCAGAAACACAGCAGTGAGGTATCCTCACAAAAGAGTGCTATGAGAAATAAGAGAAATAATAATAATAATAATAATAATAATAATAATAATAATAATAATAATAAAGTAGGTATCATTTGTGGTTTTTTTTTCCAGAGTCTGACACAGAACCTTACCCAGGGGGAAAACCTTCTGTCACCAATAAAACTAAACACTGGTAATTTCTGTGACATGGAAATACCTCTGCATATTTGTGCATCTGAGACAGCCTTTGGTGTCTTTGGATTTATTTGCAATTCTTTCTTTCTCTGTTATTCTAGTCTCTTGAACACAAAAATAAGTGTGCTTAGCACATTTGTAACAAATTTTAGCTCAGTTATTTTATGATTGCAGCCATTCATGGTTTCGTTTTCTCCTTTGCCTCAACTTTTCTAGTATAATGAATAACTTTTCTGTGTAGCACCATGTAAACAGGTTGTAAAAAGGCCCTGAATTTACACAGGTAGTATATTCGCTATATTGTATGGTTTTATACATCCATACTTCAGTATCTGTAATATCACAGTGAGTGTTACGTTCTGAAGCATCCAGTTACCCACCAAAGTAATTTTAGACGGGTTTTGCAATAACTGTTCTGTACATTCGATTCCATCATTGATTGTAAAGGTGACCCAAAACACCACTGTTGCAGGTTTCCCTATTATAATACTTTTCAAATTGACTGAATAACTTCATGCTACTTAGTGGCATCCTGTTCCTTTTGGAAGAATAAGTTTCAAAAGGTATATTTCATCTCTACCAAGAACAGGGTGCAGGGAAAAAGATGATTCCTGCACAGCACATGACTCAAAATAGTGTGATACAGTGTACAAGGAAAAAGTTAACCCAGACACCAAGTAAAGAAAGAGCTGAAAATAAGCCTGACTTTCAGGAACAGAACAAAAATGAAGGTAGTCTTTTCACACAGATGGAGCGGAACCCCCCCCCCCGCTGTTTTTTTCACAGGACAGAAAATAAACTCTGAGTAAGTAAAGTTATCTGATGGGCTAGAGGTCCTGTGGAAAAGCCTGAGAAGAGATAGTATCTTTCTGTAGGTGAAAGGAGACTAATGTTACAGGAAGTTATTTCCAAAATTTAAGGGAAAGAGATTTTATAGCAGGAAGGGTCCAACAGATCCTTCTGAATGAAAATGCAAAATGAACTTGGGTGTACAGCATGCAATGGAATGAACACATTGGGGAAGGAGCTTCTCTATTTCAGTCTGGATGGGGAAACCTCAGGGCAGACATCAGGAGCAGATACAGCAGCAACGGGCAGAAAAACTTGCTTTATCATAGCACGGAGTGGAGACACCCTTTGCTTACGTGACGTCCTCACCAGGGACTCTGTGGATTCAGGCCTCCCATTATTCCTCACATCTTGCTGGGGTCTGTGGCCATTTGTTTCACCTGGGGACTGGCACCGTCAGCAGCCTCTCCCTGGCTGATGGGCAAGGGCTGCTCCTGAGGCTGAGCAGAGGGGGAAGGCCTTAGAACCACTTGTTCTTCACCCACCTGGCTATCTGCATTGGTGCTGTGTGCTCTCAGTGGCGATAAATCAGACTGTCCACAAGGAAAATCCTGAGGTGATGAGGTCAAGGGTCATGAGACATGACAGTATTACTGTAGTAATGGGAAAAGTGGTATCCACTGTTAAAAGAAGTGATACCTTGTTAGCTTAACTAATACCAAATAAAGCATGGTTATTCTACTTTTTGTGGAAAAGGCAATACTTAGTGAGAAAAAGGGAGGCAGATCCTGGAACAGTATTCTTGCAGTGAGGATGTCAAAAGATAGATTTTGACAAAAAAAAATTGCAATCAAACTTTTTTCTTTCAGGTCTTAACTTCAAAACTGAATGTCTCAACTGTGAGATAGGATTTGAGAATGCACCCGTGCATCCTTAGTCTCCTGCTATTTGCCTCTATGTGCATCTCACAGATATAGCTCATGAAGATGTAACTTCAGAATCAGGATCCATGTAAATTCTTGAAAACATTAATAACATTTCAATAAATAAAATTTCACTTACAGTGCTAATAGCACATTATTAATGGCTTTGTGCTTGTGTACTTGAGACATATCACCATGAAGTTTAAACATGTCTTTGCACAGCAAAATAGGTAAATCAAACCTGCTGGGATCTTGTGAATTGTGAATATGTATTTCTATGTAGTGTGTTCCACTGACTCTTCAAGCTGTTTGTTTGCATAAAAATATTTCAAGTGCTTTCCAGTTAAGTCTTCAGTCTTTAGTCTTTAGTTAAGCCTTTAGCTTTTCTGTATGTTACAATAACAGCAACTTTGAAAACTGGTCACAACAGTAGTTTAATTAAGCTGGATGGCTCTGACTGTCCCTTTTCTCTTCCCGAGTGTTGTGGTTTAACCCCAGCGAGCAACTAAGCACCGCGCAGCCGCTTACTCACTTCGCCCCAACCCAGTGGGATGGGGGAGAGAATCAGAAAAAAAAAAGTAAAACCGTGGGTTGAGATAAGAACGGTTTAATAGAACAGAAAAGAAAAAACTAATAATGATAATTATAACAATAATAAAATGACAATAAAAATAAAAGGATTGGAATATACAAGTGGTGCACAATGCAATTGCTCACCACCTGCCGACAGACGCCCAGTTAGTTCCTGAGCAGTGATCCCCCCAGCCTCAGTTTATATACTGGGCATGGCATCACATGGTATGGAATACCCCTTTGGCCAGTTTGGGTCAGCTGCCCTGGCTGTGTCCCCTCCCAACTTCTTGTGCCCCTCCAGCCTTCTCGCTGGCTGGGCGTGAGAAGCTGAAAAATCCTTGACTTAGTCTAAACACTACTGAGCAACAACTGAAAACATTAGTGTGTTATCAACATTCTTCTCATACTGAATCCAAAACATAGCACTACCAGCTACTAGGAAGAAAATTAACTCTATCTCAGCCGAAACCAGAACACTGAATATTGTTGCTTCCCAGGCAGAATTATTGTCTGAGATGCAGTAAAGCTGCACTAAATGTGGTGCTTACCTGAGCTTGGCTGCTTGCACGTGGTTTTAAAAATCAGCAACATAGCTTCTGTCTTCTTGTGTTACAGCAATACAAGCAACCTGATGTTAACAGCTCTGAAAAAAATGGAATTTCAAGTGTTCCCCTATTGCTTATGGTATCACCTTGCTTCCAGCCTTCAAGTCACTGAAGTAAATGTGCACTAACTATAAAAAGTGTTGGAATAAAATGTGCAGGAATTATAGAATGAATCAGAATAACAAGGAGTAGATGATCTTTAACATACAGAGTGTTATCACAAAACAAACCAAGGAATAACCTATTCCTTCTTTAATATACTTTAATAAGAATTCTCTCAGGTTTTACTGGTTAGAAGAGGTACATCTTCAGAGGTGTGTAACTTCTCCTTTGCCTGTGTCCTTTGCACCAACTGTAAAATAGTCCTTATTTTATGGTGTATTTAAGGGATTACTAGGTTTTGCTGACAATTGGGGTCACTTTTGGAAGGCCCTGGTCTCTAAGTCCCATGATCTCTTTTGACAGTCTGATTTGTACATTTATAGAATATACTACTTTAAAGTCATCTATCTGTCCTTAACTATCCTACAGCCTCAGCTTCTTTCTAAGGTACAACACCGTTTGCCTATGCAATTGTAATTCTTACGCCTTTAATGAAATTAAAGAGACTTCGCTTACTGCCATCCACCTTAAGCAGAACTTCGTATCTGCACTCAACTCTGCTGAGATTGTGTTTGATTTGGAAACTAGCAAATCTGCCACCTCTCTCCACAGCCAAACTAATGTCAGAAACATGCTCCAAAAGAAAATACTTCTGTGTGGATGTGTGTTCCTGTGGCCATGTCCTTTACTTGGTGAAGAAAGATAAAGTTTTACTTGTTTTTCTGACAATGTATTACCCCTACCAAGAGAAAGATTTATGTCTTTCTCCTTGGCACAAGAGCTTGAAGGGGCAAAGGCCCCCAAAGGAAGCATCTGGATTTGTACTAGGCACAGAGCAATGTATATTTTTCTACCAGGTCAGTTGCTTGACAAAGCATGGCAAGAAGTATCCTTCCGCTGTCACTTTGCTGTGGCTGTGGAGAGAGTAGGAATTTTGTTGGCTGGTGTCTAACTTACAATTTTGATGTGTCTTATGCACCTTAAAAAATGTTGCTAATTTTAATATGTTGAATGATACTTTGACAATGGTATTTCTATGTTACCTGACAAGGAAGCAAGGCTCCTAAAGGCTTTTGTTCCTTACTGCCAATTCCCTCTGTGGAGTTTGAGAATGCACAGAGAGATAACATGATACAGTATTCATATTAACCTCTCCTTAAAGCTAGTTGTTTCCTGACAAAAACATTGCCTTACAAGAGACCTACTGTTCAGAAAAGCTAATCCATACGATGCATTCAAATAAAGCAGGAGGTTTGAATATGAGGCATTTTAAAATTATAATCATGCCCTAGCTGCTCAGTTTGTGTTTTGATGTATTTCCTGGAGCTCAGACCCAGGGAAGGGAATTTGCAATGTCTTGTCTAAATGATTCCTAGAATCCTCATCAGCATTACCATTCTGCACGTTAGAAGCTGGCTGAAATTTGGAATTCCAAACAGTTTTGACAAAAATATTTTAGGAAATTTTTGAGGATAATTTTTCACACTTCCCTGCTTCTTTAAGCAGATCTATAGTTTTTTCTGTATATCAAGATACGCTACTGATATCTCAGGGAGGGGTTTTTTTTAGGCAAAACTCTCAACTGTGATTAACATTCAAATGTGATTAACATTCAAAACCGTGTTAGTCTCACAAAATCCAGATATTCAGCTTTATATATTCAGCAGGAATCTACACAGCTCTACTAGGACAAATTTTAACAGTAGGTCATTTTTGGACAAAACCACAACACAATATCATGCGTTTTATCTAATGAATATTTCATGTTAAAGGCATAAACAGTCTTAGAAGCAGGGACCAGAAATTAATACCTTCTTTCCAGTAAGTGCCCTCACTGAGGGGTCACCAGATCTTGTTTTTTCAAGCACTTCTTGATCCCATAAATCCTGAACTATTTCCAACACAGTGTCAGAATTTCAACAGGAACCTGTAAGTCAGGGTATTGCCCCAGCTGCTGGAAATATAGATCTGTCACTGAGAGGAAATTGAACATGGGTAAGTGCTATAAAAAGGGATGGGAAGAAGCATTGTCACATTATTTTTCTTCTCATATGATTTAAAAGAAGTAATTCATATGTGCACCTCTGAGTGGTTTTGTCTTTCTGTCTATCTTGAAGACAGTAGTCAGGCCTGCAATGCTGAAGCAAATTTCCTAAACACAAAGGGTGCTGAAAATAATGCCTAGTGCCAAACTCAGGGTTCGAACTTACAGCTGTGAGATCTTTCACCACTAGGATCAGCTGCAACTCCCATCTTTCCAGGGCAAGTGTCTTTTTGTTTTATCTAGCTCAAAGCCTTTTGAGACTGATCTAAATCTCTTCACTGATTGCAGTGAACCTTTGATCTTTGTTCTGTAGGTCGTACTGCTAAACATGACACTTAAGGATCTTGGTTAAGCATATATTATTGCTCTCTCCAAATCACAATGAATTATATGATGTTGCCTCTGGACCACAGTATCTTTGATTTTAAGACTGTGACTTCCATAAAAAGTTCTGTCTGTGTTATAACCACACCAGTATTTATTCACAACTAGAAGAATATGTCGATTGACTGACTGGTTGCTATTATCAAGCCCAAGTTCTATGGCAGATGTTATTGTCTGCCAGAGTTTTACATAAGGACTTCCTATAACCATTGATTGCTGCCTCAGGATCCTCATAATCTGACATTATTTTCCTATGGATTTTCCTGTTTCTGTGTTCCAAGTCTCCAGCTGAAAAGCTTACTGTCCTGAAAGCTGGATTGCAGTACCCCACCTGTAACTCTTAAGAAAAGTTCTTAGAATTGAATCCGTAAAAAGCAATGAGTTTCACTTTCATGGTTTCAAAACAGCAGTTTTAGCTGTACCAATTTTAGAAAGAAATGGGAAAGAAATGAGTGGCCAGAGCATACTTTTTCCCCTCTTATCTCTGCTTCCTCTCTGTTCTGTCATAAAGTATTTGCCATGTAATGATTCTCACTTGGGAAGAAAATTGTTTTATAATTTCAAATACAGGGTTTTAGTCTATGGAAAGTATATGTACATCATACTTTGGTGTCTATTACATCCTTTCTCTCCATTTTCTTTGTGTTGGAAATCTTCTAACTTAATTTTAAAGAAAAGATTGGCAGCCTACAAAGTATAAGGGCTTTATGCTAACATTTCTTGCACTCCTTCAGACTTCAGGTATATTAGTTACTCTTCTAGTTTAGTACCTGTTGCTTTGCCTTGTGCAAATTCTCTACCCGAAACCCACACTTTTTCTTTGCTTGTATCTCTTTGGTTTTATCCTGTTCTATTCTCTTTCACTATCTCATTTTTTTCAACAGTTTAAAAAAAATATGCCTGCAAGCTACTTTCACCCATTCTTCCATGCCAAGAGATTAAACGCAACACCTACTAATACAGACTTGATGTCTTCACTTCTTACAGTCTTGATTGCTTCATTTTCTGCCATACTGCAGGAAAGAAAAATTGGTCTACAACTGTACTTGTGCTAAGGACTTTAATCCTTACTAGCTAGCCCCGGAGTGGTGCTCATCTCTGAGAACAGTTTTGCAGCATTTTTCTCATTAAACCACTGTTGTACTGTGCTGTCAGTACTACTCCTGAACAGTCCCTGACAATTCTTTCTGCAGGGAAAATGGGACAAGATTTTCTAGTTTTCTGGAAAATGTTATACACCTCTGGATGTCGGTACCCCTTTTTAGACCTGGCTTCAAAATGAAGGTCAGGAAGAAAGCTTAGCCCCTGCTTTGATCTTGCCACAAATGACAATTACCTGGGAAGACATCCCAGATACCTGGTATCTGAAAAAATCTGTAGTAGTCTGGGAAGTGGCTGAGCAGGGACCCACAGGAAAGCCCACAGCGCTCAGAACTGTAGATACAAGAGAGCTGCCTGAAAGAGGGTAGTTATTCTTGGATTGCTCTTTTTTTGTATAGTTTAGTCTTGTAGCAGTGTAACAGCCTTGCAAATAATAGTTTTATGTGTATAGTGTCCCTTCTGCACATAGAAAGCAAACTATACCATTCAGTGGTTAATCACTATAACCAATGCAGAATTGGAGGTGCAGAACTTCAGGAGGAGAATACATCAGTCCTTGGTAGTAGCCTAGTACCACCCTGCAAAACCTTTGTCAGGTTTTTAATAATCACTCCTGTACAAATTATAAGGAATAACATTTTCATGACAGATTTTATCTTATCTTTCTCCATGTTAATAGCAGTGAGTACATTAATATTAATACAGAACTGGACTGTTTCTACAGCAAGTGATATTAGAGATACTAATCGTGGCTATTCGTCTAGAGGTTATGGTAGATTATCAGAAAAATGCTGATGAAGCTTCTTCTGATATTACTCAAACTTTTGTTCAGTAGATTTTATTACTCCCATTCACAGAAGCTACCAAATAAATTATGTTCATGGTTTTAAGAGTGTAATGATGCTGGATGTTAATTGATGTTTATTGTAGGAACTTGTAAAATATCTTCTTGATAAAGTGACCAAAGAGAAGGAGTGAATACTGTTTTGTGAAGTGTTGATCAAACAAACCATTGATTCTTCTTACAGCAATTTTTATGAACTACAAATTAACAGTGTGAAAAGTTCAGCAAATACATCTTTGGGAATAATAAAGAGGTGCTATTCTACATTGCTGTTAACGATCTGATGAGAAAAATATATCTTCTTAACAGTCATATGCGGGCATACTAGTTCAAAAGAACAAAAGCTGGGGGAAGGGAAATGCATCATAGGCACCAGTCAACATTTTTAATAGGACATTTTATCTAGTCTTTTAAAGTAAAAAGCTGAAGTCAATTTTGTCAACATCTCATTATTTGGAAAAATCCTGAGGCGTTCAGAAGAGCAGCTCTAATGCCATTTTCTCTGCAGGTCCCAGGACCTGTGATGAGAACCTGGATTAGTATCTCTTCCATTCTGCATATATTATTTTTCTTTTCTGGTTTTGGATTTTATTTTTTTTTCCCCAAAGGAGTATCTCCCCCATTTATGGTGATTAGATATCTCATGAAAATAATGATTTCCACAGGACACCCCCCCCCTTTTTTTTAAGTTATGAAGGTGTCAGATGAAAAAGCAATGTATTAGAGATACAAATTCCAGTGGGTTAATTGCCTGAGTGCCTGGATGATTTGAAAACAGGACATTTCTCACTAGCATCCCAAAGAGAATCTATCTCATCAAATACACAATCAAAAATTTTTCAATTTCTTTTTTTGGATAGAGATTAATAATTACCCAACTTCCATACTGTTTTGCTGGCCAAGAAAACGAGCAATGGAAAATACAAGAGCATCCTGTGGTAAAGAGATAGCCTTGCTATATATTTATATGTATTTATACATCACATATAGATTTTTAAATTTTTTTTTTTCCTTTAGATACCAGGAACAGGAAAAAGAATTAAAAGCAAAGACATGGTGTCTTGAAGACAGACTCTCCCCTGTTGTCACACCTTAACCACAGCACAGCTGACACAGTTTGAGAGCCATTTAGGCATCCTGACTCTGACTCAGATGGTGGCAGAGATGTGAATTTCCTTTTTCTTCAAGCTCATACTAGGATCAAACTCCATGTTCTATGATGTACTCATTCTTTCTTCCAGGAAGGAAGACTCTCTGATTGACATTCAAAAGAAAGTACACTAAGATGGATGTGACTGGATTTCTTCTTTTTATAACATTTTGGATTCAGTATTAAAACTGATAAAGGTAGAAAACCCTCTTCTTTCTACATCTTTCAAGGAAAACTCAGAGATAGGATTTGGAAAACCTTTGCCTAGTCACTATAACTCAGAAAGTTGTTATTCATGAAGAATAAGCAAAGCATGATCCCCAAACATGTTCTGCTGTTGGCTGTCTCCTGTCTGCCTAGAGTTAAAACAACTGTAAGCTGAAAATAAAGATGTGCCTTCTTGGTGGCAAAAAGGTATATTTACACTTGTGTGGCTAGTCCTTGCTTCCTGACATAAATTCAATGCTCCAGTTACTGCAAGCCTTGATGTGTTTATGGAAAAGTGATGATAGGAATATGAGACTCCTGCTGCCTCCTGCTGCAGTCTCAGGGAAATACCACTCATGCTAAAAATTGGAAGGCTCCTTTTTGTCCTACTTTGAATTACTATATAATTAAAAGGTAGAATTTTTATGAAGAATTCAGTGTTAAATCAAATCTCCTTCCAGTGAAGGTCACGTTTAAGTTCTATGACTTTCACTGAAGCAGATTTAAGCCACTAAGTTGTTTGGAAAATTCCCTTAAAGATCTGTTAAACACATTATTATATTGACCTACGTTATACTCTAAAAAGGTAGTAGTAGCTGTTCCACTATAAATTTTTCTGTAAAAGTTGAGACAATTCAGATATTTTGAGGCTTTACCCACGTATTGTAATCTTAGTGCAATTTAACATACATTTGCTACTGAAAAGCTTTCTATAGCTATTTCTCACTACTGTTTCCTGTCAAGGAACAACTAATTTTTTCTTCTGATTTGTTGACTGTCAAAATAAGTAGATGGACAGAACAATTGCAGTTAAAATGTTATACTGTCATGTTTATAAATATTGCAGAAAACCTCCATATCATTTCCTGTGGAGAATCACATCACAAAAAGTTGGCAAGTGACAAGAAAACTGCTGTGGAGCAGTGCTAACAACTTCTGCACCTCATGTGGCCTTGAGTTCAGCTAACTTGTGTTCAGAGCTGGGCATTTTTCAGACTATGTGGGTGACTTTGGCCTGTGATCTTAACATGATGGGCAAATACCAAATACCTGTGTTTCTGTAAGTTGTTCTTACTTCTGAAAATCAGGTTTGTTTCTGGAGTCCCTTTAATGTATCCTTTCCCAGATGTTCCAGTTATTTGTGTATGCTGAGGATTTTCCCTTGCCATCTGGTCTCTCTTGCCTACCAGCTGAGTCTGATATGTGCCTCTCTTAAGAGCAAGTGTAAGCGCTTGTGCTAAGACACTTGCTTTCCAGCATAAGTGGAGAGCTTGCACTCTCACCTTCTAGTTAAGTGAGGCGTGATCTTTCTCTACGTGAGATATCATTACTACCTCTTGGACCAGAGCTTAAAAATACAGGAGGTAAAGGAAGGGTGTATCACATGAAGAAACTTCACCCTTGTCCTTGCCTTTCCCCTTCCTTCTCCTTCTTCCCATCTGATTTCTATTTTTACACAGTCTGTTCTAATGGCGCACAAACACACGCAGACACAGACACAGACACGCACACACCTCTTGTCTCAGGATGTTAACGAAGATAGAGTTGGAAGAACACAGTGCAGGGCATTGTAGATGGAATATGTGGAATACTGTCTGAAGGCTGGAAATTACGGGATTAAGCACAAAGTCTACAGTTCCACAGTGTTGGCTTCCAATACTTGCAGAAGTGGTTTGAATTGTTGTAGGAAGGAATGCAAATAAATACACTGTCTACATTCTGTAAAGTGTCAGATAATTATACACTTCATATCAGACACTGTTTTTAAGATCTGCAGTCTAACAATATAATACCGTAATTATAAACATAGGGGTTTTAATACAGGAAAAACATAAGATGTTCATGGTGTGAATTGTATTCCCGATGACAGTTTTAACTCCTGAACAAAGACTGTAAAATATTTACCTTCTGGTTGAATAAATGAAAAATTCAAGGTAGCTTATGACATTACGCTTTTCTACAGCAGGTATTTTTAAAAATCTCACTAGCCAGATACTTTGTAACCATGATTCAAAATTATTAAATTGGTTAAAAAAACGATGCTGATTTCAGGCCAATGTTTACCATATTTGAAAGATTATAAATACATACAGAAAACAGAAACCAGAAGAAAAAGTTATGTTCTGTGTAAGAATTCATTCATATCCTTCCATTCTCCTTCATCTACAGACTCCTTGAAACAAGTGCAGTGCTATGTCATGAAAAGTTGACTGTTTAAAGCCTAAAGAATAAAAGAAAACCCTAGCTGAAAATGGACTACAGAAAGCAACAAGGCATGCCTAAAAAAAAAAAAAAAAGCAAAGCTTTCTTCAACATCTCCTGCCAGCATTTTTACGCTTTTCAACTTAATCTATTGGTATCTCTGAATATCTGTTGAAATAACTGTACTTACTGGCTGTAAGGAAGTAGCTCCCTCTCCTTAGTAAAGGATCTGACAAATTATGGGTGGTAGTACTCATAGAGCCACACCGAAACTTTTATAAAGACATCCCGATTCTATGGTCAGACATTTTTCAAGCATTGGACTGGTTTGAAACTGTGAGTGTTCTCAACACGTGGAAATCCTACCTTTAAAGTATCACGTAATAGCTGGAGCTTTATAGAAGACGTGCATAATAGAAATGGGACATTTGATGAGCTTTTTCTAATGTGGACTGAGTAACTTGAATTACTGATATAATTATGAATATCTTAATCATGTATAATTATCTGCACAAAAAGCCCATATAGTACAGTAACTCTGTCAAAGGGGCTCCAGCTTGTCTTTAATGTGACAGTAATGTTTAGTACTTTTCTTTTATGAAGCACTTTCTAAACACTAACTAATTAATCCTTACAACACCCTTGTGAAGTGGATGCAAGAGTCTTGAGCTTAATTGTAGTTGTGGGTTTCATGACACCTACAGAGATCAGCACAAGTCATCGTTTCCCTGGACCACAGTGGGAGGATGGGAAGCTTCACAGGGCTGACCCTATAGGACAGCTTTGGTAGGTCTGGTGACTTTAAAATGCCTGCTTTCAAGTATGGGCCTTGATCAAACAACCAGTGTAGCCTGAATAGCTGGTATTGCTTAAATAACCATTCCAGGCTCAAACTCGGGGAAGTTTAGCATTAAGCAAGAGGTGAAAAATGAGACTTATACAAGAGAAATGAGGGGAATGCAGGGGAAAAAGAAATTCTTATAAAAACCTTGGCTAGTGGAAAATGTCATTACAGTCTTCTTGAAAAAATGATTGAAATACAGATTATTGCCACAGATTTACCATTTTTTTTTACATCAGGATGCAAGTAGGAAAAGCCAATACAAGTTTGGTTCCTTGGTTTGGACCAGCGGTATAGAAGGTAGAGGGTCTTTTCATGAACATGACAGAATGAGAGGAGTAACAAAGACACGTCCTGAGATCCTAAGCAGGCTGCTAGGGATCAGGTACAATAATTCCAGGTACAACCTCACATGGCTATTTGTCCAGGTAAAGGCTGCTCTCCCAGTCAGCTTCTATCCTCCAGGTGGTAGGTAAAGCATAGGAGTCTGTTTAGGGAGTCATTTGGGAATAGTTCATGAATTGCCATTTAGTCTAAGAAATAATTTTTGCTTTCTCACCTAACTGTTATGATAATGTGTGTTGGGGAGGGAAGGAGGAGAGCTTTGATTTTCGATATATTTTTTTTCCTGCAAATCAGGCTTGAGTTAGGCAGATAGGGAGGACAGGTTACAAACACCTCACATCAGTGAGGCAAGCAGCTCAGCCTTATGAAAAAGGAAACCATATCTTAATACTGTCCAAAAAACCTAAACAATATAATTTCTTCTCATTTCACTCGTATGAGCAGTATTATAGAGACGAAAGGAACAGACAGTTCCTGCAGAGTGGTGGGAACCAACTAAAGAAACAATTGAAGACTAACAGAAACCCTAAGTCAGGTGAAAAGAATTAGGGAAAGATGACATCTGGTTGAATTATTGTTGGTAGTTCCTCAGGGAGTTACACAAGTGAAGCTGTAGTCTAATAAACCATACACTCTACATCTTCCTGCATATTTGGGACAGTGCATCTCCAGTCAAACTGCTGTGAGGAGTAATACCATGAAAAGCCCTAAGGACGTTTTTAGTAAATAAAATCCTCTTGACCTGTAGGGTCTGATTTGAATCACCTCTGTAGAAGACCCAGCTCAGAAGCCAATGGAGATCATTTACTCTCCTTACAGGAGAGTCTTGGAAAAACCTTGGACCAGAGGAGAAACAAGTCCATCCCATCCATAGGTAGAGTGGCACACAGGTGCTAGATTAAGAATAGACATTGCATACACACAGAAAGATAAAGCTGGATCCAGAATTTCTTCAATTTCCCATGAAAAATCCATTTAATGTGTGAACATCACATCTTCACTTGTTGTCATGGTTTAACCCCAGCCAACAACTAAGCACCACACAGCTGCTCGCTCGCTCCTCCCCCACCGCCCCCAGTAGGATGGGGACGAGAATCAAAAACAAATAAAAATTGTGGGTTGAGATAAGAACAGTTTAATAATTGAAATAAAAAATAAAATATAATAATGATGATAATGATGGTGATGATGATAATAATAATAATAATGAAAAGGAAGATAACAAAAAAAGAGTGAAATATAACCCAAGAAAGACAAATGATGCACAATGCAATTTCTCACCACTTGATGACCGATGCCCAGCCAGTCCCCAAGGAGCAATCTGCCCCTCCCAGCCCACTCCCCCCAGTTTATATACTAGGCATGACATCACATGGTATGGAATACTCCTTTGGCCAGTTTGGGTCAGCTGCCCTGGCTGTTTCCTCCCAACTTCTTGTGCCCCTCCAGCCTTCTTGCTGGCTGGGAATGAGAAGCTGAAAAATCCTTGACTTTAGACTAAACATTACTTAGCAACAACTGAAAACATCAGTGTGTTATCAACATTCTTCTCATACCTATTTCAAAAACATAGCACTGTACCAGCTACTAGGAAGAAATTAACTCTATCCCAGCTGAAACCAGGACACTTGTTCTTTTCTTTTGCAGGGAGTGTGTGTGTGTGTCCTATTTTCCCAGTGGAAAACACAGAAAAGAAAATTGCAAAAATAAATGCAACACAACTCCTTATTCTTATCAGTGCTGCATTATTTTGAAGAAAATACATATATTTTAGAAATTGCTCTGAGCATAGTGCAAATAGAGAAAATTGACTATGCTGGACTGAAATAGTTGAATGTGTTGTAAAGTATACATATACACCTCAACCATTGGAGATGCTCAAATTTTTTCACAAAAAATAAGTCTGTACTTCTGTATGAAGTTTGTTCACTTCAGTGTCATTTGGTATCAGCCAAAAGAGAAAAGGATGTGAATACTAAATTATTTAGAAGAAAAAAATTAATAAGACAAACACTTGGATCTTCTCCTTAATGTTGAACACCAAGCATTTTTTTCAAAATGGAACTCAGTTAAGAACATCTAATTTTGGCTTTGATTTAGAAAAACAAATCTTGGCCTAGTTGATTTTCTGTTTTGGGAGGGAAAATAGGCTGATTGACCCAACCTAGATTTGAAGACTAAAGATCATAAAGAATAATTTTCCACTGGTAAATATGAAACATTCAGTATTTAAAAATATAAGTATTTTCATATTTTAATAATAATTTTAATGTTTGTAATATTCTAATACACTATCAATATATTAAGCACATATATGACATCTTTCTACAAATAGACACAAAAATAGATATTTGAAATAATGATTCAATACTCAACTGGTCTATGTCTTTGTATGTTTTTAACAGGTCACCCCTTGAAATTATTCATTCTGCAACTACTTTATAGCTCCACTTGGGAATATAACTGAAATCATTCTATCGTAATGGAAGGAAGAATATGAATATTCTTAAGTGCGAAAGATAAGTGTATATCAGATCACATTGCACAATAAGATAGCTGAAGGCTAATAATCCAAAACATTATTTTCAAAGGTATTTGCATTGCACACTTATAAAACTGCTGCTGTCTGTATTCTCTGTTTGGTATTCAAAATGAGCAGCTTTAGTTTAAAAAAATACTGCAGACAATGGAACATAAATCCAGGTAAATTAATATTCCTTCTGGGAGATGATAGATAATGGCTTGTGTTATGAATTTTGTGAAATTTAGGTAATTTGAATTAGCTACAGACAATTTGTTTCTGCGAACAGAGGGACTTCAAACTCTTTTCTTTCTAATTATTTTGTCTGCTTGTCTCATTTTTGTTTCCCAGTCAGTTTGTGATAAAATGTTACCATGGAAGAGAGAAAAAAAAGGACATTGTTTTCTATTACCTTCTGTGTCTACAAAGCTTTGGTGAAACAGAAAAAAAGAAACTCATTTGTAGCAAATGGTATGAACCTATAGCTATGACTTCAACTCATAAATATTTTATAATAAACCTTGTTCTTGGATATTCATACTTTTTATTTTGAAAAAAAATCATATGGGTTGACAGTTTCCATTTTTTGTCTCTGCCACTAGTGAAGAAAATAACAGGTAAGCATTTCTGCTAACATAAAAGCAGATGAAGAGAGTATATAATGCTTTTGACGTGTGTTGGAAGTGGGAATGAAAATGCTCTGCTTTTCTGAGCTTAGGTGTGTACAAAAATTCATCACAACACTTCCAAGCCCATGACTCCATGATGAGAAACAAATTACTTTGGTTTTGGGGAGTCAGAACTTGCTCACCCTGGAGAGAACGTGCACTCTCTCACATTCAGCGTTTAACCTGGATGGTTTAAACTGCTCCCATCACCTCCAGGGACTGGGGCAATCTGAGCTGAGAGGGCAGGGAAGGGGTGCTGTGCATCCCTGGCCCTGTGATGGAACAGGAGCACACGCAATGCACCAGCTCTCAGTGAGTTTTCTTTGATTTCTCTTTTGGATTTCAGCCCCTGACTGAATCAAAATGGCTTGAATGACTTGTAAGCACACTTAACAATACATAAAAAAGGGTGACATCCTGTGTAGAACTCAGCTGCAATGCAAAAGACATGTACACCCACAAGTTCATTATAACATTTAACTGAAGCTAAAAAAGGTGGACTAATGCTATAAATTTAATTGAAGATAAAAACCAAGAAGCATCAAAACCCAGAACACTTATATCACTGTTGACATAAATCTGTCCCATGCATAACTATGCACAACACTCAGTAAAACCTGTAGGTCTTCCATGTATGTCTTAGAAGAGAAAAGATATTAATAAGGAAAGCAATTGATTCTGAAAATCTACAGTATTCTAGATCACTCCATAATACACGAGAAGGGATGGAACCTCTCTTTCATTTTAACAAAAAATATCTGAAGACAGCAACATTCATAAAAAGCAGAAATATTTCTGAAGCGCAAATTTCTGTAACCAAGGAAAAAGCACATATAATTTGTGCTCTACTGAGAAGGTGAAAAGTGAAGAAAAGGCTGGGGGGGGGGAAATGCTCTAACTACTGTTTACATCTGTCCTATTTTGGTAGTGTTTTCTCCCATTTCAGAGTGTGTTCTTGAAGGTTTTACTTGGAAAAGACTGTAACACTTTAGGAAAAAATTGGTTTTGATCATCTTTGAACAAAAAAAGGAGATTCTAGCAACAATGTAGTAAAAGAAAACTTACTTGCCTGATGTAGCCTCCTTTCATTTGCCATGTTGAAACAGTGTATGAAGACTCTTGACTGATCTTTGACAGAGCACAAAATATATTCATGGCAAAATATGAGGACGATGGGCAGAATGTACTGGGTGAAGAATTAGGGCATAAAACTACAGGGATTGGCTAGCCTGGGGGAGAGAAATTACACTGAGTGTTTTGATGGTTTTGGTTTTTAGCTTCACTAGCAGAAGAGTTTCAAGAGAAAGGGAGGAGAAGACAGTGTCCTGTAACACTGGTTTGCTTTTCATTAGAGGAGAATAAGGGAATATTCTGATTACCAGGAGAAATAATTAAAGGATTTCTGTATACTCAGAGGTCACAGGATCACTTTGATATGATCCCAAATGCATTCACTGTGCTAGCCGTTAGACGTCTCTTTTAAAGGAAAATACATGAATACTATAGCTGGTGATGCAATAGTATGGGTGACACTCACTATTCTTTTAACTATTTTTATTGTCTTACTTGAAGCATTGTGGATTTCATTTTATACATTTTCTTTTAAAAAGGGGGAAAAAAAGAGCTAAGTATAGTCAATAGCAAATTTAGTGTTCCCTTTGAAGACCTTAGCTGCTTTCTAAAGCCTTACTAAGAATCAGAGTGAAGGAAAAAAAAAACCTGTAAAGGGTGGGGTTATTTTAATTTTCTCTTCCCTTGACCCTTTCACTTTCTAGATTTGAGTGCTTTCACCAGGAAATAAATTTCATTTAATCTAGGCATGAAGACTCTTAATTATATTGGAGGAGCTTTTAATTATGTCATTTCCAATAATGGTGGAACTTCTTTTTGTCTGAGACTAATCAAAGGTAAAAGAACTCTCTCAAAATGCACTTTGCAATTAGATCAGAATAGTTTTGTGCTCTGGTGATTTCATGCCAAGCAAATAGCACTTGAAGAATTGGTGGTCTCGCTTGATACATTTTTAAGGTCTGAAAGTTTCCTTTATATCAGGTGGACATTTATTACATCCACTTACTAATTTCTAATAGTACCCACTGTGTTCCTGTACAAGCTCAGAAGGAAGGCAGAGACATAAATATTAACCAGACCAAACCACTCAAACTGCCCAGTGCTTCGCCCCAAAAGCACCTGCAAAAAAAATAAACATTCATTCAGATAATTTACATCTTATTCTAGCCTTCATCAAGTTTTCAGACACCGTGAGGTGGAGGCTGTGCTGGTTTTGGCTGGGATATAGTTAATTCTCTTCATAGTAGCTAGTGTGGGGCTATGTTTTGGATTTGTGCTGAAAACAGTGTTGACCACACAGGGATATTTTCATTACTGCTGAGCAGTGCTCACACAGAGCCAAGGCCTTTTCTGCTTCTCACCCCACCCCACCAGCGAGCAGGCTGGGGGTGCACCAGAAGTTGGGGGGACGGACACACAGCCAGGACAGCTGACCCCAGCTGACCAGAGGGATATCCCAGACCATATGACATCATGCTCAGCATATAAAGCTGGGGGAAGAAGAAGGAAGGCGGTGGATGTTTGGAGTTACAGAGTTTTGTCTTCCCAAGTCACCGTTACACGTGCTGGAGCCCTGCTTTCCTGGATTTGGCTGACCACCTGCCTGCCAATGGGAAGCGGTGAATTAATTCCTTGGTTTGCTTTGCTTGCATGCATGGCTTTTGCTTTACCTATTAAACTGTCTTTATCTAGCCCATGAGTTTTCTCACTTTCATCTTTCCAATTCTCTCCTCCATCCCACCTGGGGGGCAGTGAGCAAGCAGCTGGGTGGTGCTTAGTTGCTGGCTGGGATTAAATCATGACAAGGCCAATGCATGTGATTATAAAGGGCAACAGGAGCGATGCACAAACAGTTTCAGAAACAGAAAATGTAGGTCCTATTAAGCAAACATGCCCCCCAAAAGTTTCATTTTCTCTTTCCTGGAATTTGATTTTAGACATATTACCAAAAGTCAGACTGCACAGAAAATAAGGATGAAATGCTCACCCCCTCTAAAACTACTAGCAAAAAGGCTCCTAATTTCCTTTGAGGCAAAGATATATGGTAACTAACTTTCCTAGGTAAACATAAGGGATATTCACACAAAAATTTGAGAGATTTTAATTATTCAATTTTCCGTAGAATATTCTCATCTTTTCTTGCAGGTATGCTTATACTGCCTTCGTATATACCACTTGATCTTAAGTTTTAGTGTATTTAACAGAGTAAATCAGTTCTAATATGTTTCAATAATTCTTGTTCTTAACTCAATTAATAAAATGACATATGCAAATTAAATTAATCTGATGTTCAAACATAGCACATATAATAGCTCACAGGCTTCTACAACCTGTTCTGCTTTTTTTACACAGAGAAAATATTATTTTCACAGTTTCTTTTGAGAGTAGGATAGACATAATAAATTCACAAAGTTTAAAGCTCCTAAAAAACTTACGATTTGAAGCAGGAACCACAGGATTCCTGAAGCATCCATAGTCCTGTCAAAATCCATTTTATATGGTATTCCTCACAAAAACAGTTCTTATCAATTCTGTTCTCAAGTTTCAGTCCTTCATTAACAATGTGGCTGTCTGTAAATTCAACATTTTTTTCTGGAGAAAGTGGATGAATTAGGCTAATTCATTAGGCTAAAGAAATAATTTTTTCTCACTGAATGAAAATGTGATATTTAGAGATTGAGAGCTCGTGTATTTCTGGATGTAGTCCCTTTCAATTTTCCATGTGTGTGCTTTTGTTTTTTTATGTCAAAGTTACATTTATGAACAAATGCTTTACCAGTGTTTCAATTTACCTTTCAATTAATTCACTATATCAAAAAAGATTAGCTTATACAAAACTAGATTGTGTTCTAATTCTAAGACTGTATCATGAACAATCTTTGCACCTTGTTAAAAAAAACATAAGCAGTACTCTGGCCTGGGCAGTTTCTTTCTCTGTCACCCTGGAAGGATTTGCACCTTGCAGAAAGGGAATTGCCTTGGCCACTAAGGAGTCCTAAACTAATGGCAAAATAATTGCTAACGGTTGGAAAAGAAGACCTTTCAAGGTGTAACATTTGGAGATAACCTGCAGGATATAAATATATACAGCAGTGCAGGATGCAGTTATCATTTACTGTACATGTCTCATTGTTTCCATGTATTTGGGATGAACAGAATCAAATCTCTCCTGTGAAATGGAAACACTGTTGTTCCCATGAGGAAATGGGATTTAAATATTCTTCTTACTCAACTTACAGTAATATTCCCTAAATGAGCTGTTTAATTAGCTGGGGGGGGGGAATAAATCTCATCTTCCTGTAATATATACTTAGAATCATAGAATCATAATTTAGATAAATTGTCTATAACTTGTTTTTTCAGGCTCTTTCTTTACCTGAGTTATAAGTGTAAGAAAAAAGACTCTGACAATTTTTGTAACTTACAAAGTCTCAGACATGAAATCACAGATTTAATTTAGATGTGCAATGTAACAGCATTTTAGAAAAACAGAAAGAGATTTTTTTCTTGAGATCTGTGGTTAGTCTTTTCTAAAAGATGAAAGTCCTTTAAACTAAATTCTATACCAAAAGAGGTTTAATTCATTTTTACATTATTTGGCAGTGCTGTCTTTGACTATTTGATATAGCTTTTACATAATTAATTCAACATATCCATGAAATACAGGATGCTCCTTAAAGCTAGGGATAAATGGAGATCCTGCTCAATACTGGTGGAAACCAGATGAAGGGATAAGATAAAAAATGTGTAAAAGAGTTCCAAAGTGTTGTTAAAATCTGATATTAGCGTAGGGCTGGTACAAAAGAAGGTGAAAATATCCTACAGGAAAAATTGAATGTCTTGTAGGCTAGAATTGTACAAATGGAGTATTACAATTAAAAGGTCATACATTCAATGACTGATAGGAATTTTGCTGTAAAGTAGTGGCTAGCCAGCAGAAAATGCCAAAGGAACATTATAAAATGACTGTAACTGATTTGTCAGCGGGACTATGACCTATTGGTATGTAAAGGCTGTGAAAAAGGCAGAAGTGTCTGGAGGACAGAGCAGACAAGGTATTTCCTCTCATTCTGACTGCGTAGCATTTTCTGTGGCATATCGTACGATGGTAAGCTATCTTATAAAGTGGTGGAAAGAGCTTATTGAGAAGACGATATGAAAAACTGGTCATGTCAATTAAAGAAAGAGGGAACTCATAAGGAACTGGTGCTAAAAAAACCTGGAATGGTGCTCCGTGGCACGGAGAGACAAGACTAAAAAGGCCTAATTGGTTTAGCTTGGTAAAATAAAAGCTGAGTAAGTGTATGAGCATCCTCTTTAATCAACATATCAGGAACCAACTTTAGGAAGACTGAGTTAAAAAATAACTTTGGCAGAAGAATACAAGAACAAAAAAGGATCTGTGGGACATGGTATCTGTAAGTTATCAGGTTTCCAACTGTCAGGGCAGTGAGATTCTGAAATGATATATTAATAAGGAATAGTTGGTCCCAAAAAGCAACCTGTTTTTAAAAGCAATGGCAAAAAATATGCCTGCTGGGGTGTAGTCTCACAGGACTGAAAGAGAAATGCTCTGTATTACAGAAGCTCAGCTGTGGGATAGTGTTGAGAAGCTCAGAGGTCTCGCTGGCAGGTTCCCACTGGCAGCGTTAACGCTTGTCTTCGTGAGCACAAAAGTCCTTTTTGAGCATCCCTGCGCCCATGGCTGTCTGGTCTTACAGAATAGAATTTCAAGGCTTGAGGACAGCAGTTTGGGAAAGTAGGCCCTGTGAAGAAAACAAAACGTGGGCTCCAGGTTTAACTGCATGTATTTCAGATGGTGAAAATTATGACCTGGCACACTCACTGGCGTGGGAGGTCAGGATTTACTGATTACGGACTATTCCCCTCTGTCCTCCCACACATGAGATCTGTGATCTTTTTCTGATTTATTCAGACAGAATATTCTAGCTTGCAATGCAACTATCAGGTTGCTCTTAGGTAACATTAAGGATGTACAATTATGAATCAGAACATTCACATTTCTTGCCAGGAATTGACACAATTCTCACGAGATCAGAGATGAGCAATTTTATCCTGTTATCTATTCACTCTATGTGTCAAATCAAAGTTAGCAGATGACCCAGCTAAAAATAGAATTTTAAATACTGAACACCCTAATAAATTATCTGCCAGCAACCATTGAAAAAATTATTACATTTGGAAACACTGAAATCACCTAAGTTGTCAAGTAAACTAAATTTATTTATAAATGATTCATCAAATCTCAGTCCATCATATCTATTATGGATATTAGATAATTTTTCTGGTTTGTACATATTCATATATTCTACATACTTTTAGCTGATGGAATTCTATCATTTCAAAAAGATGGGGAATGCCAAAAATGCACTCTAGAGTAATACTAATCTAAAAAAATAGGACTTTTTAAGACCAGCAGTAAATGCATTCCTAAAGGGACTGATGGGCAGAAATCCTAGCATTTCATACTCCTGTAGTAAACACTGTAATGAGGTCCCAGTTCAGGACAAATATATAGAGAACTGCCTCACTTTAGAAACACACTTGCTAATTCCTTCCTCAATAGCAGTCATAGCATAGCTGTTCATGTATAATGGATGGCTTTGCAAATGCGAATGAATTTCATGTGTCTGTGTGTGTGAGACAATAGCTTTCAGCCGTTAAATGATAGACGAGATCTGACATCACCATAAATAAAACAAAAATTAGTGATGTATTCAGTACATTTTAATGTTTCTTTTTATTCCAGTTTTTATCAGAAAAAAAAATTACACTTCTCTTTCCCAAGAAATATGTTGAGCAGAGAATACACTACTGTGCCTTTATTTACCTACAAAGTTCTCTGTGCAAAATAGGATATTTCATAGCAAAAAAACCCCTGATATTGCCAAAAGCTTTTTAACTATTCTGGCTTGTACCTGAGTGACTGCTTTTATTCCTTTGCTGTCAATGCATTTTTAATGTTTTTAAATTGCCTTGTTCTTACTGACTTAGGCTGAAATTCTGCTGGCACCATCTGTGGAGGCTTGCCAAATAGTGGTTAATTTACCACTGCTGATTTCCCAGTGGAAGAAGCAGGTTTTCCCAATCTAACTTACTGCACATAAGAGCAAGAGGGCAAGAAAATCAGGAAACTGGGCAATTACAACAAAGAGAACTAAGTAAAGTAAGGAAGTAGGTATTTCTGATGTGAGGTGCAACAATTTTCTGCCAAAAAGATAGAGACTACACTTCCATCTCCTCAGTCTATCCCCATCCTGTTTCCAAAGGACAGGAACAATAACAGTGCATCAGTAATGTCTCATATCTGTGACAATGCCTGTTCATTAGCCATACACAGTCACAAAACAGCTGATCATAATTGATTCTAAATCTCTATAATATAATTTTGAAATATTGGAGATAATTCTGCAGTCTTCCTCTGAGATTTGATGCCAGAAAATTATTTCTTAGAGCTTAAAGCTGGAAGGGGACAGAGCTCTAGTTAGATCTCATATGACAGAAGATATTCACTTTCATCCAGGTAGCCAGCAAGAAGGCTAAATATTTTAGTTAGAGTAAGTAATTTCATGAGACTGAACAGTGAGTCACAAGCAGGGGATGAGACCTGAAGATCTACTCAGAACAGGGAACTGATTAGGCAAGATACACACAACTGAACAGAAGAAGAAAATGATATCCCACTATAAACCATATCCTACAATGAAACAAGATATTTCCTTATAATGAAAAAATATGGCAATTAATAGGAAATCAAAGATGCAAGTAAGGTTAGCTGAGCAGCTAACGAAAAGGTCCTTTCACCTGCCTTACTTCATAAACACTCATGTCCTATGACATCAGAATTTTCTCTGAAAGTCCTGATGATGTATAGCATCTTTCAGCCCTCATTGATTCCTATATGTTCTGTGTGCTTTTAGTAATTCAAATCAGGTGTGGTGGGTTGACCGGGCCACCAGCCAAACACCAACGCAGCCACTCACAGAATCACAGACTGGTTGAGGTTGGAGGAGACCTCTGGATATCATCTGCTCTAACCCCCCTGCTCAAGCAGGGCCACCTACAGCCAGTTGCCCAGGACCATGTCCAGATGCCTTTTGAGTATCTCCAATGAGGGAGACTCTACAACCTCTCTGGGCAAACTGTGCCAGTGCTCAGTCACCCTGGCAGTGAAAAAAATGTTTTCTGATGTTCAGAGGGAACCTCCTGTGTTTGAGTTTGTGCCCATGGCGGCTTGTCCTGGCACTGGGCACCATTGAAAAGAGCATGGCTCCCTCCT
Organism: Haliaeetus albicilla; assembly: GCF_947461875.1. Classification (NCBI taxonomy): domain Eukaryota; kingdom Metazoa; phylum Chordata; class Aves; order Accipitriformes; family Accipitridae; genus Haliaeetus; species Haliaeetus albicilla. The sequence goes on along the minus strand of NC_091483.1, from coordinate 57,723,875 downwards.
CTTTACACTTTTCTGTCACCTTCCTATACCTTACATACATTGATAAGGTTCCCCCTGAACCTTGTCTTCTCCAGGCTGAAGAGTCCCAGATCTCTCAGCCTTTCCTTATATGAGAGATGCTCCAGTCCCTTGGCCATCTTAGTGGCCCTTTGCTGGACTTTCTACAGTAGCCCCATGTCTCTGGACAGTGGGGATCCTGGAACTGGCTGAGAGCTCACTCACTCCCCTCTGCTGTGGGATGGGGAGAAAAGAGAAAGAAGGCAAGAAGACGAATGGATCAAGATAAGGTGAAGCAAAAGCTGTGCACTTCAGCAAAACAAACAAAAAAAGGCACTTGTCCAGCCATGCCCTGGAAAGCAAGACCTCAGTACTTGGGAAGAAACCGTAACCCCAAATGTACCCCCTTACTCTCCTTTCCTTGAACTTTTATTGTGGAGGGTGACATAATATGTGATGGTATAGCCCTTTGGTCAATTTGGGTCCTGGCTGTGTCCCTTCTGAACCTCTTACCCACTCCCAGCCTACTCGCTGGGTGTGCAGAGTGGGAGAAAGAAAAGACCTTGATGTTGTGCAAGCACTGTTCAGTAACAGCCAAAACACTATCAACACTGGTTTAGCCACAAAACCAAAACACAGCACCATACAGGCTGCTGTGAAGGACATTAACTCCACCCAGCCAGACCCAGTACACCAGGTAACAGCAGTTATGAACAGAAAGACTTTTTACAGGAACATTCTTGAAACAAAAGCATGAAATGTGTGAATATAAACAAGTGAATGGGGATATTTGGCATGTTTATGACATAATTCATCCTGAATGTGGATTCTACCTGAATATAAATCTAGATGGATCTGTGGGATCAAGAAAGAACTTTCTGGAATCAGAACTGATCACAACATGGAAAAAGAAACATCCACAAAGCACTTAGCAGATCCTGAGAAAACTTACGAAAATAAATTCTTCCTCACAAGTCTTGCTTTGCATCCTGACCTTCACTTACTTGTCCGACCTCAAGATCAAATGAGCTTACTAAAGTGCTTGCTTAGGGAAGACTATTCTCCTGGCATTTATGCTTGATTAGATATGACTGGGGAAACTCCCAGATAAAAAAGCTGGGTCCATGCTTACCTGTTGCTGGAAGCTTAAAAGTTTCTGACACAAACTCAGCTTCTAGAATTAAGGACTGCAGTAGCAAGCATAGAGAAATATTGTAAGCTGAGCAACTGCCACCTAATTTCTTGATATTTTTCCCATGACTCAATTTTGTCTTTTTGACCTGAAATCTGATGGCTAAGGGCAAACCTATCCAAGTCTTATCAACAAATGGATGCAGAATGAAGCATCAGCCCATACTGATGTCACTGCCCTTCACTTTGCTTTTTCCCCCCTCCCTTTTTATTCTTCTAAAGTCCTTTCTGCTAAGCTCAATAATATTTTCCTTTAGAGTACTGTGACATATAACTCCCAGCAAGCGTACTTGTGATTCTCACCTAAAAAGTACATTTCTGATTGCACTTTAAAATGGATTGCTGTTTTAATGGCACCATTTATGTAAGAACAATTCAGCAGCACACATTAAGACAGGTCTTTAAACTAAACTGAACCAATGCTTGGTTCAGAAATTCAGAACCAGTTATAGCCTTTTTGTGTATTAAAATCTGATGCTTGGTCATTGAATGGAATATTTTACAGAGCCTGACTGATTTGAATGAATAAACTGTTATGAACTGTGTATCATCTCACTTGTGACAGGCTTATTTTCCAGACTAGAAAAGCCTGGCTTGCAAATGATGGAATTCTTGATTCTGGATTCGGGAAACTTAAATGAAGAAGATTCAAATGTGTATTTGTGTGTTATGATTAATGAAGGAAAACTAGGTTTATTGAAATTCACTATCAGTTTTAATGACATAAAAAAGTAGACCACTGCAAACAAAAAAGCTTGCATTTTCTGAAAAAGGCTTTCACTGTTAGAGGTGGAACTGAAAAAAAAATAGTGATCTCGTAACTGAAGGCTGTACCACACAGCAGGTGAAGAGGCCAGATTATATCGATTTAAATTCTGCAAGTTCTATATTTTAGTAACTGCATTTGCAAAACTAGTTTATATGTATTTATAATTCATTTATATTTGTGTAAAATATTTTATTTTTCCATACCTTTTAATTGTCTTTAACAGCACCCACTTTACATCTGCAATAATGATCATGCTGGGGACTGGTGTACATCCAAAACTACTAAAATCAGGGAAGTTATAGTAGCACTAATAAGATAATACACATGTAGTTGAGATTTGGACAATGCTTTTGTTTCCTCTAGTTCATATATTTTGTGGGCTTAACTTGAGATGTCTTAATCTTTTGGAGACCATATATAGTTAAACTATTTTCCAAAGCTTGCTTTCTTTTGGTGGCTGTGATAGTTTAAAGCATGTGGTTAAACCTTTGTCTCTAATGTTAACCATGGACAAAAGATATTTCTTTCAACTAGTGGTAAATTGTAAGTGTCAGAACTTTATCAGAGGAAAAATATCAGCCCTGAAAAGGCAACAATTGTGTAGTTAGTAATTCATAAGGTTGTTGTCAATTATGTGCAAGGTAATGTAAGAATTACAGTGGAGGAAGACATTAGAAATGAAAGCAGAGTATTAGATGGTCAAGTTCATTCCTCCAGCGAAGAGAAAACATTTCAGTGTCTGCTCAACGTAACACTGTTCTTTAGCCAAAAATCTTTAAAGAAACTTTCTTGTAATAAATAACTTCTGCTCTTAAAAACTCTATCTGGTGCTGGAGATTTGCGTGAAGTAAATGTTCTTCTGACTTAGTGTAGCGATAAAAGACACATGAGTCAGACCTCTCCCTTTAATAATTCAAAAGTGTTCTCCTTTCTTTAGAAGCAGCTCTCATTTGTTCTTATATCTATCTCACAGGTGACCTTAAGGCTGTTTCCTTAAATATGCAGCTTTCTGTGGAAGGTTATTCAACTCTTTTCTGGCTGCTTCTGTGAAATACTCAGAAACAACCATTGCTACATGTAGAATGAAATACTATGTGTTTCCTATACAGATTTTTTTATTTAAGATTAATTCAGAATGGTAGTTGTTGAGATTATTACATGTGGATTTGATTTATTCTATTTTTTCATTGTAGCCTGCACCAATTCCTTCATGTAGTTTCAGTAAGTACTACTCTCAGGAAGCTCTGTCCCAGTGTAGGGGAGAATAATATAAGTACATATGGGAGCATGAGATCATTGCCCATAAAGTGGCATTTGTCCTGTTCTGGAATGAAAATAAAAGGCATGAGACTGGGTATCTATCTTCTTGTTCAGATCTATCAAGCTCTCAAAAAAATCAAAGAATATCATATTTAGTTGGGAAATAATATGGACAGTTGATGATAATCATTAAGTAACATCATAAGCTCACAGTTGCACTCCTGTAGAATATGACAAGCAACCAATATTTTATGAATAGAATTTGCTGTGTCTGTGACAAATTTTAATGTTTGGTTCATTGCCAAACATTGGTCTTTACACGGTGACCACTGTATTTATGGAGTTATGAAGTGACCATAACACAACTCTGATATTGGTAAATCAGTCAGAGTATGAGAATGTTAATCTATTAATACTGAATGTGGTAGGCTTTCCTTTTTTCCTTTTTATCTTTTCTGGTTTTCACTTGATAGTTTTGTGTCGTAATAGTACTAGATACAAAGTATTCCTTTTAGGTTTAAAGCAGGTTCAGTATAGCTCTAACAAATCAAAGTCATCCCAACTGTTGTTCTAGCCATCTTGATTTGGCAGTCATAAAACATTTAAAAATATGTGCCAATGTGAAATGCAGTTTCTCCTTGTTTTTTTTTTTTCCTACTCATGATTGGCAGTTCATGTTAAAAAAAAAAACAAAAAACCAAAATACTGGAAATACTCAGGAGGGTTGAGAAATCTTAAGTTCAAAGTCTGTACCACAGTAGAGATGTAGAGATTTCCTTTTAAAACTTCTAAAAGTTTTATATACCTGAGAAATAAACTCTCTACATTCACTTATAGGCTATAGAAATATGAGGTTGAGAATCTGAGTCAGGTGCATACATTAACTGCTCCTCACATGATATTTTTTTTAATGCTTGAGTTCCTGTTTTAATTTGGGGTTAGGGAAAGGTACCAAATTAATTAAGCAGCAACATAATACATCCCTTATAGACAGGACATGGGTTGAATACTTCCATAGTGGTGATTCCTAGTAGGACAATTACTGCTAATAAACTTCGAGCTGAGTAAACCTGATAAACACCACGGCAGAGTAATTTCTTCCACTAGGAAATTACTTACACCTCCTGCCTGATCTGTGAGCATCACAGAGGTAAAAATGGAATCTGTAGATACTTTGAAATTTCTTTTCATAGTATAACTTTTATTTTAATTTTTCTTACAAGTTTGTCTTCTGGAATAAAAGTAGCTATGCTAGGATATCACTTCATATAGTAGTTGATGGAAAAAGTGAGATCTGTATTTATAATTCATTCTGAGATCCTTTCAAGGTCCTTTGAAGTTTTAGAACTGAAGTATTAGAGACCATCCTCTGGAAAAGGATGGAACTTCAAAATCTACCACCAGATCATTAACAGCAATAGACTAATTAGAGGTACAAAGATTAAAACCCCCTTTTATTAGGTCATATTCACTGTTAACATTGAGAAGCCACCAAGTGAAACAGTCTCTGATGAAAACTTTTCTCCTTTTCTGAAACAATTTTGCTCTATTTTAAAAATGAATCTGAAGGAGCAGAGGAAGAGTCACGTTAGACTTGTAAATGAACAGGCTTTGTTTCTTTGTAGTAAGGATATCATTAGGTCTTTTATAAAATTACCAGAACTTTTTTGCCCTTAGAAAAGATGCTTAGGTAGCCTATTCTCCAGACTACAGCTGATTCCAGTCATCACATTCAGTGTCACGCTTTCTTACTAGTTTTCACCAAAGCAATTTTCACATTACATATTTAATTTACTTTGAAGCCTGACTGGGCTAATACAATATTTGGTATTAATGGTTAGAGGCTCCATCTCCCATTGATCTTATGAATTAATAATTTCAAGTCTTCTGCTTGCACTTTAATTCACATAGCAAGGTAAGAATGCTTTTTGAACCACAGATAACTCTATTGCTGCTTGCATTTTTGACTGGATTGTATTCAGGGCTGATGTACCACTGCAGAATATCCCGAGGAACAATGGTAAGCTTTTCCCCCTTATTACTCAGAATATATGTACAGGTTCATTTCTGACAGGTTGTATTATATAAAACATACAGTGTCAAATCATCTGTCAGGCAACCTAACAACTACCATAGCAGGACCGTGTGTCAGTTCTCAGGAATACTAATATTTACTGTCTGTTCAGAAATCAGATGTGGTGTGCATAGAATGAGCAGCAGCATAAAAGCTTTCAGTTACTGTCTGTCCGATGACTTTTCCACTCCATTTTTCTTCCAGAGACACTGACCCAGTAATAACAAATAAGATAATAGACATCATGGCAGGCAAAACTGACAACTTACAGCTTTAAGGAGTTTTCCTTCAGAAGTAAAAGTAAATAAAACATTTCTTATATTTTAATTCCCCCTACGAATATTGCAAGAAACAAGACAAGCTCGCCCAAACAGCTGTGCCTGAACCAGCTCCCAGAAACTGTCAGGTCCAGTGCCCCATCTCCTCTGCAGGGAGTTCCCATGACAACGCCTTTAGCAGAAGTAAAAGGAATTACAGATAGATATTTAATCCCTCCCCCCCTTCCCCTCCTCTCTGTGCCGGTTCAGAAAAAGTGTTGCTCTCTAATCTTTGGGGCACTGAGAATTGCCATTGGGCTACCCAGCTTCATTTGCTCTGTTTGTTGCATTTGAAAAGCATGTCCTAGTTCCCCTCTGTCTCTTGGGTGTCTGATTTACAACATCAAACAAGAAAGAAGAGGCTAAAAGAGACTTTCAAGAGTGAAAGATGTTGTGGGGGGAAGATGCTAGCCCAGAGCTGTCTTCAGTTCAGGCACTTGAAAAACACAGCATGTTTAATTTTTAAAAAAAAAATTTTCTGCAATTTTCCAAGAAGCCTGGCTGTAATCATTAAAGATAAGACTTTGCACATGAAATGTAGCAGCTAGAAACATGTCTGCAGAATATTGGCAGGCGCTCAGGTTTGTTCTCAGTGATTTGTGCTCTGATGAGATTGATGGTTGCTCTGACCATGTTTGGCAATTGATAAAGGTATATAACTTCAGCAATTATCTGTGAGAAAATAACCTAGACCTAGGTGAATTTATCGGAGAATTTCACAAAAATATCATCAAACTGTCACTTGAGAACTAATTAGCCTTTTTTTTTCAGCATGTGGCTCTACTGGAAAGAAAAGCACAGTGACTGGCATATGACACAACTCTTGCACAGGCTGTGGTTTCAATGAGACCATAAATGCTAGGTGGTCTTGCACAAAGGCGCAGCAGGTTGCTCGTGATGGGCCTGATGCCAGCCGTGGTGAAGTAGGTGAGCATCTTTTCCAACCACGTTGGGCTCTGAGTCAGGCCCAGGAAGAATAATTGCACAGCCCAGATGTAATGGAGAGGACCAGGACAGCAGAGCTGGCTATGCCCACGCTGTGAGAAGAACAGAAAACTCTCCTCTTTCTCTTTTTTTTGGCTCAAGGTGAGTTTAGCCCTGTAGTGGGCTTAGGATCCCTGCTCTGCCCCTGGGCCTGGATTTTCTTCAAAGTGGCATCTGAAGAAGTGAGAACAGATAGCAAGACTTAGATGCGAGGATGCTTAAGACACAATCTGTCCTCTTTTAGAGAGTTGGAATTTGCTCTCAGGCTCCTGCAGTGCAGTCTGGGACAGCACCAGGGCCCACGCTTTGCTGCCGTAAGGTACTGTGCTAAGTCTGAGGATGTCCATGTTGTGCTAAGACTGAGGATGCCCATGCTGTGCTAAGACTGAGGATGCTTCAGGTTTATGTATCTGAGAAGTTAATGACTTAATTGGAAGAGGTTATGCAGAAGTAGGCTAGAACCCTTACATCAATGCATGAGACTCATTGTTTCATTTTGAAAATTATAGAAAAAGGGAAAAACAGAGGATCAGCAGTACCGTACCATGCTGCTCTGCAGTGCTTCTCAATGGCAACGTTTCAGGTAGCTCTTCTCATCATCCCACTGGATGCTCACATGTAGCTCTTGCATCCCACACAGCTCATGTGTAATAACAGAGATGTCAGCAACCACCTTTTCTGACCTCAGCCTCACACTGCAAACAGACATGAATCCAAGCACATATATTCAATTTTAACATGCTGACCCATAAAGAAATTTAAGATGAAAGGGCCTTGAAAAGATAACTGAAGAATTTTGCAACATCCAGTAGAAATTACCAAAAACCTATATAACAGAATGGCACTATCTACAAGAGAGACAGTATTAATATTTTTTGTAGGAAGTTTAATGCTTTCAACTTAAAAGTATACTTGAACTGGGACTGCAGAAACTGTATGAAAGCAATTAATTTGTTGGTTTTGTTGTTTTAAAAACTATTCCTGAAACTTCGGTAAGTTCTGGAATTGTTTTTATCCCCAAAACAGCTTCTACCTTCATTTGTTACCTCAGTGGATAGCATGCATCTCCTCTTTATCACGCTCTTGTAAAGACAGTGAGAAGCTGGCTTGGAAGCAAGCCCATGGCAAATACCAGATTCCAGAGTCCTGGGCCAAATCCTGGAACTTTTTGAGCAGAATTTCTCTGCCACTATTACAAGGAATGAGGAATTTATTTTTTTTAAAATGAATGGAAGTTACCACTGATTTAAATTGGTTTCAGAAATTCTTAAATAAGTAGGAAAGGTAAGAGATTTTTCTTGCTGTAGAAACTTTCAATAAAGCAAATATGTATATTCAGTGCATACCACAGTTTAGCCATATATATTCTAGCTACAGTGTTAAGACTGCTAATCATCTTCTTAAATTCATAATGCCCCTGTCTTCAAGGGTTTGAAAAAACAGCTCCATTGCATAGTACAAGTGTTGGCCTTGGTTAAAAAAAGTGCACCTGTCTCCCTGCCCAAATCCTGCTTTGAGCATCTTAAAAATCTCCCTTTGTTTCTTTCATTTCATTTAGTTGCTGCCCAAACTAACTGTCTCTGTGCCTTCAAAATCCTTTACAGCTGGTTTTGCATTATTGTGCAGCCTTTGTCTTTTAACCCAATTATCAAGTCAAAAATTGCTAAAATATCTCCTGGCAAACAATTTGCCCTTTAATTCTGAAGAAGTCTGCTGCTTTCCAAACACAGTTTCACACGTGAAGGGTGTCCTCTGGTCCTCCACTGACTCATCCTTTTGTCTGCTGCTGTTTCAGCTAAAGAGAGCGCTTGGAACAATGCAGCACATGGAGGCTTTCCCCTTCCCTTGACAAATGCTGCAGGTCAAAGTGCTGTGAAGATTAAAAAGAAGAAGATGATGATAAAACAGATGCTAGCAGTGCAATAAAGATCTCACACACTCTAGACCACCAATAATAATGATGTATATCCATGTGATAGGAACATCTCACCATCCTATAAAATGTCAAACATTCTGTTCATCTCATAGTGCATATAAACAAACATATTTTTTTCCCCAGTATAGTTCACCTGAAGTTCTTCTATTATTCGTGTATGAGCACTAACTGGAATGAATAAAATACTCTCATGCAGTAATAAAAGTAATGAATCATGCAGTAAGGTTTAGGCACAAGGGCTTAGGCACACCAGCAAGTTACTGTGTGTCAGCTGATTCATGAGAAGTGTGCATACATACACTTAATTCACAGCATATATAAACTTAATCCTCTTTCACAGACTCCCATAGAATGTGTTAATTGAATTTTTTTCAGTCAAAGCTACTTGATAGACTTTTTTCGCAAAAAACATCTTTTGCAGTTCATTTTTGGAGGAAAAACTAAAATTATTTGTTTGGTTTTTTCCCTGAATTTCTTTAGATAACATTTTTAACAGAAATTTATTTTCTTACTAGCACTAGTAACTACAACATTTACCGAACAACTATATTGCTCCTTACTACATCTATTCCCTGCTTCTGGGTGTAACACGCTGCTTACTTATTTTAATTTGTGTATTTTGAAAAATATCACCTTAAACTTTTTCTGTTTTCAGTAAAGCAGACCCTTTATTCTCACTCTTATGGATATGTTGGCTTTTGTTTAAGATCTCTCTGTATATGATTCATAATGTATTTAGTGGCATCAAGTATTGAGGATTAATTTTCTATGTCATGTCACAGGGAATTCAAATGATGATTGAATCTAAAGGCTTATGAACTGAGTTTACCTATCCCATTATTAAATAGAAACATTCCTTTTAAATCTTAATAATCTTTGCTTTAAATTTAGCTTTTTTCAAAAAAAAAATGAAGTAATTTATTGACAGAAGACAGTTTATGTAACTGTAGAATACACTAATGGATATAAAACCAACTTATTACTAACAGGTCAAGAAAAATATTTGGTAATTGCTTTCTTGCTAGTGGTGTTTTTATATTTATGAGAAGCAATGAAAGTTTCATACTTTCTCTGTTGTGATTTGTAATACATAATTTTCTTTTCCAAAATAAAAATTAAATGAACATTAACCTTTATTCTTAGCTTTGATTTCTGGACAAAAGAATAACTGAGGTTTTTTTTTTTTTCTTCTTTTCTTCCCTAAAGTTTATGGCTAGGGTATCTTCCACTTGTAGATTTAAAATGCTTCAGTTTTTTTTCAACTTTACTGGAACAACTAGATATTTTAAGCAGTTGAATCTTGTGCATTGCTATTTTTGTTCTTCCTCTTTGGAATTATTAAAGGTTTTATCTTTATTACATACCTCTGGGCTTGCTCCAAGGCCTATAGTTACCAACGGAAAGATTCTCTGTCACATATATCTTTTTTTCATGCTGTGAATTGATGCTTCAGGCATGGAAAATCAGGTGGCTGAAACAAGCTCAGCAGATTCTTGAGTACCTTTAAAACCAAAATCAAACCTTAATAATCTGTGTCTGGTTTCTAAATAGTGCCGTATATACTAAATTAGAAATTCATTTCACAGTGAGACCATTAAGAAACTGATATATTAAAAGATGATAATAATGCCATTTTACTCTTGTGCCCAATTCCTTTCTCGTGGTCTTTTTAGCTAGTTTAATCCTCTCCCTGGCAATGGATTTTGGGTTGGGGGGAGTTGCCTTTTTTCAGCTGGCATCCTGCCTTTCTTTTCCCAATACACCTAGAATACACCAAGTGCTTTATGTTGGCCTCTAATCAAAGGGTGTCAGGCTGCTGATAAAAAACTCGTGCTTTACCATCCCACTATTCTTCCATAGCTTGCAAGTGAGTATTTCTCTTCAGTGTCAGAGTAACGTATTTGCTCTTAGGGGACTGATTCATAAAAGTTGTTTACCTCATATACATAGCTTTCCCACAGGATACTCACGCAGTGTTGAACAGATTTTTTTCAAGCTCTCAAAAATATTGAAGATTCATGTAGCTTTTGTATAGGTATTTTGCAGGCAAAAAGACTATAAAATTGCAAGTTAGTATGCTTAAAGTGTAAACTTTTTGGAGCCAGGGATGGTCTACTTTATTTCTTGTATAATGTTTAATACAATAGTGTCTCATATGTTACTGGAGATGGCAATAGCTTTCACATTAGAATTAACTAATTGTAAATGTAGACTTAAAAGTTTATTGCAAACCTACAGTCTTACATCAAGGGACGTAAAGAAAAAGATGGAATCAAGGCTTTTTTATTCTCATGTTTATCATGAATTGTGCGTATTCTATTTCTTTTCTCATCATTTTATAGTATCAAAAAAAAAAATGCACTAAGAAGCATTTTTAAGATCTCCAAATGTCTTCTTATGAAGGGAATGGCAAAAAGTCCTGAAGTGATATCATGAGCTATAATTATGCATTTGCTTGTTAGTTTGAAGTCTGAAAATGATGGCTTTCAGAGAAAAAACGAAGACAGAATATACAAAATGTGACCAATGTTCTCCTCATCGATAAGCAAAATAAACTTCTAAACCTAGTGGCTGAAATATCATTAGTTTCCTAAGGTCATCTCTATAGAAAGGAGTGTGCCTCTGTTAAGGATCTATGTCTCAACACATCTACCTTATTCTCTAGTAGCATAGCAGCTTGGAGCCCAGGACTACTCGGAAAGGGATGTCCTAAAAAGTTGTTAAAAAGATGTATTGAACAGTTGTCTCTAGGGCTGGCAGGAGTCTACCATGTGCAGAGCCAAAGAAGTAAGATCTGTGCAGAAAAAATGCCCTGTGTTAGAAAAAACATTTAAAAGTCAACATCAGTGAAGGTAGGTTCTAGGGTACTGACAGTACATGGGTAAACAAAGGACTAATATCTACTAGAAAGCTGTAAAGGTAGTATCAATATTGTCTCTGAGATCTATTCAATAAAATGTTTTTCATTAATGAGAGATGGGAAAGAATAATATAGAAAATACAACCCCTTTCAACAGTGTCATAAAAGAATATTTAAGTTGCTGTTTTAAAATTTTAAGGATTATATTTATTTGTCTGTTGCATGCAGGTACAATTCCCTCAACAGTGAAGATAATTAAGGATGTGAGTTAACAGCAGAGCAGGTCCCCGGAAGAATCTTAAATTTTGGTAGTGAAACAAAAATTACTTAACACTGGACTCATAAGAAACAGTGGATTATGTCAAATGATGTTGATTTATTGTCTCTAATACCAATTAATCACTTTTTTATGGCAAATTTACGAAAGAAACTAAATTAATTGCTTTCTCAATGTAGTATTATCTTTCATTAACAATAAACAGCTGAGATTACTGGAGGATTTGTGTGGTAATGGGAGCAATAATTTGCAACAAATGAAGGTAATCTACATTACTGCTGGATTTTAGCTGTAGAATTTAGCTTAGGTAAATTATTAATGCTATTAAATTGTTAGAGAAAGTCATGTGAGAATCAGTTACAGATTTCAAACATGGATTCATTCAGTCACGTAGTGCTGAAAAGGACAAGCCTGAACTACAAGAAAGCTGTGCAGCACTGCACAAGTGCTTGTTTAATTTAAAAGGGGATTTGAGAACCTGTTGCTTTCTGATAAATACTAGAGATGGTATGGAGGGAAGAACTCAGAATAAGGAGGTCCCATTTCTAATTCTGCCACTGATTGCTCTTAATAAATCTCATCTGAATTTCTGCCTTTCTGTAACACTCGTATACCACTTGTACAACAACACAAGAATTCTAAAAACATGCAAAAACAATAGCGTTGTCTATTGCTGCAAATAGTTGAGTCCCAGTAAAGATGCCCATAAGCTGAGCATGATTCAGGTACACTGAGCTCTCTCAGTTTGTGGAGAGGATGGGACTTAAGTCCAGTTGAACCATAAAGGGTATCTGGATTTATTAAAACTTCAGCTGTAACTAATTCACAGTTACGATAAAACTTTTCATGTGGGGGCTTGTTTCAGGAATTAGAGACCTGTAACATGTTACTTAGCGTAGTAAACATAGATGTATACATACATACAAACATGCGCACACACCCACACACGTCTATATGTGTATGTATGTGTATACTGAAGTAGTAGTGAACTCCATTGAAATAAATGCTACTGCATGGATCTGTAGACCAGTAGTCTTTAGCAAGTCACCCTTGCAGTTTGTCCTCATCACTTTTTTTCCAAGTCTTATTTTACTGTTTGCAGCAATTATTAACTCTTGCTCCCCTTTACCCGTCATTAATCTCCTTTGCTTGCTACTTATTTCAGCTTTAGAAAGACAGTTTCCTAAGAGAGATTAGTTGATCTTAGCATCCTCAAAGTGGTAATATTGGCAGTAATTGATATTTCTGAGGGCTTCTCTTGTTCTGTATGAGAGGCTGTCCCCCATACATATCTATCAAATTTGCTTCTAATGGCCCAGAATTCAGCTTAATAGTCCATTATGAAAGACGTTTAGCTGCCTCTTTTTCTACATAGTCAAGACGTATATCTCACACCCATAGGGAACAAAAGGTCTCTGTATAGTTGCAACGCTGCTCTATAGGTAGTTTACAATTAAAAATTGCCTAGCAGAGGATGTAATGCATGTCTCAATTTTCTCCTTCAACCAGTTTGTATTCTACGAGTCAGCCAGTTTACGTTAATTCAGTTATTTTATTTGCAGAAACACTTTAAATTGTGTGGAACCTAAACAATTTAAGATTTTGTAGACTGAATCAGCAGTTTAAAGGAAATATTTTCCTTCACATTTTGATATAAATGCATATTGTCCAAGAGAGCTACCCAACAAATAAATTCATAGTGTTAGTTCACTAACTTAATAAAGTGTTAGTTCAAATGTTCATGTGGTCACCAGGTGTCATTTCAAGGAAGACTATGTTGAAATAATCCAGGTTGGAGTGACACAGACTGCGCTAAATTCATCAGAGCACATAGGTAAGGAAAAAAGTATCCACAGCTGCTTGGCCAAATACAAATGAAGCTAATTTCCTTAAGTAACCATATATATGTTTGGGACATGCAAGATTCCAAACATGTGGAAATGAGTTCTTCTGAGTTGGAAAAGGATCACTCCAAAAAATAAAATGCTTGCCAGCTTTAATACCAGACTTGCAAAAGTCTGAAATAGCTGATGGCTTCAAATCTTTCTAAAGTGGGACCAAGCTGAACAAGTTGAGCGTAGCTTTGGTCATTAATGGGTAGGAATATTTCAGGTGCTTTTATAGTTTGTAAGCTTTAGTCTTAATCATTATGCAAAAAATTTATACCCAAGTTTGGGTGCTCAAGTTTCCTGTTTAATTGCTTAGTTTGTTGGAAAACTATCAGTGAATAAAAAAAAATAATGCACATAACCTTGTCTGTGTAGCACAAGAAATCTGGATGCTAATGCAAATCAAGAGAGATAAAATAGATAAGATAGATAAATTAAAATAAAAATTAGAAAAATGAGCTGATTTCCTAATTTAAATTTAAGAACTGATCTAGTCAGAAGGTGATGACAAAAACCGAAGTTTCCCAAAAGACAGTTACTGTTTCATCAAAAGCCAGCCAGTCCAATCCCGTGAAATTCTACCTATTCCAGCTCAGTCTGGCATGGTTTGTTCAGGTCCTGCTTTGTTTCTGAAAGGGAGCAGATAGTTTTGCAGATTAAAACCATAGCCTCCAGTCTACTGGGACCAATCAGCTAATTTATGTTTAAAGTTTTTGAGAGACTGAATTAAATGCCCACTATCCTAGCAAGCACAGTAGATACTGTCAAAGAGGCATTTTTAGCCCTCGAGGCATGTAATTACTAGTGCTAGTCCCTAAGGGAATTTCAACCTGAGAGATTTTGATTGTCTTTCATAAGGACCCTCCTTGCTATTGATAGCTGATACCTCCTAAAAAATGCTCAGCTTCTTGCAGATGGGATACTGAGGCTTCCAGAGGGTGGAAATTCATGCAGTTGACCTGGGACAACCCATTTCCACCAGAATGCTGTTATACTACTCTTGCAGCTACTTGTAGCCTCTGCTTTCCTAACAGTAAGAAAAGTAAATAAGTCAGAGAAAGCTCTGCCATGAATAGGACTATGTAGCAATAAAAGACTCCAGCTAGCTTTGTCAGTCATTTTACTCTTGAACATGAATCTTCAAAGTCAAGCGCAATTGGAGCGAAGCACTGTACTATGTGGATGTGTGCCCTCTGAGCATCACTGGAACTTCCACCTGCTTTCTTCTCTGAAAGCTCGCTTTCTGAAAATAATCTGGTGTACAAATGGAAACCAAAGTGCTCACAGAGTTTCTTACTCCTGCATATGAAGTGATTATGCAATGGAGCACTGATTTTACCTTTCTTTTCTCCTTCAACATCCTTGACAGAAAACCAACTTTAGTTTTGGTATGCCATGGAAGGACATTAAAAGCTCGTCTGGAGGATTGAACTAAAGTCAGTGAAGTTTCTAGAATTTAAGAAAGGGAGGCAAAATACAGTGACTTAGAGTGAGTAGGTATCATCAGAAAAAATCAGGTGCAGTATGGATGCCACATAAATGCAACAGTACTCAAAAGCACAATGTAAACCACTTTGCATTTACATTATGAGATGTTTTATCTCAATTATGAATATTTTGAAACAGGTGGACTTCTTTCTTCAATTAGCTTGAGTATCCTAGCATCTTTACAACTATCACAATGGGCCTTGGAGAAAGCAAAAATGAACAAGATCAATAACATTGAAAAGTGTTTTGAACTTTCTTCAGATTGTTGGAGAAAACATTGTTTAAGCCCCATTATCAGTTGACAATTGCAAGTTGAGACCTTGTGGGCTCATCTTCTCACAGGGATGGCTTCCAGTCCCTTCTGTGGCTGCAGTCAGTGAATGGTAGATGCTTTGGCAGCAGCCTAGAAGATTTTTTAAATAGATTGTTCGATATGCAGAATCCCCCATCAGCCATCCCTGATGCACTCAGGCATCTCATGCATGGCTATTTTATTTCTATGCACTCAGGAAAGAAGCAAGAGTAGACTTCTAGTCTCAGAAATCCATCAACACAAGAATACTTATTATGAAAATACTTCAACTAGAAGGAAGATTTCCAAGAATTCTGCAATTCCTGTTGTATTTAAATTTGGGAAAAAACATGTTTCAAAGAGACTTTTTTTACTGTCTGTCAGCTGCCATGAAAATGAATGGAGTGATACAATACAGTGTAATTTTGGCATCAGGTCCAAAAACCCATGGGGATTCTATTCTAAGTATGGGGTAAAGTTAAACGTGGTTATCCTGCCAAGTCCTTTTTGGTTCTAGCTTCATCCTGACACCAGATATTATTCTGTTAGTAATCACCTGGGTTTGTAAAGATTGCAATTTCCATTAAATTACATTGCCTGTATTTTTTTAGCTCTCTTCACTCTGCACACATATGCTTATGCATATGTGCCAATGAAGATCATTCAATTACATAAACTACTGATTCTGTGCAACCATTGTTTTTCCCACTTCACATATAAAAGCACAAACTTGATAATAAGTGATTTGGAGCTTGTAATTTATTCATTTTTATTAGTTTACTGGGTTCATATAAGATTTTATAAACTGAATCGCTCATTATGTGACAATATCTGTAATGTGTCAAATTTTCAATTCAATCTTTACTTAGAACAAGTGGGTTTTTTAAAGTTGTCTTCTATCTGTCCATCAACCCACCTGAAACTTTGCTACAGAATAATTAAAAGCCAAAATTGTCTTTCTTTTATGTAGTTTTCATGTCTCTTTCTCTCATTTTTCAAACAGATTTCCTTTCCTTTCACACTATCATCTAACAATGTCCTCGAAACACTAAAGCAACATCTCAGGTGGAGCTGCGGGAGCACTGCAGAACATATTCTGTAAACATCAGTTTTTAAATTATTCACTTTGACTCTGTTCAGGCCTTCCCTTTTCCATGAATTTTCTAACAGATAAACTGAAATGAAATAACGTTTGTCAAAAGAACAAGTTGTTTGTGAGCACTGCAAAGCCAGAAAGCCAATTTCAAAATCGTAATTTTAAGGATTTGAATCAGAAACCTGACACTAACAGTTAGCATATGTAGTTAAGGAATCGAAGTGTGTCATGTCAAAGCAACCCCTATTTCATATACAAAGACTGTACGTGGAAAAAATACAGGTCATAAATTATCTTTTAAAATTATTTGATTTATAACATTAGATATGAGAGAAATATACTGAATAAAGCATGTAATGGAAATTGCCCTTTAATATTTATTTAAACAAATGTCCTGCCAGTCTTCAGATCAATTCCTACCACCTGCTTTGTGAAATTTGTTGTTGAGGCTCCATTATAGTCAAAAGCAGACAAGTGACTTATGGCAAGAAGTGACAGGTGCTAATATCACTACTTTTTTTGGTCATCATTGTAGGATGTACAAAATTAACAAATTTCCCTTTGTGAGAAGATGACTGGAAAGATAAGATGGAATGGAATGGAATGGAATGGAATGGAATGGAATGGAATGGAATAGATTAGAATAGAATAGGACTGGCAAAAAGTTAAAGCATGTTATGGAGGGCATTGTCCAAATGTCTCTTAAACACTGACAGGCTTGGGGCATCGACCACCTCTCTAGGAAGCCTGTTCCAGTGCTTGACCACTCTCTCTGTAAAGAAATGCTTCTTATTGTCCAGGATCCTCTGGTGCAGCTTTGAACCGTTCCCACGCATCCTATCACTACATACCAGGGAGAAGAGATCAGCATGAAGAGAAGATGCAGACAGAGAAAGGAAAAATTGTGGATCTGAGGCCACAAAGGAAGAGAACAGGAAATAACCTTCACCTTGTTTTGCCACAGAAGTGGCAAAACTATGCAACAAGTTGCAGAAAATCAAGCCTGCATACCCAGACATCTGAGAGCCCACAGAAAAATGATAGCAGTAGTGTTGTGCAGGGGCACCATTCCCTGTTCCCCACTCTGCCCCACTCCTGAGCTCAGGGGTGCTTGGTCAAGCTGTAACACCAGACCAAAACTAAATGTATGTCTTGGCACTGTTATGGGTCTTGGAACACAAACAGTAGTTTGATATCAGTAAATTTTTACTGATTTCCAGATAAACACTACTTGATTTATGTGGAGTTGCTTTTCACAGTATCAATGGCATGTGCAGGACAACCAGGGGATCAGGCACAGCCAGCATGTGTTCATGAAAGGCAGGTCCTGCTTGACCAACCTGATCTCCTTCTATGACCAGGCGACCCGCCTCGTGGATGAGGGAAAGGCTGTGGGTGTTGTCTACCTTGACTTCAGCAAGGCCTTTGACACTGTCTCTCATGGCATACTCCTTGAGAAGCTGGTGGTTCATGACTTAGACAAGTGTACTCTTAGCTGGGTAAAAAACTGGCTGGATGGCTGGGCCCAGAGGGTTGTGGTGAATGGAGTTAAATCCAGTTGGCGGCCAGTCACAAGTGGTGTTCCCCAGGGCTCAGTATTGGGGCCAGTTCTGTTTAATATCTTTATCAATGATCTGGATGAGGGGATTGAGCGCACCCTCAGTAAGTTTGCAGATGACACCAAGTTGGGCAGGAGTGTTGATCTGCTTGAGGGTAGGAAGGCTCTACAGAGGGATCTGGACAGGCTGGATCGATGGGCTGAGGCCAATTGTATGAGGTTCAACAAGGCCAAGTGCCAGGTCCTGCACTGGGGTCACAACAACCCCATGCAGCGCTACAGGCTTGGGGAAGAGTGGCTGGAAAGCTGCCCAGCAGAGAAAGACTTGGGGGTGCTGGTTGACAGCCGGCTGAATACAAGCCAGCAGTGTGCCCAGGTGGCCAAGAAGGCCAACGGCATCCTGGCCTGTATCAGCAATAGCGTGGCCAGCAGGAGCAGGGAGGTGGTTGTTCCCCTGTACTGGGCACTGGTGAGGCCGCACCTCAAGTACTGTGTTCAGTTTTGGGCCCCTCACTACAGGAAAGACATTGAGGTGCTGGAGCATGTCCAGAGAAGGGCAACCAAGTTGGTGAGGGGCCTGGAGCACAAGTCTTATGAGGAGTGGCTGAGGGAGCTGAGGCTGTTCAGTCTGGAGAAGAGGAGGCTGAGGGGAGACCTTATTGCTCTCTACAACTACCTGAAAGGAGGTTGTAGTGAGGTGGGTGCTGGTCTCTTCTGTCAGATGGCTGGAGATAGGATGAGAAGAAATGGCCTCAAGCTGTGGCAGGAGAGGTTTAGATTGGGCATTAGGAGAAATTTCTTTACCGAAAGGGTTGTCAGGCATTGGAACAGGCTGCCCAGGGAAGTGGTTGAGTCACTATCCCTGGAGGTATTAAAAAAGCGCGTAGACAAGGCACTTTAGGACATGGCTTAGTGGGCATTGTTGATGGTTGGACTCAATGATCTTAAAGGTCTTTTCCAACCTAAATGATTCTATGATTCTATGAATGTGTCTGCTTGTTAACAAAATGGATTTTTTTTTGAGAACTGCTGCTTCCCACCTCATAAAACTATGAAAATACATTAAAAGCAGCACTATGGACTCTTTTTTACTGGCAACTATTGCTATTATTTATTTCTTTGTGAGCAAGTTCAGAATAAGAGAGATTTTTCCACTGCTATTGTAAAGTATTTTCCATATTTTACAAAGCTGCTCAAGTTTAAACATACAATAAATAATTTTTCTGTACTGATTTTTTAAATTGGGCTATTCATGGATAGCACATCTCTCAGGGTTCAAAATTCACAGCTGACTTCTGCTTTAATTTTCTTCCTGCTTCTCTGATCAAAAATATCATGACAAAAGGAGTTGATGAAAATACTTATGAGATGTTCTAAATACAAAATTTCACTGTTAAATGAAAGTTATTTAACATATTTTACTTAATTTTCTGGCTGTGCAGCAGTTAAGCTGATATCCTGAGCAGTTTGTAAGTGATGATTTGTGTAATTAAAAAGAAATATAGAAATAATATTTGTTCTTCCACCAATAATGAATTTTGTCCTCTCATTTAAAATCAATTTGTTTTCTCCCACTAGTCTCACAGTGTATTTTGCCTTCAATGCCTACACACTTAAATTGTTTGCCTCATCAATCACTAAAAGGACAGGGAATCTCAGGGAAAAAAGAGGAAATACAAACCTCAAAGTCCAGTATGACACAGTTGAACACTTAAGATCGAATGAGTATTGTACATCCAGTCTGGTGCCAATATACAGGAAAGTGTAATACAAAGCATAATAAACCATGCATGTCTAGATTTCTGAAGGAACATTCTTATTATGCTATTTATTCTACTAGTGTTTTTGCATTAGAGGAATCGTTCTCCTCTATTTCTTCAGATAATATTTGCACTTGGCCACATACGGACACAGAGTTTTGCAGAACCGTTTAGGACAGCCATCCTGCTGAGCATCCTCAGTTATGAGAAGGCCAAAATGGTCTGGTTTCAAGATAAGGCACCCTGATAATATCCTTTCACCTGTTTAGTAACAAAACATGAAGAATAATCTTAAAATTTTTTTAAAGTCTAATTCATTAAGTATCTCTGAAGTTCAGGCTGAGAAAATATTTGAAAATGGATGCATTGGAAACACAGAACAAAAGGGAACAAAATGCCATCCTAATGACCTCCCCCACAAAGTTACTGGCAGGTTAATCTCTGACAGTTACTGTATGACATCTATCACTGGAATTAAAGACCTATAGTCACTAACCAGTAATACGTGTATCTCTTCTCTTCATGTGCATCAGATACAAGCAGAGGACACGTTGCTGATGTTAACAAAGAAAGATAAAGTATACTTCTGTTATAAAATATCTTCAGAGTTATAGTAAAGAGCCATTAAATTTACCTTATTCTACCTTCTTGCTTTTTAATAATAATGAATACTAGTCAGTTATAGGTGTCTGGGAACTATTATTTTGTTTTGGTATGTCAGCAACAGCCTCGCTGGGAGGAAACTCCATCATCATATGTGAATAAATATGATCAGCTTTTTTTCCAATTGTGTTTGCCATTATTCCTTTTTAATTCTGTTCCTTCTAATTTAATGTTGCCCTGAGTACATGCTATTTCCTTGTCTGAAAAAAATAAAAATCACAATTAGTATATCTGAATGGCAATATGTCATTTCCTTGCCTGAGAATGATAAATACGTTGTTGCTAGGAAACAGTTTCCAAAGAAAAAATTTTCAAAGGACAGCATTTATACAGATAAAAAAAAAGTCCCGTGTATAAGCACAAAGCAGTGCAGAAACCTAAACAAAAATCCCCTTATGGGGTTAGAAGGGGAAGGAAGGAGAGAGTCTGTAGGCAAAGACAGCTAGTTAGTAGCCTATTTTACTAGATAACCATTTTATTGTGTATCCTTATTTTAACCTCTTCTTATACTGTGCATAACATACCTTTCCAAGACTATGATTCAAAAGCAGTATTCAAGCATAATTGTAGCCCCCACTTTTCAGGCAGAGAATCTGATCTTCAAAAACATTGTCCACATGAATAAAAACATGTTAGCCCAGAACAGGATATAGCATGGCCCTTCCTGAAAAGTAATGTTTTGCATCTTTAGCTATACCTGAACTGGAAAGAAAAAAGGCATTAATTTAGATACTGGATAAGTATTTTTTGGAAGTCTCAGTAATGTGCCTTCATGGCAGCCTCAGTAAAAACTGGGTGAGGTGAAAGCTGTCCTGAAATTGTTCAGACACTGGAAATGTTCCTGCATGGCCCAGCTGCTAGGCATGTGAGATTCTTCTCTCCTAATGTGTCTTTTTGATGATGCTGATTTGAGAAGACCAAAGGCTACTGTGCATGAACTTGCACCTCTGCAGATTATTCTATGTAGTCTTGCTTTTTGGGGATAACTCTCTTCAACATTAGAGAAGTCAGTGTTATGCCCCTGATCTCAGAGGCCCTCTTGTCCGGTCTGGGATCTCCCCAGACTGTATGCTCTTTAATTCTTTTATTCCCAAGGGAAACACTCGGTCACACACTTGCCTGACTTACAGCTCACAGTCTCTGTGTTGAGCAGTGCAGAGCAGCTCCATTTTCCCCCTCTGCATTCTTTTGCAGCAATCCCTTGTCCATACTTTCCCTACTAGGTGGTTGTTTGCACTGAGACATTTTCTGTAATAACATCTAGGCTGCATTTCAGAAACATCCTTAGAAAGAACCCAAACCCGCTCCATTTGCTGCCCTTGTTCTGCTTCAGGGGCAGTATTTTTCACCAGCTGTTTTCTGACCAGCAGTTCAGGCACAGCTATGGGAGGCAAATAGACCCTCCAACACCTGCAAAGGCTGTGGCCAGTAGAGGATATATCCTTCATTAAACCGATGGGAATTTTGAGGACTAAAGGCAATTTTGTTGCAGAGAAAGAGGCTGTGTGTGAGCTCAGAAGCTAAAATTACATATGTGTATAGATACTGGCAGTAACACCCTAATTACTGATTGAAATTCCCAAGTAAACTAAATAAATACTTACTACCAGTATGGCCGGTGTTCTGGTTCCTCTGATTGCTTCATTTGCTAGCATCCAGATGAGATATTCTACTTTGTCCTGTAAAATTCCCTTTTTCCTTTATAAAAGTCAGTTGTTTCCACAAGGTAACTAACTCACAAAGGTAGTGAAAGTCTATTGGGAAGCAAATGGAATGAAGTAAAGGCTCTGAAGTCAGAGCTCAAGGGGTGTTTGGTGGAACAGGGAAAAACTGCTGAGACATTCCAGCTGTGCAGGTGCATGAGACAAGTTATCTATGTAATGATCATTCCTTTTTCACAAAAGACTAACTCAAACATTCCTTTGGTCCTTTCAATAGAAATAAGTTTGATTTTTTTCAAAATGTGAAGCTTAGATCATTTCCTTGATGTAAACTAGTAAATTTTCCATTATGATTAAAAGAATGTAATATTTCCATTGGACATTATAAAATACAAAAAGCAATATATATGTAGAGAAAATATATATACTGTAACAACTAATAAATAAAATTTTGCAGATACATAACTGAATTCAGGATTTCCTTTGCATGAACTGTTTCTCGCTTCAGGTTTTGAACTAAGGCAAACATCTGTTTCTAAAGAAACAATAATAGCATGAACCTGTTGTGACAATGACTATGGAATTTTTCATCATAATTAATTTAAATTAAAGTCCAAGTTTTTTGCAATCTTTTTATTAGTCACCCATGTAAGACTAGTTTAAGTACTATTGCAAGGTATCCTGGGTATATAGAGGTAAGAGTTCTCTAATACAAAAATTGAGCAGCATATATTACTGATTTTAAAGTTTTGTATTCTTACAATGTAGAATAGGTAATGATCCCTTATACTGGAACTGCATTTATGCACTTCCATTAAAATAAAATCAGTAGGGCAACCAAAATGCAATGTGTTTAAATATCTCAGAATGTAAAAACAATTTCCAAGTTATACCTAAAAGCCTGTAAACTAATGGCTAAATAGAAAAAGATCTTAGGTATCCAAGTTGACAAGTGCAGTCCCAAAAGGCTGCCCTTCACTTGCTGTTTATTAAACAGGGAGATTATTAAACGTCATGTCTAAAAGTTCTGCTTTTAGGACTCTGCAGTTTTGCAGCCCCAGAAATGGCTGGCCCTGAGCTGTCAGGTATCTCATAAATCTCACCGGGGCTCTAAGTCTACAGAGTCCCCCTGGGGTTTCTCAGCACTCTAGGTTTTCCAGTCTGATGGGCATAGTATGTTGGTGTTCAAGTGCCTTTTGCAGGCAAGTTCAAACACCATCACTCTGCACCAGCCAAAAGCCATGTGACTACATTAGTGTCACATGTGTCAAAATGAAAATGTCCCAGCAGCCCCAACTGATATTCTGGATCAACACTGACCCTTTAAAATGCCACTTAAAAAATGTTCTGCAAGACTTACAACTTTCTTACATTTTCATGGCCAGTCAAAATTTGTGGGTGCTTAGAACTGCAATGCAGTTCATTTGGAAGGGATCTCTGGAGATGATCAAACCTGTACTGCTGCTAAAAGTGGGCTACCTTCAAAGTTTGAGCAAATTGCTTAGCAAATTATAAATTCAGTGAAGCGAATCTCCAGGAGTGAAGAGTCCAAAACTTTGCTTGGTAACAAGTGTCAGTGCTTAATCATTCTCATTTTGATCCCCATCTTCACCCCATGCTCCCTTGCTATAGCTTGTGACCACTGCATATGATGTTGCCATACTTTGATTCATATAACATAAATTCTGACTTTGATACTATATTTTTTTGGCGAGCACTGGATTGGATGAGACTTGTAGTAAAAGGGATTGATAATGTTTTTTCCCTTACACATAGCTTTTGAATATGTAAAACAGAAAACTTACAGTAAAGCTCGTGATTAGGACTTGTCTCTTATATTATCTTGTTTAAATAAGGTTTCTATAATAGATTTCCACTGATTTAAGTCACTTCACTAGGAAAGAAACATTATCTAGCTGGTGTAAATAGAAATATAAACTATGTAACAGTTGAAGGCAAAATTAAAGCTGTTGGAGAAATCACTCTTTAATGAGATTCTGAAACAGGAATATAGAATTTAAATAAAAGTTGATCCTAAACTGGAAGTACTTGGAAGTAGTCACCGGATGGTAAACAACCTCTTTTAATAGGAAAAGAGGATGGAAAGTAATCTCAGTGAAAGAAATGGTTTCTATACGTTATCAAATGACTGTTGGAGTTATGGTTTGCAAGAGAAAAATGCAGATATTTGTAGAAATTGATAGAGGTACATGCAAAATTTTATGTATCATTTCTAAGCTGGCCCTTCCTAAGTGAAGAGGAATGCTTTTACCACTGTGAATTATTTACAGAAGCAAACAAATTAAACTGAATTTGTAAACATCAGTTATTGATTGATTTCAGTTTCCTTGCAACCTTTAAACATTCTTGAGAGTATTCTGGCTGAAATAGATTCCTAATTCTTAGTAAACCAAGTTGCCAATATTCAGTAGCATTTTCTGAATGTGCCACTAAGTTCTCTGAAACATTTCTTACAAAAGCTATAGCAATTAGAACATTTGCCAGTAAAGTCTTTCACTACAACTTGTGTCTGAGGCGATACCACTTAAACTAGCCTTGAATTTCAAGGCAGAACCAGTCAATAAGTTTTCCATGAGCTTGTGCACCTAAGGTTTTATGGGAGAAAATGGGCTCAAATGTAATGTCAGGGATATCCTTAAAATGCATTGTAGAAATACCGGTTTTCTTCCATGACAAGTCACAGAAAATGTATCTCGTACGATATGAAGAGAAACTATCATTCATTTCTGAAATACATAATCCTATCTGAATATTTTTATTGAAAAGTTGCTTTGTTTTGGCAAGTTTGGAGATATCTCATGTATTCAAAATATTTTCTCTGTGGTTTTTGTCAAGACACAAAAAGAGAATTTCTTGACACATGCTGCGGCATTGCCTTGTGCCATTTCTCTAGATAAATTAGTTCATTATCTTTCCCCCTCTCTCGTGTGTGTTCATGTGTGTGTATGTGTGTATGAATGTATTTATAAGGTTTTATATATATGAAGAATGTTTTCAGTTTTGGTGTGATCGAGTGTCACTGGAGGAACCTGGAGGAAAGTTTCAGAAAATTCCACCATCACATCTTGCAAAGAAGATGTGTAACAACAGACGTGTTCTTCTAAATTGGGAGAGGTGGGGAGCGAAACCCCTTTTCTTTTACAGTGAGCTTGTATTGTCTCTCAGTTACTTTCACATGCTTTTGTGCAGTAATATAATACACAGAAATTACTATCCTCTGATTATTTTCTACTCTGTAATCAATGACGTGGTCTTCCTTTTAATTCTCTAATGTTCCTCATTGTCATGAGGCTTTATAAGGATGAAATTATTTAGGTTTGACAAGATTTGGGCAGAAAGAGGAACAACTTTCGAAAGCTGTTATGCAATTAGGCTACATAATGGCAACTGAAATTCAACATGGAGAAATGCAAAGCATTACATATCAGAGGGACCAATTTAAAACTTCTCACATATACAAAAAGTCCTAAGAAGGGCAATGAAAATTATTAAAGTCAAGAAGATGAAGAACTTCCCTACAAGGAAAGATTAAAAGCAGCAGGACTAATTAGTTTGAAGGGCCAGGGGGGGGAGAGGGAGGTAGGTTTTTTAAGAGAGTGAAAGCTGCTGTGGTAAAGATATATATTAAATTAGAAATTCTAAAAAGAAGATTAGTCCAGTGCCCTTCCCATAATATAAATATGGGAAAGCATTCACAGACAGCAAGAGTAATATATTTGAAATGGTTCAGGGGAATACTTTTTTGTGTGAAGTGCAACTAACCTGCAAAACTCCCTGTGGAAGATATCATTCTTCCTTATTGTTTAGGATATTAACTCCTCACTTCCCCTGACAAGTAAAAGTAATTGTTCCCAAGATATCTGGTATTATGGATTATACTTTCCTCTGAAGCATCAGTTATAGTATATTC
Organism: Haliaeetus albicilla; assembly: GCF_947461875.1. Classification (NCBI taxonomy): domain Eukaryota; kingdom Metazoa; phylum Chordata; class Aves; order Accipitriformes; family Accipitridae; genus Haliaeetus; species Haliaeetus albicilla. The sequence goes on along the minus strand of NC_091483.1, from coordinate 57,697,872 downwards.
TCAGAGACACAATGTTGAAAGAGCTATGTGGTGCTCAGCTGTTCCAGCAAGGCAAACCCTCTACTTCTGCAGCTGGCTGAGGACCCCAGCATGAGACCACAGTAAATTCCTAATTCTCATGGCTGGTGCAGGGAGAGATAAGGCTCAGGTAGCTAAGCGTTTCCCTGCAGTCGTACTTCTGCTTCAAAAATAGTCTTTATAAAATCCCATTCTGCAAGGTGTTGTACACTGATTCATATCCAGAAGGGTACTTACGCTTAACTTCAGTGTTTATGCTGTTTTGATTTCTGCACAAGTTTTACCCCTTGGATCTAGAGGTAACTCCAGAGAGAGGAGAAAGAAAATGGATGTATCTGTATCCGTTCACTTCAGAGACAGCAGACCTCAGCACATGCCGTTTCCCTAGTGACATCTCACAGAAGAAAACCTTTTTTGATTTGCTCCACAAACTGTATAAGAAAGGTAAAACTTGGCAAGGAAGCCTTAATTTACAACATAGCAGGATGATTTTTTTTCCAATGCTTCTTGCTTCCTGATGGAGCTTGGGAAAAATGATCAGTCTTTGCAGTCAGGGCCTCTCTGGATTTTCTTCCATGCACTTTTTGACCTCCTTGTTCTAATAAAAATGCTAAATTAGTGTCTTCTCTCCTTGATGTAGTATGGGATTTATATAAACTTACTTGACTGTTATACAGCTATTTTCAGCTGTGTATCTCAAAACGCTTTTACAAAAACCAAGTGATTGATTTTATAGATTTTTAAAATCTCCTGGGTCACACCCCACAAACAAAAGAGTAAAAAGCATTTCTTATCACAGCAGAGTCCAGTACAAGCCCAGACATTTTGAATATATGATGAGCTCCATGCACAAAAAATAATTTAGTAAAATAATCAGGAATTCAGTGATAAAGGGGATTTAAAATAACATCTGATAAGTCTTTCTTTCTAATAGTTTTCAAAATATTTGAAAGTCTCAGAAGCATCTTCTTCTGAAAGGAAACACATACATTTTTCAGAGTTTTTTTTCCTTTAGGGATAAAGGTTGAAAATTCAAAATATAGTAGAAGGTTAGCTTCAGTCTTAATTCTGGTGTAAGAAATTACTCACTTTCATGAGTATTCAAATCACTAACAAAAAGAGAAGGCAAAAAGATTATGTAAATAAAAGCAGCAGGAATTTTGGATAAGCGGTGATTTTACAAGCCTAGTTAAGCATGGTAGGACAGTTATATAGCCTAGTCAAGTATGGCTGATTGATTTTTATCTGCAAATTGTTATCGACTGTGAATGCTGGCTGCAGGTTGTTGTTAAAATCAAGAGCACTGTGCATTCTATTTAGAGAACAGTGGCTGCATAATAAATCTGTTTTCCCATGAAAAGCATGCAATTAGTATTAATGACTTCATCACAAAGAGCAAGAGCCTACTAAAAAGTTGCCAGAGATGCTGGGTTGAAAAACACTGTTAAAACAAAGATCGTGATATTACACAGGAAGATCTGGATGCCCTCAAAGCCTGGATAAAAAGAATAAGAGCTCAGAGAAATGGTACAGATAGCAGCACATTATGCAAAGTACACATAGGACTTTTTGATGAAGTGGGAACTCTCTAGATGCAAAAATTCAAAAATGACTAAGTCCACTAGTACAAAGTGGCCATGTGTTGGGCAGATTAAGTCTTAAGAAGAGTTATTTCCAATATAAAATGATCATGTCAGTAAAGTATTAATGTTAAGGTATCACAGGCTGGGCATATCATTTGTTACAATTTTACCCTCATATGTTGAGGAAATACTGAACTAAGCAGGTGGAGAGAAAGACTGCTAGGATGGTAATAGGCTTGAGAGCTTGCTGTGTGACAGGGGGCTAGAAAAGCTTGATTTTTCAGCCTAGCAAAACAAAAGCTCGTAGGGATTATAATTCTTGTCTATAAATGTGGCAGAGGAGTATGCAGATGGAAAGAGCAAACATGAGAGAAGGTATCCAAAATATTTTTATCTGAATTATTAAACGTATACACTTTGAATGCATTTACATTTTACTAGATGGGCTTGTGATGAGGTTTCGGTTTTGTAGAAGACAAACATAAGGAAGTTGAATACAAGTTGATAATGAAGGGTAAGTGATTGGTAGTTTGTCTGGTTTGAGGAACATTGCATGGCAGGAAGGAGTTTTGCAGAGAAAAAGTGAAAATAGAGTTAGATGTAGGCTACAAGGTCTACACGAAAAGTCTCATTTCTGTAGCAGTGCCAAGCAGGTAATAGGAATATTTAGGCATGAGCTATAACAAATGAACAAGTAGGATATCTTGTGGTTCATTAGAGAACATCATGTGAGAATCTACAGAAAAGTCTATAATATGGCATTACAGGAAATAAGATCTAGAGATCTCCCAATAATGCTTATCTAAATACTTAGCTATGAATAATTAATTAGCTCAAAAAGTGCCTAATAGATACATGCTAGAAGATGACAACCAGTAAGAGTGTGATACAAAGTATGAGGAACTAATTAAAAGTGTAAAGGGGATGTTGTAGTTCTGATTTGCTGCATTTGAGCCGCTGGCCAGAGGGCCCCATGTGTTGTTTGGTCACCAACGTGTTGGTAGTAATGTGTGCTGGATGTGTCCTATACTGCTCTGAATAGACACTAATGTGTAACAGAACAGATGCTGATGAAAGCTCAAAAAGCAGATTGACACTAATTTCTGGAAAATGTGGAAGCAGGAAGAAATTCTGGAGAAAACTTCTCCAGGCAGTAAGTGAGCATCTCTGCTCCAGGGCTCTGAGAGTACCTTACGGGACAGATGCTGGGAAGAGCAGCTGGCTGCAGGGCTGCAGGCTTTGGGCTTCTGGAAGAGAGGCTTTGTACAGCAGAAGCGAGTTCCTTAGGACACAGGTGTGATTCTCTGCTTTATTCTGTAGCCAAAGTCATCCACTCAACCAAGAAAAGTTATTTTTGGTACCTTTTCCTGAAAACAACTTGCTGACATTCTGCAAATAATTCTACCACCAGTGGTGAGTGGAGACTTAGCCAAAGGTGGGAGGGAAAGGAGGAGTTTGGCCTATGAAAAAAACACCGTTCAAGTCAGCACACTACTGGTCAGAGCCATCTTACAGTCATAATATGGCTGTCACGGACTACACTGTTACGATCACTTTCCCTGACTGACACGATCACTTTCACTAATAAATAACATGCAACGTTCTCATTACCAGTGGACACTTTGGAATATGTGACTGCAAAAGTCCTTGGGTAAAATAAAAGAAAATGGACCACGGTATCTACAACGTGAATATTTAGAAAGCTTAATCCTAGTGTGAATTCTCTGAAACAATTAGACAATTTTTGTATTCCAGTGAGGCAATTTCTTGCTTAGATACCATGGATCTGACTGAGATGCATTTGAAGCTAGCTCATGCCTTCTCTTTTCTGCCAAGTGTAATTAAAAATGTATTGAAATCATGCAAGCTGCACTATTCATTAAGCATTTGCAGATGTAACACCATGAGAAGCACTACTGCTGTTCTGCTTTTTGCAGCTGATATTACTATGGCAAAAAACATGCTGAGCAAATAGTGTCTGCACATTGGAAAGTAAAAGCATGAATGGGGTTGAGAAAAGCAATATGCTAAACTAAACCTCACCTGTAACACAACTTCTTGAAATTCTCCTTTAATTAAACAAATTCATGGTGAAAATCTAACAAATAAAGACTAGGGCTGGCTAGAAACATAAACAGAAAGGGATTTTTTTCCCTTCCCTACTAATTCAGCAAGTTTCAGTTTCTGCTTTTACTTAGAACTAATCCAGGGTTCTCAAGTTTGAAGTCCTTTATGAAATTTTCCTTTCCTTTATGAAATATGTTCAAACATCATCTTAATTTATGAAATTTGATTTTAAACGTCAAGATCATCAAGAGTAACATAAATTCATGACCAGAGAGGATTCTTCCTGAAAGTTGCAGGTTTTTGACAGGGTAAGTGCAAGAAGGTACTTAAACACATACTTTACATCAGACAAAGATAAAACACGCTTGCTCACATTCAGCCAAAACTTTTTTTTCCCTGGTCTTCTGGCTCAGCAAAATTCCCTATTTTGAAACTTACCTTCTAGATTTGTGCTCTGTCTCTGACCAGCTATAGTTTTTTAAGACAAACCTTAATCCAAACCATTCTTATTGGTAGGTTGTCAGGTCTCAGTTCGCATTTCCCTTTGAGCATCTCAGAAAATCCACTTAATGGACTTGCCATTCATGATAGTCTATCTATCTGCTGTAAAATGACTCCTGATTATCTTTTTTTGGTTCTTTGCCTTGAAGGACAAGAAGCCCTGGTGATTAGTTTAATGACTAGAGAAGCACTTCCATGTATTCTTTTTTTCAGTTTAAGTAATACAATACATATCAGACATACATTTCTCTTGGCAGACAGTGATTCCTGTTTACTCAAAAGTCCCTCACTACAGGTTATTTTTACAAAGTCTATAATAATTTTTATGTGTCATAACCCACCAAAGTTGCTTGTGATTTTGAATAGTAGCTTATCTCTATCCAATGTAATTCTTGGCTGATGGCCTGGCAGAATTATCTAGATTTGGAAAGGTCAAAGACAAATTCAGTGCCAAAGTGATGATAAACTGCAGGTGGGACTGCAAGCTTTCCAAATAACATAAAATGCCAGAAGAATTTTCCTAAAAGATTTTTTAAGTTAATAAAATAATTGAAATGAAAAACATGAATGTCTGTGACATATAAGTAGCGGAAGAAAAACTATAATTTATGCTGTGTCTGTAAATGATGGTATTTATCAGAATTTTAAAAAATGTAATACTAGAGTCAGTGAAATGTTACCATATCATGTTGGATATTGCAGGTTCTGTTCAGTGAATGTTGTGGCCCCTTAATTTCTGTTGTGTATGTGTATGTCTTATGTGAACAACAGCAAAGATGATTTGATGATATATATTAGATTAGAAATTTACATGTCAACTCTTTGCATTTGGAAATCTTTTTGTGACCAGAACAATGAAAAATAAATGTTCCTATGGTGTATGGACTGCCTGCTCCTTAAAGTCCACAGTTAATTCAGCACTTTGCAGTTATATAGGAAGGAAAAAAACTTGACAAAGGTGAAAAGAATCGTAGATGCAGGAAAGTCAAAAGGTTAAAGAACAGACATACTAATGGGAGCAGGAGGCAGATAGGCAGTGAACTTCACATGCCCAGTTTGCCTTGGAAAATAATGGCAGTGGAAAATAAACAGGGCAGCCCAGCAAAACACATGTCTGTGGGGGCTGTTTGGAAGGAGCTGGGTACTGGAGTCCTGTTCCCGGCCAAGCCCTGAGAGCCAGGGGAAGCTCTGCTCTCATGTAGCAACTGCACTGCCAGTGCCCTAGACACTTTATTCAGGGCTATCTTTTGCATCTGTGTGTAATGCAAGGTGCATAAAGAAATGTGGGTATATCAGACCATAGAAGAAAACCAAACAGAGGTATTGAAGGTCAATTATGTGCCAGTTGGAATGAGAAAGAAATTTGGAGGGGGAAAAAAAAAGAAAAAAAAAAAAAGGAAGTTGAAAGACCCCAGATAATCATCTTTTTCTCAGGTCAAATGAACATTTTAGAGTCTTTCCAGATTAGTCTTGCTCATTTCCTTTTTTCAGATGAGAGAAAATATTTAGCCTACAACTCTGACATATTGGGTATTCAGGAGCTGAGACTGTCACTGCAAAGCCCATAGCTATGGCCAGAATTGTAACAGCCCGCTTATCCAGTTGCCTCTCACCCCTTCCCTTTCCAAATACTCTTCCCATACCATTGCCGCATCAAATTAATCACTTTTTTTCCCCCAGAGCTTTAATTATCAACTTGAAAGATCTACAGTTCCATTCAAACTTGGGAGAGGTTCTGGAATGGTTCTTTTTATTGATGATGGTGAAGATAAGAACCTCAGCATGCTTCAAGGTGTTTCTCCAGCAGCTGATGAAAAAGATTTTGTGATATGGTTGATTGTAACAGCAGGAGTTGTTATGTTTCTGGGCAAGCAGACTTTTCTTTTTTTAAAAAAAAATCTGAATATTTTCCTGACTGCCAGTATGATTAAGCAGTCTTTAGAAAAGATATTGCAGTACTCACTGTTATACCTACAAGTTACATTTTTCATATAGTAGTGGGTTCAATTTCTCCATCTTACTGCTTGCACAGTATTAGAAGGAAGACAAACAGCGGGGATTGCAGTCGCACATTTTATTACTGTTTACAAGCTTTAAGTGATGAGAACATAACGAATAATTATTTGGGGGTTTTAGTATTAAGGGACAACAAGCATCAGCGCCAACAGCTTGGAAATGTCATCTCTGAGGATGCTGTGAAAAATGGGGCATAGCATACATGCAGCAACATTAATTGTTTGTTAGTACCTTGAGACTGCTCTATCTATATGGATCATGAGACTGCCGTGTGGCTATTCAATACCTGTGCATCTTAGATAAATGTACAGTCATAGCTATTTCCCATGGCATTCAGAAGAAATTTATTTAAGAATGAAACAGAGTACAAACTATTAACAGGCATGGGTTTTGTATGTGTATGTTCACCACCTGCAAATTTTTGCCACAGGTTAAATGGAGCATGTCAGCCTCTTATCATCCATCTTTCATCTCTGTTCTGCAGGCTCCAAAAACTCTGCACTTTCTCATTATTTTTCCTTTAGATTGGATCTGGAAACTAATGCAAACCTAGAAAAATACTAAATGGATCTCTAATTTGATACTCATTAAAATCCAATTTGGTAAAAATGATAAGTGCATTCACATTACCTTCAAAGCCGTACTGAAAGCCCCTTTTCAGCTGTCCAAGAGGTTAAATTCAGAGTAAGCACACATAATTAATGAGGTTGATATTAAAGCCTTCATTTTGAGAAGTCTGTTTTAAATATATATGCTTTCCTAGCTAATATATTTTACAAATAAAATAAATTATCATGTAAATATTTATTAATACATATTTTATGTGAATTGCTTCTGCCAATGTTTGGAGTTTAGGAGTCCGTATTGAAAGCTGAACTCATTAATACTGTTAAAAAGCTTTTGTCTTCTCATAATCCTTGAAGTTTGTCAACAACTTCAAAGTCATCTGATATCTACTGTTTTTTGTAGGTTTTCTAGCCCTAGCTTTCCCTGCCCTGACACACAGAAGGTTGGTTTCCTAAAAACAAAGTGGAAGACTAAAGATACTAAATTTCATTCTCATAAGCACAGCAATAGAAATGTCTTCAAAATGACTTCAAATAGAAAAGTATACAAATTTAATTTACATTCACATCTTTGAAAATATTGCACCAATTCATGACAAAATCTTAAAATATACTGTATGGTACTTGTCTATATGTATTAAATTCAATTTTAGCACCTTTTTCCACAATTAACTGTGTGCTGTAGTTTATTAACTGTTTGAACTAAGTCCTGAATTGCTGCTAAATTGTATGATACTTAGAACTGAGTACATTTGCTGCTGGGTTACTTGAAAGATAGCATTTTCTGAAAAAGATATCTGCAAAACCCTTCTGTCTTAATCTCCACAATTGTACTGTTCTCTCCATTTTTCATGGAAACTTTTAGTGAGATTTAACTAAAACCTGAACAGAAAATGAGTAAGCTTAAAAAACAGTGATATGAAACTGTTGTCACTGTTTTCAAAGCACACCTTTGTCCATGAGCATTTCCTTTTCACCCACCCCTTGGGATACACACGATCCCTGACAGCTACTCAGGGGCACAGCTGCTGCAGCAAGTCCCCATCCTTTGCCAGACCCTCTCTGCTCATCCGCCTCTCCCCGTGCCGCCGGCATTATGAGTTGCTGTTCTGGACTACGCCGCAGGAAGCGTTCAGTCCTCGTGTTTGCAGGTGCTAAGCTGCTGCTGCATTATTTTGAGCAAAGCGAATTTTTTGTAGACGGCGTGATCAAGTCTCACCAGGCACTGCCACCCCTGTATACTGTAAGCATTTGCTCCTATGCTCTCCTTTGCTGTGGCAAGGACTCCTGTGTGGCTGGCATCCTCGGCCAGGCAATTTGCCACCTCTGTCTGGCCTCCCACTTACACACCAGCAGAAGAAAAGGCAGGACTTAGACGCAAACAATAACCATACTTAAGAGCTTTTCCTTTCCATAATTTATTTTTCTACGTTCTTGTCCTAAGTACATAAACACTGCTAACAAGGTACAATTATTTCCCTTTTTTTTTTTTTTTTGTTATTGCTGAGGTATGAGAGAATAAATAGGACAGTTCCTATTCAAATGTCAAAATATTGAAGTAAACAGGTAGTAATAGACTTTCCCTCAGACATTATGGTTACTTAAATACATTGTCATGAAAAGGCAAACAATCAGCAGAGTTCTTTAAAAGGTTCAGCGCAAATTAGTTTCTGGCAAGGACTGTATGTTGTTCAAGGCTTCATTAAAGCTCTTCATTTACGAATTACCTCAGGAAAAAGAAAGGGATGCTATTTATGCTACAAAATGAGGCAGAAGCCTCAGAAGCCCTCTCAGGGTGTTGGGCGGCTCATTCGAGGTTGGTAGTTCAATGCATCATATACCACTGCCTCCGTCTCATGGGCAGCAGCAGCACTTGGGAAGTAAATGCATTAATCGGAAATGAGCATTTATGTGTGTGCCTCTTAAGGGTTTAATTCTAATCTGGAACAGTATTTTAAATGTGAAATGCAAACATTTATTATCCCCATTTTTTAAAGGAAAAGTGTATTTCAGGATGCGTAGCACTACGCTAACTCACGTTTGTCCTCTCTGCCAATAGGTGGCACTAGGAATTTTCACATACGAGTCTGTTAAACTTAACCTTCAGTTTTTAGCCATCTAAAGATCCCGTATAAACAGTTCCCTGTATGAAATGTTTTGGAAATAACGCGAGCCTTCAGTTATTTACAGTAATGTCATTCTGCTGTTTTGAGAGAAGTTGCTAAAGAAATATAATTATTATTTTTGTTACTGTTGACATTATTGACACTGGGAGACATTTTTGGCTTTCTGTTTTCTAAGTTGTTTATTTTCCATCATTCTTGTATGATGTAATTTGTCAGAGTCGCTTTATGAGCTCTCTGGGATGTTAGCAGAACATGACAAACACTGCAGTTCAGCTATTTTAGGCACATTTTCCACAATTTTTGCCAGTCTTGTTCTGACGTGGCTCTGGAGCAGTGCTGACGTCTGCAAACTAACCCCGCTGATCAGAAAGTCAGCATCAGTAGGCTTCACCTGGTTCACACTAAACACATCCTCGGGACTTCTGGTTAGCTCAGACAGTCTGGAAAAAACCCAGTCATAGCAGCTTGTGAACAAACGCAGGCAGCAGGCTGTGCTGGGTGTACCATTTTACTTGAAACAATTGGTTCACGGAGAAGCTATCTCAAACTGCTCAGTGATGTTCTCCCTCTGGGGCTCTTAAAGAGGATTGTAAGCCTGCCAGCATCATGGATAGGCTTCTACTCCTGGACCAGGCCAACACAGAGACGAAACCTGGAAGCTAAAGACCTTCCTCCTATGGGCAAAGAGCAGAGGGAAGGTGCAGGAGAAGCAGCTATTGACTGTGGAGGCTTCGCTGGTAACATTCCTGCTCACAGTGACACTCTGCCAACACTGGGATTTTTTTCTTTATTGAAACACCAAAATCAGACCTTAGATATAATGTGAAAAAGCTCACACTGTATATTTTCCTGATGGAAGAAATCCTTTTTGGGTCCTGCAACTGGCAATGAATGCAGAACTGGGAATCACTGGAGACAAAGTGAACAGACTGGGGCTGTGTGGAGGAGGAGGAGGAGGTTGCTGGGCAGAGCAGAGCCGAGCACGCAGCAGCTGTACCAAATGCCATCACGCTTCTCCAGCAAGTAACGCGAGCCCATCTTCCCTGAGACCCCAAGTAGCAGAGAGGGGTGGGAAATCCTTCTGCAGCTGTGCAGTTTGCAACCCAAGGCCAGTCTCACACCCTGGAGCGTCTCACATCTGAGGAATAGGAATAGAGAAAGGAGAGAAAGGCAGTGGGATCCTCCTGGGACCTTGTCTGAGATTTCTTTCTCTGCATCCAAGGTGCTTCCCAAGTCATCTATGCCTCTTCTCCTTAGCAAAGAGAGTCTGGACAGCTCTTTTCTGGACAATTTACTTTTTCTTAAAGGATCTCCATCATTAGGCTCATGGCAAACAGAACTATTTCAGGAGGGGCCATACTAGTGACCCTCTTTAGGAGGAAAGAAAAATCTTCTGAAAGAAGGGAGCGCCATTATGAATCTCGGTCTGAGAATAACTTTTGCTCAGCTTTACCTAGGTAATGGATTTAAAACCACATGTATGTATGTAAAATCACATGCAACTATGGCAGAACAGGATAAGAAAACAAATACCATGTGGCAAGCATTGCACATATTTAACACGCTAACAAAATATGCTCATATACTATAGTGTTAAGCATAATACAGGAAATTATATAAACAAAATCAGAACACAGCTAAGCATATAAACTGAGTGTTTCTCAGCGGAGGCACAAGTTGTTTTCACACTTCCTTGTGGGATTGTAATGCAATTTACATTGACATCTGACAAATGATGGCTGAAAATGTTTATATGACATTCAATATATGTTGCAAAGTTTTATAACAGACTTTGCAATAGCTGTGATATTAAATTTGCATCACCAGACTTTTTTCAAATCAAATAACAACGTTTTGAAAGCACTAAAATGATTACCGGAAGAAGCATTAAAAAAATTCCAATTCATTTTGTATTTTCAAACACCTCTGCTATTTTCCAAAGTCCTCATTTATCTCAGAATTTTGAGCTTGTTATGCTGTTAAAGGTTTCATTTTTGATTAACATATGTCTTCTTGAATATTAATTTGTGTTTTGGAAAGCACATTTTCTTAAAATTGCTTTGCAAAGTTGTATGAAATGTCCTTTTAAGACGCATTGATACTGAAAACTTTTAATATTATTGACATTGCTGTTTTCTTTTGTACTTAATGTTTTTGGTCACTATATTTCAGGCACAACAGGAAAGATCTGGTTGTTGTTAGAGGCTAGTATTGCTAATATATATTGGCTTAATTCTTATTATTGCTGCTTCTTACTTCTTACTCAAATGGGTCCATTAGTAAAACCCTTTTCTGTCATTACAGGCACTACAAAGAACTTTGGGACTTCTTATCATGCCTCTCAGTATCGCCTTTTAGCAGCTTGATTATATATAGCAGGGCCCGGGTCCCTGTTGCCTTTGTGCATTTTCTCAGCAAGATTTTCCATGCCAACAAGGTACAATGTACTTCTGTGAACAGAAGTTGTGGAGCAGGCAGCTTTCGCTGACCCAGTCCATCTGTTCTCTTCTGTTCTTCATGGCTGGAACTCTGTTTCTTTTTCATCCTGGACTTTGTCCAAGATCTTATCTTCAAACCATGCTTTAAAACTGTTCTTATGGTGACTGTTTCCTTAATTGATTCGGATTTCTATTTATCATAATGGATTGATTAAGAAGTGTGGCTTACTGCATCGTACTAATGAGTGGAATTATTAGTTTTTAGTTTAAAACTTATAAAACTACATGATTGGGGATTATTCACTGCCATGATGATTTTGACCTTGGATTTTATGACATAAAATACTGAAATTACTGCTTTTGCATGCAATGACATCCTGCTTTTCTTCTAAGCCCTGAAGTTCTTGACAGAAAATGTATTCAGAGGTTTTTTTTCAGTAGCTTTGAAAGTGTAGCACCTGTCTGCTGGCTAAATTAGCAATCATTAGGAGTTGCAGGCTAAGCCTGGGGGATCACATACCATGTACATTTTGTCAGAACAGTGTCTTTTCCTTAACCTACAGAATATGAGGTTAGCAAAAATAAAATCTTCCTCAAGGAGAATTAGAATGATGGAAACGATAGATCATTGAACATAGTTTTCATCTCATGTTTCTCTTTTTTTCTCATCCATGCAGTGACAGAAGTGTTGAATCCTAATTTTACAGACAGAATGATTTTCACAGAGAAAAATTGAGCAACTTTTAAGGTCACCAGGCCCTGATTTTATGAATTACTGAGAGCCTCACAAGAGATGTTGAAGCCTGTTCCTACTGGACTGAATAATAATAAAAAAGCCTTAGATCTCCTCAGAAACATATGCATTATGGATTTGTGACTCATCCGTAATAAAGTCCATATTCAAAGCATACTGTTAATATACCAAAATTACTTGGGGAGAGGATAGTTTTGTGGCTATGAAAAGAATTTCTCTCAGAAGCAGCCAATTTTTTTTCTGAACAATCTTTATCTTCCTTTAAACTTCAAGGAGTCAAAGTTACCCTGCCTGAAAATTTTGATTTGATTGTTTCTGGATCATTTTTTGATTTACGGCATATTTATGGCTTAATTCTGTATCATTTCACAAGACAAGATACACAGAACAGCATTTTGTGAAAGAATATAAAAATATAAAGAACTTCCCTGATCATCAAAGGGCCTGTCCTAACTTATTTTTGCCATTGCTGTGAAGTCTGCCATAGATGTAGGGATGTGTCCTGAGGCACATCACACAGGTTCCACAAGGCAAGGAGAAAATGACCCTCTTTAGGAATCCTGCCTGATGTTTCCTCACTTTCAAACCCAGCAACTGCTACTGAAACATCCCAGCTGACATCACCTTTTCTGTTAAAATACAAACTGAGGAGAAGTATCTAAGATAATCTCCTTACACGCCAAAACTTCATTGAAGTTTGAATGCACAGCTATTCATTCTTTGTGTGAAAAGCCACTAAATAGGGAAACAGATTTCATTTTGCTTCAGTGGAATTGCCAAGTAATTTTCCCATGGTCTTTTATGCTATTTAGATTGAGCTTCTTGTTACAACACTTTATTATATGTCATTAAATTCATGAAACATTGATTCATCTCATGATGCTTAGTGACTAGGTGATAAAGTAGCAGATGAAATTCAACATTGATAAGTACAAAGTACGTCTCTCACAGAAAAACAACCCAAACTATACATATCTAATGAGGGCCTTTAAGTTAACCATTACAGCTCTGAAAGAAGATCTTTAAGACATCTTGGATAGGATTACAAAAACATTACCTCCATCCTTAGAAGCTGTAGAAGGAGAGTAGTAGAATGTTTTAAGAAAATGCATAAGAGGAAACCAGAAGTAGTTGTACCACTGAATATCTCTTTGGTATGCCCACATCTTTATACCACACGTTCTTCTGAACTCAGGTAAAAAAGATACAGCAGAACTGTAAAAGGTACAGAGACAGGCAGGAAAGATCGTCAGAGTTGTAGAACAGCCTCCCCTCAAGAAGACGGTAATGGATCAAGCTCCTTTGTCTAGAAAAAGGAATGATTCAGATATGACAGAAATCTCTCAAATCATGAGTGAAACAGAGGACATAGCAAATACTTAATCGGCTTTTTGAGCAATGTAAGTATAGAGGCATCAATGTCAATATTCATATGGAAAGTTTAAAAACAAACTACATACTTTTCCATACGGTATCTAATTACTGAACCACTGCCAGAGGACGTGGATGCTAAAAGTTTACAAGGTTTCAAAAGATAATTAGGCATACTCTTGGAATAAAAAAAAAATCCATCAAGGGCAAGACAAATCCAAAGATACAACCTCTGGCTTAGGAAGTCCTTAACTTCTGAGCTGCTGAATGCTAGAGGTGGTAGGAGTGTGCTTGTATACTTGCTCTCTTCCTGTACCCTTGCCTATGCATTTGGCCACTGTCAGACATGATACAGGTCCGCATTGCAAAGTTCAGAGCAATGAGAGGATTTCTCACATTAGCTCTTCTGTAATATTAATAGGATAGCAAATGAAAAAGCATCAAGAGAGAAACAAAGTGATCTTTGAACAGGTTTGTTATGCTGTGTTTCTGGACTGCAGTGTATTATAAAGATGAGTCACAAATGGAGAAACTGGAGATTTCTTGGGTCAGCTCATTCATTTGGACAGGTAAGTCTGCTAGAGCAGAGGATCAATGAGAATTTGTTCTATCTGAGAAGTTTCCCCATGTGGCATGTCAGCCACTACTTACACCATCACAATTCTGTATCTCAATGACTAGCACAGCAGCTGGTGTTTTATGCATGACCATTAGCTTGGTCTGAGACATATAATGGAAGGCATTAGGGTTTTACTTTCAGCCCTGGGGCACAACTTTGGCCATTAGGCTGCAGAGTGGAGCTACCTGGGTTTAATTGTTTCGTATGAACAAAACATCTGAATGCTTCCAGATATTTCTCAGAACTCTGCAGACTTCATATGGATCGAAAAGACAGTGTCTCAGGACTATGTTTCCAAATTGGCAGAGTATCTGATAAAAGCATAGAGACATCAAATACTGCCCAGGGCTAATGCTAAATGTATATTAAATCTAGGCTGGTATATATACTGAGGGCCCCACGAGTGCTTGACAGCTCCCAGATCTGGTTGTACTTGCCAAACTTATTCCATGCCATGCATGGAAGGACACTGCATGTATGGAAGATGTTCAGCTCCTTCACTCCTGTTTTCATGGGAGGGGAGCCCTTGTGTCAGAACCAAATGACATTTGGTCTAACAGGTCCTTGAATCACCCTGAAATGTGGAATGTGCTGCTAATGTACCTGCTTTCCCATTCAGGTGTAGATGAGATGAAATAAATGTTTTCAGACATGTAGTAGGAACAAAAAAAAAAGGTAGATTTCATGTTTCTAGTCCTTCCATCAAAAATTTTGGTAAAGACAGGAGAGTTCCACTTTGGACAGTTGAGACATTTGTACTCAACATGTATGTAAGTAGATCACACTCCTTGGCTGGTAAATATTTCATATTATTATTCTGTCAAATAAAATTCACTATTTTCTTCACAAGGTTTGACTTGGGGCATAGATCTGCGTTTTCTCTCTATTTGCAGTCTATAGGTTTTATGTGTAAACATAACCATGAAAAAAAGCTCATCTTGCCTAATTAATAATTTATTGTTATTTCTCCTGTTTCAAAGCAAACAGCTTCCAATTTTCTACTTCCTGCAGGGTGTCCTCACCCATAACCAGTCTGGTAAAGGGATTTGTTGATATCAGGTCTGTTTTCAGGCATGTTAAATAGATGCTATATCAAACACCTCATGTATTATAAGAACTGTTTTTAATATATGCTTGTTTATATTGCAGAATTTTCAGAATTCCAGCAAAAGCTAACTATGACAAAAATTGTTTTTTACTTGATTTTATGAAATATTTTTAATTGATAATCAATTGCTATTAAAAAAAAAGGTCCTATTGTATACATATCCACTCAAGAAGCCATTCGGACTTCTGGATTCAGTACTCGTTAGTTGAGATACACAACACAGTCCATAGGAGGTGAAGCTCCTGTCAATTAGGAGACCCCTGGTAGGTGTAATTATACACATTTCTTGAGCTTCTCAGGGAGGTTTTAGTAATTCTTTAAACAGCTTCTAGGTAATTAACACTGTTAAATGTCATGTCCTTCTATCTATACAATATCCTTAATTTACAGAGAAATCCAAAGAAATTTTTTGAAAGAACAATATGTTGGAAATTTTGAAAATACTAGATTAGGCTAACTGTGTAGTTGCATTGAAGTCTTACATTTGGCACTTTAAGTTGATCTCATTATTACAAAACTGTTAAAACATTTAGTAGAATTTGACAAAGAAGGTGACATTTTGCCCATCTGAATAATGTGGTGACGTGTACCTTTTGAAAACAGAGGATGGTCCTCCTCTGTCTTCATTTGAAAGGTTCTAAAAGAATATTCCCATTGGTATTGAGAGGTGGTAGTGCTTTGGTCTACGAGGGCATTGTAAGAGACCTGACCTGAGCCAAGCCATTAAATTTTGGCTGCTTTGCATAACACGATCGAATGAAGAAATTAAATTTATATAATATGCATTTACTACACATCAATCTGACTTTATACTTCTAAAGTGGATCTTACAATAATGAATTGGAAGATTCACTTTTCCAATGTTAATGAAAATAGTTCTGCATTTTGCAAATGTTAATGTTGATGAAGCTTCACATTATGGATAAAATATAATATGGATATGTGGAAAAAATGTAATACCACAATTTTTTTTGCCACTTGATGAACACTGAAAGACATGGCAGTTTTTGATGCTGTAAACAAAAGAGATAAGAAGTAAAGAAAGAACAACATTTTGGTTTTGTAATAATTAAAATGTAGACTGAATGTTAGGTTTTCATTTTTCAGATATAAGATAAAACAATCTAGGAGACATCAGCCATAGAAATGCAGTCATCAGTAGTAAGCTGATAGATGAAAAAGTGTGAAAGAGTAAGATATCCTCAGGAACAAGAACAAGCATTCTTGTATACTATTTGCTAGCATGCTAAAGATGTTATGGCAAGGGATACTTCAGAGCCTTAACCCTCCTATATCCTTCCTATTCATGTTGCCTCCATTTCCCTCCAGTGCTTCATCTTCTATGCTGATATTCAAACTGTTTAAAGAAAAATGGACGTTCTTAATTAAAAAGCAGCTGAAGATGAAAACACTCATTTTATCTCATACTAATGCTCCATGAATGGCATAATAATTTAACACATTCACTGATTCTTCAGTTCCTCAGTTGTACTCAGACCTTCTACATAATTTACTCTGAAATGGATAGCAAGGCTAAGAGCTGGTGGAAGTAGCTATGGAAAATGGTGTAATGGCTCTTATTCCATGATCACAAGGAATGGAAGTACCTTTCCTTGTTTTGAAACATTCCTTCCTTTTTAGCTCTTTATTAAGAGACACAAAGCTGGTAAGAAGTGGAAGCTGCAATCTTGCCAAGAAATTGAATCATCTTGCCAAGAAATTGAATAATCTTGCCAAAACCAGTACATAGCAGATACTGTTTACTCTTTGTAACAGCCTAAATTTACTCCATTTTCCATTCAATTACAGCATGTTTTTCTCTTGACATCTGTAAGTGGGATGTTGTGTTGTTAAAAGAAGTGGAAGAGAGAAAAAAGAGCAAAATCTTCCAGAAGGAGAATAATGAAAAAAATGCAAAAACTTAAACCATGTATAAAGAGCCTGTGTGATTTTTTTACATAGGTTTCAGGAAGGTGTCCAGCTGCCATTGTGAAAATCATTCATCTGCTATGTGTAAAGTGCACTTAGCCATCAAAAAATCTTTTTCTTGCACATGGTAGGAGGCAGATGCATCACTAATGTAGGCTGGGGATGGGTCTAGCCCACCAGTTCTCAGTTTTGCAGCTGGGAACCGTCACAACTACCTTTTGGAGCGAGACAAAAAAGAAAACATAGTTAAAAGGACCACAGTGATGCACTCAGGATAGCCAGCAAGGTACAAGTAGACAGCTATTTACACCTTGTTGGACAGCCCAGAGGGACACTGCAAATCTGTTTATTAATATTAAATTAAATAGTGGACTGCTTTTGATGCATAATCCTAAGTATTTATTTAGTGGCTTGCTAACCATGGTCATTACTCTTTAGTCATGTCAAAAAACATCCACAAAAAGTAGCAAATCTTTAAACTTGGTACTCTCGGAAAAGAATACCTGCCTCATATGTGTGCTAAAAGAAGCATTAGCAAAGCAGAAGCAGGCAGATCCTTTCTTTCTTTGTCAGAAAATAGTCTTAGAAGAAAGCAGGATGAGGACATGAATGTTACTTTGGAAAGAGCTTTCCTTGTGTATCTCAGAATAATACACTTGATCTGTGAATAGTCATTCTGAAGAAGTCTGCATTGTTTAAATTGCTGTATCTCAAGATTTTGTCAGATAATAATACATATTAGTATACTGAAAGTTCTAGGTAAAAATAATGTAAGAATCAAAGCAAGAGCAACAAAACAGGCACAACACCCATTGCTAATACATTTCTTCAGCTGTTCAATAGGCTATGGATTTTGTTGCTGTCATTTCAATTATACTATCTCCAATTCGTTTTCCTTCCCACTAAGAGGATTATAGTTCCTTTCTAAAATTAATTTAGTGTCTGTGGATAGTTGCATTTTGCTAGGTCCAGTCAGAGAGGCTAATTTTACATATTGATTCCTGTAATTTAAGTCAAGAAGGAACCCTTAGATTGCTTAGTCTGATCTCCTGTATCACTTGGGCCATATATTTTTCCACAGGTGTTAAACTTATTGGTTATGTATGAAATAAGTGTTTCATTGAATAAGACATAAAATAATGAATTCATTTTCTTCAGTATATTGCTCACTACTTAGTCACATTTGCAGTCACAAAAGAAAGAAATAACTGTCAATTTGTAACCATCGATTATTGTTTAAGGAGACCCTTAGGATCTTGTATTCTTTGCATTTGATTTTTTTTTTTTTTAACTTTAAACTATTTCTCAGGAACTCTGTGTATGTGTGTGTGGTGTAATTATCTTCCATCTGTCAACATGTTTTTGAAATATAATATTAAAACTGTTGTATCTTTTCATACCATGTTTACAAATTGCTTCCCTCATCCTATTCACTACTGCCTATTAGTACAGTGAAAAATTTCTTACACCATTTTTGTCCATTCCACATCTTGGAATCTGTGAGATTTGTAAACCTATTTTAGACTCATTGCTTTCCCTCACAGTCTCCTATCCCATAGCTGTCATGTCTTTCCAGATGTGTAAGTTTGCAACTGGCTACATTAAAGATACCTTTGGCTCAACAAATTATGAAAGGATCCAATTTCTCTGTCTGGCTGCTCTGACTGAACTCATGGCCATTTATTACTCTTAGCGTGGTCTATCCATTTTATAATTAAAATTAAGTATTATTTCATATTTACTCTGAATAATGACTGGAAATGTTGAAGGCTGTTGAGCCTGGGAGGAACCTTGCCCATATTCCCTGACTATTCCATCTGACAGCAGCATCTGAAAATCTGAAACACAGCCCTGTTTTTAATATCAGAATATGGGGTGCTTCTAAGTCAAATACCTGGTGTCATTACCTCTAATAATCAAACCTGTAATTTTCTCAAATAATTAAACTGAACTGTTTGACAAGATACATTTTCTAGGAAAGCAAGTTGATTGCTTGGGTTATATTTTGATTCTTTGTTTTATATTAATTACAGTCCTTTATATTCATTATTTTTTGAATCCTGTATGACCTCTCTCACTATTTTCCCCAGAGCTGATGTCTAGCTAACCTGCCCATAGTCATGTGGGTCACCCAGCACACTCTGGCTGAATGTTTGCAATGGCATACTTTATTCATTTGTATTTTCTCTGGCATGCCAAGACTTAATTAAAATCGCTAACAGTGGGTTGGAGATGTCTTCTATCTACAATTCCAGTAAAATGGGGTGCTAATTTTAAAATGCTTTCTCCTAGTAAAGCCTCTTCAATTACAACTGGAAAAACTTTGATATTATCAATTCAAATATGAACCAGAAAATCATACTGCATCATTATGAAGAATACTACAATGAAGTAGTAGACTTTATTATTAAGTTGAATTGTTTTAGCCCAATTCTCATTTCAAATCTTCTCTTCTTGTCCTTAGCCTACCTTTTTTGTTCTTTTTTTAACCCACAATGCTCTTAGTTTCTTTTGTGATTTTTTTGGTGGTTTTGCTTCCTCCCTGCTCCTGTATCTTCCCTTTTGCTTTTATGTTTCAAATTGCTGCCCACATCGTGTTGTAAACAGCAACTACTTTCAACCAGAAATGTGCCCTGGTGGTTTAAATTTTATATTTTATTAATCTCAGTAATTTGGTTCTCTCAAGTACTTATGGATGATTTTAACTGCTCAAGAATGTTGACAATGAGATCATGCCAGCCATTTGGCAACAAAACCAAGTGATACATGATTAGTTTTTATCCAGTCATTCCTTCAGTGTCCAAAATATTTGCAATGCATTAGGCATAATATTTTCTTTGTCAGAAAAATGTTACCTATAAATTTTAGAAAAACTGATGTAGTGTTACTGTACATTGGAAATCTTATGCAGTTGATTTTCAAAATAAAACCTTTTTTTCATGCAAGACAGCTTACTGGTACAGAAAAGTGAATACTTTTATGAAAATAAATAATCTATTTTTCTGGCTTAATTCAATGTAATGTGACAGTATTTACTACCATTTTCCTCCTACCAGGATGTCATCCTCCGTCAAGCAGTTCTCAACCAAACATCCAGAAGCATAAGAAATCCTGAGTTTGAACTTTCATAAAATCCCTACTGTAGCAACATCTGCCACGGACAGTCACTCACCTGACTTTTTTTAGCACTGTCTTGCCTCATAGGTTGTAGCTTGGTGTTGCAATATCTCAGACACATAGCACATCGCACCAATATGTATGTGGAAACACAGGATAAGGATGATAAAGTAAAGAAGCTACATCTACTCAGTCCCATTAACAGAACTCTTTAGGAGCAAGCTAAATATCTATAAGGAATGACATGGGTACGGTTGATCCTGCCTTGGTGCAGAGGGTTCTGACCTTTAATTCTTAGTCTTACGGGCTGTTTTGGAAAAGATTGACACATACTTTTCTCTGTTCTGTCCTATAAAATTAACTTAATCTTCTTGCCATCAACTATAAACACTTTTACATTTTCTATGACCAGATTACTAATCAAAATTCAGAATAAACTGTGACAGGGCATTCACGAAATTGAGGGCTGCATCATGATTTATCTGGCCTTGAAGTTTCTTTGTTTCCTTTCTTCAGTTATGAAATGCAGAGGTATACTGAGTTTTATCTCGTTAGAGTTAAGCAGACAGGTCAGATAGTCACAGAAATGCAGACTACAGTGCCCTTTGGCTTTTCTAAATCAAGTGCAATACTCCTCTCAGTACACTACACTGAAGGAGCTTCTGGAACAGATGAAATGAAGTGAGACTAGGTGAAGGTAATAAGTAATTTACAAGCTTAAAAGAAATACTTCCATCTCAAGGGTTGTGTCAGAAATCTTGGAGAGGACAAGTGAAAGAGAAAGGAAGAAACAATAAAAATAAAAAATGCAAATCACAAAGTCAGATCTAGGAGCAAAACTTGGCTCTTTAACCATTGTGGTTTTGCTCAGGTCGGACAGTAGGATACTGAGCTGGTACAGGAAATTAAGGATTACTTGAAAATCAAACAATGAGGTATCAGCCAAACCTTATCTTTACAGCATGGTAATTTGTGTAATGGCTTGTAATCAGGCTTTATGGTCCTGGCATAGCTTTTCTTCTAAATAACATGCTGGCTAATCCTTAAAAAGATGTAGACAATAAGTAGATTTGACCTAGCTCCTGTGTTCCTCTTGTAACAGATACAGAGGTTTTAAGTATTTTCTAATAACGTGCATTCATCAAGTAAGAGACTGACAAGCAGGCACTACTGACCTTATTTCACCCTAATTTTAGTTTAGACATACACAAATCTGCCCATTCAGTCCTTAATGACTTCCTCACCACCATCACCCCAATGAAACAGTTATCTCCAGCAGGACGTGTGAAAGTTTCTGTTATCAATACCAGTGGCAGTGGTCTGCCCTTCACGCACTCCCAGGGCACACCTAGTATGCCGACATGGGGGTCTTCAGAAATTGCAGCACGTGGTGGGAGAAAAGGTGGCTAAGAGTCTTTTATAGAATAGATGAATGATTATAAAAAACTTGGGGTTTTTTTTGGACCTGTTTGAGCAGAGGGGTTGGACAAGATGACTTCCAGAGGTCCCTCCCAACCTCAACCATGCCGTGATTCTCCTCCTGTGCTTGAAGATTATAGGATGGGTAGGAAGTGGTTTTAGGTTGCTGTTGCTGATGGTGTGCTGCTGGCTACCCATCAGGAGCAAACAGCTATACGGGAAGGAGAGAATCTGGAGAAGGAAGGAAAGACAAAAAAGGGAACACAGAGGCGAGTGACAGTGCTGCCGCTAACTCCTGAACTCTAGGAATATTTCTGTACATTTGTGCCAAACTGAATTAAGCAGATACATAGTTTAGACTGAAACAATGGCTGAAGTTACAGGTTCTTTCCTCTTGCTGCACCTTTGTTCCTTAGATTGCTTCACTCTTTCTCCACTGCTGTTGTGAATGTTGAGTCTTCCATAGACAGGTGGCTGCTGAGGCACTCTGAGTGTATGTGTTGATATGACAAAGCTGGAAAACAGCTGTTTAATGATTATTTTTATTCTGATTGTTGCAAGCATAACTCTTGACTACTTTGCCCTGTTTATTATTAGAGTGTCCCTGTATATTTGTGTTTACACACATATGCATAGGTTTTGTTCTATTTTAGACTTTACTTACTATATTCATAATTGCTGCATGTCTCAGTCCCGGTACTGACAACAACACGATTAATATTTATGACTTTACCATTAGTCAGCTATTCACTGTGTCCCTTTTCATAGTGATGAAGCTATGTACGAAGTGAACAGCCTTTTCCTTTTGGAAGAAACTCTTGGCTCTTTCATTGGTTATTTATGTCAGACTTCTAGGCCTTTTATCTTCCCTCTGCTCTTAAGTGCATTTGTTGGAAGCTAGGTGTCACTCATAGCCTTAAAACAAAATACTTCACTTAATATTGACTGTGCATGGAAACTGAACATGAAAGTATATAATTTCTGGGGTCGCTTCCCTTAAGAAATGGAAGAATCTTCCTTTTTCCAGCTCTTTGGTTTTCAGACTGTCATTTTCATTCAGTGAGGTCACAGGATGAAAACTCCCTTGTTGAAAGCCTGCGTATCGATCATAGTTATGTCTCTGCAGATGCACCATTTTATCGCCTTGCTCTGACATTTCCCACTGCTCTTGAGCTGTGCTTTGTCGGCTTACTGAGCTAGGTACTTACCTTCAATGACAGTAATATTCCAGTGATGACACAGGAAATAATCTGTCAGTTTATGCAATGATCATGAAAATATCACTCATAAGTAAAATCAACATAAATAGGTGGAGATGACTCATGAATGTCTCTGGTCAGGTTATGATATGATGGAACATATTTTGTGAAGTGCAAGTGCCATTGCACAAGGGTATTATTAATGTAAGTAGATGAAAATGGGTATTTCTGAGGGTAAGAAATGTTCTACAGCTCTTTGAGGCAATTCTTGTCCTTACCACCCAACAGCTACTGCAACAATACATTTCTAAGAAAAAAGGGAATTGATTTTATCTTCATATCAGTATTTTTTCCCAATTTTCTAACCACTTCAACTAAATAAAGCTTACAGGTTTTTCCATGGCTAAAATGATTTGTCTGAGTGCTTTTCTTGGTTGGGGAGGGGTTGGTTGCCTTGTGTGTTTTTTCTAAAACAATTGAATTATTTAAATTTGAACAGATTCTGCTGATTGGGGACAGACCAAAAATACATATAGCAAAGCATGAAGGGGGATACTCAAAGTGTGTCATCATATACATTTGTCTATCCTGAGAGGGAGGCTTTGTACATACTTGGGCAAAAAGTTTGGTGCTCAAGTGGATCAGACCATTCTTGAGGCTACAGACACATATCTGAGCCTGAATGGATTTTCAGCCTTGGCTCTGTCCTGGTTTCAGCTGGGATAGAGTTAATTGTCTTCCTAGTAGCTGGTACAGTGCTATGTTTTTGAAATAGGTATGAGAAGAATGTTGATAACACACTGATGTTTTCAGTTGTTGCTAAGTAATGTTTAGTCTAAAGTCAAGGATTTTTCAGCTTCTGATGCCCAGCCAGCAAGAAAGCTGGAGGGGCACAAGAAGTTGGCACAGGACACAGCCAGGGCACCTGACCCAAACTGGCCAAAGGGGTATTCCATACCATGGGACGTCACACCTAGTATATTAACTGGGTGGAGTGGGGGCCAGGGGATCACCTCTTGGGGACTAACTGGGCATCGATCGGCACAGGTTGTGAGCAATTGCACTGTGCATCATTTGTATATTCCAATCCTTTCATTATTACTGCTGTCAGTTTATTAATGTTATCATTATCATTATTAGTTTCTTCTTTGCCATTCTATTAAACCATTCTTATCTCAACCCATGAGTTTTACTTCTTTTCCCAATTTTCTCCCCCATCCCACTGGGTGGAGGGGAAGTGAGTGAGCGGCTGCGTGGTGCTTAGTTGCCGGCTGGGGTTAAACCACAACAGACAGATACAAATTCAGAGAGAGAGGGGAGCAACAAAAAGGCTGAGGCTATCATATCAAATTATACTATGAGGACATCAGTTCAAACATTGCCTCTTACAGAAGTGTAGCAAGCCATAGAGAATTCAGCCATACAGAAATTATGCTTTGAACAACATCAGCGTGGTGTA
Source organism: Haliaeetus albicilla (assembly GCF_947461875.1). NCBI lineage: Eukaryota > Metazoa > Chordata > Aves > Accipitriformes > Accipitridae > Haliaeetus > Haliaeetus albicilla. The sequence continues at coordinate 57,673,582 of NC_091483.1, read as the reverse complement.
CAATAAAAATTATACTACACTGTTCATGAAGGACAGCTTTTTTACTGTTTCCTCAGTCTGTCTGTTTTTCCTCCACGCTGCTTTTCGGACCACTATACTGGAACTCATATTTCACTGCCATTGCAGAGTTTTGCTAATCTCTCTTTAGTTATTTAGCACCCGACAAACCCTTTCAACTTTTTGTCCTAAATATCTGCAAACCATATAAAACAATAAAAACAGAACTGCATCTCCCAAAATATTACTATGTTTCTGTAATTTTAAAACCAAGCATCCCAAGGGGAGTTTCTATAATAGTCTTCATATAAAAAGAAAAGCAAATAGTAACCATAAAACCCCTTACCTGTTAAAGTTAAAGTATCTTCTATTGATCCTGCAAATAAGTTCATCAGAGAAATACAAAGTGTTTAAAATGATTTCTGGGTAAAGCACCGCATACCATATTGCAACATAAATGGTCCCCAAATAGGCATCTTTAAGAAGCAGTACAGAAAAATAACTCATTAGAGAAACTATTTTAAAGTAGTTTGTTTCTTCATTGAGGGAATGTGATATTATTGCCCTAGAATGATTTAATTCACCCTAATTATATTCTGTTTGATATCTGCAGCTGTCTTGGAAGCAAGCTTCTGCTATGTAAATCCGAGAGATGTTTCTCATCTCATTTGAAACCCTAACGTGCTCTAATTTTCAAAGGAATTATAAGCTGGTCTCTACTTATGTTCATTGAATTTTTCAGCGGAATATCAAAAGAATACACAATTTTCTGAACACTTTCACTTATATAGATTCTACTCACACTGAGCATACCTCTTATATATATATATATACACATAGAATACAATGTGAATTGACACTGCAGTGTTAGTAAAAAAGCTGTGTAGATGCATGATCGTACGTGACCAAGAACATCTTTGTCTGAAATGTTCATAGAACACATTAGTAAAAATTGGATTTTTCTTTTGTCTTTGAGTTTTAATTTACTTCAGGACAGATGTGAAGTTGTCTCTTCAGCAACTTTTCAACAGAGTCCGTAAACAGCACTATTTTGGCTGACATCGAAGGAGGACCAAAAGAGGATACATTTCTGCCAAAAAATTAATGTTGTATATGCATCCTTCAATGTCTTTGGCAGTAGCTGTCCATGTTACAGTGCCACATTGCATAATACACATAATGATGATGTGCAGGAATTTGTAATTAAATATTGGCTCACGGATAGTCACCAGAAACGGCAATCAGCAAAAGCTGGTATTTATTCTGGAATATCACCATCAATTCCAGGCAAGATGGCAAAGTGAACCGACGTGGTGTCAAAAACTGTAAAATGCGTGAACAGTCAGTAAGTGATGGCTTCCTGCTGCTCTCTACAAATTACCAATCAACAAAACAGAGCAGTTTGCTTTCTCCTACTCTGAAGGAAAATGTTGCCTTTAGTAATCTTAGCAAAGATTACAAATTGTTTGGAGAGAAAACAAGGGAAATCAAATGCTTTCCTTCAAATAAAACTGACTTATAAAGGTAAAATGTAATCAGGGATTAGAAATTTAAAGTAAATGAAGTTTTATGCTTTGGAGATAGAACTTGAGCGGAATTTAGGTAATGGTTCAAAACATTAAACCACAAACTTCCATCCATAATTAATACGGTTTTTACCAGATGAACTCCTTAGATAACTATAATTCTGTTTTGATGCCACACCATCTTAACAGGACTAGGTTGTAGCTAAATTGAACGTCAGGGGTCTTAAAATAAGCCTCTCCCACATTAAGTCTACCAAAGAAGCCAGTTCATTAGACACAGTTTTAGACCATCCAGTGCTTCCCAGTTGCCCACTGCTCCAGCTGAATGTCGTAATCTTTGGTCTAACACAGTGAGATTCCTACATATGACCCAGCTTAATCCTGAGCTATATTCTGCTATGGTGTCAGCAGGAAGAATGAAAATTATTTGTCTGCCCTGTAGTTCCCCTCCCAGTTGAGCCTAGACAAATGTATAGCCTGATCAGACAGTTGACCACAGGAGTACAAGAAGCATGTCTGATTCCTGCCCTCTTTTCCCAAATCTCCCACACATTCTTTGTTATAACCCATAAGCTTTTGCAAAGGGGCAGCACTACCAAAAATAGAAGGACTGATCTTGTTCCCCTTGGGGAGGAACAAACTAGAAAGTTTGGTCAGTGAATCCCAATATGCCATAGATGCTCAAACCCCTCATCCTCGAGTTCTTAAAATAAACTCTTCCTTCACTCACAGTTGCCTATTTTATCTGACTTCTGCTCCACCCTGCCATGCCAGTTGCTATGATCCCCTTTACAAGGTTCCCAAGCCTCTTCATGTACTACACAGTGAGTAAAGGTTATTAACAACCCCTGAGTTAAAAGTTTGGTTTAGTACATAGGTTCATGGAATTAAAAGTTCTTTTGTGGATGCAGCATTAGACATGAAAATCAAAGAAAAGCTGCAATGACATTATCAGATACTCCTGAATATCCTGAAATTAACTTCTGGGCACTGGAAACTTCCATTCACAAAAGAAGGCATTAAAAGTTACAAAAAAATACTCAGTATCTAGATATAAATGGTATATTGGGAAAACAGATTAAAGCTAGACTATCTTAACTTTTACATATTTTTAATAAAGGAGGCTTCATGAATTTTAAACACATGCAAAATTATTCTTCAGAGAGTGTTTCAAAACTACATTTAGGGAATGATCTGGAAAGAAGTAAAACTCAGACATTTGCCAAACAGTTGTAATGTACAAAGATCTCAGGACTCACAAATAAAATTGTTTTCTGTTAAATTTTCAATCTGGATTTCCCTTTCTCTTAAGTAAATGGGCAGAGATCGTGAGTAAATGTGTATACAAAACACCTCCATTTTCAATTGCATGCAAAGCTGATAAAAAAATGTAGAAAAATATAAGAACTCAACATCTGTGGAAAATACTGTGTTAAATAGACACAGTTTATTATCTTTCCTAAAATATTCCACTTCATTGCATATGAGCAGTAACAAATACTGGAACTACAGAGAAGTTTTATGTGACCATAGAAACTTTGTGCCAACATATTACAAAGCTGTGATACGGTAACAGTATAATAAGGTCTAGAGGTGAAAGTTTGAACTCCAGCACCTACAAATGTACACCTTATGTCTAAAGTGGTGTTAAAACAACAAGCAAATTAGGAAGATTTTACTTGCTATAGAGAAATTTCTACAGCAATCGATAAGCACATCCCAACAGAGAAAAATTAAAAAGTCTCAATGAAAGCCGTTCATTTTTAAGTTATGATTTTGCTGATTTATGGTGATGACTTTCTCCAGTTATCAGGGACCTCCTCTGTTTTCCATCACTTTTTTGAAATGATAGGAATTGGCCTTGAAAAGACACCATCCAGACCTTTCAGCACCCTGGATGCCTTCCATTGGGTACCATGGACTAGTATATGTCAAGTTTTTCCAAGTAATACTCAATTAGATGCTTATCCACTGCTGGTGGTTCTTCTCCTGGAATTTTTTTCCCTAAGCATGGGGCCCTGGAAGACCTTGTTGGGGAAGACTGAAGCAAAGAAGGAATTGAGAACCTCAGCGTTATACAGCATCTGAGGATGCTCCAAGGAGAGGCTGAGAACGGGGGCTGTTTAGCCTGGAGAAGAAAAAGCTTGGAGGAATCTTATCACTCTGTACAAGTAGCTGGTGGGGATGGAGGGAATAAAAAAGACAGAGCCAGTCTCTCCTTAGTGTTATTCAGAGACAGGATAAGAGGCGCTGGGCACAAACTGAAATACAAGAAATTCCATTTAAGGTGTTTGACTGTGAAGATGGCTGAACCATGAAACAGGTTGCCCAGAGAAGTTGTGGCATTTCCTTGGAGATGTTCAAAACATGACTGGACATGGCCCTGAGCAACCTGCTCTAGGTGATCCTTCCTTGAGCTAGACGGCTTGTACTAGATGATCTACAGGCATCCCTTCTAGACTCAACCCGTCTGAGATTCTGTGATTCTGTGAGAGATACTGCTTAATAAATTCATTTTGCCAGATGTGATTCCTAGAGAATATGTGGTAAAACAACATCCACTCTTTTTCTGCTCTCATTTTATATTTTTATACTTTATATGAATAAGTAGACTGGAATGCCCACAAAGTTAAGCTGGTGTCAGGGAAAGGTGGACCATATCTTATTCACCATCAGCCCTTTTGGTGAAAGAAAAGAAAGGTCTTCTGGGTAAAACTTAATTTAAAACATTTCTTACTGTGCTGTCCCCCAAGCCCTCTCATCTGTGTACTTGTCCATGACAGCAGCATTCCTCCAGACAACAGCAACACCTGATGTAAGGCAGGTGGGGATTTTTATTCAGCAGATATGTAAATTTTATTTTGATGAAGATTTTACTGTACGTATCTGGAGACGTATGGCTTGTACTTTTCAAATTCCCATGGCAGACAGTGAGTCTTGCTGAGCAGACTGGTCTGCTTTAATCTCGGGCTCAGCAATTTGCCAAGGATTACGTGATTTAGACCGCATTTGTAAGTAAATCAGGACCTGATGAGACCCTTTTGCTTGTATGTCACTTGCCAGAAGGAGGTAAAGGAGATCTAATGTCATCTCAAGCTAACCTCTTATATTTGGAAAATTACATGCAAAATCTTTGACCATCTTTTCAAAAGTAGCCTGTGATAGTGGTGGAGGGTAGTAAACAGGAACTACAGATCACAGAGGCGTGAGAGGAAAGCAGGTGGGAAAGATGCAGAGATGTCTGAAACAGAATTTCATTAAGATCTTTGTCACGCCAGAGGGAAATAAAGATGAAAATGTAAAAATAATTGGTTTTACTGTGCAGCTCCATTAGGATTCCAAAAGAAAATTAATTAATTAAATGGCAATCTTTGAAAATATTCATAAAGATAGGCAGCGGTAGGCTTTGTGAAAACCACAGTTTTGGGATTATACAAAAAAATCAGTTATCAACAAACATGTTATACACAACAGGGGAGAACTAATGCAGATAAAATTGACTTATTTGGGGGGAAAAAAAATCATGCAAACAGATGCATAGAACCTGTAGTATTAAAGTCATCGTACCATCTCCCTGCAAGACTGTTCTTCATAATTCATCAACCTTTCATAGATATATATACAAGTGATATATAGTATGATTTTTGTTAATGATGGTAAAGAAATCTGTCAGAAATTAGCATACACAACTTCTAAATATGTCTGAGATGTCTGAGACTCAGAGAATAGACTTACAAACAGGATTCTAGCTTTGCAGAGTAGTGGGGAGCTGAGAAGTTGTATCCTGGAAGGAACAAGCATTATCAACCAGAGACACTTGGCTGTATTGTTAGCTGACTTGTTTGGCACCCTGTGATGCTGGGATCATATAAAAGCCTGACCAACAGTTATCAATTATCATGCAAACTCTTGCTGGTAAGAGGTTGTTTGAGGAGCAGCAGTATGGATTTTTACATATGACAAACTTCACGGTCCTTTCAGCGCTGTTGGTTCAGCCGTTTGTTAGGGCAGCTGAAGTGCTGCGAGAATGTTACGTGCTGAAGAATAAACAGTTCTGTATGTGTGTACATATATACTCAGTGGATAGCAGGACGGGTCTGTAGCACAAACCAAACTGTTCTGGAAGTATAAGGTAATATATACTCGGCAATAAATGTGAAAATAAGATGCCAATTGCAGGTTGCCCCCGAGTACTCAGCTGTTCACTAGGATTATTGTAGCTTCCTATACCTGACATGCAGTTTTGACTACTAGAAATTCTATGTGGATCCATACTTGTTCTCAGGTTTGTTTAGTGTTCCTGAAAAATTTGGTTTTTATTTTAACCAGATTTTGTCTGCTTTCTCAAACTACTCACCCATTTTCTTTGCTGCTGGGCAGGCCCTCTGCACAGGGCCATTTTTATTCTATATTGGCACGGTAGTCTGGCAAGTGTCTTAGGAGTTTTTGGCTTGCGCACAATATTACCAAGTAAGTTGTACAATAGATTATTACATAATTTGGCATGTGTTTCTAAATCTATGAGAAAACTTATTAAGTCACATAAGGAAGCAAAACTTTTGCAAGGAGTTAGAAAATGCACTCATCTGAGTGCAATTTAAATGATGTACAGGAATCAGTAGTTTATTTCTCTATGCAGTGCTTTAAAGGTGTATTACCTAGTGACAAACTTGACACAATTTGAAGTGTTTATCTGAACTATACCATATGGGACTGTTAAGTCTGTCTACACAACTGATCTTAGCTTTGGTGTTCCTTAATAGCCTTGCTTTGTAGTTCACTGTTAAAAATTCAATTTTCATTTCTAGATATTTCTCCTGAAGTGCTCAGGCTTCTATACCACCTTAATTCTCATAGGCCAGGTATCTAAAAGTAGATATCCTATAAACTGTACAGGCCACACATAAAATGTTCATTTGCTGACTCTCATTTCATAATGGTTGGTTTTCTCTTTAGGTCTCAGGTGGGATCAGGAGAAACAGAAGTTTTACAGTTCCCTTAAGAATCATCCAGGATGTGTTTACCAAGGTAATAAATTCTTTGCTGCCTTAGTCTTCTACTGAAAAAAGTAGGTCTAAGATCAATTAAAAACGGCAACATAGTAGAAAATTTCCAAGTTCACTGAACTACAAGCATTGTAGAAAGGTCCAAGACAAATGAGATAGCATTTTTGTCATATGTAACATATGCATATCTATGTGTCTAAGTATTTACAGAAAAATGTAAATTTTATATATGTAAATATTTGCATTACATATATAAATACATGAAGATATGAAAACTGCATATACTGAGTATATAGACAGATATATATACCTAAATACTCTTTTAGCCTTCTTGCTTTTCCCTGTATAAAACCCTCCTGAGTGCAAACAAAATGGAGTATCCGTGAATCTTTCATGTCGTCTCCATTTATAATGATCAATGTAGAGAAAAAGCTATACTATTGTGTGTGGCAAACGCAATATGCAGCTGATAACATAGCAATGGTAAATGACCTATCACATACACACACATACAGATACACATGCATTCAGCAAAATTCCAGGCTGTTAATGCTGAGATAATTTTCTGATCTAATTACTTTGAGAGACAAGTAGCTACAGCAGTATTTCCTGTCTTCCAATTTTTATTTCATTCAGCTAGTGGGACATGGGAGCTGAGGTAGCATTTCAAATGAAGACAGCACAGGTGTGAATACTAAAGTACTTTAAATAATATTTTTTAAAGGATATTTTCAGTCAGACAGTTCACTTTCTTGTATATATAGACAAAAATGGCGCTTTTGGCACGAAATATAATAGAAAAAATGTCTTTTCCAGATACACAGATTTGTTTAATTCAAAGCAGAGGAGAGCACTGCAGACTATAAGAAGACAAAACTTCAGGGGGTCTGCAACTTGTAAGAGTATGAGGGAAGAGATGCTATTTGCAGTAAATACTATTTGGTACTAAAGACATACAAACTGCTCACAGTGGGAAGAAAACAGACAATGGAAATGCAGATAAGGCTGAAAAGGGTGTTAATGGAGGCAAGTTTCATAGCTGGTAGTGAAAATCACAACAAAAATTCAACATTATTCAACTACCAAGTAATGGAGATAAAAGCTGCATTTTACAGTAGACTGTGATGTGGGAGTGATACACAATCCACCTGAATCTGAAAATGAGCATAACTGGGCTTGATAATACCATAATAGATGTTGGTTATTTTCTTTTTTAATAACATGAACTCACCTAGGTAACATTTCCATGGTATTATGAGTTTTTATCCCATAGCCCATTTGATCATGCATAATGTTTGCCAATATTAAGGCTGAAGACAAAGGAACGCATAAAAAAGTGAAAAGAACACCATTTTGTGTCAAACAGCTCCACAAAATATTACTCAGATGAAGTACTGGAGACAAAATTCACTACTCATTTAGCACAAAAGTCTGAGCAGCCATGGCTGTATTTAAAACAAATTAAGCAAAGGCTGAAGAAGAGAGAGCTTTTTTTCCCCTCCTTCCACAGAAGCATATTCATGTTGCTGCTTCTTCCAAATTTCTGTTTAAAAAGATACTGTTTTAATCGGTCTAATCTTCTGAAGCAGAACTTTTGTCACTTTTTAAAGAATAACTGATGGAACAGAGATTGAATGTGTGGACATGTGCAAGTTATTTTTCTTCACCTAGCACCTGGTTTTCTTCTTTAGGAAGAAAAACAACAATGCAAAGGACAAAGCAGAAGTTGGTGAAGGTATATGTTACACTAATTTGCACCAGAGAATAGTTCATTAATTCCACCTTACAGTTTTTATAATCTCCTGCCTCATTTCTCCTATTTTTTCTTTTTCTTTTCTTTTTGGTAATGCAAATTCATTCTCTAGCCAGAGCTAAGAAGCTAAAAAGATTTAGGTCATGATTAAATGCTCCAGTACCAATGACTATCAGTAGATGCAAACCTACAAAAAGGATTCAGTTTCTTAGTTAACTACGAGGATACCTTATTCCACAGCCTCTTTTCATTTATTTTAGAGACATCCAGTGAAAATAGTATTGTTCCATAGTTTGTACATTTAGAAAGTGTAAATGGACATAGTTACTTCTGTCTTAAATTCACAGTAGGTGGGGCGTTTTTTATTTTGATTGGATATTAAATGATGGCATTACAGTAAATTTATTTTCTTTAAGTAATCAAGAATGAGGTGATTAGCTAGGATGGGCTTGTCAATAAATTGAAACAAGCTGAATTATACAGAATGCTCATAGCTTAATCATGGACTGATAGAATGCCTATGCCTTAACCTCTTCCACTGATAAGGACAAATCTAAATGACCGTTTACCCAGTTGTGATATTACTGCATACAATTTCCTCAATGAATTGATATATGCCTGGTAAAACAAACATTATACATAAGCATAATTCTTTCGAGTGGGGTACATGATTAAGATGAGAATCAGAAGCAGATGAAATAAACCATCAAAACTGGCTAATCATATTTTGAAACACATAGAAATTTCTAGGTAGCTAAATACAGCCTTTCATATGGGCTCACACATGCACAGTAGGTAGCATCTTAATATCTGGGTTACTTTTAAATTCTAGCATCATAAAAAAAAATAGCGAGAAAGAGGTGTTTAAGCCATGGTGACATTTTGCTGACACTGAAAGTAGAAAAAGCAGATATGGCAGCTACCTATTGTTAGAAAACATAGAGGTGTCCACCTTTTCCACCTTAGCTGATGCCTGAGAGCATTTAAAAGAAAGGCAAAGATCTGGTATCTTAACCCCTCTTCAACCTGAAGAGAATCTTTTTCCTGAAATTTCACTTCTTCAGGACTGCCCAGATGGCTGAATCTGGGCCAGAGGACTCATGATTGTGGCAGAAAGACTTAACTGCAAGGTTCAAGCAAATTATTTATTCAAACTTCAGTTACAGACTTAACACGCCACTATTGTACAGATACAATAAAGGAATGCACTATTGCAATTTTAAAAGTAAGAGTAGTACACTATTACAACCACAAGTGATTCACATACAGCCACAAGCACACACGCATTTACAAACTTAAAGCATAAACAATTTTCACTTACCCCTCCAAGTAAGGGCTCTCAGTCCCAGGGAAGCTACCTTGACTGGCATCCTGATCAAGGGGGGGAAGGATCTCCTTCACAAGCCAACTGTGTAGTTGGAGAAGTGAGTCTCCGATTTCCAACCTGAATCTTAGAGTTTTTATCCCCTGACTTGTGGAATGGTGTGTATGACTATGTCTGAGTGGATTATGATATATGCCTAAATGGACTATGTATATCTGAGTGGAGTTTCCCCTTATCTTTCCTTTGTTGGTCTGTGATTGTTTGAATACACAAGGTTGTCATTTGAAACTGAAGCTGAAACCCTCCAGGTTTTGGGTTTTTTTTACTTTGCTTCCTCAGGCAACTGAATAGTGGTTGGATTGAGACTCAGGGCATACTATTTGTTAAGGGATTTCAAGGCTCAGTTCAGGTTTTGGTTCTTTGAATGGCACAGCCACCGCCCTGTTTAGTTTATCAGACAACCCATGGCTAAGCTATCTACACAGCTCCCTGTGAGTCGTCTCAGCAGAGACACAGGGCCTCAAGGCAATCCAAGGCTGGGTCGCTTTTGTAACCGCCATGAGTCGCCTGTGTGCACTAGACATGGTAAAACTTGTTTGTGAACTATGAGCCAGACAATCCATACAATGATGGAAGAAGGGGGTATGAGAAAACCTAACTCCCAAGCTTCATGTGTGGGGAGTTATCTTTCTGTTATTCTTAATTTGTTTCTGCATTTTACATGATAAAGATGGTGTATTAAAAATATAAAGCTGCTGTAAACTCATAGCTCTGATCATGTTCTGCCTTCAACAGGAGCCACTTTCCTTAGGTCTCCACAAATAATATTACTTAGCTGACAGTATTTCAGTAGCATCACCAAAGACGTGAAACCTGAGTAGGCTGTTCAGTCTCTGCAGTCCTGAATCAAATCAAGGGTGAACTAGAGTAGGGTGCATGATGATCTCACAAAGTAAAATATATTACTAGTCCTTCCCATGTAACAAGAAATGGCTTCCAAACCCCTTGTAATTTTTATTTTTTTTTCTGTAATAACTGTCACTGGATTTCTGCCATAGAAAGGATTTTTATGTGAATTTTGGTTTTCCTGGAAAAAAATTCAATGACGACATTTCTGAGATGCTGTGAGAAATGCAGATGAAGTGCAGCTGCAGCCCTTGCTCGACCTAGGAAATATCCAACTATTTTATGGCAATCATCTAGCTTGTACCACAGCCTTGAAGATTTGTGAGTGTTGCCTAGGGACAATTCTGTTGATTAATTCCAGTGTATTCTCAGTCATCAAAACAAGTCACCAGTAGCTAGAGCCTCTGGTCTGCATATGACAAAGCATCCCAGAAAGAAAAAGTTTTGTCCGAATTATTAATGATGCATTCAGAGGAGAGTTGGAGTGGATCCCTGGTAGTTGTCTTTAGTGTTGTGCATTGTGTTACTGGGTAAGAGTAATATAAAGGAAAAAAGAGGAAAAAAAAGAAGTTATGTGCCAGCACAGATTAGAGGATATGCAAAGATATTTCTTGAATCGTTTCCTTTTCTTCCCCCTTGTAGGTTATGAAAATATTTCCTTTAAAATGTAATGGGTTTGTGTCTGCGTGTCTGCCTGGACTTTTTCTATAGTTTTCTAGTCTTTTTATGTCTCGGCAGATGTCATCAAGGAAGCAGAACACATATTTGTATTTTTTCAGCAATCCCAAACCCTTTGCTTCATTTCCTCTTTTCCCGCTGCTCTCAGCTCCCCTGTGTAGAGACTGTTCCTCAAGAGTGCCACCTAGGCTGTGTTCAATGCTGTGATGATTTCTCAGCAACAACTTTATGATATAGAGGGTACGTAGAAAACATACTAATGGAAGGAAAAAGAGGAGAAAGGCACAACCAAAACACCCAGAGGCTTTGGAAAAGATTCAAAAGTAAAGCTAGGCAGACAAAAATATAAATTTCTTAGAGGAAAATAACATATCTGGGAGAAAAACAAATACAGAAAGGAACACAGGTAGATTCCAGAAAAGAGATCTATCTCTGATATGTATGTCTGACCTTGTTTCCTGCAATCTTATATGTTGCAGGTTCAACAGAAGCACACTGTTAATGTGCTCAGACAGAAGAGGAGGGTTGTCTAAGTCCTTGAGTGTGAAAGGAATCTAATATCTTTATTTATAGTGCCTTTAGGTGCCTGTCAAATGTATTCATTACCGCCCAATAATATAGAGATAATATTTCAGCTGCGACGGTACAGTCTGCAAATTGAATGCAAGCCTGGAAGTGTTGCTGGTTGCAGACATACTTGTTAGGGTATTTGGTAAAAGAGCACTTGAACAAAGTGCAGGAGATGTCAGTCTGATGAAAATCACTTGTCCTTGAATCAGACAAAATATGGACTTATTGCCACAACCGCTGCTCAGGGAAACAGCCTGCAAACAGATCCTGATGCTGTCAGCATAAGTCTACTGCGACAGCTTATTCTCAGTCTCAATTAGCAATATGGCATGGGCTCCCTGGGTCCTGCGTCTCACAGGTATTTCCTGATGTGTAACATTGTCTGCTAAAGACTTAAAAAATGTAGGATGAAGGTGATGCTTTATATTGTCTTTGAGTGAGTGGTGGCATTGAGAAAGGTGGTAAGGCGGACTGTGGATGTCAGCCAAGCAGTTCCAGTACTGGGAGCCACAGCCACTTCTGGGAGGGGAGCCTGGGAGAAAAAAGCAGCTCCAGACCACAGGGGTACCACAGGAGCTCACCCAGCATCGACGGGCGCTGGTGAGAAAGGTGTCACAACTCCTCGGGGCCAGGAAAAGGGTTAAGGGCTGTGTGTGACCTGGGGCTTCCCAGACGAGGGCTTCTGTGGTGGCAGTGGCAGCTGGGAGCGATGGAGCTCCAGAGGGTGAAGCAACCTCTAGTAGGACTAGTGACACTGATTTTTCACTTGGCAAGAAGGATGGTTGTTGAAGACTGCTAGCTTCAGAGACGGGCAGATCTGCCTGTTGCTTCTTGCCATGAGTGGTCAGCTGGAAGCTGAATAAGAGTTCCCTGGCAGTTGCAAAGTAACCACTAACAGCTAAAATGCTTCGAGCTTCTCTTAATTTTCCCAGTAGAATATCAGGGCATTACAGTGTTTATACAAACCCTGTTTCCTTCTTGCATCCTTTGGCCTCACTCCTTACACTAGCAGCATGTCCTGCTCTACCAGACTACACCTTCAGGGGATCTCCTTTCTCTTCTCAGTCCTACCTTTTCTGGTTACACCGAGTTTAGGGCCAGAATCAATAACATAATTAAGCCATGAATAATTTATATCCACCAGGACGGGTTTTGGTCTCTCACAGGAGTTTATGAGAGCTGACCATTTTGTAAACTCATCTCAGCTTTGTGTAGCCACTCTGCCACTTAGCAACAGCGGGAGTCACAGGACAATCCATTTTTCTTTAAACCTGTATCTCAGCTGTCTATTCTCTGTCAATCAAAACTTGATTTTGCAGACAGGTCTTATCCTCCATTGATATTGTAGGAGGTTTTGCCACATTATTTTACTTCTCACTTTGCCTCCCACATTCACTTCTAAAATACCTGTGTAACATCTCCTGTTATGTGAAACAAAATATATATTGTACCTGATTCCAGTTACATTTCTTTTGGATTTATAGCCGCTTACCTTCACCGGCTTCTGTTGAATAACTGCTGATTTACATTACCTTGAGTACAGCTTCACCAGACATTATCCCAGGCTTCAAGAATCTCCTCTAAAATCTCTCTTGGGTATTATTGCTAAGTTAACCCACAGCAGTAGTCAGGTTAGACAACCTTACTCATGTTAACAACCAATTTTTTTCCCCATCTATTTAATAGCTCATCAAGTTTAAAAGCCAGGTTCCTCATGTACTTTTTACATTTCAACCAATTCATTCTAGTAATGTCTCCCTGTAAAAATGAGATAACGTGCTGTAAAGATAAAAGTGTACCAACATGCACTTTACTGAATGTCTGCATTATGGGGGGTTCTGCATGTCATAGCTGCTGTGCTATAGAAGATGACTTGAAATAAATCCTCTGATTGATCTGCATATCAAATGCTCTGAAAATGAAAAAGAGGGGCTTAGACTCTCAGTAGCTTGGCTAGCTCACAGTCTATTGTCCCTGGTCTCATTTCTTTAATGCGTATGGTGGTATCAATGTCTAAAATTCATCTGCTGTCAATGTCGATAATTCTCTAACAAAACTCTAACAAAAATTCACAACTGGTAGTTGGAAAGTTTTCTTGTCATATTTCTTTCTTGAATATAGAATCACTAAAGCCATGTCAGGGTATTTTAACATAGTAACTTCTGCGTCATTCATGGTGTCCCTTTTCATAGGAAATATGCCTTTTCACCATCTCTGGCTGTCAAGGAAGTTCACAGTGGCTATAGAGGGGGGGAAAGGTTGGGAAACAGTTCCAGTGTGCTGCAGGCTTTCAGAGAACAGATGTCAGTTAGACATAAAAAAAAATAAACTTGGCTCAACTGAGTTTACTTTACAGACATCCTTGGGCTATTAAAAAAAACAACCTTGACCTCTATTCCCCATCACGTAGAATTAGTTTGTTGTTGAATTCATGCTTGATCTAACGCCACTGAATTTAATAGTCTTACACCAGGGCTGAATTCGGCCCTTGGTCTTTAAAGCAATCTTTCCCCTTGTGTGAAACAAAAACACCATATGGTGAGTCCTTGGCTTGATATCCACAGCTGAGCTTGCTATCCTTCCTTTCTGATTCTGTTGGTGGAGAAGGTTAAAGCCTGCAGAGCTAGTTCAGTCAGTGCCAAACCTGCAACGACAGGGGGTGAAAAAGGAGTTAACGGGGGAACTTCATCCATATGAGCCCTGCTGCTTATTCTCCAGGGGCTGCACATTATACAGGCTGAGCTGTTTACTGTTTGTGGAATGATGGAGTTGAGCCCCACAGAGAATCAGAGCAACAATGCTCTTCTTAAAACTGCTCAGTTATTCCTGTAGTTCAGACTGTGAGACATCCCTCCTCATAAGCGCTTGGAAAAGAAGCAGAGCCTGAACAAGCTCCCCTTCACACCATCTCAAGAGAAGACCTTTGCCATAGAGTATGGTCACCAGTAATATGGCAAGGAGTTAGGGAGCCCAGAGAAGTGGCTTTGTCACAGTGCTTGATGTATTCACACAAAGCCTGAGGATCTTCACTCAAAAATTCTCCTCCCAGGGCTGAATGCGTACGCAAGGAAGCTGCAGTTAGCAGTACAACAGTATATCCACTGAATTTAATTGTCCAAAGAGTTTTTGCCCTACACTGGTAAAAACCTGTGAGAAGTGGGTATTGCATGTTTGCATGTTACAGACTAGGCGGATTTGTCAATCTGACCACATCAGTCTCTTCAAAGCCTCTCTGCTAGTTTCCTCTCTAACACCATACCTAGTGCAAACACTCCCATGAACTGCAGAGCTGCAGCTTTGCCTTTCACCACCTGCCTTGTAGCAGGATTAGCCCCTGTTGGTAAGTTATATCAACCTTTGACTCGCTGTTTGTCTCTTTTTGTCTCAAACATCTCTCCAGTTTCTCTGCTGAGCCACATGTGAAAAATGTCGGGTTGATGCTTTCAGCTCTCTCCACGAATCTGTTCTAACATATTCGGAAAGCTTCCACTGTTGGCTCTCAAAATACTAAATCAAGATTGTTTTGTATTTCAAGACGGTTTTGTATGTAAAGAAAGATACAAATGCCCTTATACAAAAAGAATGGTATTGTTTTACCCAAAGTTTTAGCAAGTACTGGATTTCTTTTGCAAATAAATTAATTAGTCTTGCAGTCGGAAATCAATCCTTTAGGAAGTTTTCATGCTGTTTCCAATCATGCACTTGTCCCAGCTGAGTTCAGAAACATAGAGACAGCTCCTCGAGCTTCCTGTATCATTAAAATTCACAGAGCATTTATGGCAGAAGAACCATTAAAAGATTTATTTCAATGTTACTGGCGGGGTTGTTTTCTCTCTTTTTTAATAATTGATTTTTTTTTTTCCCCTCCAGAATGAGTTTATACACTTGCAGTATGGCACAGAGGAAAATTCACAAAGCATAGC
Organism: Haliaeetus albicilla; assembly: GCF_947461875.1. Lineage (NCBI taxonomy): Eukaryota > Metazoa > Chordata > Aves > Accipitriformes > Accipitridae > Haliaeetus > Haliaeetus albicilla. The sequence goes on along the minus strand of NC_091483.1, from coordinate 57,657,899 downwards.
TCAGCTCTAGAGATGCTGCCTGCCCTGGGTCCCACCTCAGTTGAGGGAGAGAGGCAAACTTGTCTGGAGAGCAAATCTAGAATAAGAGCCGGTTTTAAGACATCTAAATCCTATCCTGACGGAACTCTCTCTGCCAGCTGACAACAGGACAGGAGGTTAAAATCTCCAGGGCTAAAGCCAGCCTTTGTGGACAGCCCTCCCCCCTCCTATGGCTTTTTACTGAATATCCACCTACTTTCTGTTTCACAGATTCCTGCCTTGTTGGGTGCACTGAAGGGAAGAACAGCCTATGTCAGTACTTATTTATTTTTCCTGCCAGCCTCACTGTCAACCTGTGGTCTTCTGCTTTATTTACTGCCAACTGTTCAGACCCTGCTCTGAGGGCAGAAAACACATCATTTTCCAATCTGCCTGTGAGATGAGAAGGTGGGACTGTTCTCCTTTTACTAATCAGGACATGAAGGGCAGTGAGATTACAGTCATGAAAGAAAAGAAAACTATAGACACACTGAGCCATACACGGGCAGGGTTTGAATGTTCAGAGCAGAGCTGCTGTGACTGGGGGAGTAGCTAAGAGTTACGGTGTTTTCACTCTCTGTGTGAACCGGTACCAGTGGAGGGTGAGCCCCTCGCCTTAGCAGAGGATTTCCAAGCTCTGATGACCGATGTGTCTCTGGCACCTGTGGGTCCATTTCTGCGCTTGGAGAGATGCTTCTCCCTCCTCTGGGCCCACACTTCCCTGTCCCTTTAGCTTGTCCCTGCCCGGTCCTCTTATGACCTCCCTAGAGGATCTCTGTCTATAACCCTGGATGCCATACCCTCTTCTGCAGATCTTTATTCAACTGTTGGCATCCTTTATTCATCTCTTTGCACCCTGTCTCCTATTTTCAGCCTCACTGTCCCCTCTCCCAGCGTACTCCTTGCCCTGCGAGCCCTTTTGTCTTTTAAGGCTGCATTTCCCCTTCTTGCAGGCTGCTGTGCTTTCTCTTGGGCTCCAGCAATAGCAACACTTAAAGCCGTGGAAAGCGCATTGTCAGAGAGCCATTGCCCATAGTAGTCATGAGTTATAATTTCAAGGAGAAGATTTTTCCTCTATTTCAGAGGCAATTTGCACAGACTTTTCAGAAGGAGGAACACCAGAAGCATGTGAAAGACACCAAGACTTTTTTTCACAGGTTAGTAAGCTGACTGTGTTTTTGTAGGTATTCAATGAAACAGCTACTCTTTTGAGCCAAAAGCAGTGATAAATTGAAAGTCCTATTCCACAGCCTCTTGGTCTCAATGCAACATAAACAAACCAATTATTAGTCCTCTCTGCCATTGTTGGAACAGGCAGAACAATTTTGTATGGGAAACTTTTCTTTTAGAAACTTTCCAAAAGAAATTCTGTCTGAAGTGCATTTGCTGACATGGAAAATTTTAGCTGCAACAGCTGAAATTTGACAAACTGATAGATAATTGAATGCAGGAACTTATAAAGTGTTAGACAGCAGCCGTTTTTATACTCATATTCCTACTAGTTCCATTTGTGATGTGCCATTTGCTATATAACTACATTCCAATTACTACAGTAATGGGTGAGAAAAATATTACTCAACTTTTCATCATTTTTTTGCAATAATAAATTAAATAATTACATTATTAAGGGGAGCAAACTTTTAACATAAAACAGGTTGGTGATTTCTGGATATTCCTATTTAGCTCTTAATGACAACATACATAACATTATTTTGGACTGAAATCAATAGTATCCATAGTCATGATAACTTTTTGAGTTATGATGATTATTTGCCATTTTTGGTATTCAAGATCTATGCTTTTGCTACTTTTTGTATCCTTTGATTTCACACATCCTAATGTGTAAACATGGATGCAGAAAATTTGTGTTAGCAGGATGAAGCGGGCTATTCTTTTTAACATAACTGTTCTGCTGCTTCAACATAAAACTGCTTTCCCTGTCTCTTGACTGCTGCAACTCATAGGAAGATTATGAGTCAACAAGCAGCACAGGGACCTTGGTAAACTAAGAATAGCAAATTAATTTGTGAGAGCTTTTCCATTTAGTGGTGGAAGCTGTTCTAAAACCAGAAGCATTGTCCAAGCCTTCATATAACTATTGTAATGTAATTACAGCTAATAGAGAAAGTTTAAAGGGCTATTTAGGTAGAGCAGATGAAATAGTAAGTAATAAAACCCATGTTTATCAGAGGTAGTAGCTGTTTAGCTGAAAGGGCTTGTCTCCCTATTTCATTTCTTTTCCTGGACACGAGAAGAAAATGTTTGGAATTAACCAATACAGAGAAGAAACCCTTGGAGAAGCCCTGAGGTGTTTAGTTTCAATCGCCTTTCTTTAACAAATGCAAACTGGCATCCCCAGGAACTGTGGGTATGCAAAAATGTGGGCTGGGGCTTTTCCTCTGACTGCAGAAACTATGGAGTAATCAACCGAATACTCCACTGAGCTCCTACCCATCTGCCATATGACACAATTTAATAAACTGCATTTTTTGTAATCCCCAGACAAAATTTGCACATCTGTTAGCTGCATTAGCCACCTGGGCTTGTAAGAATATTTCTGAAGTATGTTTAAAATATATTAAATGTTTTTCAAGAAAGTTAGTGCACTTCTTTGAAATTACCTATTGGAAAAATGCTTTCTCCAACTGTGAGTCTGTAATAATTACTAGTCAGGTTACTCACCTTCAGCTGGTCTCAAGCAATAGGATAATTCCTGGGAATGATGAGCATGGATATTTATAAGCTGCAGGAAATGGGTCTAGACAGTATCTGTTTCTCCTGCCATGGTAATATCTCCTCTGATACACAGAAAAAATTTCTAACTACATAGGCAATAAAATAAAAGAGAATGCTTACATTGCACTATATTTGTCAGGCCTTGTAATGAACTTTAAGTTTAGTAGTGCTTACAGTTGGAGGGTAGTGCTTACTCATGATGGGAGCATAAGGTAGTTCACCTTGCACAAGCTGTTGCCTTTTCATTCTGTGTCTGGGGCTAAGCACGCTACAGCCATATTTGCTTTCTGAGAAACAGGGGGCTGGGTCTGCCCTTGCTAATGGTTAAAAATAGCTGAGAAGAGAGATGTCTCTTTTACTGGGAAAGCAGAAAACAGGGCTTTGGATGTAAATTAATTTATCCTAGACTAAAGCTTTTTCCTGTTTGTTTTAGAATTCAAACTTCTTCCTTTTGAATGAGTTGAGAGAACTGGTTCAAATATTTATAAACAAGAAAAAGATTAAATGGAGGCAAAAAGGAGACCTGACAAGCTAAGAAATAAAGGTTAAGACAAAGTAAGTCTGCTAGAACACTTAACACTGCTTCTAACTTAATCATACCTACAGCAGGTAGAAGGGGCTGAAATCAATTAACTACTGTAACTTTCTTGTAGATTCATAGATTTTTTTAAACATAGAAAAGATCATCAGATCATCCACTCTGACCTGTATAATACATTCCATAAGCCATGTATCGAGTACAACAGAGTGCATCTAAGTAAATATTTTGGTAAAATATAGTCTCCATTTTAAGACAAAAAAGGGTGAAGAATTTGCCACTTTCTTTGTTAATTTGTTCCAAATGGTTAGTCACCTGTACCACCACCACCACCACCAAAAAGCCTCTTTTTAATTTGACTTTTTCTGACTGGAAGTTGCAGCTACTGAATCTTCTTAATCCCTTGTCTGTCTTTCAGTGTAATTCCTGTCCAGGCTACAGGATACACGTCAGTAAGCATGACTTTTATTCTTTGTCCCTAAGTGTATGTATTAAAATAAACACATTTTGTTTGAATGGTCCCAATTTAAAAGAGAGATCTGTATTATTCTGTATGACTGCCCTGTGCTCACCAGTACTCACCATTGTGTCTGTTTCTTCTGCAAGTTTTATATTTGTTTCCAAAATGTTAAAATGCAAAAACTATTGAGAGGTAAAGTATAAGAAATAAAAATCTTCCTACATGGAAGCTTGACTTTATTTTATTTCCTACAGCTGCAGAAAGAGACTATTTTGTAAAGCAAAGAAGCAGAGTCATAGGTTTGATGAGAATTCTACACTAGAGTAAAAACTTGGTAAACTAAGAAGAGCCACATTTGACAATGAAAAAACACAGGCAGATGAAAGAGAAGGGAGGAAATAGGCCAGAGAAATATATTGTATACCAGAGTCCTGTGTAAATTTAGGTCTTAACAATTGTCTTTGGTTATTGCTGACTAGAGCATTTAACTTTTAAAAATACTGGAGTAAGTCCAGTCCCACCTTATACATGATGTCATTTTGTCATTTTTGTATGATGAAGAGTACTGACATTTCACCACTATCGCCTGGGGAAGTTCTCTGTGGTCTGAAATTTATGACCAGTTTACAGCCCCTCCCTCATGCCGCCTGGTGCCTTGTGGTAGGATGTAATTTGTCCTACTGACATTACCAGAGAATTACCTAAGTTTCCTAAACTGCTGTGTACATTGTTTCTTTAACATGCTCAGCATAGTTACTAACAGACACGCTGTATAGCTTTTACACTCAACAGTACCAAAAGCGCATGTAGATTACAGCAGAGTATCCATTGGGTTTTGTATTTGTGGTATATAGATTAGTACTTATATTTTACTGAGAAATAATATTTTGTTTCTCAGGGGACAACAGAGTGCAGGGTCACTTTATTCTTTCTTCAGTCCACTGAATGTGAAGAAATAACAAGGAGTTTCATCTCGGTTTCACTGAAGTATTATTTTCTTGGGTAGCTTTCTGGGGAAGTTAAATTTTATCTTTATTACATACAGTACGCATTTTCCACAAGGGGTAAATGATTATTAATAGGAGATCTTCCACATTTAATGAGCACCTGCTATGCAGAGTGGGTCACTGTTTTTGATGAAACATTATGAAACACTTACTATAATTAGTGCAATTAGGCCTTTCAAATAGCTGCCCTATCTGTAGAAAATCAGATTCTCAAACTTACTTTGCAGGTGGTTATAATACCTGCTGATTTAGATGAGTTTCTGGCTGTTTGGGCAACTTTTATTAAATTCTCTAGTTTTTCTGGAGAAGTGCTTAGCAGTAGTGGCTATAACCACACAGAAATGTTCATACATGATCAGACCAGTTGCCTGTTTAACCTTCTGTCCTGTCTTTGACAATGGCTTGTACCAAATGATTCAAGGGGAAATGTGGGAGATGATTGCCTCCTAGACAAGTACAAATCATTGTCCTTAACTGAAAGCTTCTCTTTAATATTCCTCAACTAGATGCGATACAAGCATGTGTATTACTTCTAAAATGGGTGGTTCTTGTCTAATCTAGCTCCCTGCTTGCTTTTTTCTTCTGAAAAGGCTGTGTTCAGACATGCATTAAATAGATCAGCACTGGGACATGCTTCTCTTAAGAGATGCCAGCCTGCTGCAGTTTGGATGTGGCCACTGACCTACACTATGCCTCTTTCCCACCCCATCTTTAGCCTGCTTCATTTATTTAGACTATCAGTTCTGCTTAGAGTACAGCGGAAAGATCATCCTTTATATGAAAACTCTACATCTCTATATAGCAAAAATAATTAACAGCAAGATCCCTTTTTAGTTATGTAACAAATTGGATTACTAAGATCATGGCATTTATTTATTTATTTATGAGGGTTATTTTCAGCAATACTGGTTCCTTTCATGCAAAAGCTTTGATTTTGTCAAAGGTTTTTCTTTAAACCAAATTAACTTATTCCAAATGTCTCTGGTAAGAAGGCAATGTTACCCTAATCTGAAACGATTTACTTTACTTCTGAAATATTAAAATATTCTTTGAAATGTTCAATTCAAACATTTTTAATAGGAATTTTTAAACTGTTAATTCTGCAGAAAATGTTCGTGTTTCTTTTGAAATGCTCTTCAGTAATGAGTTCTGAGAACTGGCCTTCTGTGTGTGCTTGTTGAACTGCAATAAAAGTTTTAATATAATATTTCCTTTTAGTCAAATAAAATCCCTGGAATGTAACTGTGGAACTATAAAAATCACAAAATAATTTGTTCACTGAATACTGGTTAATTAGCTCATGAAGGAGATTAAATTACCTTTAATTTCAATTTAAGCCCTTCCAGTAACCTACCAGGTTACTGTAAATTATCTTAAAGAAGAAAACATGCTAACGTTCAGTAAATGAAGTATTTGAGAGGTATTTTTAACAACATTTACTGCAACCACACTGTCTTCTAGTTTCATGATCTGCTGCTGCTCCATATACTGTGGCTAGAACTTTTTTTAAAGCTCAAATTCTTCTATATGAGTTACTGTTCTATTGCTCAAAGAGGTTTATTACATCTGTTGGTTTATGTTGTATTAAGACTTTTTCTTGTTTTCAAACCCCACTTTTCCTCATTTTTGCTTGAATGGGACAAAACAGAGAAACAGTTTTACACTGAGTATGATACATGAAGCTGTGTGATTGCTATGGGCACGCTGATCATTAACTTTGAAATTCAGTTTGACTAACTTTTCCATGCACATTATGCAAGGTTATTTTCAGATTTGGCAAATATTCCCAGCATGAGGAAGTATTGGTACAGAATGAACACATGGAAGGTTATCAACACAAACATTGAAAATGTGTTTGTAAATGTGAGTGAATTTCTGCCTTATACTTGCAGAGAATTCACTCAGCTTCAAAAGCATAAACACTTAAAAGGAAGAAATTTTGAAAGAAGAATATTAGTAAAACATTACAGTTTTTTCTTCAGTCTTTTCTGTTCACAGTTTGACTAAAGAATAGCTAAATCTAAACAAAAAGCATATTTGTAGTGTTGGTATCTTACAGATTATAGTGTAATGCATGTAGACATTTTGCGTATGCCAACATTATCTACATGATGTTAAGCATCATTTTCCCTTTCACGTATTCTGGCTCAGGGGAAGCAGTCATTTTAGCAGGGTCAAAAAGCACTGCAGGCAGGATGCCAATTCAGAATGAATTGTTGCATTTGCAATTTGGGGAAATCAGTTCAGTTTCCAAATTAAAAAAGAAAAAAAAAAGCAAAGTTTTAAGTATTCTGCTAGTGTTCCTAAAGACTCTAGCAATACCTTCCTTTATATCTCTTGGGCTCAAAGTACAGCAAATGAAGCAAACCTATCCTCCCCTTGCTTCCCAAATCCCTATCATCAGTTCTTAATTATCATCTGCAAAATGATGGTCAAAATAATTCATATATTGCTAATACGACTTGGAAAAAACCTAATAAACAGAGGAGTGCTTTGATCAAAGACTCCTCTTGAAGAGAAGATTCAGTTTATTTGGAGATTAGTAATCTTGGAGTGCTTCAATACTTCAGAACTGCTACATTAAAGTTGTCAAAATGTTTTCAATTTTAGAAGCCATGACTTCAGAGAAGCAACTCTTATTGTCATAATGATTCATGACCTAGTTTCTAACAGACTTCCTTTCTCTCTCTCTTTTCGCTTCCTTCTTTTCTCTCCCTTTCTCTTTTTTCTTTCCTTTTCTTGCCGCCTTCTCTTCTCTTCTCTTCTCTTCTCTTCTCTTCTCTTCTCTTCTCTTCTCTTCTCTTCTCTTCTCTTCTCTTTTCTCTTCTCCTCTCCTCTCCTCTCCTCTCCTCTCCTCTCCTCTCCTCTCCTCTCCCCTTCCCTTCCCTTCCCTTCCCTTCCCTTCCCTTCCTTTCTCTTCCCTTCCCTTCCCTTCTTTACTATACTTTGTTTTACTTGATTATCTGCCTTGAGATAGCTTAAGGAGAAGAATCACACGGGTGCCAAAAGAGGGGAACATGTTGGGCAAGACAAGTACTTCAGCCCTGGTCTGAGAGCACCAGAAGGCTGGTGCAACCAGAGTAACCTAAGTCACAGCTACAGACAGGGTAAAAATAGTGTAAGTTATATACATGTTGTATACAGCTGTATTCTGTGACAAGTAATCTGACCAGCAATGAAAGCAGAGTAAGTTTCCTTCCTCAGCTCCTTTTCCTTTACTGTACTGGCCTTCCTGTACTAGCAATGAAGTGTGGGAATTGCCCTAAGAACATATGTGTATCCATTTGCATGAGAATTGGGTAGGTACATGAAGTTTAAGGTTCCTGTGAGCCAAACAGCTTCACGCACAAAATCTCAAAGCAGAAGAGAAAGTTGCTCCAAACTTCAAGGACTTAAGACATGCTTTTTCTTTCAAATGAGTGGTTCAGGCATAGATTACTTTTCAGGGGATGGAAACAGCATTAGAGATTGCTTTTATACACTATTTTCAAGTTACACCTGCTCACCATGAGGCAAGATGTCAGAAAATAATGAAGCAACATTATACATATTGAAGTTGCAAGATGGGAAATGGGAATCAGATCAAAGGTCTCTGAAGGATGAAACTTAGAAACAAATGAATTTCTGACATTGAAGAGTGAATAGTCTATCTTTGAAATCCTTTCTACAGTCATTGGAGCATGCTTAGTGGGTTTTCTGTTTCTTTTTTTCTTCTTCATCTTCTTTTTTTAAATGTCTCATATGACAGAATTAGGTATTACAAACAAACACAGAACTCAGTCCAGCTACTGCTGTATATTTTTCACCAAGCAAAAAATATTACACTGGTATCTTGATCACGGGTGAACATACAGATGTAGGTCTTTGATGTATTTACTGACCTCAGTATGTGTTCTGGCAAGGAATCTTGAAAGCTGGCTGGACAAAAGTACAGAGAGATTGCCATTTCACATATTAACCTCTGGAAACTTATGCTGTGGTGGTGTGTTTCAGCTGTATGTTCCTAGACTCGTTGCCTCTCGGGAAGTGCAGCTCTCTGCATTTCCTGCCGTTAGAGCCTTATATATAATTCAGACGTGGTGATGCAAATTAGTGCATGCAATTGCAAAAGAGTCCAGCCTACTAGGGAGTTAATATTATTTAGAATATGCCCGTGTTGGGCTGCCATAGCACACGTGGTAGGTGCTGTCACCATCAAAAGCCGGGAGCCAGGAGTCTGAAGAGAGAACCTCTAATTGGCATCACAGCTACCGTTACGCTGACAGACTGACACTTACAGCCCAAGCGATCAAATACGTATAGCTGAATGGGTACCAGAGCTGAGGGAAACAGCCCGCTACAGTGACCCTGTTCACTGGAGATACGCTGATTTACTTCAGGTGAGGGCTTGGGCCGATCAGTGAGCTTCGACACTTTGAACACTGTTGAACTTTTATCTCACCACTTCACAGGGCATGACTCTCATTTTCAACGTACTACTTCAGAGACTACTCTCTTTAGATACTGTAAATGCTGACCTGCACTGGAAATACCCCTCTCTTCATTTATTTTTGTTTTTAAGTGTCACAATATCACAGATGAAACCTTGAAAAGGTATCTTTTTTCAGCCTGCATTAATTCATTGAAATTCTACTCATATTTAATATAAAAGGCAAAATATTTCCCATGAATCTCTGGTCAATTAGCTTTTCAATGTTCTTAAATCATTTTTCACTAGAAACATTAATGAAAATTGCTTCCCAAGTCCACAGAGTGTTGAAAGTCTTCGGAAAATAAGATTTAATACAGAATATTAGAAAAGAAAATATAGAAATAAGCTTATTTCTTTACTGAAAAGTCAGGCCTGTAAGTCAAAGTGAATTTAAATAATTGTTTTTCAAATTTAAACAGACTTGCAAGAAAGACTATTGTTTCCTTTGACATAGTAAAACAATTTTGAGAACAGGCAATCTTATTTGAAATGACTGTGTAGGTGTCGTGCTTAGTTAATCATGAAATGTCATTTTCAAAAATATTAATGTATTCGTCTTAGCATGGGAAGCAAAGTAATGTACTTTGTAAATGAGATCAGCATTCTTTAAGTCTAGAGAAATACTATTCACTGGCTGCACCATAATACCGATTCCTGTCTTCTCGTAATAAAAGCTGTCATGCTTCCTCCTATAAAGTGCTTGAAGGCTGAGGACCGATATAAACAAACAATAAAACCCACAAACAAACAATGCTGTTGCAAAGAAAGAACAAAGCCTTAGTAGCAGATTATAGAAATTTAAATGTAACAACAGAACTGAACATTCAAGGTGTGGCGTATGTCCTAAGAAATTATTCTTGTATTCACATATTACCCAAGTCAATGGGAGAGGGGGATTTGTAGTACTCCTCACAGAAGATCAGAAGCCCGAAGGTCACATTGTGATGGTCTTCGATCAGGTCTTACAGTGAACAAAATACAAAGATTCTGCACCTGTTGTATAAATCTAATTAAATAGCACAGCTCTTCTTATTGCACCAAGAGGTTTATTCTAAAGCAGAGTTATGGAGTTACTGTCAGTTCAAAAGAGAAATCAGTCCCCCACAACTGAGATGTACAGCCCCATCCAATAAGAATACTTTTATTTTGGACTTCAAGCAATTTTACCATTTTCTACTTTTTGTAAAGTTTGCTTCATAAGCATAAAATGCAAATTTTCACCATCATCTAAGGATTAGTGAATGTGAAATCCTGGAACACAAAAGCTAAAACTTCTCAGGCTTCAGTTTACTTTCTGAAGCAGTTATTTATGTGACAACGTCGATCGTTCAGTAATTCATGCATGAACTTGTCAAAAAAACTATTTCCACTTCTCAGTAGTACAGTGATTTTTTTTGACATACATATTGGTGATAAACTGAACCTATAAACTATTTGGAAAAGTTTTAGAGGGTTGAAAAATAAGGACATTTTTCCAGACGAGCAAACTGCTTAGTGTAACCTTTTTATAAACCAAGAGCTACCAAAGCACACATTAATTTTGCTAGGTTTGTTTCATATCCATTTTTCCCTGTTTGCACTTTCGTACAATAAATCGCAATGTCAAAGCATGTGATATTTTACTGCTTTTAGCTTTTAGGCTAAGATAATAGAACAACTATATTTTTTGAGAAATGATAGGCACATAATATTTTTTGATGAAATACAACAAGCAACTATGAAATAGCTAACGATAAAGATGGGCCAGAATTCATTTTCCTTGTTGTCTGGAAGTGTTATTTATAATGACAGGCTTTGTGCTAATGCCAAGCATACAAAGCGTACTTAGGCAAAAAGCAAAGAGCATGTATTTAAAATTTTCCCAAAGTACAATCTTTTTGGTAACATTATAGAATTTTGCCTAAAATACCTTTTCTGATACTTAAAAAGAGCATTTCACTCAACATTATAAATCCTGACATATTTTCCAGTGACCTAGAGAAACTGGGTAAAGTAACTAAATTATAATGAAATAAAGACAGAATTTCAGTCAATGACTTTAATAATGATGCATAAAATTCTAGAGAAACTGAGTGATGTAGCTTTAATTGTTGGTGGTTTGGGACTAATATTGTCCTTTATTACATATGCCTGCACAACTTATCCAAAATGAGTCCCAATTTGTTCTCAGTTGTTACTGTTTCATTTTTTTTGACACTTCAGTGTTCATAATGATCACAACAGTGGAAACAGAAAACGGATGAGTCTGGAAGGGTTCAGTGCGACTCAATTGACCTATCAGTTTTCTAATTCAAAGATTTATTTTTTTCTTCCCTGCAGCCTGGATTTTCTACTGAGGTCCTCTATTTTTGGATGATCATGCATTTTATTGTTTTCAGTCATGATATTTTTTTTCACCATTAGCTATGAAAAGAAAGGCAATCTGCATTTGCACAGAAGTCTAACTACTGCTTCTAACATAAAGTCCTTCCACTGTGTTAGTAACTGTGGAAAAAGGTGAGTATTTACAGACACTGAAATAACATGAAACAGAGCTCTGCTACTGTGATTGAAAGATAACATGGGTTTTGTTTTTTCGTATACTTTTTGCTTTAGGCCAATGTCAGTGTCCATACTACTTTTCCTCATTTTCAAGTGAGAACCCATATTTTCTGGTCAGAAACAAGATAAAGGACTGCTCAATCTACCTCAGATTTCTTGGGAAAGCATTGTTCTTTCAATCCCTTACTTGGATATTAAATCAACTTTTCTTATTCTGGCTTTGCCTAAATTGTTGAATAAATTCAGTTTAATGCTGTTGGTCAAACTTTGAGTCACTCCCAAATTATTCAGCGACCTCATGGGTATTCTTTTCATCTGCCAAAGTTAGAGTTATCCCAAGTAAACCCAAACTCTTCCTTGACAGTCACTAGAGATTGAGGAGACTGATGGATCTCACGCTGAATTTTTTTGTTAACAAGAATTGAATGAACAGTCAAAAAAGCAATCATTGCAAGTGAACAACTCTTAGACATTGGCAGGATCAATACATCTCACCACTATGTCAGACAGCGTAGTGCCTACAACCTGTCATTTTCATTTATTTTTCATACCCTTTTCTATATAAAGAATACAGAAATGTTGAGGATTTAATAAAGGTGTATTATAGATACTTCAAATTCACCCTTCTACCTTTTATTTTTAAACACTTCTTAAGTTCCTAGAAAATTCCCTTGGGTCTTCATGCAGAGGTTTTCTTTTGGCTAGTAAAACCAGCCGTATTTTAGGTAAGGCTCTTTCAATTTTAACAGCTATTTCTGCTTATTAGCCAAAAAATCTTCTCTTGCCTATTGTTTATGTTTGTGCTTTTGCTTCCCTTCCAAAGATGCTTGTATTTCCTGAGAGAGATGTGCCTAAGGGAACGCAGCCATGCTGCTATTCATTTTCACCCTCTCCTTTCATTTCTGCAAGAAGTTCACACCAAGAGTGTATGTGCCAAATCATTTATCTTAACACTGGAGGATAGCAAGTGGACCCATTCGTATCTCTTGAAGGAGAATGTTTACACTTGAAGCAGTTTTATCATCCATCCCAATGGTGAGCTGAGAAAATTGGAATGGTTATATATGTATAGTTATCACTGGTGCTATTCTATAGTGTCTTTAATGAAGAGATATGCTAAAGGCTGCTTTCATTTAAAGCCATCCTTAAAACATTTCTGTAACAATGTTTTCCAATATATCCCCTATTTTATATATTGCATATAAATAATTACAATAAACACGTGGATATTTCTAGGTACTTGGAATAAGACTATAGATAGTGAGGCAAGAAACACCCTCTCTGCTACCTTTGCATCACCTCTGTCAAAGTGCTCAAACAAAAGGAGTTTCTGAAAGGATAATTGCAACACACAAATTTTGACATTGATTTTATCTCGCTGTGCTGTGAAGCCTTTGAACACTTGCAAATGGTCCCCTGCTTGGTTTATTAATCACTTCTGATCACTTTTGATCCTGGGCTCTGTATTAAGGGATGTCCCTTTCAAAAAAAAAAAAAAAAAAAACCCCAAACAAAAAAACCCCATATTTTTCCTGTTTCCAGCAACAGAATATGCATACCTAAGCTTACCCATCTGTGGGTACCCATGCCAGCAAAACTCAGTGACTTTCTCTTGTGGAGCAATATAATGTCCCATGCAAACAAGAAAAATGCATAAGCACAGCTGAATCTACATAAATTTTACATCCAAATAAGTCCTTGTGAAAATGTTGTTATGCTAATTGCCTGACTCAGTATGATATCATGTCAAAATGTAATCATCCAAATTCATCACTAGATCCAAATGTGTCACCAGCTGCATATATCAGCAATTGAGTTACATGAACCATTCATTTGGCCCAGTATGTAATTTATCCAGTATTTATGGGATCTACATAAAACTAATTTCTTCCTAGGTCAGGACACTGCTGCAATGTTGATTAATGCTTTTGTCATTTCACATATTGATTATTGTAATTCACTACTTATTGGTTCCCTCATTGCATGTTGCATAGGCTTGAGCTTATGAAAAATGCTGCTGCACGTATCCCAGTCAAATTATAAAAGTTTAATAACACCACTCTGGTTTTAATGAAACTTCACTGCCTCACTGCTCATCCATGGAATAACTACAGTGTTCACAATTGTCATCGTAATGTGTAACCTTTCTAAACATTTGCTGACTTATTGTGGTGAGTGACCTTTCTCTTTTGTTGCATATTAGTTTCTCGCTTTATAACTTATGGGGAGATTGCTGACAGCAGTCAGGCAGTAAACAAAAACGTGGCTTGTTTCTTTTTGAGTCCCTTATGCAACTGATCTGCTTTTCTTTCATATTGCTTTGTTTTGTCATCAACTTTAACCATGCCCTCTGAAATATTATTTTTCTGGGGAAAAGGAGAATTATAAAGAAGATTGATCATAGTCTTTGCTAGTTGTTTATTAACTTTAAGTGATCCCACTTAACTTCTTAGAGTTATAATCTGCTAGGAAGAATTTTCCCCCTGTTTAATGATATATTTGACTCTCTGAAATCTACGCTAAAACTCTTACTTTTTCCCCTAAAAAGCTGAAAACTAATCCATCCAATACATTTTAAAGGAATTCAGGAAATGAATCTATTTGAATACTCCAAGTTTTCCAATACTAGATTTTATTATAAGGTTCACAATGTCTTTGAGGAAGAAATGACCAGCTTATCTTGGCTCTTTGGTGCAATGGAAAGAGTATGTAAACAGGCAGGCAGACAGTGAACAAAAAAAGTGCAATCTATTTTATAAGAGTTCTTGGAAAGAGCAGTACTTCACTTGCCTAAAAAGAAAGTTGTCTTTCAATACAGGTAGAATATGTTTATTTTCAATTATGAGGACAGTTTAGGAAAGGCAGATGTTTAATGAGAAATGTTCTTCTGTGAAGTCTGCAGCCTGTATGTTTATGTTACGTGACATTTTATAGAACTTAAAGAAGCTGTAAATTTATGGCAAAACAGAGTATGGCAAATGTACAGCATATGTTACTGTTCTCCATAGTTCACACAATGTGTTACAGATAAAAAGATTCCTGGGCATAAGTAATTCTTTAGCCAAAACTTTCTGAGATAGTGGTCGAACGTTATGATTTTATGCCGTTAGCATATTTTTGATTTAACTGAGCAATAATGATCGGGTGAGGGCATTTCCTGATGATTAGCAATCAAAAGAGAGAAGATGATGGCCTCAGGTTCAGCCACTGTTAGTCCCTAAATTATGTCTGAACCAAGTCTGGTTTCATTATTCTAAGACGAATTCCCTTTTCTTCCTGTAATTTAGTTTGGATTGACAACAGTGAAGATTAAAACCTCCTTTCTTACCCAGAGACTTATCTTTAGACCACCACACAGCAGTGTGGCTCAAGACCAGAAGCAGGCTGATACAAACAGGTGAGAAGTGTCCCAGGAGGTGTTGTTCTGCCGTTAACATGGGACCTGTTTTGGAGCATGTGCTGGCCTGCCTTTTGTGGGACAGGCATCGGTTGCCTTACTCCCACTGTGTAAAAGAGGGTGTTACTGTGGATTTAAAACCAGCCCTGCTATCAAGCACAGCCTCCCAAGGGAGAGTTTGAAAACCAACCAATACTGGATTAGAAACAGGATTGTACTTCAGGATGAAAAACCCTGTTAGATTATGCTCTCAGCTGAGAGGAACTAGGGGGGGATTTTACCTGAACATCCACCTCCCAGTTTTTTTTAACTTGCTTCTATCCTCACGGTCACCATTTCTTTCAGAGACATTTACAGTAATCAGTGCAAAAGTATAGTAGGCACTAGATCAAATTCTAAGCTGAATTTGCAGTCTGATTCCTTAACGCACTGCAACAACAGAGGAAAAGAAATCAACAAAAAAGAACAAGAAACTTCACTTTCTGTAGACAGAAGAAAAGAACATTAGGCAAAACAAAATATTTATCTAATATGTGGTGAGTTTACCCTTGTTTTCTTTGACTTTCCATGTAGGCTTGTTTAGGCTGTAAAAAATGTCTGAATTTATCAGATTAACTTTTGCAATTGAAAAAATAGAGAGTTCCTGCTGGGACTATTCAAAATCTTTTTTTCACAATTGATATAGTTCCTTTGGACTATTTTTGCCAGGATTTACAAAGAAACAGCAACATAGACAAATATTTCAAGGAGCTGAAATGGGCAAAAATGATACACTTTATTCAGTCATCATCATATATTTGAGACTACTCTTCAATAAACAGAGCACTGAACCTAGGAAATGTATGCCATTATACGTGTAGAATAGACTGCTAGCAATATTGGCAAAAGCAAAACGCAATTCTAACACTAGTATAGGCTTAATAGTACCGTTTATCTTCAAGATCAACCAGAAAAAACCAATATCCTGTACTAATTGCTTCAACCATTTATAAAGAGAAAGTAGAAAAGTTAGGCTACCTAGTAAGGAAAGCTGAGAAGAGCAGAGCATGAGGGTACCCTGGCAGTCCCAGCAGGAGACTGCTTAGATGGTCTTTTGATATCATCATAGGCGTAAATCAACATTCTTGGCAGATTCAGACAGGAGCTGAAATGAAGGCGATAAGTAAGAAACCGGATTCTTTATGCAGTTTTCATACCTGCACAGCCTTTACTTAACCTGAGCTACTTTCAGAACACCCGTGCTCATAGGTGGTGAGGGCCTGATGAGGTTCCCCTTCCAATAAATCGATCTGGTCAGGAAGCTCTTAGCAGAACATTATCATTGAAATAACAGGGGAGCACTCACTAAGACATCATGTTCTTACTGCAAAAGCTTTTTTTTGATGGCGTAAAACTTCATGTTGCCATTTTGAAATGTTTCCCCAAACATTCTGTAAAATCGAGCCTTTCAAAATGCATTTCAGATTAAAAGTTCAGTAAAATTGTTTCAACTTTATAATAACAAACATTGCTGACTGACCAAATGTTCTTTTAGTAAATTAATTTTCTGGGAAATACTATAATTTCTGCTTTTGAGCAAGAACAGATGCCTAAATCACAGGAAATTAAAATGGAAATTCTCTTCTACCTCTGTTTAATCTAATGTTCTTCTTAGGATGAATGCTGATGAAATGTGTGCCTTGCAGAAATCTTTAAGGTCTGTCGTTAAAAGTATGTAAACCAAAATGTGTTTTGACAGGATTAATAGATATACACATTCACCTGAAACAGTAAATTAAGTTCTAGTTAACTCTAACCCCATTCTGGTATTACTTTGAGAAAAAAAAAAGTAAGAAGTGAAACATGGTAAAAGCTAAAATCTGCACGAGAAAATAAAAGCTCTGCATTTTTTTGTTTCTCTCAATATTTTCTGGTGGGTTTTTTTGTTTCTTTGGTTGGGTTTTTTTAAATAACCTTCAATGCAGGGAAAATATTACTCTTGAAAAATGTGTAAATACATAGCTCATTCAGGAAATTCAAATACAGTCTGAACAATCAAAAGAACATGCTTTGTTTTTGCAGAAAATTATGACTCTTAGAAGTGATCTGAATCACCATAAACCTTAGAAGTAGAAGCTATACGATTGTAACTTGGCTGTATTCAAATAATTTAGATATAAATTCAGAATTCTGAAGTAATGTATGCTATTTGCTTAAACAGTTTAAGTGTGAAAATAGCTTCTGAAAAATCTGTCTACACTGTAGCTCAAAACCAGCAGCAATTAATGCTTAACTGGTCACAGCTATGTCCTTAATTGTTCTCATACAATTTTTGCATAATTTTTTCCTGAATTTTAATGCACTAATAAGCAATTTCTCCCAAGAAAAAAAATCCAGCACTAAAAATGGACCAAGACATAACATGCAGACTTTGATCTAAAGGTGAACTGCCAAAAAAGCAAATCTGTGTTGAAGGTTTTGTCTGTCTGTACTAGAAACACTACTGTTGGAAAATTCACTAAGAATTGGATAAAATTTAATGTTTATAAAAGTAGATTTCTATGCCATGTGTAAACATATTGTGCAATATGATTTATTTGGTGCAAAGGATGAAATACAGGAACTGTCATTGCTCAAAATCAGATTTATCACAACACTAAAGAGGAGGATGGGTAACTCTTAGTAATAGGTTGTGCCAGTCACAGCAACACAAACAGAAACATGATCATGTATCATAGGCCAGTGCTTTACACACACCTAAAATTTACTCCACATAGATGCATTGCTGTATCACAACAACCATAAATATCAGTTAGATTCATTTTTATTGCCTTGGCTAAGAGAATGGTGACTTATGACAGAAATTCATTAACCAAACTGTCACAGATCTGCATACATTGCTCTCTGTACTGCAGGCATCCAGGTACCCTAGTGCCACACCTAGGTAATTAGCTCTGGGGTTTTAACCGTGGTCTATAGATCCTTGCAAGTCACTGTGCTGCTTTGAAAGGCATCCAGGAAAGGAGCCAAGAAAAGCAAGCATCTTTGAGTAGTGCTGGAAATCTTTTTAGAAGCCAACAAATCCACAGATCTCAAGAACTCCAGGCAGAAAAATGATGTACAGGATCTAGCCATACAGGTGCTGGCTGTACTCCGTAAAGGACACAGCCAAATTGAGATATCTGACGTATTAAAAATGTGACACTCCAGAAGGCTGCTAAGACATGGCTTCTTAAATCGGTGGAAGCAAGTAGCTGTGCAAAGAGGAATCCGAAATAAAGTTAATTCAGGCACTACCATTTCTGAAGCAGAACTTGACTGCCTTAGGTGGGAGGTTTTGAGATGAAGGAGAAGTGCAGGCACAGTCATTTAAGCACAGTGAGTATCGGGGTAAGGTCAGTACAGATATATTTGAATTAAACAGGAAATACTAGCTTTTAGTATTGGAACACTACTCACTTTTGAAAAAAACCCTAATTTGTTATAGAGCACACTAAACTAATGCACTGCATAGCACAGCTGGCTCGTTTAGACCCTAGAAGTGTTAATCAAAGAAAATGGGTCATAATTTGGGAATGACTCATTGCTGCAATTATTTTTGGTATAGCTCTTTTTATTTACAAGCAAATATGTTAACAGAAAGCCTTTACCAGCAGCAGTAGAATCATATAGGTTGGAAAAGACCTTTAAGATCATCAAGTGTAGCTGATAACCTAGTTAACCACTAAACCAAGTCCTTCAGAAAGATTCAAAATCTTTTGTAAGCTGTAGATTCAACTCAGAGCGCTCCAGCAAACTCCAAAGCTGTCTGACTGTACCCGGGGTGTCACAGTGCAGCTCACAGCCGTCCAGCAAAACACAAAGTCTTGGTGTCAAAGCCTACTGCTTCTTGGTGTGACCACAACAGTTAAAACAGGACACGTTTTGAGCCTATGACTCCAGCAGCTACTACATTTGGCACACTTATTTTCATATTTGTCCTGGAAATATTCAGGTTCTCACTGTTTCATGTTACAGCCTCACTCTGTGATAGCTCCTTCACCCAAAAGTACTAATATTTTGGGATTTTAGGAATTCTGTGAATAGCCAAGTAGCTAGAAAGGTAAACAGATTTCTCTCAGAGCAAGCTTGCTAAGCCTTGTTGACTTTCCAGTAACAAAATTCAAAACAAGCTCAAAAGCCAGACTTCATTCTGTTCCCTCTCTCGAAGTCTTGTACTACCGCAGTCCTGCCTTCTCTCCTTTACAGGATCCAGCTTGTCACATTTTGAGTGTAATGGACTATAAGGGAATAAAAAAACCTGTAATTTTTCCCTTTGAATGATTTTAATCTCTCAGAACCTCAATTCTGGCTGCAAAATGGGGGTAATGGGTTAATTTGCTTTGCAAAAAAAGAAAAGGTAGGATCTAGTAATGGAGAGTTTTGTATAAAATTAAGTAAGCAGTCTGATATGGTTCCTATGACGCTGTCAGCAGCTTTTCATTATTATATTTTCTCTCTAAAGCACAGTTAAGAGTTTTCGTTGCCATTAGTTACACTTTAAATACAAGGTCTGGGCCAAACTAATGGTCTTAGTAACCCCACAGATCAGTCAGTGTGAATCTGCTGAAGTTATTAATGACGTTACACCAAAGCTCAGATGATGGAGGGAAAACGAGATTCATGCCCTTAATGTTAAAGGTGACCTCTGCTATGCATGCACACTATGAAAATCTACAGCCCACAGGCAATTTGATTTTCTGCCTGAAAATTACTGTAGAGACTTCAGTATCTGTGAAGCAGCCTCCTTTACTTTTCCTTTTTAAAATATTAGTGTGAAGGGCAGAGGGAAGATATTGAAAATCAAATCAGGACTGAACTAAGAATCTGGTATTAATAGTCTTTTAGCTTTAGAAATAAGGCACAGTTCAGAGGTATGGGGGCAGTTTGTGCAAGTTTGGTCGTTTCTGATGGTGCAGGATCTGCTGACTGCATTTTCCATCTCATTAACCTGAGGTTCCCCGGAGGGAGAGAGTCTCTGGTGTTCAGGAAGCGTCAGGCACAGCTAGATCTGTCATTTGTTTGCCTTGTAAGAAAGCAAAAAAATTTCTTTAGTGTGTCTGGCGCCTTCCTCCTGCACCACCCATGGCATGTCCCCAGCAGATTCTGCGGTCCCCTCCCTGGGGTGTGTGGTTGGACACATGTAGAAGAATATTCCACTTTGCAGATACACGTGAGGGAAAGAGAGAGCTTAGGAAGGGGGAAAATAAGCTAGAAGCAACATATTTGTGGTCCAGGAAACAAACCAGAAGAAACAAAGAGGAGACAAAGCCTTTGCCCTCCCTCACCCTCTGTTGACCTGGACAGAACTGGTCACACCACGTAGAGGACCACAACACTTCCTATGTGGCTGAATCTCTAGAGACATAAATAGGAGCACACACAAGAGAGCAATACATAAACGAAAACACAGGCACTCACATGGACTTGCTAATGCAAAAGGATCTTTCAGTGTAGGATATGACAAACAGGCTTGGTTGGAAGTTGGATACTTTCCAGGGACTGCTCAGGAGGAGATGCAGGTAGCAGCATGGACTGGTCAGGAAGGCTGGTCTTTCTGGTGGCTGGTAGGTCACAGAAACTCATTGGGGTGCGTGCAAAGAGAAACCAGGCAGGTCAGCCAGTGCAGTCACTGCAAGATGCGACTACTCAATGCTTCAGGGTAGATCATTTATGTAACTGTCTACATGAGATTTTTAGGAGCCTAACTGTAGGCACCCAGATTTGAAATACATGTGTTTATAGGGACCCATTTATCTTATTTCTTACATTATGCAAGCTGTTGATTTTCTTTTTCAAAACTAGTTGTCCAAAAGCATCCAAAAAAAAATTAAAAATGCCTCTATGCTCTCATTATGCTATAATTCAAATCATTTATTCAAACTAGAGCTGGCAAGCATGGCTCAGTGACTTAGATGCTAACACACAAGGCCCCCAAACCACTCTTGCTTACCCTTTTTCATATTTTGAGTTCATGACAAAGGGCAAATCTCACAAACACTGCTCAGATCTGTACCTCTGAGACACAGTTCAAACCGCATCCAGAATAAGTAAAATGCATTAGAAAATAATTAAAATATTTCTGGTGTAAGCAAGCCAAGGCTTGAAGGGCTCAGAAAAGAGGAAAGAAAGGAAACTGAGAATCTGCTGAATTGCAAAATTGTAGATGCTTCCAATGAGAAAAAGATACAAAGATGGAGAGGCCGGGGAGCTGAAGGCACTGAACTCCAAGCAACCATTGGCAGCTTGGGGTAGAATACATAGAAGCGACAAGTTGTTACGGGGAAGTTGTTGCTCACAGAGAAGGCATGGAGAGTTTCTAAATCAGTGAAATGTTAGCTCAAAATAGGAAGGGGGACAATGAGGCTGGGCTGAGAAAAAGCTGTGGTAAGCTGGCCAGAAGGCTTGCAGTGTAAAGCCTAAGAGGAAAAGAAGAAAGCTGAATTAGATGAGGGGAGAGATAAGACAGTTTTCATAAATTATCAAAACTGTAACAGCTGAAAGAGAAAGGAAATTATATAGCTTGTTCATCTTAACTGAGGAATAACTGGAGAAATTTAACAACAGTCTAGCAGTGGGTGGAAAGGGAAAAGGGGTATCTAATTTAACACTCTGCTATTAAGCCCGAGTGACTGGGAGCATGGTGGAGTTATCTCACAGTGATGGAGAAGGGAGAGAGGGGAGAGACAGAAAGGAGATTAAGGAATATCATGTTTGTATAAAGTCCTTTTTCTGTATGTATAGGAATAATTAATAAAACTAGGAATAAAGACTTATTTTATCTTCCTCTACTCCATACCTGTCAAGCACAGACTACAACACAGCATAATAACTGCACAGCGCTATCTGTTCTCAATGAGCAAGGGCGGGGATAATTCATTTTCATGTCATGTATCACTCACAGCTGTCTGCTGTGATTGCAAAAGTCAAATTACCCCATCCTACATTCACACTAAGCCAAATTTGTTTGCGAAGCGGGGGACAGAAAGTGGGTGTGTTAATAGCAGATAATTTTCTGCCTGAATATATCTATGAGGTCAAAATGGGAACATTAACAGTCCTGTGTGGTATCTATCTATGTGGTGTTATTGAATGTATAGGGCAAATTCTCTTGTACCACTTATTCAAAGCATAACACACAAGCTTAACTTTATCTTATTATAGCGTTGTATAACATCTTGTAATTTTCTGTGTACGTTTTCCTCTTTCTGATAACATAGCATGTCCCTAAGCAAGCATCTGAAAGGGGTCTTATTCCTGAACAAAACTGAGATGCAAGATGGACATATTAAAACTCAAAGAAACAAGAATTTAAAAATTAGCCATTCTTGCTATTTGGCTAATGCTGTCTGCTGTGCTATCCTACATTCTGGAGACTACAGAACATTATCCAAAGTCTAGGTAGGGTGATATGCTTTTTGCTCCCTTTTACTGTATACAGAATTTGATAAAATAAAACTAAACCAAACCAAAATAAATAAAATAAAATAAATAAAAAAGTCTTTGATTATTACTTTAGTTTGGGAGAAAATTCATTCATGGTAAAATGTCTCTTTTCTGTTTCAGGTCTGGCTGCTGTTATAACAATCAAAAATGTGAGCTTTCTTTCATGGTATAGACTGTGTAGGGGTTTAAACATGTAGGAGAATTATTCAGAACAAAAGATAGAATGATCACTTTTTCAACTCTAGCCTTTCCAAAAAAATTTTTTCAACTTCAGTAATAAAGTCATGGTTTACTACAGATGAGCTCTGAGCACCTTGTTGCTATGTGTGTCACCTTAAGGCTGGTGACAAAATTTTTCTGTAGAAAACTGTCATGTCTTGGTCCCCTTCTAAGATGTCCTCATAAAGATTACTAAACTGCAGTTAGACAGAATAACTTGTCTGAGTCCAGTGTGTTTTCTTGCTTGAAGGAATAGTTTAAACAGTGTTGGTGCTACTGCCCATTTAAAGGAAGCTGGAACATCACTACCACCCTTCAGGCTCCTGACTCCAAGATATAACTTAACTTCAGTCCGAGGCATAGAGAATATTTTGACCTACAAACAGAGCTTGCTTTAGGTCCATCCCACTCTGTTATATGTGGTGAAGAAGTTAGAAGTTGTCCTGCAAAGACACTACCTGAAATTCAGCCCAAGTCCCAATGACAGGGGTTTACCTTGAGTGTCATTGTTATTTTAGTTATTTTGACAGGTCTTTGGTCCTTTAGCTGGTAAGAGCTAGTGCTCTTTCTCTCTCTTGTGGGGCATTCTTATATGGGAGGCCTGTCTCCCACTTCCATGAATCCTGCTGCTGTCAAAACAACCTGCCAGAGTGCAAGAGAAATGATCAGAAAGACCTCTGCGGAGTAGTTCACATATTCTCTTCCAAGGGTACCACATGGTGAATGGTCACTGTTTATGAGCAGTTTTGCACGAAGGGCTCTGAGACTGCTAGTTATAGCAAAACATGACTGTTTAGAAGATGTTTTGCTTCTTTGGTGCTATTAATTTGACTCTATTTCCAGGGCTTGGAAATAGAGAATGAAGGATCCTTTAGAGTCTTATTTGGTGAACTGCTACAGCAGCATTTCAGACATAGTTCTGTCTTTTAAAACTTTTCTCTGTCTTCCTAAATATGTATTCAGAAATACTCTATTAGGGGGAATTTTTGTGCTGACAGTATGAGCAAGAGGACTTTTTTTTCAGTAGCATACCTTGAATGAGATTTGACTGAAAATACATATGAAAGTGTCCAAAACCCAGAAAGACTGAATGAATCGATTGTGTCAATTATCAGCCTGCAATAATACCCCTTTGCTACTACTGAGACTCAGATTTTCTGAAATTTATTCTTATTGTTTACTTATGTTGCTCAACCACTATTGTGCTGCACTGCCAATCGAATATAAAGTATCACAAAAATCTCTCTAAAGGATATGAACTCCTTCACCTAAATAGGTGTTTTGAGCTTAGAAATAAGAAGGTAATTTATAATGATAGAGTGATTTAATGTAAGAAATTATAAATGAATTCCATCCTGTCAGGAATAAACAAATGGTAAGAAGAAAAAGTTTCTCTTGTGAGTATTAGGACAGGAAAGTTGAGGAAAAAATGTATTAGAATAGAAAAGTTTAATAAGATGCCAAGCACAATAATCGAAATTCCATTTTCTACTGGATACACAAGGGTACAAAATAGTCAGTTGCTGTTGATTCTGTGATTACATTTACAGATACCATTTAATTACAAACTGTATTTGGAATTTTAAAGCCATTTAAAAAATGCAAACACATGATGCATTCCATTCCTGCTCAAATGGAATGTCACATTTTACTCTTTTTCCCTCTAAAAACCACCTTACCTCTGTTATATAAGAAAAAATAATTTCAGATATATAAAATATTTTAATTGTTTTTAAGTTGAGCAAGAACAGACACATGCGCATGAGTTAATTCTGTGATGTGTTAGTTTCATATATCTCCTACCCCTTTTTTTTTCCCAAAATATCTTAGTACCTCTTCAATCAAGACAACAGGGTGCATGAAAAGTAATTTCTGGGTTATAGCTGATTAAGAGGAGTGAGATAAGAATTGATATGTCCCTTGCAGATTACACCTTGAGCAGCTCACATTGGTCTCTATGAGAAAGCCCCTGGCTCAAGCTGTTCAATTACACTCAACCATACTAGCATGCCCCCCAGAAAGAGGTTTTAGCTCAGGTAGCCAGGGCTTGAGTCATTCAACATAATACATTCAAATCAGAAATTGCACCTGCAGTCTTACTGGCATCTGTTAAGTATTAGCTGACTGCATTACCAAAGTGCAGCTTCACTTTAAAGACAGACAGCATCATTTTGGCCTCAACTTATTTTCTGGACAGTTTGAACAGTAGCTTCAGCAGGACCGCAATGAAGTTTTGAATCTAGAAGTAACAAAAGTCTGAGGCTTGTTGCACACCAAAAAGTTCCAAAAATATCATGTAATATACACACCTTTGTATCATAGAAAGAAAACTGTGACACCCAAGAAATCCTGGATTCTAATTCCTCCTAATTATGACTCCTTTGTCACTGAGAGTAAACTATTGAACATAGGTAAGAATATCTGCTCTGACTGGAACATCACCTTGCTCCCTGGTTTCTTATAAGAGTACTTAATTAATTAAGATATGAATTAATGAATATTTGTAAAACACTTCAATGACAGCTGTAGTTTTGCCATCTAAATGTAATGTGAATGCAATAGGAAATTAAAACTCTGAACTATTAGTCTTTCTGGACATCATCCTTGGCTTAATTTGATTTTTTTTTTTCATGGAGTTTACATCGTTTCCCCCAATGTGTGCTATTTCTTAGCATGCATGAGACAGATCATAAATTACATTGGTGAACTATAGTACTCTGACCTTTTCAGTATTCAGTAGTCTGAATGCCTAGAAAGTATAATTTACAAAAATTAAAGCAGCATATTACTTTCCCCTTCATATAATGGAGGGTGAAATGTGTCTTCAGAAGCAAATGTGAAGCTAACTGTAACATAACAAATTCATGTTATACTTTCCAGTCATCAATGTTTTACTGCAGCAATAATGCCAGAAATTCCAGTTTAATGTTCGCTTTCTATGTAATTTACCAAATTAGTAGAATTGGCAAGTTTTCAGCAAAGGCTGTCAAGGATAATTAAAGTTATGAAATGGCTTAGGTATGAGAAGTATATTTATAAAGCTGGAAACATCCTGGAAAAGAAGCAGATATGAGGGAAGAGGTAAGACAATTCTGTACATCATCAAGTAATTTGAGGAGAGTGAATAGTGTTTGAGAGCAAACAGGTGAAGAGTGAATCTGATCAGATAGTCACTGTTTCCTCCAATAAGAGACTAAAAGACCTCCAAATGAAACTAAAAGTTAATTCCTAAAGTAAAGACAGGGAGGGATTTATCCTGTGACTTGTAACTAAGCTGTAGACATCCCTGCCACAGAAGGTTGTAGATTTCTAGTAGATGACAGGGGTGACAAAAGTCACTGGACAAAGGCATGAAAGGGAAGTCCATCGTGATCATTAAATACAAAGATATCACCTTCTGAGGAATCCCCTAAACCATAAATTACTGGAAGCAGGAAGAGCATCTGGGAAAGATCATCTGCTTGCAGCTCCTATTCTCATACTCTCCTTTGGGCATTCCCCATGGATGTCTAAGTAGGCATTGCTCTGACCTGGTAGAGCCAATCCTAAATGGGATCTAGTTCAAAGCAGAATCTATTGGAGAGAACACACAAGGAAAGCTCAGAGCATTGAGCTCCTTAGGTCTTTACATTCTCTTCAGTAGGTCTCAGCTAAAAACTGTCCTTCCAGAGGGTACAAAATATGAAGATACTGAGCTTATTTCCATGTAGTTTTCTACTTCAGCTGAATTACGCTATCCATTATCAGCTAAAATAATGCAATACACTAACTATCATATATGCCAACCAATATAATTAAGTAATTAGGGACAATCTATCGTAAGAATTAACGGTTATATACTGTCCTCTACTTTCTTTGACCTGTCAAGCAAAGGAAACTTAATGGAAGCTGCAGAATATGCTCATAGTAGGGGAAGTAACCGATTTCTATTGTACAAAGCGACCCCTCTAATTATGTGTCAACTGACTAAGGGGATGCTTATGCCATGGAAGGAGACATTGAAATTCCCTGTTAAGATTAGAAATAAATGTATGTGACAGGCATTAACACATTATGAAAGTGTGTGCAAACTGATGAAAATTATAGGAATGTGTTCATGTATTTGTAATATAATGTGAAAAGATTTTATGTCTTAATAATTCAAATGTGAAGAAAGAAGAGTAAAACCTGTGATCTAACTTTTCAACTTGAAATTATAAGAAGCTAAGGAGAAAACTACTTTTCTTAGTTGTAAATAATGTAATGTAAGATACTTTTCTGAAAGCGAGGCTAGCTGTAAGGTCTTTGTAAAAATCTCAAAAATTATAGCATCTTAACTGGAAAATATTTTATATTTTCAACCCCAAAGCTCTCCAGTTAATGGTTTTCTTTGTTAGATTTTTGCCCTCCAGGCTGCTTGCACAGGCCAGGGTTTTGCGAGGTATCTTGGCTGCACGGAGCACCTCAAAGAATCAGGGACTCTGATTCAGGTACCTGAGAAGAGGTATGAACTACATTAATGACTGCTTCGGAACATGCTACCACTTCAAAGTACAAGTTACTTTGCTTTCCCTCCCACACCAGATGACTTATCATAAAGCAAAACTGAAAAGCCCTATTGATGAAAGCACCGTTTTATATCTCTATGATTTTTTTCCATTAATTTACTTTTATTCCTGGGGGACAGCTGCCTAGATCACAGCCCTCCCTAGGAACAGTGCTGTCATGACTTCAAAAGTAGTCAGGAAGCTTTGAACTTTAGAAACAGTTATTTCCTTCTTAGGAGACCATGAACAAAGATAAAGAAATAATAAATTATTAGAATCTATAGCACTTACACATATTACAGTCTCATACAAAAGTAAGATATTTTAATAGGGAATTCAACAGCAAAACCAGGTTGATCTACATACTCACACACTGAACAATGAACTTCTAATTACATGTACACAAACACACCCACAACCTTATTGGCTCAATGCCTCCTCCATTTTCTCTCTGCTCTGAGTGACAAAACTCATCAGAAAGGAAAATCACCACCTACCAGGCTCCCCTGCCTCAGTATTTCATCTCTTCTTAAATCCTTCACTCATCTTTTTCTTTCTTGAAGACTTGTCAATACATTTGAACTTGGGCAAAAGCTACGGCAAAGTGATCTTTTTGTCAAAGCAATGCTATTTCTGCAGAATACCTCCTTGTCATGAATGGATATAATTGTCTTTACCAAATTTAGGTTTGTATTCCACAGTGACTTCCCATTTATCTGTGTTCTTTGAGAGTGGGATTCATTTAGTCTCATTTTGACTGTCTGAATGGTAAGAACCTATCTATGCTAATCATCTAGATCTCTTCGAAGACAACGGAAGGAGATGAACTTCTGTCAGGAAGTGGTTCAGGTGATAAAGATAGATATCTAAGACCTCTCCCCATTGACTGAGGGAACCTACATAGATCGTTGATGGTTAACTTAGATTAGACAGTCTTTTTGGTGGCTAAAGTTAAGGGAGTTATAGCCCATCCTAAATATGGATTTTGTCACTTATGCTACATTAAGCATTCTGTGGTTGGAAGTGCAGGAGTCAGAACCCATTACCTGTGTGACTAGTCACATGGAAGATGCTTGACCCTGATGGCACAATAAGGAGTTTGTTGCTTTGTCAAACTCTAATCTATATTTACAAGTGCCACCATGTCTAGTGTTCTCCTTTGTGCTCAAGGACACTTTGACATTAATGAATGACTGACTGATTCCCATGGAAACTCCACACCACCATCCCATGATAGCCAGGATGAATGGCTTCATGGGCCATTTTTTCAGCTGTTTTAGGGAAAAGTAAAAGGCAGATTTTGTGGGCAATTTCCCCATTTGTACTCACTCAGTCCTATTTGTACTGCTGAACCAAGTATACACCAAGAATGCAATTACAATTGCAATTTAATACACTGGAGAAATTATTTTCTCTTGTAAATTTGCCTTACATCTGCACTCAAGAGTCTTGTGCTGCACAGTTTAGCACATTCCTGGTGCACTTGAATCAGTGCTGCTCTGGTATCAAATTTGAAGCAATGCACCAGGACACCATGCAGAGTGTTCCAAATAGAGTGTAGGCAAAATGTAGCAGGCATCTCTCTATACAGACCAGTCACTAACGTAGGTGCACCCTAAGCACTTCTGCTGTCTGGATTTATGGCAACTAATCTACTTTTTCTTGCATCCTTTCATTGATTGTATACTTATTTGCTCTTTATAAGAATTCTTATCCTTATAAAACAGTGGAAAATGCTTTTAAAAGCTAGATCTCACATTCCTTCTGCTTAGCAAAAGCTCATCTGGTCACAGAGGGAGGTAGGCTGTGTGATTATATTTGCAAATTTGTCTACACCAGTACAGAATCATCTAAGTACATAAACTAACCCAAGGTGTATAAAGCTAAAGTAGGACCCTGTCCTATTAATTGGGGGTGAGGGGTGGGGGTGGAAATCAAATGTTGTTCTATTTCTGTTTGTCAGTGTTTCATTAAATGTTTACAGAAAGATATATTTGAGAATCCAGTTCAATCATAGGGCTTTCTTGGGTGGAATTTAACCTCTGGTAGGCATTAATGTTGAATTATTGAAGGAAGCTTTTTTTTATTAAGCTAGTTGACATTTTGGGGACATGCCTAGAGCCCTATATCAATGGATTCTCAGTAAGACAATATCTTGTGGAGGCCACATGGGAGAGCCCATGTCCATGTGAGTATGTGTGTCTATCTACCTGCCAGAAATCAGGGCGTGAGTGTGTGTATATGTCCATATGTGTGTATGCAAATGTGTTCTGATTCATTCTGAAAAACATTAACATTTCAAATTAAGTGTTAACAATTTAAGAATATCAGAATTAAGGCAGATCATATAAACTTGATTTTGCTAATTTCTGCCTCAGAATTATGACAATGACAAATACACAAATTGTCTCAGTCTAAGAATTCCAGAGCCTTGTAGTCAAAAATATTCAAATTCTCTGAAGAGAGTTTATCTTTCACATCCACAGGTGAAAAGTTTCCAGCTTTATCTGCAGTGAGGGATATTCATGTCAAAAATTAGGAAAAGCTTGCTAACACTATGGATATTGAGTATCAGCAATAGATCACCTAGTAATCTTGGGGAATGTCCACCATTGGACATATTTAAGAACTGACTAGGTAAATACAAAGAATGGCATGGGTAAATTTGAAACTGGCTGATGGTAAGAGGATGGAATAGATTACATCTTTAGATTGTTTCCTATTTTTTATGTAATTATTTTTATAAAGATTGATACAAACAAGCTTTTCTGAATGGCAAGAATGTAACTGTGGACATTAATTTAGCTCTTTTATAACTTTGTCTATCCACAGGTGAGAACAGAGTTTATGTCATACCCAGCATCAGTGCCAGGAAAGGAGTGGCTCCCAAGTAACAAAGTAGGAGACTCTGAGAACACGTCTAGCTCTCTGAGGGTATACAAGGGGAAGAGAGGAAACAAATAAAACTTTCCACTTGATACCCCAAAGGATCCAGTTCAGAATTCCTCAGGGCTAGTTTGGAGGTGAGTATCAATGTAAAGGGATCATCAACAGGACAGAGAAGGAGAATAAGTCTGCTAGATCTTGGGTAAAAGATATTGCCAGACACACCTGTGATAAACCCTGAACACTACAACATCGTCTACACACACACAGACATTACCAAGTAATCAACTTACTGTACTGTTAAGATTTTGATACCCCACAATAGCCTGATGAACAATTATAAGTTATTTTTCCCCTAACCTCCTAGGTATTCTGTCATCATTTAGCAGTTTCAACCTGCAAAATCCTACTAAAGCAACCATTATAATTTCTGTGAGAAATTCTAGAGGTTCATTAATAGCTTTACTGTGTTTGACCTTCACTAATTTGTACCACTTTACTGGAGATACTGAAAGTGGATATAGAACCATTTTTTCATAGGCACTGACTTTTAAAATGGTGGTGATTCAGTGTTTTATTAACTGCAGATGTATGCTCTTCCTTATTCCTTTGTTTAGCACTGCTTGTGAGGCCTTAAAGCTGGTAAATGTCTAATGTAAATTGTGCTTATTATTACATGTAATTAAAATGACATAAGAAAAAACTGCTAAAAAATAAATTAAATCCAAGTAACCCCATGTTCCAGTGCAGAGACAGGAATGACTCAAAAAGGTGACCCAAAGTAAGTAACTTGGGAAGTTCCATCACAAAAATTTCCAAAAAAGTTTCAAAAAACCCAGGAATATTATTTATACAAATATTATAATATATAATAACATATAAATATTATTTATACAAAATGAAAAAGTTCTAAGAGTGTAAGGAAGACAGACCTCAAGACATCTTTTTGACTTATGGATTTTGGAGAAGCCTTCTGAAAACCCCAGAAAAGTTCTGCCCTGTTCATAAAGAGAATGGAAACTACCCACAAACACAGAGTTCTGATACTAACACATTGCCTATTTATTTGGTTTAAATACATTCCTTTTTGGTGCAAAGCCCCTGAGATAAACTATAGATGCTATATTTTAAAATGACATTATATCTTATTCTGTACTGATCTGTTCCGTCATCTCTTATACACTGCAATATAGCAACTTACTTTTTGAGGAACCTCTTATCACAAACCTTAGTATAGGCAGCAGCTACAGTTTCTTATGAGTTACATGAACCTGAAAAAACCTCCTGGACTTCTTCCAAAAAGCAAGGACATATCTAAAAAAAGCATCAAAGACTATAAAAACATGTTCATCATGCATTTCAGTTCTGAGGACATGCAAAAAGAAACCAGTCATCTGAGTTTATTTTTATCTAGCACAGAGCCAAGTTTCTGTCTCATTGAAGTCAATGGTAAGTTCCTGTTCACTCCAGTGACACCAGGATTTTGCCCGTACAGCTCAGAATGTCTGAAATTCCTCCAGTCAAAGGAATTGTGAAAAAGTTATTCAAAGGTACACTTACAAGGAGACAGAAATCAATTCACAATGGCTGCTTATTGTAGAATTTCTTCTACACGAATAGCAAGGAACCACTCCGTACTACTGAAAGCTTCTTCTTTCTAGTGATGTGCAAATAAATTCAGAAACATAAATTGCATTGTCTTCTGAAATGACATTGCTTGTTTGGAAAACAATCTTGCAGTCTTCAAGGATTTATTTCTGCAATATGCTGCCTCTCCCCCCACCTTGACTCACACTGTTTTCATTAGGATGAGAAAACAGTCACTTACAGAGGTGTAAAATTCCCTAATCCTAACAAAGCCAGTTTTAACTGGCTTGGAGGTAATTATGCAGAAGGTGTTGTACCTGATCCACAGGTCAAGGTATGGCAGATAAAAAAAAAATGAAAGTGGTATCACACATTTTTTGGTGTTTGAACAGATAATGGATTTTTCTAAGTCTCTTTGGACAAGGTAACTAATTTTACAGTTTTGAAAATATACAGTTACCTTTGCTAGCTGATTAATAATTTCTCTTCAGCTCCAGTTGGAAAATCAGACAGAGTTTTGTCCTGTATCTACATTCCCTGTATGTTGTAGATTAATTTCTGCAATGGCTATATTTAAGGATGAATCCTTCAAACTGCTGTCCTGTGGCATGGTGTTCTACTGACACTTTTATTACTGAAAACTGACCCTAAAAAGTTTTATAATCATTCTTCTTCAGTGTAGAGCAGGAATTTAAATTGTGTCTAAGAAAACCACTGTCTAGGCTGAGCTCTGAAGAATGTTAATAGGAGCAGAGCAGAGTAATCCTGCCAGTGGTATCACCAAAGGCAGGATCTTAAAGAGTGAAAGGGAAGTCAGGATGTTTAACTTACTAGTACCCACTAATCTATTTTAAGATTTAATAATTAATTATGGAAGGGTGTCAATCAATGACTGGGACCCCACTGTGCTAAACAGACAGTACTGCCTGGCAAGATTAAATCTAAAGCTAAAGTTCTTGTCTTGCACGTGTGAATTCTGGGTTTGATTGTTGGTGGTTATGAAACCATTGCTCAGAATGCCATGAATAATTTAAAACATACATTTGTTTGCAGCAAGCAGCCCAGAGGCAAGAGTTCCTGGATTGCTTTTGTAATTTTCCATGAAGCACACCTGACTTTGCCAGGAGATAACACACTGAGACAAAATTCACTGGCTCTGGCTTTTCAGTTCCCCTTTATATCTGGAATGAGATTTCCATATCCTCTAACTCTGCTCCCAGAAGGGTGCTGCTACTGGGGTTGAGCTTTAAACTCCGAAATTCAGAACGAGCTTGATTATATCACCTCTGGTTTCAGAGGTGCTGCTATCCTGCTTTATTCTTCTAGGTGAAGCTGTAGTCCCCATCACTGAAGAAGCCTGTTCTAGCTTTGCTGACTACAGCCTTAGACAGTGGCAGTCTGAAAAGGCATCACCATTGTGCAGACATCCGAAGTCTCCAAGCAGTTCAAACCAAAGTTCCCCTGATGTAACTCTGTGTCCTGCTGCAGGAGGGAGAAACAGCAAAGGGTTCTCTTACCGCCTTTGGAGCAGAGCTAGCAGTGACGGCTTGCTCACTTCCTCATCAGCTATGAATAGATCCCCTTACATAAGGTGACTGAAGAAGTGGAGAAAGACATACACTAAATCCATTCTGGCAACAAGGGGTATGTTGGCTGCAGAAAGCTAAACTTTCTTTCCCAGTGTCTTCTGAGAGTGTACATTAAAAGTGTGCTACAGGCAGTCCTATGTCAGGCAGCTCTGAAACCGGTCCAGAAACAGTTTACAGCACCTCAGCCCAAGCGGAGAGAAGATAGTAAGCACCAGGATCTCTGACCTGCACAAAGGCAGACTGACTCGGACCATGCCATGCTAAAAATACGGGTAAAGCTGTGCAAAGTAAGACTGTACTTCAAAATGAAATTCTTTACCTGTAAAAACCAGAATTGCTTGCAAAATATCAGTGTCATTAGAATATACTTTCTCTGTACAGGTGCAGCAAATTACCTTCTGTAATTTCCTGAATCAAGCAAATATGAAGGCTGGATTATAAAACTTAAGTAACCTTGCAATGAGGTCTTTCCATACCAAAGAAGGTTCTGAGAAAGATTCGATAATACAAAAACCTGTATTCATTGTATGAAATGAAAAAAATTGAGTGGCCAGAATGATTTTAT
Source organism: Haliaeetus albicilla (assembly GCF_947461875.1). Lineage (NCBI taxonomy): Eukaryota > Metazoa > Chordata > Aves > Accipitriformes > Accipitridae > Haliaeetus > Haliaeetus albicilla. The sequence goes on along the minus strand of NC_091483.1, from coordinate 57,623,895 downwards.
TATTGTACAAAAAACTATGAAGCTTGAAATTAATGCTTCATCAGTGTTGTCATTTTTACCAACCTCAATACATCAGTGTTACCCATTTAGGATGAGAACAAAGATAGACCATCAATTTATTATCACGTATTTTTTCAAGGGACGAGAGGCATTCTGTCTGTTTTTTCATTCTGCAACTCTTCCGCCGACTGAGACTCTCTTCCTTTCAGACTGTATTCCCATATTTGAATCTTTTTAAATGAGGGGAATGAAATATGGGGCCTCCTGTGCTTTCCCAAAAATAGTGTCCGGAAGCAAGGGAACTGTAATCTTGGGTATGATGCATATGCAAATACATCTGTGAATTCATTCATTGCTCCATGAAGCTGAGGTATGTATATATGCCCAGTGGATATACTTTTCTATAAATTTTGGAAAGCATAAACATTTGTCCTTTTTTTCTGTTTAGTTCTTAGCTTTTCATTAAATATTTATTGAAGCAACGATCTAAGAATCCAGTTCAGTAATAGATTTTCACTTGACTTATTTCAAGGTCATTTGAATTTTTTTAAGCAAATATTTTAGCTCACTAGAAACTAGTCTGCAAGATATAATTTCATCTCCAGTAACACTGATGTACTTCACTTGTTGAAGGTGTATTATGATCTGCATAGCTATCCTCCTTACGTGTTGATATGCTTATCATATAATCAAAAGTAATGATCCAAATTCAAATTTATCAAACACGTGTGGTTAGTAAGTACTGTACTATAAGCTACACTGATTACATTTTCCTCATTTTCAGGTATCGCATATAAGTTTTCAAGTAATTATTTCAGAATTTGTAGAATAAATGCAAAATACATAAAGGCAATGAAAGCGATAATGTTATTTATACCGAGGCTGAGCAGGGGTGGGATGCAAATAATTTTACAAACATGTGGCACACACAGGAGATCTTCCAATCAGAGCCTGATCTTTTCAGGCAGGCTTCTGGTGAATTTATTTTTAATCTATTTGGCTTTTTAATTCAGGCCTGAGTGCAATTTATCTAATTTCATGCAATTAACAGAGGTGCTTATGTTAGGATTACAATCACCCTAGGCTCCTTTAATAGTCAATGGAAAAAATAAACACCTCTACACAACATCTTAGCTCATCAGACTTCACAATTCTCCTTTAGAGATGCCTCTTCATCTGTCTGCCTAGCAAAGGAGGGAGTCTGAGGAGGTAATATTCCTGTCTCCTCAGTGCTTTACTGCAGTGGGATTATTCCAGCCTCTGTGTAGAAGTGGGAGCTTGTCCAAGCTTGATGGAGCATGGCCAAAAATAACATCACAGTAAATATCTTAAGCCTAAAATTCAATCTCCTTGAAAGAAATAATTTCATTTTGGCCTGTGATTTGCACATACACCATTCTGAAAATCATTCTTGAGCCAGAAATGTCCTAAGCTATGTTATAATTGTTACTTGGTAATGATTAAAGTTACAAATCACTGTTACCATTTTCCTTCTCTTCTTTACCACATTTCAGGGTAGCTCTTGTCATTTGATTGCATAGTAAATATCAGGTAGTGGCAGTCTAATTATATGATAATTGCTATAAATGTTACTAAGTAAATAGAGCCACTGTCAGTTACATAGTAATTTTTCTTGGCCCTTCTAAGCATTTTACCAAGTAATCTGCAGGAACTTGTGATTATCTTAACACCTTTTCACTTGCTTCCTTTCTGCTGTATCAAGAAAGGAATTTAAAATTACCTTCTTGACTTCCAAATTCTTCACGGTGTCTTTACACTTTTGCTACTTGCTCCCCCAATGTCTCACTCTGCTTGTGAAAACCAAGTCTATTCTCTGCCCTCTCCATTTGATTGCACACATCAGGATAAGACAGTGACTTCCCTATCTTGTCATATTAACATTTACAAATGCAAATATTTGCATTTGCATTTCTTATTTTTAGGTAACCATCCAAGCTTAAATAAATCACTGCTCAAGTTCATGCTCTGAGAAGACAGAGATCCATTAAGGATGTCTCCTTTTGGAATAAGAGGATAAATAGTGCTGTGTAGAGATTTCTGCCCCTTCACAAGAAGAGACTAACACTTTCCTACTGTAAGTCCTGCTAGTGTGGGTTTAGAGACCATTTTCATTTTTGTTACAGCTGTACCTAGGATTTTCACAGCTCATTGTCAAGATACAAAACTGCCTCTTTGTCCTACTTCCCTTTGCTTATCCATTTCTCTTTCATCTGTTTCTGCCACATTTTTTTTCCCACTAATATTTTGCCTCATATGTTCTTATCTTTTCTACTCCTTATCTGATAGATAAGTATCTGATGCCTGAGGCGAACAATTCAATAATTGGTGTAGGAGGAAAATAATGAAGCCAACAGCAAGAAACCTTGGGCAAACTTCATTCAAACAAACAAACAAACAAACAAACAAACAAAAACAAATGTCCAGAACCACACCCCCCACCCCACCCCCCAAAACCCAGCTTTGGTGTCTGTGCTTGTGCTTTTATTGCATTCTCCATACCTGCCCCATGATGTTCATCCAGATCTCCCTCTGCTCCAGCCTGCTTGAAAAGGTTGTGCAATCCGACTGCTTCTTGCAGGAAAAAGTACTGGAAAAATCCACAGCAAATAGGTAGAGAAGCTGAACAGGACCACCCAAATTCATTCCTTTTTGGTCTCTGCACCCAGTGCCAACTCTTATACGGCTACAAAACCAGAATGATTGAGGCTATGGGAAGGGCTTGAGGCCTTTCTGCAAACAGCAGAAATAAAGTAATTGAAGAAATATACTGGTAATTTTGTATGGTAGAGATGAGACTGGCCCCAAATATTTCATTTCAGAAACAGCAAATTACTTCCTACCTGAAATGTTCTCATTTTATTAACTTTCTCTTACAGCAAATTCTGATATGCTTTGGAATGGACAGATTCTGAGCTGCGTAAGATTAATTTATTTCTACAATAATGTTAATTAAAATATTAATTCATACTCGAGTTTGGCACTGCACTTTAAAGACTGCTTTGCTTTTGGTGGCAATCTGTTTGTGACTACTTGGGTATCAGACAGAGTTAGCACTTTCACAAAGTTGAGATCCATTCCCTTGTCATTAGTCCTACACATATTTTTTCAACTCAGTTCATCTTAGCCATATCTCATCTGGTCTATTGATAAATTAACAACAGATCATGACAAAGAGTAGGAAAAAAATTACTACACACAGCAGCAATTTATATCTCATAGTTAGGGTGCAGAAGCAATAAGTAAATAGTGGTCAGAGAACCAAGAAGTAGGAAAAAATGTTGGACTCTACAATGAAAGCTTCATCCTTCCAATATTGCTTTTAGCACTGATTTCACAGGTAGTATCTTAGAAGATGGAGTTAGATTTTACTTTGAATTTACCTCTGATTATATTCCCATAACAAAGAAAAATGTGCAAAGGAAGAATATGAGCCTCATTGGCTCTACGGTGGTGCAAAACTATCAAAACCTGCAATGAAAGCTATTAGCATCTGCTAAAAAGGTCAGGGTGACCTTCAGTAAAATGTAAGCTGGACTCCTTATACAACTACATAGCCACCACATCTCTGACCTTTGACAGATACTGCTCTCACCGACACGTCCCATGTAATTTTTTTCCTTCAAGAGGCCATGTGACTTTTTTCCAATTCTCTTGAACAATGCTATGGCTTCAAGCAGAAAGTCAATAAAACAGGCTACTGTTCCCGTTACACCATGGGGAATATTCAAATGTTGCTGTGTTTGAATCACAGTCTGAAACTCATTTGATTGATTTCCATGCCATTGATCCAAGAGGTATTATCGTAACAAAGAAGCTTCACCCTCTCTCTCAACCGGGGTTGCTGGGAACAGATCTCTTCCCATAAGAAGGAGTCACCCCTCTTGTGCTGCAGCTGAAGAGTGATGAAGTAGCATCAGATAGGAAAATCAAAAACGAAGAGCAATCCGCCTGAGGATGACGCTGTAAATCAACTCCTCTCTTGCCATGACAGAGAAGTGCGGCCAGCCAAGAGAGGATGGATATATTTCTGCAGTAGTTTAACTCCTACTGGATTGTTTCCATGTGGGAAGTTACCAGGCACTGAAGCAACCTCTGCTCAACATGGGGAAGGCCAACAGTGCCTCAGCAAGGCTTTCTAGATCTCAGACCTAAAATTCAGAATCACTGCCTATGTAAAGTCCAGACTGTTTCTTATCTTCTTCACTACTTCACTATGTTGTGTTTTAAATGGTTCAAAAATCCAACTCCCATCAGTTCCTTCAGGAAATTATTCTGGCAACTGATGTCCACCAGGGTTGAGGGGTTTCTCTATCTCTCTCACATTTTTTCCTTGCTGACATTTTTCTTTCAGTTTAAATAGGAACAGCAATTGCTGAATTACTTCAGTACAATATGTATACACTCATTTGTAGCTCATTTCCACTCCCATTAACAAGCTTTTCAACACCCTTAAGTAGTAGGAAAGAAAATATTTGCAGCTATTAACAAATGCAGCATTTAATGACATTATAACCCTGCCTGATCAGAGCCTTTTACTAGATATTGGATTGCTTGTTGAAAGTCAATTTTACAACAAAATAAACACCGGCATGACATAAATTTCACTGGTTTAGTTTTCAGATGTAGTTATATACCATATTACTCCTCAGGGGTGAAAAACATAATGTGTGCAAATGAATTTAGATACACAGCAACTGATTTTCCAGTGATGATATAATTAAGGCTATAAAAGGCTGCCTATATGTAACAGCCACTGTGGGAGCCCCTCACATGCTCTTATATACAAGACAACTGTATTTTGTTTTTCTTGGCTTGCTGTAACACTTACTTGTCTTTTTGTAAAGCAAGTAAATTATTCAGTGTCTAAAAGAGTTTCTAAAAGACCGAGAAGCACAGTAATTAGACCACTCTGACTCAAATTCTGCATTAGAGAAAAATAAACATTGCTAAATCAAAATACATCAGATTTGTTTGATATAAGTACTTGGTTTTGATATATACACATGTATGTCATGGGAACAAAGTGAGTAGTTTTAGCATTTTGGTTTTCAGTTCTTTTCCAAGATGATTACCTGGTGTCTGAAACAAGTGCCTATTAGAGCATCTCTGGTTCCTGAACAAAATATTGATCCACTTTGGCTTCACTTGGGATTAGGACAGTACCAAGTAGGCACAGTGCAATATTTTCTTTTGTATCCAGGGAGGCTTCACTGCATTGCTTTTTTTTACTGTTACCAAAGGAATTGACTAAGTGCTGCAATTACAGGCACCATTCAACTTTCTGTTCTTCTTGTTCACCTGAGAAAGCAGAAGATAAGTGACTGTGGCTTTATAGCACCAGGTCAGAGATAGAGGGCTGCTGAGCAGTATAAGCACGAGAGTGGAAGGGAAGAGAATAAAGATACCCGAGCACTAGGAGCTGAGCTCCATCACCGAAAAAAATCTGAGCTGTTTTAAAATACATTTTGGAATCCATGAATAAGAATGTACCAAGTACTTTAAAAAGGCAACAGTAGATAAATATTAATAAATTGAACTTCACTCTGCAGTATGAAGTGGAGAACTATTTCAGTAGATATTTGGAGCTGCTTTTTACTCAAGTTTTATGTGTAAAATTTCACAGATTTCTCTGGGAATTTTGATTCATTTAAAAACGAAAAGATAGACTTTCTGAAGCAGAAGAAAAGGAAATTATTTCCCTTCAGTCACATAAGCCATGCAAGTACAATAGTTAATAACCAAGGCTGGTCAACAGACTCCCGTTAAATTTCTTTACCAATACAAAACTGCATTTTCTGGCAAAAAAATCTGCTTTCAACGGATATGTTGATATCCTGTTAGAAAACCAAGTATCTGAAAGATTAAACCTTTGAAATTTTGTATGATTATACAGAGTATTTTCTCTGAAAGACAAAAAAAATTCAACTCAAATAGTGCTATTTTCTGCTGTGAGTTATGCTTTTTAATTGACTTGTAGCTCATAAATCACGCAAAGTGTCCCCCATCTTCATTAAAAGGAGAAAAAGAGATTAATTATGTGAGAAAGAGTCAGGCTGAAGAGCCCATCAAAATGGCAGAATGGGACTGTAAATCCTGAGCAACAATGATAACAATACCTTCATTTGGCATGTGGCACCATTTTGAAGAGAATACTTTAACATGTTTCAATTCTGGATTAATTACTGAAAAATGTAATTTTTCTCTTTAAAACTGTGATGTTTCAAGGCATATTGAAATCCATTTTAATATTTACCACATTGTTGCCTTTGAATCTCTGTTTATGTACTATACATGTTCACAGTACATCACCCTGCACAGGATGTAATCTGCATTTTATTCAGACTAATATTCCCTATTACCAGTTGAACTATCAACTCCAACATCTTTGGAGCTTTGCTTTGCTTTCATTAGAGATGCTTAGGGAGCCTCCCACGTTAAATTTGCTGATGATCTAAGTCTCAGATTAGATCCACATCACAGCTGCAAAACAAGCAGAGGCACTTTCAGAGCCAGTACCCTGAGTAACATAGATCTGTAATGTCTTGTTAAAAAAAAAAAAAAGGTTGGAGGCTGTGAGGGTGTCATCACTTTAATGCAATCTCGTTGCTTACACATCACTGCTATTCCTTGCCAAAAAAATAGGTTTTTTGGAAGTTTCCTAAAAAGACATGCTGTTTTTTGTCTGCACCACTTCTGATTTTATTGTTTTAAAGACTCTGCATAATGTCCAATTCTCCCTCAAAACAACTTTAAAAATTATATTAGATACAATGAAATCTCAAGTTGCAAAGCCTCAAATTCACACAATCCTATTGGGCCCAGTCAGTACACACTTAAATCTATTGCAGTATTTCTGTTCACGCAGATGACTATTTCAAAGCTTCACAAATCTAGAAGTGAAATATATATTTGCTCTTCATCATTTTCTACTCTCCTGCTACAAAACTTCAATCTTCTGTCAGGAGCAGAAGAAAAATCAGGCAATTTTGGTGACTACTTATCAGCTCTCAATAATAGTGTCTTTGGATGCTTGAGAGCAGAATTCAGCCTCACTGTCTGTGATCATTCTTAATTGTTCTTAAATGCCAAGCACAGTTGGAAATATTTCATAAAGTTTGTAAATATTTCAAAAAACCTCATGGATTTTCACAGTGTTTTATTCCATTGTGACCCTGGGTTGCCTTCAGTAATATTGTTATAAACTATTTTCCAAAGAGTTGAGATTGTATGTGCAATCTTACTGAAATCTAAGTTGTTCTTCTACCCCACAGGCAGAGAAAAGGAGTTAACTCAGCAATATTATTACAAGAGCTATCAAGTTTTCTAGGCCTTTTATAATACCTTATGCCCTCAACATGTCAGCAAGAAAAGTTTACTTATTTTATTCTCAGTAACCTAGCCAATTAGTGGGTGACATGATAACAAGGAAACACCAAGATCTTGTACACACAAATCAGACTTTGCTTTCAACAAAAAGCTGGTGCTTTGTGGTTCTCTGGGTGTCATGTCACTGGATATAGGCGGCATATTTAGAAAGTGGTTCTTCATTGCCTGCTACAGCTCTTGCAGAGGTGCACTGTTCCAGCAGCTCTAGAGTTCACAACTGAGCTGGCTTGCTTTTGTTAAGAATCTGATTGTTATCTGTGATATGGACATTGTTTAGTGGTTTAGCGGACATGGTGGTGTTGGGTTGACGGTTGGACACAGTGATCTTAAAGGTCTTTTCCAACCTAAATGATTCTATGATTCTATGACAGTTTGCTTTTGTTTTCATTAGGATTATAAGCAATGGGAAGTACAAGAAATACTGACTTCTGAACAGCCTTACAACTGTAACAACTGATTTCACAACAATGAAGATTTTTAGACAGATACTAAGTCCTAATGCTCACAGCTGATTCTCAGGTAACCTTATTCCAAGGGCAATAAACACAATTATAGAGGGATATATTAAGAAAGCCTAATGTACTTTTTGCTTGCTCCCTTGCTTCTAAGGACTACGACCAGAAAACAGCTTACATAAATCAATGATTCTGCTCCCACTGGAAATGCAAGTGCCATATTTCTTTTCTGCATTTACACTCATTGTGTAAGATACCTGGCCAAATCCACCAGCAAGTCCCAGAGATTTGTACATGCTTTGAGGGCAGCACGAAAGGGGAGGAGAGGATACATGAATCATCTAAATAAGATCATTTAGGTGAGAAAATGTTCCCCAGCATGAGCAAGGGTACACAAGACCCTGTTACATCATTTTCTGTCCAACTTGGAAATTCTAATTTGATTTGCTACAATAGGAACAATAAGCTCAGAACTTTACTACTCCCAGAAGGCCAGACGATTTCCTACTGAGGTTAAGCTAGGCAGTGTACTGAAAAGACAGTCATTATAGTAACAGAAAAAAAAATCACAAATTTGGTTGCCACCTACTGATTTTTAAGCCTTTTTTTTTTTTTTTCCTTAAAAGGAAGAGGAAAAATGGATTACAGAAGCTTGGAGAAGGGAGAAAACATAAGTGTGTCTGGAACCAAGTTAAGAATTAAGAAGATAACTATGATTTTATGAGGAAAACTGTGAAGAAAATATGACTAAACATTAAGGACTAATTTGTGAGAAAGGGTGACTAAGATTTTCAGGTTTACATTTGCAAGCAAAACCCCCGCTCAAAATCTCAAGAAAAGACACGAAGCATTAGATAACCAGTAAGTCTAGCTTCTAGCCAGAGTAGGGAAAAAAATATAACAACAGAGATCATTTATAACATTTTCAAAACTGCCAAAGTGATAAAGAATCTTAAGTCCTCCTTACAATATAGAAGATCTTCCATCAGCTTTAGTAGAAATCAAGTTGAAGTATATGAAGCAAAAACAATTAAAGATAACTTCCTCCTTTGGGGTTCCCAGGCTTGGAATCAACACACTCCAGTAGAAAGCTCCACATGAAGTTGCTTTTTTATTCAACACTGGTCCCACTATACTGGGTAATAAATAAATACAGAGAATGAAATTAATTTATTTCTAGATTCAAATGTATCTGCCCAACTTAAATGCTGAGCTTTGTTTATAAGACAGCTTTTCAGAACCATCATGCTGAAACATGCTTTTTGAGCAAAATGAGGACCTGACATGACGGTGAGTACTTATTTTCCAGAACATAAAACCAGGAATTTAAATGCACTGAGAACACAGGTTAGACTAAAATCTAAAAGAAAAAGCACAATTCTGAATACATTTTGTCTGTTTATTCTCACGAGAAGTCAAAATAGAAAATTCTAAACACTAGGAAGAGGAGGAGGTTCACAGTGGCAAATATAAGGTTGTCACTTTCCTAGTGACAAGTTTCACCCCCTGTTTTCATTATTATTTTTATATAAATCTAAATGTTATTCTTTATATAATGTAATGTAAAACAGCATCGTAATGAAGGCTACACCTGCAAAGGCTAGATTTAACTATTCTCCCCAAAAGCAAGTCAAGTTACTAGGACCCTCAGTTTATTTTCTAACTAAAATTTTTCTTCTAGCCATTATGTTTTGGGTTGGTTTTTTTTGGTTTGGTTTTGTTTTGTTTTGTTTTGTTTTGTTTGGAAGACAAATTACTGCTGTGCCACAAGAGTTAGGCCTTGACTGCTCACACGGCTCAGCACTGACTGATTATTTGGAGTTCAGGTGATGCAGTTCTCCATAGAACAAGTGACCTGCTCAGCTGGTCAGGGAGGCAAAGTCTGTATCTCTGTTTTTAACTTACAGTAATAGCCTGTGTTTATTATATTTTAATATAATAAATATATTAAATGCTATGGGCTAGTCATAGTGCTGATCATTGGCTTCTATCTTGATAACACAGCCAATTACTACACAGTTACATAGCATAAGGTTACTAAGCAATAAAAGCATAGTAGAGAGCAAGTTAAACACCATCAAACAATGCAAACATGTCATATTAAATAATAGTATTGGAGGTCAGAAAGTATACTCCATCTCTGTCCAAAGACAACTTCATTGATTCATTATCACAGTGATGTGATTGTTCTTAGTACTTCAGAACTCATTAACAAATAGAATTTATAACAGAAGTGCTGAAGTGCTATTAGCTGCATGTAAAATGCTGCTTTTACCAGGCAGACACCAGATTCCCAGCTGTGGTGAGTTTGGCACTTACTTGCAGTTAACAAGAGGCTTTCCTGTCCTGTTAAATCCTCCCTACCTATTTTTAGAAACCTCTCACACTTATTAATGCAGTGCTCATCAATGTGTGAAATTAAAGCATGAACTGATCAGTATGTGAAAGTGAGGTTCACAGAGTTAATTTATGGATAAATTATAACAGGGATGCTGGATACATTTAAGGAAGGCTGTGCAACCTGCTTAAATGAGCTACTACTACACTAAGAGCTGAAACCAGAATGGCTGAAAATGAAGACCGGCTGGAATTTAGTAAGTCAGGCAAATATTGGCAGGCTACAAAACACAGACAGCTAATTGCATTTTGCTGGGATAGCTAGTGTAAGATCGTATTTTTAAACATGAAAGGCAGGATTGTAGAAACTCAGTTTTTACTGTTAAAGATGTACAAGTTAAAGACAATATGTTAAGCTGTAGAAATGGTTTACAAATAAACTGTATTCTCCTGCTTAAGTTATTGAAACCAACAGCTCCATGTATAGTTGTAATGTCTGTGTGTTAGGAATATAATTGCTTTAGCTCCTCAAAAAAGGCATTCTGGAGTAAGAATTGGATCTATCCTGTTAAGTTAGACTCGTGCTCCCAAATAAACTGGATCACTTTCATACAGCTTGGGCTCAAAGAAACTGTGAACAGCACATGGAGTGAGGAGTAAAATGAAATGGAAGAAAATAATAGCATGGAAGAGTACTACAGCTAAATGCTTCATAAGAAATGAAATCCTCTGGAAACTTGCACTGGGTTTGTGTGGCAAGGTTTTGGTAGCGGGGAGCTACAAGTCCCCAAGTTGTGTCTGTTTTCCCTGTGACAGTAATTGCTGAGTGATTTCTCCCTGTCCTTATCTTGACCCGTGAGCCTTTTGTTATATTTTCTCTCTCCTGTCCAGCTGAGGAGGGGAGTGATAGAGCAGCTTTGGTGGGCACCTGGCCTCCAGCCAGGGTCAACCCACCACAAGACTCAAAGCATCCAGAAAAGATTTAAGCCATACACAGGGTACTGGTAGGAAGACAATCAGAAAGTAGCCTAATTTCTGATAATGGAAGGTTCTGGCACACTTAATGCAGCTAGACAGATAATTGTGCGTGTCAAACCAATTTTGCTGGATATGGGATACATAGCGTAGTAATGTCTGACATGACTGGTAGTTTATCTACTCTCCACTTTCAAATGGAGTGGTGGACTTTGATAGCATAATAAATGGCTATTTTACAGCACTGGATAAAAAGTATTATGTGGACATGATGATGAAAAAAAAAAGATAAGGTTAGCCTCCTCATCTTCAAAATGCTTCTAAAATGTGCTCTTGCTTTCTCTCCTGAACTATTCCATGAGTACTTGACAAGCAGAACATATTAGGTGATAAATTTGTGGAAAAAGTGGAAAATTAGAGGCAGATATTTCCCAGAAAACTATGTGTAAAAATAATTATAAATAATTTTAAATTTTAAACATAATTTTAAAACTCTGGTCATAAGTTCACAATTAGCTGTATGAAGTTGGAGATATGTGCCTACAGAAAAGTTGCTGGTAGGCTAGGATATACACTCAAGCCCAGCACCCTCTGAAACTAATGAAAACTATGTCAGAGGTTTGCAATAACTAAACAGAAACACTACCCTTCTGATCTGTCGGCTGTAACAGTTGTGTTACTCCACTAAACCAATGCAGATTTGTGACTGAATTATCTAACAGAAAAATAAAGGCAGTTATTTCTGAAGTTAGAGTAAGGGATGCATCACTCACTGCAGGTTTGTCAATAGCAGGTATGGGAGGGATGGGAGACCATATTTTGGGATAGTTCTGAGAATTATTCATTCAAATGTTTATTAAGTGCAAGGCTAATCATATATGAGCTAAACACCAATACTGTGTCTCTCTCAATTTTGAGAACCGGAAGAAGTTGATTCCCAGATTCTTCTGAGCTCTTCTCTGAGCTTTGTCTTACTCTCATGCATTTTTTTCTTTTGCATTCATCTTACTGGTCTTGATTCTTCGCTCTTCATCTAATTCATAGCAATTTTCCTATGCCTTTCTAGATTCCAATCTCCATGTTAATGACACCAGTGACTGTCCCTCTCTTTTAATATTTTAAATCAAAATTGAGTCAAGAGTAGGTGTGCTACGGAAACTAGATTGATTTTTTTTTTTTTCTTCAAGTACAGTGGATTTGTTTACTCCAGGCTAATAATATTATTTTCATATACTCCTAACATTTCTTTAAAAATTAAAGGGAAGAAAGGAAAATGTACTAAAATCAGCAAGCACAAGTTTAAAACACCATGTTTCAGTGGGAAGTTTAAAAAAAGGTTTTGGCTGTGCTGAAAGCGTAAATGTTAAAAAACATATTTGATAAAAACATCATCACAAGTTTCAAACATCCTATAAATCACATAAGAAGAATCTTTCATTCTCAAAACCCAGCAGATTTCCTCAAACATTTGAGTAAATCCAAGATTAAACTACACTTACTTATTCAACTATAAAAATTTCTTAGCTTTTTAACATTTTTTCAGGGTAATGTTTTAAAAATGTAATTAGCCTGACTTAAAAAGTTTCTACAGCTCCATTTCAACAAATTTCTTTCAAATAATACCACACAGTAGTATTCTGATATTTTGGGAAGATCAGATTTGCTTTCGCACTTTGAAAATGAACCTTTTGCTTCATTTAGAAGTATATGCATAATGGAAATTAGAATATTGGATATAAATCCACAATTGTTTATTTGTCACTATTTTAATTATCAGACAACAATTTAATATTTTTTTCAAAAATGTTCTAATGTTGAATGGAAACTTTTTTAGAAGTGTGAAATTATGTGCAAAAAAGACATTTCTATTTCAACAAAGTAGTAATTTACTGGGTGTCAAGGTATTAGCTGAGTTGAAGCCTTTTCAAAAAGGCTGGCATTTTTCAGAAGCAAAAAAAAATAGGGATATGGTGCCAAGAAGTGCAACTAGGAAAGGTTGAAATTAATAAAATCTTACGAAAAATTAAAAAAAAAAAAGGGAGGGAAAAAAAAAGGTGTGAGAAGGTATTTTGTATCACAGCTTTCCGTGTGATTAATGAAGCTTGGTACACCAGTGCACTGAAAACAGAAGACTTCTACTTTATGTCATATTGTCTGGTCTGGTAAATTTGGAGACTGATTTTTAACATATCTGATAGTTGTCTCAAATTTTTTTTGTTTTTAATCCAATGGTTACCTTTTTTTTTTGGCTGGAAGCAGGCATGTGTCAGCTGAAAGGACACAGCCACTTACCTTTCCTTCTGCTAGGACTACATTTATTGTACCTCTTACCTTTGAAAGCAAATGAAATGCTGTAAGTTTATTTAAAAGCAAGCAGGTTTCTAGACATAAAAATGGAAATGTGATCAGCTCTAGTTGTATACGTTGTACATACTTTACATTTTAAAAGACTGTAATCCTCTGTGTACTATCATTTCATGTGTAAAAGTACAACTTGGCGCACAATTAAATCATACAGAAAATACATTAAAAGCTCTGATGCTGTCTTGTATGGCTTGTGAAATAATGAACATGTTCTGCTCGCAGCCTCGGCCATTATAATGTTATTACACCATCATTAAATTGAAGCTGTTATTCCACTGCTAAAACAACTGATCAATATCCATTACCATTCAGTGATGGTTGGAGCCAAAATGAGATTATATTGCAAATGAGCCACAGACAAGGTAATGATCCCTCCACTTTGATATATTTAAAGGCATTCCCTAAAGCAGATAATTTCCTTAAGAGAGAGTACAGCTTTTCTATCAAGTCTCCAATCTAGGCAAGTAAAAATGTGCTTTAATTATAAAGAGCCTTACGTAATATGGTTTATAATGAAATAATAGTGTCCTAGGCAAAGATAACCACTGCTGGATCAATGAAATTGTTTCCAGTTTCTACCTATTGAGTTTTGCATGTTCTATAGTTATAAATGCTGTGTTACGTTGAGCCTGTGCCTTACCAAAGAAACAAATCAATTGGTATTGGCTAGAAGTCATAGTGTCTCTTAGTGACGTAAATCTTAGAGCTTGTCTAAAAAGAAAGAAAGAAAGAAAGAAAGGAGAGATCTCCTTAGAAGCGTCTTTGTGTCTCTTTCCCATGAGACCCATGTTAATCTCATTTTTCCGTTTCTTATCACTTAAAAAGTCCGCTCAAACTTCTTCCAGGCTGTGCTCGAGTGGTTCCTTCAAAGCCCTCTCAGTCATTGACTTGAGGGATCCAGTTTTTGCTATCATCTCTGTTATCTTTGTCTCCTTAGCGAATCTGTGTGCTTATTATTTCTTGAGGTTTTTTCTTTTATGTTAAACAAATATCCTCACAAGACAGATGTGCTCACACCCAGGTATCCACATCTCCTTTACATTTCACATGTCCTTACAATATGCAGAACACAACACGTTTTCCAGTTGCTCCATCTTGCATCTCTTTTCAGTCTGTCCTGTAGTTTCCCTATTGAAGCAAAAGGCTTCAAACATGTTAAACAGATTTAGACAATTTACTGCTACAATATATAGCATAGTAATATATTAATATAGTATAATATAGTAATACAGCATAACTTACTACTACATCTCAAGTTCATTTTTCCTTTCCCACTTGTTTTTCTTTCATATTTGCCAGATTTCATTCAAATTTTTCCCAAAGTGGCTGTTGTTTTATCATACATGGACAAAACACTCAACTGCTTCCAAATATCCCTTTTGGAACTGTAACTTCTATTTCTTGTTCTTTTGAACTCAGTCTTCCATGATTTTGAATATACTTCTAGAATATTAATAACACTGTAGCCTTTTTTAATGCAGACCAGCTCAAAAAAATATAGTTTCACTTTTGACACTATAATGACTATTTGGAAGGAAAATTTACCAGTAATTATGATAGTATTACATAGACATTTATATACTAAGTATAAATACTGCCTACGACAGAAAAAAAATTCCATTACTAAGGTAAAAATATTGGAAATCTGATACCTCCTTTTCACACACCTATACTCAATACTCCTGTGAGTCTTACTTTCTGCGATACTGTGCAGTTGGAGCTCTGCAGTAAGGGTCTGAGGCAAAGAAGCTCAACTCCTCCATGGATATAAATTAGGCTACTCTCTTTGTAATCCTACATGCCCATAAAAAAAGAAGCTGTGATTTAACTCTACAAAATGAACATGTTGTCTGTCAGAGCTACTCAGTAGAAATAAACATGTTGGATACAGGCTGGGTACTGATGGTAATGTTTGCCATTGCTTTCTTCTTTCTCATGCAATGCTGAAGGTTCTTGCAGTTTTTGCAAAACTCATGTTTCTAGCCCATTTCTTTGAACAGGTCATCCTCAGATTCTCATCTCTCTGGCTTGTTCTTCTGTTCTTCTCAAAAGCTTTTCCCTATTACCAACCCTATTTGAAATCTCTGTTTAGCAAGTTCAGCTTGGATTTCTCCACCATTGCCTCTGAGGCTTGAAAGGACTCTGCAAGACTAACCACTGTGTTATTTGCTTCTTCTCAAAATCTCCTCCTTTTTCCAGGAAACCTTGAAGAAAGGCATTACTAGATAAGCAGCTGGTGTCCTGTGACCACTGTGCACGTAATACCAGGCCTCACTGGTTCCTCTGCTGCCTGCCTACCCACCTCACTTTCACCTTGTCCTCTCTCTTGTTTGTGATGCTGCCTGCCTTGGCCACCGCCACCGTCACTGGTGTACTGTGGACTGCAGTGGGAGCAGCGTAAGGCCATACAGGAATAAGATCATAAGACCACATTGGGAACGGACTGAGGCAGCCACAGCGCATGCTACATTGATTTCGCTGTGGTTGTTACCCACGCACGAGAGAGTAAAGCTGACCTGTTAGCTGCAGTCCCGCCTCTGATTGCTCTCTAACCATACTCTCAGTTATAAGTTCCTTGGCAGAACTGCGTGAGGCAGCAAGAACAATTGGATCATAGTCCATGGCTACTCCGAGGCATCATAATAATACCAACAATAAATAATAAACAACAGCAATAACCTTGCATCATCTGACAGCTCAAAGGCATATTTAATTCAAAAATAAATAAATCATTGTTATGAAGAGACTCTTACAGCCCCTTCTATACTACTATATTCTGCTTCATTTAATGTAAAGTACGTATCCCAGCCTGACAGCCCTGACAGCAAAACTGTCAGAAGATTTAGGGGAATTGTATGATTTTCTTTCTCTGATCAAACTGAGAACCAACTTGTCTTGGCAAATCTGTAACGAGGTTTTGAATGTTGACAGAAGAAGGGCACGTTGGGGAGAAGCGCAGGTCCTAAAAGCTATCTAACCTAACGAATATTACGATTCTTAATGAGTTTCGTCTTGTTGATTTTTCTTCTTACACAGTTGTTTGTAGGCAGTCTTCTAGTCTTGGTTTATGTATTCTATATGAATACATTAATTACATCTTAGCTTTCAGAGATCTGAGGGTTGGCACTGGTAGCACAACTAGATGCTCCTATTTATAACAACTGTTTGATCAATAATGTATTGCAGATGCACAGCCCATAGTACGTTGTTACAAACATACAAATGGGATGCCTTCCTACTGCACATGCTCTGCAGCAGCTGGCTTTGCAGTGCCTAGCGCTATTCCACTCAAATAGAGGCCAATGAAAATCTTGCTGTTTAATTGCAGGTCCATTAGCACACCACCAAAGGTTAAGTTATTGCAGTAACTGACATTCAAGTGGTAAATAAGCAAGGCCTGAACAGGAGAAAGGAAGTGGGATGCTATTTTTATTGCACAAAAAGAATAATTTCACCGGAGTCATAAGGACACTTTGTTGTTATTTCAGAGCTACATTCTCATTGGCTTTGGCTGAATATAACAAAAACGTGTAGAAAAAAGAATTTTAAAAGATTGAAGTGAAAGAGGACCTTAATTCCCTTTTACTTACACCTGCCTCATCAAGACTTACTGCACTGAAGGAAAAGTGTAGGTGGACTGTTTCTGGTGGATTGATCCTCTCTTTTATGATGTGAAAGCCAGCTGAACAGAATCAGATTCTGTCCATATTACTTCACCAAGTTCAGTGGCTACAAATGAAAATAATTTCCAGTGTAATGCAATGTAATATAGATAGTAGGCCTATTTAGAGTTGATGTTATTATAATATAAAATGAAAATTACTACATTCTATTCAACAAGTAATAATGATCAACTACAGTCAATAAATGCCTCAGCTTATAAGAATGGCTTAAATAGCCCTAAGATATATACATATTAATGAGAATGTTTTCTCTTTCATAAATAAAAATTCAAAATGCTTTTTCCTACCCAAACTAATAACATTGCTCCAAGGAATAGCCTGGCTTCGTCATTACTTTGAGGCTTAAATCAGTATTAAAAGTCTTTCTGTAGATTTTAATCTGTAACTTCCTGAGCTGGATGCAAGAACTGCTTGGTAAAATTCTACTGCTTTGGTTACACAGAAAGATGTAACCATCTCATTTAGCTTTAAAAGCTAATAATATTACCTTTCATGACATTACATATATAAGCAGCACAGTCAACATTGTCAAGATAAATGATGTTAAAATAGAAGATATAATTTTAATTCTTTCAGAAGCTAGGCAAAAAGCAATTAACATACTAAACTGAACCTTTTGCTATAATTTTTAATTTCTAAATCTTTTTTTTCATCCAGTCAATTTTGTTATGTTTATTACTGTGCACTATCTCGCATGACTTCCATTGTCTTCATAAATTTTCAGCCATTTCATCAGAACTTCACATAATCTGTTTTACCCAACAGATGGTAACTGAATGGCCAATGGCCATTCTGGTGTTTGAGAATAATTTGGAAAATAATTGTTTTCAGATGATTTTCAGATATTTTAAAGTACACTTGATTATCAGATCTGTCCTATGAACTCTGAAAATTACATAGGTAAAGCTAGTCACCCTTCTCAGGAAAGTGAATATATTAATGGCCAATACCAGTTCTATTCCCTTTAACATGTTGCTTTCAGAACCTTGAGTCACTCAATTTCTATTATGACAAATACACACTCTGTGTTGAGGTATATAGAGGTTTTTTATTATATAAAAGGAAAATTTAATTGCCAACATCATTCTATAGACAGAACACATAAAATAAAGTTTAATGCCTGGCTGCTAATCATAAGTCTATCATAGTAGACTTTAATTCTTTTAATACTGGTCTCATATATTTCACTGTAAAATTACGTAAATTTATCCTTTTTTGCTTAGTCCTGCTGTTTTCCTAAAAGGCCTTTTTATATGCTTGAGTTTAACAGTAGAAATGATAGCTACATAGTGTTTTATATCCCTGCAACACTTTAGTTTATAAACTGAAAAAAACAGACAAACTGTACCAATTCATCTGGGTCATCTTGCCTTCTGAGCACATCACTGATGTGTGTAGAGTTGTCTGTGGGATAACACCAAGTGATTGATGGTACTTTTTTCCTACCTAAATGCTGTGTTATAAGTGTTTAGAATGAAATTAGTTTTTCTAATGGAGTTTACTGGAGTATGAACATCATTGGGGAGGGTACTAACACAATTTTTTGATGGTCCAATCTTGCTCTAGTTGAAGTCATTGAAAAATATCCATTAATTTTCAGAGAAGCAAGTTTAGGCCACAAGAAATTCAGGATAGAAAGTCATAAGGCATGAAGAGAAAGTAGCTAGATTCCAGTATCTTTTATACCAAGTTTTTATGGGTATAACTGCCAACATTGCTGGAGCTGCTCCCAGTTACATTGGTATATAAAAACAGATTGGGCCCACCAAGATTAGATTAAGATTTAAAACAGTCACATAGAGCATCACCTGATTCAGTAATTCTTGGTCATCAAAATAAACAGTCTAATTTCTGCAGGATTACCTACACAGGCTAACAGATACAAAACTCAACCCAAAGCAGTAGGAGTCTACAGTTTTTTCTGCATCATTGTTTTAATCATAGTGGAAGATCACATTATGGTTCTATGCATCCATATGTACATTTGACATGTCTGTGAGGAATTAGATGTTTATTACTTTGACCCTAAATAAAAAGGGAAAAATGCCTCCTTTTCTTTTAGGAACTTGATCCTCTGTAGCACTGAGCACCTTGTGGAAATGTCAAGGGCTTTGAATTGCCATTAAAGTCAGAAGCTTGAAAGGTTGAGTCATATAGACGTTTATTTTATAGCAATTAATAACCTGAGAAATTAAGCCACTAATATACTATACATCTTAATTAGAAGCCACATCTTCACTTCAATTTAATTACTTTCCTCTACCACGTCTTCAAGTTAATTACTTTCCTTTGCAGCTTGCATGACAAAGGTGCAGATTCTATATAAGATTTACAATGGATTCAATTGTTGTTTTGTTGTTTGTTTATGTGAATCTTGATGAGAAGAAAGATCAACACCAAGTGATCTATTTTTATTCCTCAGTTGACATGCAAAATTCTCACTGATACTGGAAGATGCATCACAGAGAATACTCCCCAGTGCTTTTAGGAAAGTATTGAAACTATCCTTCATTTTAGATAGCTGGCTCTTTTTAGTTTATTCCTTCGCACCTTTTATGTTAATTTATGTCATAGTTTGTCTTACCACATGTCCAATTACAATTCTAAGTTCCATACAGTGAAACAAACAGAATGGAAAGAGCTTCCTTTAAATAAAAATTTCCAAACAAGTCACGGACATACCTCTCAGTGTTTGGAAAAAAAAAATGAACAGAAAACCCCCAAACAAAAAAACCAACTAACCAAAAAAACCCCAGCAACCCCTTCCCCTGATGTATTCTAATGAATCTACTAAATTAATTTAGCTTTTCGGGCTTTGCATAGGTTTGTTCACTAACTCAGTGCTACATATCTAACTACCACACTGAATTTAGTCTGCTTTCATGCATACCTTACCTCACTTACCTAATTCTGCCTTTACTAGTCTCCGATTGAGATTACATAAACCAGCTTTCATGCAGCCATTTTGAATACAAGATAATCTTAGCTGTGCATCTGGTCCACCAGAATGTGTGGTCAGATTCCTCATGAACCCATTTCTTCGTATTCATAAGAAATAAGAGACAGGGAGCTAATCTTTCTGTGCTTTTAGGCAGGGAAAGATCTGTGCATAGACTCTAAATCTGCTGTCAGGTGATCAGGCACCAGAACTTGCAGCCCCTCTAGTGCATGTGAATGTTGCCTCTGACATGATACACCTCTTTCCTGCCCTGTTGATTAGCTTAGATAAATGCTTACATCCACTTGGTGCTGATACTGTCCCCCAACTGGCATGCCGTCCACAATACCTGAATCTCTGTTTCACATAGCTTGGCCCTTCCCATACAGCATGGTCTTTTTTTTTATGGTGACAGCATGACCCTTTTATTCACAGGCATCTTCTTTCTCCCTCTGCTTGTTCCAGATGCCAGTGATTTGGTTTTAGGACCTCAGAGACTCTTGAATGTTGTAACAAAACTGTCAAGAAACTCCCCATAATCTCATAAGCCTGAAGACACCTCAGCCACCTCTTAGCCTAAGGTGTTTAGGTGCCTCTCCTTTCCTGTCAGCCTAGCTCCTCAGTGTTCAACAGAGGAATTGTGACCTCTTCATTTGACAGAAGGCAAAGAGGGGCATAGAAAGCCTGGATGCAAAAAAAGGCCCATCCCTTAAACTTTCTTTGTATTTTGCAAAAGGAAGCCAAGGTCCCTAAATCAGGTCCATGGAACCTACTTCTAGGTGCCAACTTACCTAAGTTTGGAAATGTGTTGCTATAGGATGTTGCAGAACTAAAAGTGTAAATGGGTTAATGGGCAGCCTTAGAGAATAGATGCACGAGCGCCTGTTAAACATAATGATCCTTCAGTTAGGTCAGGAAATCCCCCAGCTGCGGACTCTCAGTTTGTGGGAGGGGGTGTGAGGATAAGGATGCTCTGTTTCCTACACTGTTTCCTGAGGCACGGGCTACTAATCACTTCCCAATACACGGCATCGGACTGGATGGGTTTTGTTGAGATCCTGTAGGGCTGTTCATACATAGTTTAGATGTTTAGACTAAGATATATTTTGATTTAAGATACTCAAGATGCCAGAATGAATTCAAATGAAGTAATAATCATAGATGTTGAAAAGGAGAATAGTCAGCACTGTAGATATTAATTTTTGTCATAAATACTACCCTGGAGCAAAGGACACAATTAAAAGCAATGATTTTTTAGATAACAAAGTTTCTTCAAGACTTAATATAATCTTTTCTATCTCAGTGAACTGTACATTAAAAAGTCTAAATTAGTTGTATCAGAAATCTACAATAATGGCAACTGAAGTTAAACATATGCATATACGTATGTGTCTGTATATTTCTGCAGATTTTAACTGTGAAAATACTAAGACATGACGTGTTGATGTTAAGGATTTACTAGTAAGGACCCTCCCCTCCACCCCCCCCAAAAAAGAGAGAAGAAAATACTCTTTAAACAGTGGTTTTACTTTTTTTTTTTACAATATTAGGAATTCTGCAGATACACTGAGCCACTCTTGTCCCATGAATCTTCCTAGAGCTGGTGGATTTTTGTATCCACTGATCCGTTGTGCGGAAAACTGATAAAGTAAATCTACCCTCACAACCCTCCAAAGACAGTTAGTTTCTTGACATTTTAACAGCCCCAATTCACACCAGATTACTGTTGTTGCAATGTCAGAGCCATTCCAAAAATGAGGGTATTCCCAGTAGCCATGTATCTCATTGCTCGCAAATGCTAGGCCGCTGGTTTTTAAATAAATATGTTGTAGGAATAGTGATTGGGGAGTGTTCTTTTGATGGTTCACCTCTTGAGTCCCAGACTGCTAGATTTGTTCAAGCTAGTAAAATAAATGAAAAAAAAATTCCCTAGATTCACAGAAATATGTGCTTTGTTTTTCAAAAACCTACATAGTAGAGAGTCCTCCCTAGGAAGATTTCTGAATTGCCTTTGGCAGGGCAGACAAGACCCCCCAAAAGTAGCAGGGCTGTAGTAACCCTTTGCCTGCCTACAAGGAAAGTTGTACATGGTTAAGTAAGCTTTCACCATCTGGCTAAGAGTACCACTCTTCCAGCTCCCAAACAGATCTTTCCCTTTGCCTTTTCAGCAGGCAGGTGAGGGCGTGGGAGGGAGGAGGTCCAAGTGCATAGGTAGGCACATGGTGGTCATCCTAGGGGAGAATGGCATAAAAAAAGAGAGAATTTGGGAGTCCTGATGTCAAACAGTAGCACTGTGAATGGCTGAGGCATATGACTGACCAAAACAGATGGAAACATATTTTTTGTATGTATGTATTTCTCATTCAAATTTATTCTCCCATGTCTTCCTTGGACTAGCTCTAAAACAGGATCTGCAAGCTTCACTCCCAGAAAATTCAAAAGAGTGGCATTATAGTCTCTGCAGGGGATGTGCAAAGGTCTCCCCAGATGACAAGGCAGGGTCCTGGAGAGGTCCACGGACAGCATGTCAGTCTGCTGAGCAGCCAAAGCCCAAAACTGTCCTTCAAAGAAGGCCCCAGCAGAATTCTTTCTGGAAGACCTCTCTCTCACTCATGGTGAGGGGTGGCCAATTATAACATGACAATTTATTCCTCAGACTATCTCGTGCCCTCCTTGGGTCCGGTAGGTTCAAAATGGCGTGTTGCTGTCTCCAAGAGCTCTTGACTCAAGCAAACCACCGTACCTGAATGTGCCTCTTGTTCTTTCCTGCCTCTGTATTTCCTAGGAAAAACCTGAAGTAAAAAAGCTGGTTCATTTTGCAACAGAACATCCCTCTGCTGAAATCCTGCTGTCCCTTGTACATCTCTGCCAGCCACTCATTCATACTGATTTCTCAGTTGTGTGCATAGGAGCAGAAGAATAACAGAGTATATCATCTCTGCATGTCAGCTTCCACAAATATAACAGGAAAGGTTTTTCTCTCAGTTCAGAGCTGGTGAGCATTCAGAAAATGCCACAGGTGAGAATGCATCCCCTTGTCCCTTCCTCTGTCTGGACACTTTTGAGAGAGCAAGGCTTGCTTTTTGTTGCTCACCTGGGGAGAGCACAAAGGTAGGTGGTAGTTTGCCAGTCATATGCCGCACCCTTACCACAATATCATTTGTTCACTGCATCCCATGCCTAAAGCAGTCCTACCAGTTGGAAGCACTTCTGATTCAAACAGTCCAGCATCTCCAATCCGAGTGGCAATGAGCTGTACTCTTCTGGGTACCTGCAAATTAACGGTGCCTAGTCCTTCCTACAGGCTGCTGTAGCATCTCCCATGAAAAATCACCCACCTCTAGGGAACTGAGAGCAGCCTCTCGGATGTGTTAGCACACATCTGGCTGACTTGGTCTCTGAATAGCTTTAGGCCTTCAAAACGCCTTTCTTTCTTTGGAGCATCTTTTCATATCCTCCAGTTTAGCCTATTAGGTTCTTCATGGGTCTTATTTCTGGATGGTTACAGTCCTTTTCCCTAAATGTTATGTGGTCAAAACATTTGCTTTAAAACAATATTTTAGCAGTACATTAAATTCTGCACCAGGGAACTCAGGCTCTTGGAAGTGATTTACCCTCTGTTATTCCTCTGAAGACATTAAAAATAATAAATGAAGACACAGCAACCAGGATAAATTCAAGAGATAATGAAAAGCATTCGGAGATTTATATACAGTACCTTTGAAGCATTTCTCCAGAAGGTATAAAAAAAAAAGCTAGTGTCAGAGGGTCCTCTGCTGCTGTTCTGTGAGAGAGCAAGTGAGTGTATATGTGCAGTACATGTGGGGAAGTGGGGAAGATGGAAAAAAGACAGGTATTTCTGGGAGCCACAGTTCCAGCTCACGACCAAGAAACCTCCCCTCTAAAAGAGATTTTAATTTCAAAATTTCCAAAATTCAGGCATAACGAATATTTGCTAAAAAAAATGAGCATTTTTTTATTTAGTGCCCTGACTGTGACACCAATCCTAACAAAAGCCAGTATACACCCGGGTAAGACTATCAAAGATTTTTGTATATTTTTTAAACACCAGGTGTAACTGAAGATTCCTAACTTTGCAGGGACTGACGTTGAAACTTTTAACAACATCCTTCCAATATAACCACTTTGATGGATAATGTAATAGGTGAGCTCTGTGGTATGCCCTTAATAGGCTTCTGGAACAGAATTTTAAGCTTATATTTTTATTTGTTATTATTTATTTACAATATACTTGTTTATACTAAAGACTACACCCAGAGGTCTCAAGCAAATTGATTGCATAAGAAAGACTATTCTTAACACAAACCACCATCTCAATTTTCTACCAATATTATTGTTGCATTTCTCACTTACTTTCCTCTTCTTCAGGCAAGAGTTATCTATAGTATTACATAGACCAATGAATTATTATACCAGCAAAATATGCAATGAAAAGCTTCACAACAGGTCTTTCACAGATAAATGCTTTTATGCTTAAATACAATGTCCATATTAGAAAAATGGTCCATATTATAAAAAATTACAATTGAATAAAATTTATATTTAGGAATTGTCCACCAGCTTTTGAGAGCTGGAGAGCTCTCAACAATAATAATAAAGAATAATAATAGAATAATTTGATAGAATATTATAGACA
Source organism: Haliaeetus albicilla (assembly GCF_947461875.1). Classification (NCBI taxonomy): domain Eukaryota; kingdom Metazoa; phylum Chordata; class Aves; order Accipitriformes; family Accipitridae; genus Haliaeetus; species Haliaeetus albicilla. Next base: position 57,599,079 of record NC_091483.1, on the reverse strand, counting down.
AAAGAATCTAGAATAAAATCAAGCTTGTACCCAGATGCAAAGAAGTTGCACCTTGCTTTATCTCCTTTTAGCATTGTCATGCTATTTTTCTTTACCTTAACAGCATTACTTGAATAGAGTTTGTTTCTTCCACTGACAGATCATGAAACAAACTTTTTTGCTGTTGGCTCATAATCAGCTCATTTTGCTAACATATCCATGATGAATCCATTATATCTTGATCCCATAAAAATAGGAACATAGGCAATTTCTAGTTTTTGCACCCAAGCATGCAAGTTTTACATCAGAAAAAGTTTGGAGATTAAGCATTACATATCTGTTGTGTTTTATTTTTTTTTCCTGCTCTCTTTTTACTGTAATGCTCATCTGTGATAATTTCATTCAAGTTAATGAAAGCAAAGCTTTTACATGCAGTACTTCCATAAGCTGAATTTTTAAGGATTTTATTTTAATCTTATATAAGGTGGGTCCCTAGGAAAAAGAAAAAAAAAACCCACCACCACCAACAAAACAAATACAAAGGATTCTCAAGGTTTGCAGAAATGTTTGGGTTTTAAGTGTTCAGTGATGCAACCTAAGCACCTTTCTGACATCCTAAGCAAATGATTTACGGAAGGTGGGGGAAGAAACTCTCATGGCAAAACACAGAACACCCAGGTCTGTAATTGTTTATGTCTACAGAATTCCTGCTTGTTTGTTGCTGCATTGTTTCATCAAAATCATTTATTTTATAGTGATTTGAAATCATTATATCACAATTTTTTATTTTCAATTTAAGTCTTTTGCAGTATTTAAAGAAGACAACACTTCATAGCTTTTGCAAATGTTTACAATCAAGAAAATTACAATTTCTCAAATCTAAATGTATTTAAGTTTGTGATGTTGGAAATAGCTGACAACAGAGCAGATGTTCATCATGTGCAGTAGGACACAAAGTTAAGTTTTTCTTATATCATGGCAGATGGAAAATTTTAGATGATATTCAGTAGAGCCAGCTGAGTTGAAAGAAATCTTTTCTTGTGCATCTCTGAGAAATAATAGACTATAATCAAATGCTTCTTATGAAATAAACTCTGTCCTAGGACAGGAGGAAAAGAAGGCTTGGACAGAAGATAAAGAATTTCAAAAAGCTAAAACAATCAAAGAGGCCTCAATTCCTGAAGATGCCCAGTTTCAGTAACTGACTTTTCAAATTGTGAGCAGAATGAAATCAATAGAGCTAATGGGGGCCTGGCTGCAGTCTTAGCTATGAAGACCTAGCTAATTTCCTAGCTCCTTGGAGCTACCAGTACCAAAGCAGATCCACTGTACTGAAGATTCTATTATTTTCTTTTCAGAGTATATTTGCAGGTGTGAGTCCTCCAGAGAAAATAAGAGTTCAAATACTGTCATATCAAATCAGGATGCCAGTTTTTATCATCTTTAACATGAAGAGAATTAATAAAGAGAGATACTCAGCTAGTTTTGTGCTGCAAGTTATTGTCAAAGTAGAAGCTGGGGCTCTCTAATCTAAAGCTATTGTTTCCCCAGTACTTGTTACCTAAATCAGCCAAGTCTCATTAGAAGACAAAGATCTGATCTAAAACTTACTAAAGTTACTGTGCATGTCCCCACTAATTTCAACTGGCTGGAAGAAATTTAACTTAGAAAGTATTTGGCTAAATTTGTAATTTGAAAGGGACAGAACATTAATCGTAGGATCTCTGGGTCACATATGATGGCTAGAGGTCAGATTTCATTCCTAAAAGTCTTAGTTTGAAATTGTAGTCTACTGCATGCTTTTGGTAAATTGTCTTTGCAAAGACTTCTTTTTTCTTGTTTTTTTCATTGTTAATTTGTTCCATCAGAAGTGATATAGAATTTGCTTAGTCTCATTATTGAAGTTGGTGCTGTTTTAATAACCTTTCTCACAGTTCTTCCTCAGTCTTTTTCCTTACAGTACAGAAAACAAATTTGCAAAGACAATGCCCCATTAATCAGATTGATTCTAAGTCATTAATGACTGTTAATTACAAAACAAGAATAAACAAATCTACCCCCTCAACCACTTTGTTTCCTTCCAGAGACGTCTTTACAGCCTTTTGAAAGTTAGATCATTTCTAACATGAATATGTTCCATCTCATCAGAAATATAATTTAATTATAATATAATATGATTCAAGATCAAAGTTCCTATAAAACAATAACATGATGTTACTACAATAAGTGGTTTGTGTTTCTTCTGCATTCATATTCCATTTCTTCAGATTTTAGTATAACGCAAGCTAGGTGATTGTTCACTGAAACACAAATTGTTATTCCAGTTAGAGAGTCCACTTGCCCTATACATCAAAACATTAAAATCTCTTAATTACTTGATGGAAATAGGCAGCTTCCTTTCCCCAGCGCTTCCTGAACGCAATAACATAAAATCTTTATAGCAATGTTTCATATCACATTATTAGAAATCTGTCAAAGAAATAAGGACATGTAATTTTGATAATGGTAAAATTGGCAAGTAAGAGCATGACTGAATTCAAATATTATTGCTAAAGAAGGGGGAAAACAATAACTTCCACACAAATATCTTAGATATCTGTCTATCTATTAGAGTCCCTATGGTAATGAAAACTCAAGAAGACTCGCTGTCAAAATGCTTACTAACTTCAGTGTGTCAGGATGGGCTCAGAGGAAACTCTTAATCCTTCTTTTAAGAAATGGATAACACGATTTGCATGAGTAGGCTCTTTACATGTCTTCATTCACGTGTTCACAGTCTAACTTCAAGTCCAGATTAGAACTTTATCATCAGTGACTTGAGCAGGAATGGTCCCCAGTCCTTATCAGAGATTTTTAATAGCATACTTTTCAATCTTTCCTCACTTAGGAATAAGCAAGAAAAAGTAAAGAACTTCTGACTGCAGGTTACTGCTGTGAATGGAAAAGGTATTACTTAATGCTATGAAGTATGCAAGTTTTTTTAATATGATGGATAGCTAAGAAGTGGATGTTTAATGAGAGAGAACTAGTTTTCTGAAAAGTAAAATAAAAAATGCTATAGGCTCTTGCATCAACAAATATGAAAAATCATGCATGAATTTTAAAAAAAGTCTGCCTTTTTCATTTAAAATCGTAGAAAAGAAAGCTGACAGGACATATGATGTAGGAGAAAAAGAGTTATTGACTGTGAGATGCAGATCACAGAGGGAGAGAGATGAAAGAAAAATTAAATGGAGAATTTTCCCTGATAGATAGGGTAGTTGTCTACATTTTATATATGCATAAATAAATTGTGTGTGAAAAGAAGTGGTAGTCTGAATTGCATGTCCCTGTTAGAGTGATATGTTATCTTTTGTTTTAAAATATGGCTTACTCCTAAGGATATATTTCAAAGATTATTCAATCAAAGTTTAATTAATGTATGATGGCAACTGTAAATAGAGAAAAACAGGAGCAGAGAATTATAATTAAAGTATCTAAAAAAAAATGCAAAGCTTGAAATAAATAAATAATGATAACTTTAGAGGGGCTGGATGGGGAACAGAGTATGTGTGGTGTTTATTTAGCAGAGCACATCTGTTGTAAGGACTGATGTGAGCACAGAACAGGAGGGAACTCCAATATGTGGCAGTGAGACAGACAAGAAATTGTGGGCAACGGGAACCAAATTTAATTACAGTACAGGTAACTGAAATCACACTGATCAACAGCGTGACAGGAGAGCGGGGAGAAGCTCCCTAGAGGATGACACCTGCATGTCTTTCCACTCTAAAGGGTGAGTCCTACATTATTTCACATATTCGCATCCCAGTCTAAACTAAGAAGAGGGAGAAGTCAATGGGAAAGTAGAAGGGAAGTAGATGCCACAAGTGGCACTGACAAATGTTTATAGAGACAATGATATATATTTGCATCAAAACAATCCCCAAGATATATCCTTTCAGGGCAGCATGAAAGAAAACATCTGTTGCAGAGAGCGCAGAGGCTTTGCATTCAGAAGATGTTCAATCTTTTATGCGCAATTTGGTCTTTTATGCATATTATGAGACATTTATAGTGGTGCCTCACATAAACTGTGTCTCCCTTGTGGAATCTCACATTGGGGTAGGTTATTGGAAGCCAGTAGCCATTACAGTGGTAATTTGAGCTGGGACAGAGTAATGGCACCACATTACGAACCAATAATGGGATACTAATGTTTGTAGTACTCTCTTGCAGTGCATAATAATGAAGGGGAAGTATAAGTTTAAAATCAATCCTTAATTAGGTGGATGACTTTCTGATTCTGACAAACACTGAAACTTGCCCAGAACCTCAGTGCTGACTCACAGTGTTCGCAGTATTTTTGCCTTAGGATGCACAGGTTCCTACCAAGCAGTACTGCAGGGCCTCTTTGCTTTAGCTTTTATTGAATAAAGCCACCTGAGCCTCTGAGTAGCTTTTGCAATCCCTTAGATTTGCATAGTTTTATTCCTGTAGCTCCAGTGATCTTATGCCATTTGGCAGCACCCACTGCTGTGGTGAACACATGTCACGATTTCAGCAGAGTGAGAAAGGCAATGAAAAGGGAAAATGTTGGCATTTGGGGAGCAGTAGGCTTACTTTCGATCAGTGCGAGGAAACAGACACTTAGCTGATGAAAATGATTTCAGTAAATATCCTGTAATGTTTCAGGTGGCAAAGGGTTGTGAACCTTCCCAGCATGGGTCATGGCTGGCTACAGGACACCCTGCGTGGGGAGGGCAGTGTTTAAATCAATCTGTTGTGTTAGATCCATTGTGAATGGCACCCACAGGGAATGCTGTGGATGCAGTTCTTTTCATCTCCTGGAAGGCCTGAATATCATGCGTTAGTCATATGTGGGGGAGGAATTGGTAAAATAAACAAACATATGGAATGCTTAAGTCTGCCACGGTACTTACACACCGGCCCAAATTCTCTTCTGTTGCACGGTGGCATCAGTCAGAGTTTATAGTCATGTAAATGGAGAGTGAAGTTGGGCTCCTCAAAGGTCAACTGCAGAACCTCTTTTTTTATTTCTATGTTTGTGGTTCTGTTTTAATAAACTTTTTTTTATTTAGGAACTTTTTTTTTCAAGAACAATGTGTGAGACTTCTGCGTGTGCCCTCAGGTTCAGCTGCACCAGCTTCATAGTCCATTAAGCTAAATGTTCCTGCCATTTTTGCTAATTCTATAGGTGTAGCGTAAGGGTTAGGGAACTCTGCTAAATATCTAGGAAACGTATTAAAATCTGAAAAGCACAGATACTGTATATAGAGCATGTTCATCAGTCCCTGATTCAGATATCTGCGACAGCTGACAGGCTGCTTGCGGGGCACTCACAGCACACAGGAGACAAGAGCTAAGCGAGGTAGGAGACAGAGCAGCAGAAAGAAACTGCACATTCGGCATCTCCTGCTTTAAATGCTTATGTCGGGAACGCCTTCATTCAAAATATTATTTGAAGTTCCCCTGCTGAAGCCTTTGGGTCTTCCTAGAAATGACTGGAAACAGATTTAAAATAGTAACTTTCATGGGCCAGGAATTATTATATAAATGATTTGTATATTCCTATAGAGATGCATTCTCTTCCTCTCAGAATATACATTTGTTATCAATCCCTCCTCAGCTTGTTATTTACTGTCTGCTCACAGGTCAGGTCAACCAATTCAATTTTTTACTGTCCGATCATGATTTTAGGTCATTTAATTTAGGGCAATTAAATAAGGTGCTAGAAATTTCAGCACATTCCAGGTCAATTCATTAAGTTTTATAATTCTTCTGAAGTTTAAATTTAACACTTTTCTGCTGAATTACAACTCTAATTAATTATCTTCTATGCTGTGCATCAAAAGGACTCTTCTTCTCCTATCTTAACCTGCTAATAAATGACAGTGTTTATGAAAAGGAATATGCCAGATTCTCATTTTCACTAGGGCTCTTCACAAGAAATGATGGTAAAGGAGGTCTAATAGGTGTGTAAGATGCTTTGTCTCCAGCTTTGAAGGCCTCTCTCTACTGATATAATGGACAGTTATTTTGACAGTGTCTAAATAAGCAAAGATCTAAGATTTTGTGAGTAGAGAGGCAAATAGGCAATGAATGACAAATGCTAGTTCTAGGATTTAGAACCCGTTATGTGTATACACCCCATTTTTTTGTTTGATACAGTGTTCATATATCACAATAGGGAGAGATCTTTTCTCAGTATCCCTAGGGACATGCCTGACTCTCTTCCTGTTGATAAGACTTCTTAAGGTTAGTATTTTTTTCTTCTATGAGCTCCATTGTTTTTAAAAGCCAGTCTTAGCAGTTACATAAATTGAAGATGGGGGAAAGAAAATGGGGTTATTTTTTTTGTTTCTCTGACAAACAGGTATTTCCAGAAGCATGCTGACATTTCATCATTCTCTACTATTCTGGAAGAAGGGCTATATTTTGTGGGTGATTGCTTCCAATACACGGAGTTACAGCTTCATTCCTGTCCTGTATTAGTTTAAGCACATAACCTTTTTGTCCTGAATGAAATTATTATGAGCTGTTTCCAATGCAAGGAAGGGGAAATGAGCAGTGAGCAGAACTGTCCAAGGCAGGTATTCGCACAGCTTCTATTCCTTGACTTGAAAAATACAGAAAAATTACAGGAAAGTGATTACTTTTAATCAACCACAATTGTGATACGACAGAAGCATTGTTGCCGTTCCTGAATTTTTGTGACGATTCTTTTTTTTTTTTTTACTACTTTAGTATTCCATTCTTATTTTTCTTCCTAAGAATATATCTAGTTGAACAGCTCCTGTATCCGTACACATTGTCGGGTGCTACCGCCCCAGCCAGGGAGCAGGGCAGCCGGGGCAGCCTCAGCCCCGGGCAGTGTGCAGCTCCCTGGGGATGGGGATGGACAGAGGCTGGGACGTCAGCCCGTGGAGGGGGGTTCATAGAGAGGCAGATTGGCAGCTCCGCTTACAATCCAGGCATCCCAGACATTTGCTAAACTGGAACTCATCTGTTGCCCAGACCTCCAGGTATCTGCCCATCCATCATCACCTAACTACCCAAATGCCTGCAACCTGAGTACACACCAAATGGTTACACCCCAGGGCTTGTACCCGGGAACAGTCTCAAGCTCATCCAGCAGAACATCTGGACAGCTGCATCTGCCACCTCCCGGAACCCCTTTGCTGCTCCAGATTTCCCTGAAAATCCTAATTTTTTTTTAATGAGGTGAGGGACACACCTGTGATGCTGTCGGGGATGGCTCAGTTAGTGATGCTGTAGCTGAGCAGTCATTCCCCATCACAGATCCGTGTCCGATATGCAGCACTGCTGCGATGCAATTGATCGAAAGGCAGCTGGTGAAGAAAGCACCGTGAGCGGATGGGGAAGGAGGGGGAAGGGAAGGTCTGTGCTGGGAGACCACTATCAATTCAGTGAAAGGGTGGATTAATCAGAGAGAAAGTTTTCGGGGCCGGGCAAGTTTGGCAAAACATGAAAATGCCTCTCTTCATTTCCCCACTACTGAATTTAGTTTCCTTCTGAAGGCATGTTTCTACCCTGTGGCTTGCGAAGGAGAGGGAAGAAATTGTACTTTGTTTCCCATTCCGCCTTCATCATCCACCTGCTGAGCAGTTGCTGCTGATTATCGTGGCCTTGACTCCAGTCTCAAGCCCTGTCTCATGACCCAAACAGCACAAAGGTGCTGCTGCTTCCCCCCCAGCAAATCCATTGATGATTCCCACCCCAGCCTAGGAAAATCAGGCTCGCTGAGCACACCACACCTGCTCCTGCTCCCTCCAGGACCCTCCGTGCCCACTTCCCCACCTGGGTGTCATGGTGGAGCAGGGGGGGCGCAGGCCCGGCTGGTGCAGGGGGCTGTAAGCCCTCTCCTCTGCAGCTCTTCGCCCGGCAAGTTCAGGAGAAGCTGAGATCGGATCATCGCCATCACCACCTGGGCTCTGCTCGGCGAGGGGCCAACGCATCTGTCTATACGGACTTTGTTTAAGAGTCCTTGTGCGGGGCAGCACTTCAGCAGCTCGCTGCATCTTGGGCGAGTGTCATGTGTTTTGTACAAGCGGCTGTCTGATCTTCTGCTGCCCTCTCTGCACTTCCCACTAGCTCTGTCTTATTTTTATTCAAGGAGAGACAAGGTTGGCTGCTGGCCCAGATTTGCAGCTGGTGTCTCTAGAAGAAAGCTTACAGAGGGGAAAAAACCACAAACCAATAAACAAAACAACCCAAATTCCATGCTGAATCCGCAGACTATGCAGTTGGCATCATTCAGCCATACAAGACATTGGAGACTGAGAAGGAGGATGAGGCTATAACTACTTTCTCCTGTGGTAGGGACAGTAGCAGTAGTCATTCTCTCTCCTCTAGCAGTGTCCAATAAACTGAGAATCCCAGGTGGGAGCAATGCTTTTAGTTACATGTCTCTGCTGTGCAGTCCAGGAGTTAGAGCCTGAAAAATAGGAATTTGCTGATGATGGCTTAAAGAGAATACACTATGCCACTGCCGGAAAATATCCCCACTGCCAGAAATAAATAGGTCTCTCTCAAAAAAATTTCAAAAAAAGCAGCTTGTTTTCCCACCTGGATTGTATACAAAACAGCAGAGCACAGAAGGCAGAGAAAGGGTGATTCTGCAAGGAGGAGAATACACCTTCTCTACCATTCAGCATTGCACTTGGGTAATATAAGTGGGCTTGAAAATGTTAAGCGTTGCAACAGTTCAAGGCAGTGATGGGCCATCAAATTGTTTCAGACAAGTGACTTCTACAGAGGCTGAGCAGCCCCTTTTCAGAGTTGCCTTTGAGGAACTTTGGGTGGAATGTCCTATGTAGTCAGTGAGCAGAAAAGTGTCCTCCAGCCACCTACCCCAGTACTTCTGCCTGGTGGATGGAGAATTCAGCTGTGTGGCATTAAGCTGGAGAGACCCTTACTTGAGTCTCTGGAAAGGCCTGGGTCTCCATTCTTACAAGTAAGCATGCAAAACTCTTAAATGTTCTTTTTTTGTTAATTGTTTAACCAGACTTTCTGAGGAACATGATGCTTTTCCAGCTATCACTCTTCCATGAGGTAAGATCTCATGGCTACCAGCTACATTAGAGTATTGCTCTGCACTGCTAGGACTTAAAGAGATGGGAAGCTTAAGGACTCAATTTTAAGCATTAATCCTGCAATTGGATACCCATGGGCAAGAAACCCATTCATACTAACAGACCTTTGCCCAAACATAAGGTCTTGCTTAAACACTAAGCTGCAGGACTGGAGCATATTAAAAAACATCCTTATCCATTCAGGAGCTTTCCTGCTTAGTGACACATGACAAAACTTCTCAGGGATCACACACCAACCAGAATGTTCCATACGGGAACTGACTGTACGTAAGTGCTTTTTTCCTCTGTTTGCATTCGCATGATATGATTTCTAAGTTAGTTGATCACACAGTTGATGAGCAAACAATAGAGCAAAGTAATTTAAGAAGTCTTAAAAATGTGGAAGTGTCAAAGAGGAAGATAGGTAATTAGGAAGATTTGGTGCAGAAAAGCATGGTCTAGACATGACTTGATTTAACTCACAAGGAGTTTCATTGATTTGAAAACAAGAGTATGAAGAGATTGTGATCTTACCTCATACTGTAATAAAGGTTAAACAGAACCATTCTAAGAAATACTAATAGAAATTACAGAGAACAACCAATCTCTTTGCTTTTATGTTGCATTCATTTCAATGGTCCCAGTTCTTGTTTTTTCATTTTCAATTGTCTTGGGGCAGGATACAAGTCTTTATGCTTAACTGGAAAGCACTAACCATGCATCTCATGCAAAATAAATAAAAAATGAATTATGATAGGCATTCTGGGATATTAAGTAAATCATCACACGCCTACTGCATCAATAATCATTCTTACTGAATGTCCTTGGGTGACTGAGACACCAGCAGGGAAGACAAAAACGAAATAACACATCTTCAGAACCGGGAGGAAGCATCAACCAGATAATCGCATAAGCACGTGTACAGCTTAAAAGCTGGGTATCTTACCAGCTGAAAACAATCCCTTAATAGTTACAGTAGAAATAAGATATGATAATTCTGGACATAAGTCCTGCATAATATTGCATTTTTGCTGAGATCTTCTGAAGTCAAGATCATGATGGGATGTGGCACACATCCAAAACCACAATTCCTAGGACTACTGTATTGCACTTGCACCATTGTTAAGGCATGATCTGTGAAATTACATCTGTGTTTTCTAAGGTTGGATATTGATGGTGTTTGGGAGGTGAGGCCCGTGATGGCTGCTACAAAGTCAAGCACGGTCTTAGCTCCTGAGCACCAGCTAGGAACTTTTCAGTAAGCTGGGAGCCCCAGACCACAGGATGTCCATCAGCAGACATTCAAGATAATCATGTGGGCAAGATTAATTTAAAGCACATAAAGATCTCACTGTTCCCCAGGTACTAGGAGACTGGAGAAAACCACTCGAATCACTATCAAAGCCATGGAGAATCTTTTTGTCCTGTTCTTGCCTTTTTTTTCCCCTCCATTCCCCTTCATGGCAGCTTCACTCTGTGTGAAGACAGAGACTTACAGGAGGGACACAGAAGCCTTCTGTAGATTTTCAGAAACACTGATGTACAGCTAATTTATTGGAAGCTTGTATGCGTAAGAGTCCTTCTCATTTCTGTACCCCACAGAGCAGCACCATTGCTCGCCTCCTGCTGAGTTGCCTGTCACAGGCTGGCTCAGGCAATTGCTGTTTACCACAGTGTGAGAACGAGACAGACTCACAAGGAGTATTAAAACATAGCTCTTGTCAGACAAACTTGATTATTCCTTTCAGTAAGCACTACAGAATTAGGGGATGAAGGGAATGGGATAGTCTAATGATTCCTGATTTCAATTTCAAGAAACCTCACTTGTAAAATTAATTCAAATTGACTTGGCGTGGAAGTGGGAAGCTGCAGTTAAAAATGATTGACAAGTCCTATTGAGATGAGGGGAAGGGCATAGAGATCACTGCAGAGATAACATGAGTTTTTCAGAGACAGGGAAAAAAAAAGTTACGTGCCCAAGTCTCAGTAAATGCCACAGGGAATTGGGGCTCTCTCTTTGAAAATCTCTCTCATATGTTTTATTTGCCATCTTCTCTAATTATCTAAGATAAAGTAAGTGGGATGTTCATGAAATTCAGTTAAAAAAGAAAGAAAGGAAAGACTCATAAGTAATTAGAAACATAGAGAAAGGTAAAATGTGACTGAACCCTTGAAGAAAGTGGTCTGGTTAGAAATAACTGAAAGTCTATGCTGTGTATTTCCAGAGGGCTCAAGTAACCAGGAGAAAGAAATGTTAAAAAAAAGGAGGAAAAAAAAAAAAGTCAAGAAAAGTGACATAACTTTGCAATATAAGGAGGCAGTAAAAAAGAGCATGCAATAATGAATTCTATGTATGGAAACATCCCATCACAGTACAGGAAGGGAATAACCTTTTTTTCTACCTCTGTCCTTCCATTACTGACCAAAACTAGAATATGTGCATTTGCGGGTATCTTTTCCAAAAGAGTATTGAACAGTTGGAAGAAGTTCAAGGAGAGTAAGAAGACATGTTTGAAAAGACAGACCTGCACTTGCCAGGGAAGTTCCAGGTAATTATTCACATAAATTTAGTGACTGTAGTCACAAAAATAGAAGCCAAGCCTACTTTCTCTTCAGGGACCAAGAGGGCACTGCTTAATTTTTCCACGAGGACATTCGGGTCTAGCATCATAAAACCTGTTGAAAAAGCAACTGCTTTTTCTCAAAGACTAGGCTTAGTTCTGCGAGATGGTGAAACCAAGCTTTCCCTTGGGGAAGGGTACGCGAGGGCTCCCTGTCCCTCCCTGTCCAGAGATGGAAGCACCACATGTCATGTCCTGGAGGGGCTGGGGCTTCTAACCCTTTGGGATGCCTCCAAATCCACAGTGGCACAGAGGACTCCTTTAACCCTATCTTCTCTAAACTCGTTTCTCGACTGTATGGCAGGTGTTCAATCACTCAGCAGTCATCTCATCTGCTGATGTCAGAAGCTTACTAATGTAATTTAAATCAAGGGTAGGTATAAATCAGAACAATTGAGGGCCAAAGTGTCAGTGACTGTTTTGTGCTGCATTGAATCTAATGCTACCGTCCACAGAAAAATGACACCACATGGAACATAAAATTCACCTAAATAGGAAGAGAAACAGAATAAAAGCTTTTTAGGGTCATTGATTGATGGTGTCCACACTTCATCCTAGGCCAAACTAGCAATCCAGTAGGGATGAGAAGTATTCCATCAGGTGTTGCCTGCTGTCAAAATTTACATTTAAGATGTACAGTATACATTTATGAAGAAAACAATCTTTCAGAAATCTATCATGAGGAATCTAAGCTTTGGGCACATTATGAATTGACCAATATTAAATTAATGAATTGCATGGATGTTAAGCAGATAGTAGATAAAGTGATAATATTTCAGCATTAAGTATTGCTTCAGAATCTGGAAAGATTATTTATTGCCTATTTGTGATCTCCCCTCCTTTTATGTTAATTTAATTTACTTCTTGTTTCTGGTAATCATCTGTTCTTGAGTGACTTCTTGCTAAAAATTACACTGCATTGTAATTGAAACACTTAGCATGCTTAATACTAGAACTTCAACTACTATGTGTATGAAAGATTATATGATCCAGGATCTCAGAACTAATCCCATCAAGCTATTTCTGTGTTCCCTTTTCCTGTATATAAAGGAACATAAAGTAACATTGGGAAGAAATAGAGGAATTTTAAAAGGCAATACAACAGAAAGACACAGAAATTTCCACTACCTCCATCTGCTCTATTATTGTTTTTCACAATCCCTTTTCCTTTCTTATTATCTGAGGAGAAGAGATGGCCCAGCAAGAAGAGGAGGAACCCTTAGGGGAGGAGAAAATTCCCAAATATTTATTCTTTTATATTCTTCATTAACTGCACTCACTCCATTTGTGCTGCTCCCCAATGTGTCTTACACAACCTAATGCCTGCAGCTGAGGATTGCCAGGGTGCCAGGCTCCAAACAGATGGGACCACAGTCAGTGCTGAGTTTCTCTTCTGGGCACCATTTGTACTCTGGTTTCTCAGCACCCCATTTCACACTGTCACGAGCCTGGTTTCAAAGACGGAACAGTGTGTTACAGCAGCACAGATCTGCATCTTCTGCTGGGCATCTACATGTAAGGACACCAGGATTTGGTCCCACAGGACAGCTGCTTTCTGTGTAAACAGTGGTGATCCAGCAGAATAAAACAACGGTCCCAGTTCAGATACAGTGATGCAGGGTGTACCTCTGTGAAGGCAGGTATCCACTACAGCAGCCTGCCATAAATAGTATCTCTCCATGAACGGACATGCTGTGTGAGTAGTAGCTCTTACAGCTCTTACCTGCACCAGCCTCGTGCAACCCAGCATTACCACATCTGAACTGGGATTACAGATTTAGCTGCAATACCATGCACAGCAGGCGTGGATGGCAACCTGGATGCTGACAGCATCAGCAGCTCATTTATCAGTGAATAATGTCTTTATGGCTCGCTTCGTTGGATGACTGGACTCCGCCAAAGGTAGCTGGTGCCTGACAGTCTGAAAGAGAGCATGAGCTGTAGGGCGACGTGATTTTGCCTTCCAGCTTGTGCTTTATGGCGTCCTCTTGCCAGCAGTGCTAAAGGTTATTCAAACCAGTAACATTCCCAGTGTGCCCAGCTTCCCCCATCATTTTCCAGTGTGAACACTACAGTAGTCCCTTCTGAATTTGGACATGTGTCTTCAAGCAAGGCACAGATAAACTCTTAAATAAAAGTGATTGTATGAATGTCCATAGTAACAATGGAAAAGAGAGGGGTAGAGCGGAAAACATGAAACAGGTTGAAAATTACTTCTAGATAACAGATCCTGGAAAAGAAGAAACTACTTGATGGCCTACAATATGTAAGCTGAAGTAATGTGTGAATCCTATTTTTGAGGTGAGCCATACCAGTGGTGTCATCCTGCAAAAAGCTAGAGGTTTCTCAAGAATTTCTGAGCATCCCAAAAAGCTTGGTTCAGGACATGAGTCACTCATAGAGGGAACCCAACATTGCCCTCTCATTACTAAGTATACTAAATTGGGTTTTCCACCTCCAGGAGGAAGTATATTTTTGAATATCATTACTTGAACAAAGACAGCATTAGCAAGTCAAATGATTTTGCATAGCACTTTTTTTTTAAAAGAAGGCCACAAAATGATGCTTTTTATACAATTTAGCATTTGAAAAATTTATTCAAAGTGAATCAAAGCGAATTCTAAAATTCTATTTCAAAATTAATTTCAATTATTCTAAGACTTGTAACTTTTGTTAGCGGAAGAAGGGCTCAGAAATATTCCTTCAGCAATAGACTAATTAGTCCACCATATAATTCTGATCTTTGTTCGCATATTTTAAAGGTGTAAACATCATTGTATGGCAAAACTGTATCTCTAGTCCCCATCTGTTCAGTTAGAACAATAAAGTATATAAAAACTGGCAAACATAACATCCATTACGAGGTCTTAAAATTAACTTTTATAGTGAATAAACATGAGCAATGATAACTCTTGTGAAATAACAGCTTAACTGGGAGACTACTTGTGAAGGAAGATTTGTTTTATTTTTATCGGCACCAAATCTTTAAAAATAATCTAGAATATAGCTTTCTATATTGCTGAACACATTAAAAATTAAGAATTAAACTTGGCTGAAAAACATAAAGGGATATGTATTCCATGTTGAATTCCCAATGTGACCATGATTTAAGGGATTGTGTGGATTTAGAAAAACATTCTGAAAAAGAAATAATTCATTTTTTTTTAATGGGAATTACTTTCCTTCCAGAAATATGCTTCATTTACATGTTATATTTCTTCTTTGTATTTTATCTTTTCAAATTTTTTTAAAATATATTTTATGAAAACAATTATCAATTACAATTTATAACAGCAACTGCTGACTAAAAGCTACTTGGTCTTTAATGACACTAAACTAAATATGTCATAATTATAACTGTAAAACATAACCCTATAAAACTTGAAATTAATATAAAAATCGTAATTGAAATATTGAAGAAAAATAAAAACTTTATTTATTATTTACATTCCTTTTAAAATTTAAGATTAAGAAATGTCAGTCTTTTGATCCTTCTTTCCCTTCCAGAAAAACATTATGTTTTAAAACCATAACCTTCATATGGAGTAGAATTTTAACATACTGACCACCTCCACTGAAGTCCAATAAAAGGCACAGATTTCCACAGTAGACTATTCCTGTGTGTAACAGGAAAAAAAGAGAAAAAGACGACTGAAATGGAAAAAGACAAAGCAGCTATCGTAGAAAAGTAAGAAAAACGGAAGACAAAGGGAAGCAATCAAACCCCCCATGTACTTCTAACACACAATTCTCTTGTAACACCTGGGAATTTCCTACCAGCCTTAGCCATCTAACCGCCCACAAGCTCCTCTCTCCCACCAAACATCTCAGCTTGCTTTCTCCCTAATTACAGGCTGGAATCTGAAAACTGTAGATTAATAACCATATAGATAGGGTTGGAGCTGTAACTGGCTGATGGGAATTAGAGAATATGACCGAAGGATTCACAGGAGCTGTTGTTTTCTCCTACTCTCTCTCCAACTATAACACATCCCAATTTTTCACTCTGAAAGAAGGAGGACAGTGTACACTGTGCAATTCCAAACCCCAAACCCTTCATCTCAAGATGCCGGTGTGGTTGCTACGTAACAGCAATGTAGTTTATCTGCCACATCACTCACATGCCTTGTGAACACATGGAAAGTGGTTAAGGTTATCAAAAACCTTACGCTGCTCATGTGTTAAGATATGTATTAAGACAATATTCTGTTCTCCTCAAGAATGAATTAAAAATGTTCTGAGAAATTTTAGGTAGCATGTTAAAAAAAAAATTAAAAAGCTCATAAAAATGTCTATATACGGACAAATTAAAATGAATGGACAGGTGAAACAATCACCTAAACATACCTCAGGCAGGTACTGCCTGTAGTACTGAGAATAACTAGAAAGGCAAAACAAACCTCCAAACTCAATGGCAAGGTTTAATGGGAAGGTTCAGGATGCTGTCTGAACCTAAAACATATCATCTCAGATGGAAACTTAGCCTAAACAAAGGTAACAGAAAACAGCATAAGGTGTGAGAAGTGCAATGAAGACAGATTCAAAAGGCTAGAAGAAATCTCCATGTGAGATTTTTAAAAGCTCTCAATAACAGTCTAACTTTAGACTAAATAAAACCAGAATTGTATCCACCGGAGGTTAGTAAGTCATGGTTAAATAGCTGGAAATTTCATCAGGTAAAGACTAGGAAGCCAAAGATTAAAAAAAAGAGAGAAAGCAAATGCTAAACATGTCTAAGAAGCAAGAATCTTTCAAAAGAAGGAATGGGTCTTTTGGACCCTAGAGAAAGAAGCAAGCAAGGAACATAAGGGCAGAGCTGAGAAGCCAAATGATTTCACACTGGACTGCATAGTTCAGACCAGACTTATTCCAGGTATGCTCTTTCGAGTTATAAAGATGTGAAAAGATGAAATGTCAGACCCAGCTGACTAACTGAATAGGAGAGTAGCTAGGTCCAAATAGGTTTAAAAAAAAAAAAAAGTGAATGAAATTGCTGAGCTACTACTATCAAAAGTATGCAGTCTTAAAGTAGCCTGTTAGGGGACTGAAAAGTAATACAGGCATTAGCAATAACCCTGGAAAATTACAACACAAGTCCTCTTTACTTTAGCTAAACCAGTTAAAATTACCATCAGATGTAAAACATCTCTTCTGACACAGTCGTACAGTTCCTGCTACAGAATACATGTGGGGATGAACCCTTCTGAAGGTGTATATGTATGTTTGTGTGTGTGCATGCAGTAATAATTTCAAGTCTGTAAGAACTCAGCAGCTCTTTTGCAAACTCCAGCAGTCCTTACCCATTCCAGCTATGGCTGTCTGAACCACAGTTGTTGTCTTGGTGGTGTTGTAATGAGAAAGGTATTGATTTTCCTGTATCTGGGCTGAGAAAATAAGTTTGTCATATAGAGTTGACTATTCATAGAAAACTTTTCATTTGTAAATGTAGCGCACTCTTCTGTGGCATTTTAAATCTTCTACTTCTAAGCTGATTTTTGTGAACTTGTCAGATTGGAACTGCTTTCTGCTCTGTTAGTAAAACCACTCAGTTTTTTAGTTCATTCCCCGCTGCTTCTTAGCGTAACTCTCTTCCTCTTGGAAAGTCTGTATGGTGGTTCCAATTAAATGCCACTACCCTAAATACTTTTCACTCCATCTTGAAACCTGTTTTTTGTTTGGGGTTTTGGTTTTTTTGTCAGCAGAGTAGTTATGAAAACATTCAACAAAAAGTAACAATTTGCTTGATTCTATTTTTTTAAAAAAGAGGAGATAACAATAGCCAAGAAAATCTACCAGACGGTTCTTTTAATAAATACATTAAAGTCTCTTTTATTTTTCTCCAATTTTAGCGACTAACATAACAGAAACTTTCAGACCACCAAACCAGTTTTCACAATCTGCCATAAGTTTGCATTTCACAGAAATAATCCTGACAAGCACTAATAGAGGAACGTTGTTGGTGCAATAATAAAACAGTATAAGGCATATTTACACCATCCTTACATACAGAACACTGTACACACAAAAAAATCACAGATCCAGAACAAAGTAAATTCAATCCCTTAAACGTTTTACGTTTATAGGCTTGGTATCAAACAAATAATTCTCCAAGCAACAGACAACCTCTTGTTCTTGTGTGATTTATTTGTAACATTGTGCTCATGCAAAATAGGTATTTGCTTTATTGCATTAACATTGAAAGAACATTGGGAATTAGTTCTGAAACCAGTTCAATCGAATTTTAAACCCTGTTTCTCTTCATCCATAGCAAGTCTGAGTCATTTTTATTGGTGACATAAAACGAGGCATTAACTGATGATCGAGATTTTTATTCGGTAAGTTCCAAAACGATAATGAAGCTCAACTGACTACGGTTCGAAAACCGTCTTTCTTGACCATGCACTTTTTTCTTTGCTATTATGAGGTGGTTTAGATGAGATGCCTTTTGTATTTTTTAAATGTCTATCTTTTTATATATATTTTTAAAGAAACCATGTACTACCCAACATCCACTGTTCACAGAAAGAAATAAGCAGCAGGAACAGCTCTGGTGGCAGAGTTGGCCAGGAGGAGGACATCAGTAAGTTAGTGGCAACTTAATAAACATCAAATGCCCCAGAGATACGTCATGAAAGTGTTGGTTACTATAACCCATATTTCTGCAAGAGTTCAGACTGCCAGGGACGTTTGCGCTCTGGAAAATAATCTGGAATGTGGATTTTTTTAAAATCTTGGATACATTTTCTCATTTCTTCCTCAACACTCAGCTTCTCACATACCTTCTTTTTGGAAAGATTTGTTTCTCTGGACTTGCTAATGAGAGTTTGAAAGAGTTCACTGTTCCTGCGTTTGTCTGGTGGTGGCATCCACTGCACTGGGGCCTTCTTAGACGGACGATCCAAAGTCAGAGTATTTGGCTGGTGGGCTGTGGATGGCTGAGTGCTGGTGGCATTTTCTTGAGGAGTGCTCGCTTCCGAGTGGCTGTCACAGCTCGAGGTGGACAACTCGTTACAGGAAGTCCCGCTTTCACTGCCCTTGTCCAAGACTTTGTCGTGCTTCCTTTCTTCGTGGTCTTGTTTGGGGGAAACGGTTCGCTGGGGGGGCCCTAGTACAAGTCAGGAGAGAAAAAGTATTAAGCAAGCACTGGTTTACAGAGAAAACTGATCAGACAGCATTTAGAAAAACGTGACTCAGGGTCTCGGGTGGCATAAATTGGTGGCAGCTCCTTGTAGTCAAAAGAGCTATACCAGACTGGTACACAAGTTGAAGGTCTGGTCCTCAAAATTCTCACTCCTAAAAATGTTTACAGCAAGAATAACTACACTGCCTGGCTAAGAATCCAGGTAAGGAAACGTGCAAAATGCTCACAGATTATCTGTACCGGAAATCCCTGCAGGCAGGTTTAAATGAGCTAGCTTGCTATTACACCCCAAGAAGTTTATTATGAGAAATTAGATTTTGTAGCGTTAGGAAAATACTACCATACAATTTGCAAACTCTTTGCCTAAATAAAAATATTCCAAGGGCTTCGATTTTTTTTTTGGAAGCTCTTAACTCACCTTTTCAGAAGAGGCTACTGATACTATGCTTTGCAGAGGTCAACTCTGCAGAAGCCCTGGACAAAAAAAGGAGTATTAATCCTAGAACAACAGAGAGCTCACTCACTACAGACAGAGTCTTTAGGCTTTTTTTCCTTTTTTTTTATCCTGTGGTGATTTCGCTGAACTGCTTAGTGTCAGTTATTGTCCCAGACTTGCCTCCGTGCCAGCTCAGAATTCAGCTGTACACCTCTTACAGCACAATCTGGCAGGGAAAAGGAGGTTATGAAGTTATCGGGAAAGAGGCACTCTGCAATGGCAGGGAGAGCGGCCTGATGGCCTATCAGCAGGCACTGCTCAGCACTTCACACGCCTAAAAATCAGATCTAGGCTGTTATTCTCTCCAGATATCACTTTTGCTTTGAAGTCTTAAGCAGAATATGAATGCGAAAATTAAGTGGTAGCCACTAAATCTGTGCAAGCATTTTAATTTCTGAAGCCTTATTTCAAAACTCCAGCTGTGAAGTGAAATGATGCTATGCTGACATCATATAAACATCATGATCTTAATTTAGACACTATCTAAAGCTCACAGAAATATCTACAGAGTTCAAGAGGCATTGGATCAGACCAAAGAGAAAAATTTCAAAGATGTTGAAACATCTAAATGAAAATGTAGACTGGGGCTTCAGTGGCAGTTGTGTGTCTGCTACAAACCCTGAAAGTGTCCAAATAGTTTAGGTATCCAAATATCTTACAAAAACTAGATTATCCTTACAGTTTACCCAAACACCACCAGCACCAGTTAACTGCCTTTGTCAGTACCAAAACTCAGGGTATGACAGCTCAACCTTGAGTTACTGGGACAGAGCTGCAAGAAGATTTTTGAGTCACCTAGCATTCTGTTTTTCAGTATTACAAATTAGAAATATAATTACAATTACAAAGAATGCAGGAGCAATATGAACACTCTAGTGTCTTTCTGACTGCAGTTCTATGATTCAAAGGAATCTAAGAAGATTGCAGTATTTTATATGAGACACAGGGGAAAACAAAACAAAGCAAAACACAGAAGCAAATAAATAGTAATCTAACAACAACAGCATTCAACAACCTGCTTTTCTTTTGTTTTAGCCAGCATCCCAGGATGCTATGTCACATTTCTGTAGTCTGTCTAGAGAAACCCATGAATAACCAAGATCCAAAGAGGAGAGACAACAATCCATCAGGGCTTGTACTTACATTATTCAGAGTGAAAAACACAAATGATTTTCTACTTCATTATATTCAACCGAAATATTTAGCACATGGCTGCAGTGATTTTCCTCCTCTTTCTCTTCCAGAAATAAGTTCACCTTCTTAAATAGATTTACATGCCTTCCTTCTATTGTTGTATCTGGCATTTCATTTCATACCTCAAACCATTATATGAATATGCTAAATCGAGAATCAGCTGGCGTTATGGAATTACTCTGATTTTGCAGCATGTGATTATAAAACTGAGTAGTTAATCAGATAGTGATTTCAGTATTGTTACTCTGATTTTCAATAACATGATTAACATCAATATCTAATCTAGTTTAAAATCTTAGCTCCTTCAAATCTAACAACACAGTCTATGACTAAGAAACTACAGTTTTCTGTTAGCAACACCCTGTAGTCTTCAACTCTGTCTTTCCTGCCCATTTTTTTTTTTTTTGGCTGTAACTTCATAAATCAAGATATTATTTCTAGCTGGTCTATTTTTATACTTACTTCCTTATTGGTACTCCTTGCTTCTCAAGGGCTCAAACTGGCAACATACTAAGGATCTATTACATAAAAGCACTGAAATACACCTTCAAGAATATAACAAATTCCATTTCCTGCTACAAGATTATTCAGGAGCCTGACAATAGGCAGGTATTTAAATGCTTTTTTGGATCACAGCCCTGAGGTTCAGTTCCTTACAGCACTGAGCCCTGTATGCTTCACTGAATTGCCTAAATTCACAATGACTTCAAACACAGGTTTCTCCCACACCTCTCCTTTTAAAAATTAACAAATCCTCCCTCACAAAGAATTCTTTATATGCTCCTGCACTTCTTTCTCAGTAGTGTGTTATTAACAGAAGCAACAGTTCTGCTAGAGGGGAGGTTTTTCTCACAATATTTTCCACCTGCTGGAACCCAAAAAGAATTTATAAATACATATGAAAGAATCCTCAAAAGTGATTTGTTTAATTTTCAACATTAGGGATTATCAGATAAATTTAGCTACATCTCTAATTCGGAAAACATCTCCTTATTGCCCTGTATGCTGGCACACTCATTTGTGGCTGGGATTGTGTGATGGGATGCTGTTTCCACATTCTCAGCCCTACCAGAATAACACCAAAGACCTTAAAATAGCTCAGTCTGCCTCAAACTACTTACTTTCCAGGAGTGCAGAATAGATCTTAAAAACTCAGAGAAAGTGTATTTGCTCCACCATGCACATAGAATCATTTAGGTTGGGAAAGACCTTTAAGATCATCAAGTCTAACCGTTAACCTAACACTGCCAAGTCACACGTAACACTAAAAAACTCAACCTGTCCCTCCTGCTCCTGCCCTTTGTAGGATCTCCCACCTGCTGCTGGTTCCCCAACTTAGAGAAGCTGGAAGTGAGTCACTGCATCTTGGTCCTCTCCAACTCATTCTTCTCTACCCAGCTATGTCCAGTTGCCCTGTCTACTGCCCAGTTCTCTGAACACCTCCCAGGTAACAGTTCTCCTCCAGGCAGTTCAAGTAGACACTAAACTTCCCACTTCTTTTTCCTTTACTGCTCTTAAATGGCTCTGCCTCTCTTAGAAAATGAGCTTGCCCTTTACCGGGGCTTACTCACCACCTCTGTTACAGTGGCTACTAGACTCCCAAGTCTAGTACACTTGAGAGAGTACCTCAAACACATTTCTCTAATCAGGAAGGCACATTACATTTACTTTGACTGTATTTATTCCTCATCTATGTTGCTCTGCACACATTTTAGCCAACATTTCCTGGCAGAACTAACTGATAGAAGAATCGCTTTCAAGCAATTGCTACAAAATATTCATGGAAAATGAACTAGAAACTTATAAACCTAATTCTCTGCAGTGAAAATCTGCTTCTAGCAGTTATAAAATCAAAACAGAAACCAGAAGAAGTCCTCTCTGAATTTCCTGTCAAACAGTAACTGAGGAACAGAGCTCCAGTCAGGAACAGAACATGACAAATACAACAGCAAACCATCCACTGGCCAATAACTATTTGTTGAAAATTGTAACCACATACTTCTGGAAGTCAAATAAACCTTAGATAGGTCTAAATTGCTTGTGGATATGCATAAAGTGCAGTCAGAATAGCTATTTGATGATTTATTTAGCTCTGTCTCCTGCAACAGAGAAAAATACCACACTGGAAACTTTAAAAGCATAAAAAGCATAAAATAATTATATTCTGCTTATCTGTATTTCAGTTTTTGTGTACACTTATTTTCTTAAATACTAATACAACAGGCTTAAAATAGAGGAAATCATATTCAAATCCAGTTCACCTGACTGCTCCATAAACTGGCTTCACCAGGGGTAGAGTCCTGCCTGACCAACCTAGTGGCATTCTAGGATGGTCTACTACCTCTGTAGACAAGGGAGAAGCTACGGGTGTCATCTATCTGGATTTCTGTAAGGGATTTGACACAGTCCCCCACAACATCCTTCTCTCTCAATTGGAGAGAGATGGATTTGATAGATGGACTGTTCTGTGGATGAGGAATTGGTTGGATAGTCACATCCAGAGGGTAATGGTCAAGAGCACAATGTCCAGATGGAGATTGGTGACAAGTGGTGTCCCTCAGGAGTCAGTACTGGGAACAGTACTGTTCAATATCTTCATCAATGACATGGACAGTGGGATTGAGTGTACCCTCAGAAAGTTTGCAGATGACACCAAGCTGAGTGGTGCAGTTGACGTGTCTGAGGGATGGGATGCCATCCAGAGGGGCCTGGACAAGCTCAAGAAGTGGGCCCACGTGAACCTCATGCACAAGGCCAAGTGCAAGATCCTGCACATGGGTTGGGGCAACCCCTGGTATCAGTACAGGCTGGGGGATGAAGGGATTGAGAGCAGCCCTGCAGAGAAGGACTTGGGTGTACTGGCAGATGAAAAACTGGGCATGAGCTGGCAATGTGTGCTCTCAGCCCAGAAAGTCAACTGTATCATCGGCTGCATCAAGAGAAGCGTGGCCAGCAGTTTGAGGGAGGTGATTCTGCCCCTCTGCTCTGCTCTGGTGAGACCCCACCTGGAGTACTGCATCCAGCTCTGGGGTCCTCACTACAGGAAAGACAAGGACCTATTAGAGTGGGTCCAGAGGAGGGCCACAAAAATGATCACACCTCTCCTATGAGGACAGGCTGAGAGAGTTGGGGTTGTTCAGCCTGGAGAAGAGAAGGCTCCAGGGAGATGTTATTGCAGCCTTTCAGCACTTAAAGAGGGCTTATAAGAAAGATGGGGACGGACTTTTTAGTAGGGTCTGCTGTGATAGGACAAGGGGTAATGGTTTTAAACTAAAAGAGGGTAGATTTAGACTAGATATAAGGAAGACATTTTTTACAATGAGGGTGGTGAAACACTGGAACAGGCTGCCCAGAGAGGTGGTAGATGCCCCATCCCTGGAAACATTCAAGGTCAGGTTGGCTGGGGCTCTGAGCAACCTGATCTAGTTGAAGATGTCCCTGCTCATTGCAGGGGGGTTTGGACTAGATGACCTTCAAAGGTCCCTTCCAACCCAAACTACTCAATGATTCTATGATTCTCCTCTCTCTCTTTGTAGGTCAAATGCCCAGTTCATTGTATGTGCAGTGGTAGATGCATGCATTAACTTCTTCCTCACGCAGCTACTTTATTCCTACAGTGTCTCAAAGATCATTTGTTTGTTTGTAAATCAGTTTATTTTTACTGTGGAATGTAAAAGAAGTTGTGAACATATGCATAGATTGCTGTGGTTAGCTATTTTAATAAGTACTGTATTGACATGAAGAACGGAAAACCTTAGCTCTGCAGTACAACAGTTATAGCTGGATGTAAGACATGTAGACGAGTTGATACTGATATAAAAATGGTCATTTGGAAACAATACATAACCAACACTTTAAATGTGTTCAGTATGAGTACCTCAATCAAGAAGAATGGAATCTGTTAAAGAGATGCTATCTTTTACTGTTCCAGAAAATTTACATGAAAAAAATGAAATTATCTGAGTTTTATCAATCCCCTTGCCAGTGCTACAAAATTAAGCCTGTTTGTTGATTTAAATAAAAAACTAATCCAATTTTAAAAAAAACCTAAACCAACAAACCCAAAGTCTTGAGTTTTTCTATGATGTAATTCTAATGAAAATAAAGTTCTGGGGGATATTTTATCTTCATAATTTTCTGTTTCTTCAATAGTACTTTTTTTAAAAAAAACCCCAGTTCTACTAGATATAGTATATTGAATTAATCAAATAATCCAATTAAGGGTTCCTTTGAACTAGTATAGCTATAAATGGAACTAACTCCTGCATAAGCAAAATATTTTTAACCAATACTTTATATTTATTGAGAATGTATCTTAAAAACATTGCAGCAAAAATTGTTAATAAAATTAGGATGTAAAAAAACCTGATGCAGTAAAAAAATTCTATGTTTTTAACTGATTTCATAAAAAATGAAAACAGGAGGGCAACAAGTTTTTAAACTGACTAATTATATTGGGTGGCTCAGAAAGACAATAGCAAAGAGAACAAAAGTTATTTTTATTTGTATCTGTAGAAGAAATTATATCTAATCCAACAATACTATTCGCAGTTGATTCATTATTTTTGCACACTTGAGAACATTGGCAGTATGTGATTTGCACATGATTTTGCATGAAATGCAATTTTTTTTCACATTGTTTTGCATAGGGAAAAGTCCTTATTTTTATAGGCTACACAGGACCTTCAGTCTGGTACACAGCTATGTTAAACCCCTGAATGAACTTTCCCTCTGCCTACTATCTCAAAATTACATTATATTCAGAGTGAATATAAGATTAATCTTATTGTGTTTTATGATTTAATTTTAAGAAACTAAGTAAAATTAACTGCAATTAATATACAATCATAGAAAAAATACTCATCAAATCTCACATTATGATGGACTTACCATCTTGCATATCTAGGGTTTTTTATTACCTTTCACCAACATTCAAAGTATTACACTAAACTGAATGCTTAGAGAGAAATCACCTGTGAAATCTGATGACAGGTTATGGCTACTGTGGGAACATTTTCATTACCAGACTTTTGAGTACTTAATATCACACTTCAATGGTAAATGATTATCTTTTATGTCTAATTTCACTTTGATTTTATTTTTAAAAAAGATTATTTTTAAGAGCTATAAAAGGATAGCTCTAAACCCCTGACATTTTCTGTGGCATATTAATGATATTTCCAGTTTTAGAAGAAAATCCTGTTCTGAGAGCCCAGCTCAACACAGCAATTCACTCCCTGAGACCAGCAAGGGATTCAGCTTGCCTCTTACCACTAGAGCTGTAGGTTAAAACTAGCTTTATGGCAGGCAAATTTACAAGGGACTTCCTGACCACTGCACTCTGTTCTCTTTAATGCACTACAAAATCAAGCTAAATCGAATGCTTGGATTTAGCAGTGGGACTTTATGTGCTTTTTTTTTTAACTCCATACAGTTTGTCAAGGAAAATTTTCTACTTATTTTAGGTATTGCAATTTACATCTAACTTAGTCCTGTTTGGGGGTGGGAGGAGGGAAGGCCATGCCCCACTTAATTTCTATTTTAAGGCTAATATGCAGGCCTATACAGGAATTAAGTGGCACACAGTCCTTAGCTGTTCCTCTGCCTTTGGATGAATTTTATCCATCATGAACATCCCAAGCAAACAATACTAATAACTACATATATATATAGTGAGACATATCTAAGTGCTCTTGACAAGCTCTGCTCTTGACAGCTTGCACTTATGGGAAAAATTGAAGAGTTCAGTGTAGAGATTTCAGTGGAACGAAACTTTGTGTGGGAGTTGTTATGCTGTGTGGTTTCAAACTGCTTCAAGTAAAAAAAAAAATATATATTCAGTTTCCAATTTGGGTCTCATCTGGTAAAAATTTCAAACCACTTTTGGATTAAAGACCTGATCCAAAGAATGCTTAGTATATAACAGTGAAGTATTTTTCAGAAAGGAGGATTGAAATTCAGCATAACCTATTTTCTTCCTCCTTTCAGATGGGTGACGAATTGCTATGGATAGCCAAATGCTCACACTTTCATGTTCTTTGACCCAGCTGAGGCTTGGCTTTAGTCAATGCAAAGTAGAATAGCTTCAGTAAAATGAAGAGAATGTTCCTTTCGCCTTTGATTACTTCAGGGTACCATACTCATTTGGAAGAAGTGAGTTAACTTCCCTCAGGCACAAGAGAGAATTAGTTTCTGGGAGGCTTTGATTTATTAATGTGCTAAGCCCTGAACTCTTGGGTAAAAGGCCAGCACTGTTGACATATCAACTTCAGTACTTTGAGCAGAACCTGAATTTTATGTGATTTAAGAAAGCCAAGCAAGTTGGCTTGCAGATGAGACTGCCACAGAGAGGTCTTGCAAATCTCAGCAGGGCTTTCCTGACATGAAGAATAGCACTTAGGTTACTCACATTTTATCAAAACAGTTTTGTAAATATGCCCTATGTTCTGGCAAAGCTTCAAATTCGTATCTACAGGGCATGTAAATTGCTTTGGCTTCACTAACAAGCTGATTCTGAGCTGTGAGTCTGGGTCCAAAACTGCATTAATTTAAAAAAAGTTTTAGACTTAAATGTTGACCCCATTCAAGTCAAAGACAACACACTCTGTGACCTTAAGTTACAAAAAATTAATTCAAAAATAAAGCCTGTTCATTCTAGTGTGAATCCAAAAAAAAGATCTTAGAAGGAAAGCAATTTAATGGTGAAAGCAGAAAGGGTGAAAAAATACTGTCTCTTCTTACAGAAAAAAAAAAGGGGGGGAGTTAGAAAGATTTCTATAACTTTTCAGTACTTTACTCAGAAAGCATATTTTTATTGGCATCCCTGGAAAATTCATCTTCGGGTAAAACCAAGCAAAATTATTGCAGATAATACTTTAGCCCCCAAATATTTGAGCAAGAACATGTGAAAACACTATGTTCTAAAGAAAACCTCACTGTAGATTTAATTATCATCTTTGCTAGAATATGGAACTTATAATAATAGGATGTTCAATGAGTCATTGTAGACAAACTAAAGAAACGAAGAGAAATTTAAAAAAAAAATCATGGTGATTATGAGAGATGAAGGCAAAATACTCCTTGATTATTCTGAAACATTTTACTACATTCAGAATTTAATAGGAAATGCAAATTTTCCCATAATACTTCCTGTCCTCTACTGCCAAGCCCATGAGGCATCTCATATGCTTTGATTCCAACACAAAATTTCAATGTAGGATGTGTACACTGAAGTCTTCTTGGTAATGTTTAGGAGCATTAAGATTTTTAGGAGTGTTTATTTGCTGTTTCATGGATATTTCAATAGGAAGAATATGTCTGTGATTGCACTCTTGATGAAGCCTTTTATTTAAATCTCCTTACCTGCCATGGAAAGATAAAAAGACACTGTGTAGAGATTGCGGCTGTATTGGGCATAGCTCCCACAGGGGAAATTACCCTTTAATAGTGTTAAGCTCGATGGTGTGTGAATGGTTATGTGGTACTTGAAGTGAATGAACCAATTCATCTTTCAGATTAGGACCACATGCCTGTAAGTGATAAGTGCTTTGTCTCAAAAGAAAAAAAGAGAACACAACAACATAAAAATATTTTTCTGTCACATTTACTACCACCTGATATTAAACTAACTTCTAGAAAGGGTACAGTAGAATAAGTTAAATAAATCAATGAAGAAAATTTCTTTGCTTATTTCCAATCAAGCTGTATTCTAAATATTAACATTATTCACAACAACAACAAAAAAGACTAATTAATATACAGGGAGGGAACTATTTTTCTTACTTGGAATGACAGAAGATAAACAATAAATAGTCCTGAGTCAAACTTGAATTCATTAGATATTTCACCCTAATCTTGTTTTGAACAAATAACAAAACCACATTCCTTTCATTTGTTACTTTTCCAACTGGGTTTCATGGTAGGCAAAACAGTACTTAAATATGAGAGAGCCAGTGAAATTCTGACATAGACAATGTGTTGCATTCCAGTAAAACCAATGAAGAGTCCACAGCATTTTATTAAATATATTAATCTGAAAATTCTGAAGTCATTCTGAGAAGTGTCTTTTCTTGGCAGATAAACTAAAGATAACAGGAAAGATCAGTAATTTTCATATCCAACTACAAACAGAGTCAAATATTGAAGATGATATTTTTATTTTGTGGAGTTAGAGATGGCTACTGCATTAATGCACTGCTGGAGATACAAGAAGAAGATGAAATGTTTGGAATAGATAAGATACAAGCTGAATCAACATCAAAAGACTGAAAGTCAGGAAACTACCAATATTGTCAATATCTACCCACTGTGTATGATGCATGACAGATTTTATCCATTTCAGGACTATATCACTAGGTCAATACTTTGCAGCCAAAGATGTCAACCCTCCTGATTACCCTTGAAGAGACCATTGTTTAGCAAAAAGATTGCAAGGTCTTCTGCAAAATCCCAGAAGTAAAATTTCAAAATTCTATCCCAGCTGAAAGAATATATTGTAAAGTTATCTGACAAGTTCCTAGCAGACAACACAAACTTCCAGATTCAACCAGATGCTTCACATTTTGTAAGTAAGTTATTTGGAGAAATGGGACTCACTGAAGCAGTACAGAATTTTCTTCCTGAAGCAATATCTGGACACATCATCACATTTTTTCAGTGGTGGTCATATGCTATATTAATTTCCACTAACAGCAGAGCAATAGCAATAAAATACAAATATTATACTAGTAGCAGTAAGACTGAGCTTGATCTTCAGATTGGAGGGTTTTGGTTATTTTAGAGTGAAAGCAATTTGACACAAATGTATTTTACATGTTGAATGGTTGATTTGTTCTCTCTCCACTCATAGAGATACTTTTCCCTTGCCCAAAATCTGAGAATGTAAGTACTTAAAATAATTTTGATGCTTGAAAGAAATCTCAGAAATGAATGCATTAGTATACATGACAAAAGAGAACAACTTTTATAAAAAGCATGCCTCTTCCATAAATTCATTTGCTACACTGAATAGTCGCGATTGCTTGTATTTCAGTAACATCTCGGCAGCATGTGGTAAAGGTGCTTGTCATTCATTTCCAAACTGTAAACTAGGTTCATGCTTAGCTCTGTGTGCTAATACCATTTGCCTTTTTTTGACTGGTCTTTTTTCAGTGGCTATCAGTTAAGAGCTAAAATCTTTTGTTCTGTCCATGAAAAATGCTTATAAGTTGCTTATTAGATGCAATATTTTCCCTTAGAGAAATAGTTAACTGATATTAAACTCCACCAAATTATCTTCATATTATAAATTTGGTGTCTGAAAATTAATAAGACTTATCTAGAGTGATATTCTCAATTTACCACAAAAAGGAGTCAGGGGAATGATCAAAAGCAGGACATTTGATCATGTTGCTTTTATAAACTCCCTCAAGACCTCAGTGCTTCTTTCACCTCACTGGCGCTGGCAGAAAGTTTACTTTGTTAATGCGGATCACTGGAATAGAATTCCTTGACACAGACCCTAGTCTTCCAGCTGCTACTCTAGCCCTTGTAGGTAAAAGTGAAGGTACTTTCTTATTCTTTCACCACCAGGATACTGGACAGTACTAGAGAATCTTGGTGTCAAAGATGTAAATGTCTTTAAATTGTTCTTTCTTAACCATTTTCTTGAAATCACCTCTAACACAGGCTTAAGTTACAAGAGGGAAAAAAAATAAATTAAAAGCCAACAACACATTTGCAAAAGCTCTATAAGGGCAGAACTGACAAAAAAAGAAGATAATCACTCCATCTTTGCATTGCAGAAACACATCCCAGATGCATCTCCCTCCCAGGATTCATAGGACAAACTATAAATGACTGCTTAACCTGTGGGTTTAGAGGCTCAGTTCTATTTCCTATTCAGTGTCCTCAGACCACATTCAGAGAAAAGAGCTGTTGGGCTGGGGAAGGATACTGTTTATCCCTGATATAGCCCCCTGATCCTTGGGGGTCCCTCTGAGGTTGCTAGATATTATCATTCCCCTTTCTCGCTTCCTTCCCCTTTCTCGCTTCCTTCCCCTTTCTTCTAAGGACATATTTATTTGTAAGTCCATCAGGAATTTCAGTCTGTTGTCAACCATATTGCTGGCTGCTGCCTTCTGCTTTGTAAATATTAATATTGGTTGGACATCTGCTCAAGTGCAAAATAGTCTTTTAGCCACCGGGTCTGTGTTTGGCAAGGCCCTAATCAGAGTTTTAGGCAACGGGAAGCTGAATCTCTTTCCACCCAGATAAGCAATGCTGTTCTTTGAACCACTCACATTTCGTTTTTCCTGAATTAGTTGTAACTTCTCAGCTGTCAGATGTGGCTCCCTATGTGGCCACATAAATGCTTGTGCCAGAACAAAAGGCATCAGAGGGATGGGAAAGAATATTCAAGCAAAGGCACTGCACTTCTCACTGATGGCTTATGACAATTTGAAACATACATGAAGCAATTACTTGCCCTCTTGTGACACACACATACATTAAATATATTGACTTAGTAATGTCCTCATCAAATTTAGTTTACTTTCAATAAAAGTATACATGGAATGTAAAAAATGCCATCTCAAATAAGGTCTACCAGTCAGAAACATATTTCAGTGGGACCAAGATCACTGCTTCTGTCTTAGAATTTCCAACATAAGTTAAAGCAGAGGGACAGTGATTAACACAGCAATTTCAGGAATCTTTGTTTTGATACTTTCTTTTAAGAAAAGTTCATTTGCAACTCATTGGTAAGAACTCTTCTCTTTGGGGCCTGTCAGTGACTGTCTTGGTTACTTTGTTCTAACAGTATGGGCAACAGGAAAAAAACCCAAACAATAAAAAAGAGACAGAATCAACCATCACCGTTGTGGCTTGCTTCTCCATTCAATTTCAGATACTAAACCAAAATTTTTCCTTGATAGTTTTTATTTCTGTTTGTCTAGTATCATTTCGCATTACTTTGCTTCGTCAATTACTTTGTCAATCCCTTTAGATAAAATGTGTAATCTTCATTTCTTCTTTCCAGCTCTTTTGGTTTTACAGGTTTCTTTCTGACTGGCATGCAAAATAAATTAATATTAATGTGAATTTACAGAACGTGTATAAAACATGCTAGCAGAAAGTTGTCAAAAAACCATGCACTGGCTTTGGCATTAGAAGAAGTCTCACATTAAAGAAATATTTCAGATACCAGCAATCTTGGCAGGCTTACATGATACTTATGATAGCACTTTAGGCAATAAGCAAGTGCAAAACAATTGGAAATGCACACTTGGATCAAGTCTGCATTTTACTTTTGATTACTGAGAACTAGCAGTGAATTATATGAACTGGGTAAGAGTCCACAGTGAATTATTCTAACAGTTCAAGCACTAAGAGGGAAGCAATTCAGAATATACTCAGATTATATTTGTATAGTTTTATGCCTTTCCTCGCTGGTCCCAGGGATAATAGAAATGTCTCAAACTGCAAGAATTCTGTGAAAAGACTAGAAAGCTTTGCTGAAAGCTTTCCCTAAGTAACAGTGATGGTCATCAATGAGGTCTTTCTCACTTCTGTGTACATAGCAAGAAGTACATTTCAGACTAACATAACTCTAGCAGTGCCATTCATCTGTTTTATCATTAAGGTGTGGTACATGAAAACCAAAGTAAAACAATATGAAATTAATGGGGCATTGCATCCTAGACTATGTAAACACATACCGATAATAAGGCACTATCTTTAGATCCAAATTCCTAGATCAGCCTTATGGAACATACAAAGCATTTGCTCTGAGTAAATAGCTTCAGAAAATATGAAAACGTACGCAGAAAACCAATCTTATTTATATGGTATATATTTAAGTAAAATAAAAATTATTGAATATGTAAAGGATAATGAATTCACTCTGTACACAACATCTTGTCCTCTGCAAAAAGCAAAATAGTTTGCAAATCATTTGCATGTAAAAATATTATATATCCATACAAACAAAATATTATGACTATACGACATTGTCCTAGGAAGACAATTAACTCTATCCCAGCTGAGACCAGGACAGACATAGACCCACAAAGAGATAAAAAAACCCTGAAGGTTGAATTCATTAAATGAATTCTTCTTGGGAAACAGTGCAACCACATAGATTACAGCTACAGTATAGTAAAGACAAGGTGAAGTTCTTAACAGAAATCCTGAGTATCTGCAGAACAAACTACATTTTTCACAAGACAGAACCAACAGCATTTAAGGAACAGGACTACACTGGTCACACTTAGAAAGTCAAAACATACAGGGATGTCTAACACAAATATTTGAAATATTGCAAAATTTCTTCAGACGCTTCTTCAAGATATTACTTGCAGATAAAAGTGATGTTATGTATCTTGAAATAACCTAAATGTTTCCTCATTACTTAATCCTATAAAAGTAATAAAAAGGAGTCTAAAAAGGATTTACTGCTACTACTGAGGTGGTTGTTGTTATTAATATTCATTTTATTTCCCTTGCAGACTATATGTTCTAGTAATAGGCTACATTGTGCATAATGTAGTTGGGCTGCATGATCATGAATTAATAGATGACCTTTGCCCTGAACAGGTTAAAGTCTAAGAACAAGACAAGAAACAACAGATGGGAAGAGACAGACAGATGGGAAAATACCAAAAAATGCAGTATTGGTCAGCACGATAGGCTGGTTGTCTCAGACCTCCAGCTGTCTAATCTTTTGTCAAAATTTATACGAGCAGCACAAAACCAGAGAGTTTTAAGGAGGGTTTTGAAGGATAATAACACAATAGCTTTGCAGATGTTAGGGGCATCTTCTCCCTCAAGTAAGAAGCAGCATCAGAGGTGACATGAATGTGAGCAATAGAGAAAGTCACCATGGTCTGGTTGGGGCTAAGAGTTACCAATACAACAGCAAACGATATGGGCTAGGTGAGGATACGCAACTGAAGGCCTTTAGTGTGAGGACAAGCAACCCACATCTGAAATAAAAATGAGAGATTTAATGCAGGGACTGAGAAACAAGGGTCAAAGCAATAAACTACAAAAATGAGGTTTTTTAACACCACAAAGCAGATGCTCTGGGAGCAGATAAAGTAGTATTTTCCACAGCTAGGTACTTAAGGTCTGGATGGAAGGGGTGGAAAACAAAGACCCTTCTTAGAAATAAATATAATTTAATTCTTCCTATTTCTAAGTAAGCCCATTTAAGGCTTAAAATCCACATCATTGCTTTTATTATAAACAAAAGGGCCCAGAAGCAACTTCCATCCAAACACAAGACCCTGCTTCTTCAGTGTATCTGAATTTGATTTGGAAATAACTGAAGATATCATTTGCCAGAATACTTTCCTCTGTCCTTCGTTAAGTAGCTACATAGGTCTATGGAGCAGGTCCTGGTTGACTGTTCCATGCTTTCCTCAAGAATTCCTACAACACTTTCTTGCCTCACCCTAGTTCTTCCCAATGAATACCTCCCATCTTCTTGCAGCAGAACTCAAGGGATAAACAGCACCAGACCTGTTTTGAGCAACTTTAGGTTTGTAAAATTGGTCCTACAGAAATGATATACCCTCCTTGATTCAAATTTGCTTATGTGTTCAACATGATGTGTAATTTGTTAGTGGAGACATCTTGCCTGCAATATTTATTTATTCCTTAAATCCCTCATCCCTTACAGAAATATTTTCTGTAAGGTCACTGCTAGTTGCATCCAATAGTTGCATTTACATGTGACATTTCCATCCCTGACCAAACAACAAAGACTCTGATTACTAGCCCAGGTGAAACTAGCATTAGAAAGAGTAAGAAGATTTCATCCTCCTCTTATTCCAAATGTTTTAGATATTTATCAGGAAACACAATCAATATGCATAACTGAGATCTTTAATCACTTACTACAGTTTGCAATGAATAAATTATGCTCAGCTCAGACTAAAATGTGTTTGTTTAAACTCATTCTTTCTTGAAATATTAACTATATTTGCAAAGTTTTTAAATAATAAAAATGTTAAATAATAAAACATGGACTGATTTTCTACCATCCTGCAAATTGAATACCAAATGAGTACAGAAGGCTATCTAAGAAGGGTGACAGCGTTCTTTAGTGAAAATTTCACTTCTTTCTTACATTATTCTTAGAATTTTTTTTTAATAAAATATACCAAATCTTGAGACATTCACAAAACATGTCTCAGCAGTACTGAAATATAGCTACTATTAGTCAATATCTAATTTAGCCCTAATGGAGGCAAAGAAAACAACAGAAAAAGCCCTACAAGAAAAAGCATGAGAATTACAGAGGAGAAATACACATTTATTTACACATTTCACAATAATCCTACGTTCCAGTAAATTTTCTGAAGAATGTTTCAATTACGAGCTGAGTGGCTTTTGTAGCTTTGCATAGCAACAAAATGAATGAGAGCAGGAAGGAAAAATACATTAAAAATTATCTTGGGAGAGTGAACAGACAGTACTATTGAAAATTTTTACATCAAATTTCAATTGCCAAACAAACCTGTGCAATTTTCATTTTATCATAGTAACCTACCTTAAAACATTACACAGAAAATAATAACCTTATTCTGATTATCACTAACAGTTCTACCTCAGTTTGACCAAAGGCACAGTCAATAATTGTTTTACTAGAGTTTCCTTAAAGCTAAACTAATTTATGTTCTCTCATTTTCTTTTCCCACCTTTGACAGGCTCAACAGACCAGCAGATGGAATAATTACTTTGGAATATTATCACCAAAAAAAAAAAAAAAGTCACTGAGTTAGAAAAGCAGCATTTGATGCTTTTTAGTAAGTGAATCATTTATAATGAATATAATCTTATTTTGTATTAACTGGCATTTTCATTGCATTCATGTAAAAGCTATCATATCTTAGCTGTACAAAACACTAAAATGCACAAAAAGTGAAAATTAAGAAAAAGATAAATGGCAGTTGATATGGAAATACATCTTTCTTCTAATAGCCATAAGGCTTGGGAATATTTACTCTTTCAGAAAACAAGACTCATTTGTTGTCTTACAGATGTCGACATGGGTTTGCAGTAACAGTTGCGGTTCTGCATTTGGAAGTTTCCAACAGCAATCCAAACTGAAACCTGCTTCTGATGACAGCCGAGATGGTGCTTCTTTTCTGTTACCATGAAGGGCTGACAAAAAAGACCAGTATATGTGCATAAGGACTGTCAGGGGCCAATGATGTAACTTTAGTGACTCAGATTTCCAAGTGAAAACTGTACAGTTGTTAATCAGGGAAAGGGCAATGTGCAGCCTTTCTTCTCAATCTTTGTATTCCCTCAAACGGAACCCAGGATCAAAATACGCCTCTCTTGTTACATTCATTGGTCCCAGGCTTCTTATAGTGAATTTTTTTTTCCTACGTACTTGTTTCTCCTACTATTACTATTTTGATTCCCCTATATGCTACCTTCATTTAAGCAAGCTTTACCAATGATAGTACATCTTTCCTATTCAGCTGCACATTGAGCTTTCAAATACAAGAAGGCAGTTACCCTGAACAAATTGTTTCTGTGTCTGAAAATGTAATCTTTTTCTGCTTTTCAATGTCAATATGAAAGCCAGGGTGCTTCTGTCTCGGTGCCTGAGTTTCTCCATCTGTAAAATGTGTCGTCCCTTCTGTAAAATGCTTCAAGATCTACAGCTGAAAATATTATATGACAATTGGATACCAATAATATACTAGAATAAATCCCACTGATTTCTTGCAAAATAAATTCCAAATTTATTTTGGGGTTACAAAATAATGTACAGCTGGGGCAAGAGAAAGTAAAATTAAGATCATAAACTAGGTAATAGGTTTATCTGTAGAAGAGATCCCTCTCGTACATTCTTACTAGTATTTCTGGTCTGCTAAAGCATGGTATGCCACAGTATTACTGTGGCTTGACAAATTTAGGAAAGCAAAGGAAGTAAAAGTCCTTAGTGGAAAAGATGAATGAAAATCCAGTGATTGCAATGTTGGTACTTCTGGCTGGTTCAGGTTGACTTTTGTCTGAATTTCACTCTGCAGTCAAAAGTTTATGAAATTATCCCTTCCTATTTGTTACACTTAAAGAGTGTAAACAAAGGTGGAAAAGAGGAAGAAAAATGTGTTGATATAGAGTCCTACATTATCCACACAAGATATTGTAACTAACTTACACGCTTAAGATCTAGCTTTCGTGTAATCCTTAGTATGCAGGAATGGCAGAGCTTCAGAGCTGCCTGTATTCCAGGCAAGGTCACAGACGGAAGGTGAACACTGGCAGGGACTTTTATTGACAGAACAAAAGCTTTGAGATTCCCTTTGAAAGAGACTGTCTGCATTTAAAACAAAACAAAACAAAACAAAAAAGGAAATGTGCAGAGAGAGCTCCCTTTCCTAACATATCCTTCCATTTCCCCACAGCCAAGATCAGGGGCTTCACAAACTGGGAACGGTGACTGCAATACGGTGATATTTCATTATTCTAGCTGGATGTGTTCTTTACAATTATACTAACACAAAACAAGAAGCACAATCTTGGCTATATGTTCTATTTCTTTAGAGAAAAACTTTAAACTGGATTCTTTAACCCAATCATAAAATGCTTTCCGACACAAATACCACCAACTGTTCCTTGTATAAAGAACAAAATAAAATAAAAAGAAAGACTATTCTTCACAGTAAACTTAATAGCTTCTTTGACTTTACTTTTCAACCTTCTGTCACTGATATTGTTTGTTTATCCTCCTCAACAGATGTTCATAATAAAAAAACAGAAAGCACAGGTATTTGTAATATTTAATCATAGTGAAGGTATTGCATCTTTTAAAATATATAAGGGTCTAGAGCAGAATTGGTTCTTCTCTTGCTCAGGGTGGTTTTTGACTTTTGTATCTTATTTTAAGACATAAGTTTTTCCATTTCTGCAAGTAGGATGATTGTTGTATTTTTATACAATAATGTAAAGAAAGTGGGGAAATCCACATAAGTAAAAAAAAAGAATTCAAAGTTATGAAATTAATTTCCAGTGCTTTTGGAAATCACCTATTTTTCTTCTTAAAATTACTTTTTCTAGAAAAAAAAGAATAATTTAAATCCATGTGTTTAACAGATTTTAGCTTTTGATGAAACACATATTTTTCACTGAAAAAGTATTTCAGCAGATTTTTCTGAACACCACCAGTGCTATAACTATATCCTCCACATCTTACATCACCCTATGTCTGTGACACAACTGAACCAATAGTTCCACAGATCACTTTTGATATTTGTCTGAAGCTATTTCATGTCTTTATATGAAAGAATAAAAGGGAGAAAGGGACAAAGAATAGGAATAATTTTAATAGGTATGGTAAAGTAATTAGACTAAGAGTATCTCTGGATTATGCAGTATCTATGGATAATGCAGGTGCAGTACTAAAAATTTAGATCTAGAAATACATTTTTACTAATGGCAAGACATTATATAATATATCCATATAACACAAAAAATGCCACTTTATTCCTCAGCCAGTGGAGGCAGGCAATTATTTTACAATCATCATCTCCTTTGCTTCCTACTGCTATTGTTGAGCTCAATAACAAGACTTTCAGTTCTGGCACATTCATATGGATACATTTCTCATAGCATGGCTCAGATTCTGAAGGGAGTTACCCCACTGTGACAAGTGAATCCAGCTTCACCTTAGCAGCGCTGATGAAGGTGCTCCCATCTTTCACCATGCTTACAACAGAACACAAGTTAGGTTCAGTGAACTCATCTCTTTTATTCTTATACATTATCCTGAACATGTGCAAGAGAGACACACTCCTATATTCGGCAGTGTTACAGCTGGACATGCAGGTTCACAGCTCCTCTTCTTTTTAGCACCTTCTAAACCCCCTTGGTTTCCCAAAACTCAGAAATCTTTTCACCATCATCATCAAACGGCAGCATTAGGATTTTGTTCTGTATTGGAACCATTGTGTTGCTCTAGCAGTTCATTTTTTATAGTTTGTGTATTTAGATATGTTTTTTAAAACATAGTTGCTAGGAAAGGATTCATCATTTTTAGATGATGAATTATTTTCTGCCTTGTGGAACAACCTCAGTAGGCGGTCCAGGCACACGCATACAGAAACCTAAATGCCTGGAAAGGGGGAAAACTCTGCTAGAGACTGCAAGTGTTTCCAGAGTGAAGTGAGAGCTGAGTCAGGTTTCTTAGGATGACATTTTGGACCTGGCTGTCTGACTTCCAGCATATATACCTAAATCTTCTTTTTTTGATGTGGCTTTCACTTTTCCCCTAAGCTGGAACACAGCTTAGAGATATTTGCTACTCTCCTGTCATGTAAGCAATGAAAAATTTCAAGGTTTCCCCCCCCTCATGTTTCTTTGATAAAGACTTTGCTAAGCACGTTAAGCATTTTGGTTTAACAGAAATACAAACAAAAGCTTATGACTGGGAAGCGAATGAGTGAAAGAGGTTTGGAAATGGTGGTATAGACAGTAGCTGATCAGACGCAAAGCTAACAAGAGTAATATGGGATGAAATCCATCGCAAAGTCCTGCTTTAACTGGGACATAAATATCCACAAGAATGTGCCGTGCTCCTTTCCCGCCCTGCCTCCCACCGCAGATTCCTACCATCACTTGGTGGTGCCTGCCCATCCCTGCTTCGAAGCATCTGCGTAGGAAAACGGGCACCTGCCTCCCGCAAAGAGGTCCACCGCAGCGCTGACCGCGTGGGCAGCAGGGCCGGGTGTCCCGCTCGCCGTGTTCAACAGGGGCTGGGTGTCCGAACACTTGCCCAGCCTGGGTGTCAGGGCAGGGTCACCCAAGGGGAGAGCCCTCCCAGGGGAGAGCTGGGAGCCAACGCTCCCTCAGGAGGAGCATCGGCGCTGACCTTCGAGACGTGCTGCAATCCTGCTTCCCCCTTGTTTCTGCTCAGGGACACAAGCTAGTCAGCCATTTCAGTTATGTCTATTGGTTTTACTTGAGCTTTTCTTCCAAAATAAATGAAACTCTTGCGTGCATCAAGGAACACCCCGAGAATGGGCGCAATTTGTAGGGGAGCAAATATTGCCTGATGTGCAAGATTTCAGACGTAAGAAACAGTGATAGCCACTGAATGGCAGTCCGCAGCATTAAACTAACCCCTTCTGTGAGCAGCATGTCTTTTCAGGATTAACAATTTATGAAGTTAATGCACATCTAAGTATGCAGCTGTCCTTTTCTATTTTTAATAACCAAAAAGAAAATGTCATCAAGTAAAGGGGAAAAAACCTGCTTCTCAGTTGGGACTGTATATAAAAGAGTGGCAGCATTATTCTCTGTGCTGTAAAACGGTACTAACCAGTTTCATCATGGAGCTTAAAAATACTAGATAGACCTAAAAATTTAAACTCTCTTCATTTTCTCTTCATGTTATTATTAAAGTGTTCTTCAAATTAACTTATTTTAACTGTGGTCAGAAAATGAATATGACCTTGTGTGTGGTTTAGTATAAACAAGCATTAAACAAAGCTACTCTAGATATTCCAGGATTTCACTGAATTTTTTTACAGTTTTACTCAAGAATTAATATAAACAATGCCTTACTTTCCTTAGCTATTTAAGTATGAAGAATCCTTAAATGCTTTGCAAAATTATAGTCGTGAAGGAAAAACTTTCAGTGTTTAATTGCAGCAGTCCTCTGAGTGGGCTTTGTGTAAGTATGTATTTTTTTCTACTTGCCATGGGTTTCTTGGACTTTGGTGATGGGTGTGCTATAAATACTTTGATAGGAATAGAATCTGCAGCTGCATGAAAAGATGAATTCTGAGCAATAAATATTTTGCTAAGACATCAGTACAACTCCTCACTCATTTGAGGAGTATTGTGAAACTTGTGCAGCAATGATCTGCAAAGAGCCAGACAAGAAGAGGACTGATACAGGGTCTGATACTAAGGTGGAAGGTGAAGATGCACTGAAAATTGAATTGTTGAGGTAGAGAAAAGTGACGAGTGTTTTTTGTTAGGAATCATTCTTGAGATGAGTCTCATTTAATATTTGTGGTAATGACCTTTGCACAGAAGCATGCTGCTAAAATGTTGTGTTGACACAAAGCTGTAAGGTATTACCATTACAAGGGAAGGTCAGGATATTATACCAGAGAAATGAAGTGATGCCAAAGACGAAAATGACAGAAACAGGATGAAAAGTAATGGTACAAAAGGCATCTTGGACATTATTAACAAGAATTTCTTCTTTAAGCATCTGAGTGGAAACAAAAGGAGAGCAAAGAATTGGTTGTGCTAATTGATCACAGTTCCTCTGAACAAAGTAATACAGTCATGTCCTGGTTTCAGCTGGGATGTAGTTAACTGTCTTCCTAGTAGCTGGTGCAGTGCTATGTTTTGAGTTCAGTATGTGAAGAATGTTGATAACACTGATGTTTTCACTTGTTGCTCAGTAGTGTTTAGACTAGAGTCAAGGATTTTTCAGCTTCTCATGCCCAGCCAGGGCACCTGACCCAAACTGGCCAACAGTGTATTCCATACCATGGGACGTCCCATCTAGTTTAGGAACTGGGAAGTGGGGGGGCAGGGATTCGCC
Organism: Haliaeetus albicilla; assembly: GCF_947461875.1. Classification (NCBI taxonomy): domain Eukaryota; kingdom Metazoa; phylum Chordata; class Aves; order Accipitriformes; family Accipitridae; genus Haliaeetus; species Haliaeetus albicilla. The sequence continues at coordinate 57,557,993 of NC_091483.1, read as the reverse complement.
GCTCGGGGACTGGCTGGGTGTCGGTCGGCGGGTGGTGAGCAAGTGCACTGCGCATCATTTGTACATTCCAATCCTTTTATTACTACTGTTGTCATTTTATTAGTGTTATCATTATCATTATTAGTTTCTTCTTTTCTGTTCTATTAAACCGTTCTTATCTCAAACCACGAGTTTTACTTCTTCTCCCGATTTTCTCCCCCACGACAGTCCATTAAAGAAAAAGTTGTATGCGATTCCAGAACATGACAAGTGAGGCATACCCAGAAGGAATCGCTGTACTGCTCTACAAGCTAAAGGTAAGATCTGACCCAGAATTCTATATTTAATTATGGCTTCCCATGTTTATGAAAGACAATTTTAAACTAAAGAAAGTGCTTCTAGCTCTTTTTCTTCTTCTTTTTTTTTTCTTCAATTTGAAAGTCCAAAAGAAGAAAAAGAAATGCAAACAGAAATGACAGTGTTGGCACAAAAATAAGTGATTCTAACCAATTATGAATTCAGAAGCTTTTTAACAAGCAAAGCAGCAAGGTTTTGCAGTTTAATAAGTTTATAAACAGGATTACATGTGGTTGCTTGTGATAGTCCAAATTCAGTAAACTGGGAATTGTCTTCCAGCCACATCTATGATGAGATCCCCAAATCAGCTACAAATTTGGGGTGGATCTGCCTAGATAATTTACTTGCAGGTACTTCTCAAAAGCTTTTCATAAATGAGAGGAGGAGAAAAAAAAAAGAACAAAACCAAACCCAGGTTTTCCTTGAAGTGCTTGTGCTGTGGGCTACCTGATTTTTTCTGGGAATTGCACACCTTGCAGCTCTGCAGACGTTTTCCACCCCAGGACACCCAGTGAGGGCACCAGGCAGAGGCAATCTTTCCTTCCTTGCCCAGCCTATGTAAAACAGTGCAGCGTACCAGCTTAACGACAGATAAATGCAACATGCATTCTGTCACGCCTCACAATGTAGGTGGTCAGTTATACATGAAATAATTTTTATAAATCCTGTATTCTGCTCAGAAGAACAAACCAACAAAAAACCCCTACCCAACAGGTCTCCCTGAGAATTTGCTCTGCTGTTGGCAGTAGCACACACATTACACGCACGGTGCTATAAACATGGTGATATCAGCCAAGCTCTCAGTAGAGCGTGTGGGACCAAGACAGTGTGCCATCCCTGACAAGAAGGGGCTACAAAATATTTTGAAGCCAGATGAGAATACTAATCCAAACCCAGAATGGAAAAAATATTTCACAGTTCAAATTTCATACTGATAGGGGACAGGATGAGACTGTGTTAGAAGAGCTGCTGGATTCAACTAACGTTTATTATCTATTTAAAACTATATATGCTGCTCTTGATCTTTTGGAAACTGTAACAGCTCTGTTTGGGTGTAATGATAGTGGGTCCACCTTTTAGTGAAACCCTGTCATCATAATTCGTGAGTATGTATCCTACATGCTGTTGATTTCGTAAGACTTCATCACGTCCATGGCTGTGAGTCTCAGCACTCGCAATGTTATGTTTCTTCCTCCCACACTCTAATTTCTTTAGCACGGGGCAGGCAGTGGAGCATGATGTTTATGCTGCTATTTCCGCTGCTGTTGCTACTTCATCTAATGCATTTGTGATACAAGTTGTTAAATCATCATGAGAATAATAATACATTATGAAGCAGACTACTTTATTATATAAGAACTATTCAGTAACAGTATTTTTAATGTACAGTTAATTTCCCATCATCACTACAATCTGCATGGAGCCACCTATAAATCTAGAACAAAACCAAGTAATTGTATTCCAGTGTCATTAGTGCTACAGATTATGAAGTAAATTCATAAACACACATGAAAACCTTTCTTGTAATTAAGGTAACCCTTTGGGGATTATGTTAATAACTTGTACATTCCCCTAGTTTATCTGCATTAGGTATCAATTACTCTGTTTAGAAAAAATAGTACACTATGCCCACTTCTGGGGCAAAATGTAACATACTTCACTCCTTTGAAGGTCTCAGCAGCAATTGAGTAGAACACAATATTCACTGCCACTGGACCCTAAATATCTGTTCATGGGAGAGGAACCTTAAAAGTTGCTTCCATATTCATCCTGAAAACCCTAAATTTATCTACCAGTGCTATGACTCCAGGGGGGAAACTTAGACTTACAATCCCTCCGGAAGCCAAAGCAATTTATCTCTTCTTTGTAGTGTATTTGTAGGGCAGATACCAGCATACATCAACACAAGTTGTCATTAACAGGAGCAGAATTCAAGGGATGTATAAAAGCAGCAAGGACAGACATCCTCTGGTAGATCTTGCTGAAGGGGGACAGAAGGTCTAAAGCCTAAACTCTCTCTTGTTCTCTGTGCACCTCTGGAAGAGGTTATTGCTCCCTGAAACAGTAAAGAAAATAATGTGCTGGCACCTCAGCTGCCTCAGATCACAGCCCAGTAACCAAATCTATCAATAAAAAACAATTGTAGTGTTGGTTTAAAGTAATAATCACTAATAAATATAATTCTTGTTTGGCTCCATCATTGCACATCAGAGATGTTCCTTGTATCACTGAGATACCATGTATTTCTAATGTAAACAACAGTGCAGCCTGTTAATTTATATCCTCTATTTTTTACAGGCTGTTTTGCTCAATAATCCTGTAGTCCAAAGATAATATTCTTGGTGAGCAAGTCTCCTGATATGTAGCAAAAACTTTACCCATAACAGAATATATTTAATATAATGGCTTCATATCCTCTATAATTTCATCACTATCACTAACTGAAAACTAAGAGAAAATGTAGATAGGTATAGCACCTCATTAATTAGCATCACAGTGTGTGCAAAAAACTCCACATAAATGCAAGATCTTGTATATTATGGAAAGATATTGTGAAGATTATCTATTATAACTTGTATTGGGATGCTAAATATTGGGTGGCACTTATGTAGAATAGTTCAGTTTTGCTGATATCAGTGCTGTTATAACTGTTTGTTGCAGAAATCCATTTGGCCTTATTTTTCTTTTTCAAATTTTTATGTAGTCCAGTCTCACTTTTACTGCTCTGCACAGACATTTCAGTGTTGATTTTCTTCACCCTATAACCTAAATCAATTAAATACAATGAAATCTTTGGATTGTAGCATAAGGCTGAATTATGCAAAGAAAACCTCTACAGATAAATACATACTAGTAAATATAAGAAAACTCAGCTACTGGTCAAGGATTGGCCAGAGTGTGTAACTGCTAGCAGTCGTCTTTGACCAGTTATATCCCATGGCAACAAGCTCTTTTCCAGACAATGTTTGGACACGGCTTTGGAAAGAGTGCGGGTCAGGGTCTGTTCCCACTAGGTCGGTTGCACATGGCCACAGTGGGTTTGGGTGAAGACACTTTTGGTGTATAAATAGGGACTTTCGCTCTCAGGCGCAGTTCTTATCTTTTTTCCGTTGTTGCGATGAACACGGTCCAGATGTCCAAAACTGACTTAGCACTCACTTTTGCTTAGCTTTCTTCCATTCCTTTGCTGAGGAGCCCAAGAAATACTTCATGAGGGATCAAAACCATGCAATCTAAATAGTGTTGTGCAAGCACATCTGCCTATATCTGCTTTGCTGCTGTTTTTCTCTAACAACCAGCTGCAGAGACAGATTGTTAACAGGCATTAAGTAACCCTACAGCAGCTCTGACACTCACAGCCGTTGCTCTGGGTTAAGCTTCCCACAACAGCCTCCCATGCCTTTAATGCTGCAGCATGCCACAGAGTCACTCTTCTGAAGTCTAAAGATACCTACTGGTACCAGACACTCAGGACAAGAAGTGAGGGGACAGTCTTTTCTGCAGTGCTATCTCCAAATGAAACAAGTCTGCATTACAGTTTAGCAAGATATTGCAGTTGAAATCATTAGAAGTTTCTTGTTGCAAAATAGTTGGGAAAAAGAAAGCAATTCTAGCTTGAAAGCAGATTTGCATACAGGAGCTTAATTTATCAAACCGTGGGATGTATTTTGGAAAGAGAGAGAATACAGGTGGAGAAGAAGAGAAGGATATTTAAGATTATTATGCCTTCCAGTTACATACATCTTCACGCCCTGTATACTTATCTTCTGACATGTAAAGCTTCTATTTTCCAAATAAAAAACCTCAACACCTTAATTGAAAACAAATACGTTGAAGAACAGAGGAAGAAGCATTTCCTAATCCTATAAGGTAAAGTGATATAAAGCCAGCTAACAGCATAATAAGATAAGGAATACAGTCTAATTGGTGATAAAATGTCAATATTCCAATAGATGTATACCAGCAGTCCATTAGATTTAATTTGGCTCTCTCAGCAAGCAATAAATCATGTAGAAGACAAATTGAAAAGGAAATCAGCTGACTGCTGTGAAGTACTCATGGGTTGGTTTACCAAAGCTAATCTTTGGGTAAATTAAGAACTAGCACTGACATGTTAAACAGAGGATTTGAAAAGAAGACCAATGTCTAATATTAGTACAGGATTAAGAGATTACATATGAAAATCTAAAGGCACTGTTGATCTGCTCAGGTTTTAATTATGATCTCATTTATTGATATCATAAAAAAGTATTAAGAAAGATTTGAATGAAGGGAGGCACTAGACTGGAAAACTGGGCTGCTTACGCACAGCCCCATTCTGGAAATTGCTAATAATTAGTGCGTGGCATGCGGGCGCTGAAGCTTCACCCTGTGTTCAGCAGGGCTCCATGTAGCTGCCTCTGAACACATTATCAACTGGATTAAAACCTATAGTTCACAGGGCATGAATGGAAAATGAAATGCAAATGAATCAGCGGCTGCATTTGCAGAATCAGGGCAGAAGAGTAGCAAGCGCAACACACTTCGGCTGAATGCACAAAACCAAGTAGACAGAGGGGATATGACTATGAGAAAATAAAGGCAGTATTTCTTGGATTACTGCAACACTGAAGAGTGAAAACCCAATAGAATTTAATACATCTGTCTGAATTAAAATTACACTTTTAGGTTGAGATCAATGATGGGATTTTATATTTCCATGGCTCTTCTCAACTCTTCATTAAAAAAATGTCTGAAGAGGAGTATGTGACATTTTAAAAAGCTTTAAATCAAATGAAACACAGAGCACATGGAAGCAAAAGAAGGGGAGGTTTTGTGTTACTGTTTGGTGGAAGCCAAGGCATGATAGGAATAAGAGGATACAAGAAAACACACTTTCTGATCAAGTCTGAAAATAACAACTGATTTTTTTTTCTTTTTGCAAACTAATCACGATAGTCGCCATTTCTACTCTATTTTAAATGGATCTGATGAAACTGGGATAAGAGAGAACTGACACAGAGTGCCATTTCCCACAAGCTAGACCTGCTTTAGTCATGTGCAAAGCACAATAAATAGTCTTCATTTATTCAAAAGTGATGCTATGACAGTTTGCATTAAGCACTGAGACAGGCATTTAGCTTGCACATTACAAATAGAATAGGACTAGTGAGAGGAGGAGGTTGAAGAGAAGTTTCAGGGTTTTTTTGGCTTTGAGGAAAAATTCTATATTCTTTTAAACTTCTGGTCCTAATCTGTGAAATTACAGGGAGGAGAGGAAGTGAGAGGTAAACTTCTACAAGTGTTTGTGGATTTAACTATTACTTTGTGTTTGCCTTTTTTTTAATGTATACTAATCTATGGAATTAGCACAGTGGTAAAAATGCTAACTGGAACAGTGATTAGCAGTGAATAATGGAGAATAGCAGCAGCAAATAAGCTTTTCATTTGTAATCTTGTCAACTCCCAATTTGCGTTTGTGTGAGATTGCCTTAATGTCTTATCAAAAATATTTAAAACTGAAGGTTAATAACCCGTTTCTATTAACTTTCTTTAGATGCTTTAAAAGTAAGTTGAATATTTGCCTTTTTAATAGTTGTACTTGAGGTCTGCATAAAATTGATTAAGGAAGAGAAATTTTGTACTCTGTTTTTAAAATAATCAACTGGTCTTCATCTGTTCCCAGCAAACCTACACCTCTTTCTGTTGGACACCAATGTGATTTCCTCTGTGAAACTCGGACCTCTTGAGAGAAACTGTATTCACTGGGGAAAAAGTGGTCCTGGGGAGTTCAGTATTGATGTGGATTGGGTATCCCGTACATTAAGCAGCGGTCTGGATTGTTAACTCCATGCTTTACAAAGTATATGCTCTGTCTGCTTAGAATAACAGGTTCCTGTGGATGTTGATTTTCCAGATGTGCTTCATTCCTTCAGATAGTGAGTGCCATACCTCAGACCCAGAAGCTGAAAACACACGGATCGCTAAGTCTACAACACTACTTTAAGAACAAAAGTAGTGTTTAATGTAATGTGCTCCAGCCAGGAGCAGGGATTTATTTTCTTAGCTTATGTACAAAACTCTTTCACCATTACAGCAATCCCTGGCTCTGTGCTATGCTTCAGTTTGAGACTATCCAAGTTACTGACAGCTAACACATTACACCAAGAATTATCTATGGCATATTTTCAGTGCTACACCTGAGCACCAGGGCAGTGCTAACATGCATCAAGTGTATCGCTTCTGGCATCGGACAAGCTTCATCAGCACTTGCCTGGAGATGTGCTCCCTATGGGAGGGAGAGTGCCCAAGCTCCACTATGACTTAAGCAGCTCATTCTTCTTCATTTTGTTTTTATTAATTTGGAGATGTCCTTTATATTTTCAATTTATAGACGTGGAAGTGTGTCCATGCAACCTCTGCATCGTTACTATGTTTTATATGCATTACTGTTATGTCAGCAACCATTGAGTCCACACAGAGGGGGAAAATTTGCTCAATGATTACTTTGGTATTGTGCAGTTTTTGGAAGACTGGAGATTGTCACCTGGCACTTTCTGATAAATAAGGTCTGATAAGCTTCTATTTTTCAGTAAGTTTCCTGGTAAAGTTGGTGGGTTTTCCTATTGGATAAATATATGAGAAAGGTTTCAATCTCCACGTAAGTTTATTTGTTGGATTTTTTTCTTATTACCTTCAAGAATGTAATTTAGATGTTAGAGGATAGCCTTCTGGCAGTGTTAAAGCACTTACCTATTCAAATTATTCAGTGAAACAACTCTGGGAAAATTCTTTAGTTAGGCACTGCAACCCACACATGCAGCCACTTCCTTAGACTCACTTAGAATTCATATAAAGATAGGATATTTTTGGTATTAACTTGAGGATTTAATTAGTTTGATTATCTAATTCCAGTTCAGTAGAGAATAATTTGCTGATTTGACCTTGCTGTGATAGTGCTTTATATTTGCTCAAATTAAAATTATTTACAGTAGCCTATGTTTGGTGATGTGTTTTCATAAGTGTTTTATTAAGTCCTACCAATACTGTCATATTTTGTGAAATAAATAATTTGGTTTATAATTTTTGAGGGATAAAAGGACATTAAACTCTCGCCTGAATCAGTCTTTGTTTCTCGCAAAATCCTTGCACTGAACTTTTCTTGACAAAGTTACAGAACAAGAGTTAAGTATAATTTGATGCTTACAAACTATCCTGTACATTAAAAATAAATTAATCATTACAGATTATTTGCCTAGTGGGAATTGACTATTTAAGGGAGAATTTGGCATTTAAATTCTGTTTCAAGCTGTTTACGTAGAAGGAAAAAATGAAAACAAACAGCACCATTAGACCTGATCAATACATGATAGAGTAACTCAGCTGAGGAAGCACTTTGGTGATGGTTACTGAAATTGCTCATACATTTCTGTTGATGCATATATTGAGTCTTTTAATAACGATAGAAACTACCCAAAAGAAAGCTTATTTGGTGTTTTCTGAAACTGAGTCTGTGTGCAGACAATGAACAACAGATACCACCCAAATCACCTCCAGTGGTACCTCTGAAGCATTTGCTGGTAATGGAAGAAAATCTATTTAGGCTACAAACACCAGAGACTGAATGTGAAGTGAGCCTGTATGATCTAAAGCTGTTTAGCTAACCCCTAGCAGTTACATTCATAATCCTCAGCAAGACTGAAGTAAATTTACAGGATTACTGAGGTTGGAAGGGACCTCTGCGGATGATCTAGTCCAAACTACGGCTCAAAGCAAATTCAACTACTGCAGGTTGCCCAGGGCTGTGTCCAGTCAGGTTTTTAATATCTCCCAGGATGGAGACTCCACAATCTCTCTGGGCAGCCTGTACCAATGTTCAACCATTCCCACAGTAAATAGGGGTTTTTTGTATGTTTAAATGGAATTCGCCGTATTCCCAATTGTGCTCATTGCCCTTATCCCATCACTGGGCACCACTTAGAAGGGTCTGGCTCCATCCTCTTTCCTCTCTCCCCCCAGGTATTTATACACATTGATAAGATTCTCCTTGAGCCTTTTTTTTTCCCCAAGCTAAACAGTCCCAGCTCTCTCTGCCTCTTCCTATGTGACAGATGCTCTAAGCCTTTAATCATCTTTCTGGCTGGAGTCTCTCCAGTATGTCCATGTCTTCCTTATACTGGGGAGCCTACCACAAGAGACAGCACTCTAGATGTGTCTCACCAGTGCTGAGCAGCTGAGCAGTGTTCAGTATGTATCCTAGGCATTTATGCATGAAAGAAGTTTGCTACTTAGAGATGTTCTGGAATCTCTTGATATTAGAGGGTACAATAGGTAGTTCATGGGAGACTGTGAAACTATGCTTAACATGGAAGTACAAAGACGCAATCATTAATAGATTTTTTTATTAGATTTTATGATTAGATTTTATTATTAATTCCTACTCTTTCATTAGTTTTATGCAGTTTAATTTCATTAATTTCAAACTAAATGGTTGAAAAGCATATGATACTGCTTTCACTCCTGTTACCAGAATTCGGTCTCACCCTGGCAGGAAACTTTAGATTCTCTGAACTAAGCAGTAAAGGCACAAGGCAGCACTATTTTTCTTACTCAGAATGGGAATCATCTAAAAGTGCCATGCAAACAGCTCCTTGTAATTGATAAATAACTTCTAATTACATTTTCTCTATCAAGGGTTTGATCTCTTATGGAGAGAACCATGTGGAAAACCAGAAGGGACTCAAGGAAGAGCTGTCAAAGCCACCTAGGGCCCACCTGGAATATGCAGTCCCAGTTAATGCTTCCCCATCACCTCATGGATTGGAATATGACTTACTGAAATTCTTAAAAAAAAGAGCTGCTTTGCTCTGAGAGGAGGGTGCACATTCCTCTGCATCTAGCCGGATCTTTTGAATTGGGTAGTGAGGATTATTGCCTCAGCTTTTCTCCGCTGCTTTTGCCTAGACTACATCAACAACAGCACTAGGTTAAATGCCTATTACAGTTAGAGACCATCCTCCGTAGTAGCTCTAAACATCCCGTTCTCCACAGCCTTCTCACCTTTTCTTCAGCGGCTGCGACAGGAGAAGATGAGCAAGCGCATGTGCCAACAAGCTAATGCACTTAGGCAAGGCTTACAGGCTCGTAGTGGTTTCTACAGGCTTGTAGTGAAAACCAGTGGCGTACACTGGTTTCCAGTCAGCATCAGGGCCGCCTTAGCAGACAGCATGCACACACACACAGAGCCTCTGTACTTCCAACGCAGAAACTGCACCCAAAGCTGGCATTAATGTAAGAGCTGGGATGAGGGAGAGAAGCGAGAGCTTTCTTGACAACTTTCTCATGGAGGTTCACAACAGAGGTGGCCACCAAAGCAGCTGCTTCTTACCATTTGTTGGGCTGCTGGCAACTCATCAAAATTTACAAACCGCATATGTTAGCTCTGGGGAGAGCAGGGAGGAACAGATTATTCTAGTCTCCATTCCTAGTACAGAACATGGGAAAGGGCAGGAGACACAGGAGTCTCCTAATAGATTATTACATAATTTATCTCAAGAAACTTTGCAACTTAATATATTGTCATAGTTACTGTGTTTGCTTCAAAGCTTTTGATTCTTCTATTAGTGTTCTCCCCATCACCTATGCTTTCCTTAACCTTTCTTTCAGATAAAGAAGTAAAATGCAAATCATCATTTCTGTCAAAATATTAAACCATTTTTAACAGCCATACCTGATAAATACAAAGATAAGGAGCAGTGTGTGCATGCAGACAACCTTCATACCTAGCATTATTTCTTTCAAAACGTTATGTATTTCTCTAACCCGATGTTCATCAGAAAAGTGACCTTCAGAAAAGAGTTCAAAGTATCCCTGGTTAGGTATCTTTTTTTTCTGTCTATGGTACCCATGTGTTACCGTATCTCTGCTTATATGGCATCACTACTGTACTGTAAAGACAAGTGTTTTATTTACTAATAAAGGAACATGGGCAATAAACCTCTATTTAGAAAATGGGAAATAAGTGACTCTGAATTCAGTGCCTGCTGGAAGTATTTTGAATGTTACACATAACAGTTCATTTCTTTTATTCATCAACTGTTCATCCAAATAATATGAATGAGCATGTTCTAATAAAACTAAATTTAACACCTATAAATATTCAGAAGGAAAATGCTTTTCCTTTGGGGCACATATTCATTCATTTGTTCTACCTAACTAGTATCAGCATCCAGACAAATTCCATGATGAGAAATTGATATTATCCATGCATATTGTAAAGTTTATAATTTGTGACTCAGTACTGGTTTTTGTAGATATGAGGCATCAATTTCCCAGTAGTGCTGCTCCTATAAGAATCTGAAGAATTCTGGAGGTTAGTACTTTCTGAACTTCTGAAGGTTTTAAAGCTTAAAGAAATTTTTAATAAAAAATTGCAGGATACAGGAAGCTTGAAGGAGTTTTTTTTAGGCCGGATGACATGAAGTAGGCTGCAGACTATGACTTCAAAGTTATATGTACAAGGTACAGAGTAACATTTTGAAATCTTTGAGGTTTGCTTTTTATACTTTCAATTTTTTAAACATTTTGAGTGACACAACCATATATGAGTAAAAAGGGTTGATAGCTGTACCCTTTGATGATAAATCATTATAGTTTGGGGATATTTTCATTTAATCTGTTCATCAAATACAGACTTTATAAAAGTCTTGATTCCTCATGTCTTTTAAATAAATGAGAAAACATTAAGAATAAGCACGTAATCAAGTGCACAAACTCAATATATAGATATAGGTATATTTTCCTAGATGTAATAGACTGAATTCTACAGAGAAAGTTACATGTAAAAAGGGCAACAAGGTTAACGAGAAAATAGCTTTACACAAACATAGAATCATTTAGGTCAGAAAAGACCTTTAAGATCATCGAGTCCAACCGTAAACCTAACACTGCCAAGTCCACCACTTAAACCATGTCCCTTAGCACCACATCTACATGTCTCCTAAATACCTCCAGGGATGGGGACTCCACCACTTCCCTGGGCACCCTGTTCCAGTGCTTGACAACCCTTTTGGTGAAGAAATTTTTTCCAATATCCCATCTAAATCTACCTGGCACAACTTGAGGCTGTTTCCTCTCATCCTGTCACTTGTTACTTGGGAGAAAAGACCAGCACCCACCTCACTACAACCCCCCTTCAGGCAGTTGTAGAGAGCGATAAGGTCTCCCCTCAGCCTCCTCTTCTCCAGACTAAACAGCCCCAGCTCCCTCAGCCGCTCCTCATAAGACTTGTTCTCTAGACCCTTGACCAGCTTTGTTGCTCTTCTTTGGACATGCAAAATATTTAAATTTCTAAATATTTAGAAAGCACCTTCTTGAAGGAAGAAAGCTATTTACAGAACACCTTCCAGTTTACAGAAGTTACTCCAGTGACTATAGACTGAAGGAGTCACAGGACGAGGGTATCAACACTGACTTTTAGGACCTCAATCCAAATTTTATCAATAACTAGTGCAGAATAAACACCACAAAATGAGCACTGTTTTGATGAAATGTTGTTTATTTCCTCCTTACTAATTATCCACAGACAAGCTGACTGGCTTATTATTAACTCAATTGTGTGGAAAAAATGTGAGCTGGAATTTCTCTGGTGTGGATAAACTCCTTTGACTATTCAAACAGCTACGCACTTTGCTAGATCAACAAAATTGTACAGGCTATGTTCTGCCTCAACATCCTAACCTTTTAAAAGTGAAAATGTAATACACAAAAAATGCTTATAGATATTTACAGAAAATTAATTATAATTGTTTATTGAGCCAGATGCCACCCTTCCCAATTGTGATGGGTAGGGCCATACTGCACAGGTAGTCCTTAGATCTCTGCTGCAGTCTATTTGCTTAAAAACCTGCTGAACTGAAGAAATAAAAAATCTCCATCCCCACAGTGGAGACCAAGAAAAACTGATACTCCAAAAAGATGTGCTAAACTTTTTTTTTTTTATTTCAAAAAATAATGAATAATACCAATAACTAAATCTCCTCTAAGAGGTTGATAAACTGATAATAAAAACTTATAGAAAGAATCCTAGTTAACTTAAATTACTGAACTTTACAGTGAATACTAACTATGAGAAAATCTAGTGTCTAGTAATAATAACCTGGTATCCTCCTCAGGAATTTTATAGTTACTGTGGTTATATTCTGTATGCTGAAAATAGCAAAATAATAAGATAGAACTGGACTGAAAGGCAAGAATGCTAAGTCTTTTACTATAACACCTGAACTCAGTAGCATGAGAAGCACCAGCATATCTTAAAGACATATATTGGAAATAATTATTTCACTTTTATATAAAACTGAGCAATTAAAAATCCTGTTCAAGTGATCTCACTTATACATACTGATCTACTTCATGCCTGCCACTATATTGTGCCAGTAATCAGCAGCGGCAATCATATTTTTCTGTTTCCCTTTAGATGCAGAAGTATTTTCAGCCTGTACGACAAGATTGTTTGAAATACAACCCTTTCCTCACCTGACAACCATGTCATCCAGAGGTGAAGCTTTTCCACCCTCTCAAGAAAAAGAAGTATTGTTCATCCTTGAAAGCACGTGGACACAAAAAGGCTTTATTAATGAAGAGTCAGAGAATACCAGTCACCTGCTAGACCAGAGCAGTGATGAGGAACTGAAGCACAGTAATCTTATGCTTTTCACAGTCACCAAAATGCTTAATCCTAGATACCCTGTTTCTCCCCACCATCCCACCAGTTGCTACAGTTCACTCACTTGCAGCAGGTAAGCTAAGCTGTCAGGAGAAAAGAATACAAATGGAAAAAACCAGCTGAAATGGATTATTTGAGTACTGAATCTCTTCCTGAACAGTGGCTACAAGTGAAACCAAAAGGTACTTTGCCTTCTTCAAAATCAGGTTATAAATGCAGACCCAGAGAGAGTTTGAATTTTCTGCACATAGCTTCAAATTCTCAGTTCCCTGTTTTGTGAATCCCATGAACTCCAGTCATGGAACATTCTCTCCAGAATAGGAGAAAACACACTTCCTTAACTATATTTGTAATGATACATCCATCAGATCAAAACAATAAATAGCTTTCTACCTGATGTAACCTAATAGCAAATGTGTGACCCAGACTAAGCCTTCAGGCTGACCCAAGCAACTCTGCTCAATACAAAACTGATGCTAAACATTGCAAGGGTACGGAAAAGCTGCTGTTAGAGATCAATACAAAAGTCAATGGTGACTGCACTGTAGTGTAGAAGTACATAGTTTAGCTTCAGTTAACTTTAAGCTACTGAGATCATATTCTGTTAGACATCTAATTACATTAGCAGAGAGCTCAGCCCAGCCTCGCACCAAAGAATTTATTCTGTTCCTTGAGCAATGCTGTGTACCTTACAGCTACAAACTCTATATTGCAGTCAGGGCAAAGAACAGCAAAGATTGCAAAAGCAATAAACCCTATCCCTGGAAGAAGGCACTGAAGGTGTTAAGTTTACTAGAGCAATGAAGAGGTATATAAATCTTGCAGCAGCATCTTAACATCTTCAGTTTGAGAGGCAGGAAAAAGATTAATTCACCCTGAAATTCCTCCTATTCTCCTTTCTAGTGCATAAGAGACAACTATTGACTTAATAGTGCTGATAAATGAATGAGTAGTTTGGTTGAGATCTATGAAATGGTACTTTCCAAAGTAAATTCCAACTTGTGTTGCAGTCAGAAGCAAAATAGCTGTCAGAGAGATTTAACTTCCAAGGAGCAGTGTTAGGTAGGAGGATATGTTAAGTTTTATACTCTTATCAAAACACAGTAATTCAAAACAGATTTACACTTTAGGAATGAAAACTGATAGATCAAGAGTGTCTAAATTATCATAAGTAGGTAAAAACCATAAAAGAGGAGTAATTCACTGTCATTAATGCTTCAGGCTGTCCTCCTCTTGAGAATTGATTCAGGAAGAATAGTTATTTGTCCACTCCATCCCAGTACTACTGAAATTGGCTCTTGCTATTCAAGCGATAAGGAAGCATCCTCTCAGATCAGGTGGTATAATCAAAATCTTATGAAAGAAACATTTGATTAGTTTTAGTTTAGACTGGCAGGTCTTGAAGAGCAGATGATAGATTGATTTTTTCTTTTCTATATAATATGCTAATAAACGAATTACAAAGTATAATTTATAACCCAAAATGATCAAGTACTTGGCAGGCAGCTCTGAAACAGTGTTTCCAGGGTCTCTCTCTCAACTTCCTTTTCCTGTTCCCCACCCTACCTCAGCCCCAAACACAGGACAGTCTTTCAGCAACAGGTCGCTGACAAGTTTCTCTCCTAAACCAGAGGCTTCGTGAATGCTTACTGCTCTCACTTCCACTTTAAGAAAACAGTCAATACAGATTCAAATTACACAAAAAAAATCTGATTACCAACCCCATATTGACATAACCAAGCAATTATGTCATTTTACAAGCACAAGAAATGTAACTTAACTTATATCTTTCTATACTCCATTTTATTATTATTATGTTTCTTTAAAGAAAGTATAGAAACAGAAATTAAGTGGCAAACTTCAGGAAAGAGTTTCCATTTTTTTATTTACACAGTTAAAAACCCCCATGGTTACAGGTACTGTAATAATAAAGCTAAATATTAATCTTTTTAGATCTGTCACTAGATAGTATTTTGTTAGTTTTCTGGCTGCTTCGCTGTAAGGAGGAAGATTCACATAGCATGATTTTGTTAAAACTGGTGAGTCTATGGAGTCTATCTGAAAATAATCTGTACTTCAAGTGGAATGAGAAATATTTCACATCCTCTGCTGTAGCATGAGATGCAAAAATATTTTAAAGGAATAATATATACAAACAAGGAAAGAATTTGCTGGGGAGACAGAGCAAAAAGTCAAACAAAAAAACCCAAACCAAATTAACAACATAAAACAGGCATCAAAGTGGAACTTGGACACCTGAATGACTCTTAAATGAATGATTCTGGAGTTTCTTGCCTGTAAAGGAGGCAAAAATCTGTTGGTATCTTATTATTCAAGTGTTGGTTAAACTCAAACGACGTAGAGTAAGCAGGCTTCCAGCAAAGTCAAAGCACTATAAATTGCTAAATATAGAAATATAGTATTAGATATCGGTTTCCAATGCACTATATGACTTTGCCACTTTTCTCATGTGAAGCCTCCCTGTAAAAGATTGAGAACCAGTAATGGTAGACTGGCAGATTTCCTATTGACACACACAGGCGCACGCACACACTGCACTTGTCACCTGTGTTTTGAGCCAAAACCAGATGGGAAACTGTGGCACAAGAGGAACACATGTCCAGGATAACAAGCTTTGCTGAGAAAGCGTGTATTTCTGCTAAACCAGACTGAGCACATGTTGCAATGCCAAATGCTGAGCAATGTTTGGATCGGCGCTTGCTCAGAACTTGGGCAGGTTTCAGCTGCATCAGCCTGAAATCTACCTCCTCTGGTCTAAGAGGAAGAATCGCCCTGGTACAGAGAACACCTGCAATAGGGGTGCACAGACTCTTTAATGCATCTCCCAGGGGCCTCAAGCTTGCTCATCCCAAAGTACCACACAGTCACCACCACCTGCCTTTAAATGACTTCTGAAAATCTGCAACTCTACCTGTGCAATTTTCAGTACCAAAATACATACTGGTAAAGATTCTTCTGTCAGAGCAGTTATGCAAGTATTTCTTCATAGAAGATTAAGAAAAAGTCCAAATGAACAGCAGCAAAAGCTACAGAAGGAGCCCAAGAAGCTAACCCTAAAGTCTTCATATGTTTTATTTCACTGAAGTCTTAATATGTTTCAGTTTATTTTGTAAGAAGATTTATGAGCACCCTTGAAGAAACAGTATCATTTTCAGATAAATTCTATCTTTATCTGCGCAAACCAGAAGACAAATCAGTTTTAGAATCCTAATTATAAGAGGAGAGATACAAGTCTAGACACTCAATCAAACCCAAAAAAGCAATAGGGGCAGATGGCCTGAAATAAGAATTCTTTCATGCAGTGCAAAAATCTCTTAATCCTTAAGACAGGAAAAAAAATCCGACAGTTTCTAAAAGTATTTGGCTTAAAGAGTTATATTTTTAATGTGATAACTACTTCTGATGTTTTTCTTTACACAGTGTTCAGTGTAGGCTGTAATGCATTTTCAAGTATTTCCATGATAAAGCGGGAGAATATTTTACTTAAAAATTTTCCGCAGGATGAGGATTAACAGTACTTCATTGTATGAAAAAAAATCCACCTCTGATAGCCTTTGTTAGAATTGCATTTCCTTTTTGGTAAGATTTCCTGTATAATTTCTTTTCAACCTCTTCCATTTGGTGATGTCATATTAAAATTGCAAAATATTCATGAAGACAAGGCAAGATGCAGCCTTGAAAATTCAGGATTTTCCCTGGGAAATCTCCACATTGGCCGATGGAGGCAAAAGATAAAACAGGGCAGTAGTTTTCTGTGTGCAGCTGTAAGCTTGAGAGCGGGAACTGATCCTTAACACAATGGAATACAGTTGTGTAGTAATTCTTTTAAAAAGCTATATGCTGCTTGAAAATCATGGCCTAAAGGTTTTCAAGCTTTTCAATCCCTACCATTTGGCTCTGGACGTCAATAAACTTCCAAGGAAGTTTTACGTGAATTCAAGTTCTTATCAGGGTCTTAAGTTAATGACAGCAAAATCCTCAAAAATAAACTCCAATTTTCAAGTCCTGTTATACTAGGCAAATAAAAAGAATAGTAATTAACAACTGCTTCCTCAGCTAGGAATTGCTCTATAAAGTCCGTAAAACTTCTTAAAACACATGGCTATGGTGCGCTAATTATGATTCAAATAGGTAGATGACCATTTCAGATGATCAGAGGGTTTAAGTGCCTAAAAACCTGAATTGATCCTATGACCTCAGTTACATGTCTTTGCAGGACTGAATCTAGCATGTTTAGGAAAGACTGACTCAACTCTTACCACCATTGATTGGTAGGATTAGGTGGAAATGAATGCCTGGCAGACATATTTAGTTTGTTTGATGTTATTTCCTTAAACATATATATATGAAATAAACAATTCCTTCAAATTGCTGCGATCACCTCAGCTCTTTAGCAGATAGGAGGTTTCATTACTGGGCTCAGAAGTTGACTTCTTTGACCTTATTTTGTAGGGAACAATCCAGATGATCTAACCTTGCTGTTGGCAGCATTAGAGATGAAGCTGATCTTAATTCCAGTTAAAGCCTTGCTTGCCTTTTGATCACACTAAACAAGGTTGAATTTATTTTACCTGAAGGTGTACCCTGTAAAACTCCAAAGAGTAAGTGCTACAAAGAAGCAATAGAAGCATTCATAATTTAAATGACAGCATGTTTTATACAAAGGACTGTCAAAGAATATGACAAGGCTATGAAGTAAAATGAATAGAATTTAAGGAATGTAATGCAGTTGGTAGAGCTAAATCAGAAGGATTAAAATCCTAGGTAAAAGAAAGGACAATGGAAATGCAAGTAGTTAGAGATAGATGTAAAATCACTTTAGTGATTGCCTGGTATATTTCTAGTATTTTACAAATAAAAAAATAATTGCCAATTGGGCAAAAACAGTTATTAACAGCATAACAAAAAAGTATTGGAAGATTCTTGAAGAACCAAAAGACTTAGAAAAGAAGATGGGGCAGCCTGCAAACAATATTTCAGTTATAAGTTGAGGTTCTTTTAGTGGTTGAAGTTCTCTTACTGACAAAAACATGTAGGGGGTCTTACAGAGCTCACGTGGTCTTGCATAAGTGTCAGCAGAAAGATGCTGTATGAAGATACCATGCAAATGAAAATGGAGTAGCTTAAATTCTGATTTTTCCACTAATTTCTTTAGGGTTTTTGTGCAATACTATGGAACATTGTCTCAGGTGTTTTATTTGATTTGATAACGGTAAATAAATCGAGTTCTTTTTCCAATGCATACACATGCACACAGCAGTCTTATAAAACATTGGAACAGCAGAAGAAATATCAAAATGCTGCAAAATTGTTTAGCTAATATAAAGCTTTATGCTCTAATTACCAGCAAGCTCACAAGAGATGAAACTAGAGCAGGGAAAATGAGAAGAGCTACTGAAATGAATGAAGCCATGAGACATCCCAGGGATGGTTTCTGTCTGTACCCATGTCCCTGAGATGTTCTCATTTGCCTGGCAGTATCTCATTAAGATGAATGGGCCACTTCACAAGTCTTTGGAGAGTTTCTGAAAGGGCACAGAGACATGACAGAGAGAAATGATAGCATTTACCTTCTGCACCATTTAATGGATATTTACTGGCATGGGGATCAGGTGCTTTACATTTTAAAAAATAACAGAGAGAACCACTCAAGTTCTTTGAGATTTTTCACTTTTCTTGCTGAAACTTTCACAAGCCACTGTTGAGGGTTTTTTTGTTTTGTCCTGTTTCTTCTAGTTAACTAGTTTAATGTTTCAAAATCTAGGTGGTAACAACAGGAGAAGTATATAAAGTTTCTATTAATATTGGTCGCTCTCAAATATAGCTCTTCAGGACAGGTATGAGCTAACCTAAGTACCTTCAAGATGTATAGGTTTCTTTGAAAGCCCATTAAAGCAGACATCTTCCTTTTTACTACAGATGTACCTAATGTACCTTCTCCAGTTGATCTGAAAGTTGTTAGTTTGTCTTCAGAGTTCACGCTGACTGAAATGCAAGCAATCCTTAAAGCAGCAGGATAAACCTCCTATTAGAGTAGCTTAATGGAAATTTCAGCCTGCTTATTAAAAAAGAAATGGTGGTAGGTAGAAAGAACTGGTGGTAGGTGAAGTTCTGGTACAGCTCTAATTAGGCCAATGTAATTTCCCAGGGAGCTGCAAGGGCTTAAAAAATTTCAAGTCAATCTCCTGTTCTAAATAAGCACAGATGGTACTCTCCATCCACCACATGGTGGGATCTAACCATGCTCCTTCCCCTCTGAACCAAACTGTCTTTGGATGAAGGTAAAGATTTCCTTGCTGCCTGGGACAACTGACTTTTTTTCTGGTGAAAAAAAAGGACATCCCACAAAACCAGAGTCACTACTGCATCTTCTCCTAATTCTCTAGGGATTCCTCTTCTGCCTTCTTACAAGGAATTATAAAAGTAAGTCATGGTGCTATGTCTTCACTGCTAGTTTGAGGAAAGGATTTTAGCAGCACCTGCCATCTCCTCCAACACCTGTAAAGGTGAAGAGATTGATTGACCCCACAGCTATTTGATGGGTAGGTATACATCTGATGGAACTCAACTCCTTCTGATAGAGACAGATAATGTAATAAGATGATGTAATCTCACAGCAACATGTTGCGGTTTGGGAGGTTCAGGTTGCACTTTTGGAGAAACTTGTGCACCAGGAGGGCAGTGCAATGCCGGCACATGTTGCTCAGAGAAGCTGCAAACCCCCTTCCGCTGCAGTTTTCAAGACTCAGCTTGACAAAGCTAGGCTGACCCCACACGAGGCTGGCGACAGTCCCGCTTCAGGCAGCAGGTTGAGCTAGATGACCTTGGGATATTCCTTCCAGCCAATACTTCTAACATTCTGTGAGCATCATACACTTAGAGAGGCCAAGCTGGATGCCTTAAGGCAACAAGGGGAACCATATTTGTAGAACTGTCAGACGGTACAGAGGCATTTGAATCTGCTCCTTACCTGTGGGACCTTAGGATTATGGATTTATTTCTAATGAGGTCCTTTAAGTATGTCCTGATATTCATTAAACAGTCAAAATGGACTATTAAGTTTGTTAGCATAATAAAGCTTTAGCTTTAAGGAATCTGTAGCTCCCTTAGCGAGTTTGAGAACATGCGATCTGCATTCATTTCTCAAGTTTTTGACACCATTGTCAATGCCAGAGTGTGTTCCAATGCAGAAAGGTAACAGACAAATTTTTTTTCCTGAATTGGATTTTTTCATACCCATATTTTAACAATTACTAGATATAATATGGCAGTCAAAGCCTCAGCTGATGATGTAACACCCCCATTTTATGTAACATTTAAGAGTCATCATTATTTTAAATTTGCATAAATACAATTATTTATACAGCTATATAAATAATAGGTTCATTGAATAGGCTAGCTGAGATTTATCTATACTACTGAACACATACGATTTTCAGCATTTTCAGTCTCTTTCTCTGAAGGATCAAGCCTTTAGCACCACAAGATTTTGTGGCATACGTTGCAAATGTAAGAATAAGGAAAAGGCATAAAACATACATATTATATTTTACAATTATTTTAGCAAGTATTTTAAAGATTCACTTTTCTTGAAGCATTTTGAGTTAAGAAGTAGCAATTTTTAAATATCCTGAGCTGTATCTAATATCTTATGAAGTTGCGAGCTTCATAGAATTCCATTCCAAAAAGAACAATAATCCAGATGATCACTTCTCTTATGCTAGTATTTTTCTTCACTAATTTATATTTTGCTTTGGAAATCCAGAATTATATTATTTTTGAAAATAAGTGATGTTTAAAAAATATTTTGAAGTTGACCATTTCCAGTAAACAAATTTTAAACTAACTTTTAGTGAAAGATTGTTTATGAAAGCAATTTTCCAACTAAATCTATTCATAATATCACTTGCTTTTGCACATTTTTCCAGGCTGTTATGAAAAAAATGCTATCCCCAAATATGACAAGCCTATGTTCCAACAGTTTATAAATGGAAATTCACCCTAAGTGGACATAAATTCCAACAAAACATTTTAAGAAATACTTTTAAAGTAGGTTTTTCATAAAACTTTTTCAAGAAGTAGGATTTTTTTCTCCTGCCCCTAAATCTGATAAAATATTTGTAATACCCAAGTATCAATTTTCTATTAAAAATACATATTACATGAAGATTGCTCAATAGAAGTGTTCATTTTTTAATCACTGCTTCTAATGTTTCAGTTTTTTCTGTTTAAGAACTGAAATGAAAAAATAAAAATACGCACTTTAAGCCAGTTGGGTTTAAGTCAACTTTGCATGCTTAACTGTTAGAATAGAGAAATTAGCACACTTGTAAGCAACTGAATAAACATTCAGGCTTCATGAAACAGAGCCATACATCTAATGGGCATTAATTCTGTAATTAACGTAAGTGACAATAACAATGTAGAGTAGCCAAAGGACACTATTTACTAAAAGAGTGACTTTAATAACTCACAGATAAAGGAAGCAAAGTTGGGATTATCTCTTCTTACTGTCTTTTAAAAATTCTAGTGAAAAGAACAGCTCATGTGGAGCCATTTAACTTTTCTTTTCCTATGTTGATGTCAGCTTTGCAGTTATACTTGGCATAACAGCTTTGATTAAACATTTTATATAATTGTAAGCTTCCTGAGGGGACTCAGAATGGAAATATCAGGTGCTTGGGTTACATTCCAGATGGCAGGAGATTTGCTCAGCTTCACACTCCTCTTCCCACTGATGACACTAAACCACAGTGGAATTCATTTGCAAGTAATCCCGGGAATCATCAGGTTGAATTTCAAAGAATTAAAAAAATCAGCAACTCTGCTTCTAAAACAAAGCAGATGATTTGTAGTTGTTTTTTAAACAATCCCCAGGCTTTCCCTTGAGTCATTTTTAAACCCATGCCTGCAAGCATTACCCTTTAAAAGCACTGCTGTCGCATTAAGGTTACAAGTGAACTGAAATGGCCTTCTACAGTTAATCTTTTCCCACTCCCGATTTAACGTGTAGCTAACTGGATACTAGAGCCAACAATATCCAGAAGCAGATAGGTATGGAAAGGGAGTGTGGAAAAGGCAGCCCATAATCAGATTCATTTGGGCTACCGTCACACCTGGCCACTACCTAGATAAACTTTCTTTACCGCAGAAAGTTAGCTTCTGCAAGAGAAGGGAAGCTAGGAGGGATCGAATCTCACCTGCAGAAATAGCAGTGCCAAGGTACACCTTAAGGATGTTTGGGTACAAACCTGGGGACACTACTGCTCTATATTCCAGGGAGCTTCAGATGTGGAGGGCTCAGAGGACAAGCCAATAATCATTCTCAGAAATCCTGTTCCACTGTTTGCCATTTCCCTGGTTCTAGTGGGCTATTGATCGATCATACTTGTTTCTGCCTTGCAAGAAGAACATTTTAATGTGTGCTTATACACACATAGTGATAGAGCTGGACCGGCTTCTGGAGTGTTCCTATCCCATGAAAATGGGCATCTAAAATGGGACTTGAGCACAGTGGAGGTATTTCCACCCAAAGCTTCATGCCTAAAATTCTCTTTGGCGAGTGTAGATTCCTAAACTCACTGTTCTGAGTTCAGATCTACTGTTTCTCATCATGCACAAAACTGAACCTGGCTGAGCTAAGTAGCTGTTTAACCTGAATTGGTCATTCTTTTATTTTAGCACCCTAAAAGACTTCATCTGCTGGATTTCAGGCTTAAAGCACAGCAACAGACTGGCTTTCCCCCGCTCCCATGCTCAGTAACACATGGCTGTGACAGCTTGAGGATGCCTGAGGAAGTGCAAGCGGCCGTAGAGGACTGAGTACTGGTTTTGCATTTCATCAACAGACTGGTAATAATAATATTGTGATTGTCCTGCAAGAAGTCTTTGAAATAGTGGGTATAGATACCCAGTCAGAGGAGAGGAGTTTGAAAAGATACTTTTTTCCTGACCTGGAACCAAAGTTTAATTCTGCCTGCTGAACAAAATTGTAATGCAGAATGAGAACTGAACTAATGCTAACAACTACAAGGAGGTTACTGGCTAAAAATAAAGGCTCATCAGAGCTACTGCTATGTGTGGATTCGCTCCAAGTTATTGCAACAGGTAACAGTAGAAGTGGTGATTGCAGTGAAATTAATGCCTGATAACCAGGATGGAGAACAACAAACACAAAAGGAATTTGTTCACCACAGTTCCTTTTTTTCACTCTCTATTATCCACTTTTTTTCCTGGTAACAAGGGAAGGTGGAAGAGCAAATACTTATACAAAATTTAGACTGACTTGATTCTCATGTCAAAAGCTACAAAGGGAATGGCACACCTTTGAATGAACTTCACTGTTGTGCCAGTAGACTGTAGTTTTCAACTGAAGATTCATCAAAATACTGTCTGACAGAATTCATTATCCTCTGTAAAACAATCAAGGAATTTAACCATGGGTAGTAATTTGAAAAATTAACATCAGTAATCTAATGTCAGACTGTCTTACCAATAAGACTGAGCAACTCTTGGATCTCAGGTTATTTCAGGACACAGTAATTTCAAACCCCACTTCACTCTGCATAAGCAGAAGACAGAACCATTGCACTGGAGCGTCTTAACATAGTAACAGTATGAACATGAACAGATTAATTTTGTGGAAAGACCTCTGCTTTCTTATCAACATAGTTTGCAGATATTACCTTTAACTGACAGGAGAAGAAAAAGTTAAAGCAGTATTTCACAATATGGGATTCTTTGAATCAAAGAAAGTAATGTTAAACACAGAGTAAAGGTCAGATGAATCTGATTGTGGAGGATCAGGATGATGAACTGCAACTCTTTAAAGCTTCTGAAATCTCAAAAAAAATTTAAAAAGAAAGGTCAATACAGGATTTAGTTGATTTGCTGATGAGTAACACTTTAATGAAAAATAAATCTTATGTTCTATCAGATGATTAAAATGTCATGTCTGAATTATATTACAGATCTAGCAACATAAATGAGAATTAAAAAGAATATTCTTCCATCTAAATATATATAATATTATGGGACAAGTATTAGAAGTTTTAAACAGTAATGTGTAGGTTTAAAGAGTTTTTCATAAAAATAATGCTTAGAAAATAACATTGTAATAATAGGAAAAGTCACATAAAGTTAAATTAAAAAATGACTATATACCCAAAAGCACATAACTTCAATTAAATTTTAAGTTTGAACTCTGCTTTGAAATTACCATAACAGGCATTTAAAGGTGTTTTTATACAGTACTGATATTTTTTGTGTATTTAGGGCTAAATCTTAGTTCTAAGATTTTGATTCATCAGTTTGTTTTTTTTAAACATGAAAATACCAGTCCTGAATTTGAATACAGTAAAGTCTTCAGGACATAAGCATCAATTATAACCCACTGTTCTGATTGTCCTATTGATTAAAAAAAAAATAAATTAGAGAAAACATTCAAGTAATAACATAGTCCTATGGGACAGGAAGCAACCCAGCAGACAGAGCTATGAAAATGACTATTTTATGCCACTTTGGAGACTTGAACATGTAGAAGATTCAGAATCCATTAAAGGAATAACTACTTGAATTTAAATAACAAAGGTTTACCTCTTCTGTAGTTCCTACAGAAATCTTTGTTCAAGAGAAGAGTCAAAAAGGGACAGAGCTCCTTTAGCCTGGAAGAAAATCTTCAGGACCACTATCAGGCAGGATGGTGGACTTTTGCAAGTAATGATTTTGTTTGCAATTCAGCTGATTTCAATTTATTAATTTCCTTTTCTCTTACCTACTTGGAAAATTCTTTACAAAAGAAATATTTTCAAAAGAATCTCTAAAATTATTCTCTTTCCATAAATAAAACTGCCAATAAATATCTCGTCCCTTCTAGAAACTGCTGTGTAATTATGTAACATCCAAAAGTTCACAAAGTTAGATTTCAGTGTAATAATTACTGAGACGTCATTGGATGTCCATGGACTTTTAATGTCAGTGATACATTAGAAAAAGTAACAATGATTATTCTGTTTAAGCAAAATATTATTCTCTATTCCTATTAGAAGTATATGAAGCAGAGAAAATAAACAAATCATTTTAAGTTATACTAATTCTTCATATAAAGCTATTTTAGAACCTAGGCATTATATATTTACTCATACTCATGTTTTGTGCCTGCCAAGACTTGTCAGAAACACCTAGAAGAGATCATATTCTTGGGTCACCTCAGAGCAATCTTTATATTTTTATGAATTTGTGTTTTATCAGTCCTGAAATGCTGTAATAGAACATAGTAAAAGTTCGCCTGTTGTTCTTGAATGGATAAACTAATAGGTATTTGAAGAGGTTTGGGGGCATGTGAAATGTCAACATGTTACGAAGACAGGATAAAATTGTTTGTGGCTATAGTGATGCTACCACACTGATGTCTACTCAAGAAACAGCTTTGTCATGCTACCCTGTTAACAGTACTTATTTAAATAATAAACATCTGAAACTCAATTAATTTTTAAAAACGTAGGCACCCATTGGGTGTCTTCTGCATTTTCAATCTGGCAAGGTCTTCTCTGTTCAGTTTTACAACCTTTTCCCTACCTCTGAAGCAGAAAAGATTACTATTACTTATAGTGAGATAAAATGGAAAGTCCCATGAAGAAATTGTTAATCACGTGAATAATTTCATAGATAGATAAGAAAGATTCCTCCTTTTTTTAAGGACTGTGTTCAATCTGAGGCCAAGGCTGCCTGACTGACTTGCTAGTCATTACAAATAATGAGAAAATTTGTGGGGAAAGTTGTATTGATAATGAAACCATTTTAATACTTATAGTTTTTTCTTTTCTTTTACTGCAGACTTGTCTGTTGCTTTTAGATGTTTCAGGAGACACACATGAATGAACATTTCAAATAAAAATGTGGCAGCTTGTTAGGAATTTACATTATATATGTATTTCCAAGAGCCATTATGGGTCAGATAGTGCCTGGCTTCTGTGAAGCTGCATAGAGCTGCAGAAAGGAATAAATCCTCCATATCTTCTCTTGTGCACCCATCTGGGAAGAACAGCAGCTCCAATACTGAGTAACAAAACTGTTCTTTCTGCATTTTTGCCCCAAGAGTAGTTTCTGGACTGCTTGGACAATCCTTGGGAAGGCACAAGGAAGTGAATTTTCTGGTGTCTTTTAACAGATGTTGCTTGAGGTGCACATTATCTACATGCTGTGCCTTTGGGAGGTCATTTTAAAGGACATGGATTTTTCTGAAGGATTCAAAAGAAGAAAGGGAAGTAAACTGGCATGCTGGGTTTGCTAAAATACTGTTTCTTGTAACAGTCATGTGTAAATATACCTGACCTTTCCCATTTTGGATGTTCCTGTGTAAAGGAATCTGGGAGGAAAAGTAAATCTCCAGCTACACTAAAAAAGAGAAAGGAAATTGGGAAGATAAGGAAAAGGGCAATTTTTTGCTCCATGACTAAGTGAAAGGACAACTCATCACTTCCAAATAAGCTACAAATATTAGCATAGTCTTTACCATCAATTCAAATGAGACAGCTCAGATTGACAATGAAAACCTCCCATGGCAACCAGTAAATACAGGTTCCGCATTTTTAGGACAGAGGGTCTGGGACTGCCTACCCAAAAGATCCATCAAAAATTTACTGAAGATGGCAGTAGGGCAGCTTTTTTCCTCAAACAGGACTATAATGGACACCCACAAATGCTCAAACCTTTCTAAGAAAAGCAACAATGTATGTTCATTTTTTTGCTGAATGGACCCTTGCATCTAAATCATCTTCTTATGTCAAAAAAAATTTTGTGATACAAACTTTTATTTACAATGAAGAGAAAGACTTTAAGGACAATGCGAAAATATAGCGAAGTATGTAACACAGCAAGCAAAGGGAGAGCAAGGCACTTTTGGATGCTCTTTTAGGGCAAGGTTTTTATTAATTAAACTCACAAACACACAGCATCTGTCAGCTATGACAAAACGCTAAGGAGGATTGAATGAAACATTGTACTGTAGAGCAAAATAAATGAGCTGAGTGCAAAATTATCTGCTGTAGACCCTCAGAAGAATAGTAGATTGTATCATATGAGGAACAAACTAAATGTGTTCATACGCCCTGTATTGGAAATGAACACAGCCACATCTGGCTGAGTGTCCTGGTTTCTGCTGGGATAGAGTTAATTTTCATTCTAGTAGCTGGCATAGTGCTGTGTGTTGGGTTCAGCATGAGAAGAATGTTGATAACACACTGATGTTTTCAGTTGTTGCTCAGTAGTGTTTAGACTAAGTCAAGGATTTTTCAGCTTCTCATGCCCAGCCAGCGAGAAGGCTGGAGGGGCACAAGAAGTTGGGAGGGGAAACAGCCAGGGCAGCTGACCCAAACTGGCCAAAAGGCATATTCCATACCATGTGATGTCACGCCTAGTATATAAACTGGGGGGGAGCTGGCCTGGGGGGGTATCGCTGCTCGGGAACTAACTGGGCATCGGTCAGCAAGTGGTGAGCAGTTGCATTGTGCTTCACTTGTTTTGTATATTCAAATGATTTTATTATTACTATTCTTGTCATTTTATTATTGTTATTATTATCATTATTAGTTTCTTCCTTTCTGTTCTGTTAAACTGTTCTTATCTCAATCCATGAGTTTTACCTTTTTTCTTCTGATTCTCTCCCCCATCCCACCGGGTGAGGGGGGAGTGAGTGAGCGGCTGCATGATGCTTAGCTGCTGGCTGGGGTTAAACCACCATGCTGAGTCAAGGGAAAAAAGCTACCTTGTGCTTTTATTCTCATGGGCAGTGCAGATATTGACAATTTTGGGTGGCTGAAACCACAGAGCTAAATATTCATTAGAGAATATATGCATTACAAATGTAGGTAAGTCCTTTTGGAGACAATGAAACATTTGTAGGTGTACATTTTCCAAACGCATTCATTTTTTCATGATTCAGACAATTTGGCTGAATATGTTTTTGCTGGAAAAAATCATGAACAGCCTACCTGGACTGCTTTTGTTCCTTATTTTTGGCATAATTCTTGGAATTGTTTGTCAATAATGAAACCAAGAAGTGGAAAATAGAGACTGAGGCTATGTAACTGTTTTTCAAGAAGTACCTACCAAAATGCACACATCCTGAAATTAAGGTTTAAGTTGTGCGTTTTTCCCTGTACAGACCTTGTATAGTGAGTAGCAGATACAAGTAATGTGATTTTGATATGAATTTTAAGCAACTAATAATATAAAAAATATTCTTATGTCCCAAAAAGTTTCACATGCAACTGGAAAGTTCCTGTATAATCACAGATAATGAATACTTTGACATAGAAATCTCAACAGTATAGCTTTAACTTTTATTCATGGAGGTGTTTTAAACTTACGTATCTCTAACCATATAACTATTCCCTGTGCATCCGAGCTCCCTATATAGCACCTTTTAATCATTTCTCATTTATTAAGAACTACTTAATAAATAACTAAGGAAAGGTTAATGCTACCCTTTCATATTCTGTGCACTTCTTTTGCCAGAATAGCTAGATAGCAATTTCCTTTAGCCAAGTCTCTAGTCATATTGTTTTGGTATATGTATATTCATAGTAGAGTGCCAGACAGATTTCCACTGTCAGTTATATGGCGGGTTGATGCTATACCACCAAAAAATATATAGCACCATTGCTGACTGAAGAAGATAATAAACTGAAAAGCTTCAATGCATTCTTAAAAAAAAGAGCTGCAGTAAAGCAGCTCTAAATGTAACTAACTGCTGTGTGGCAGCTGCTATAACCAGAAAAATTCTTACTTCTGCGGACTAAGCCTGCGGTGATTACAGTGGTGAATTGGGACTGCCCAACTCGCTCATCTTTTCCTTTCTGCCTGTTAAGAACAGTTATTTTATCTTCTTATTTCTACTATCTTTAACCTCTAATACAGTTACACATTTGAGAACAAAACATGGGCAAAAATGTTTCCTTAACAATATCAAATTAATTATTAAAAATGAAAATGTTTTTATTGTCTTGGCCTCAAATACTTACAAAGCATATGAATTTCCCTTAATTGTACACGAGGAATTAAAATTGTGATGCTAATGTGCAATTCTGCTATTAACATACTTTATCTAATGACATATAAATTAAATATTTTTGGTGGGTTTTATCTCTAAAAGTCAGGTTTATTTTTTTCATTTTCCAGGATAAAGCAATACTAGTTTTACATTCCAATTAAAAGCAATCATTGTAGCGGACAGTTTCCAGTTGAATACTTCATTGTCTGCCTAGGTGTTTACAAGTCCCTTGGCATATGTCTCCTTTCTTGTAGCAGCTCGACATTTCTCCAGCCTGCAGTATAAGTCAAAGCAGGTTACCAAAGTGCTGTGACTGAAGCTATGAAGGCAAGGAAGTAACATATGAGGAGGTTCTCATATGTATTTATGTTTCTTCTTATTACTTCCTTTCTGTATTTCCTCTTTCCCATCTTACAAAATCGTAATAAACTCATCAATCACCCTGGGCCCACAGATGCTAGGAAGCAGATACTAGCAAATCGCCACGTCTCAGGAGAGCCTGTGCCCAGAAACACAATCAGCGTGTTTGCCCAACAGGCCAACGCTGCTCGGTACAAAATGCTTCTTAGCCACACCTGCCATAGGATAAAGCTATAATCAAAAAGCCTCCCATGAGCTCTCATACAGTATTCACTGAGATGCAGGACAAAATAAAAAGGAGTCTGACTTTAAAATTACTCACGCAAGCAACTTGTAACTATGTACAATGGTCTTCTCCTGCCCAATCAAGCTTTCTCTCCAGATCCTTTTCTCCTTACGGATGAAACATCTTGCAGTCCTAGCATGATTCATTTTGTTGAATAACATAATATATATGATTAAAAGTTCAATTATGTTTTGATACAATAGAGCATTTGCATAATTACAACAGAAAGACATTAAGCTAATATTAAATATAAAATTTTGTCATTCATTCTGTACAATAAATCCAGTTAAGCTTTCACAGAGCATCTGCAAAGGTTTCCGTGAACTCTCCCAGTGTTTGCTTTGGTCTGAACTGGGTTCATCCCTCTAAATTATGATAGCTGTCAGCAATGTTAAATTATTCACAGTTAATGAGGCATAGAAGAACCCCCAGCACTCCTGAGGTTAGAAGCACAGACGTGGTGTTAGACTGGTATTCTGTCACCTGTGAAGGCATGATGCCTGTATGGCCATTAAAACAGCCTCAAATTGATAATATGCCATTACAGCACTGAATAGCAATGGGTCTGAACCCCACAGTTCAGGCCATACTGTTCTGGGTATCCTGTAAACAGAGAAGTGGATATAGTTCCTGCTACAGAGACAACAATCTAATACATTAATAAACTAATAGATTATTAAATGCAATGTTTTAAAAAATCTTATGACCAGTTTCTGACCTCAGTTATACTGGTACCAATCTACTGTAACTTCCCTGTAATTCATTAATGAGTAGTTTTTTCTACAAGGGTCCAGAGCAGGTATGAAATACATCTTTTATAGTGTGTTATATCAAAAGCAAATATCATTGTTCCTATTAATTTCTAATACAACTATTTACTTTCCTACCACAATTGGTTTAAACAGAGCATAATAATTCATATATTTTGACTGGCATATCCACTTTTAAATCAATCATTTCAGTCTTCTGGATTCCAGGATGCTAACAAGATACCTAGACATCCACAACAGAATAAAAAGTGCTCATTTCTAGGCACGGCTGCTCAGGTAACAAATGCTTTATGTATCGCATGATCTACTGGAGATAGTGATTAACCACAACTGTGGGCTGCAGACTTAGTTATTCCAATTCATGTCCAAACTTTGCATTGTAACACAAGGCTATGAAGATACTATGATAATTATCTGCTCCCTGTGTGCTGTCTTCACTGAACAGTGTCTCAGTCATCTGCTGTTTCCTGGTATTTGAACACTCCTTTAGGACTTCTCCCACCTTTCCTCTTCTTCCCTTCCCAAGCATGGTGATTTTCTACAATAGCTCTGTTCCCCTGAAATGGTGAAATTGTACAGCAAAGGAAAAGTATTCTGAATACAAGACACTACACATTCATTGGAACCAGAAAAAGATAAATGAACTCACTACCTGAAGAAACATAAAATGATTGTGGGCCATATTGATAAGAAACTGCAAAATCAACTCCTTCCCTTGGTTCATCCTCATTGTCTCCACATGCATGCAGAAATGCCTGCATATACATATACATGAAAGTAGAGACACAGAGGATTGTTTTCAGTTTCTTGTAAATGAATACAAATATTTGCAATGCATTCTAAAAAAAAAAAAAAGAAATAAAGTACACATGATTTTATAGCTAATTCTTTTTTATAATACTTGAGATTTCATTCTTAGCTGTACCACAGTCAGCTTTTCGTCATATGGGAAATCTCTGTTAAGGAGAATCCTTAGCTTGCCACATAGGATATCTTGACTATCTGAAATGGCCACAAACGTCACCTTTTTCAGTTAGGGTTGTTACAAGTTCTTTGCAGTATTTCTATAGATCATGAAATTACAAGTATGCATTAGAAAAAGATTGTAAGAAAGAACACACATTTTCCCATACATGGATCATTCCATTGAAACAAAATTTTGTTCAATTTGTAAGATGGAGAGCAAAGTTCAGCAACAACTAGCAGGTCTCTTCCAAAGATAGAAAATTTACACGTTAAGAAGAAATTGGAAGAAAACATATGTAATAGTACCAATCAGTAATGCCTATCAAATCGTGTCCCACTGACAGCAACCTTACAGCAGAATTCCTCAACACAAGCCAAACATTTTGTTGATACTTACAAATGACAAATCTCATATCTCATTTAATCCTATTACACTTACTGTGATTATTAACAGCGTTTTATGACAATAAAGCCATTTCCTTTTGCTATAATTTTTCTAAAGAAGTGAATGATGCTTCTTTATGATACATTAGATACATGCACTGTATTTTTGTTGTTCATTATGCTAATATTTTATTCTGAAACAAATCCCAAAGGCCTGCTATCAGTGGAGAGCAGATGGAACTGATGAACACATGAGCAGGGCTGCCTTTATTCTTCTTAGTGGCTGGAAAACTTCCCAAAGTAATATATGTCTTGTTCATGTGCTCATCACTCATTTCTGAGGTACTCTTGAGTAGTTCTCAAGTTAGAAACAAACCTACACAGAAATGGAACTGAATGTATATTCCATTTTCAGGGAAGATTTATTCTTCTGAGAGGTTCAACGGAAGCCTTGGGACCATTCATTCAGGACTGCTGAACACAGCCTGTGATGATGTGAACTTCTTTGACTTTGTGGAAAGTCAGTGACTATGGAGATACTGAGGACTTTGATGATAAAACTGACCTCTGATAATTAGTTAGAAGAAGAAAAAAAAGCAATCTATTACATGCATGAATAACCTTATCTTAATTGCCAGCAAATGAAACCAGCCTTTTTTTTAATGCCTCAGACTTCCACATTTTCACCATAAAAAGTTGTATTTGTGGTACTTGCAGGCAACTGAAGCTCAGGGGACCCAATTAAGATGAGTAGAGCCAAATGGACATGTTTTGACACAGGCAAGGACAGACTGTGAAAGAGTAAATGCTTTGATCTGAACCGCAGTCCGAATAAGAGGGCACATATAATAAAACCTCATTACAAACCACTGAATCTGGCTGTGTGAGACGACACAGGCGGCACGCAGGAACAACCACAAAACCACGGATGAAATGCAATGAGTAAATTTATTTCCGCTACTTCGCCATCCGGGGGATCCCCGAAGCAGCACCCCGGCAGAGGCACACAAGTGGGAGCGCAGGCACCGCGGAGCTCACTCCTTGCTCGAGGATCGCCGAACCTGCTGTGTGCGCCCGTTTTTCAGGGATTCGCGCAGGCGTAGTTTACCACTGTGCTTTGATCTTCCCCACAGCAGGGCAGGAATGTCAAGCATGTTTGATAGGGTGCCTCTAAGTCTGTCACAGGCCTGTGTCAGCTAAACACAGATGTTCTACTTGTCCAACATGCAAGGCCAAACAACAAGTGGTATATGTGTTTTTCAACACCGCAGCTGCAAGCTGCTTGACCATGTTTACAATCCTCCTCACCAATCTTCCACTATTTTCCCACACTGGCATTAAACAATTGCCAAGAAAAGGAGACTGGGTTCCATCCACCTTGGTAAAAATTTGAGGATCAGGATTGTGCCAGTTCAAGATTCTAGTTTATTTTCACATCTGTCTCTAGAATGAAATGAGCCGATACTGTGACAGTAATGGAATATTCAAATGAATTATAATAAATTTGGAAAAGCCCTCCTTTGACTTCAGAACCTGCTATTTTTACTGCAAATTTCACTCATCACAGGAGTTTGTGATGACTTGGTTTCCTCAGTGCTCTTTTATAGGATTGTGTGTAACAGCCTTGATTTTGAGTAGGGTTTCCAGAATGCCATTTTTTCAGTTTTAGATTTCCTTTTCACGAACTCTTCTTTACACCATTCTTCTCTGTCTATGTATCCAGTTCTGTTTCCATGTGCACACAGGTCTTCCTGAAACCTCTGAGTTTCAGAAATCATATAAATGTCATTGCTTTTCAAGTAAGTTTCAGTTCAGTAAGAATTACAGGATTTCACAGCAGGGTTTGCTGTTTCAGCTTGGGGCAGGCTGCTTGAAGTTTCTGATACTGGCCTCCTGGACAAATTCTAAACCACAATTAGGGTCCCCCATCCTCTCAGCGGTGAAAGCCAGAAGCAAAAAGAGAAGGAAGAGAAATAAAGGAGAACCAGATGCCTGCAGCTAATTTTTGCCTCTTGTGGCACTCAAGCAAACACAATGAAGCAACTCGGCACAATTTCACCAAGATTTTCAGTGGGGAGCAGGTAGCTGATATCACTCACAGCTCACCGCATTGCCAAAAAAGAGGGGGAAGCAGAAAGCCACAGAACTGTAGCACCCAGAAAGGTTAATTACCTGACACTTTTTCATAAACAACAAAAACACAACTCTGAATTTTGATACCCTTTTTTACAATTTAATGCCGAGTTTGTCAATTCCACAGAATGAGACGCATGGCTGAACACATACCTCCTTATTAATTCTAGTAGTCTGAAAGTGTCTTTCTTGCTAAAGGCATATCTGCTTCCTAATAACTACTGTTC
The DNA here is from genome assembly GCF_947461875.1 of Haliaeetus albicilla. Lineage (NCBI taxonomy): Eukaryota > Metazoa > Chordata > Aves > Accipitriformes > Accipitridae > Haliaeetus > Haliaeetus albicilla. The sequence continues at coordinate 57,523,756 of NC_091483.1, read as the reverse complement.
TTCCACATTTTGGATTATGAAAATATTATGGAATATTTCAATTCTCAGTACAGTGTCCATACATGATGGAGCTATTCTAGTATATTTTAACAGATAGACTTACTCATTAGGTGAACTTTTAGGTTCTGTCTTGCCTATGAAACATAAGGGGACATAAGTTCACAAAGGTGAACTACACTTGGGAGTCAGGTCCTTAATGACTAGTCTAGGTAGACAAAGAATTTTTAAACAAATAATACCAATTCCAAGCATCCAAATTCAAAAGATAAGTCTACAATCATAACATTGGCTTTAAAGTCTTGACAGGAAGAAGAGAATAGGATTTGTCTTCTTTTCATCCTACTGAGATGCATTTGTCATTCTTTTCCTTCTAACTTAAAAAAGCCAGTCATAATTTTAAAATATAAGTAATAATAATAATAATAAACAAAGTTTAAATTCTGAGTAATCAGATGAATCCAGGAGCTTGGTTTTGATTTTTGGAGGAAGAAGACCAAGATGGAGTGGGCCATGAGTATTCTTGGCAAATCATGGGAGTTCTCAAAGAATTTGGGGTGGGTAAAATGTTACATTATTTGATTTTTCAATAAAAAGATAAATGTTTTTAATAAAAAGATAATGAATGTTTTACTAATAGAGTACTAATTGTATGTGGCTCTTAAAGACATCTTATAAATAGATACCAAAACACTTCATGAAAAGTAATCAGAATCAGTACTACTTTACAGATGGAAAAACTGGGACACAAAGGACTGAAACTACCTGACAAAGGGAGCATCCAGCAACACCCTCATATTGACCTTCTATCTCAAAAATCCCACAGAAGTATTCCTTACCCAATAGTATCCCAAAAGAGGCATGTCTATGCCTACAGATTTTACTCATAGAAAAATAAACTGTCCAAGTTAAATAAAATGCAGCTTGTTATTATATGCAGTACCTCCCAATTTGCTCATACATTTTTTCTAAAAATCTTGTTTCAATGCTTAGCATAATAAGCTGATAGGAACCATTTTCTGCAAGCTTCAGATCTGAATATATAAAACTGTCAGTCCTTAAATTAGAGTGAAAACACACCAAACAAATTCCAATTGCTTTGACTCTGTGTCTTTGACACCTAACAATAAGTAAGGGCAAAGTATAAAAAGAGAAGGGAAAAGTAGAAAGGATAATTTCAAGGTAATGATTAGATTCATTATTTATTTGTCATCAAGACAGAGTAAAACTTTAAATCATCGGAAGAACCAGCCATAACACAGTTGTTGCTAGTTCAGCAATGCAATACACCAAGATTGCCCTTTCAGTAATGTCATTGTCTTTGCCCTAAGCAAGGGAAAAAATCAAGGGGTGGCATATCATTAAACTAAGTTTATCAAGTAGAACACTTTGTCGGTATTTAGTGTAAATATTTGGCAATCAGCACCAAAAGTTTATGATTTAATCCTGGGAAGACTTATGTGCAAACTTAAATTTACTCAAATGCTTAAAGTTTATAGTGTGCATAAATCTTTGGGATCATGTCTGAGTCATCCATTTAATCCTTGTGATATAAAACAATGTGCCACTATATAAAGTAATGTATCACTGTCATTATTTTTGGAATAGGAACTTTGTCTTGGAAGCTCACTCTGACCACACGGGCTGACAAGCCAACATTGCCAAAACCGCACAAGAACACTTCACACAGAAAAAGACAGACATGAGAATAATCAGAATTTTCAGCATTACAACTCATGTTTGCAAATCTCAGTGATTTTGAAAGATAAGATCATTTGGCTGATTATTTACAGGCTACACCTCTTCCCTAGCTATGACCTGACACATATGACAGGCCATTAAGTTCTGAAAGTGAAAAAAATATTTGAATGGAAGCATGGCCCAAAAAAATAAAGCATAAAAATCAGCTTATACTTGTAAAGGCTCAACTGTACTTTAAAAAGATAGTATTCACAGACAGCTTCCGTTCATTATGGAGTGTGTTTCTCATTTCCTACTGCTGACTCACAGCAATTAAGGAAACATCGTCGAGATAGAAAGACTCTGGCAGACAATTCACTGTTGGCAGATAAGCCTATTCACAATGGTGAATTTGGCTCTAGGGGCAAGAAATGAGGTGTCATGAAATTGTACAAAAGAAAAGTTTTCATGTGCTTTAATTTGAAAATTACAGAAAATGGAAAGAGGTGTATGGAATAATTAGGCTGACAACACTATGCTTTCAGTTACAGCAGGCAAAGCCATAACAAAAACAAGCAGCTGAAAACAGAAGCATCAGGTTTCTTTCCACCCTGAATGATTCTTTAATGATGGAATAACCTCTGTCACCTACAAAGAGAAGGGTTGGGTGAAAAACTTTCTTCTGCTGCCAATATTAAAGCAGCAAATGCAAACAAAGACACAAACAAAGTGTAAAGGTGCAATGGTGCAAAGCACAACAAAATTTGAGTCATGAATGGGGCTTTTGTGTATGATCTCATGAGATAAATACTCAGAGACATCAAGTTTTCAACAGTTAGGCAAATACACACCCACAGAAGCTTGGGTAATAATCTGTTATAGTAATTGCAGACACATTTCCAAACCTGTAACCTTTAATAACATGAGGGTTTATTTCTTTATTCATTTAAACCAGCTGTGAAATTAAGTGGGCTCAGTACAGAACGAGAGGACAGAGAAGTTTCCAACAGTTGATTATAGCCCCCCATACCATCTTCATCACACTCTCATAAGCATGACCATGACAAGAATCAATAGAAGAAAAAGCTGCTTTGGCTTTTTCAGCTATCTACCTGTCCTGGTTTCAGCTGGGATAGAGTTAACTGTCTTCCTAGTAGCTGGTACGATGCTATGTTTTGAGTTCAGTATGTGAAGAATGTTGATAACACTGATGTTTTCAGTTGTTGCTCAGTAGTGTTTACACTAAAGTCAAGGATTTTTCAGCTTCTCATGCCCAGCCAGTGAGAAAGCTGGAGGGGCACAAGAAGTTGGCACAGGACACAGCCAGGGCACCTGACCCAAACTGGCCAACGGAGTATTCCAGACCATGGGACGTCCCATCTAGTTTAGGAACTGGGAAGTGGGGGTGGGGATTCGCCACTCAGGGACTGGCTGGGTGTCAGTCGGCGGGTGGTGAGCAATTGCCCTGCGCATCATTTGTACATTCCAATCCTTCTGTTACTACTGTTGTCACTTTATTAGTGTTATCATTATCATTATTAGTTTCTTCTTTTCTGTTCTATTAAACCGTTCTTATCTCAACCCACGAGTTTTACTTCTTTTCCCTATCTTCTCCCCCATCCCACTGGGTGCGGGGGAGTGAGTGAGCGGCTGCGTGGTGCTTAGCTGCTGGCTGGTGTTAAACCACGACACTACCCTAGAGTAACTTGTTAACATCTTTACCTGTCTCTGCAAAGAAAATAATTGCACTTTAATATTTTAGATTGCTTCATTCTTTTTTTTCATGTCCAATTTATCTCAGAAACACTCTTTTAACAAGGAATTTTAGCTAAGAAAAATTTTGCCACCCAGTATTAAATCCCACATTTTTTATCCTTTCTAATGGTACTCACTTTTTTAATCTGGTAAAAGGTAAAGAATTTACACAGATTTCAGAAACAAGTTCTCTCAAACACTGCAACAGTAAGTAGCTGTCACTCGGAGTTTATACTGCTCTGCATTTAATGCCTTGTCAGTTGAATCCGGTTGCCAAGGTATGCAGTTTTCCCGGGGAAATGTCTTCTAAACCGTGAGGGAAAACCATGCGTAATTTGCTTCATACAGCTCATTCTTTACAAGTCACTTTGTCCATTGTGAGTCTTCTATTTCAAAAGCTGGGGTTTTCAAAATAGGTTTAGTTTTTAAGTGCACTTCGACAAAGGAACAAGTACCGTGATGTTACTGATATTTTAGATCACCAGGGTATCGATCCTACATGTCAAGAACCCTCGGGTTAGTTTACATTAGAAAAGGTCCTTGCAAGAGGTGTTGTTACAATGATCATTAAGGTACCAACTGCAACCTGTTGGTCTGGGAGTAGCAGGTACACCTGCCCTGAGAGAGAGAGAAAAACTTCTCGGCCCGTGGCCGGTGGGGTTGGGTTATGACCGCCAGGCACAGGTACACACTTCAGGACCCCATTCGACCACAGGTCAGATTTGACCGGGGTCCAAAGGGATCCCCACCAGAGGGCAGACTGAGCCGGTCCTCCTGGGAGCAGCGGGTCTGCCGTCGGGGATGCTCCCCTTGGGTGGGGTCATTTTGGGTCATCCTTTCCAAAGCTTGGGAATTCTTAACTCGGTCGTGTAGTACTAGTTTCCCCTTACATCATTGAACCTGTGGTTTACTAATGTTGTTGTTCTAAATGATTTTGATTGAAGAATAAATTTTGTTAACACCTGTTTAATTTGATTGTGTGAGCCTCCGTGACACCGGGCAAGCCTTCCAGCGCAGATGGGCTGCCCCTGATTTCAACTAGCTGAAGCAAGAAACAATTATTTTCCACTTTGCCCCTGAGCATTTAGAACAAACCAAATAAATTAAATAAATCTCTGATTGGTGGTTAAGTGAAGAAAGAAATACTCAGTGCTAGTGGAAACACTGCACAGGAACAAACACTATGTGCCTAGTTTTCTAAGTAAAAGTAGGCATCTGAAAAAAGATACACACAATTTAAATAACTATATATGTAAGGCTAGAGAGCTTACAAGTATTTTTACGCTCAAATGCAGAAAGAGGTGTAATTTTTTTCTTATGCAGACTATGTTAATATCCTTCACCATCTTACTGCCTTTTAAAACGTCCAAGCACATAGCAATATTATTTAGAACTAGGAGACTATTTATCATTCTCAAGGTCAGATGCTTATCTACAACCAACTAGACTGTAATCAGCGCCACTGCTCTGTGAGAATAAACATCTCAGACCATGGATTCTCTTTCATACTATGAAGAAAACAGGAGGGTGGGAAATTCCATCTCTTCTGAATTCTATAAAAGCACTTGTAGTTCCCTGTTACTGGTCTCTATCCCTCGATTATAATTTTTTCTCTTCTACTTTTCATGTTGTCATTGATCCCATAACAAACTTGTTCTAAATTTATAAATATCTACACTCTTTTTCACTGCCACAAACTTTATAGTGTTTACTCATTTTTAGGGGGAAAGATATTCTATTTTTAATGAACATTCTCAAATGAAATAATTTCAGTTATCATTGGTCATGGACCTCAGAACTCCAGACAGGAAATCACAGAGATTTCTGAAGCCCAAGATGTTAATGTCTACAAAAGAATCATTATTTATTCTCATTTCTACTGAAGAGTGGTGTACAGAGTTACAGCTAAGGGACAAAAATCCCTATCAGTCCAAACATGCCAAGTGTTTGTAAATTCAATAACCGTTGACAAAAAAAAAAAAAAAAGGATTGACTAAAAATTATGAACTTAACTTAAAACTAACCCAGTTCATAACACCTAAAAGTTTGATACTGGGAAACTGACTGATGTGAAGCATCAAAAGAAGCATGACCAGCAGGTCGAGGGAGGTGATTCTCCCCCTCTACTCAGCTCTTGTGAGACCCCACCTGGAGTACTGTGTCCAGCTCTGGGGCCCCCAACATAAGAAGGACATAGACCTGTTGGAGCGAGTCCAGAGGAGGGCCACGAAGATGATGAGAGGGCTGGAGCACCTCCCCTATGAAGACAGGCTGAGAGAGTTGGGGTTGTTCAGCCTGGAGAAGAGAAGACTCCGGGGAGACCTTATAGTGGCCTTCCAGTACCTAAAGGGGCCTACAAGAAAGCCAGAGAGGGACTTTCTACAAGGGCAGGTAGTGACAGGATGAGGAGTTATGGCTTTAAACTGCAGGAGGGTAGATTTAGATTAGATGTAAGGAAGAAGTTCTTCACTGTGAGGGTGGTGAGGCACTGGCACAGGTTGCTCGGAGAGGTTGTGGATGCCCCATCCCTGGAAGTGTTCAAGGCCAGGTTGGATGGGGCTTTGAGCAACCTGGTCTAGTGGAAGGTGTCCCTCCCATGGCAGGGGGGATAGAACTAGATGATCTGTAAGGTCCCTTGCAACCCAAACCATTCTATGATTCTATGAGTCTTAAGTATTCATGAAGGAGAGAAAAAAAAATCTTGCAAATAAATTATGAATTATTTTCTTAACTCTTTTCAGGACACCCAAGTGATGTGTTTTGGTGCCTCAAAGTTTTCTCTGCTTTAAACATAAAACATTATCATATTTTAAAATTTAATGAACAAGTCATAAAGATATTACAAAGGATCTGTGAATAATGGTTACTTCAAAAGTATTTTAGGTAGGTAAAGTTTAATGTTGGCTTTAAAATAAGTAGTTTTTCATTTGCTGACAAAATCATCTGCCTTTTGTTGGCGAGACATTTTCTCTTGGGCAAGATGTATTAAATTCTAGGGAAAATACATAGTTTGCAAAATTATTTCCCAAAGTGCATCCAGACATCTATTTCCAGGCCTCTTGCTGTGGTGCGCCAGCATCTACATTTCAAATATTAACAGCACAATATTTTTCAGTCTTTATATATAAGTACAGGAAGTATCACTGTAGGATCACCAGCATTCATACACTTTTCTGGGCATTTGGTATTTGACATTGATCTTACCTGTTCTTAATTCCTCAGTCTAACTAAATACCTGCACCATCCATACGCATTTCTGGCTAAATACCCTTTCCATGCACAAAAAAGGGGCTACTGACTGCTGTTCTGGACAGAGATACTGGCTTACACAGACATTTGGTTTGATGCAGCACAGCCACCATGCTGTTTTGTAACATAAGCTTTAATGCAAGGTGTACTTCATTTTCCTACTTGACACTTTTCACCAGCAGATCTTTTCTGTTTTGATACTTCCAAACTCTATTTCTTGTAAATGGCTAAACAGCTCATATTGTGTTACAACATTATGATTAGTTTCATATCACCTCTTAAAATATTTAAGACCTATTTAAAAAATTGCAGTTTTATTCAGATGAGTTTTACTTGAGAGCATGAACTTACCCCCAGCTGAAATCAAGTTAACACTAAAGGAGGTAATCTCATTATCTTAAAATAGGTGTGCAATTTCAATCCTTCCAGGTTCCTCTGGAGGTAACTCTCCATCAACTACACAAAACTAAACACAGATGCTTTAAACCCTACCTGGATTAGATACTTAAAGGGAGCCTGAAGTTTGCAGTGTGAAGATTCACCATGAGCACATTCAAGCCATAAACATGTCTTTGAACATTACTCCAGATACAGTTGTTGGTATTTAGCAAAAACTGAGGAATGGACAAGCTCATATACAACAAAAAGGTTTTTAAACCCAAATTAAAATAGGATAGCCAACTTTGAATGGCTTGAGTTTACTAGTGAGGAAGGCCTTATTTGAACTGTGACCTAAATGCAACAATATCACAGCACCAAAGCCATCAATTCTCACTTGTAAGCCTTTATTTCAGATCATTAAAATTCTATCTGTGTACCTAAAAAACCAAAATATTGGGATGTGGTTGAAAAATTGCTTGTAGATAAATATTTTAGATATTAGTAATATATTATGACTGTTTAAATTTTGTATATTGTGCTATCCATTATTATTTCTTAATTATGTTTTAGCACAAGCAAGTAATTAATTTTCATCATACTTTTCTACCTGGAAGACTTCAAGAACCTAAAAGCATTCTGTGAAAGCTTTGAACTTCCGATTTCCTTTGTACTTCCCACTTCTCTCCCTATTCTGCTGGTTCACACTTACATATTGAAAGATACAGCAAAAAGGTCAAGTAAAAAAGACAGCTCTAGCAGTGCTAAAAACAATACAGTATTGGAGTAAACAGAATGAAAAGTGAATTTTTATAAACATAGTTCATGAAGGCAACAGAGATTGTTGTTGAGACAATTTAATAAAGTGCTCTTTAGTGACACTTGTCACTAAAGCTTACATCTCATCTCCGAAGCTACTAAACTGAATGTCCTTGGCATTCCAGTTTTTTAAACCATGAGTTAAATTAATTCTCGAGGGGACTTAAATTACTAAGCCCTGATGTTTTGCAAATTTCCCCCAAGAATCTCATACTTTTCATACAAGAACCTTCCCTGTTACTCATTATACACCTCTTGGAACAGAAACTATTAGCTATTCCCAACTAGGACTGTAATCTTGTATATAAACAAGTAAAATCACCCAAGTATCTTAAATTTTAGTCTTCTGAAAGAAAAAGCCACTGAGTTTATTTCAAAGCACTTCCAAACAGCCATGACTACATGATACCCAGGTGGAATAATCAGCTTTCTGCAGCAACAATTCAACAAAGCACATGTAGTATCTTCCAGAAATATTGCTATTTAGGAACAGGGCGTAGTTTTCAAACACAAATGGCAAGACTTGACATCTACATACTTTACTATGGATCACTGTTGGTGATATACTTTTGGTGACGTAGTGTACTATCTTAGCTACATTTTCTATATTGTTTAATTTAATAGTGTTACCTTTAATGTACAGCATGTGCCCAGCTAAAGTAATGATCTACTGGCATTGTTAGCTAAGTATTTTTAAAAAAAGCAGTATTTAAAAAAAAAGCACTACTATAAATTTTTTTCATTAATTTATAAAAAAACAGTCAAGTTTCAAATAATTACATAAGGCAATTAGTAAGCAGCAAATATATCTATTGCCAACAGTTTGCTTTTTCAGTGCCAGTCAAGAAATGACATATGGACAAAACCAGACAGGCTGCTAGCTGGCAACCGGGTAAGTGAACAATAAAGAGGACAACATTATAACAATCAAAATCAGAGTTTGCCATGTCAGGCTGTTGATAGGTGCCTGAAAAGATGCAAGGACTAAAGAAGGAAAGGTGAAGAGAGATCTTGGTATTGATAAATGCAAAGAAAGAGGCAATAGCAATAGTGGTAATGTTAGACTTGCTGATTTTCTCTCTGAAAAAGACAGCAGACTCCTACACAGATAGGAAAATGAAAGCAGGAGGCAGAAAATATTATGTATGCATAAAAGGCCACTTTAAATTATTCGAGATATGAATACCCAGATGAGATGCCACTGCTGTATACGCAGAATATTGTTTCTGGCCTATGGGGAAATAATGTCACGCACAGTTCCTCCCTGTGAAGGTGCAGCTGGTGTGGTTTTGTTCATATTCCTAACCACAAATAGTCACGCTTGCTGCTGGCTTCTTCTGCAAGACATGTCCCAATGCACAAACACAACTCTGGGGCTCTGCCAGGAAGGGTGTAATCCTGTGGAGGAATGAGCATAACCAGCAGGAGTGTGGCACTGCTCCTCAGAGATGGAAGCAGTGGTCCTGAGGACAAGCAGCAAGCACTTGCAGCGTAAAGGGCTGCCGGCAGTCACTGACATAGCGTGCTTGCCTGGAAATTAGATCAGCACAGCTGGGATGCATTGAACAACTCAATATAAGTGCATCTGCATCATGGGATTTGGTTTCAGAATTCTCTGAATTCAAGAATAATTTTGAAAGAAGAGAGATTATTCCCAAACCAAAACATGCTGTTTTTTCAACTGTCCATGTTTGCCATTACAGGCATTTATTGCTCCTGCTGTGCTGTAGAACAAGATATGATACAGCCAGTTACATTTCTGCCTACATCATCTGTCTTTGACTTGAGACTGCAGTTCCACAGATTCATCAAACTGATGAGGATACTGCTGACCCCACCACTGAGCTGTGTATGATGAATCACTGAATGCTGCAATGTTGGCCATTCCGTCAGCTACATGTTGTGAAGTCTGTGCTTCATCCGCGCAGTACTTCATTGCCATCCTCGTGATACACCACTACAACATGCTGCCAGATCATGCCATTCCACCTGTAGTAAGTCTGGATATTCAGTTCCCTCTTTGCCCAACCAAGTCACAGAAGTGACTGCCAGAAATCCACCACCAGAACATGTTCTCCCTGAACGTTATGAGGAAAAACTCTTTGAAAAATGATTCAGAAGGGGAAAATCGTATCGCTAATCTTGAAGAAGATTGTTGAGCAATCTTAGCCATGTTGCAATATATCCAGAAGGAAGTGATAAATCAGTGTATCATTATACAGATTATTCTGTGTGACGTGCGAGATGCCATCCAAGAAGCTGTTGTCTCAAATCTGCGTTGATGCCCCTGTGTTTCTCAAAAAAGAAACCCCTGACTGTGGCAGACTCTAACTTGAAATGAGTCAAGATCACAAACACCCACCGTAGCAGTTTCTGCTCTTTGTCAGGTGTGACTAACAAGTTACCAGGTCCTGTCATACCCAGCAACAGACCTGCATTTCTAATGAACTTGAGGACTTTGCCAAAAAACTCATTTAAGCTATCACCATCGAAAGATCAGGCTGAATACATGATGCAGATAGTTGAAAGTGCCTTATGAAGAACTCCCAACAGAGACTGGCCAACAAGGCTCACCCACGGTAGGCCATGTCCACAGCTGGGCAAAGACAATCTCTGAGCAGCAGTGCTACAACACAGATTCCACCTACATCTCTGTTGAATGTACGGTGTTTTATTCCACCGCTGAGTGGCCCCGATTCACAGTCCGACTCTCCTTAACCTAGTTTCTCAAGGCAGACACGTTGCTGCTGTGCTTGGGGTCCATGGGGAGTTGCAGTCTCCCAGGAAACTTGCCCAGTTGAAGGAGGTAGATGGATTTCAGATATGTGCTACATGTCCATGTTGCAGTGATGGGTATTTCATAAGGAGAAGGAGTATTTATGTACAAGGGAGACTACAATTTTGGTGGATAGGATGAAAGTTTACACAGCATGTAGGGAGATAAAAATACAGATGGAAGAGGTAAAACTGGATTTAAAGATTGTCCCAGAAACCTCCTAGATAGACCAGGCAGTAGAGGCAGGAAATAGAAAGTTATACATACCTAATATGTGTAATTTTGCATGCTGTGAGCAATTGCACAACTGCTGACCGTCTCAGTGGTGGTGTAGCGTTGGCTATGCATGGAATTGCCCTGTGCAGATGTTTGAGCTTCATTGCATGTGGGTTAATCACCAAGTTGCTCTAGTAAAGCAGCTCGGTGGATCTGCTGTGGTGCCACTCCTGTCATCAGTGGCCAATGTCCTGGCTAAGATATAAGAGACTATTGATAGGGAGGTTTTATTCACACTACTGCAGAAAACCTGTCAGCATGTGCACTACAGATTTCAAAAAATCTGGGAGCACAGGACAAAAATTTTAGAAAACATGGTTCTTTCACATGATCTGGTTTAGAGGAACCAAAGACTGCCCAGATGATTTATATTCTTCTGTGTTTATGGTGTTGAGCATGGGAATACTTGGGGCAAGTAAGGAGAGAACACTATCCCTTCCAATTCCTACCCACTTTTTCTTCCAGTAAGGGGCCTCTGCCAAAAGTGCATTGATGAGAGATACACGTATTTCAGCCCCATATAGTTTCAGAGCCAGGAGGGAATAAGTAGAGTTTAATGCATGCCTCTTTACCAGCTGTTGGCAGGCAGGGGATCATTGGAGGAATAACTAGACAGAAACAACAGACTTAATAGCAAATCAAGATACCTCTGCAGAACCTTGTAGCAGGCTTGTGGAGTTGCAGCTAAAGGTGAAGATACAAGTATTGAAAGCGAGTGCAAGAAAGAAGGAATAAAAGTCATTGTTTGGAAGGCTTGTTATTGACACCTTCATGGTGTGGAGCTCACCAATCTGCTGGGGCAGCATCCATAAGGTGAAGTTGATCAGTAAGAACACAGTCCAACCCTCACCACATAACTGCTGAGGCAGAGAGCTACATCTCTACTTTCTGTGTTATGTGCACACTTTACAGTCTTGTAGCTGCTTATGCGTTTTGGTGAGCCTAAAGGATGCGGTATTACTCGAGATGGATGCCTAGGTCTCTCAAGTACATCTTGCATACTGTGAAATTAGCTCGTCTGGTCTGAAGCAGCTGCCTAATGATCAAATGTAGGCACTTAGCTTGTGCGAGGTGTTTGATTGCATCTCAGACAGCTAATTTCCCATCTTTCTTCTGTCTTTGGACTGAAGCAACTCAAACCTTCTTAAAATCAACATAGAGGATGTCTTACAACATACAGTCAACAAGAAGTTGCAAATACACATGCTAGATGGGTACTGTTGAGGGAAGCACCAGTAGAATGACCTTAATTGGAGGGAAGGGCACAGGAAGGTGCAAAATGTAGTAAAACAATTATTTTTACCAACAGTGCACGGGAATAGGAAGGCTGAGTTTGGAAGAGTAGTCACTAATGCTGACAGGCTGTAAGTAGGGATGGAAGAGAAAAGGCAGATCAAACAAACGGGCATAGAGGAAAGGCAGCTAGTTATGGTTGGGAAGATGATTCAACAGCTGAGAGCTACTCAAGCAAGAGACAATCTTTGTGAACACACAGCTCAAATGAACTTATTATTTTTACAAAAGCTGCTTGAAACAAGTGTGAAAATAGGTCACAACTGCAACAGCCCAAAATAGCAAGGGAAAAACGAGCAGAGTACATTGTGCTGTGAGGCAAAGAGTCAGAAGTCTAAAATCTGACCAGATGTATGAGTATGAACTACCAGTGAAGGGCTCTCATAACACAAATAAGTGTGTATATCCTCCCTCCATTCTTTTATAGATAATAATTCACTAAAGATTACGATGAAAGTGTTAAGAAATTGAAGACAAGTAGTTCATTTTAAGGGCAGAAACTTTACTGACTTTACTGGTGGTTGTATGCTGGTAATGAGGAATCCTGAAAACTAAATATTTAAATGTGAAACACTTTCTCATCTTTATTGCCATATGTTCCAAAAACAAATGCTACCTATAGTCTTACTAGCAACATCAAAGCTTTTGAAATTTTTGTGGAAGTCTTACATTTTCCATTTGGCTCAAAGACACAGAGGAAGGCTCTTGAAAGCCTTTGGGAATATATCACAAACACAGTTACATATATTAATAAGAAAATCCCCCAGCCTTGTAACAGAAAGACCAGCTTGCACATTGTAGTCAAGTCCAGAGGGACATATACAGGTGGGTTGAATTACATGTGAACTAATAGGCAAAAATGCTGATATCAGCTTATTTCCATTTCAAGAGGAGTCTGATATTACATATTAGATGAAAAAGTTGGAAATCTTTCAAAGAAAAATTTGCTTGGTATTTTAAAAGCAACTATCATTTTAGCACATTATGTGGAACTAAAGGCCAGAGGAAAAGATTACTATTCAAAATGTTCCTTTTTTTTTTCTTACTCAGATACTCCCTGGCAGAAATGGTGAAAATGTAGATTTTAACCTTTCAGATATCTACTTCACATGATTTCATTGAGTGTAATATTACACTGTCATATTTCTCTGTAAGGCAGTTGATGATGTTGATGAAACAAATGGCATCTTATGATTACAGAGGTAATGCTATTGATTGACCAAGAATTCAATTATAGACATTTCACAGAGAGAATCTGAAAGATTTCAAAGCTTTAACCTGGTAGGTAAAGTCATCCTGGGCAGTGTTTTGACACACTGTTATTTCCATCATGGAAGTAACCAAAAAACATAAAGCTTTTTACATGAAGTGGGAGCTTGATTAGATCTTACATCCTGGAATACACCTCAAATATAAATGGTTATGCTAAGTGTTTAAAATGTTGTATTTAAAAAAAAAGTAGTTCAAAACCTACATATTAGTAGTACAATTTACAATTTAGTTTAATTTAAAAACAACATGTCTCACAAGTGGATTTCCATTATACTATTCCCAAATGACTGTGTCTAATATAGTCTATAAATAGAAAGCCAAGTCACAAGACACAGATTGGACTTTGTGGTTGAGAATCAATGGGTCTGACAGTGCCAATGATGCCTTCTGTTAGAATAAGACATAGTTCACAGCCAAAAATTACATATGTGAATATATGTATATAATTGCCACTCCAAAACCTGTGGCATGTTATGGCAAAGCATTGAAAACACGGGATGAGAATTTTAAAATTCTGAATGTAGATGTGAAAATTTCATAAAGTGGGACTTAATTAATACTTGTTGTGAAAAGGACCTGAAATAAAACCGTGTGAAATTTAAATCTCATGCTACTTCCTATTTATTGCAGAGTGGAACTACTCCACACAAAGTTCTGAAGTGGACGGTCTTATCAATTTTGTGCAGAAGAATTACATTGCAGGAATGGTTTAAATTCACTGTGCACCAAAAGCCCAAGGCGAGCAAAATGTCTAAGTCAGTAGTAGGAATGTCTTTTTTGCCACTAGAAGAGATAATGAATCCTATTACTAAAACGCAGCAGTAAGCCTAATTTTGAAGTCACTATAAGTTATAACTTTAAAATTAGCATTTTTAATTTTATCCCTACTTTTAATATAGTTTCCTAGCAAATTGGTACATAAAAAGTGTAAAGAGGAAACGTAGGCAACAATCAGCTCTTGATTATATGCTCTCAGACTCTGAAGGTGTTGGATAACCTGGTTAACCTAAAACCACATATAATACAAGCTACACTTAAGATTCAGCCATAAGAACACACAGCAAGGGTGCAGCAGGTAAAGGGCAGCATTGCTGTTGAGTGCGGAGCAGGGAGATCCCCCAGCTGGCACCCGGCGAGCAGTCAAGAACATACTGTGCGCTCAGCCTGGGCATGCCTGCGCTCCTCCTGAAATGAAACCAGCTCGTGCAGAGCCAGCTCCCGTGTCTCCGCATCAGCGGCCCACTGAACCCCGAGACTGAATAGTTCATCCTCGGATAATCAAGAGCTGACTGTATCTGGATGAGCTGAGTCCATTTATTAAACGTCACCTGTAACTGTGGCTACAACAAGCGAAGGGAAGTTTTCCCTTGCCATATGCTGTTTATTGAATGCGGTTCAAATGTTCAGATCTTCAGTGCCTTAGCCAATTATTCAATTTAAAGACTAAGACAACACTTCTTGTAAAGAACTTTCACCCAGTATTGCAGATGTTACTTTAGCCTGCCATTTTGCTACTGTTAGTTATCAATTTTTTACATAAGCTCAGCATGGAGGACTAGTTTGCACTGAATTGACTAGAAGTATTTTCTTTCTACTCTCCTTCTCTTCCTATTTCAAAAACTTAAATTTATTCATGTAATTCCTCACCTTAGTTTTAATGCTGCAAACCAGTGCGATTTCCAGTTACTCACATGCTTAATGTAGCCCTTACAAATGCCTTGCAGATTTGTATTTTCTTCTCTGACTGCATTACACCATATTTAAAGGAAATGGTAATCCCACATGTCCTAGAGATGATGTGAGCACTAAATCATACATTTAAAGTACAATAAAACCTTCAAGTGTGGGGAAATATAGAAGTTTAAAATATTATTACTAATACTCACCAAGAGAATCATAGAATCATAGAATCATTTAGGTTGGAAAAGACCTTCAAGAAGTAAGACTAATCACTGTTATACCTCCTCATAATATTATAATGCCATTGTCTCTGGTGGAGAACAAACTAGGCTGGCAACCTATCTGTTTACCTTCAGTTAAAGGATCTAGAAACATTTTTCCTGCAAACTTTGGGAAGAGCTATCAAACATACAATATGACTGAAGAGTGCTGCTGAATTTACTGCCTAGTTGACTAAATATTGTTTTAATGTTACTTTTTATTTACTCCTGCAACATGTAGAATTCTGACAGATTACAACCTAGAATACTCTTTTCACTCTAACACATGCTAAATTCGTAACTTCCCCTTAAAATTACTAACATTTAATAAATAACTAGTACCATTCTTTAACACACACAAAAATATACTTTGCTTTTAAAACACTCAAATGTTTAAGAATTCTATGCAGCTAATTTTCTTGAATCACTACATTACAATTCAGTAACAATAAAATCCAAACACAAGGCAACAAGCTACTGTGTAAAAATTAAAAAATATATTTTTTAAACAGGATAATTTAGGGCCAAATGTACAATGTAAAGTCATTTTAACCCTAATATATGTAGCTGTATGGCTACTGTACTTAGTAGCACAGTTAAAAACGTAATTAGACCAATACTTTTGTACAAAGAAATATGCTGCTATTATCTCAGTGGGAGATAACCCTGGCCTTTAACTTGAAATAACTCAGCAAGTTACCTTCCTGATAAACAATGCAATATTAATATCACAGTTGGGAGCAGTTCTCTGAACACTCACAGCAGGTATCAAATTTGTTGCTCAATTTTTGTTGGAAATGTAGCATTTCATTCTAATGGGTATCTTTAGCTTCAAGTAAGAGGAACAAGTAGAGTTCAAGATATAATTAAAGTAATTTTATATTAAGATAAAGGACAAAACAATCCACAGAGCAGCAAATGTTAAATCGTGAAAAGCATAAATGTCACAAATTATTAAAGCCACGTGTAATGGTATGATGCAACTCTGTTTTCAGTAATACACAAATAAGCATACAAAAATTGAAAAAAAACCACAAAGACTTGGGGAAACATTCATGTATGAGTTCAGTTTATGCTGAGATTCTAAGTCAAACTGCATGATATATCACCATCTCACAGATAACCCACTTTTTTTTTAAAAAAAAAGGCCTCTATAAAAAATGTATAGCACTTTCTAGATTTTTTAAATACAAGAAACAGTTTTAAATAGGAAAGGGTGAAAGTCTGACATCGCTATTTCTTCCACTTTTGAACATCACCGATCCTAACATAAGCACTCTACACCTTTTAGTAGACAACAAGATGAGAGGTTTTCTTTGAGACAAAGCACATTATTTGGTAACAGACTGAAAATCAAACGTAACACAGATGGATCTAGTAGGCCACTCTGCTCAATTTCTAGATTATTCCAAATTGTATAACCAAGGGATTCTCTTGGAAAAACAATAAACTGTACTTATCATATGATTTCCATATCTAACACAATTTTCAATTAGCAAGTTGTGATAAATGCCACTAAGTGTTCTGCTGTTCTTTTACTCTCAGCCTAATTTTACCCACAGCTCATTTTGGCATTCATCATGGCTTCTCTTCCCCTTCTGTTAACACCTGAGATACAAGATAAGGGGTGTAGTGCACTGAAAAACTCAAAAATGGAAAAGAATGTTTCCTAAGGAAAAACAAAATTGCACTCTAAATCTGAAAAATTATGATTTTGTCTCTGATGTTCATGATGATCACGTTGTAAGGAATTTTGTTTTACAGTATTTAATTTTTTTAAAAGCGCCCTTTACAGCGTTTCTAAAGTAGCTTTGGCAATTTCAAAGAGCAAGGAGATTTTATAGCTACGGAGTGCTCAGCAGTTTATGCACCAGAACAGGCAAAAAGAAACTTCTGAAATCCCATAGTCAGCTGCTCTTATCTACAGTTGCTTTTAATTCTACATAAAATAAAGCGAGATTAATCAGAATGTCAGCTGTCCCGCCTGTCAGTATTATCTGCTGATGGAACAAACACACCACAGAAGGTAGAGCCTGTGTATTGTAACATATTGACGTTTTGCTGCACAACCTAAAAACCCCACAGGCAGTGATTTTCTGTTGCCTTTTATAGAATCCTTCCTCCCAAAATTCCTTTTGTAATCTTAGCAGGTGTTGAGGTCAGCTATAGAGAGATAGAGAGAGAGAGAGAGAGAGAGAGAGATATAAAAGATGTCCAAAAGTTATTGTTAAAGGCCTCTCTTCCCCAATACATTCCCTATATTTTTCAAAAAATATATAGCTTTATATGGTTTATGTTCTTATAAAAATAATGTGAAGAAACCAATGAAGACTGACTGTCAAAGTATCTGCATGGTATGACAAACAGGACTGGATCTAAAGCAATGTGAAAAAGTATCTGGACTACCCCACTCAAGTAACCACTAGAATCACATGTCAAAGAAATAGTTTATAGAAAAGAAATTTTAAAAAACAGCTTTGCATTCACTCTGGCCAAACTATCTCTATGGATCTCTATGGCTATGGATCTCTAGGTTTTGAGGGCTGCAGCGTGGCTGCAACATGGTTGCAAAAAGACACAATAGCTTATAGACAAAAAAGAAAAAAAAAAACAACCCAGAAACAGAAGAGATCAAGAAAAACCTTCCAGACAATAGAGGGTTTAGACAAGTCAATAAGCTAAGATCAGAATATCATAAAAGAAGAATTGAAGTAGTGTGACATGTAATGGGGTGAAATGTAATGCTACCAAGTGAACTGATTGCTAGACTAATGACAAGAAATCTCTCAGTTGGAGAAAACAAAGGAAGAGAAAGATATGACTATCTTAATCTGGTAAACTAATGTCTGCATGACATAGCTTCGTGAAAATAATGAATGTTATCCTAAAATTTGTGAATGCCACAGCACCGATAAAATCTCATTGAACGTACTCTATACAATTCTATCTTTCTTCAGAAGCTGTACAGTTAAACAGGATCAGATGCAGAAAATAAAGCTACTAGAAAGATCAGAGGAATGGCAACACTATCAAAAAATAGTAGGTGACAAAATCATATCTTGTTCATCCTAGCAAACCAACACACAGAGAAAATATGATTGTTCTTTATAATGGAACAAGAAGACCTATTTAAACTGAAGCAGTATCAGCACATAACAAAAAGAATAAATTGACTCCGACTAAAGCTAAGGCTGGACGTTTTAAAGTGCTTTCTAACCAACAAAAGTAGTGATAGTGAACAAAGTGACAGGTTTTAAGTCAATACCTATGTATTAACAGGATGATGTACATTTTCTTATTAAGGCAAAGGACTGGATCATTAGCATCTGGAATGTCACTCCCACGCTTACGTCCTACTTTCCTACAAGCCAACAATTACAGCTGAAAGTTGCACAGAGAGAGCGATAAAACAGAAAGCTAAAGATGTCTCAATGGGTTACTAGAGGAAATCTGTTATTTTGTCTTTACCCTTAGTCTTAAGACACAGAATGTATTCCTAAATGAAGATCAAGAGGGTAAATAATCCACCTTTCATCCAATTCTTCGTCATATTTGATTACTAATTACCTCTTGTTCTTTAATGAAATGTTTGGATAATATTTGGGTTACCTTACCTTTCCTTTACAAAAGGAGATGCAGGATTATATACAAAAATCAAGGTTCACTACTAATCTGCGGGAAGGAAGACTGATCCTGCGACAGGAGGAGATAAAGGCAGTCACTCCACTCCCACGCAGCCACACTAGGAAGAACTGAAAATCTAATCTCTGCAGACCACATCATAATGAGTGTGATCAATTGTATTATAGCTGACAGAAATAAAGCTATTATTGTATCCCATTAATTTACACATGCTTTAAAGTATGTAAAAAAATGCATCAGACTGTGACTGATTCATTGTCAGACCTTAGTTGGACCCAATCCTTCACACTTCTCGTAAGCAGAACTACTTAAGCATTTACGAACGTGCACATTTGGGGCCCACTGTTGTATTTCCAGGAATTACATCAGCCCCACAGGTATTACTTTTCAGACATTTGACTCGCAGAGAACAGAACAGCAATAAGGTGTATCCTTATGTTGCCAAACAGGCAACATATATTGGCAATTTTGAAACATAAAGATACGCAACACCAATAGTTAATGAAAAGAAATAGGATTTCAAACCTTATATATTATGCTGTTTTTCACAAGGGGTCTGTAACAAAACGAAGCTAAAGGTTGCAGCTTTCTTCACTGGGCTCTTCCATTCAATAAATATAGTAGATGAATAGAACTTTTATGACAATGAGAAGTTAAATTGTCTATACAGACTGCCACTGAACGCTACTGCCTTCATCTGCACATCACACTGATTGCTGTCTATATTGCCGTGACAAGTCAGAACCCAGTAAAAAGTGAAGCAAAACTCATGATGCCAAACTGATCTATTCATACCAGACAACAGAACCATGTAATAAAATCAAACTTTTGCAAATATTCTATACATGTTACTATGGAAACCTAATAAGCAGTTCTTTTTTTCTTTTTCTTTCCAGACAGTCCACTTTCATTTGCTAGAAAATTGTATTTTAAAGTCATAGAGTCATTTACATTGGAAAAGACCTTTAAGATCATCGAGTGCAACCGTTAACCTAGTTAACCACTAAACCACGTCCTTCAGAAAGATTCAAAATCTTTTGTAAGCTGGAAGGAGGAGTGAGGTAACATTTCTGATTTCCTTTTCCAAAAACCATCATAGTCGTAAACAAGCGCCACCCTCCAGATGGAGAAAGAAGAATTACAAACTCAGAGTACAAATTCAGTAAACTCAGAGTACAAATTCACCAATCTCTGCCTACAGAATTTTGGCAAGTACTTCAAATAAAAATTTACATCACCCCCAACCCAAATGATTTTAAAAATATAAACAGAAAGGAGGAAAAATATATGTTACATGGTTTGCAAATGGAGGGAAAACTGTGATGTGATTTGGAAAGAACATGCAGAAATTGGGATTTTGTCTCTTCATTGTGTCAAACAAAAATCTGTAGCTGTTTTGAGGGATTTTTCAATTGGTCCCTCTGATACAGTAAATAAATAGTGATTAGTACTAAAAGGTATGGACTGAAGCTAATGCAACATAATGTTTTTGGACAGATGTTCCATTTTGCGAGCTTTAATTCAACTGATACTTTAAATGTCAAATAGGAAACTGAGTACGCTAAGACCCAAAATGATAAAATATCAGGCATGTCCATGAAGTCCAACAGGAATGTATGTTGTGTTCAAGGGTTTGTGCTACCCGTTGGTCAATTAAATCATCCTCAGCCACTTAGAAAATGGAAAAGCTTTCTCTCACCTCACCTTGCTCTTGTTTTCAGCCTCCTATGTCTGCTCTGACTTTTTGTCTCTAAAAAGTATCTCAGCTCCCTTCCTGCGGACACCAGCTCGCTTTGCCCATGCCAGCCCCAGGAGAAATGGTGCTGCTGCAAGCTGCGCACTGTATCCAAATGTCCGAAATGGAGGAGTGGTGGCGATGTGTGAGCTGTGCAGTCGATGACAACACTCAGCATCCCAAACTGAAGGCGGTCAGTAATGAGCTTCCGAAGTAAGAAAAAGAATAATTTTAATAGTAGTAACTGGGTTCCTCAGGACCAGCAATTTTGGATATTTAAATTAAAATGCCAGTTCTGGTTTTGCCTCCTGTCTCTGTACAGTGCTGTGATCATTCCAGATAAATATCCTGTGTCTTTTGTTGTTGACTTCTTAAGAAATGGCATGATTGAATATGATACTCCCTTCCCCCTCAAACAATTCCTCTTGAATTTTAATGCTTCATGATTCTCTTGCCATCGTTGTAGAGAACTATTTTCCATAAACACTCACTTTAATATTAAATTTCACAAAGTTAAAATGACAGTGAGGCAATGCTAAAACTACACACCTACAACTGGAAAATCAAGTCGACAGAATACAGGATGGGGAATAAAAATAGCTGATGGACATTAATTTTTAGGATAGCCTTTTTTTTTTATTTTTTTTTAATAAAATAATTTTCAAGTTGGGTAAAATCAGCCATTTTCCCTTTAATTTCTTAGACATCTTTAAAGAGAAGAAAATTCATTACATAAATATGTAGTAATATTAGCACAGAAATTATTGCATTTCAGTTTTATAAGTTATTGCCTCCAACAGTGGGAAGGACATAAATCTACCTCACTGTCTTTTCTGCTATTATAATATAGTATATTTACATAAATTGTGTTGAATCTTTGAAATGATGCAGAAAGTTTATAAACTGCAACAAACAAAATGGACAAAGATACAGACTCTAAAATCTTATCAGCTGTTATTTCATCTTTTTGACTTTGTGTGTGTGTGTGTGTGTGTGTGTGTGTCTGTCAAGAAATAAAAATGCATAAAGCTTTACTATTTGTGTGCTGTAAGGGTGGCCACAATTTACCACATGTACCAGCAGTATGTCCTGTCAGTGCTCAGATCTTCATATAGAAAGGTGACATAACTGCTTTCCATCTGAAAGAAATAGGCATTTGCTAAATAAAAAAAGGACACCTAAATCTGGATTTCCAAATGACAGGAGTAGCCACAGAAAGCATGGGAAATCAAACACTTGCCTTGCTGGACCTGCTGTCAGCATCTGCCTGTACAGTGGGAAAACATTCACTGGAGAGCTGGGTTAGTGGGAAGTCAGACATCCCGAGGGGTCTTGCTGCCCATCAGCTCTTTTCTTCAATTTTTTAGAAAAGAAGCTGCATCCCATAAGAAATTGTCCGCTTGTACACAGTGAGGATCTGCACATGTTGCCAACTAAGCATACTGGCTCTGTGATTAATCCAGGGCACTTAAAACGATAGCGTGAAAAACGCTAATTTGGCTATTGTTGTAGATCTCCCCACAGAACATACTCACAGAAGCTCTGCAGACTATAACAGAAGCTTCTCACTTCTCCACTTGCATCTGAACCTTCTCTCTAGCAGCCAACTTGGCTTTTCAGCTGGACTGAGGATTTGAATCTACGGCAGCAACCAAAAGTAGTAAATGGAAGTGAAGGATTTTGAGTGTGTTGCAGAATTTTACTCATGAATGCAGTAAAATAAGAAAGCATTAAACAGTGAAATTATGTATTTCAGCCTCTATTTTAAAACACATGAATTGAAGGAAAAAGAAAACAAAGGAAGCATGGCATTTTATAAAGAAAATACCCATCTCTTATCTCTATTATACCACCCAAAGAACTTGCATTGGTTCGGAACAGCATGTGACCATAGGAAGTAATAGTTAAGGAATGGAAACAAGGGAACCAGCTGTTTTCCATATGTCTGGCAGGATGGAGATGAGAAAACAAAGACAATTAAGAAACAACCAAAGCTGCTGTCTTTTAAAGGTTTTAACTTTGCTATAAATGAAATAAAATGTGAGTGGACTACATGTTAGAAAAAACATGAGTACACAGACTTCAATTGCTGGTAGAACAATGTATTCCATTTAGAAGCAACTGTATAAGGAAATAGAGATTTTTAAATTAAAAAAAAAAAAAAAATCAAACCTTAAAGGTAATTAAAGAAACAGAAAAAAAGAGCAAGGAAGAAACACTGGTGGACATTAATAGTAACAGCAAAAAAAAAAATGCACACAAAAATCAAAACTGAGAAAAGAAAGGTAAAAGCAAAACAGTATCACGGTGGAAAGGATAATGAATTCATTTATAAGCCTCTGAAGAGGAAGATGATGGCAAAAGGAGAAAAAAGCTGTATAGGTCCAAGTAGGGAAGAAAAAGGCAAAAATCCAGAGGACAACAGGAGTGCTGAATGAATATTTTGCAAGAGTATCTATGACAAGAAAAGCCATTCAAAACTGAATTTATTCTAGGATGCTTTTCCCAAGTCCAATGAGTCAGAAGCATATCTTCCAGATGATGGAGTAATTCAAGAAATCCACAAATGATTGGATGGCATAAAAACTGCAGCGAGGAATGCTAACATTAATTTAGCAAGCGTAGCAACTCTGTTGTTCCTGTTGTGGAGATGACATTCCAGAATCAGAACGAAGCAAGCAAAATATTGGGGAGGCAAAGCAGTAGTACAAACCCATAAGCAACACTGACTAAAGAGAACTCCTTGAATGTTTTCTTCATGAATGCCAGATTATCGACACTGGACAGACATTTTGTTTATATTTATTTTTCAGGAACACAGCCGCAGTAAACCCAAGAATAGTCTGGAAGAGCACGTTGCCTTTTTGAGGAAATAAAGGTTGAATTATGGGTGTTAACATTTAACAAATAAGGGTAGTCCTTATGCTTACAAAGTCCAATTCTTAAAGGCAAACCTACTGCTTACAATTAAATCATAAAGATGAGTAAAGACAAGTCACCTGGGTGGTTTGAAGCATCCTGTCATTTGTTTGTTCTTCAGATCTAATCAGAACTACCATGCAAGCAATATAAAATTCTCCTATTAGAGAGAGTTGCTCTTGGCTTGCATGAACAAAAAGAAAAAGGTACCTGTTGCTTCCCCCAAGTGCTGGGCGTGGCTGTAAAAAAAGTGAAAACGGCTACAGAACTACCGATGAGATAATCAGATTTTAATGAGACTCTTCAATTAGTTTTAAAATATAAATGTTATGTTCCTTTGGTACTTACATTAAAAGTTTACAAATTACCTTTCTTCTTTTTAACTGGAATTTGATCTGCATACTAGGCACATTGGTTAGTCGTCTCTGAAAATGGTACTGTGTTAATGATAAAGTTAACAATAAAGACTCCAAATACTTTGTATCATCCAATCTGCCAAACTGTGTGCACAGGTAGACTTAAACTCTGGAAGGAATTCACTTACTCTCCAGATGGCTTCTTTTTCTCAGACTTCCCAAAGATCTGTACAAAGGGAAAATCCCAGTTTATCATCTGACCACAAGATGAAAGAGAACTAGACCAAGACAGAACATAAAACCAACTCCTCCGAACCCAACAACAAACCTCCCCAAGTTCAACTTTCTGCATAATATTATTCATATTAATACTCAATTTTTCTCAAGACACCTCATACCTTTTTCCTCAAACAACTCTGTGTCACGCTTTCAACTGATGTGAAGAAGGCTAATTGGAAAACAAGTTTCTGGTTTATGAAAACCTTCAAGGCAAGATATTTATATTCAAATTCAGAAAGAAAAAAATAATTGTTGCAAAGTGAATGGGTGTTTCCCTTGACAACCTAACCTGGTGATTTAGAAATTCATCTGCGAGGTGGGAAGCCTATATTCAATCATTTGTTCTCTCTGATTTAAAGAACTGGCAACTTCTAATTCCCACATCACTGCCCCAAGCATGAGGCTCACTCTCTAGCACAAAATTCCTGACAAATGCCAACTTAGCACCATTTGTTGGTTCCCCTAACTAATAAGGAATAGTCTAAGTGGCAATATCAAATATAATTTGCATTGCATTTTTATAGTGAGCCATCTGCATCTTCTGCTCTGGCAGAATTATGTAATAAATTATAGGCAGGACTCTCACTTTCTGTGACATGCAAAAAATGACAGCAAATAACAGTGGCGTATTCTGCAAAAACATTCAGTTTCTGTGAATATTGTGGTAGAAGATAGGTAAACATTCCTTTGGCCTGCCTTCCTTCCAGCAGCATTAATGAAATTTCAGCTACTACGGCAGATCCAGTAAAAACCAGTGAGAGAAAATGTGTTTTCCTGTATTTCAATTTGGTTTTATCCAGCTCATTCAGTAGGGATGTAGCAAAAAAGAAAATAAAACTGAATAAATAAGGCAGAAGCTGCATGCAGTGAGGTCCCAGGAGACACCAAGTTTAGTTAAATTTTCTTTAAGAAAATGTATTCATGGCAGTATTCTTCCCAGCCTCGGGCAAGAGCTTTCCTGATTTTAAAATGTTTAACTCCAGTGAGCAAGATAAAGGTATTGCATCAAATTTACCTCCTTTTACGTATAAATTGGACGGAAACTTGAAACAATTATCTTATTTTTTGAGCAAACGCCACCATGAAGAGACTCTTCAGGAATTTTACATAAAGGTGTTTCTCTGGCAGCTCTTGACTTCTTGACATCTTTTTTTTCAGGTTCTTTCATACCTTCTTTCTTTCAGCTGTTTGTCATACAATCAGTCATTCCTATGTCAGGCCTCTTTTTTTCTTTCTTTTTTTTTTCCTACTGCTAGTTGTCTTGTAATTAATTTCTCCTGATAATGTTATGTGACTCTTATTTTTATTTTAACTGCAGAGTCTATTGATATTTGCTGTTTTTCAAACTCCTGTCTCCTCCTCTCACAGGATTAGGTGGAGATTTTCTTTCAAGGTTATGAACACAAGATTGAAAGGATGAACGCTAGAGACTCAAAAAACTAATGACAAAGGGGGGTTTGTTTGTTTGCTTTAATAACCCTGTTTTTAAGGACCTCATCCATAAATTTCAAACATTGTATCACAATTTCAAGTTGAATTTCAACTCCAAGATTCCAGCTTTTAGCTTTCACCTGTTACTGTCACATTTACACTTCCAGAGCCCATTTGTCTAACCATGACCTCACCTCAGTCCTCACCATCAGAGTTTCACAGACTTTTCAGCTAGTCAGAATACTTCAAAGTTAGTGAAATTCCAGACTTCCACCTAACACACACTCCAGGGGTGCATCCCAGCTCACAGGTGCGTGTGTGTTCCCTGGCTGTCTTCTAGCTCTAACGCAGCAGTATCCAGGTGCACCCCATCATCTCTCAGCTCTCCATCCCCACCTCTCCAGCAACGATTTTCTTGCAAAGGGAAGGAAGCTGTGTTTTTCTCTCACCAGCTTCTCAGTATAGACAACATATGGCTCAAAACTGTGAGGCAATCTGCTCAGAGTCTGGATACACTCTCAGCTCTAACTCAATACAGCGTTTCATGTGAAGTTTCTATGAACACAATTCTTTGGGGACAGCACAGAGAGAGAGCTCTCTGAGTCCATCTCACCTACGGCCAATGCAAACCTTGTTCGATCAGCTTGAATAGATTTTCATTTCTACAAAGGAAGAGGGGATATAATTTGCATCTTCCTTTGCCCATCCATATGTGGCTAATCACAATCCAGTCTCCTATCTGCAATTCTTTGAGCTATGTGTGTAAAAGGAAACATGAAACAGAAGGATTTCTTCCCTCCTGGACAAATTAAATCAATTCCCCTATCATGCACTAGTGCTAAGGCACTGCCATCTAGTGTGGAAAATCAATATAACAAAGAAAGAGGAAAAAAAGAAAAAAAATAGTATTTGCAACATGGCAGATGAAATTCTATCAGCTTCCATCAAACGTTTTGCACACCTACACATCATATTCATAACATTAGTCATTCTACTTTATGAAAGCACACATAAGCCCTCCCTTTTACAGGAAACTCCCTGACTTGATAGACCGCAATGGCTTCCATTAGATTGTACTGTGTCACATCAGGCAGGCTCAGCAGAGCCTTTAGTCCCAGTAGCCTCATTTGGAGTAACTCTCTGAAACTAAAGTTCTACAGTATTTAATGGCAGGAATCTCTTGGTAGAAAAGAGCTTTTTCTTAATTACCACATGTTTTATTCCAAATTTACCATTGCAAGACTTTATTCTCTAATTCACATTATATGGAAAGCATTGCAACATAACAGACAGTCTGCAGGACCAGAAAATTAGGAACTTTTGAGTTTTGCCTCTGCATCTGTACTACCTGAAGATTTTCTCTTGTCTTTCAAGAACATTCCTCCCCATACAGCTCCAAGTTTCCATGGGTTTGTGTCCTGTGCAATTATCTACAATTGTTCCATGAACATGCAAAGGATCTGACCTGTTTCACTTGGAGCAACTTTGTACAGATGAAGTTAAGTACACGACATGAGCCGATGGAGCATAGATATCATAATTTTACAAAACTTGCAGAGCTGTCATAAAGATCAATGTTTATTACACCTTTATATTATTTTTTATTTCTACAACTTGTAATCTCTGTATTACCCCTGTGCTAATCAAGGCTTTTAAGTACTCAAGTAACACTGTAGTCTACTTCTTTCCAGAACTGTAGCAAGACAGGGTTATTACATACTATTTGGCTGGTGCAGATATTCCATATTATCCTCATCACAAGAAAACACTGTTTAGAATACAAGCTGTGTCAATGACTCTGAAAGTCCATATAGCAAGATTCTGCATCCTGATAAAAATAATGGTAGTTTAGTTTTTGTCTCCAATAATGCTGCAGAAACACTGCTAATCTGGAGAACAAGACAGTAAAGAGAAAATAGCTTCATGTGGCAGACTCCTACCCAATAAGGATTGGAACATCACAATCTTAAGAGACAAATATGTGGAGGGAAAATCCTATTTAAAAAGTAGAACTCAGAAAGAAAATACAAAAAGTAGAGTTACTTTAGTATAATCTTCTCTACTTGATAACATCATTGTTATGTATTTGACATAGGATTTAGCACTACATAAAATGATTGCTAAATCAATATTTATATTTTGGTAACTGTATATACCTTGGATCTTTACATACACATACTAAATCACTGAACTGAATGCAAAGACTTCAAGAAGCTCTGAACCAAGATGAAACAAACAGTTCTTAGTTTGTGTAAAATAATTTAGGAATTCTTTTGTATTGTAAGTCATACTGTAAAACAAACAATTTCAACATTCTAAACATTCTAATAACCACCACAGATCACTGAGTTTATTCATTTAACTTTTTAAAAATGTACAAAATAATGACAATTCTATATGATATGCCAATACCATTCTGAATGGACATCATAAAAAAGAAATAAAGTATCTTGCCAAGTATTCAAAGCCTGTCAATAACATTATAAGGACAAATACTTTATTTATGTGCCTCCCAAGCCACCATAATATGACTCGGTCACAAGCTTGAGCCAGGATATCACAATCTAGCTAATGCCTTTTCTTTAAATATCTAGATTCCTAAATATAGATAGATAAATATATATACATTCTATATGATGCATAGATTTAAGATTATGATATATTAGATTTAAGAAATATTTAGGAATACTGTGTTGCTAAATTACTACCATAGTTTCAATGGTAATCTACAAATAAAGGTGGAAAGAGGGCACTGAAAAGGTAGTGAAAACATAGCACAGTAGATACTAGGCTCCTGATTCACATGACCATACATTAATTTCAGGCTTTAACTTTAAAAATATAAAGCAATTATCTGGCACTCAAGGTTGTGAAGAAAAGCTTGTAGCTCATGACACAGACATAAGCAGAGTTAATGAGACCAATTAAAGTCTGGAGAAGAGCCTGAAAGAAATCCTGAAATGATGAGGCTGCCCATGCAAATCACTTCGGGGCTAAGCTCCATGATCCACCGCTGCTAGGTCACCACACGGGCTTAGGAGGAGGAGAAGGGATGTGCTGAAACCCTGTGGCTGCTGTTCCTCAGGATCCCTTCCTCTCCACCCTAGGGAACCCATCTCCACCACTCTCCCAGAAGCAAAATACAGCCAGGCCACAGGTTTTTGAATAGTGTCACATAAGTTTTGTATCGTATTTAATGTGGACATAAAGGGACAGACTAGTTAACACCATCAAGACATCCAAATCTTCTCTAAGTGGATGTAAGTGTGCTCATAACAAGGATATTGGTACCAATCTGCCCCATCCCTCCATCACCATGAATGCCAGTGGAAATATACTGTACCTTAACAACACAAGCCCTGCCCAGGAGAATAACTTTAGAGAAGAAAACATATTGCCAGGCGTAACTGACATAATTTCATTGACATTGAAAGTGTTTTGACAACCTACAACTGACATATGACCTGTCTCAAGATCTTTTTATTATGCTTCTTCTCTATGACTATATGTGTAAATTTATCTGTTAGGTGTCAATCAATGCAAGCAATACTTCTGTTTTAGATTGTTGTCATAAGAGAATTTTTAACAGCAAAAAGAGTCTCCAGACACATCATTTCAGCAATCTTTTCAGTAATGTGGGAAAAGCAAGAGGAACATCGAACATTTTTTGTATAATCGTAGTTACTAGTGCCTCATGTTCCATTCTTACATTAAAATTTCAAGAAGGAAAAAAACCAAATTGTTTAAATATCCTAATAATTAACTATTGCTATTATGCCATGCATTCATTCAGCAATATATTACTAAAAAGTAATTCAGCATTGTTCATGTTTGCTTTATGACTATTTTTTTTTACGTTTTCCAGGCTGCCAAAAAAAACCTGTTCAGCATTTTTGCAGTTGCTACATAAATTGATTCAAGCTATGCTAAGGGAAAAATACAGAGGCTGAAAAACTCGAGCAAAAAAATGTCACATTAAAGGAACTCAACACTGATGAAAAATATCAAAACGGAGAAAAACCCTAAGAAATTCAAGGTGGTCTACCACCTTTGTGACAGCGCCAGAATCTATCTAA
Source organism: Haliaeetus albicilla (assembly GCF_947461875.1). Lineage (NCBI taxonomy): Eukaryota > Metazoa > Chordata > Aves > Accipitriformes > Accipitridae > Haliaeetus > Haliaeetus albicilla. The sequence continues at coordinate 57,493,883 of NC_091483.1, read as the reverse complement.
AGAATGACAATAAAAATGGTTAGAGGTTTAAACAATGGTGATTTGCTAAATTCTTGAGATTTCTTTCTTCAGGCAACATGTGATTAACAACCACAGTACTATCCAACATTCATTTTAAGGGTATTTTCAGATACTTTCTTAACTGTGGCCTATTTAACATTCTGTGGTTTTGAATTTGGGCCAGAAAGTCCTGCAACAAACTTTCTCCTGAAGCATTTGTTTCAATTCTGACTACAAGTAGGACACACAAAGGTAAGTAAAAAGATAACATAAAGCTAAGGCTTTGAAGTTTGTGATTTTTCAGAATAATCAGAATTTACAGCTCTCTAGCATCTACTTCATTTACCTGCAGCAGTTCACTCTTCCTTTTCTGAGAAGAGATTTCATATAGCCAATGCCAACTTAAATCACATCAGAGAAGAGAATCACAGGATAATTTAGGAGGTCTCTAGTCCAACCTCCTGCTCAAAAGCATGGTCAGTTATGAGGTCAGACCAGGTTATCGGGACTTGATCCAGACAAGTCTTGAAAACCTCCAAGGATGTACAACATGCACAGCATCACTGCACAGCCCGTTCCAACGCCTGACTGCCTTAATGGGGGAAATGTTTTTCCTTTTATCAAGGAACTTACAAATCTATTAAGAAGCTTGAAAGCTGAGAGTGTTATATGGCTACCACATGTAACATTTAATAGTCTTAATTTACTGATCCACAGTCTAATACCACATACCTACTTGAATAGAAATTATGGCAACCCACTCTGAACCAGCAGTAATTATCTAGTAACTTGCAATACCCTTGCTATATGACTGCTTGATGATACAGTAAATAGCTTTTACCACTTTTTCTTTCACTGTTATAAACTGATTTACTTGAGCAAATTAATGACTGACATCTAACCACTGCTAGAAATCAAGGTGAACTTTGGTAAAATGTCAATTTCTGTATTGCTAAACCTCTAATATAACCACAGGATAAGGAAGAAGAGAAAAAAGTGCAGTTTATTGCCAGTCACGGAGGTGATAAAAAGAACTAAATTTTCCAAACCAGCAGCCTAAATTTAAATTTGTCTATCCCTGCTGCTTGCCCATTACTCAAGGTGCAGATGGAAATTTTCACTGAACTTGAATGTATTTTCAGAAAATCCAGCCAAGATCGCAAGCATTGATTTGGAGGTCAATTTCAGACTCATATTACTCTCAGATGTGATTCGTTACATGGTTCATTAAAAAGGATAACTATTTTTGCTAGGAGCCTCACTGTTGATGACAGAGGATAACTCTGATTCCAAACCCCATGTATTAAAATATTTTAAAAAACCAAAACAGTGCATCTTCTCAAACTTCAAAATATTTTTACTGTTTTCAGAAAGTGCAGCTAAGCAACCGGCAAGCTCCTTCGTACTTTTTATGCATCATAAGCATGACAATATAGAAAGGCTTGCATACGGTCACAACGTTAATATTAATTATAAAAAAACCGTTTTTACATAGTCTAAAAAGCAAATCATTTTTTTCCAATGTGTTTTTTTCCAGGTTACCAATTACTTATAACAGGTGCTTTTTTTCATCCATATTTTGCAGCCAAATGTAAAGAATATTTAGATTAACTGTATTAAACTGAAGATTACTATTAAATTTACGCTGCTTCAGCAGCATGGTTGCAGAAACACAAATAGTGTGCCATGCCACTGAATAAGTATTAGTTAGACGCAGCTCTTGCCTTGCTGGTGTCTTTGACCAAGAACCCCTTGCTACCCCTGCATAAAAATAACTCAAGGAGTTATTTCTCATGTACTTTATGTTATAAAAAGTTCACAGATTTGTGAAAAACCCCACCCAGAATCATTGCTCTGGTATTTGGAGGCCCTGAAGCAGACCCGTGATTATGGCGCCTGGCCAAAGGTCCTTGGAGGACGCAGCTCTTGGCTGATTTGCTGGTATTCACAGAAAGCAGACACGGCCACCACAGTGCCAGGCCCCAAGGGGACACCAGCAGGCTGTACCGGCCCTGACAGAGCCCCTGGGGCTCCCCCAGGCCTGCCCAGGACCCCATTTTAGCCCCCCTCTCCCCAGGGCCAGCAGTCCCCAAGGCCACAGCAGGGCCTGCCTCCAGCTCCCCACAGCCCCAGGCCCTGCCCAGCCAGGCCCACCCAAAAGCGCCAGGAGGCCCGCACGTCTTTTTGGCAGGGGTGAAGGATGTTCAGGCTTGCTCCTAAGTCCCTGTCGTACCCCGCGGATCGGGAAAGCACAACCGCCTTCGGAAGACGTGGACTCGCAGAGGCTGTGCAGCTTTTATTCATCACATCCACAGCAACAGGATTTAGGAAGAAAGCACTGCCAGAAGTCAGTCACCAGGGATCTGATTAGACAGACAGCGTTTAACCTAATCTCCTCTACCACGAGCGCATTCTTCTTCCTGTAATTAAAGGCGATCACAGATGCAATTATTTAGGGGCATAATTCCACCAATTTAGACACCGAACTACTTCAGCGACAGGTGGAAAAGGTAAATAGTGAAAGGACGGGAATGAAAATGTGAGCATCGTTATGACTGGAGGCTAGATTACTAGGCAGCTAAAAGTCACAGCAAGATATAAACTTAGCAGTTTAGGAGGTAAAACTTCAAAAATTTCAATAGTCCTCAAAATACCACACACTGATTAACTGAAACATTTCTGAAAAGTTTGTCCCTTCTATCCTGAAGAATTACAGGATTATTTTGAAGCCAGAGGATATCACTATCTGTTACTCCAGATGTTTTGGGGGGAGCAAAACCACATAGACTTTGTCTATCTCTGTCTATAACATTTAGAAAAGTTATATTCATTTATTACATCCCCAGAGACACACTGACAGCGTGAAGAAATTTTATAGGAAAAAGAAAATTATCAGAATTATGTGTTTGTGAGCTATGACAACACTAAAAGAGGTAAATATGCACAGCTTTCCACGGGACAGCTAACAGAGAAAACTAAAGTCTACAAGTACTGGAAAAGTAAAAATTCCAAGCAGGACTGCAAATTACAGTGGTTTTAGTTATATTCTTTATGTAATTTTGGTTTACTCTTTTTAATATGATAAGGCTTATCTACACATACAGATGCTGACAGTTCCTGCTCCGAAAAGGGGTACTTCGAATGGGTAAGCCATTCGGAAAGGCAGGTGTGGGATTTGACACCAAAATTTTAGAAGTAAGAGAGGACAGACACAGCCTTACTTCAACAGTGGTCCCATTCTATCTTGCATCATAAATAGCTGCATTATTTTGTTCTTTTTTTTTTCCCCCTGAAGTCCACATAGCTTCAGCAATATTGATCACACTTTTATAAGGCTGTATATTGGTATTTTTAGAAGGACAGAATGAGTGGTATTTATATTCCAAAACACTGGAAAGAGACAAAAATAGGTGGAATGTCAAGAGTAGCCATGCCTCCACTTTGTTTCAGATCAGCTCAAAAGCCACAGTAAGCATTAACAACAGAAATAGTAACAGCTGTCTGAAGAGAACAATACTCAGAAGTGACTGGCTATAGATGGGTGACTGTGAGAAGAAAGGGAAAGAAAATGTGTTTATTAAGAAAAACTAGCAAAAAGTGTTGTTTAGTTCTAGTCTTTTTCCACTGCTTTACACTGATTAAATTGTTGGCACTCTGGTTTACCGACTTATTTTATCTGCCTTCTAACACTTTTGTAGTTGATTTTCATATTATTTTGTATTCATGAGTTTCAATGAGAATGAAAGAACCTTGGATTAAGAACCAGAAGCGTTAGAGAATACTTCTGTATACACAAAATATACATTTGTCATTACTCTCATAGTTTTGCATGTATGGTGGTTTTAATGGGGATTTGAGTAACAGACAGAAAACAAAAATCTGGTTTAATTAAACTGTTAGTAAGAGGTTATGAAAGTAACTGTTCTGCACACAATTTATTTATATAATCATGTATATATGCAATTCTGTTCTGGGCCTTTTTTCCTCCTATTATTAAACAAATATAAAGAGCTTCACAGATACCTGAGACGTATATAAAATATTCACTGAAAAAAAGCCTTTAGAATGATAGTACACTTTTAATAATTTCCATGGATGTATTGGGTTTGTGTGGCAAGGTTTTGGTAGCCAGTGGGGGACCACAGGGGTGGCTTCTGTGAGAAGCTGCTAGAAGCTTCCCCTGTGTCCAACAGAGCCAATGCCAGCCGGCTCCAAGATGGACCCGCTGCTGGCCAAGGCCGAGCCCATCAGCGACAGTGGTAGTGCCTCTGGGAGAACAGATTTAAGAAGGGAAAAAAACCTGTGCAACAGCAATTGCAGCCAGAGAAACGAGTGAGAATATGTGAGAGAAACCACTCTGCAGACTCCCAGGTCAGTGAAGAAGGAAGGGGAGGAGGTGCTCCAGGCGCCGGAGCAGAGATTCCCCTGCAGCCCCTGGGGAAGACCATGGTGAGGCAGGCTGTCCCCCTGCAGCCCAGGGAGGTCCATGGTGGAGCAGATATCCACCTGCAGCCCATGGAGGACCCCAGAGCGGGTGGATGCCCCCGAAGGAGGCTGTGACCCCGTGGGAAGCCTGCACTGGAGCAGGCTCCTGGCAGGACCTGTGGACTCGTGGAGAAAGGAGCCCATGGTGGAGCAGGTTTGCTGGCAGGACTTGTGACCCCACGGGGGACCCACGCTGGACCAGTCTGTGCCTGAAGGACTGCAGCCTGTAGAAGGGACCCACACTGGAGCAGTTTGTGAAGAACTGCAGCCCATGAGAAGGACTCACATTGGATAAGTTTGTGGAGGACTGTCTCCTGTGGGTGGGACCCCACACTGGAACAGGGGAAGAGTGTGAGGAGTCCCACCCGTGAGGAGGAAGGAGTGGCAGAGACAATGTGTGATGAACTGACCACAACCCCCATGCCCTGTCACCCTGTGCTGCTTGGGTGAGGAGGTAGGGAATCCGGGAGGGAGTGAAGCTGTGCCTGGGAAGAAAGGAGGGGTGGGGGGAAGGTGTTTTAGGATTTGGTTATATTTCTCATTACCCTACTCTGATTTGATTGGTAATAATTTTCCCCAAGTCAAGTCTGTTTTGGCTGTGATGGTAATTGCTGAGTGATCTCTCCCTGTTCTTATCTCAACTCAGGAGCCTTTTGTTATATTTTCTCTCTCCTGTCCAGCTGAGGAGGGGAGTGATAGAACGGCTTTGGTGGGCACCTGGCACTCAGCCAGGGTCAACCCACCACAGTGGAATACACTGACACAGTTGTAATCCTTACAAGAACCTCTAAACATCTACGTTCAATAAAACATAAAACAATTTCACTATTAACTTAAGTTGCAGGAGACTGTTTACAACAAAATATGACAAGAGTCCCTGGGCACTAACTCATCTCTCTTTGGGAATATTTGTTAACACTGCTAAAGGGTAAAACCTGGTAAGGAAGAAAGAGAAAAGATAAAAATGCATCTGAAGGTTGTTGTTGTTTGCTTATATTAAAAAAAAATATACTAACTGATTTCATTTCTGAACCATATCTTTCTGTTAATGCAAAGAGAACTTCTCTTGTTTATTAATGTATTGTATTGTATTAATTGTATTAACTATTGTAGTGTATAAGTATTGTATTAATACAATTATCATCATATTAATGATAATACAACTGAATGTATGCTAAGTGAAGACCTGGAATATTTAATTTCATTAATAAAATTTAATGATGGTATTGATTTCTCTGTTCAGTTTCTCAGCTGACTCCTTCTCCTCCCAAAGAGATGTACAGCATATCTACTTCAACACATTAGTTATTGTTGCTGTGAGTACCTGCACTTGTGATTGAGTTGTCTCTGGATTGAATTATTCACAGGTTGGGTTTTTTTTAAAGTGTCATCAAAAGGAAGTACTACTATTTTTTATTCTGTAAGCCACTCTAGTTTTTGTTATTCACTAAGTGCATGTCACTGGAACAGAAAACAGGTCAGGCACAGGGTACATGACCCGAGCAGTACAAAGCAAACCTGACATGCACGCAGCCAGAGGTGGTGGCAGCCACCTAGAGGCAGTGGCAGTTCCCGGGAGGCAGCGGCCCCTGTCTCTGCACCTCCTTTGCTCAGAGCCCCTGTCATAGGGTTCAGCCATAGAGGGAGCAATGAGAAAAAGAACAACTAAAGTTTGATCCAGCTACTCTTATCTGCAAAATGTTGATGAAGGAATCATCGCACCAGGTCTAACTGATAACAGTCCTGACGCTGCTTATGGCCAGGCAGACCCCATAGGACAAAGGATGGGTAAACATGCTGTTCCCTATCTTTGAATCCTGTTTTAAGCAACTTTGGAAAGACAGTATCAACATAGAAGTCATTCCATAAAGAAGAAATAATATTTGCATAAACGTTTTTAAAGCATTGTATTCATCTTGTTGCTAGAACATGAAACTCTCATTAACACCACTGTGATTTTTACATATGTGTGGCAAAGTCCTGAAAATATTTAGAGATGCAATGATATAAATGGAGTGACACCTTGCAGAAAGATGCACTCTTTAATTTAAATATGTCTTCTGAAGCTAAACTGTCAAAATGTAACAAACATGACAAGTTTTGTTACCACAATCTGGTAAAATGCAACCAAAATGGAGTGGCATTAGTTTCTACAAGTGCCATGAAAATTACAAAACATCTCTGCTTACCTCCTGCCAGGACTATGTGTACTAGAAACAGTTAGGAAACCAAATAATCACTCATGTAATTTGAATTTCACTTTTATGTGAAAGACTAGACCAAGACTATTTGCTACTTCAGTCCCAGTGAAGGTCTATCTTTCAGCTGTCAATGGGACTTGAGTGTTAGTTTCATACACTGTCAGTCCCTATTTATACAATTAATCCCATTTAGGTTAAAGAAAAAAAGGAAAGGAATAAATTCACTGAATAATCCTGAATTTATATGAGGCAAAAGCTAAATGTGCAATGGCCATTACTGGTTTAAAAATAAAAAATAAAAATCATACAAAACATTTAAAGAAAAAGTACCTAAACTCTACTGAGAATGATAATTTCATTTTAGACATAGCACTTTTTTCTCCTAACATTTAGTCAATGTATGAATTTTAAAGTAGAGTATAAGTTACCTCTTCTCAAAAAGAACATGCAGTTTTATCAAGCTGGAGTGAACAACCTCCCCAGGAAATCCATCACAAAGCATTTGATTTGCTAAAGCAAAACGAAATTTACCTAGTAATTTTTTTAAGGATTTTCCACTGGACTTCCAGTGGCTCAGTTTATAAAAGACCCATGATTTGAGTGCCATTAGTACCCTACCTGCTTCAAGAAATAAAGATCTTGTAAGCAGAAATGAAATAAAATAATCCTTGGATATAAAAATAACATCTGCTGGCCTCTTATGATGTTAGCTGGTATAGTGACTCCAGCTTTTTTCAACAGTTATACCAAGTCAAATACCCACCAACCAAATAATCAGTCTGTGGCACAGAAAAGCCCTGCAGACATGACCTTGGCCGATTTAACTCTGTAGCAGACTTCTTCCATGACTCTAGCAGTAAAGCAATTCAAAACTGGAGATAGAAAATCAGAGGGAAAACCCAGAGCATCGCTGTGCTATTCACTTTCCCTGCAGTGACACCCAGGATCTGCCTAGCTGCTGAGACACCATAGGGCAATGCTAAGCTGGCTGTGAGCTACACTGGGCACCACACCAGTCTCGAGCAGCCCAGGACCCCAGAAGCATGACACAGAGATACACACCATTTTACACACTTTCCTTCTTTGCCCATCTAAGTATCTGGCTCACCAAAGAGCTCGCCCTTAAATTGATAACACACCAGTTGCTTCTGGTTGCTTTGTTCAGGCCATGCTGATGTTCAGCAGGACCAAGAAGAGGGTCTTTCCTTCTGCCACTTCTCTCCTCATGCCAGTAGCATACTACTTTTGACATCTGTGAGAGCTGTCTGAGCAGCTTTTCATTTCTGGAGACCTATGTTTAAATGTGGAACTGTGGCAGAAAGAGGATAATGTGAGATCGATGAACTCCCTCTTGGTGCAGTGCTTAGTGAATTTTGTTCGCCACACAAATTCTCATCACAGTATGATAAATGTGGTATTTGCTGCAAAGGAGAAAACCAGCAGTGAAATACCAGCCATATCATACTGAGAAAGCAAATATATTGCAAAATGTATTTTATTAGCAGTAATATTTTAATTTTAAATCATGTGCCTGGAACAATATTATATGGAAAACTTTTGTACACATAAATTCTGCACTTGAACAGCAGATAACTAGAAGTTCATGTTGACAATAAAGAAAAAATAAAATACGATTTGCTTACCCTACTGTGGAAAAGTAAACATTTACCTGCAGCTACTAACATAAATCCTTGAAAATGTATGAAGTGATCTGACACCACAAAGCAGTTTTCCTGCAAAATATTACAGATCTAGCAAAGTCAGCTTCTCCAACACTGTCACTTTGTTCCCAAGTAATCCACAAGAAGTACAAGTATGGGATAATATCAAAACCCATGTGTTTCCACTTCCAACATCAGAAATAACAGCTGCTTGTATCAAGGTCTTATTGCTTATCTAGTATTGATCCTGGTATATAATATCGAGGATAGTTGATTTTCTCAGTTCATCTCTAATTTTACTTTGAAAATACTGCACAACAGTTTCAATCCTCAGCTCCAAATATTAAAGGGGCTCTACAGTACTTAAAAATATGATTTTATTGTAATAAGACCAGAAACTGGATATAATGATTAAAATCTGATCACAAATCATTGTACTGAGTCTTGTGTATTTCTATTGAAGCGTAAGAAAAATCAAAAGCTTCCTGGCATAGTTTTTCACTGCAGCAGTGTCTTCACACCAGCTGTAGAGGAACACGGGTTGTTTTCATTATTTATTTATTAAAAAGCTGAATTTTTCCAACTTCTTTTAATCTCATATTTTAAAATCATTCTCAGATAGAGTCTCTTGGTTGAAATGATGACTCAAATCAGAATACCAGTTTCAGTAGTCTAGATTATCACGTTATGTCAAGTGGTGGCATAAGAAAGATATTCTCATATTAGTAATTTATGACTGTACACTTTGATTCATCCCTTTACATTCAGGGACACATATTTTGGAAGAATGACAAGATAAAGAGTAGTCTTTTATTTATTTATTTTTAAACTGTAGTAGAGTTGAGCTGGAATCATAAGGCAGAATATCCTGAAGTTTCATGTCAGTTTTCCAAAGTCACTGGACTGCCTACAGAATCTCTTTTTAAAGGGCTTTGCTCAATGGTCCTACCAGAAACAACATTCCTAGATCTTGATACTGTCAGAAATCTCAAGCTTTTCTACACTGTTCTTGCAATACTGATTTAAACCTTCATGTCTGCCTGTAGCACCAAAAATTTGTACTCTAATCTTTGAGGCTCTGGTTCAGGCTCAAAGTAAATTGTCCAGCTTTACCTTAATGTACCACAGAGAAGCAATACCCTTGTTTTACTTTCGTCTTGGTCTCGTTTCTCTCCTCAGCCTAGCACGTTTCAGATATATTTGTTCCATATAAAAAAATAGCACAGACACACTCCACGTAGCAAAAACTCCAGCAAATAAGCAGTGATGGATGGAGAGCAGCTTGGCATGGTCACAGAAACCACATGCAGGTTGGCTTTCATACTACTCTGCCCTCAAAAGAGCAGTTTAGGGTTATCTGCCGACCCACCCTCCCCTCGCTATCCCAGTGGGATGTTTAACTGGATTTGGCATTCACAGAGCAACTCAAAGTATTTTACATACATGTTTGTTTCCCATGTTTGAAGTGTCACCTTCTGTTTTCTTCTCCTTTTTATTGCAAAACCACAAACAATGCTTGTTGGGTTTTGTTATTGTTGTTGTGAGTAGGGTTTTGGGGGGGGTTGGTGGTAAGCTTTTGTTTAAGTTTTTAGGGGGATCGGGTTGTTTTGGTTTTTCAAAATACCCTCTTGTTCCCTAAAAGTTCATTGCTTCCAACTGCTTATTCCCCACTGATTACAAAATTATTATCACTTGTTTATGACAATTTCCACAGCAACCAATATAATCTCAGAGTGCTGTGACATCAAGTGGAAAATAAGCACCATAAATTCATGCAAATGTCACCTGTTACAAACAAAAACACGAAACAAGGAAACAGAAATTGTCGCATGTGAAACAGGAGCGTCAAAATAGAATACACATCAAAGTTTTTTCATGAAATATTACTGCATTCTTCTTACAAGAAACTTGTCAGTTCAGCACACAGAGCTTCCAGCTGAGCACCATGCTCTCAACACCCATAAGTCAGATTTTGTAGCAGATGTTAAATGTAAAATCCATTAAGACCAATTAGATTCTACAGAAGAAAAAAATAGTAATAGCATGCACAGGCAATCCTGCATTACACAGCAGTACTGAGAGACATAGGGAACCACAGAAAAAAAACAAAAGCTTGAAAATGTAAATCACACCCTTTCCTCACAAAGACACCAGCTAACAGAAGGTAGGTTACATTGCCTGCAGCCATGTGAAGCAAGGTCTCCTGGCTTCTGGTCTCCTGTCTCCAGCTAGAAGCAACTTTTGTGAAGGCCATCACCTATTGCACACCAACAGGTAATTAATCAGTGGTCCTCTATGGCAGCTGGAAACTGAGCAGCAGAAGAGTTTGGGCCTCCTTCCCAAACTGCATATGCATTTCATGTCGTGTTAACTGACCCAAGTCATCCTCAAGTGCACTAAGGTGAGAGCTTCAAGAGCATAAAGCCAAGCTATAAGGGGCGGGGGGAACAAACAAACAAACAAACCCACGCAAAGTCTGTGATACAATCTGGTAGATCCTTTTCACTATCACATAAAAATTTACTCCTTTTATTGACCATTAAGAGACAGGATTTGTAATGGACACATGGAACAGATCTGTGAACACTTTTCAGAACTAAGCCACCAATGCAAGCTGCAAGTTAAATTATGGCTGCATAGTAATTGTGTAGAGAAATGAAGCTGTCATTGCATACATGATAGCTTGCACACCACTGGGGTCAAAGAACCTAATGTTTTTTATAAGAATTATGCATACTAAGAAGGGAAGCCTGTCTCTGTACTTGTCAGGACATGTTGCCAAAGGCTGAAGCATTATTTCCTGGTAACCAGTTTCAAACAGCCTCTGGTTCTTCAGACAGAATTAGTCTACAACAACCAATCCATCCCTAGATATTAAGGAATTCATAAATTAATTAAATATATATGTAGTATCCAAGGTGAATTTCATCTGCCAGAATGTTTAAGAATATGAAGTATTTTCCATTTTTTAAAAAAAGTGATAGATGGTCATTTCAATCAAAATACCTACCAAAGTTTTGAGAGATACTAGAAACAGACCTGAAATCTGTTCCACAAACCATAAATGAAACCTTTGGCCTTCAAACATTCCTTAGTAGCTCTCAGTGAGAAACTCATTCAGCTACTCATGGTCTAAGGAAATGGGTAGAATGTATATATCCTCATAGATTTTTCTAATCACTTTGCCATTTACCATTACTAGAAAACAGATTTGTCCACAAGTCCTCAGGAGAAACGGTGAAAGAGAAGTTTGTGTGGCTGCTATAGAATTACAGAACAACAACTAATACAGTTGCTGGTTGCAGATCCTCATGCTGTGAATAATAAATGCAAATGAAACTAGGGGTTTTTCCAGTGGAACATAAAACTAGGTTTCTTCTCTGCTAGCACCAAATTAACTCTCAGGCACCAGCCAAAATCGGAATAGGCTCCCCAAAGCTTTTTTGTCACGATATTTTTGTCTGTGAGGCACAGTCCAAGGTTGGACATTCCCCATGAGAGCTCTTGAAATCAGCAACCTCCCAACCAAAACTGCCTCCTTTCTGGGGTTCATGGGGACATGTGGCAAGGAACAAATCAAAAAGTGACTGCTCTTCTCTGTGTATTAAGCTCTTTTTATGAGTGAGGAAGGAATACGATCCTGGATAATGCTGTTGGAGAGCCTACAGCCAGTAGCCCTGACCACTCTTCTCACCCCTGGTGCAGAGCACTAAGGCTTCCAAGGTTTGCTCTCCCTTCAATGGATTCTTGTGCAGCAGTCTGGCAAAGCAACGGCAAGCACCCAATCCATCCAGGGCATTTAATAAAGTATTGTTTTACCAACAGTCTCCAGCAATTGGACATTTAGTCAGTTAAAAAAAAAAGACAAACACTCAAAACTAAAGCATTACTTCAGGCATTGCGCCTTGCTTGTTTCTTTTCCCATTTTGGTGATTTTTTTAACTTTTGTCTCCATGTTGCTATATTTCAGAAAAATCTATCTAACCATGCAAAAAATGTATAAAATTGTTAAACAGAAAAGTTGCTAAATGCGTATCATTTTTCATCTTTTCAGCCTACTTTTATCTCAGCCATTTTTTGCACTCAGAAGTCAAAAAAAACCAAACACACCTAAAAACATTAAGCAAGACCATAAATTGATACAGTTAACTGAAAATTTAAGTAATTAACTGTTTTACTCTTTACAACATTGTAAGCTTGAAGACTAAAAATTAAAACAAAAATCATGATGTACAACATCCAATTCATCCCTGGCATGACTCCATGTAAATCAGTGGTATTGCACCAGGGATTAATTTGGAACACTGATTTGAATTAGAGCCCTGTTCTGTACAGCAACCTCATCATAACACACAGACAAAAAAATAACCCAAAACAGTAAGAGCATCACAAACACACACAAAAATTATGCACCTACAAATCTAGTTCCAAGCAAGCAGAATAGAGTACTTCATAGTCTTGATAATAACAATAAGGAATTTCTACTATTGAGAAAATCAGTCCGTCCATTTTTCTCAGAAAGGAGATTTAATAATCATGTAAAATACTTGACAAAAGTCCACCCAGAAGAATGTAAAGCTCTGCAGCTCAGTTTTTACATATCGTAATGAAACACGACTGGCGATAGATTATGCAATGAATCTTCAAAAACTGTTTTAATGTAGTCTTGAAGATTGAAGTACTTAAGTCTGCTCAGCAAAGGGTGATCACCACCTGTATAGTATCCAGCAATGTAAACTATTTAATGAATTTCTCCTCCGAGCAGAAAACCATTCACATTTCCCTCCTCTCTGAAATACCATGCCCAGGTCCAGTTTTGAATGCAAAACAGGTTGCTTCTGTTTAGCTGCCCTATTGGTGAAGTTAGTTAGAGGCTGCATCTCCCACCTCCCCACAGAGACAGGCAGATGCTCTACCAAAGCATCACCCCTGCGCTCAGGGAGCGCGAGACCACGCAGCAGAGGCAGAAGAAGAAAGAAGTGAATGGAGAACACCTCTCTCTTCCACAGGCTAACCCGACTCTCAAACGCATCTGTAACGTTTAAGGCTGCCTCTGCCTTCCAAAGACAAATCTCTGCCAGGGGCCGGTGTTCTCCATCCAGCTGTAGTTTCATTACCCGAAACCACTGCCCAGCCAGTGCCCTACATAGCACTACGTACTTTGCTAGATTGGAACTCATTCGTCATCACTCAATTTTTCTATTTGCGAGTGACCTGGAACCTTTGAGGCTACCCACAGCCAACTAGTGAAGTTGCTTAGGAGCCGTGCACTGGCTACGGAGTGGTTTATTTTCTTTTTTTCTTTTTTTTTTTCCTCCATCTCGAGCCAGACTCTTTCTTGCTCCTCGGGATGTTGGCTGCGCTCTCGCTGCCCCTTCCCTGCCGGAGGCCGTGCCCAGGCGCAGTGCGCTCACTTGGGAAGGAAACGCAGCGATAAAATATTAAAACCCTTCCTCGCTCGGGGCTCCGCTCTTGCAATCTCCGCACCGCCTCGCTGCGAGGGAGCGCCGCAAGCCTCCGCGGCGGAGCCCGCGCCGTGCCCGCACCCCCCCGCCCGGCCAGCGGGGCTGGGACCCACCGCCGCAGCCCCCTGCTCCGGCGCCGGCGCGACGCCCCCCTGGGAGACCCCGACACGGGGCAGGCGGTGCGGGGGGGGGGCGGGCAGGTCCTCGCACCAAAAGGTGGGAGCAGCCCCGATTGCTCCAAGGAGCGGGGGGAGCTGCTCCCTCGCCGCGCTCCGGACGGAGCATTAGGCAGCCCTGTGCCGGCTCCCCCCCCCCCCCCCCCCCCAATGCACAAAATAAAATTTGAACCGTGGCGCTGACAGCGCCGAATGAGACGGGAAAGGGCGCAGCCCCAATTTCTCTCGAGCTACATGTTGCTTTGGGACAGCGAGGGTTCGCGGGGGGAGAACGGGGGATACACATAGATGTACTTTTAACTGCGCCTCGCCATGCGCCCCCCCTCCCCGCCCCGGGGATGGGGGGGCGGCAGGGGCGCGGGCAGCACTTACTGAAGAAGATGTACTCGGTGTAGCTGCTCCAGATCTTGTCGTCCCTGTACTGGTTGATGAAGGCGGCGGTGCCGGTGGAGTTGCAAGCCACCATGTGGAAGCCCGCCTCGGAGAGCCGGTCGAAGGCTTGCTCCAGGTAGGTGAACTTGAGGTAGAAGCGGGAGGTGTACTTCTCGGGGGGGCGGTCGGGGTCGCGGCTCTCGTTGAGGGTCTCCCCGAAGACCTCCTTGGCCAGGGCGATCCTGCCGCACACCATGATGCGGGCGACGCGGCGGAACTTGGCGTCCGCCTGGTTGTCCCGCACCGTGGTGTAGGAGCCGCGGTAGCCCACGGTGAGGAAGCCCGAGCGCTTGTCCAGCGCCGCCCGCTGCAGCCGGTCGCTGCTGCCCTGCGAGTTGCTGTCCTCCAGGTCGCTCTGGCAGCCCTCGTCGTTGAGCGAGCTCTGCTTGGTGACCTTGGGCGACAGCAGCTTCACCAGGTCGCCCAGCTGGAAGTACTCGGCCTCCCGCAGGAGCCGCTCCTTCTCGGGGAAGTGCTCGGGCAGCGCCAGCTGCTTGTCCCGCAGGTAATCCAGCACGTACCTGAAGAGGAAGCCGTCGCGGTCGATGAAGAAGCGCGCCCGGCTGTCCCTGGGCAGCTGGCGGGCCGCCGCCGGGCCGCCCCGGCAAGGGGAGAACATGGTGGCCAGCGTGCTGTCCGGGACGCTGAGCAGCGTGGAGTGCCTCGTCACGTACACCTGGCCCCCCACGTTCAGCTCCACCACCTCGGGGAACGGCGAGCCCGACGGCCCCGACACCATGTCGCTGATGGGCAGGATGCTGCCGCCCGCCTCCTTCAAAGCCATGGCTGCGAGCGGGCGGGCGGCCGCGAAGGAGGGTCTCCCTCCTAAAAAAGGCGGCCTCCCTCCCTCCCTCCCCTCCACCCACCCCACCCCTCCCCTTCTTCTCCTCCTCCTCCTCCTCCTCCTCCTCCTCCTTTCTTCCCCGGCGCGCCCGGAAGCGCCTGGACGGAGCCGCTGCTCCCGCCGCCCGCCGGCACGGCAGCGGGCGGCACGGCCCCGCGCCGCCGGCCCTCACCTGCCCCGCGCCGCCCCCTCGCTGCCCCGGCGGCGGGACGGGCTGGGGGCTGGCCCGGCCCGGCCAGACCCGACCCGACCCGACCCGGCCCGGCCGGAGCGCTGCCCCTGCCCCTGCCCCTGCCCCGCCTCGCCTCGCCCGGCCGCAGAGGCTCCGCCCGCCGGCGGCGGGGGGCGCGGGGGTCGGCGGCCGCGCTGGCCCTCAAGGCCGAGCGGCCGCCGGAGCCGGCTGCCACCTGGCAAAGCGCTGCCGCGCTGCCAGGCTCGGCCCAGGGAAGAGCCAAGCCCCTACCCCGGCTCCTCCCCTCGCCTCGGCTAGGTGGCTTTTTTGGTTCGCTTTGGATTCCCCCCCCTCCCCCCCAAAAAAGAAAAGCCCTCCCAGCCTCCCCCAAACCTCTCTGCCTCCCTCACACTGTCGCTCCGGTCGGCACTTGCAGAGCGCTAGAATGATGGTCGTCCTTCCAAAAGTAGCATCCAGCAGGATGCATGTGACAGCGTTTTTCACCATCTTCCCTATATCAGCATGCCTTTGCCATGAGGGAAGGGGGGGATTTAATTGAGGGCGCAAATGAAACCGGTGTTCAGCTGCGCTCCTGGTACAAATCTAACGGGCCCTGGTGGGACACAAATGCTGTATTTGATGTCCTGCTGCTTTGCTGGGGCACAGCAGACTGGGATCTTGATTTTCAGAGGAGCTTAATGTGCTTTCTAGCTTGACAATCGAATGGGGGTGATTCAGAGCAGAAAAGAAAGTCAGCTGTCATTAGGATCCAGATGCCAGAAACGGAGTTTGATTTGGAACACGTTAGCGTCTGGATTCTTGGCTGTGAAGCAACTAAATTTGTACTCTATTTAAGCAGTAGATTCTTTAATTTTTATTTATTTGGTTTTAGCCGGAGCCACAACTCACCTGCATCCAGATTTCTCATGCATGTACTTTCAGGCTGTGCTGCTGGAATGTGTTAGAGCACAGACTTGTGCCCATGTGTTGGATGAGAGATGTACGATTGCTCTTGCCAGTAAAAACTGAGGCCTAAACCTGACTGCATTTCTCTGACTACCAGTGCCAGATCTAAGTGTGACTCTGTTGTGCTGGGTGGTTCATGCGTGGGAACACTTTAGCTTTGGTTTTTATAATCCTTTAAAGGTTAAGGTTTCAACCCTCAGTTGTGCCACATAGAGGCAGGAGCCCAACTTGTTCTTCATTTAAAGAAGGGGCACTTCAGGCCGTGGGGGTAAAAGTCGCCAGTTTGCAGGCAGATTACCTCCTCACTAGTGTGCGGCGATCGAGACGACCAGTCATCTAAAGCTTAGTCACGTTCTTTAAACTACTCATGTAGACTTCTCACTTTTAAAGCAGTAACGTAGACATCTGTACAGCACTTCATCCCACGCATCTTACATACCTCTTTCAAGGTGGGATGAATCGGTCTGCGGTGCTACCTTCCTCCCTCCATTTGCTATAGACAAACCCTAAATCTCTGTTTGGAGAGAAGTCCTAGCTTTTACATGGCTAATGCTAGGGCAGGCACATCTGCCACCCACCCATTGGGTGGGGACTGTTGGAAAGACAGAGCAAAGACTCCTAGAAAAGGACGTATGTTATGCTTCAAACATAAGAGATACGTGGAAGTGAGAGGGCTTGTAACAGAGAACAAATGTGCAGGAAAGATTTCTGCAGTGCCCCTTCTTGACCACTTACTGAAACTGATTAATAGTTTTGAAAAGGGGGGTGACTGTAAGAAACTAAGTAAAAATATCTCTCTTTCCTTGGTTATTTTGTTTGAAATGCCCTTAAAGGTCAGAAAGATCATTCAAACTGCTGAGCAACAAGAAAGCAGGGAATCGTTGTTTACTGACCGTTCTGTCTTATGTTTCTTTAGGTTCAAATCCTTAAAACAAGAGAGGAGACAGTTTTCATTGTCTTGTTCTTGCCTGTAGGGGACATTGTTTCTCCTGAGGACCCAGTTGAAATGTTTCTGCTGATTTCTAAGTGGACAGATTTCATGTCCACCCTCTTCTGTGTAATATGGAATAATCGTTTGCCCATGTCTAAGACAACTCATGCCAGAGCACTGCATAGATGTGCCACTGCAGCATCACACTTATGAGCAGCACTGAGCTATTGCTATACCCAGTGTGGTGCCATTAGCAAGGGGACAAATGCATTTCTTTCTCATCTCCAGAAGCCCATAGCCGCAGCTGAACCGTATCTTAAACCTTCTCCCTAGTGACTTGTGTTTGTAAGGGTATGTAATCTCAGGATACGTAGCTTGACAAATGTTAGAATGAGAACATTTACCACATAGGATTGCCCAAGTTTGGCAGTCGCATGGAAGTCATGCGTAAAATAAATGTTAACGTATTACTCAGGGAAAGAAGAAATTTCTTCTCAGGATTATCAGGAAAAGAAGGGAGAATCAGTGCTTCACTCTTTCTAGGCTCAACAGTCATTGCCTGACACACTTGAAAAATCCTTATACCAAATGCTTGCAGTCACTTCTGCATTAAGCTCCTGTATGCTGCCTGTTATTTGGTCAGCTTGTGGTTTCCTCTGTGAACAGGTATATGCTAGGCCCCACAATGTCTTTGAGTTCATGAAAAAAGCTCATATAAACTCCAGAGGTAATTTTTCATGAGAACGGGCAGAGAGAACATATTTGTGCTCTATGGGGTAAGAAGCATCATCTTACACGCTTATATTATGTGCAGCGCAACAGCGTCCTGCAGTGCCATTTGAGTGAAGTGTAAGGCCAGTACAATGGGAACAAGTAAATCTGCAAGTACATAAGTAAATATCCTTAAGCTTCAGATATGTGAGGATTTCTAATGCTTAAAGCAGAGGAAAAAAATGCAGGTGAAAATCTGCCACGATCCATTTCCTTATCTGTGGGAGTGTTTTGAGATAGGGCTGAAGACTTCATATACGGTAGAATTTCTTTTGGAGATTCCTTTAGGTAGGCACACTGGTGCAAGCAGCAGGCAACAACTCCTCCTTGGAAAGCAGCCTGGAGGGGCACAGGCAAGACATGTTCCTCAGCAAAAAAACTTCTTTTCGCTGTAGTCCTTCCTGCCCTGGAGTCAGTCAGTGTGCTGGTTTGACCAGGCTACATGATAAATCTAGAATTACCTGAGAGGATCATGTTGAGAGAGGGGGAAACAACAGAAAGGATGGTCAGGAAGATCAGCCGGACCACATCTTGTAGATCAACCAGGTCATCCTTATGAAAAATTCATGTAGATAAAAGTACGCATTTACTGCTGCTCAGACTGTCCAATTCTGAAATGGAAATTAGGATGTCAGGAATGAATACATTTACTCAGCCTATCGCTCAGTCAGGTTTTGAATGGATACACCCAGCAAAAGGTAACATTTTTACATTTTAAAAATGTTTCAGTAATCTCTTGTGAAATTGTACTTGGTAAAAACAGTTAAATAAAACATTTAGGGTTTCTGAGAAGGAGAGACGTGGAAGTGAGCACTTCCTTCACAGGAGACTTGTTTTAAAGACACCCTTCAGCATTATTTAAAAAAAAAAAGTGTTCACTAATACAATCCAAAGTGATTCCTGCCATTACAGTCTTATTTCTTAATGTCATTGGAGAACATGAAATGAAGGATACATAACCAGTTTTCAAATTAAATTGTAAAATACATCTTATTTCTCTACTGAAAATGAACAACAAAGTAGAGGATAACATGTAGGAGAGGAACAAACACTGAAATTGGACACTTAATTGGAGGTTCTTAGAGAGAGAATTATGAAAATTCTGTAATCCTGGCAAATGAATAAATTAGGTGGATTTTTTTAGCAAGGAAAAGATTCATCTGGCAGTTTCCAGTGAAGTCAAAGGGTATTGTTCCTTTGTCCTGAACTGCAGGATCAGGCAGGAAGAGTAGTTCATCATGCAGAAAAAGTTCCAGATGATTACTATGAGCAGGTCTGCAACAATTACAGAAATGACCTAATAAGCTTTAAGATGCTTATGTTGTCTTTCAAAAAGTCATCAGCCCAAAAAATGACACTAAAATTGTAGACAAGAGTGTGACAAACTGCCATCAGAATCATACTTGTAACACTGGTGTGCTCTGGATCAGTAAGCCCTGAAAGTCTTGGCCACCTTCATGATTCTCTCCTCCTTTTGGTTGTCATTTCTGTTATTTTCCCCATTATTAATATTTTCCTGTTGAGAATTCTTAGCTCTTACTTGTTCCTTTACATCTTATTCTCTGTTGGCAACAAAGCGTCATTCCAAAGACATGGCTTTTCTAAAGACTCTGAGCTTGTCAATTTTTCCATCCACCTAACAGTCATCATTTCAATATATATGTTACGTTTGTTCCTTATTAGCTCTTCTCCATACCACATTTTCCTTCTAGTCCCTAAATTCATCTTTATTAAACCTTAAAGGTACTTATTTGTAACGTTGCCTTATTCTAAAATGATTGGGACTCTGTCCTACAAGAATTTAGAGCGAATGTTTTTATTTATGTAATTAATTCTCAGAGTTAAAGGGAAGCACTCATACATGTAAAGTTAGTGCTGTGGGAATTTGTACATTCAGGACCTAAACAACATTGCATACATTTAGATTAGTATTATAGATTATTTAGTTGTACTGCTGGGACTGAAATCAGAAGAAATTAGTCTGCACGCTTGATTCTGAGAATGTGGGAACTTTCTTCTTTACAGTCTGTAGTAATTCATTGCTCCAATTTAAGTTGCATTTGAAACATAGCAAGAACTTATTAAAGTTTCAATGATGCAATCTCAGGAAGAAAAGGTTTGGGGAGAAGTTCTGTCAGTCAGGTTAATCAAGAAAGAATTTAGCAAGTTTTGCTTCCCAAGGACTGGAAGTTTCAGTCACTAATAGCTAATGTATCTGTTTTCTGACAGTATTTATGGAGGTTACCACTGTGAAGTCAGCTCCACCATACTGTGGCTGAAGTGATTTGTTTGAATTATTCACGGCAACAGCTGCATTAGCTTTACCTGATGAGTTCTTTGGGTCCAGAGTAATTTATGAAAGTTAAAATAAAGCCTGCTCTTTCATACTGTAGCTGTTTGGAGTATTCCCTACACTATGCTACAATACCAAAGCAAAAACAAAAGAACAACCCCAGGAATTATAAGCCAGGCTACTGTCATTAAAAATATTTAAATTATATTCTTTTATCCAAACATACATGAGAAAAATTTGATATTTTATGTTATTGGATTTGTTCCATGAAGAATGCACGATTTCTTTTTCATCATTAAGATTAGCACTCAGAATTAGCATTCCCAAAGTACCTAGGCTCATTGTTCCTTTCCAGAGCAGAAATGTGTCTTCTATGTGAATTTACACTAACCTAAATCTAACTAAATTCTAACTTCCATGAATCAAACTCTACATTTAGCATATTCTGCATATAAACACCCCCATAGCAGGAATCTGTTATCTCGCTGTTAATTAGGCCTAATAGCCTGAACAGTTATGCAAGTGTATCCCGAGTATGACAATGACATTTTTTCTCACTTTTCTCAGTGTAGGCTGTATTTAGCATTTGAATGTACTATTTTTTCCTTCTTCATTCATTTATCTTTTTAAAAAACATCTTTTAAATGTTGATCAATGTGAAGTGATCTCCACAGAAGTACTGCGTATTGATGTTCCGCTCAGCTGCTCATTTCTTTCTTATTCTCAAGCAGCAATTTCCCAGAGCCTACTAAAATGAACAGCTCGATGGAAAAAAATGTATATATCTGGTACCATATTGTTTCATTGTAGTGAAGTTAGGTTATATTTCATTAACACCTGGCTCCTGAATATTCAAGCATGTAATATGGTCATTTGCTATAGCAACAGATTTTATGTAATTATGTCCTTTTTTGCTGTCATCAGAATATGAGAGTGTCATCAGGCACTCTCATATTCTCTCGCTGCCACTTCTTTATGAACCTCAGTTGAATCAAATCCAGAAACCTCAGGTACTGATAGGACATAGGTGTAGTGGTACACACTTGTGTTGGAGCAGCTATAGTCTGACTGTAACTGTTTTGTCAATAGAGATTTTGATTTTCCTGTATTTTGATAGAGCCTACATAATCACAGTTCCCTTTGGTTTCAGCGTGTGTTTGTGGTGGTCAGGAGTTCTGATAAGTAGGCACTTAATGTCTGAGTGGGTATATATCTACAGTCTAGCACATAGAAATTAATGCAGCACTGTTTATTTCAGGAACTCCCTACAGTAGTACAAATTATGGCTCCACTAAACTCAGTATAGATTTTTCCTGTTTGCTGTAGGTTATCTAATATTGGAATGGACCATCATAACGATCTTTTCCTTCTTCATTAAGGCAGAAAATATCAAAGAAAATATAAGACACAATACTTTTTCAGTATAAGATTATGCTTGAGTTTTTAAATGCACAAAACCAAGAAATGTCATGTTTCTGGTAATATCCTAACTTGCCATATTGTATGTCAACATTTCCATTGGCGAAGTGAAAAAGGAAGAGGAAATGTCGGGCATGGCTCCGATTCTGCAAAACACTTAAGGCCAGTTCTATAACAGAGTATACAATAACCTACGCTGATTCATTGAAATCAGTACCAGTGAAGTGCCTAAACAGGAGGTAAGTGCTTCAATACCATTTTGGCACTGGACGTATAAACACTGTTGCAATCTTTGAAGAGCCCCATTGGCTATGATGAGAGCACTGATCAATGTGAAAGTATTCACATGCGATGCAGGAGCAGAGATTATACTAAGTCTTTCCTTCTGTGTCAGTTATACTGACATTTCTTTAGTAGGAAACAATATTTATACAGAGCATAAAATAATAATTCATAATGCTTTAGAGCGTGCTGTCTACTCATTTAGTTCTGCAAGAGACAAAACAGCATAATACAATATGAATATTTATTTGTAACTTCCATATATTTTTCTTTTTTCTTTGTGTACTTGATACTTTCTTCCTGATGTTCCACTGAAGAACCAAATAGGAATATAAAGATAGAACTTCTTTGTCATGCAGGGGACTGCATTTACAAAAGAAAGCTGCAAAGTTATTATGATGATAAATTAATGATAGCTTTAAAAGAAAAATTATGAAAGTGAAAAGGCTCCATAGAATAGCACAGTAAATTAACACATGTGAATGCAAAAGTCAGTAGTAAGTACTAATAACAATGTGCATTTGATTTTGCAGCCAACCAAATTGTTGTCACTATCAAAACAGTATTAATAAAAGCCATAAAGGAAAAAGAATAAAGTAAGATTTGCAGTGGTAGCTGCCCAAAAGGATTTAGAGATGGCTGCCTCCCACATCTGAGAAGACAAAAAAAAAAAAAAAAAAGAAAAAAAAAATCAGGATTTTCACAGCTGTTAGGGAAAATCAATAGACAAAAACAGACAAATGAACACATAACGCTGCAAAAAGCTTATTTCAGTTGAAATGCTGTACCACTTTTTTTCACTTACTGTCATGTTGATAGTTTATAACTGTTCTATGTTGTGATTGACAGACTTTTTTTTTTGTAAGGAGCAAACATATTAACAGGCATCTATATAAATATATATATATTCTTTATGTTAAAGTATGGGATGTAAAAAGCTGTTAATGCCCTGTACATAACTACTTCACTGTTGCAAGGTTTTTATATCAAAATAGGTAATTGTATTTTATATATATATATATTTAAGATATTAAAAGTCACCCAGCTGCCCTGTCTACTGTGAATTACTCCTTCAATTCCTGCTGACCCTTTCTGATTTAATATATTGAATGGGGGAGGAAAGACTTCCAGAAATTATCTAAGTGCATCAGTAACTCAGGTATTTTTTTGGTATTCTGCTGTTAGAAGAACATCTTATGATCAATAAGGTAGTATCTTATACTCAGCTGAACCTAATCAAGCAAACCCGATCTTTCCTGAACGTGGCCTCTCTAATATGTACATAGAGAAGATGAAAACAAAAAGATAGAGTAAATGCTAATGGGAATTTTTTTTTTTTTTTTTTTTGTCGTGGAAATGTGCTATGTAAGATATTGATGGGGAATTTATAGACATTAATATACAGTAATGTAAGCTCAATAACAAAAGGCTGTTAAAATGCCTATGTAGAAATGGAAAGAAGTCTAACAAAGTAGGTAGGAGAATGAGAGAGATAGTCATATGAAGAAAAGTAGGATATTACAGGCATAACTTAAATCTGGCTCAAAGTTACATTAACTGGGCTATTAACAATAAAAGATATAGATTAGATGAAGCCAGCAGAAATGTGAAATGGGAAGTCTGTGAAATGGGAATCCTGTGCCTTCCTTATGAGCAACAGCCCTTAGGAATGAGACTATTTCGTCTCCTTTTACTTTGGGGCAGAGAACTTGGAGAATGGTAAAAAATGTTGTAATACCAACTTAAATCAGCCAGCAAATTCAATGTGGAGAGGAGATGTTTGGGTTTTCCTTCCAGCTGGTCCACTCCATGCTATGAGAAAAGGCAGAGGGGAGTCAAAGGCTTTCCTTCTGCATGCTTTCCTATGGCAGGTGTTTGTACGGGCATCCATTTGCTTGTTCCTTGAGCAAAGAACAGTGGTGACCTGGTCATTCCTAAGGCTGCAGTGTCGTTGAATTTGGCTGTCAGGGTTGAATTTGAATTGGTCTCAGAGAATAAACTAGTTACAGGAATATGCTATATTTCGCCTTCTCCAGAAACAACAGCTCAAGTGTGAAATGACTGAGGAAATGAAAAGGCATCTGGAAAGGTCAAGAGAGCTGTAGGAGTAATAGGAGGTTTTCTTAACCTAGTCATAGATTAGAGAGGATCAAGTGGAAGAAATGAAACTGGTAGTATATAGAGAGAGATAAAACATGGCTGCTATTTTCTACGTAATAAGTTTCAAAATACTTTTAGCACAAATACTGCTGAGAATGACAAAACCCACAAATATGGAGAAGTAAGTATTCAGGATGTCAAGCATAAACCCCAGATTAAAAGAAAAAACAGGTGAAACAGAGGTGTGTCCTATTAAACATCAAATCAACATGTTTCAGGAACTAATAATTAAAATCCAGTGGGTTGAGGTACTAGGGAATACAAAGAGATTTCAATACTATTATTGAACATACTAAAGATACTTAGTGCTTCAAGCAGGTAATAAATGTAATGTAAATACCTATACATAAAGAACTAAAGAAGTATTAACATGGAATTAATAACATGGCCAACTAGTTTTGGATTTGACTAATAAACCTTGTCTTAACATTGGTTTCAGTTTTATGAAATGCACTTCATATTGTAAATCATGAAACATTACAGGTGTTGCTCATTTTACCATCTGCTGGAAATTGGGAATTGAAGAACCATATTTCTAAAACCCATAAAACATTCAAATCTTCAAACTGACTTTTTAATACTTTATTTATTTATTCTTTGTGTAAGTTGCAAATCCGTCTTAGACTTGTGGGTGGCAGCCTGTGCTCTGTCAGCTCTTGGGGTCACCAAAAGGCGACTAAGGTAAGCAGAATTAATGCTATGAGGTTGAAGTTTACTACATAGTAGGTCATACCCCCTTGCAGGGGATGTTAATCGAAAAAAGTTGAAACCACTACCTTAGCTATTATAAGATCTATCTTCTTCACAGTAGGTGTAAGTGGCCTACTTTTATCATCTCAGAGCTTTTTATAATGTAAAATTATCAAGTAAGTTCCTCAGTTCTATTGTGGGATGTTTGCACCACTGGGGTAACGGAAGGTATGGTAGCAACAACTGTGGCAACTCTAAGCAGAAGAATCTATTGGACAATTCTTCACTGCTCCCATCTATTCTTGCAAGGATATGGTATGCAGCTCTTCATAATTCAGAGTAGTCCAGAGGCTGTTTAAAATTGTGCAGTTGCCTACATTAACCTAAACCTAACTTTAGTTCCCATGTGTTTCAGTGTTGTGAAACAAATTACGGTAAATACCTTTTGCAACTCAATTGGAGAAAGAAGCAGAAAAATCCCTCAGTATAATTTTGTGGATTAATTTTTCAGACTGTGACCTACATGAATACTTACATGCTTTTTCTTGGTTTAATGCCTATCTGCCAAGCTGATGACAGGTTTTGCTGGCACACACAAGAGCAACTTCACCTTTCCAAAGTGAAATATATCTTATTTCTAAGATGTATGATAGAAAAGGAGAATTGTGCTAAGGCACAATGTGATAAAGGAGCATATTCTAATTATTTAGCCCAGAGAGACTGCATTGCCTGTAAATCAGAGGAGATCATTTGGCCTAATGGGATCATGTTTATCTCTGGGAGAAAAAGCACACCTTTTTCAGTAATGTTAAACGAGGAATGAGTGTGGCCAAACTTTGCACGTGTAGAAGGAATATGGTCTCAACTGGTTTATTCATCCTTTAGGCATTATGCTGTAACATATAATTAGATTTCTACTACATAGCTAATCATAAAGGCTGGTTTCAGATGAAGTAGAAAGGCTGGCTGCCATCCATGCATTTTTACTGCATTAAAAGAAAATTTGTTGGTAGTGTCAAATTCATATTCATAATATCAGTGGTTGAGAACATTCTACCTAGGAACACATGACACTACATTTTAACGGTGTGATGACCAAAGGGTCAATGCCTTTAAACTCTTCTATTTGGAAAGAGATAAAATACCTTTGGTCTTCTTGAAAGTTTCCCCAGTTTAGTTTTCTCATGGTTATGCTTAGTGTTACCTCTATTAGTTCAGTGATGATAATGGGCTCAGGACATAGATCAGAACAGACACTGGCCAGAGGAACCTACTATTGAGGAGAGGTAATAAATTATGTGGTGGACCAGATGTATTCCTAACAGAGCAGTGTATCAAATACATTTTTATACTGATGGGTAATAATGCTTCCAAAATAGTTGATTGAGACTACCTGCTCATTGGGAAGCATATTTCTAGGGAAGGAAGTGATTGCTTTTGACAGCTGGGAAGTCACCTTGGAAGAAGGCACCTCTGTGTTCCACTGATCTATAAGAATAACCATGTGGAGACAGAAAAGGAGAAAGCAGCAGAACAGGACAGCAGAACAGAGATTTATCTCCTAGAGACTTAAAAGCAAAGAAATTGAGTGAAAACCTAGCCTCCCTGAAATTGGCTGCAAAACTCTCATTTACCCTGATAGGATTTTGCCTGAGAAATCTAGAGTGTATCTCAACTAGAACTCTGACTGAAAAAAAAAAAAAAATCTAAGTAGATAAATTGATAGTTATTATAATGCAGAACAATAATCTAAAGACTTTAACCCTGATATGAAATAACTCGCTTTCCCATCTTCAGCCTTTTCTAGACCAATGCTGGCTTGAGGGGATTTGTTACACTTGGGTGAAATATGTGAGACAAAAAGCTCAATGAATCATGCAAAAAAGCAGTGAAAGTGCTAGGAGATGCAGAGGGAAAGATTGCCTGTTAGAGAATTAAATAGAAGGGAGAGTGGAAAGGAATCATTTTTTGAACATGTAAAAATATCACCTGAAAGAAAAACCTCCAGCTCTACAAAAATATACTCTAGAGACTTTAGGGAAAACTAATTTTAAGTGCTGTTTTTCCATGTCTTGCTTTTATAGAGGCTTATATCTGGTCTGTAGCTATTAATGATTAAATCCTCCCATGTTAAGAACCAGTACTGGGCCTAAATCTCTCTCCTTAAATCTCACTTAAACCTCCCAAATTGGGTGTAAGTGAGACAATAAAATGCTGTGCACTGTTGTGAATAATGCCATAGAGTACGTTTTCCAGTTTTTATAATGAGATTGAAATACAAGTCATCTTTTCTTCAAATAAGCAGTGAAATACTCTCAACATGGGTCAACAATGCTCCATTGTTTTGTTATCACCTGCATGCTTTAGGCAAATATTTAATTTCATATTCAGTTCCTACACTGCATAGGCTCGTTACACAGAGAGTTGTCAGAGTTAGGTTACATTTATATTCGAATGACAAGTCATGATTCATTTTTAAAAGATCCTTTGATAGTGCTAAATAGCCTGATTAGAAATATATCATTATGATACATTATGTCAACCAAATCTTTATGAGGCAGCATTCAGACTGCCTTTAATGTTTATCTTCAGTGACGTCCAGAAACGGAGACTGAAGCCAAGCATGGTCATGCCGAGAATGGAAATTTGAGGAGTCTTTTTCATTTATAATAAACACACCCAGCTGGGAGCACAGCTGCTAACTAAGGAGCCAAAGCTTTAGCTTCCTGCTACCTGGGAGGGTCTAATTACAAAAACCACCTAGACTGGCTCTCAAAACTGCAAATGCAGGGTCAGGATTAATTTAGGCATGGTCTGGAATGCTATCAACATAAGGCATCTAAACCAACATCATATCGCTAAGCAGTGGGGATATTTTATACAGTAATATAAATCCAAAGAGCTATTAAATGAAACTAAACTAATGTACTTCCAGGGGTATTTAACTTCAAAATCCTAACTGACCCAGTTTGCCTGATCTCCTTTTACAAAGCCATTTGGAAAAACAAAAGGACACCAAGCCAATCCGCAGTCTTTTCTTAAAAGTGGAAGTTTGACACTTAAGCAGAAAAATAGCCCTTTTCAGCCCAACTTATTTAGCAGCTCTCACTAAATGAAGATCTAGAAAATCAGATAGACAAGCACTACATACGGGTCCATCTTCCTCATTCTTGTTATAAAAGCAAATGTTATGATAGACTAGGAAGCAAAATTGCCTTCACTATATTTAGATATGCTTGTAATTGCAACGCAATTTCCTACATTTTGAGAGATTTTAAGACAGTACAGGAAAAAGATTTTATAAAAAATAAAAACTGATTTTAATTAGTGTCTAGTGAGATGCCAACAAACATGGATCAGTCATTCCAGTAGGAGGACCCCTACTCCAGAAGTCTGCAAAAGGTTTCCTTTGGTTTGTGTGCATCAATAACTACATTTCTTTATTCATCTACTGGAAATGGCCAGACTCTGTCAGCCCCTTTCCTCCACAGAATCATGAACATTATATCAATCAGGTATATTTTATCACATGATTTTGCCATGGGGCTTTCTATCTGGCAATTAAATCTGTATTTTGGATGGAATTTGTCTTCCAGGTTAAATCACTCCATTTTGTCTTTCCTCTTTCTTTCCATTTCTTCCTGTCTTTTTTTTTTTTTCATTTTTCCTAGTGTAGGATACAGATTGCCATAAACACTTAAATAAAATTTTTAATTATTGTACATATGTTGTACTGCACAAAAGAGAATGGACAAACCAATGAAAGTCCAAATATGGCACTTAAAGATAATAATACAGACTGAATATGTTTTGTCCAATGAGCAGATCCTACACGCATGCTTAGTATATCAGTAAAGTGAATAATCAATTAGCAAGTAATGAATGAATGGTGAAAGATGGTAACCAACAGGAGGATGCATGATATAATGCATGAGAAGATCCTTTCTGCATTTTCTCTGGTTCCTGCCTTACCTGTTCTCCCATTCTGCATCTCCCCCCTTACTATCTGTCCCTTCTTCTTTAAGTTTCAGGGACCTCCCACTTCTCTATGGAAGTGTCAGGAGACCTTCTATAGGAGCAACATGTGAAAATGCTATTTTTCTTGCTTCTTCACTTAAAGAATTAGAGGAAATGTTTGTAAGAAGGGCAAATCCTTCCTCTGTCTCCCCATCTCCTTTTGGACCTGCATAGCAGGAGGAACCAAGAAAGGACAGACAATTGTCCCAGAAGAAGAAATTAATAAATTTCTCTGTTCTTAGCGCAGACTGCTGCTTTACGACACACACGCAGAAAGTCTGAGAAGACAAAAACCTTCACAGAAGGTTTTTAATGCTCTTACTTTTGGATTACTTTGTCTGACATTTCACCAGTGAGGCATGCAAAATTTCATGGAGGGGGTGAGGAGATTTCTACTTTCTTTATTCCTTGAAACATTTTGATCACTCCTGAGTTCATTGGCTTCAACAGTCTGAAGATTCACTGGTATGTGACAGGAGTCTTGTAGGACTTCATGAAGTGTTGCTGTTCACACCGTCAAACCTCCGCATGACATGTTGTAATGTGCATTTTTGTGCACTCTGCTCTTGTGCAGCTGCAGAAGGACATCATGTTCAGACAAACTAAGGCAATGTTTGCATTCCAGAGCTCTGCTTAAATGAGATTCAGATACCCCCAATAACTACAAATCACATCCAAAGGATAGGTTGATCCACATTGATTTTTGGTATGGGGATTTATGTTCACCATGGTTTTGAAAAATGCACAGCACTAAGATAATATGTCTAAAGTGCTTATGGTCTTTTCCTTCATGTTCCATCATAAGGTCATGGCAAACAACAGCAACAGTTCAGGCATCTATCTTTCAGACAATTTAAAACCTTCACCATAACTATCAGTCTTAGCCTCTCCAAGCACTTACAATTTCATTTTCATTCAAAATCAGAGTTGAAGTCCAGATATTTTTCAAATTCAAGCATCTATCATTAATGGATACAATTCTTTCTTGCAGTCTGCTTCCCAGTGTGTTTTTCCTTCATTATAGCTACTAAGAAAATAATTTTCTCAAATACTGTAATAACTGTAGTTTTGCCTGATCTTCCCATTCTTGCAGACTGCCCCAGCGCAGCTGCCTCCACTGCCCATCGTGGGGACAATTCGAGGGCTTGTCTGAATGCAATTCTGAAGAACGTGTGGGGAAGCACCTGCAGACTCGAGCAGCTCTGACGAACAGCCTGGAAGTGAAAAGAAACAGTTAAAGGGAGAAGAACATTATTTGCCCTTCTTCCTAGTTTTCTACCATTCAACTACATCACAAGAGGGTTCAGGACTCAGGAGTAGATGCTGACTTATGAGAATGCAAGGCACAGACTGTATATGCATTTGCAAGTGTGTTGTGTAGGATCAGAGGATAAAAGCAAGTTTAATCTTTGTTATTAATTAATCAGCTGCAAATCTGCTTCTTATAAGTGCGTAAGGGTTCTATTATCTTCTTTCTAGGCATCAGCTTCCTATTGATATTAATGAGAATTATGTGAGCTTAGTTATGGTGATATTAATTTAGTTATAGAAAAACATTTTTCTGTTCTAAGTAATCTAACTGTAATTTTCTAGGACACATGTACCCTTTTTTCATCAATAGATGTGCCTGTGGTTTGCACTGACACTTGCTAAATACAATATGGTATTTATTTCAACATACAATATGGACAATCCTTATTTCCTTATTATTCTTATCACCTGGAACAGCTTGATTCTGAATATGTGATACACCTGTACCTCATTGGAATGATCTCATATTGAAAATTTCCTCCCATAGAAAACAGAACTACAGATGCAAAGTGTTTTTTTCTGTGACTCATCTACGTCTACTGAGTTTTAAAACTCTGTATCAAATTGTTATTACCTAGAATCATAATTCCCTAACCACACCTTATACTTGTGTTGGCTTAAAATTCTCCTAATTCAGGAGCTTGATTTCTGCTGTAGATGGATGGAGGGACAACTCTGTTAATTGTTCAACAGGCTCAGATAAATTTCTACCTGTTGTTACTAGGATAGTAATGGTATAGACAAAAAGAAGACAGGATTTCACCAAACCCTAACCTTCCAAGTATTTCTTGCTTATTTAACATGGGAAATAACATCCCCATGAAATACGTTTTGTACTCACAGCCAGATGATATCTTCCTGGTGCAATTGGTCCACGGAGGTGAGTATAGCTCTTACATTCCTTCCTTTATGTGGGCACTTATATGACAGTCTTCCATCTTGTTCTTAATCAGAGGAAAATTCAGACCAAAAAAAGCAAGACTAAAAATCTACTTTAATCTACTGCAGAGATTAAATGGTGAAGATATAGTTAACGGTACTTTGTTAGTTTTGAGGAAGGTTGTTACAGCAGCCAAAAGACACACGCCTATGTATCATAGAGCAGTGCAACATCTAGCAAAAAGCGCTTGATGCTGCCAGCTTCCTGGTAAAAATCCCTCTTAAATCACAATAAAAGACTCAATCCCTAGCATAATACTTTCTGAAAAGAAAAATATGGCCTGCCAGTATCCTGCCTTAGCTGGGAGGTAGGGAAGATTTCATTCACTGTTTATCAGTGTTTATGTCCATGCCCTTTCTGTACAGATGGAAATGTAGTGAAGCAGAAGCTATTTGGGGAATATAAGCAGGCTGGCAAAGACTTACAGCAAGATATGAAAATAAAAGGCTCAGTCCTATGTGTTAGAAATGGCAATGCAAACTAGCTCCAGATCAGGGATGAATCCTTCACTTTTTCAAGTGCTGTTAGTTTTATTTTTGCACAGTTTCTAATCTTGAATTTCTATTAATAAGAGTTCTTAATCAAATGGTTGTTTTATACTTCAATTACATAGAGATGGATAGCTGACCAAGGAGGAAGAAAAATAAGATGTCAAATTACTGTGTCTGAAGGTTTGTTGAACTTTCCTAAGAGTGTTTAAGGTGCCAGTGTCGGCGGTGGCTTCTATCATGTATTTATCTGGCTCCTGTACTAATAAATGAGCTTTATGTCTCCCAAGGGATTGACACAGTATGACCTTGGATGAGAGATGATATTTTGTTTTCTTAAATACGGCATATCTCTGCAGTCTTTCCAAAGTGTGTGTTACAAGAACTGAAATCATTAAATACATGTACCCAAACATACATAGGTACCTTCTCCTGAAGGCTAGACAAATCATGGATCCACAAAATGAAGGCAGGAACAAACCCCTCAGACCCCTCTACAGAAGTCTACAGTCTTGCAGTCGGTGCTTGGCACATGCAGCTAAGCTTGACGACAGGCAAGCAAGGAAGGAAAGGAAATATATGGACGTGCCACAGTCCCCAAGGTATTAACTTCTCTGGGCTCTGCCTTGATCTTTGACTCTGCCCTTCCTCCGCCTTACACGTACTGCCAGAAGGCTTACCCATGTGCACTGCACTGTAGTGCTGATCCAGGACTTACACCGCTCTTTTCCAGAGGAAAGCCTACTGAAGAGTGGCTGCCTCTGCCCCTGGCACAGAAACTCTTCTCATCTGCTCAGCAAAAGTAAAGGGTTGAGCCCAAGTAGTTAAAGTAGGCATCTCATTTAATTTAAAACAAGGTGAAATGCAAAATAAGCACCGAGAGTGAAATGTGTGTTTTAGGACAGATGATCTCCAGGGTCCCTTAAGCCCTTCACAATTAAAACATCATGACAGATTTTAGTGTTTTGGAATCTGTCCCTTTCCCTTACTTCTTCCACAAAAACCTTGAAGTTCAATATAAGGAAAAGTTTTTAGGTCGTCTAGTCTGTCCCATGCCAGGCTTGGATTATGTTCACTGGTATTATGCCAGTTTTCTAGCCACCTCCAGAGCAGCAGCTTATTTTTTCTCTTTGTCAAGGATAGTGTTTTACTGGCAACAATAGTATGAAAAAAAAATACTGCAGTATTTTCTATGGAGGCCAGCCAAAAAAAAAAACCACAACAAAGATTGGAGTAAGGGAAAGAGACTGAGGAGAGAGACAAAGGAGGAAATAATGAAATAGAAAAGAAGGAAAGAAATATGGCAACAGCACAGGAGAATAAATAAGACATTAAGAAGCAAACAGAAAATTAGCAGGGAAAATAGCAAAAATCTAAAAAGAAAAAATCTTAAAATGGAAATTATTGGTGAAAAAAATGGGGAAATATTTTTTTTTTTAATCCTAAAATAGTGTTATGTTGGCACACAATTGCTGGAAAGAGAAGAAGATAAGAAAAGCTTGTCATAATTTTTTTTTTTCATTCCTTGGTATTTTCCTGCTCCATACCAATTAAATTCTTTGCCACACTTTTTTTTCCTGAGTAACTTCTTTTTTCCTTTTTGGCCAAGTATCTTAAGCAGTATTTTTCTAGATTATTTGGGCATACCCTCACTACTACTTTCTTGCTGTGGTACATCAACCTTCATTATGCATCAGTGCAGTGATTTATTCAGAACACAATGACCACAGTATTTGGTTATCTAGTATGACCGTCAGTTTTAATATATCTCTTTTAAGTTATTTTTTTTTTCCTGTTCAAACAGATGGAAAATAATAACAGGGACTCAAAGAGTGCACAAGGACAAAAGCAATAAAATTCTGTATTTCAAATGAAATGAGAATTACTAGTAACTTGCTTACCTTTGGATATCTGAAAAGATAACAAAGTTTTCATTATTAATCTGGGAATATAAGTACAGGACAGTCAAGGATGAGCTGTAATTCTGAATCACACCTCTTCTGTAAAAGTATTAATTATTACAGGAGAGTATAGCTATAATCCAAGTTTGTCAATATATACAAAGACATTATTAGAAACAGTAAAAATGTCGACCTTTGCCAAGATATTCAGGATTAATTTTCCAAGCCTTATTTCTCTTAACTATCCTTAAGTTCTCTCTGCTTTGCTGATGTGTATCTTTTGCAAAGCCCCCCCCCACCCCCCAAGGTTGACATTGTGGCCATGAAAATTTTGGTCATTCATAAACAACTTTCTTTGTCTCCCAGAAAGTTTTGCAAAAAACTGTGTTATAAACATTCAGTTCAGAAGTGTATGTGTACATCCGTACTGCTCTGTCACCACCGAACTACAAAATACTTCACAGTATATGTAGAAACTAAGAATTTGTATCATAAGGGCTAAAACAGAGAGTCCAAAGAATCACCAATGCTCCGGAGCCATGTAGTGACTGGAAGTCTGTCAGGTGAAAATTCCCAGGACATCAGTTCTAGTTGCTCGTTATTACAGGCAAACATATCAAACCAAGTCTTTTAGATTCCTCTCATAGATAAATCCTCCATTTCTTTTTCATGGCAACAATACAGTCACATCTTATCTTTATCTGGAGGCATGCAATGAGTTATTTAATAGAAAAGCAAGTATTTCTACTACTCTGTCATTTCCAACAGAAGAGCCCACTGTTTGAAGAAGAAATTCTTGCTTTAAGCCCCTAAGTTCATGCCCTCACTTTTAATATTGTTAAACTTCAGCTTTGCTTTAGCCTGAGGCCTGGTTTTGAATATGACACTCCAGTCCTTCTCTAAACTGAAAATATTTCATATCTCACGTCCCCACATTTTGCAGCAAAAATTGTGGAAGCACTATCAAAGTTGCAATACAATCAGCATGACTTTTCTACTAGAGATGAGATCTACATATAGGGAATTGTTTTGCTGCTTGCCTGATTAAGACTGCGGGTTTTTTCTTCTCTTCAAAACCAGTGGCAACTGAATCCAACAACAGAAAACTCAGTCTCACACATCAGTGTTAGTAGTTCTTTTCATGACACCTTTCAAAACTTTTCCCTGTATTTTTTATCACAATTGGTAAAAATTCCTGATGGGTCTGCCAGATAACTTTCTCACAATATATAGCCAGCCAAAAGAGCTCATGTTTCATACATAACCTTTCTAGTTGAGAGAACCAAATCTGCCATGGTACTGAGGATGACACTGTCTTGGGTATTGGTAGGGAAGGGGCATGAATGAACAGGAACTCTTAGAGAAGCCTTCCAAGAAACACACTGGCCTGCAAGTAAAAAAATACAGCAGCTCCTTGAAATACATATACAAATAAAATAAAATTCAAATAACTCTCAAAACTTATTAGCCTGTTTTGAATATCTGGAAAGTAAATCCTGATAAATCCCGCATATGCCTGCAACCAGATGCAGAGACTGTAACGGAGTATAGCATTGATTTTTTTTTTTTTTTCCTGTGTGATTTTGCTTCTAGTATCGTCTTTCTTCTAACATTTCTCTGGGTTAGCACCTCTGAGGTAGTTTCATTAGTGGTAACAACAGTGAGATTGCTGTTTCAAGCGGGAAATAGTAACCATTTAAATAACACACTGCTTACAGCTGCTTAGCACAAACCGAGGTAAGATAATATAGTGGTTAAACTCCCCATAGCCATTACAACTTGCCTACGTTTATGCTCCATTCTAAATGCTGAATAGAGTCCTCAGGACAAAGCTGAAATGTTGAGGCTGTTGCTTAGATACTACTTTCACAGTCTTCATATGAAACATCTGTGTATGCAGACAAATAAATAGATAAGAGTTAATAGGCTGAACCCACAACAGACAATCACAAATCACTTCTTTTGCACTGTATTTGAGGATGGAAGAAACAAATGTGGAATACATAGAACAGTCACGCAATGCAAAATGAAAATACCTATGCTCTGCTGGGATGCCTCCTCCATGCATAGGTATTTGGGGCCAATCTATCCTAACGAAAACAAGTTATGTGAATTTGCATTGATTTGGGTCACCTGGTTTATCTACGTGTATTCTTGCTGCATAGGATACATACCTGAATATCGTGTTTGTTTGTTTATACAGGAGCCTTTTCTAATTTGTGACCTTGCAATAACAGACCAAAACAAAGATCATATCCTAAAGTTAGAAAATCACCTTAGTCACATACACCATGGGCTTTATTTCCTAACCCAGAGGAGTTAAATTTGTAATGGTTCACATATTCTGTTCAGAATGGCCAAATTGTATCTAGTGAAAACTGCTTTACTAAAAATAGATGCTGTTCTGCATAAGTATTAGATTGGTTCCTGCTATGCCATTTCCTCAGTAGAAAAAAAAAAAAAAGCAATTTTTGTATGTGCTCTGCTTTGCTAATATCCAAAAATTAATTTCTTAATTTTTTTAGCACCAATAATTCATGAATTCATGACTTGGAGCAACATGCTGAACAAACCAGGGGTTATGTAAAAGCTGACAGTTACAACATCACAATACCAGAGCATTACCTATTATGTAGTTATGGTGACACATACTATTCTTGTGATACACACCACAGATTATATAGGATTTTTGAGTAATTCCATTTTGCTCTACTGAGCAAAATGAAATGACTACACAAATTAATGCTTTTTGCCTTTTGTTATATTTTTCGTTAATACCCTGCAAGATAAGTGTGTGCCTTCATAGGCTTTGCATTAAAAAACAATTGTGAAAGCAACAGAAGCAGAGCAGAATTCAGTACCCAGATTATACTAGAGGAAAGAATAGATAGCAAAACAATTCTGAGTTAAAAAAACAGCTATGTTTTGTAAACAAATTTTCTCTCTTTGAACTAGCTTTTAATTGTTGATTTAGTCCTGCCTTAAGCATTACTTTTTATATCAGCTTGTCATTATTATATCTTCTGCAAAGATTAAAAAAATCAGTCAAGATATTTAAAATGGCAAATCAATCCAATTATCCACATTAAATGTACTTTCCATCAATTTCCACTACAAAAGACTATACACTAGCTGCTATGTACCACTTCTGTGGCAACTTCGAGATGAATAATTACATATATATGCCATTTTTTACATTTCTGAACCTGACTTTCTTACCTGGTGGTGAAAGGGGACAGAGTAACTACTGACAGAAGTAACTGTCTTTAAGATACTTCTATAAAGAGTTATTGTAACAATAATGATACTCCTTACATTATATACTGTTTGCAAAATTATCCTACAGTAGATCATCATTTCCAAACATGGGGTTTGGTGAGAGAGACTAAGTTTTAATGACTGATTTCAATGTTTGCTTTTATGAAATGAGCCATGTTCAAATATTATCAGTATAAATATGCTTATAAAAAAGAACTTCAACTTCTCACCAAGAATCACGTCTCAGCAGAGGTGATCAGTATTGTTTGGTTTTGTTTTTCTCTAAAAGAATATTATTAAATATTATATTTTTATTAAATACCATGCTTGATTTTTTCTCAACTTTTCCCTAAAATAATGTAGTGTTGATAAGTTTTTTGTCTACAGAAATAGGTGATTATTTAACATGTATTTTCCACTAAAAATCAAACAAATAAATTGTTTAAATCAAGAAAACAAAGAGACCCAAGACATTTAATCAAATCTTTTGACAATTTATAATCAACCCAGTCAAAGTCATGTTATAAATGTTCTACTACGAACCAGATAACATTCCTGAGTTCCTCCCCCCTGCACGGGGCAACATCTTCCTTCTCCTTGAGGGAATGCTACATTGTCCCAGCTGACCAAGGGATGGGGGATACTTATACAGAAAACCCATTCAGCAATCCACAGCTATTTGATGTTTATAGGCTTTTCAGAATAGGGAGGAGGCATTTGTATACTTAAATTCCTTGCTGGAAGGGAGCACAGAAATGGGAGGGAAACATTATTCACCCTTCAGGTCGGATGACCCTCACGTGCCATTGAGATCCCTGAGGACCGGGGTCAGGTACCCAGCAGGACATTTGGCAGGTCCCTCCTGGCCAGCCCCTGCAGAAATCAAGGTGTGCGGATGCAGGGGACATATGCTTAGGTCTCATCCTGGCATGGAATCAAAAAGCCTGGAGGTCATGTCTCATAGCACAAGGGCTGGGCAGGGTTCCCATAGCCCACAGTGCAGATATGGCCTAGATACCCTCTTGATCCTTCCTTCTCTTGAACTTACTCCTCTTTGCTAACCAAGGGATGGATCTTGTTATACTACGAAAGTATATATCCCTTGATAAAAAGTGATAAGAAGTAAAAGCATCCCCATGCAAATTAATCTGATATTTAGAGTACCACAGTGAGACGGAGCAAGCTCATTATCCTGTGCCCTCCCACTGCAGGAAGAACCAGCATGGAGAAGAGGTCTTTGCAGAGGAGTGCATCATGATTCACGTCTCTCAGTATGCTGTTTTAGTGATGGTGTAGTGCTACAGTTGCATAGAGCTTTTGAGTGCCTGAAAGAATTAAATCATATATAACTGTGGTTCTATTTACTTTTAATTAAAGTAGTTTGATGTCTCAGGGTTAGATTGTTCCTTTCCATTTTTACTGTAAGTGATGCAATATATAATATTGGAATGATCATAAATGTAGGTATATTCAATTCACTTATGATTGGTAAAACTCTACTTTTATGCATACACCATTTACTGAACTGTATTTATAAAGTTAATTAATGTTAAAATACACTGTATGACAATTTCAGATAAGCTCTTAGAACAGTATATGTTACATCCATTCTCCCTCTAGTCACTTAGTGGAATCCCTCCCCTCCCCTCCCCTCCTTTCCCCTCCTTTCCCCTCCCCTCCCCTCCCCTCCCCTCCCCTCCCCTCCCCTCCCCTCCCCTCCCCTCCCCTTCCCTTCCCTTCCCTTCCCTTCCCTTCCCTTCCCTTCCCTTCCCTTCCCTTCCCTTCCCTTCCCTCCCCTCCCCTCCCCTCCCCTCCCCTTCCCTTCCCTTCCCTTCCCTTCCCTTCCCTTCCCTTCCCTTCCCTTCCATTCCCTTCCCCATTAAACATTATGATTCAGCAACTAAAGTAATGTCCAGACAGGTTCAGCTAATGTCCATAGTCATACAGAACATGGTAACAACTGCTGGTTTAAATGACTATTTTCATTATAAATTTTCTGACTGATATTTTTACTAATAAATACTGAATATAGAGCTTGAAAATTCAAGACTAAAAGATATTGGGTCTTTTTACTATTGTTTTTTGATAGTTCAGCAGCTCTCAGGCAAGTTGGCAGGTTTCAGTGGCCCCAGTTTCTCAAAATGATGCAGATCCTGAGGAATAAACGTAAATTTGCTAGACTCACCTCAAAACAAGCAGACCTAGGTCATCAGGGCCCTTAGGGTCCTTTTCTACTGTTGAAGATCTTTGGTCATAAGTTCATCTTCAGAGGAAAGTTCATCTTACATTTGTTTCAGTCAAGAGATCTATCATGTCATCTATAAAAAAATCACCAGAATTTTCTATTGGAGCCAATCAAACATGACAAAAGAGCATTCACAATTTTTTTCCCAAAACTGGTTTATTTGCTTTGGCTAAATCTGTGCTTAAATATTTATCCATAAAAGTAGTTGTCCTTCAAGAGCACATGAAACAGGCATGCAGACTTAATGAGAGGCACTACAGATTTTTAATTTATTGGAATAATACCATTCATTCATCTGCTCATTCACTTATTCATTCATGATGTTATTCTTATGATTTTTAGACTCACCATGAATAATGTAGTCACAGAAAACTGCAGTTCAGCAAAAGCATGTCAACATTTAAGCATGAGTTGTCACTTTGAAGTCACATACATTAGGGTTCAGAGTGAACGATTTGGAAGCTCAATCATGAGCCTAATAAACCCTAATAAATTTTTCACGTAACTTATTCACAGCAGATTCATCAACCAATGTTACTTACAATAGCAACATATATCTTAGCATACTTGATATACTGTACAAAGAGTAGAAACACAGAATTTTTTGTGTTACAAAAAAGAATGTATCCAAATACCATAACAACATATTTTATGTACTTACTCCATGACAAAATTATACAAGAGCGTGGACCAGTAAATGACAATACTCAGTTTCCTGCTGTTGTTCAGCTAGTTGAACACACCGCTGCTCTGCTAATCGGATGTTAAAAACCTTAAATTATGTTCTATAAAAACACTTTTAAGACATTATTTGTCCAATTATCTACTGTTTTTCTACAGGAGAAGAGAGATAGCTCAAACCACAAGGTAGTACAGGCTATCTCCAGGGGGGCTTTATCACTGGTAGATCTTGCTTGAAATGGCTGGGTAGACCTTTTCAGTCAACCCATTTGTGGCAGGGCAGTAAAAAGCTGATGTGACATGTTTGATATAATTTCCCTTGACAAATAATAGAAACCCTTTGAACATGAATTGATTTCCATTGTCACGTACAATCTGTTCAGAAGTTCTCTGTCCTTGAAGACAAGAGTCTTAAGAATTCACCATCTGGGCTGAATTAGCTGAATTCATATTGAATAATTCAAGCCACTTACATTAGTCATCTGCTACAGAAAAATATATGTATATGTATGATATATATATATATATATATATTCTACCAATGATCCATGTAATTTAGGTGGAGTCCTCATCATGGGGCTAGGCATCAGGACTGACTTCTGAAGGGCCTTCCAGCATTCAAGGAAGATGGTTTAGGGTAACAGAGCCCCAAGGCTTGAATGAATGCAAGCATACAATTATGGGAGGCCAAAGCTAGCAGCAGTAATTTTCCAAGCAGAGATAGTTCAATGAGGACAGAGACAGCTGCTAATTTTTTTCTATTATTATTATTATTTAAAAAAAAAAAAAGAAACAAGAAACTGATTATTTGCAGCCAAATACAGGTCTCAGTTAATTTTTTTTTAACTCCCCAAACTAACCTAATAGCTTTTTTGTCAATCTGGGCAAATCTGGAAGAGATTTAGAAGCAAAGTCAATGGGCCTTTGAATACGATCTTCTGCTATATATGAATTAGTACTCTGCCTCGATATGGAAAATCAGCTTAAAGTAACTTTTACTTCATTTCAATGTATCACGGCAGCTTGGGATGATATAACCTTCTTGTCTCCATCAGAAACTTTCTGATGGTGGGTGCATCAACATCTCACATCTAAAAGTTAGTACAAAGGAGGCAATATTCCTGATGTGCTAACCAACAGCGAGAGATAACAACTCTGCTCTAATAATAGGGATTAATCTTCCACTCCAGTAAGGAAAGTATCTAAAATGTGCTAGATTCACAACACAGACAAGCCTAGCACTTCTTAGGGTATACGCATAGGTGGCCAGCCCTGGCATGCAGCTACACTAACAAAATAACAACACAAGAAATTGTAAGATACTACAGAGAGCAAAAAGAGAGTAAAGTATATGTAGACATCTAATTCTGATATGGCTACATTAACAAGATAGCAACATAAGAAGTAGTAGAAATGGGAAATATGATTGATAACAAAAGGGGGTCACTAACTTAAAGGAATTGCTGATGGAGGTAGAAATTACCAGTGCGACCATGTCACAAATACTGAAGAGGCATAAAGTACCAAAATTAGGGACAAGAGGAAAGAGTAAATAGGCACAGACTGTTTATTTGGCCATAGATGAGTGTGGTAAAGGGCAGAACTTGAGAAGCAAAAAAGGGAGAAAAGGAGAATATAAGCAGAAGTGTATCATTTAACTAGCTGTTTAGGGATACCTGTTGGGCAGCCTTCTGTTGAACCCACTTGGAGAATGAAAATAAATCCATTATTGCTCTGATCATATGTGTTTCTGACTTTTTTCTGTGGTAAGTGGTGGTACTTAAGGTGTTTTCTCTAAAAGTGGTGAGGGAATACATGAAGAGGGTGGACTAATCCTAATAGATGTGGTATTTAACTTTTGGCAGAATCCATATTCAGAGTTAGGCATCTAAGCTCACAATAAACAGGCTCATGAAGGCCAGAAAGCTAAGCAAGCCATTCCTAAATGCTGAGAAATGTTCGGTCCCTTATGCTAGGCCGAATTCAGTATTCAGTATGGTTGGTAGCTGCTGTGGTGGGTTGACCCTGGCTGGACGCCTGGTGCCCACCAAAGCCGTTCTATCACTCCCCCTCCTCAGCTGGACAGGGGAGAGAAAATATAACAAAGAGCTTGCGGGTCAAGATAATGACAGGAGAGATCATTCACCAATTACTGTCATGGGCAAAACAGACTCAACTTGGGGAAAATTAACTCAATTTATTACAAATCAACCAGAGTAAGGTAATGAGAAATAAAACCAAATCTCAGAACACCTTCCCTCCACCCCTCCCTTCTTCCCAGGCACAACTTCACTCCCGGATTCTCTACCAACCCCCCAGAGCGGCACAGGGGGACAGGGAATGGGGTTTACAGTCAGTTCATCACACGTTATTTTCTGCCGCTTCATCCTCCTCAGGGACAGGACTCCTCACACTCTTCCCCTGCTCCAGCGTGGGGTCCCTCCCATGGGAGACAGTTCTCCATGAACTTCTCCAATGTGGGTCCTTCCCACGGGCTGCAGTTCTTCACAAACCGCTCCAGCGTGGGTCCTTTCCACGGTGTGCAGTCCTTCAGGAGCACACTGCTCCAGCGTGGGTCCCCCACGGGGTCACAAGTCCTGCCAGAAAACCTGCTCCAGCGTGGGCTCCTCTCTCCACAGATCCGCAGGTCCTGCCAGGAGCCTGCTCCAGTGCGGGGTTCCCACGGGGTCACAGCCTCCTTCAGGCATCCCCCTGCTCCAGCGTGGGGTCCTCCATGGGCTGCAGGTGGATATCTGCTCCACCATGGACCTCCCTGGGCTGCAGGGGGACAGCCTGCCTCACCAGGGTCTTCCCCAGGGGCTGCAGGGGAATCTCTGCTCCAGCGCCTGGAGCACCTCCTCCCACTCCTTCTTCACTGACCTTGGTGTCCACAGGGTTGTTTCTCTTACATGTTCTCACTCCTCTCTCCGGTGGCTGTTTCTCTCTGTCCCAACTTTTTTCCTTCTTAAAAATGTTATCACAGAGGCGTTACCACTATCGCTGATTGGCTCGGCCTTGGCCGGCGGCGGGTCTGTCTTAGAGCCGGCTGGTACGGGCTCTCTCGAACACAGGGGAAGCTTCCAGCAGCTTCTTACAGAAGCCACCCCTGTAAGCCCCCCGCTACCAAAACCTTGCTACACAAAGCCAATACAGCTGCCAAAACCACTTGTCACTTACCTGTGCCTA
This sequence comes from Haliaeetus albicilla, assembly GCF_947461875.1. Lineage (NCBI taxonomy): Eukaryota > Metazoa > Chordata > Aves > Accipitriformes > Accipitridae > Haliaeetus > Haliaeetus albicilla. The sequence goes on along the minus strand of NC_091483.1, from coordinate 57,450,908 downwards.
GAGTATTAGCGTGGAAGTAGTAATGCCACTTATTTACTCTATCCTGTAATGGTTAAATGGGAGGGGGAGACTCAGGGGCAGTTCTGTTCCTTACCTGAATTAGGCCCACATGTCCCACAGCATAATAAGGAATTATATCACGTGGAAGTCTCTTGATCTCTTCCAATACATTTTGTGCAAAATACTTATATACTTACTGGATCAGAATTAATGTTTACCAGTCTTCTTTTTATGACTAGAGTTGCTTAGGTAGCCTCAGCAGGATTATATTGAAATTTGGAGTATGTAAGTTTTGAATGTGCAAGTCTCATTATAAAAACTCAAGCACATGTCTAGTTTTTGTATGCATTAAAAGTTTCAGTTGTAATGTGAAAGACCCCAGATGCCTTGTCTTGAGTGCATACAGGTAACTTTTGGGTTGGGTTCATAATTTTTTGGAATCTGCAGGAATTTTATACCTTGCTGATTACAGCTGAACTTCTTACAGCCGTTTTCTGAAACAGAAGACAATACACAACACAGAATTTGTTGTATAATACAGAAGCTTAGCATATGCTGTTTACAGTTTTACATTACCTTCAGTATAATAAGGCCCCAGCGAGTGATATGTGCTTTAGAAGCACTGAGATTTCCCACAACTTTGTGTTTTTAAGTGGTCTCTGATTGTCCTGCTGTGAAATTAGAGAAACAGCATACTTTGTAGCAAGCTCCTTTTTAAGTTTCCCCCCTTCCACTTGTAAAGGGAACCAAATAACATTTCATTTATTGTCTGCTAAATTAAACAGTTGTAGAATTGCTATAATGTTCCCAGTGGCTTCCACGTTGCTATCCACAAGCTGATAAAACTGAAGTCTTCTCATAATGTCCTCCTGGGACAGAGGCTTGCTTTTTGTGTTGATCTGAACATTTTCTATACCTGTCACAGTTTCTTTCTTGCTTTTTGTTCAGCCAACAATCTTTTGTGTTGTATGACCACTTTCCATAGGAAAAGCAAGCAATCTAATTTTATGTGTTCACTAAAATGTGGTAAGGCTGGACTCATTAAATTAGACCTCTTTGGATATTTCAGTATACAGTACAGACCCTGATGTTAAACCCTTATGTCTCATCTCAGATATTTACTTTAGTCAAGTTATTGGCAGATTTGCCAATAACAAAATGTTCTTAACAAAACATTGAGAATTATCTTGACGTTAGAAGACAGAAGATACATTCACAGGCCTACAGCACGTCCCATGAAGAGAGCTGGAGGCAGCACAGTCTGACAAAGAGAAGGTTAAGGAGCAACCTCATAGCAGCCTACAGCTTTCTGAAGGACAGATGCAAAAATGCAGAGCCAAACTCTCCTCGGCTGTGGCAGATGGCACAACAAGAAGCAATAGCCACAAATCGTGGTTTGGGGAGTTCAGGTTGTACATCATGAGAAACTTCACCAGGAACGTGGTGCAGCACTGGAACAGGTTGCCTGTGGATGATGTGGACACACCTGGAAATTTTCAAGACCTGGCTAGACAAACCCATGGCTGACTTAACTTGGTGCTGGGGATAGTAATACTTTGAGGGGGAGGCTGGAAAATGTGCTGCTCTGATGTCCCTTCCAAACAACATTTCTATGACTCTGTGTGATGTGATTCTGTCATTCTCCCTCCTTAAGTCAGGGCAAATGCATGTGGAAAACTACTTTTTTTTCTAAAGATGGACTGTTAGGCTCATTGTTAAAATAGTTTAACAGAATGGATTTTTTTCTACATAAAATAAGCACATACATAAAGAGCAACAAGGACTCTGATTGTACAGTAAAGCTTAAATCCATTCTTCCATTTGGCATGTGAAAAACATGCTGATGATGGAAAGGCAGAGACTGTGAATTACCTACATGGAGCCTTAGGTCCTAAAGGGAATAGGGACTGAAACCCTAAGAGTCTTGGATGTTTATGAGGGATGTTTTATTTTGTATCCCAAATATTCTTTTGCCTCTTAACCTCCCGTTATTCAAGAAGAATGACTGACTTTTTAGCCAATGATCATAATTCCTTTCTTAACTAAAACTGAAACCTTTATGCCCTCTGTTAAAGGGTGGAGAGAGTAAAGGAGCATTCAATGAAATCCTTTCAACCACATTCACACCTAATACAAACTACTGCGGCAAACAGACAGAATGCTGCAATGAAAATGTGTTCTCAGTCTCTCTCCTTTCTCTCATCCACCTCGTCCAACCATATAATGTAATATTTTATTGTTAGCATAGAGGAGCTACCTGCGACGAGGGAGCCGGGGGTAGCCCAGCGCATAATGGTCAGTCTCTGAGCTCACACTGCTAGGAGCCCTGTGTGCTGTACAGAGAGGGTGTGCATATGGTGTGTTATTTTTAAGATTCATGTGAAGAAGAAAATAAAACCTACAGGAATAAGTCTAGGCTGGCATTCACCAAGACAGCAAAAATCATCAGGTTAAATAATTAATTTTTTCCGTGGACTAAATGTATGTAGTTTGTGCATTAAACATTGCTTGGAGAAGTGATTTTACAGGCATGATTTATGGGATGAGTAAGCAGAGTTTACCTGCTATGCTTATAAATCTTTGTATTGCATCGATAGTTTACAAAAATAGCTTTAAAAGTAAATAAGGGGGTACTTCATGATTCCCTTAAGGATATGTGTGGACTTGCTATAGAGTAGACACCTCCAAGAGATCTTTCAGAATTTTAGCAAGGAAGTTTTGGATCCAAATAGAGTTCTTCAGTGGATAAAAATATAGCTGCTGCACTAAATATGCATCTCATGAAGAGAAAGTTAGGTACTGAATAATGAATTCTGCCCAAGCCTCAAGCTCTGTTGGACTTTTCCCTATAATTTTCTGATGAATTGGTAGTGCTGCACTAAAGAAATAGATTAGAAACTGACTGATCCCCTTCACAATAGTGACCTCAATTTTGTAGATGCTAAGAATCACAAACCAATCAGTCTCCCTCTTTTCATTAGAGACAAGCATTTTATTTTACTTCTGATTTGTATTTATTTCTTCCCAAGGACCTCTCTAGATTCTAACACCAAATAAGACCATTTTCCCTAAGGTATATTGTGTTTTCTCTGCTTGTGAAGAGAAAAAGGTGTAGAGGAGGCTATGGCATCAGTTAATTTATTTACAAGTACCTGCTTCTACTGATTAATGTTTGTCTGAACCAGAAGGAATCTGCTTTCAAGTTTTTTCATTAAAAATGTGAAAGCAATTTTGCTAACACAAACTATTCTTTGTCAGGCATGTCACAGCTATTTTACACTCCACAAAAAGTTGAAAACTGTCTTTCCTTCTGTCCTTAAACTTAAACCGTGTTGTTGCCCAGCAATGTGATGTTGGCCAGACATCTCAGGTCTTGATATTCCTACAATCCATCCACTGATATTTGCTAATGACCCTACTCCAAGTTTACTGCAGTGTAATTCAGAGTAAAATCCCATCTTTGTTGTACTGGTTTCCCATCCTGAGCACTAGAATGGTGTTTAGTATCATTCTTGGACTTGGAGGGAAGATTAATTCCCCTTACTGCAGGAACCTGTGGATGGAATTGTACATTCTGCATCAGCTTGGAGGGTCAGCCTACATGATCAGTGCTCCCTATTACTTTAAAATGACAAGCTGGACTGACGGACAGTGTAGATGGTATGGCTTCACTAGAGTTACCAGAATACAGTGATTTACATATAATGAGGATGCAGCTGGAAGAATGCATGGTGAGTGAGGCATTGCTACCATAGTAGCATTTCTGTCGTAAATACGTATTGAACAATAAAATATAAATGCATACTGCAATTGCAATATAAATGCAACAATACCAAAAGATCTGGTATCTGGGGGGCCAGCCTAGCCATGCTTGGTCCTGCCCAGACTCCTTGAACTTCTGGGTCTGTTTCCGCTCCTGTCCACCTCATCCATTTGATCAGAGCTGGGATGGTGCCACCTGCCAGAGGTGGGAAGGAGAAGAGATGGAAGGTGGCCGGCATGCCCCTCCTTGCTTCTCAGTCTGCTGCTGGCACATCTCTCCCCAGCATAATGCAGGACCCTGCCAAGAACTTCTTTCGGGGGGACCTTGAGGTAGGGGGAAGGGGACCGGTGGGCCTAGGGAGGACCGTGGATGAGAGCAGTGTAGTGATAGAGTGGGGAGATAAAGGACTGCAGAAGAGAGAGAATGGGAAAAATTATCAAATTTCCTTTGCATGCAGCAGCATCTAGCGTTTTCAACTGTAGCATACCCACCTCCCCTTTAGTTCATCTGAATGGTCCAATGCCTAGCTCTGACCAGCCAAGCTGCAAAACTTTGGCTTAGATGGTTGAGGAAATTCAATGTTGTGAGAAGGAGCTGTGAGGAAGCCTGTAGCAGAGTCATAAGAAAAAACATAAAAAGGTATAAGATCCTAAAGGGAAACACGAGGAGTTGGAGAATAGCAACTGGAGACTGAGGAAGACTGGCCAGCAGAGACTCTCTGGGTGTTTTCTTGGCATAGCCTAGCAGCAAACTGAATCCCTTAGGCATCTCTCACATCCGTTAGACAATGAATGATTGCTTTATACATTGAAACCAGATATATCTTGATCACAGCATCTCTTTGTGCATGCCTAATGGTGCCTGAAGAAAATGACCCAGTATGGCAGGGTTACAAGAGTATCATGAGTCATCACCAGTATAAAAATCCTGAGGACTGGTCCCAGCCTATCCACCAGCCAGATGGATTAGCAAGTGAGAGACAAAAAGAGAGACAAACCTCCCTTCCTCCCTTGTGCAGTTTTCCAAAGTTCACTGACTTCTTGTGCAAAAGTTTTAATAATATTCAGATATTACTCTATTACACTGTGTTTGGTGCACAGTTTATAAACAGTTGAAATGGTATCCACCATCACTACCAGGAATTTGTATGTTCTCAGTTTTCATAGTGAACAATAAAAGCTCTACCTTAACAGCAGTGAATCCACTGAAAGAATTTCTAGGGACTTTGCTGGAGGATGGACCAGGATCCAAATGAGGTAGAAAGTTATTTTCTCTGCTTTCTGTTTATTAGAAATTGATCTAAAGAACAGCTGACTTTAAAAGAAAATAATGAAAATAGTTTATTCAGTCTAATTGCTCTGATGTTATAGAAATATTTGTCTAGGATCAGATTAATTGGTATCAAAGAAACATTTTGGACTGACAGAAAACCTTATCCTTCCTCTTCCTTGCTATTTGATTTCAGTTCAAATTCCTTAATAATGGAATGCAACTTTATAAAATGCCCACTGCACGAGAAAAGGGTTAAGCAAAATAATACAAGCACTCCTGTGATTAAGGCATTGACCTAGTTCTTTGTGTTTGTATTCAAAAATATAGAGAATAGCACAATTTCCTCTTCTGGATACTTCTAAGTAATACAAAGCTATGCAATGCTTTTTCAGTGATCCAAGTTAACTGAAACCCGAGCCATAGCAGCTTAAGTCAGCTTTGTATTCCTGAAATTGAAAACAGCCCAGCCTTGTCATTTGATTCTTTCTGGTCATCTTATCTATTCGTGCCTATGCCTGCACCAAAATTGCTGTCCACCAGTGATTTCTTTTTTATTATTATTATTATTTTTTCTGTAAATGTGGTCCAGTTAAGCATATTCTAGGACATACTGAGGTAAAACAGGGAAAGACCTTCCAGTTTTTCAAAAGTTTTTATATGACTGTTGAAACCCTAATTCTCCCTCAAATTTCCAGCACTCAGGTTGTATTGCTGTTTGTTCAGATGGAATGGGGATATGTATCTCTGCTTTGAGCAAATAGGCAGACTTGTCAGAAAAAAATGATCTCAGATGAAAACTTTCCACCAGATCTATCAAAAAAAAATCACTTGTGCCTCTATTTGCTAAAATGGAGTATGCCCTATCAAGGACAAAGAAGTTACTATAAATAGTCAGTAATAAACAGAATATCAACAGCATATGATGGATTAACCGTTGTAAAGAGTTATTGCTGACCATGCACATTGTCTTGTCACACTGGACTGCAGAGTAAAATATTAGTGGATTTTACTGCAAAAATATTGCTGGAACTCATTGAACTGATTATTACCTGCAGAAACAGACTGACTGACTGAGTTACAGATGTTTGATTACTTAAAACATTACAGACTATTTATAAAATAAAGCCCTTCATTGAGTTAGCTCACAACTACTGAACAAATACCTTGTTGAGGTCATTTAAGCAATTTACCAAGCTCCATCTAACAGGGAGCAGTGTGCTGGATCCAGTTCTGCCAGCCAGGCTGATGCTGCATAGCTGGAACCCGTGGCTGTGGACAGTGATTGTGAACTGAAAAGTCAGAAGACCTGCAGGACATACTGAATTTCCCCACAAGAAACCAGGACCCATCACGTGCTGGAGATGCTGAATGTCTGGGTAAGAGTCACTCAGTAGCCCAGACTTGGAGTCTGGGTTTCAGCAATACTGATTTTTGGTAGAGTCCGTTTCCTAACATTTGTTGTGGGACAGAGGAACTAAGACTTCCTGCAATTCATCCTGCCCACCAGTACACTGGCCAATGTACACAGGTGTGAGTGCTGGGTTTAGATCTGGCCCAAACACCTCTAGCGCTCTCAGCTGCCTCATAGAGGATGCATCCTTCGTGTCAATAAACTGTGCAACGCTTTTGCAGTCCTGCTGTGGTTTACGTCACCCATATTTTAAAAAAAGACTCCCAAGCAAGGAATGTGAGTTGCCATATTTGTTCATACCCATCTTGCCCTTGGGACATCTGTGTTTTTCACTCTTCAGGTTGCTCCCTGGAGGTTTTAATGAGGATCATCAAAGGTAGACAGACAGGGACTCTGCCTCTGAGGTCTTTTTTTTTCCCTGCCCACACTAGGGAGATGTGGCCACTGGGAAGAAGTGAGGTGTTGCACAGTGACAGGGAAAAGGCAGAGGAGGAAGAGAATATGGCAGGCCTGAGAGCATCTTGCTGGCTGGAGGCTGCCCATCTGGCTCCACCAGGTTAGAAAGGAAATAGGTCATTCACAATTAGGGCCATCCCATCTGATATGAAGTCTGCTGGGTTTAAAGGTTGGGGGACGTGCGTACGAGGGGCTTGCGGCCCAGTGAAAAGAAAACATGCTAGTTTGGGAAAGGACCTGACTATTTTGTGACAGCTGACTTTAGGGTCCATCACCTGAGTGTCTGGTAATTTTTAAGGCGATAAGCTCTCCTCACAGCATTTTTGTGAAAGGTGAAAGTATCATTATCCTTGCTGAGAAGTCACAGGGCTAGATGCTGAGAGATGCCTGTCTCTCAAGGGAATCAGTGGAATACACCACTAAGCACCTTTGGGATTCAAAGCCCGAATCACTGTGCAGGGTCTCATAGGAAATCCAGTGAAGTGCTTGAGTTGAACCCACATGGACCAAGTCTCAATCCAGTGTGTTAACCACAATTCATTGTTTCTTACAGACAAAACCTTCTTCCCTTAACTCCTTGAGCTGTTTAAAAAATGTTGGTAAACACATGTACACAGAATTTGTGTATGAATTGATGCCTGTAGCTTCACATTGTCCAGTTCATTCACATCTCAATGCACGACATAGTGTGCATTGGGATTTGTAGGCACGCAGGATATTATTATTGTTGCCATGCATTGTATTTGCATTACGACCTTCCTTAAATGTGCAGCCATTGTTTTGTTAAGCAATCAGAATGCAAATACCACTGGCACAGCTAGAAAACATTGAAGTATCCCAAGCACACAAAGTATGCAAACTGTGCAGTAAAGCACACAAAGCCTAACAAGCTCATTAGTACCATACTGCAGTGATTACAGAGCAAAATGCCTTCTGTGGTGCACCAGTCAAGCTATACAGAGGGAAAGCTTTGCAATGTTTTAATCCAATGTTGCCATCAATTGTGTACTGCTAGAGCAGTCATATTTTACTGGCATAAGCTGTTCCGGGAGAGAGGCACTATTCTCTGCTTGTACCTTGCCTAGGTATCATTCTTGATTAGCCATTAGGCACTATGTAATAATCATGAAGGTGAGGATAATAATTATAAACATAAGAATTATGGTCTTCAGTCAGACAAAAGCCCCATCTAGCTCAGTATCCCTTTTCTGAGAGCGGCCAAGAGTATATTTTTAAGCAAAAAATGTGAGAAACCAGGCATGTGTAGAGTGATTCTTTCCCTGGTATGTGAAATCTGAAACTAGACTCTGTAGGTGTCCTTTAGCAGTTTGATTTGCATCATGGTCTCTGATGTAACTTAATGACTCAAAACCAGATAACCAAGTCTATTGTTATTGTACCTTTAAGATCCCTGACAGTACATACATATATGTATACACAAAAAACACATACACTGTCCAGTATATGCCATCCACCATTAAAAGAAAGGTGCAGATCTTCAGTATAGTCATTTGAAAGATCTACTGAGAGAAAGACTAAAGCTTTAAAGGAAAGTCACCCTGTCATATCATGGTGTCAGCAATTGTCAACCCTTTTTTGAGGCAGAGGATGGACTAAATGGCCTCTCAGGGTTCTTTCCTGTGCTGATTTTTTACGGATCTATGATTATTCAGCTGTTATAACAATTAGAAAGTTCAGTTTCAATTAGTCTGAAATAGGAAAATGTCTCTCATTTTGCTTGATCGTGTAGCATACATGTAATATTTCAGCTGGTGGAACCAGACAAAGGACCTGTAAGGGCTGTGGTCATATGGGGACCATAGCTCTTCGGTAAGCCATAACCATAGCACAGGAGCTGAACTGCTGTACATACATATATCTTCTGGCCAAGAGCAGCAGGGAGAGAGACATGAGCAACATAGGTGTGATCTATCTTAGCAAAAACGACTCTCCATTATTCACCAAACACAGGTTGTGGCTCTGGTGGACACTTATGTGAAGATCCTTGCTGCACTTCAGGGTATTCTTGGCAACTGACCTTAGCAACTGATCTGAGCCTCCTCCTTTGCAGCAGGACCCAATCAATAATCAGATTGGTGTGCTAGAAAGAGAGAATATAAGTATACAGGCAGTGATGGTGGTGAAGCAAACTGCAAAGTGCACCATTAAACATATCACCTCAGTGTCTGCCCTCAGAAATTCATGTCTCCAGGGTGAATTTCTCTTTTGAGAAGTGGTCCTTTTTACAAGGCAGGAAGCATTAGGTATGCTCATATCTCAGTCAAAGGGTTTCCTATGCAGTGCCAACAGTTATTCAGCAGTACTCATTATGCAGGTGAGATATATCGCAGTGCTGCTACCCTGCAACACTCTGCAGATCTCTATGCACCATGTGCACAATGTCTGAAATATAAGCAAATTTATGCTGCACTCATCCTTTTTGTGGTTATTAGTGTCATTTAGTATCATCTTCCTCCAGCAAATTGACTCACCAAGCAAAATGCACAAGTGCACTTTAAAGTGGATCACATTATCACGCCTACTTCTTCTGAAGAGCCAAGTGCCATTACTACTTTTCACAAGGAATAACTGCCTAAACTGTTTCACATTCTGCAGTGCATCAACAGCATACTTCCTCCATTCAGTTAGCAATTCCAAAGAGCGATTGAACAGTAATGCATGACTATCATATTGTTCTACAATGGAGAGATAAAATCTAGTGCATCACTTTATGCCTCTTTAAATGTTAGGGTATTCTTTTCTGGAGCCTTTTTGTCAAGATATGCAGTTGTTTCACCCCTAAGGCCCTGATCATATTTGGGGTGTCAACTAGGTATTTGCATTAAAAATACTCCTTTTACTCATAAAATACATTAGAGATTTCTTTCTCAACACTACTGTTTAGATGACACATAATCTTAACGGCAGTTAATTTCACAGTCAGCTGTAGACCAGAAGGACTAATGATGGCCAAGAGCTGATAGAATTTTATTTCAGAAATATTTTCACATTGTTCAATAGCACTCCTTCTTCCTCGGTGTGCTTTATTTTTGAGAAGGTAGGTGGATTATCAAAGAAATACAGCAAGGATGCAGACTGTTAAATGGTGAGATTATGACTAAAACTATGAACTTGGAAACAAAAACCAGGAAACCAAAAATCAGGAACAAGAAGAAATTTTGGCTAAGAAGCATAGTCAGGAGGGGTGCTAAGGTTTAGAACCGAGAGCAACCAACAATCTACTAAGCCGGAGAGCAAAGCCAGAGCCCAGTCAAACTCCATATCATACATTTGGAGCCAAGATGAGAAGCAGCTAGAGCTTAAGCTAGACAAGCTGCAGCCACTCAGTGTCCAGGGATGAGGGTTAAATAAACTGGAAAAAAACAAAGGAGTAATGCTGTAGCCAGGGATCGCATTTTGCAGCCACACAATGGGATAGCTTCTTATGTTTGATTACTACAGCTGTCTCTGCCCAGAATTATACCTGGGTCATCAGTCTCCTGGGAGACTGCCTGTGGTAACCTGGTGGCTCCTTGAACTTTGATTGCTCAGGAGCGCCTGTCAAGAGGCTGTCAGGAAAATCACCAAAGTACACACTCGAGCTTGGATCTCAGTGACTTTTGATAGGGCTGACCTTTGTGCCTTTGAAATCTACCCCTTGGTCTCTGCAAAGCAGCGGCTTCCCATGTGGTCTGTTATGTTTACAATTATGAGTGGTGTTTCTGTGACCTCTTTTCACTCGTTACCACTGCACTTAATATCATAGCAAAAGAAAGGTAATGATTCTTTTTTTGCAATTGTAACTAAAATGCTACCATAGCAGAGGGTATGTGCTGGCCAAGGTCTTTATTATGCAACTGTATGCAGATCACTGTGAATTGCATCGTTCATCTAGTTCAGTGATGCAGCACCAAGGTCACCGGGCATTTTTAAGCTAATGATAAGACCATAAGTCTAATAAATGTGCTTGGTAATCACAGCAAACATATTGTCATTGTTGCAGAAGTTATTCTTTCAAAATCACTTGGCAAATGCAACTAAAACACAGCCCTTGTGCGTGCTTTGACCTCTCATAAGAATGCACCATCAGGAACATTGCAGAGGTGAGGTTGTTTAAGCAGACAAGTCATGGCCTACAGCTACAAAATCAGTATTTCTAATAATGCCGTTGCAGTTTGCTTAGAATGAACATGCAAGAGGCTAAATGAACATGGAATCAGTGAAGGGCAAATTTTGACTGAGAGATTTTGAAAAGGTACATATCCATTAGTAATGCCAACACAGGTAGAGATCAATTTCATATTACAATGATCTAGGCAGGTTGACATTAATTATCCAGCTTATTTTTGTAGCCATTATACTGCAGTAACCCATTACTTGCTGATCCAGTAGCCTTTTGTTACCTGTCAGAAAATACATTAACCAGCAAATGCATCATGTCACTGTGAGCTTTGCCATTATATGCAGTGATTCTCCATAAGGCTTATCAGATGCTGCAATTGGTGATTTCTTTGAAAGGATATACATCATCAGGCTAGGTCACCAGATTGCTAATGTTATGCCCTCAAAAAGTGATGATGTAGTGCTCAGAACTTGTTGCAGCTCCAGTATCTTGCAACATATCATATATATATAAGTATATTTTGATTTTTACAAATGTATATGTATATCATACATATGTATATTTTTGGCTACCAGGCATGAAAAAGCCCACAGCAGACCACTAAATACACTCCTGACAATAGGGCAGGAAAAGGCAATTTAAAACAGACAGAATTTATTGAATTCTTGCTTCACTTATACCCATTATTAATATGAATAAAGGTCAGTAATTCAACATTACTGCAAAATTCACTTAAGACCATTCAATGGACAGAAAATGCCAACATGTGAAGTTGGCTGTTTAGCAAGGAGCTGAAATAAATGTGGTGGCAAGAGAGGTCTAAGACAAGACACAGAGCTGTCACATCTCATTCTCAAATGACATAAACAATGCAGTCATGAAATCAGTTTCACTGCTTTTGTATATAAGCCTTCTGTGGCTTCCATGCTAAAAAATGGAAAAATAATATTACCCTTTGCTAATGGAGGTAGTTCATAAGGACACACGGCATGTGTCCAATTCAATGCATCGGCAGCTTGCAATCCTCAATTCAGTTTACCAACAGTTAAACTATTCAAGGCCTGTATTATAAGCTTTTAGAGGTGACGTCTGACAAGATGATTTTTGATAAATAGTGGAACCTTGGTACTACAAACATGGCCCTTGGCTTGCCAAGGAGAGCACGTCTCTGGATGCAGCCTGACGTTTTGTCAGCAGCTGCTGTCCGACCCACGCTATAGTCTCCTCTCACTTGGTATATGTTCACTTTCATATGCTGCTGCATTTTGTTGCAATAGAACAGCAAAATGTTTAGACTACAGCAGAATGCTGCAAGATTATTTCTGAGGGTGACCTTGAGTACGTCTGGCACACAAGAAGTGCAGTGGAAGGCAGGCAAGCACTTGTCTCCTGTACCTCTCCTATATTGCCTGTGTACAACCCTGGTGTCACCATTTGAAATAACAGAAAGAAACTAAGTAAGTGCCCATTTTTGTGTGTGAATGCACATTCAGAATTGAACTTGCATGTGCATGCTATGAAAAACAGGAAACCAAAGACAGATTAGAAACCTTCGCCCTCCAAAACCGTGATTATTTTTTTCCCTTTCGCTTTGAAGCTTATGTTTAAGTCTTGTGATTTTTTTAACTCTTCAGGGTGGGAAGCATGAATTAAAAATCAGTCTGTGACCCATTACTATTTTATAATCCTCTCTTTGGCAAGTTGAAAGTAACAGCTTGCCAGGCTTGTATTTAAACTTTCATGGAATGATGCAAGGGAGTGGAATACAATGGCCCAGGCAAAAGAAAATACAGGAAAGCTAGGTGGTGTTGGGAAAGCCTGTCCAGAGAGTCAGAACAAGAGTTTATTGCCAAATATACATGTTTTGAACTGATCTTAGATCAAAACAACATTTATTTTTTGAAGAAGTAACAGTTTGCAATAGTGACCATAATATTTTTAGATTCAGGAAGCACACAGGAATAAGAGGGCCAAAACCATCACCATGGCTGTGCTGACCTTCAGGAAGGACAGCTAGGTAAAAATGAGGAATCTTGTTTCAAAGAAGTAGAAGAAGGATGGCTAAGAGAGTTAAACCCTCTCACATGGCATAAAGACCCCTGAAGGACACCATACTGGGAGCACAGCACCAGTGCATACTGCTTGCTGGAAATCCCTTGGGAATGGGTACAAGAAAATCAGCACGGCTAAGCAGTAAAGCAAGGGAAGTTATTGGAATTAAGAAGTTAGCATTCAAAGTGATGAAGATGTATCTCAGTGAAAAAAAGAAAAAAGTTATAAATTCTGAGAGAATAAACATAAAACTATAATTAGACTAGCGTTTGCTTTGTAAATGTTGTGGCAAATTTTCAAGGTGTTCATTTTCCCCGTAAGTAATTTGACTTGTCTATGACATCAAAAGACAAATTGATGGCTTGATTCACTGGTTCCCCTGCCATTCACATCATGCAGATCAGGATGAAAATGAATAGAAAGTGCTGTGGAATAGAGCCATTTTATACTTGTTTTAGTCAGTATGAATGATAATAGGAAGTGTAGAACAAAAATGGATCTAAATGTTTCTGAACCATCTTTTCTGAACTTCAGAAGTGCAACCATATGAATCTTTCCCCATTCAGACATGAGAATGCCATTATTGCATGGTAAATCAAACTGCCTGATTTTATAACAATACCCTGGAGTCACTTGACATGTTTATCTGTGCCTCATTAGTGGCAAATTTACTCCTTGATACAGCAGGGCCAAATCTGTCGCACTTACAAATGCCAATCATCTTCCAAATTCACACACTTCCCACTTACATGCAGCTAGATCCTGCCTAGTTATAGCCACAATTTGCTCCAGGGTCATACCTCCAACTTTGCCTCTCTGTGCCTGTATTCCTAGCCTTGCAACAAAGAAATGGATAAATGCAGCAAGAATTTTGCCATAAATGAGTTGTGATTTTTTAAGGAATTGGCTAAGTACACATTACCTTTTTTTACTTCTCATGACCCCTAGTCTGAACTAGTTCCACTGGAGTTCAGTAAAATGAATTCCAGAATAGTTTGCACAAGAGTTCTTAAAAAAAAATCAAATATGCCAGCAATGGGAAATATTTTTAGCAAAGGCTCTTTCAATTCAGAAACAGAATCACTAGCTTGAGGACAAACTGATCATCTAATTTACCTCTGACCTGAAAAGGATTAGGTACACAATTCATTTTATGTATTCTTGAGCAGTTTTGCCATACTAAGCTTCTGCATAAGTGCTTGCACTATCAGGACCCTCTCTCACAGAATCATTGGTCCTCTGTCTAGAGAGACAAATATTTTGTAGGCATTTAACCGAAGAGTTCAAAATAATGAATAAATAGGAGGATAATCAAGATCTTAAAAATATACATCAAGAAGGAAGACACCCTAAAACACAGATGAAAAAATCTGCTGCCATTCATTTCCTTCACATTTCCCTTTATTTCATCTATTTCTTTTCCCTAGCCCTTTCTACAGCTACATTCATTTTCTCTACCACTGCGTGCTGGATTTTCCTCTTGTTATGACTGCACACACATCTCCATTTCCTCTTGATGGCTTGATACTTCTAATATTGTATTTTGAAACATCATCTGGTGCATTCCGTGCATCACTGCTATTATAAAAATGTTAGGTTCCTGTAAAACTAAAAGCAGCAAATAGATTGGGGGGGGAGCAGATAAAATTGTGGAGATTTGTATTTTGCTTGCTCAAATACAGTTCTGCCTTTCAGGAGACATTTTTAGGAGTTGCCTTTGCTTTGTGTGGTGCTTTTCTGCAGTGATAGCAGGCGGTGGTTTAGTGGCAATTTTAAAATATAACATTATTGTACATCACAAACAGTACAATAGTGTTTTGGACAGCAGCACCTCTTAAAAAAAAAAACAAACCAGGATGACATTCCTAGTTGCCTCCCTCTGTTGTAGCAACCTGTTCTTGGACAATTCTTCAACATCACAAAGCAGGGCCACTCATTCTTCTGTTAAAAAAACCCAAAGCCACATACATAAATTCTGGATATTAATTAGTAATCATATAAGATGGCAAGCTAGTTTTTTTGAAACAAATAAATTTGTAGTTTCACTTGATTTACTACGTCTATTAAATATTTACATTATTGCTTTCCAGTTACTCTCTAGTATACGTATTATATATTAAACACTCAGAACAGATTTTTTTTTTAAATTAGCATTTATTTCATATTTTTTCACCTTTACTACTTCCTCAATACAAATGTTTTTCTTTAAGATATAAGACTTTCAAAACACCATTATTGCAGTCATCTACCTGTTAGCTTGATTTTTTATTTCATTATCAGCCATTAGGCAAATAAAAGGTAAGTCATATAATCTAATTCTGTTAATGGAACTTAATGCAACTCTAGGCAATCTAAAAATAAGTGAATAACCCCTTGCCCCTGCAACAACCATAAACAGACCATAATAAGGCTACCAGAAAATACATCTCAGAAAACTGTTAGAAGTGCAAAAAGTCCATAAAGTAAAGCACACGGGTACGCAATAAGAAGCTGCTGTCCTTCCATACCCAATGCAGAGGTAAAAATTTTGGAGGCTGACAAACTGCACCATCCAATAATAAACAGAGCTAACAAAGTTCCCGGGATCCCCCTAGGAGAAAAAAAACAACAAAAGAAACAGGGCAGAGTCCACTTGTTAGTAAATGTAGCACCAAATCTTATCAAACTCAAGTTCATGTCTAGCAGCTTGTTAGTGATAACGTAGCAGTCACTGGAAGAACGAAGGACTGACTGACATAATGAAAGTCAAGCCTCAGAAACAAATTAAAATAGTAACAGGAAACAAAAAGGTAATTTCTTCAGCATGGATAAAAGCAGCAGCTTTATCAGAAGTACTGCTAAAAGGACAATGCATTTCCAAATAAATCTTCTGGGGCTCCAGCAGATGCAGCAGCCAAAGTTTGATTTTAAAGTTAGCAAAGATCCTGTTGCAGCCAAAACCATCTTGTAGAAGTTGTTAGGATCCAAAATGACACTACAGACCTACTCTTCCATCGGACAGCCTTGTGACCTGGAGGGGTTGCATTTTTGTAACAATGGTACAGGTTTTAAGCATGCCTCGGATTCTGAGGAGAGGCAATGAGGCTCTTAAAGAATCACACCTGAGCTGAGTAGGCAGAAAGGTGGTCGCTGCCTCCCAGGAGAAAGCTCTAACTGGTCTTTTAAAAAAGGGCGCACATTGAGTAGAAAGTAAAGGATGGGAAAAGAACCACTGAGCAAAACTATTTTGCTCATCCTGGCATCCTTCTCTGCACACTGAAAGGACGGTGGCTTTCCACACTGCCCCTTGGTGACAGCTGGGCCCTTCTGAAGTTACATTCTGCCACCTCTCAGGCACAGGGTGGCCTGGAGAACTGATGATTATGGGACTATGGTCAAAAGCTCCCTGAAATATTCCTGCAGATTACAGAGAGCTCACTATTAAACCCTGCGGGAACAAAATCTTGCCAATAAATAATGCTTCACATATGCTTTATTTGCACTCTGTATTTGCAGCCTGCTTCTGTAAAATGCATGAGATCACGCGCGTAATACACTGCTGAAGTACATAGTGAGATCGGCTGTGCTACACACATTCCCTGTGTCAGTCTCAAGGACTCTGAGAATGAACGAACGAACCTCTGCCACTTGCTAAAGGACTTCCTGGTGCCCCACTCTTCCAAAGTATCAGCAAAACAGAACCAGAAGTGAGAAACAGACTACGTATACTTACTTAGGTCCATTTCTCAGAAATAATCTCCACTAATATTATTATTGCAATTACACCATGATGAGTAAAGCTCCTCTTATTTAATTGACTTAGTTTACTTAATCCAATCGTATCACATAAAATGGTTCACTTCTTGGCAATCCAGTCTCCAGGCCAATAAAGTACTTGGTGTTGTCAGCTCTTGGGACTTTGGGGGAGGAAGGAGAGAATTGATTTTAAGGTGGCTCAGCAGCTCATTGCAACTTCAACCCATTAAAAATAAAACATTAACGACCATGTGATTTAATATCCTCAGTTTAAGTGTTCTTTAAACCTATACAGTAGCATTCAGGGAAATTACACTGGGCTCTGTGAACCAAGTTCCTGGCCTCTGCTCCAAGTGGAGATGCCAAGATCCTCACCTAAACAGTTAGCCAGAAATTCAGAGCTGGTATGTATGGATGGCTTTTTGAGCAGGTACCCATGCTGGCAGAGGGATGGGATGCAACAGGAACATACTGTGCAATGACAATTTACAGCTAGTATAATGACCCTTTAGGGGGCTATCACAATGTAGTACAATTTAGAGCTGTGGCTGCTCTGCCTTGCGCTGAGGTCCAATGGCCTCTCATGGTTTGTTCTAGGACTGGCAGTGAGCACAATGGAAAGGTGACGTAAAATCATACTGGAGCCGAAAGATACCTCTGTGAACTTACAAATCCAGTCCTTGATCTAACAGTCCTTGATCCTTTTGTTACTGCCAAAAGGAATGGTCTGGCTTTAGTGGAGACCTTGTGTCTGGCATGCCCACGAGGGCCAAATTCTCAAGCATAGGAGAAGGGCAAAGGCAGATGTCAGGCAAAGGCAGATGTCATGCTCACAGTGACCAAGAGGACTGGGGGTGTACTGGTATGAGACTGAGTTGGGGGGACAGACATGAGTGGACCCTCTCCACTCCTCTCTCTCACAACCCGCAGATGCAGTCACCAAATGGGTCCTTTGCGTCAGCTGGGTCTAAGAATTTCTTTTTCCACCGTTACATTCATTTCCTTCACTGTTTAGTTAAGGAAATGGCTTGACCACTCTGTTCAGGGATTTGATGGTAAAGAATTGTTGTTTTTTCCAGGAAAATGGTCTGCTGATGTTTCTCCCAGAAAGATGGCCTAATCAGCTTGGGCTCAGACATGATATCAGCATAGATGGGCACAAACAAATCTGGTTTCATGCAAGTTTGCATAAAAGAACTGGTTTTCTTTCTGGTACTATTCACCACACAAAATGTTCATATTTTGCTTTATTCAGTTACAGTCAAATAGCTAATCATGAAAACTGAAAGTTGTTGGATTAGTATGTATCTTTGCAACAGATGTGCACATTATCTTATGTATATTTTCTGTGAAAACAAATATTGAAGTTAGTTCTTTACACCTTGAAATAGACAGAAATAACATTTTTACAAATATTAAAAAAAAGAATGTATTGCTGTCTTTCCTTTGCCATTTTAAATAAGTTTTTAAATTAAAAATATTGAAATGTATGTTGGATTTAAAAGTTGCCACTTAATTTTAATAGCATTTTCGTAACTGTTAACTTTGGTACTTGCTGTGTTCAAGCAGTTTCATATAGTGAATGAGAAAGGACTGCAGAATCCTGCAGATAGACACTTAACGTTATCAGTTCATTTCAGATATAATGGTTTAATTTTGTAAAGGCTATCACAGTATAGTATTTATAGATTTTCAAAAGATGTGCTTTCTGTAAATTTGCAGCATTTTACAAATGTGCGGCGTGTGCTTGGGGATTCCTTGTACAGACAACAGTACCCTGCGCAGTTGTAACAGCTGGTTTGGAGTTTGCCCCATCTGTCTATGATTATGTATCTGCACTTTTTATTAGGGTGGATTATTAAACAGGTTAATCAAGAAAATATGGGAAGTGTAGGAGAACAGAGAATAAAAGGCTTCTTCAGTGTCACTCCTGTTCATCTCATCAAGGACAGCTCAGAAACACTTTGATACATGGAATGTGGTCAGGTTAACCCATCATAGCTCCACAGAATCCATGCACCAAGGATTGTGCCAAAATCTTCATCCCACTATATAATTTCCTTAAAAAATAATATATACAAAATTCCTGCTTTTCCAGAAAAAACAAACAGGGGCACTTTCTTATTCATCAGCTGCCAAGTCCCATACATTACAAATTGGAAAGTTAAAAATGTGAGTGAACAACGAAGAGTAAGGAGGGGAACCATTATTAATAATGTGTTAACAATGGATAAAAGTACTGCTCAAGGCCTTCAGGCAAGACCTGGAGCTTCCTTGTACTTTGCTGTATGTGAACAGGGAGGTAAACACTGTCTGTATCTCAAAAAGCTTACCATATGAGGAGGAAGAAGAGGCTTGCATACAAATTTCCTATTCATAGGCATATTACTGAACACCTCCCCCCACACGCACAGATGCATATGCCACACACATTTGGTTTTTCAAAGTTTTGAGTTATTCTCAGGTTTGCAATTACACCACAACTATACCTCAGAGTATACGACTCTACTACATCTTAAACACTTGTTCTAATGCTCCAAATCATTAAGGGTTGCTTGATTATTTCATTCTGTCACACAGAAATCTGTCTACAGCAGGAAAGGAAGCATAAGGATGGAAGCCTGATACTGTGAACAAAAAAAGTACTGGGAGAACCAGCTACATAAAACCAAAGTCCGGCAGTCGCTTTTAAAATTGATACCCAAGTTTGGCCACTGTTGGCTCTGCAAACAAAAATCACATTTGAGGGTGCTGCAAAAATCAAAGGCACTCTCAGTTCAAGTGGGAAACTGCGGAATTAAGGGCTCATATTAAAATGAATATATATCACCCTTCTCAAACGCAGTCCAGTTTTGTCCATTTCCACCTACACACACAAACAAAAGGGTGTTTTTCTTCACAGATTCGGAAGCCAAAATTCACTACCTAACCATTACAAAATGTTTTGTGTAACACCAGCCTTCTGACTTACTGCCCTCCATATGATTCCTGTTGCCATAAACTGGTACTTACTGTAGCGAGAAGACGACTGCAGAAGAGGACAAGATCACCATGGGCAGCAGGCAATAGCCCAAGACACTTGCAACGCAGCCATGCGAGACTCCTGGGACGCTCATCAGGTTCAGTAGGGCATGCATAGCAAGGCACCCAATGGCACTCATGCCATACACATAGCCGAAATGAACTTTTCCTGCCTGGAATAAATATGAGTAAGCATGAAGTGTCGGAAGTGAGCAAGTGATTGCAAAATGGGGGGAGAAGACAGAAGGCAAGCACTAGGTTTGTTACTTTTTCTTGCTGACCCTCCCTCTCTGCTTCGCCTACATCAGTTCAGTTGTAAACCACAGCTGATATTTTGGGGTGATCTTTGCATCAAAAAATTCCAAGGTACAATTGTGAGAATGTCCTTGTCACTAACTTAAAGTTATAAGGCTGATTCTCAGTCTTACTGTCATTGGGCTCTGAACAGGACAGGAATTGGTTTGGGAGACTTGGGAAGTTCTAACTGGTAACAAACTGAGAAGAAATTATGGAAAGCACATTTTAGTGTGAGGAAACATATTTCCAACAGGTTTATATGGGGCTGTGGAAAAGTGTCCTAAGCAAAATAATGACCCGACTTACTTGATATGCTTCACATATTATTACAAACCTCCAGCTTTAAGAAGGCCTGCAAAAAATACTAAAACTTTGCTGAAAGTATGCTGGTTTTCAGGGTGAATGTCTTCCCCTTGACTACCATGAGAAAGACACATGGTTGTGGTTAGATCAATACAACACATTCATTTCAACATAAACCTGAGTAGTAACTGTGTATTGGGTTTGCGTGGCAAGGTTTTGGGGGGGGGTACAGGGGTGGCTTCTGTCAGAAGCTGCTGGAAGCTTTCCCTATGTCTGATGGAGCAGATGCCAGCCAGCTCCAAGACGGACCCGCCGTTGGCCAAGGCCGAGCCCATCAGTGATGGCGGTAGGGCCTCTGGGAGAACAGATTTAAGAACGGGGGGGGAAAATGCTGCGCAACAGAAGACTGCAGCCAGAGAGAGGAGTGAGAATATGTGAGAGAAACCACTCTGCAGACACCCAGGTCAGTGAAGCAGAAGGGGGAGGAGGTGCTCCAGGTGCCAGAGCAGAGATTCCCCTGCAGCCCGTGGGGAAGACCATGGTGAGGCAGGCTGTCCCCTTGCAGCCCAGGGAGGCCCATGGTGGAGCAGATATCCACCTGCAGCCCGGGGAGGACCTCACGCTGGAGCAAGTGGGTACCCGAAGGAGGCTGTGACCCCGTGGGAAGCCTGTGCTGGAGCAGGTTCTTGGCAGGACCTGTGGATCTGTGGAGAGAGGAGCCCACGCTGGAGTAGGTTTTCTGGCAGGACTTGTGACCCTGCGGGGGACCCACGCTGGAGCAGTTCGTGAAGAACTGCAGCCTGTGGGAAGGACTCACATTGGAGAAGTTTGTGGAGAACTGTCTCTTGTGGGAGGGACCCCACGCTGGAGCAGGGGAAGAGTGAGGAGTCCTCCTCCTGAGGAGGAAGGAGCAGCAAAGACAAGGTGTGATGAACTGACCACAACCCCCATTCCCCGTCCCTCTGTGCTGTGGGAGGGTGTAGGTAGAGAAAATCGGGAGTGAAGCTGTCCCTGGGAAGAAGGGAGGGGTGAGGGAAAGGTGTTTTAAAATTTGGTTTTTATTTCACATTACCTTACTCTGATTTGATTGGTAATAAACTAATTTCCCCAAGTCAAGTCTGTTTTGGCTGTGATGGTAATTGCTGAGTGATCTCCCTGTCCTTATCTTGACCCACGAGCCTTTCGTTGTATTTTCTCTCCCCCGTCCAGCTGAGGAGGGGAGTGATAGAGCCGCTTTGGTTGGCACCTGGCATCCAGCCAGGGTCAACCAGCCACAAACTGTCAGCTTGTGTTCTTTTTTTGTTCCAAGGAATGAAAAAAAAACCCAGGTGTTTTTTTCTTCCAGGTTTTATTCCTTTGTGGGAATTTAGTGCCTGTGAAAGGTACCAGCCTGACAGCCTGGAGCCTGATGTTTTCTAATTTATACACAAAGCTAGTACAACAGGCAACAGTGGCCACAGCACCACCGATTTCTTCATCTCCTGCCATCATTTTGAAGGATCACCTCCAGGCATGAGGGCATTGTTCACTCCCAGAAATGAACACTCACAAAAGACTGCTAAATATTTCTTCTCTCCCTTCAAGCTTCTAACAAATGAAATACTGAATGTCGGCTATGCAATACTGTCATTTTCACATCTGTATATCAGAAATAAACATTTGTACATCAGAAATAAACAGTGATTGGGAAGAAGATGGTTTTGTTTGCTTTGTCCTGGAACTTTGTATCCTAATGATAACATGCATTTGTGAAGTACAGAGCTCAAACCTGGGACTCAACCCTTAACTCAGGACCATGGAATACACTTCTCAAATGGAGGGCCATAATGCATCACCTTCCTAACACATAACAATCCGTATATACTACTTAAAACACAAGTGTGTTTGTGCATACACACACATCTATATATTGCACATTATACATTGCATATGATAAACCACATAAAAATCAGAACTAACAGAGGGTCTCAGTTTTCTAATAATTTTGTAGCTTATGGTTGGATTCTCTTGTGATGGATGAGGTGGAAACATTATTGAAGCTTCTTCCATGGTTTGCAATATTTACAAGTGTCTCTTCCATGATGGTTAAGGAGGATTGAGAAGACTTCACACTTTACTTATCCATACATTTTAATAAAATCTGGAGGAAAGCAGCTTTGAGGACCCTGCTTCTCTGCCCCCTCTTCCTATATCCATTCGGGTGGAAACAGATCACTGGATGCCAGAAGTATTTGAGCTGGACAGATATAAAGCAACGCAGTGGAGAGAGCCTGATCTAGTGACGACACAGCCTGAAAGTTTTAATGTTGCAGGTTGGTGATGGCTTATCAGCTCTAGCTGGAGAGCAGTGCGCGCATATGTGAAAGGCAGCCTCAGTTAGTAAGACCTGCCTCTATGTCAGCACCGTTATCCTGTTTTCATCTTGACCTGGCTCACTGCTGAGCTCTCATCTGGTTCCAGTCCTCAAGGTTAGGTCAGGTACAGTCAGGTTGCCTATATCCTTGCAACATCCTGAGTGTTGGCCTTTTCCCTGCCACTGCGTTCCACCATAAATAATCTATTCCTGAAAAAACAGCATAAGAAATCTTCCTATTTATGTACAGAGTCCTTTGCTGCGTTTGCATACTACTGGCATAAAATAATCAGGAAAAATTGCTTCACCAAATAAAATTAATGATGGCTAGAGATAGTATGGTAGAGCAAAACTGGCTCAGATTATTATCAATTACAGTTTCAGTCATTAAAGATTTGTAGTAAGCTTAACATCTGCAATGGTTTGGGGCAACCTTTAATATAGACCAGCTAAGAAAACCTCTGTCTCAAACAGATGCAACTACAAGCTAGTATTTTAGACGGTTTGTTTCAGTGTATTTAATTATTCTACACAGCACTATTTAGCATGTTAGTTTAAGATTAAGGAATTACTGAGACAGAGGTGAAGGGAGCACTAGCACTAGCAGCTAACTGAAATCTCCACTTGGTGAAATGTTTGATTTGTGGTACAGTGGAATGAGAGAGATAAAAAAAAAAAAGCAGCTGAACATGATGGTTCCAATTCTAGTCTTTCTTAACATATGTAAATATATTGACTCACACAGGCGGGAATACTCCCAATTCACAGTGATGTAAGCAAAACCAGAATCAGGCTTGATTAGTCTGGCAGGCTTTGATGAATGGAAAGAGCTAAATTTGTCCTGCGGAAGGAACAAGGTTAGAAGAAAGTCAGGCTTCGTGCGCTTGTTTGTATCTGCCTAGAGTGGGTACTACTATCCTTAGTTTAAGTGAATGGGGAAGTCTGATTTTGCACGAATGGCTATGTAAAATGCAAAGCAGCTGAGACTCGGGCTTCTGCTAACTTTTGCACTGCCGTTGTTTCTGTATCTGCAATGGAGCTGTCCTGTTTTACACCAGTATGAGGAAGATCAAGTCCTGCTGCCAGGCTAACAACCCTTTCCTCTTTTTCTCTGTGCTCTGAAAAAACTGCTACCATTTGAAGAATATCTTTGCATATTTTTCCATAGTTAAAAAGCTGAAACTAAATAAAATTTATAAATTATTTTTGGAAACAAGCTCTCAACCAAATTATGTTCCTGGTGCTATTAGAAGAGAATTATTCAAGTACAGAAGGATATCATAGCTTATACAGCTGAAGAGCCACTTTAATATTCAAATGCATCCGAGATAAAACGAGCAGCCTGAATTTATAAGATGGCCCATGGAAATCCTATAGACTTATTGCTGTGAAGTTGTGGTACAAAACCACTAGATTGTATCAGAGGAGTTCTGCTGGCCTAAAACTGGAACATTGAAAATAGTTGTTTTTCTAATGACACTTAAAATGCTTAATATCCCAGAATAAATAAGGTAATTAAAGTATTTTATTTCAATAATAGTAGTTTAATATTCATTATAATTGTTTGCTATTCAGGGAGCAAAATCAACAGCAACCATTTTTTCCATTCTGTCGTTCTTTTAGCTTTCCTTCCATTTTCCCGATTATAATCAATTCAATGCTTTATCTTTTTATTCCTCGCATACCTTTATTTCTCTAGGTGGAAAATAGCCTGTCCTCTCTAGCTTCCAACCTTCTTTTCCTTTTATTCCCTTTCCTCCTGCCTCTTCCACCCTTTAAAAAGATTTTTAATTTTATGGGGACATAAACAATAATAATACTTGCCATTTATATTGCAGTTTGCACATTCAAGTACTGCACTGACACTACAAATTGAGTAAGAACTTGCAAGAGTCTTCTGATTCAGCACTATTTGTCACAGAGGAAATGGAGAATTAGATCCCCGTTTCTCTCACCTTAGTTGCAGAGCAGTAAAGCCCTTCCCAGAATGGTTCCACCTTATCCCTGCCTGACGAATTGCTGCCGACAATCAGAGCTGTACTTCAGCAGCACTGGAGAGCCCCTGTTGTCAGTGATAAATAGATGAATTTGGAGTACTGTACAATCCCTGTTCAACTTTCCTCCTGTAAAGAGGAAAGGGGTTAAATATAGGCTACCATATTTCGTTTAGCAGATGATGTAGAAAAAGAATATAAACTAAGAAAGGACTAGGAAAATTTATAGGAAGGTAATGCAAATTTGAGGTGGGAAGGAAAAGGCTATTTCCACTTCCTTTTTCAACTTATTCTAGTTACATAAAGATCATGTTTTTTATACCTCTGCACTCCCCAAAATAACATTGAGAGAAGATAATGTCAAAACAGTAGCAAGAGGGTTAGAAAAACTGGGCTGGTCTGCTATGCCTTTTTATTCCCTCCTTTAAAACCTCCTTGTTAGGTCCTTACCTAGCACACACTGCTATACTTCGGGTGTTCAGAGCCTCCCCAGGATAGACACTGCACAGATCTGTCCTTTGTTCATATTAAATCCCACTCCAAAAAATGGTGTGGTCTTTTCTTTCCACTGGAAGTAATACATCACTTCACCTATATTACGTCTACATTACATTTAAACTTTATGCAAGTACTTTCAAAGCAAGGAGAATTTTTAATATATAATCTTGGAACAAATGGCAGCAAATGACTCATTTTATGCCAGTACTACATCTTCTGCAACTTCACATGCATTATCACCTAGGCATTAGCTTGTTAGAGAAGAAATCCCTTAAGATTTCTACCACATCCTACCAGCAGCAATGTTGCTCCAAGGGCCAAACAGAAAACCATAGGTCCGGTGAGGTCTGTCTCATTCATAATGCTGCCATCTGCAGGCTTCAATGGATTAAGAACTGTTAATGTTTTTTGCCATATATGCTCAAAATTGATCCCAAGTTCTGCAATGAGAAATTCCAGGACTGTTAATTGCTCACAAGAAAACACTTTTACAGAAACCCATTAGATACTACGAAACCCCAAACAAGCAAACAAATTAATCACTTTAATGAAGATAATATTGTAGGATGATGTATTCTGTAGTAGGAACATGATGCCCCTGCTATATACCCAGTATATCTGAGAGTCAGCTCTGATTCTAAATTGGAATATTAATTTATTAAATCCAATTTTAGGCAGTGAACCAAAAAATGCCCTCAGCATTTTTGAGTTAATATTTGTTTTTCTTATATTTAAAACACATATATCTAATGCCACACTAACTTAGATGTTGAAAAATATGCTACTTAACACTAACTGCAGAATTCAGGATACTCTAGAACATCGAGGACAGAGATATATGCTTTAATTCTGGCAAATCTGACAAGAGATGTGTCTTAAGCCTGAACTGCCAGAGGCACTTAAAAATGACATTCTTCCCTTCAAGCCCAGTTAATAATCCTTTGTACAGTGCTTTATAAGCTTTTCTTGCATTTAAAAAGTAATTACTGAGGACCCCTAGAAACAGAACAAAATTATTCCCCATTAAAGTTGATGGGAATTCTGCCATTAACTTTACTGGGGCAAAGATTTCTCTTATAACTTCTGCAGAAACACTTCAGCTTGCAAGAGTAATCATCTTCCCTCAGACGCTCCAGTGAGGGAAAAGTTAGGTTCAGAACTGGGTACCAGAATTACTGAGACTGTCAATGTGTTAGATCTGTTTGGAAAGCCAAGTCTTTACCTTATTCCACTGATCCACCATCTCAAGCTGAGCCAAAATATTATATAAATAAAGTTATTCTGTATTAAAATGTGTGTCTTTGGTCAGATTTATGTGGTACACAGATAGGAACATCTCTGAAGCCCTGCGGATCAGAAGCAGTCGTACGTCAACATCCTTTTCACAGGGTGAGCTGCATGTGGAGTTGAATGCTTGGAGGTCTGAGAGGTAGAGATCTAGCAGTTATCTATATCAAACAGAGTGATCTTGCTGGTTTTAAGGCAGTAGTAGTATCTTTTAAGTAGTAAAAACGCCACTTGCATTCCAGTATGCAAAAGCAGGCTGAATATGCTCTTTTTACATTATGCTGAAATAATCACAAATAAGTTCTCCATTTTTTTTAATGTAGCAAAAGTATTTTGTAAAATACAAAATCAGCCACTAGCATTAGGATGGTTCAATCATCATAAAGAATTATATTGTTTGTGTAGTTAAATGAGCAACTAATTGAAACTGGAAGCAGCTTTCTCCATTTCTTTCCCACTGAAACAAGCTATTTAGCATCTTCAAACTATTACATTTATTACTAGATATGAAAAAAGGATTATTATCAGTATTTATTAATTATAGATGTTCCAATATGCATGCAGGATAAACAGAATGGAAAAAAAAAATTTGGAAATGTGATTGCAGAACTTATTGTTATGCTGTCATCTAGTGGTAGTAAAGTATATGCCATATGCCATAGTAAAGTATATGCTATATATTCCATAAGGCTGAATGAATCCATGGCAAATTCAAATAAGAAAATGTAGGTTTGGGGGCCAGGGACTGTTGGCTGAAGCTCACACAGCCAGGCTTGGCAGCTCTGCTGCAGTTTTTCTAGTGACTGCCACTAGCTGGCAAAGAAAAGTATAGGCACCCCCAGGAACCACGCACATCGTCCATGGTTTTATTTTTACCTTCTAGCAAAGGAGGTTCCTCGTCAAATCCGTCAGCGTAACTGAGATGAGAGAGAGTGTCGGGACTGTATGTCGGTTGGAAAATCTGACCTGTGTAACTCTGAGATGACAGAAGCATTTCTGGTGGGGCAAAAGCACTGGCTGGAGGTTGCTCTCCTGCCCGGCTCCTAGGACAAGAAACAAATCACAGCAAAACAAGTGACAACAAGCAAACCGCAGTGATCAACTTCACAGCAGCTTAGAGCTGCTCCCCACGTGCCACAGTTTAAATTTTCACCTATTTTCAATTTGGGGAACCTGGAAATTTTCTGGGTACAGTATCCGCTCTGTGTATTGAATGCCGAGCCACTGATGATGGCTTTGCTTCCCTTCACTGCAACCCCCTCTGAAACCAGGCAGGGCTCCTTGCCGGCCTGCCAGCACATTGCAGCCCATCACACCCACTTCTGTGCCCATCCAGCTCAGGCAATTGCACAGCACAGGCCCCCAGGCTGGGGTTGGGGCGAAAGGGAATTTAGGAGCTGTGAGGGCACCCACAAATTTAGGCACTCCTGACTTTTCCACCAAGCAGCCCGGTGACATTCCCCAGATACGTCCATACTGCTAACAAAAGAGCCATATATTTAATATTTTTTTTCTTTCTTGAATCTGAGAAGGAGCTTAAAGAATTTCTAGAAATATGTGCCCTAAAATCCACATTAATAGCACGAAGCTCAGTCGCTCCAATTCAGTAAACAACCTGCAACATCTGTATATATAAAAGTAGCACAAAATCCAGTCCTTTTATAAAGAAAGGCTCATTTACAAGTAATTCTGCCTTGGGGAAAGTCTAGATGATCTCCTGAAGCTTTTTGTTCCTCCTGCAAGCCCCACAGGCAGCCGGATCCATCAGCTGCTGAACAGGGAAGCTGCAGCAGCACCCAGCCTCCTACCGCAGTTGTGTCGAAATCTCCTTAAGGGGGAAACCCTCAGAACTTCTTTCCTCAGTGTCCCTCTTCTGTGGGCAGAAGTCACCAATAGGTTTAAAGAACATAAGAAAAAAATGAAATAATAAGATTTTTCCTGTCTTTCTATTGCTATGGCTTGTATTTCTCCACTAAAATTTCCACTTTATTGATTATGCAATCCTTTTTTTTGGCCATTGCATGCTAGTTTTTGTCATTAATTTCATTTGAGCTTTGAGATATATCACCGTTTCTCTCTCTGTTTGTTTTTTTGTTTGTTTGTTTGTTTGTTTGTTTTTTGTAGCATACTTACTTTCTGCTTCCACACAGGTTTTCGTTAGACCCATAACTGTTGTAACCTTCTTCCTGGTCATCTATGGTATAATTGGACTGGTAAAAGTCGAACTGAAACTGCTCAAAATTTGACATTCTGGTTGGAAAAATGATTGTAAATATCAATAAAATAGCCTTTGCAACAAGCCAATATCTATGTTTTGAACTGTCCTAAACTTAAATGAAAATAACAAACCTTAAAGCCACAAACTTAAGAGAATCTTTCTGTTGAAACTCATGATAATTGGGAATTGACAAGAAAGGACTCTCTACTTTCTTTTGTTGTAACAAGAGAAATTAGTCTTCTGTTACTCTTAATTACTGTATATTAATTTACAAGTGGTATACAGGACTTCCTCTCTTGTTACTGTTACCAAAAATAACTAAGTAATTTTGAAAGAAGATATATATCAAGTAAACCACTGTTTTAAACTGTTCATTCTCCTACTTTAAAAGAAAAATTGTGCCCATGTCTGAATGCTTAGAAATTAATGTTTTTAAGAAGTATTTTGGGTTTCAAAAACAATTACTATTTTCAGCTATTTATGTTTTGCAATTTTATATATGACTATCATAAAACATTAGGAAAATACAAATATCGTCACAGAATTTGTGATTTCTGTTTAAGGACACTGTAGTTGGCTTATTAGGAGTACCAGAGGAACATTCTCACTGGTTAGCTACATGCCGTTGAAAAGGACAGCATACTGAATGATCGCATAGTAAAGAAAGCAGGTTAAAACACGTCTTTCATTCCTGCTGATCCATAGTTCAGCTCTGTAGCTATGGACTGATTAGACTAAGAAAGGAAAAACTTGACTGTTTTCCCTTCCACATTGTGACCAACTGTTTTTATAACTATTTCAATTTTGCACACACTGGGCCCATTTCATGTATCCTGTGTGTAGGCAGGACTAGCTGTCTGGATCACACATAAGCAACGTAAGTGTCCTGGTTTTGCCTGGGATAGAGTTAACTGTCTTCCTAGTACCTGGTATGGTGCTGTGTTTTGGGTCCAGTATGAGAAGAATGTTGATAACACACTGATGTCTTCAGTTGTTGCTCGGTAGTGTTTAGAATAAAGGATTTTTCAGCTTCTTGTGCCCAGCCAGCAAGAAGGCTGGAGGGGCACAAGAAGTTGGGAGGGGACACAGCCAGGACAGCTGACCCAAACTGGCCAAAGGGGTATTCCATACCGTGTGATGTCATGCCCAGTATATAAACTGGGGGGAGTGGGGGTGGGGGTGGGGAGATAGCCGCTCGGGAGCTAACTGGGCATCGGTCGGCAGGTGGTGAGCAATTGCCTTATGCATCACTTCTTTTGTATATTCCGATCCTTTTGTTGTTGTTATTGTCATTTTATTATTGTTATTATTATCATTATTAATTTCTTCTTTTCTGTTCTATTAAACTGTTCTTATCTCAGTCCATGAGTTTTACTTTTTTCCCCTGATTCCCTCCCCGTCCCACTGGGTGGGGGGAAAGTGAGTGAGCAGCTGTGTGGTGCTTAGTTGCTGGCTGGGGTTAAACCACAACAACAAGAAATGAAGCACATTGGTTCTGTAACACATTGTGTACCTTTTGGCATTACAGAGTGTTTCAAATTGCAAAGATATTTTATTAGTTCTTAGATTTGGTCTAGGTGCTTCTTATGTTATTAGCATGGCTGACTATAAATCCACAAAACAGCTCCAAAGTTCGCAGGTCTACCTTCGATGCTTTGAGCAAGACTATCCACAAGATTAAGGACTGACCCTGTTTCGCCTCAGTGTTACCTTCACGCTGAGCCACAGGCAGCAAAGACATTACAGCAGCTCAGAGCAGCACAGCGGTTCAGGGAGTGCCCCAGCCGCCGACGGGTTGAGGCTGGAGGGCAACCCTGGGGATTGCCTGGTCCAACACTCTGCCCAGAGCAGGGTCACCAACAGCACGCTGCTCAGGGCCGTGTCCAACCTTTTGAAAAGTCTGGCTTCATCATCTTTAATCCCTTCCATCAGGTGGTTATGTTCATTGATGAGATCCCCCCGAGCCCTCTCTCCTCCCATCTAAAGTTCTTCAGTGATTTAGGCAAAGGTCTGAGCAGGATTTGCCTGAAAATGCATAGATGTAGGCACGTGTTTCACCACTTGGCTAGCATTTATGTAGTCAAACTCTTAAAACACACAGAGAAGTTCTGTAACCTGACTGATAACCATAACCATATCCAATTTACTCAGATTTTCCTGTAAGATATTCACCTCTCCTAACATTTCCCATTTTCTTCACTTTTGCCCTCTTTTCCAACCTTCCAAATGCCATTGGCAAAAATATGCTTTTGCTCTCACGGTTACTCTCATAGGTATCTCTATATTTATCAAGCATGCACTGCTTATGGAAAAGATCTTTGCAAATCTCTTTATAAGGTAAAAGTTATAAAGATTAGTATTTCATCAGGGACCTTGAAATGCTGCATACTAAATTTTCTAAATTGTATCCTATAATCAGACTAATCTGTGAGGACCCAATTCCTTCATTTAGCTAGAGCATTCAAAGTAGAAGTTATTCTTATATTACTTTCTTAACTGCTGACCAATCATGCAGGATTTCCAAATTTAGAAGAGAAATAATTTTTACATTGTAAATATGAATTAATAGAAATTAATTCTACTAAGCTATTTACTGTGGTTCTATTTGGAACTGCACACCAGTTAGGCATTTGTCCAACAAAGATTTTAAATGGAATATGTTTTGAAAAACTTTAGTTGGTACCTCTACCCCAATAGCTCAATTCAGTATGTCTTGAATGTTCTTTGCTGTCACTATAAGGAATAAAATAATTACTTAACCAGGTATGCTACAATCTGTACAATAGAGTTCAGAAAAGATAAATTTATTTTCCAAAAGAATTTGGAGGTAAGGTTACTTACTTTTCAAGATATTTGATGAAAACGCCAGTCTGTTGAATTTACATGTTGGAGAACACCTAAAATATCCTCTTGCTTCAACAGGGATGAGCTTAGTGCTATTTATAAGATTCTAAATTTGATCTTTGAACAGATGCATATGAAGGAAAAAAACCCCACAACCTGTCAATATCACAGCCAGCATTTAACAAGAGCTAACAACAATAAGCAGAAAAAAAGGCTAGGAACCTTCAAGGAAAGCAGAACAAAAAGAACAAATACTGTTCCATATATTTTAACCCAATAATCTAGATTGTAGGTTAGAGCTTCCTTCTTAAGTAGGTATTTATGAAGATCTCGGTGGAGCCCTCATGACCTGAGCTGTTAGATTTTAAAAAGTTTTAACAACATGTGATAATACCTGTTAAATTAATAGGGTGAATACATGTACTCGGGGACCGGTTTCTAGCAGACGCTCCCACAGCGTGCGCTATGGGACACACGCAGCCATAGAGCCACTCGGTGCGGCTGGCGGAGGGAGCTTTCGGCCGCCTGCTTTTTGGGGAGAACGTGACGCTCCCTGAGACTGCAACAGCAGCGGCGGGGAGGGGGGGGGCACCATGAGGCCAGGTCCATCCCCTGGTCCAAGGCCAGGGCTCCATTCTCCAGGCACATCCCCCTGCCCCGCTGCTTTCTCCAGGAGCTCTGGTCCGTTTGGCAAAGCAGTCTCCTGCCCGCTGCGCCACGATCGGGGCAAGCCTTTACTTGAAAGGCAGGGAACCCTGCTCTGCTCTTTGGGGGCCTTTGTTGGGTGTGTGGGCATCAGTTCATGGTTAATTTTTTTCATGCAATGCTCAGCGTGATAGCCCTTTCGTTACCTGACCCGTTATGAAAAAAAATATTAGGAACCTCTGTTCTATAGTCCTGGTTATTAGAAAACTTGTAGCACGGTATAGATTCTGAAATAGCATTTAAACTTCAAAGACAGCTTTTCTATTTACACACGCTTTAGTATCAGATACTTTTCCAGTCATAACAGGTGCTGCCTTTTTCACTTATTTATAGGATAGCTTCCCAACGAGTGCTTGGGCTAGTTAATTTAAGGAATGGGACATTAAATGGGATGTATTATCAGGCCATTAATATATGCCTCAGGTGCATATTAAATTCTGTGAAGTTGAAGGCCAAATGACTTCCATTTCATTAGGAGAATAATCATGCCCTATTAGTACATGACCTACAATGCTATGAAAGAATTATAATATAGGTGTATTTTTAAATAAGAAAAAATGAAGTATACCAAGTCTTCACTCAGTATGTATGTCCAAAAAAGAGCCCAGAAGTGAAGGATGGTGAAAAGTAGAAAAATATAACATTTGTTTCTGCTAATTAAGGGTAATCTAACTATGGTATTTATTACAGCTATTGTTAAGCCTCCCTCATGCTCTTGAACTTCTCTCCTGCCATTTCCAGAGTAACAGTTCATGCTGTTACACCCACCAAGGTGAATTTTCAGCTTTGATATTTAGCGAACTGCTAATCTCTATAATGTCTAATCATCTCAGTTAAGATAATATGATTTGATCTTGTTTATACCAAATCAGTGGGGGGAATGTGATAGGATTAACTTTTGTCCTTCAGAAGGGTAATTAAAAATTGGGTTTTATTAGGGATAGAAAGATCCTAATTTGCTAGGGTTATGCCTCTTTGTTTTAATTACAAAAAAGACTTGACTACTTTTGCTACTTTCTGTTAGAAAAAGTTTTATATATATATACACACACAGACACTGCATACGAATATATATATATATATATATATATATATATATATATATATGCAGACTGGCTGCCAGATAAGAACTGGGAATAATTATCAGACAATGCACTTCAGAGAAGGAATTTAAATAGAAAAAAAATACAATGACTGGTAGTGGAGAATGGTTGAAGAATACTTTAATAGCTGTTTAACTTATCACAGTTAGAAAAGAAAGCCACCTGAAAATTTAAAACAAAAAAAAAAAGAAGATGATGTTAAAATTGAAACATATCTATATTTCTCACCATATATAAAATTAAAATATAATATACCATATTATACATTAATTATACATGTATACTACATTAATATCTGTGTGTATATAGGCATATAAATGGACATCTAAAAGACAAAAATGGAAAATAATATTATTTAGAAATGATGATGCAGACAATTGATTAAAAAATAAAAAGCATACAAGATTAAGTAATTGATAGGAAAGTGACCAATAGAAAAAAGGACTGTCCAAGTGTATTAGAAGCAGACAGAATCATACCAGTACTGCCATTCTCCTATCAGATGAAAAAAGACAGAAACATTTAATTAGAAATGTTCAAATCAACATTTTAAAATTCTGCATCTGGAAGTTTTAGAACTGGTCAAAAACGTTCTACATTATTGAGTTGTGAAACAACAGGAAAGTTTGAGAAGATCAAAAGTAAGTAAATACTCCATTTTGAAAAAGGCTAAATGAGATGCCCTGAGTAATTATTGGCCTGTCACCATGAGATTAATCCTAGCAAATTATGGGCTCAAATAATAAATAACTGAATCGATGAATCCAATCAACATGGGCTCTTGGAAACTAGCTCATTTCAAACTAATTTATTTTCTAACAAGATTTGTAGTTGGGGAAGGTAACCACTGATGACCTATATTTATACAAGGCATTTTACTTGATTTTGCTTCAATAAATATAGAACCATCACTGCTTAATGGGACAACCATTATACTGATTAAATAAGTGCTGTCTGATGTGTCTCGAATGTAATTGTAAAAGAAGGGAGGATTTCTAATGGTGCCTTACAGGACAGAAACTTTACAAACCTTATCTAGCAGGCACTTTGAAGCAAAATCTACCAACCAGAGCCAGTCACAGGGTGATTTGACCAGAATCTGTTAGGACAAAACAGACAGCAAGTAATAAAAAGAGCCTTGAAGCTATTAGTGAATGGTAAAATAAAACTCAGAGCGGAAGAACTTGGAAATTTTCAGAGTGACAACAGCAGTTTCCCAACAGTGCTAGCAAGTTTCCTGTAATAGGTCTGATGGTCTGATGAGATATTATATTTTAGTTCAGGTAAGGAATTAATTCAGTAACGCTCAATGACCTTCATTTATCCAGGACTACAAACTGGATAGCTGTATTGGGTGTGGCTGAGGTGGAGTTAATTCTCCCCACAGCAGCCCTCGTAGTGCTGTGCTGTGCGTTGGTAGCTAGAAAGGTGTTGATAACACACCAGTGTTTTGGCTACTGCTGAGCAGTGCTGGCACAGCATCAAGGCTGGCTCTCCAACATTGCCCCCCCAGCCCTCACCAGCAGGCTGGGGGTGGGCAAGATCTTGGGAGGGGACACAGCCAGGACAGCTCACCCAAACTGACCAAGGGGATATTCCATACCTTATGATGTCTGCTCAGCAATAAAAGCTAAAAGAAAGGAGGAGGGGGGACATTCGTTATTACGACATTTGTCTTCTGGAGTAACCGCTACGCGTACTGAAGACCTACTTCCCGGGAAGTGGCTGGACATCACCTGCTGATGGGAAGTAGAGAATAACTCTTTTGTTTTCCTTTGCTTCCACATGCAGCCTTTGCTTTTGCATTATTTAACTGCCTTTATCTTGACCCATGAGTTTTTTCCCATCTTATTTTCTCCCCTCCCGCCCCCGTCCTCCTGAGGAGGGGAGTGACAGAGTGGCTTGGTGGGCACCTGGCACCCAGCCAGGGTCAACCCACCACAATAGCACAGGTCCCTTCTAGTCTTAAAGTCTACAAATAAGAAATTACTTCACTCAGGGGCAGGTTTGAAGACTAAATAAACCATTCTGAGGTGAAAAAAACTATAAGGCTGAAAAGAATCAGAGAGGGGCTAGGAAAAATGGATGTGTCCATGATCACAATAGCTATAGCAAACATTTAATGTTGAAGTTTGGTGTGTAAGGAGCACTCAGTCGATATTTACCCGTACAGGTCACTGAGCAACTGGGTTGCCGGAGCTGAGCATTTCTTCAGATACCTGAATGTTCAGTCCATCACTGACACACCACATTAGAGAAGGCTGTCACACATGTGTTAACATGAGGCAAAAATAAATTGTTGCACCTCAAGGCTTTAGAACAGAATGTGAATATAACCTCACTTTCTTTGACTGACAGGTACACACGATGTTAATAATCTAGGGGAAAAGTAGTTTGGATGAGGTCTAGCCATCAAAAATGAAAATAAGAATTGAACCTGATGAGTATAAAAAAGATGAACAGAATTGATGAAAGATGTGAGAATTTCTACAATAAATTAAAAAATTTTTTCTTAACTAAATTGCTAGCGTTTTGTTTACCTACTTTTTCCATCTTTCCTGAAAAGGAAAATAGGCATTATGGGAAGAAGTGAAATATCATCACTTTTCATAAGCTTATATTTTTCTTTTCAGCTTTTTTGACAAAATGGGGTAATAATTAAAATATTTTTAAAATTTCTGATAAACTTAAAAAAAAATAGCACAAGATTAAATGAGATAAGATAGAAAAGACTATAGAATTCTGGGGATAGAATCAGCTATGTAACCCTATATTTATTACTCAAAGTAAACTTATGAGTACAGCAAATCCATTATAATAATTAGTCAATTATTCTATAGTTTTTTCAAATGTAAAAATTAATCATATTAAGGATTAATTCAGTAAGCCTTAAGCTTAATTACTTACGTTTACAGGCCCCATTAATAATTTTCTAAGTGGAACATTATTAAAATATATTAATAAAGAGGAGAGGAAAATTTAATTGCAAAGAAACATACCATTTACTACTTCTATGAAATATTTTTTTACCAAATTACTTATTTACATTATATAAAGTGTCTACTAAATGATTTTTATGCATATAGGCCTCAGACACATCTACTGTAATACCCTAATTCTTTCCTATGACAGGTCTTCAGAGGGTGGGTAAGAGGCAAAAAAAAAAGTGAAATCCAAAGTTATTAGTGTTTTCCTTTTTTTATGCTGAACAAATTTGCTAGACTTGAACAAACAAGTGAGAAGTTACGGGTTCCTGCACGAATGGTTTTACATATCGGTACCCACTAGCAGTCAAAAACATGATTCTGCTGCTAGAAATTATTAGGAAAGGAAAAGGCAGTAAAACAGAGAACAGCATTATACCACTGTATAAATCTGTGATTCACTCACAACTTGAATACTGTGAGCAGTTCTAGCTCCCCTACCTCAGAAAGTGTTTAGCAGAATGGTGATGTGCTGAAGGGCAGCCAGGTGTGTAGAGAACAGGCTACATGTGAAAAACCACCAGGTCAGTGAGGAGTCCTTGGGCTGGAAAAGCAACAGTTAATAGTGGTTTACAAAACTGAGTGACATGAACTGGTGGGTAGGAATAAACTGTTGACTCTTTCTTCTGAAAGAAGAACAAAAGCCACAAAGTGTTGCTATTTATTAGGTTCAAAATAAAGGCGGCTCATGGGTGACAGACCTGTGGAACTCCTTGTCAAACAAAGTTACGCATGTTGAATATTTATATGGATCTGGAACAAGTCCATGAACGAAAAATCCACCAAGAATTACTACATGCATAGGAACAGTATGCAGCTCAAGAAGTCCATAAACTAGAACTAGTAGAAGACTAGGAAAACATTTGGGGGAAGCATTCATATTCTTCCCCATGCATTCAATCACTGTCATTGCTGAAGGGAAGACTTTCTGTTTTGACTTATATGACCATTCATATTCTTTATGTTTGTGAAGGAGGAAAGCAACCCAAAAGAATATAGATTCAAATCTAAGAAAAGGGCAGAAACCCACTGCATGAGACCATAACATCCTTAATTCTATGTGGGATGGATTTGTTGACTTCCAATAGTTACCAAAACTACTGCTTTGTATGGCTTCAACTATACCTCTCCTTCTACACAGCTTTTTACTTCAAATTGGACTCCTTGTTCTCACGTCTCTGTTCTGAGTTAGCTACCTCTCAGCTTCTGACTCATAATAAGTATCTTCCCCATCCAGCTTTTTTTCTGCTGCTTCCAGCAGAAAAAAAAAAAAAATCTAAAATTGGGTTAACTGACCTGCTCAGATTAATGACTTCCAAAGAAGTGAAAGGAACTTTTCTTGATTTTTCCAGAGTTTCTTAACTCAAACAATCTCTTTCCTGTATAACACTTCTGTACTAGGATTGCTGGAAAAAACCCCCAAAACTTCTGTGCTTATTTGCCTTATGTACAAAATATCATGAAGAGTTCAGTTTCTGTTCCTTGGAGACACCACCTGGATATGAATATGCCAAAAAAACCATTACAAGTCTGCTTATGTTGTGGATGTTTCTTATGAGAGGAAAGATAATTTTGAGAGAAACCTATGGTATCAGAACTAACAGAGCCTACATGATGACAGATTAATATCTTGTGGTTGAATACTTTAATATCTAATACCCACCAAGATGGCAACTTCAGATTAAGCTTTTTTTAATGGCTGAATCACACATAATAGCTTGTTCTCAGGTTGATTCTTTGGTGTCTAACAACCATGAGTTGTGTTTTAATTTTTTTCTCAGTGGAGGTACTAATAAGATTTCTTACCTCATGGTAGTTGCCTATTCTCATTAAATTTGTAGAAACTTAATTAACACTAAGAGCTCTGCCTCTCTGTTCAACATATTCAAAATTAGCCAACAGACTCAAAAGTTGTTGTGGAGAATACCAAACCAGGTAGATAAGTAGCATGGTGCACCAGTCTCTTATGTATAGAAAATAAAGATTTTTATGTAATAGAAAAGACTGGAACATCTTAATTTTAATTTCTTTTTTTTTATTTTTTGCTGTATCCTTTCTGTTTTGTCAGTCTAGTGCAGTTTCTTTCAAATCTTCATCTTCTTGTGGAGAGATCAAAATATAGAGGCATATAAAGTACAATATGTATTTACACTCCAAAAGAGCTCAATTTGAAATAAATCATGATTAAGGATGAAAAAAAGAAAACTTGTTTCTTCAGGTACACTTGTTTGAAGTGTAGGTATCTAATTATATTGGCTTATCCTTTCATTAAATTAAGAGAAGATAATTTCCAGGAATACTGAAACAATAGTTAACGTATAGAAAATACAATATTTTTTTTACTGTTTTGTAGGGCTTTTGCTCAATAGATTGTGAAGTATTTTACACAGGAAGTAGGTATCATTGCTGTTATACAACTGAAAAGGGAGTTTAGGCAACCTTAATAAACTCACTAAGGCAGCAGTACAGCTGGGAATGAAATCTTAAACTTCGGAGACCTAGGACAGAATTTTTTCTACTATTCATAGAAATGTTGGTTCTGTGGCAAGCCTGATATAAGACTACGGACAAGCTTTAAAATAAAATGTAACATAATTCAAACACAATAGTCAACATTTGAGAAGAAGTATGTTGCATAATACCTACTTTTCACAGGACCCTTAGAGTAACAAAACTGCAGCACTGCACCCTGCATAATCATAATGATTCTTCTGAAATTGGACTGGGAACAGGAGAGATGGTAACATTTCAGCAAAAAAAGTTTCTTCTGTGTGGAGTTCACAAAGCTCCTAAGGAAAAACTGTAATTATTTCTTTAGAATAAGCACACACAGGGTCTGTAAGCTATAAAGGTTTCAAAAGAGCAGCTACAGCATTTTGTGTCAATAATCTATGGATCACAAGTTGTCTAAAGGAAATGTTAACTCCAGAAAGTAAGTTTTACTTTTTGGAAAAACACATAGATGAATTTGGCATCCTTAAAGGGCTTCTCAGGCAAAATTTCAGCTTCCTTTCTATGCCCAGAGAAATTACATACAGAGGAGCGTAGGCAGGCTTGGAGCCAGTTAGAGAGGAGAAAAAAGGTGTTGGTGATTTGTGAAACATGCAGTAGACCTCTGGACATATACGCTGCTTTGCTCATACTATTTTACATATATAGGGGTTGCATAGGACAGAAATGTTCAACTAAGAGAAAAGCATCCGGTAAAAGCCTTTGCTGGTTGTCATTATTTTGCTCCTGGAGGAGGGGAGGAAAGGGAAGAGGAAATAAATCCAAATCCTGGAAATAAACCTAAATCACCAGAGAAAGCCTTTACTAATAATTAATCTGGACCTCCTAATGAATTTCTATTCAGCTGAATATATCCTGACCTTGCCAAAAGTCAGAGAGATGCCACATGGATCCTGCAAGTTATTGCTAGGAAGAAAGGGGATAACAGCATGGGGTCTATCCTGGAGCAGCAAATCTGCCATTGCAGATGAGCCCTTCCCGGGATCAGCCTGGGATTTGAATAGGAAAAAGATGTATGAGCCACATTTGTCTAGAAGCAAATTCCACACACTGACAGAATGTTGGATGCCAAAATGGAGCGACAGGGATCTGTGAATTCAGGATTCATCCCAGCCAAGGTCATCCAGGGTGCAGGCTTGTCGTGACACAGAGTGTACACTCAGTTGTAATCCAAGCAACGGATTAGTGCCGCAGCCCACGCTGTAATTAAAGACCTTATATAAAGACGCTGTTGCTTATAAATTTGTAAAATCTCAAGTATTTGAGCTTAGACTCTCCATGCCTTTTATTTTCAAGGTGAAGGAAATTCAGCGACAAAAATGCTCTCTGTTTTCTGAGAATCATTTGAGGAAAAAAAAAAAAGATATGGTTTATGAAAGAAAAAGTATTTGATCAAGTATGAAAATGAATGAGCAGTATTAATTCAAATCATATCTGTAAAGAGAATCTCACTCCCAATGCTTTCAGACTTTTCAGACTTCATAGTTGACATTTCCTTAGCCCAGGTTTTATGTATTGTTACTCTATATCACAGTAGCCATTTTAAGAGACGGATACAGAAACAGGATAAAATTTATTGCCTAAAAGCCAACAGCAGAATTTCAACAAACAAGGAGCCAAGGTATTTTTTTCCTCTCAACAAGAAAAGATTCACAGCAGAAGAAATAAATAAGAAGTAAATACTACAACTATAGGTGTACAAATACCAGAGCCAAAATTCTAATGGGTGAATTGCTTTTGGAAGTGCTTATTAAAATGATCACTGTTCACTATTAACTTTATTTTAACATGGAGCTAAATAAGGAGAAAAAAAATTAAAACACTATTGCTAGGATAACTAAGAAAGGGAAAAATGTAAATGTTTTCTGGCAAGGTTTACCACAGTGCTTGCTGTATATCAGTTCACTCCTTTTAAAACTCCTTCCTGAAAGATAAAAAAGAAAAGCCTGTCATGAATTGTACTACTAAGCAGTTCTTATTTATTGCTGCAGATTGAAGAAGTACCCAGAAATAGATCATGTAATTTTCAAACAGAGACATCCATTTATCTGGCTGGACAAGTCACACAACATAGATATTGCTAGCTCACAGGAAACTTCTATAGACCAAAAAATTAAGCACAAGGGTACAGAAGGCATGTATCTTTCTATTGTCATTGAAAATAAAAAGCAGGGATATAACTGCCATTCACAAGATACCATGTTTTAAAAATCAAATCCTCAAAGCTGTCCTTTTGGAATACTTTTAATACTTATGTCCAATATGAACAATCCTTTCTCTTCTGCTCAGAAACAGTTTCTTTACTTGCAACTCTTTTTAGGCAACAGCCATCAAAAAGATTTTAATTGTCCCTTCTCCACAGCTGGATGGAACTAGCTTTCTAACACAGACTTAATGAGAGAGAAAAGCAATTAAAATTGGGATTAATGACCTTGGCCTGATCCATGTCTGGAGGGAACTGAATAGAAATAGCAAGCAATGTGGATTGTGTTCCTCCAGATATGGTTCATATGCCCTGATGAATACTGTTGTCATCCTCAGGACTGTCCCGTATATTGGGACCTCATGTTTAAACAATAAAGTGCTAAATTGTCTTTTCTGCTTCCAGAAAATAAGACTTTAAGAAGAGATGGTGAGCCAGTAGAGTTAAAGAGGATATAAGGAAAGACAAGAAAAACAATAAAAGGGATGGAGGATGGGATTCTTCACGCTGGAGGGAAGGCAAAGAGGGGCATGATTGAGGACAAGGGGAATGCACTGGAGGCCTTGGCCAAGCCTGCATGCTCCCAGTAAATAGCATCTCCTGCTACCGCTGCTGAAGGAAAAATACCAGTCTGGGCAAATCATTCATCTCACCCAATGAAGTGTTTCTTATGTTCTTACTGCTTTCAGCTACAGTTGTAAGTTATCCTAAAGTATACATTTAATCAATGGAAAGATAGGGGTGAGTTAAGTCTATCGAGTTATGTAAGGTTTTGTTCTATTAGACGTATGTGGAAATTAAAGTGAGG
This sequence comes from Haliaeetus albicilla, assembly GCF_947461875.1. Taxonomy (NCBI): domain Eukaryota; kingdom Metazoa; phylum Chordata; class Aves; order Accipitriformes; family Accipitridae; genus Haliaeetus; species Haliaeetus albicilla. The sequence goes on along the minus strand of NC_091483.1, from coordinate 57,408,967 downwards.
CCATTTTTTGTGGATAATGAAATTAGCCATATTAAGCTGTATGTACCCTCTTTGATTTTCTAAGAAACGCTAGTGTTCCCATCAATCTCCAGCTTCCTGCTACCGCTGTATACTGTATTACAAAGTATGCCTTGGGCTGCAAGATGTGACTGATGCTTTTTTGAAATAAAAACCTAGCAGCTCCGGGTTCATAAAAGTGTTGAGAGGTATCAGTCATATGGTTGTGAGGGTGGCTGAGATGGTGGGAAGGCAATCATGAAACTTAGATTTGCACTACACAAACCCATCAGATATGAGTTCTGTGCACGGGCAACCACATTGCTAAGTGCACAGGCCATGCAATCACAGGCTGGCTATCCTTCCCTTTTCTAGAAGAATCTAAACTCATTCTTTTAACATTTTGGCAAAGTTATTTTCTAAACTTCTTAGTATTACTGTTGTTCCTTCCTAGGATGGAAGGGTTAACCTCAGGTAGCAGGTGGGCAGCAGGATGGAATGGATCCAACCACAGAAGATGAAAGACCTTCGGGTGGGGAGAAACAGAGACATGACAATATGCCATAGCACATCACACTTCATGTGGCACACAGAGATTTTGTTCCTACAGCACAGAATCAAGGAATCCCTGAAATGGGAACAGATAGCAGACATGTGTTTTGGAAGGAAGCCTAATGAACTAGCAGCTGCAGCAGACAGTGACTGACTTATTTACAGTGACACCAAAGGAAACACCTATCTCTATGGGGAGCTTAGTAACACAGGATTTGCTCAGACTTCAAATGCAAATCGGGCCAAAAGGCCGATGCCTTAGAGAAACTGAAAAGATACCAAATGCTCGACAGGCTGGAGTAGCTCAGAAATTGTCTTTTGAAGGTGGAGATGGACAGGAGCACTTCACAGGACAGCTGTCAATATTAACTAGAAATACACAGGCTCATGGAAACTGGGGGAGTAAGTTCCCCACCTGCCTTCACACCTGAGCTTGGGAATCGCTGATTTTGACAATGTAGCTGTAGCTTCTTATAAGCTGGGATTGTCAAAAACCCTGCTAAAATTGAAAGTGAGCTGCATCCTTTGATTTTTTCCCCCTGTATTCATCAGGCCAAGCAGCCTGTGAAAAGATAGCTGTCTGATTTGACATAATTTTCTCCATTAATCCATCCCATCTGTTTTTTCTTATTTTTTTTACAGACATTATAAATTAAATAATTAGCACTAATGTTTTTCTGGGTATCATAGTGAGTGATTATCAGGCTTTCCTCTTCTCCTTGTTAGGTCTGTCCCTCTCTAATGAGACCTGGCTGTCTTCCATGACATCTCAAAGACAAAACAAGAATGCAAATGGACTATCTCCTCTGTAGACTCTCTCCCTTCATAAACTTATTCTTTTAGTGCCATGGAAAAGTCACTTTAGGAATAGGTAAAATGGATTGATCAACGCATCACTGAGTAGACCACTGGCATCCTGAAAATGCATCTCCAGGCCTTGCATATTGCAGACATACTGTACAGCATAATACAGCGTAGCAGCAATGTTTATTCTCACTAAAGCAGTGGTAATTAAAATCACTACATGTACAGAGGCACTTACAGTGTTATATCAAAGACAAACTTGGGGAAAAAAAACAGTTTTAGTATGAAATAAGACAAGAATGTGGAATTAATTATCACTTTGATGCTGTAGGTTCAGCACTATTCAGAACGTCTATAACTAGTAGGTACTCATCCTCATGTACTGCTGGTAGCTGAAAGGTATTGCTGCTTCAGTGACTTACCCACTCTTTGCCTGACTGAGGTAATATTTTTCAATAAAATTACTTATTTATTTCATCTTTTCATACATACAGCATTGTTTTGTTAGTTTGGTTGCTTTTTTAATAATTCTCTCTCTTTTTTTTTGCTGCTTTCTATTAATCATTGAATCACTTGTTTTCCAGGCAATTATTGTGATGATATAGATGTAAAATAACATGCTATACCTGGTGGTTTCATACAAAGAACTGAATTTTGTCCTGAAAGTCAGTTCACACTGACTTACATTGGTTGAATGCCCCATGAAAAAGCAGAATCGGAGCCACTAATTTGGTAAAAATCAGGTCAAATTGTAAGTAGTGTAAAAAAGCCATATAATTTCTCCATCTTGGTGGGAGATAAGGAAAGTATGTGCAGTGTGAAAAAGATAGAATTTTTTTTATGTTTATGAGGCACCATCCTTAAAAGAGCTTATTATTTTCAAAAGTTTAAGCAACATTTTTATTAAATGGTTAAAAGAAACAGTTGTGATAGACCAAGGCTCACTTTTAAGCTCTACAAGCGAGCTAGCCAAGCACAGAAAATCAATCTTCTATAGTAACAAGCCAATCTGTTGCCTTTCCTAACTCTGTTTACTCATACCTAATTACAGAATGTCTCTTGCAGTATTCCTATTAAATACTCAGATAAATAATCACTGAATTATAGAAAGAGCACAACGTCAGCTGAAACAGAACAGCTTTAACAAAGGGAAAGAGCAAAATGGTTTCTGTACTAAACAAGCTACAATATTTTGGTCCATATCATATAAATCGAAGAAAATACAAGGTAAATAATATTCCATTTATTGATTTGTCATTTACCTAGTCAAGGCCTCCCAAAACATAACAATTCTACAATTACTCATCAGCCTGCTAGGCTTTTTAACTAGTTTTCTTTCATCGTATCTACAGGCAATGTAACTCAGGACCTTACAACTATTAAAGGCTTTTTAAAAACAAAACAAAGTGTAGAGACAAGATGCTACTTTTGTGAGGCACTTTAAGTGGTTCTTGAAAAGAACTTTGCTGTCCTTCATCTCTTCACACTAACAGAAGCCAGAACCACAAAATTAATCAGACTATATCTTCTTCAGCATGACCAGATTACTAGTGGCATGCATGGTGAATCTGGGCTCTCGAATTCTGTCAGTGCCACTTACTTTTCCCTGGAGGAGAAAGAAAATGGCTTTTTGGGAAATGAACAGTCTTTTCATACCTTTTTTGAGAGGATGGGGAAGGGAAAAAGTGCAGGGTGCCATCCTAAATCCGGGATTCCTTGGAGAATTGCTAGGGCTGGGCTGCTTTGATATGGCAATTTCATAGACCTGATTTGTTTTTGAGAGGAGAAGATTACTCTAAACATTTTAAAACAAAGGAACTTGGAGGAAATACCAGGACTTCAATACCTGTTAACAATAACAGAAAAAAAATATGGGCCTTGGATACAGAGCTCTGACTGCAATCCAGAACACCGACAAGCATCCTGCTAGGTGCCCAGACCCACAGGGCAGTCAACGAAGACAGAGGCCACACTGGTTAAACAAGCCATTAGTCTTAGAAGGGAAGAGAAGATACAAGAAAAAAATAATCCAGAAATGAAAAAAAATGCAAGTTGATAATAATTACTGTTAATAAGGAGATAAGAAGTACAGATACTTGTTAAAAGAGTTGTTTAGCAGAGTTAAAGATGGTAAGTGCCGACTCTTTAATGTTTTTGGGGAATGAACTCCATTCCTCCGGAGAAAAAAACTCTAATCATATTGTTCCATGAAAAATAATATTTATTATACAGAAGAGTTAATTTCTGTTGAAATACAAACCAGAAATATATATATATGTCACATGATAATGAGGGTTGAATTCTTTACATTCTAATAGCAATACCAGAAAATGTTGCAGACTTAAAATCACTGTCTCGAGATAATTTGCATACAAAACTTTTGAAAGTGCTGCCTGACAAGCTCTGTGCACCATTAACATTGCTTTTCAGTAACTCTTGAAACACTGTCAGTTCCAAAAGAGTGATAGAGAGCAAATGTGTTTCAGCTTTTAAGGAGGGCAATTATAGACCTGTCAGCTGGATGTCAATCATATGCAAAATAATGGAATGGATGCTCCAGGACTATAATTAAGAATTAAAGGAAGATAACATAATTAATGCCAATCAACCTGGATCTGTGAAAAATATGTCCCATCAAAGTAACTTGATTTCTTATTTAAAATGAGGTTACAAGTTAGGTTGACAGAAGTGGTAGATAACACCCTCAATATAAAATATGTAGATTTCTAAACAGTATGTGACTTTGATAACATGCAATATTTGATTAAGAAATTGCAACAAAACAGCTTTTACACTGCACATCAAATGGATTGGTCTACTTGTTAGGGTCTACTTGTTAGGTCTCAAATGTATGGTGAGAGGGAGGGTTTTCATCATAAACGTATGATCATCAAGTACTTGTGTTTCTAGCAGAAGTCTAGTAGAGTTTTTCCTTGGCTGTATACATTTTAACAATTCTACTACCTCTGGGAAACAAAGTCATTTCTAATAGACTTAAAAATAAGGCAAGGATTGAGGATTTTTTAGATAATGCAAAGCAATCTGAATTGTATTGTAAGGTGGGCATAATAAAACCAGGTACTTATGACATAGCCAAAACTAAAGTTACACATTTAGGAGCAAAGAAAGTGGTCTCTGCTTACTTGGTGGCAGCATCAGCTTCAGAAACTTTGTGGAAAAACAACTATCCTTGAACTCATAAATAGGTCAATAATGAGAAAGTGAAGGCCATGCTACTAGCCTTTTCTCCTTAAAAAATCATTTGTAGAGAATGATGAAAATATAATAGGAAAATCAATCAATTGGGAAATAAAGAAAGAAAAACAAGAAAAGAAATGTAATTTCTGCCGTGAAAAACTCGGGGAACTTAGCCTGGCTTACAAAGAAGAGATTAAGGGAGGGCTACTGATCAGTTAAGAACTTATATGGGAGAGAAACTTTCTTGATAATCTTTTCAGTCTTGGCAACAGGCAGCTGATAATAGGGTAATTCAGAATAGAAATAAATCCACGTTTTTAAAGATTTAATACTAGGCAGCTGTTACAGTAATTGTCCCATGTGGAAAAAGATTCTGCATCACTGACAGCCTTCTAAATCTACTCCTTGCTTTTGATTAATAATCATATTCTAGTGCAAAGAGGAATTAAATCCAGAAAGTCTTAGAAACTTTATTAGGTACAGGTAAATCATAAAGGACATCTTCCCCTTTTTTGTCTTTTTATCCAGATACATATGACACTTTTTCAGTATTTTGAAATATCTAGACTGAACTTTAGTTCAGGGTCATATCTCCTGTAAGACAATTTACTTTATTAAATATATACTTTGTCTAGTCAGCATGCTCTAATGTAGCACTTACAAAGTATCCTCTAAGATTTAGAACATTCCTTTAAAACTAATTGGATAATACAAGGGTGAAAACAGATTTTAAAATGCCATGTTTCTATGCAGAAGATATTTCATTAGAAATAAAACTCTTCTCAACAGTAATCTTTACTATTCAAGCATTTTTGTCAATATGCAGTTTGTTAAAATGATGCAACCTATTAAACATGTTTGAACTATTTTGTAAACACAAACCAAGCTAACAGGAATCCATCTAATATTCATTAAGCCTTCTCAAGAAGATCTTAAAATAGACAATTCTCCATTAGACTGGTAAACTCAGGCAAAGCTGCTAATCACAGTCTACATACTGAGAACTTAATATGGGGGAGAGGAAGGGGAAGAAATATTCTTGATCACTGCTCATTAAAATACATTGGAATTATGAAACCAGGGAAGTAAACAGAATATCATTCTAAAATACTGTCTTTCTAGCAAGTAGAATATAGAAGAAGAATATCTTAAATGACAAAGGTTTCCAATGCAAAGTAAAATAGCAATTATTCTGTTAAGTTACGTATTTCAGTGTATACTCTTTTTCCTCTGTAGGCTATGGCCGAGAAGCGTGTAATTTTGCATCACTTATAGAAAAAAAGGAAACATTCTGTTTTTTCTTCTTATCAGACAGACTATAATAATCTGAGGTGTTTTTTTTTCACAGAATAAATCACTGCTGTTTCACTCAGTTTGTGCTGTGACTTTTGAAGATTAGACAGCAAGTTTCTAACTACCTTTTCTGCTTTACTTTTAAGGCAAGAAATACACGTGTCTTCTATTTTGTCAGCTTGGCTATGACAGAAGTGTTTGCCCATCATCACCACAAAGTGCCAAGAAATAAAAGTTTAAGCTGCATTTTCAAGCATAACTGGAGAACTTGACATATTGCAGAAACGTGGCGAGTCAATGTCAAAGAAAGGCTCCAAAACAGAAACTCTCGGTCAGCCTGAAGCAAAATACTAATGCCAGTCACTGCTGTCCCTTTGCACTGTTCTCCCTTCATCATAACTTTGGTTAAGAAAGGTCTATAGCAGATACGATGGCAAGTACAATGTGGGCATTGCACTTGGCATTTTTTGATTGCAAAAGGAAAAAAAGAAAAATGGAAAAAAAGGAAAAAAGTGAAAAGGGAAAAAAGGGAAAAAAAGAAAAAAAGGGAAAAAGGGGGAAAAAAGCAAAAAAGGAAAAGGATTTGCCAGTTTTCGTCCTCCCAAGAACAATAAGGGCCTGTCAAACTCAAATAGATAACCTGAGGCAAATTGTGTGACTCATCTTCTGGCTAGAAACTGGCAGACCAGGTTAGTTAATTCAGGTGTCTGTTCAGGCACCTCACTCTGCCACCTAGACATGTATTGAGAAGATGAGTGTTAGTGACCTGTTCTATAATGTGTTTAGTTTAGGAATTCCAAGGCTGAAATTCATTAACCTTGGTTTTGTTTGCTTGGTTTTGGGTTGTTGGTTGTTGTTTTTTTTTTCAGGGTAAATTTTGTCCTTTTAATTCAGTTCATTACTGTGCAATGTAAACCCTGTGAATTTGGCTTAGGAGAATACATTTTACAGAAAGGGGAAATTTCTGCTAATGTTACCTGTAAGGAAGTCACTCGCTTTCAGCATCTGCTGGCAGCAGCGCCTCCCAGTGACAGGAAAGGTTTTTGTCACGGCTAGTCCATTTGCACAGTAACTACTTGCGCAGAATACAGATCTGTGATTTCATTTACCCATGCTTCTGTTACAGAAATCCTCGCAAATGAGATAAAGAAATACCACCCCTCCCCGCCTTTTTTTTTTTTTAATAGCACCATGGAATCTTGTCCTGGTTTTATTTCTATATTTTGACAGTCTCACAGTGCTACCAAAGATTGCTTCTAAATGAGGTGCACTGCTGATTGAATAGCAAGCGGTACACTCCTTGCTGTGTTTCATAGATACCATTGATTACCGATCTGCTTGGCCTTGTGCATGCATATACATATATTACGCTAAGAAATCTTAGCTGCATTTTATCAGCTCATATCTTACTATCGGGGAAATGCTTCTCTACCTTTTATATTATTCACTGCATTATGGTATGCTATTCCATTCTGTGCAACTGTCACACTTAACGGAAGTTTAGGAGATGACTCAGATCACTGACTGTGTAAATGCTCACTTCCGCAATTTTGTCATTTTGTGGGAAAACATACAACTCCTGTTAAAACTCAGGCTATGACACCATGTCGGTTAGGGAACGTGCTTGTTTCTATTGAACACAACTACCAAGAAGTAACACATAACACTGACTGATTTGCAATTATGACAGACTTACATTGTCTTCAACTGAAATAATTATTGATAGGACATTCAATGCTGCATTCATGTGTAGCTATAATAAGATACTTGGGAATCAGGAAATTCATGCTTATATTTTGTTTTCATATTTTCAGTCATGAATCTGTAAATACTTCAATTTACCATTTTATGTGATTGGCTTCAATGTTACCCAATATAGCTAATGATATGTACATTTAATTTATCCTCATTATAACTAATGGCTTTTGAAACACAGGAAATTATAATTGTGTAATACATCCATCACGTTTTGACACATAAATGGATCACTTGAAAAATCCATGTTTATGCTACTGATCTGCTGTCCCGAAAATACTGTAACATTTATTATTCTGCTATACTGGACAACTTTCCATAATTGTTCTAGTATGTGTTTTCCATTGCATACGCAGCTCAAAGCAAATTGATCAAAAATCTTAATATTTGCTTCATGTATTTATCCAAGCTGAAAAGTGAAGGTAAAGACAGATGAGACTGTCTGTCATTTTTACTTTGCTCTATCTATCCTGGCTTGCTTTCACCAGTCTGAACTTATAGTTAATGTATTGTATTCACATGACTAGGAGTCATACTTGAAATGCAGTTCCATTCCTGCTTTTCTTCATTTATTTCAGAACTCTGAAACATGTGGACCTGCCAATAGTTTAACATTAAGGACTGATGTCTCCCCGCACAGACCAGCACTCACTCCACAGGTGTTCACTCCATGCCAACAGGACAAGTGCCAGCACGAAGAGGCAGCTCCTAAGCTCATTCAGTAACTACCCCAGCACACCTCCTCGAGTCCTGGCTGTATTTGGCCAGCTTGGTGTGCAAGCGGTGCAAATACAAGCCTTGGCGCTCTAAGGAGTAGATATGGAGTGCAAGTGCAACCTTCAGGCACGCTATTTGTTTTGTAGTAACTTCTGCTTTCGCAGGTATTTTTGTGACTATGCAGTTTTGTGCATGTCGTTACACATAACGAACAACATGTGTTGCTAGTGCGAATGTGTGATTTAGCTACCTCTGCAGTTGCTTTTTTGGAATTGCTCAGATGTGGAATCTATATACCTTGCTCAGTGGTGGTGATATTTGAAGATACTCTGTGAAGCATATTAGTTTAATTCCTGCTAATAGAGCACCCTCTTGGATTTGTTGGTTGGTATTTTTGTCTCTTGGGACAGTGAAGACAATATCCATTTAGGAATTATAGGATTGTTATGTATTTATTTACATTCTCTGTTATTGCACATGGGTAAGCCAATACCTATAATGCATCAAACTTAATCTGTGTGTAGCAGGAATGATGTTTTCCTCCAAATATGGCCGCTATATTATTATGTATGCTCTGGATCATGACTTGGGATTCATGGCTCCTGTCACACTCATTCTCCACTCAAGAACATACTTCTCTTTCCCTATATTTTCATGAATTTGCTGAAGGACTCTCTTTGCCCATTACTACCCAAATTCAATGTGATCAGCACAGCACAGTGGACTATGCTAGCAAATTCACTACTGCACGCTCCCAAGCCAGTATATGCAGAACTCTTGCACCCTCTGCACTACATATCAGATACTTTTATGCAGCCTTTTGAAACCAAATCATTGTAACTTAAAAAGGAGTATGAATTCTATATTGATATCCTGAAATTAAATCTCCATTAAATGGTTTCACCCTCAAAATATACTCCCTCTTGCTTTATTTAGCACATCTCTAGATTGTGAATCTGATAAAAATATGTTTTCTTAGCTAAGTGGTCTGCTGGCATTTCTGAAATATTTTATGTAGCTACAGCTGAAATCCTGATTAGATTGAGCAATTGAGAAATATAAAGCCAATACATATAAACTGAGCAGTGGCCCTACACCTGCGTGTTCTCCCAGGTCTGTGAAACCTTAATGCAAAATTGTGAAGTAAGGAAAAAACAGAGGAACATGCAGGCAGTAATAAAGCTAAACTAGGAAAAATACAAGCTAGAAAAATACCTGGAACAGACAATGCCAAGCCACGAAGACTTTGATAAAGAGCAACACACGGAAAACATAGCTGAGAACATGACGACATTCCTCTGCTTCTAGAACTTTACAAAGCACAACAGCGAAGGCCAGAACAGCCATGTGCTGGCAAAGCAGCAGACACGTAAGGCAACAGTTCCTTCTATAATGCCTGTAAACAAATATTTCAAGACAACAGCATTCTGTGCCTTGCAGCAGCACTGAGATTTTGCAATCACAAATGAAGCTGTTCTTGTGAGCACTTTCTTAGCACAAAGTTCCAAAACCTTGTAAAACTTGTAAAAATAGTTTGTGCTCTCTATAAATAATTAATGGTGCCTAGAAAAAAATACACAGGCAAGATGTCCCAGACACCGTTGTTGCTAGGCCATCACGTAACAGCAACGGGACCAAACTGCTGCACTGGTTTTGGGTTTTGGACAAACAGCCAAGGGGGAAGCCCTGCGGAGGCTCTCCTCTGAGACTTCTGCCCTGCTCAAGCCGCACTACGAGGCCGACGGAGGAGGCCCTGCGGGCACAGCTCGGACCCCGACGAGAACCCCTCCCGGCCGGGTCCTCAGCCGGGCCCGCCGCCCCGGCGGGGAGCCGACACCGAAGGTGCGGACAGCAGCCGCACACCAGCAGGCGAAGGCGCGGCCCGGCAGGCCGCAGGCCCCGAACGCCCGCAGCCTCCTGCGGCGAGGCTGGAAATCGGCTCCCGAGGCACACCGCGACCACCGGCGGGAGAGAGGCGGCCCGGGAGAGCGGAGCACGGCGGCATCGGGACCGCCCTCACGGGAGAGAGCAGGCGGAGCTCTGACCACTTCCGCCGCCGCCGGGAAGCGCTTCCGGCGCGTGAGGCGCCGCGTTCGGCGTGGCGACGGTTTAGTGTTCGCCTCGTGCCGTGGAGCTCGCCCTCCTCCCGCGCGTGGGGCGCGTTGCTAGGCGACGCCGGAAGGGCGAGGGCACGGGCAGGGGCCGGGGAGCTGTTGGGGCCGGGCCGAGGGGAGCGGAGCGTCGGCGGGCTGCGATGGAGGCGGGGGCTGCCGGGCGCCCCTCGGCGCTGTGAGCCCGTGAGCCCAGCCCCGAGCGCCATGGCCCTCGCCGGCAGGACGGCGGCGTGGTGGGCCCGGCTGCGCAGCCCCTGCCCCGCTGCCGCCCCGCTCTGCCTTCCGCCCTGGCTGCCGGCGGGGCCCGTGGCGTGCGAGCGGCTGTACAGCTCCCGCGGCAAGGTGAGACCGCGGGGCGGCTGCCCGGGAGGGGTGGGGGTGCGGGGAGTCGTTTGGGCTGCCCGAAGCTGGCCTGCAGCGGGTCCCCAAAGGCAAGGCGACGGTCCTGCGTGTAGAAGGTGGCCTTTCCCGACAGGCGATGTCGTCCTGGAGGAGCCGTTTCCCGCTGCGGGGGCGTTTGCGTCCCCTGGGCAGTAGGAGGACTTGCCGTTGCGAGCCGAGGCATGTTGCTTGCAAGGGACACGCCAGATAATGCTGCTTAATGCTGTGTCTTGAGGCTAGCAAAGAGCTCCGGGCTTGCATTCTTCTCTGCCTGGCCCGGAGCTGCCATGCGTAGCCTGTGTGAGAGAGAGGAGCTTTGTGTATATCTAAAATGGGCGACCAGAGTTTTTCAGTAAAGTGTTAACTGACTGCTACGAGGGGCCTCCTGGGTCTTGATGCTGGAAGTTTTGAAAAGCAAAGGAGTGTGGTATTAATTGGAAGGAGCAGGAATAACACAAAGAAAAGTTTTTTAGTGTTGGACCTTTATGTGTGCAAACCAAGGAAGTCAGGCTGGTTTTCTGCATGCCCTGGTTTCAGCTGGGATAGAGTTAACTGTCTTCCTAGTAGCTGGTACAGTGCTATGTTTTGAGTTCAGTATGTGAAGAATGTTGATAACACTGATGTTTTCAGTTTCAGTAGTGTTTAGACTATAGTCAAGGATTTTTCAGCTTCTCATGCCCAGCCAGGGCACCTGACCCAAACTGGCCAACAGTGTATTCCATACCATGTGACGTCCCATCTAGTTTAGGAACTGGGAAGTAGGGGGGCAGGGAATCGCTGCTCGGGGACTGGCTGGGTGTCGGTCGGCAGGTGGTGAGCAATTGCCCTGTGCATCATTTGTACATTCCAATCTTTTTATTACTACTGTTGTCATTTTATTAGTGTTATCTTTATCATTATTAGTTTCTTCTTTTCTGTTCTATTAAACCGTTCTTATCTCAACCCACGAGTTTTACTTCTTTTCTCGATTTTCTCCCCCATCCCACTGGATTGCGGGGGGAGTGAGTGAGCGGCTGCGTGGTGCTTAGTTGCTGGCTGGGGTTAAACCACGACACTGCATTATTTTTTTTTTTTAATTTAGCCAAGATAACTGTTAATCTGTAGCTTCCTTTCCCACAAAGTCTGCTTGCTCCTTATGACGAGTTCACTGCTACCTGAGCTGCTAGGTAACGTCACTCTATTCTTATCATGCTTGTGAAGAATGATGTCCTTAGTGGTCCCTTGAATGCAGTTTTTCTTAATCCCTAAGTTTAGTATTTTAACAAACTTGAAACCATTTTAAGTTTTCCAACTCCCTATATGCATAGGAATGTACTACCTTTCACGACGCTTTCCAGCATACATACTGATTGTTCAGAGTAATAATAAATATATATGTATGTATGACTAAAATGAAATGCTAGCATTTTAAACACTGATGACAATTTAAGTTTTTGTATCTCTGTTCAACCTATGCCTCTTCTAGAGAAGAGAGTTAATTCTTTTTTTAAAGGCCAAGTCATATTGTACATAGAGACTGTAACCATGGCTTACGAAAATGAATTTATGTTTTTCAGGAAAAATTAGATATGTTGATGTATCCTGTTGAAAGCATTAGAAACTTCAGTATTATAGCTCACGTAGATCATGGCAAAAGCACGCTAGCAGACAGATTGTTGGAAATTACAGGTAAGTGTTCTCATTTTATGATACCTTTTCTTGACGTGTAAGATGGCGTGTAAGTTTCTGTAGCTTTGACTATTACTAAAATTTCTAATATCTTTGGTCTTCTAGTGCCAGATTGCTTGTGCTTTTAGGCTGCCAGTTGTGTGGTGTTACAGATGTGAATATGATATACTTTCTTTCTGGTTGAGATCTGCCTGCCAGTAGGGGTAAGGAGGTGTGTAATTCACTCAAGGAAGTATGTATTTCAGAAGGAGACTGAAAAGGAGTGTACCTCCTTGTTCAAGATACTACTCCTGTAATTCCTGACCAATTGTCCATTAGACTGGTACACAGCAAGTTTATGATGTTTACTGCCAGTGTTTGGGGTGGACAGAATGGAACTGTCATGACCTAGGAGTTCTGGACAGAGTAGTTTTCAAAAGTGTTACTGAAACAGGGAGGAACTTCAGTTGCCTGTACTTAGATGAAAGTAATGATATGTCCTCTTGTGAGCAAACCATGAAGAGCTGGCTTTCATGGTGGTGAAGCTCACTGGTACTGAAGCTGATATGATGCTGTGTAGTAACTTTTAGAAAGGTACAGCCCTATGTTGATTTAGATTTAGTGTGTAGAATAACTGCTAGTAATTAAGTTTAATTCCATGGATTCTCAGCTGCTATATGGACTTGCTTTTTCCTTCACTCTGAGTATTGGTGAAGTTGTGTTACTTTCATCTTCAGAGGTATTTATTTTGTCCTCATCAGAGTGCTTCTTGGACTTCAGTGTTTTTATTTCTCTGTTACTGTTGAGCATAAGGAAAACTATCCCCCTTTTAAAGTGAAAGTGAGAAACAGAAGTGCTAAGGGATCTTTGTAACTGTAAGTTACTCTGAAACTAGGCTTTCCTTAGAAGAGAGAGGCAGAGGTTGCTTTAGACAGTTCTCTAAGGTAAGCTGTTAAGCAATTGCTGTATCTCCCAAGAGGAGACTAATTTCATGGCAGAGCTTAAATTAGCTACTTCTATATACTCTTTAGGAAGAGTCTTGATTTTCTCATTTAAGGGATGAGCAAAACAAAACTTGGGAGAGAAGCTTCTGATCAAAGTTATTCTTTATGATTAGCTCCTATGTGTCACAGTGGGCAATTTTACCTGATGCCTGTGATAGAATGGGGTTTTGAATTCAGGTCTGTCAAGCTCTATGATAATGCTTCGTTTGCACTTGAGATTGGCACTGGTTGGAGCTGTGGGCCATGGAGCTCCTCTCAAGTAATAGGAGGTGAAGTTTCTTTAAACATCAAAATTATTTAGCACTGAATGGAATCATTGCTACTTCTTAATATCTGATTTAGACTTACATGATGTTTTGTATCCTGCTTATTCAATATTTTATATAACTTCATATGTAAAAATTTATTTAACAAATGTTGAGTTGAAGCATAATTTTATTTTTAAATTAAAATCTAAGTTTAGTTTAATCAGATGGAAGAGCTTCGTTTACAGCTGCAAGTCCCATGTTCTCTTGGTTAATGGCATTTTCAAGAATTATTTATTTTGGGAGCTAATGTTTTAAATGAGGTAATAAAACTGTTTTTTTTTATCTTAGGAACAATTGCTAAAACTGACCGTAATAAACAAGTGCTGGATAAACTGCAAGTGGAACGTGAAAGAGGAATTACAGTTAAAGCACAATCTGCATCAATCTTTTACAATCATGAAGGAGTAAACTACCTCTTAAATCTTATTGACACGCCAGTAAGTTAAGTATAAACAATGTTTAAATTGCACAAAGCTAAATGTCTTAATATTTAAAAGTAGGAGATTTCTAGCTTCTTGTGTTTATTCAATTTATTTTTTTTTTGTAAGCATTGTGAACATATGTACAAATGGAAACATCATAATATAGAAATCTTTGCAAAAGACTCTAGAAATACCTGAAATTGTAAACATTTATTTTCTCCACAGGGCCACGTAGATTTCAGCTATGAAGTATCACGATCACTGTCTGCCTGTCAAGGTGTCATACTTGTAGTGGATGCAAATGAGGTGGAGTTCTTAATTCTTGTTTTCTACTTGGAATTTCAGCAATTTCTTTAATCTGCATTGTTTTGTGTTTTTGATCATCTGTAATACAAACTGATACTGGCAACATTAAAGCTAAAGGACACTATAAGCCAAATGTGAATAAATTTATTCTGGAAACTTGAGAAGTTTTATATCCACTGGATTAATGGGTTCTTGACTGATCTTTCAGAAGCAGGAGAGTGAGGGAGTAAAATGTTTGTAAGGTGATGCTCATAAATTTATGAAGTCTATACTAGGAGCGAAGTGAAATTAGAGATCTTAGTTGTACTTTTATTTGTACAGTGCTAGAAACATTTTGAAGAATCAGTTAACAGATGAATATGAGGATTATGGGATCATGATTTTAAATACGGACACATTCTCACAAAGTATTTTGATAATTTTCTCTATGGCATATTTATTATTGGATTGTACAAGGGTCAAATGAATACTACTTTTTTCCTTGTTAGACGAAAAAAACCCCAAAACCCCAACAACTAACTAACTTTCAATGCTTATGAACACTTGCTCCTTCCTAGCTTGATGGGCAAGCGGACTTCTTAAGTAAGCTTTGGTAATAAATATGTTTTCTAAATGTGCTGATGTTTTTATATTTATTGTGTATATATTTTTTATGTTATGTTTAAATATTACGTGATTGTTTGGTATTCAGTATTTGCCTTTAAGTCAGAATGCTTACACACTCAACTTTTTCATTATAATTGCTAATGTTTCTTCTGCCAGCCTGAATTCTGGAAGTAACTTTAAAGGTTTAGGTCTTCCATTCTTTGCATTCTATATATTTTTTTCTTTTTTTGGGGTGGGGTGTTTTTTTGTTTAATAAATGTTCTTTGCTTCTTCTTTACATTGCCTAAAGAGTTAGGCCCATATATCCATAATGAATATCCCCATATAAGTAATTTTCCACTTGATCTATTGTAAACAAAGGGGAAGACAACAAGTAACTTCTTTTTTTTTTCCTTCTCTTCCCCCTCACTCCCCCTTCTGCCCTCTCCTGTCCAATTGCGATATTAGGCTTTATACTCTCATTCATTAGCATCTCTATCTCTTTGTTTTCCCTTACCTGGTACTTGAATCTGGAAGGTAATCTTCCTTTTTTTCTAATGAGAGCTGTTCTTTTTCCATCCTTTTGAAAGAAATGTGAGGTACAAACGTTATAATCTGTTTTCTGTTTTGAAAATAACTGTAAGGTAAGTTGAAGGTATGTTCCTTCCCTCTGGAGCAACTACAGTCTTATTACCATGATAAACATCCCTTTTTCTTTGTCTTAGTCCATTTCTGAATAGTTTGTTGTGGACAAATCATCTGGTTTTTGAGGTACCTGTTATGATCTTTGCTATTCAAAAATAAATAACAAAAATATGTACTTGGTGCATAATGTATGCATAATACTGTGCTATCTATAAATAATTCCATGTAAGTGATCACACAAAGCATTATTAGTTCATTTACTTATATTCAGATTACAAGAAATGATAATTAGGAATGGGGTTTTCTTTCTCAGCAATGTGTATAATCAATAACCTTTACTTATTTTCCATCCCCCACATGGAGGAGTGGCTAGACTAGCGAAGTAATCTGTATAGTATGCATAAAAAAAAAAAAACCCAAACCACCAAAACTCAGGAAGATTCCATGTTAAACTTTTTTATTGCTTATTTTCTAGGGTATTCAGGCTCAGACAGTGGCAAACTTCTATCTTGCTTTTGAAGCACAACTTGCAATAATTCCTGTCATAAATAAGGTAATAAAGGTTTTAGAGTTTCATATTAAGTAGTTGGGTTGTTTAAATGTTTAGAAGATTGATAAGAAAAGTATTCTCAAATAGAAGTATATAATGAAAAAATAACTACAATGTAATAACTGTGTATTTACTGTCTGTTTAATATTTTACAGTAATTGTTGGAAACTTCAGTTTTTATTTCATAAATACATGTAGAAGCATTTTACAAGCAGCACTGAAAAAATATTGGAGTCTGTATGGTAAATAAAGATCAGAAGCATTGTGTAAATTGTATCTTGATAAGGAAATCTGAACCAGTTATCGTTTGTAAACAAATAAGCTTGATGCAAATGGGCTATGGTATGAAAAACATCTGACCACTTAGGTAATATTCAGTACTGTGTATTTTATCGTAATGAGAACAAGCTGAAGCTGTGGCATTCCAAGGTTTCAGATTGTCTCAATGTTAAATTCAGGTGAGAATGTCTAGCTGGTGTGGGCATTTGGGCATGAATGGCCAGAAAATTGCAGATTAACCTGCATGTGCTCTGCCATGCTCCAAGCAGGCTGGTTGTGATGCTGCCTTTGTACAGCCCCCATAATCCAAGGGGAAATGGTTAGCGGCCTGCTACACCACTTAGACACACACAAGTCCATGGGGCCAGATGGGATCTACCCAAGGGTACTGAGGGAGCTGGCAGAAGTGTTCACCAAGCCATTTTCCATCATTTATCAGCAGTCCTGGCTAATGGGGGAGGTCCCAGTTGACTGGAGGTTAGCTAATATGATGCCCATCTACAAGAAGGGCCAAAAGGAGGATCCAGGGAACTACAGGCCTGTCAGTCTGACCTCGGTGCCAGGGAAGGTTATGGAGCAGATTATCCTGAGTGCCATCGCACGGCACGTACAGGACAACCAGGGGATCAGGCTCAGTCAGCATGGGTTTATGAAAGGCAGGTCCTGCTTGACCAACCTGATCTCTTTCTATGACAAGGTGATCCACTTAGTGAATGAGGGGAAGGCTGTGGATGTTGTCTACCTAGGCTTTAGTAAAGCCTTTGACACTGTTTGCCACAGCATTTTCCTGGAGAAACTGGCTGCTCATGGCTTGGATGCATGTACTCTTCGCTGGGTAAAAAACCAGCTGGATGGCTGAGCCCAGAGGGTTGTGGTGAATAGAGTTAAATCCAGTTGGTGGCCATCACAAGTGGTGTTCCCCAGGGCTCAGTATTGGGGGCAGTTCTGTTTAATATCTTTATCAATGATCTGGATGAGGGGATCGAGTGCACCCTCAGTAAGTTTGCAGCTGAGACCAAGTTGGGCAGGAGTGTTGATCTGCTTGAGGGTAGGAAGGCTCTACAGAGGGATCTGGACAGGCTGGATCGATGGGCTGAGGCCAATTGTATGAGGTTCAACAAGGCCGAGTGCTGGGTCCTGCACTGGGGTCACAACAACCCCATGCAGTGCTACAGGCTTGGGGAAGAGTGGCTGGAAAGCTGCCCGGCAGAGAAAGACCTGGGGGTGCTGGTCGACAGCCAGCTGAATACGAGCCAGCAGTGTGCCCAGGTGGCCAAGAAGGCCAACGGCATCCTGGCCTGTATCAGAAACAGTGTGGCCAGCAGGAGCAGGGAGGTGGTTGTTCCCCTGTACTGGGCGCTGGTGAGGCCGCACCTCGAGTCCTGTGTTCAGTTTTGGGCCCCTCACTACAGGGAAGACACTGAGGTGCTGGAGTGTGTCCAGAGAAGGGCAACGGAGCTGGTGAAGGATCTAGAGCATGAGTCTGATGAGGAGCGGCTGGGGGAACTGGGGTTGTTTAGTCTGGAGAAGAGGAGGCTGAGGGGAGACCTTATCGCTCTCTACAGCTACCTGAAAGGAGGTTGTAGTGAGGTGGGTGCTGGTCTCTTCTGTCAGGTGGCTGGAGGTAGGATGAGAGGAAATGGCCTCAAGCTGTGCCAGGGGAGGTTTAGATTGGATATTAGGAAAAATTTCTTTACTGAAAGGGTTGTCAGGCATTGGAACAGGCTGCCCAGGGAAGTGGTTGAGTCCCCATCCCTGGAGGTATTTAAAAGACATGTAGATGTGGTGTTTAGGGACATGGTTCAGTGGTGGACTTGGCAGTGTTAGGTTTATGGTTGAACTTGATGATCTTAAGGATCTTTTCCAATCTAAATGATTCTATCATTCTACTAATCCTGCTTTTTGACAGATTTTTAGCAGCTGGGGTTTTCAAATTGGAAATTACGGATGAGAACAATTTAGAAGGCTGTCAGTGTGACCTTAGGTTGTCTTCTATTTGTACATACACACTCGCCTTAGTGATGTGTAACTTGTGTAATTTCTGTGTCACTTAGTTGACTCTTTAACCTGAGAACACTTAAGACTCCTATCTGTGGATAGGACGGTGTGTGGATAGGAAGGACTTAAATAATTTGGAATATATGTAACAATCCTGTAGCCTATCATAATTTAAATGTGCCAGTTTATGAACATTGAAATTCCTTCCATTTAAAATATTTTTTTTTTCTGGTGAATCTTTGAGTGGCTTTTTACAGAAATAACTTGAAACGTTCTTGCTATGATAATCCATATGTTTCTCCATGTGCTTTAGTGTTTGTTTTTTTTTCTTTTTGTTAATGATTACAGAGGAGATCACATGAGAAGCAGCTCGATATTTAAAAAAGTGTAGTCTTAAATGAAATCCAAATGTTGTGGTTTATACAATTTTTGTGGGCTGTATGATTGGAATCACAAGATTAGTTATTGCTTAGCTTAAATTAATTGCTTTTTGTAGATGTATGTTGTACTTAATGTTTGATCCTATAAACAGTATAGGTAACACTTATGCTTTCAAATTACTTTGTAAAATAAAAGATTTTTACCAGCTCTTGGACAAAGGTGTTTTGCCTAATGAAACAAAAAGTAGTCTAGTTACAGAGGGGATCCTTCCTGAAGTCAAGCAAGGAAGACTTTTTCTAAAATGAATCTTGATAAAGATCTTTTCCTGAAGACATCCAGTATTTACTCATAAATACATAAAGGTTCCTTGACTTGTATATTTGGAAGCTACGGTGCTGGATCACATGGAAGATGTGGTTGCCTGTATATTTAGCAGTTTGTTGTTTTTCAGATTGACTTGAAGAACGCAGACCCTGAAAGAGTTGAAAAACAAATTGAGAAGCTGTTTGATATCCCTGTAGAAGAATGTGTAAGGGTAAGATCTCTTGCAGTTTTATAAAATGGCTGATTGTATAACTATATGTACTTCTTAGCTAATGAAAGACATGTATATGTAGTAAAGCAACAGGGTGTCATCTGTCTGCCTGTCTTTGTCTGACATACATTAATTTCTTTAAAGATTGTCTCCTGGAAAACAAGAGTGGAGAACATACTTGTTGGTTAAAAATTCTAGTATGTCTTGATGAATGACATCAGATACATTTAAAATTATTTCTCATTGTGGGTCCATAAATTGTTTTCATTTTTATCCTAACCACAATTGCCATTCAGAAGAGAAAAAAAAGTTACAGAATAATTTATAATCAAATAACCATTTCATAGTAATAGCATTCTAAAGTGTTCTTCAGAGTGCTTTTATGGGTAGTAATATCTGTGGCCACCAAAACTGTCTAAGTAAACGTGACGCTATTTAATAGATACTGAATGAGTGTAGATGCATGTCTTATAAAATTGTTGTTGGACTTTTTTTTAGATTTCTGCTAAACAAGGAACAAATGTTGAAAAAGTTCTTCAAAAGGTCATTGAGAAGATTCCTCCGTAAGTCTGTATTTTGATTATGAACCATTGTAAAGTTAATTAGGAAACCGTGAGTTGCATGTACATGGTGGTAGTTTTGTACTTAATATTCATCTGATTTAAAGTCAATACTTTAGAGATGTGAGAGAAATCTAATGTTGGAGCTGATTAAGTCAGTTTCAAATTGCAAATCAGAAAAAATGACACCAGATTTGAGATGCCTTTTAAAAAATGAATGTGTGAATATCAGTAGACTTTATTCTTAAAAAGTGGGAGAGGAAAATTGAGTCAGTCTGTAATGAAAGATGAGAGGTAAGCCACTAAAGGTGATACTTATGACTGTTCATACAGCTTCCATGAAACTCAGTGTTTGAGGATGTGTGCTGTTACTCCTTTCAAACATTGCATTGTTAAAATGATAAAGGTAATTGAAATCTGTGGTGTTTAGAGTTTCATATCCTGAACACAACATTTAAAATAGACTTTTATCTAAGAACTTGATGACAAAGCTGCTAAATTACAGTTGTTTCAATCAGCATATTGCATTTCATTCTTTTTTTCCTACGATTAGCTAATAATTGTAGTCCTCATATTAGTTAATAATTATAGTTAAAAAAAATCCACAATGAAAATCTGAGATCAGGTTTCTGTGAAAGACGGCAAACCCAAAATATCAGTAGACTTGTTTTTAAACTCAGCTGTTGGAATGTAACTGTTGAATTTTTGTTGTCCCCCATAATATGATACTTTAAGCATCAGTTTCACCTGTTGTGAAATGGGTATGATGGATATGCATTTGTTTTTGTTCTGTTTGTACTGCTGTTGCACATGGGGGAAATAAAATGTAAAGATTTGCTGCATAATACATAGTGAAACACTGAAATTATGTCTGGTATGTATTTACTGAAAATTACTCAGTTGTTTTATCTATATTAATATGAAAGCTTTGGGGAGGGGATGCTTGCTCATTCAATATTGAATGAAAAACACATTGCTTAATATTTTGTTTTAAATTTTTTGTGACAGACCCCAATGTAATACTGCTGATCCATTGAAAGCCTTAGTGTTTGACTCCACCTTTGATCACTACCGAGGCGTCATAGCTAACATCGCACTCTTTGGTGGGGAGATTGAGAAAGGGCATAAAATTGTGTCTGCACACACAAAGAAAAGATACGAAGTTAATGAAGTCGGAATTCTGACTCCAAATGAACAGCCAACGCATAAGCTGTAAGTAAAAATTTCTTACAGTGGAACAAATCATAAATTGATATAAGATACAAAATCCTGCATTTCTGTTTGATTTTTGCTTTGAATGGTAAAGGCTGGGAGATATGTGGGTTTTTTGTTCTTGTTCTTTGGTGGTGGTGTTTTTTATGATTATTGTTTGTAATTTAATGCTTGCTGTCAGTCTCTTTCATTTTGGGCATACTGAGGCAGAAGCTTTTGGGGACTGCCTTTTGGGCAGTGCTAGGGGGAGGAAGCCATTCTATCATCTATAGTACATGGAACATCTGGACAGCTAGTTGTTTTTTTTAAAGACTAGCATTTGATCCTCTTATTCAGCTGTCCAATTTATTTCTAGGAACTACCTTGTTTGAGAGTGGAAGGGAATGGGGCTTCATCTTAGTTATTGCTGCAGCATATTTTGAGGGTGAAAACTTAAAATCCATGAATTCAACACCTTCCAGAAACTGGCTCCTTATGGCAGCAGTGGGAAGAAAATCAGGTACTTAGAATTAGTGGAGAAGCTTTATCAGTTTGCATCCAAGTATGTGTTAATGACTTTCCTGGGAGATTCTCAGTGAGATTACGTTATTGTGTGTGGTGGGTTGAACCCAGCCAGCAACTAAGGACCCAACCAGCCACTTGCTTACTCCCTCAACCCCAGTGGGATGGGGAGAGTATTGGAAGAGCAAAAGTGAGGAAAGACTCCTGGGTTGAGATAAAGACAGTTTAATAAGTGAAGGAAAAAGAAAAGAAATAAAAACAAGTGATGCAAAGGCAATCAATTACTCACCACCTCCCACAAGCAGACTGATGCCCTGCTAGTCTACAAGTAACAGCCACCTTGGAAAGACTACACTGCTTGTTTTTTATTGCCAAGCATGATGTTATGTGGCATGGAATGTCCCTTTGGTCAGTTCAGGTACTCTGTCGTGGCTTTGCCACCTCCCAGCCTCTTGCCAACCTCTAGCCTATTTGCTGCGAGAGCAGAGTAAGAAACAGAGAAAGCATTCACATTGTGCAAGCACTATTCAGCAATAGCTAAAACATTGGTATGTTATCAACACCGTTTTAGTTATGAATCTAAAATGCAGCACCATATGGGGCTGCTATGAAGAAAGTTAACTCCATTTCAGCCAAAACTAGTACACTGTGTTTTAGTGTATCAGCCATGGGTTCCTCTCCTAACGGCATTATGTGCTGATGGAAGGCATTTGTCTTTTGTTGTTTCTGCCACTTAGTGTATGAGGCTTGCTGTGCTGGCAGCTGGGATCTGTTCTGGTTCTGTCTGAGATGCCTAAGAACTTCCCTCTAGCTACAGCCTTCAAACTGGCAGTAGCACAGAATTCAAAATCCAGAACTATAAATGTACTGTTTAACTGTAACAGAAATAGAGCTACTTGAGTCAACAGATCGCTTGTCCCTTGAGACAAAGCTCACAACTCAGAGGAGAAACAACTTAAGTCTGGCTTATGGGCTTTTAGGTGGGGTGATTTATTTGCATTTCTGATTGAGCTAAGTCAAGTGGGAAGAATAGTGGAAATACTGATAATGCCAAGAAGCATGTCCATATAATGCCAATTTTATTTAGATATGCTGGACAGGTGGGCTACCTGATTGCTGGAATGAAAGAAGTAACAGAAGCCCAAATAGGAGACACACTGTTTTTGTATAAACAGCCAGTGGAGCCTTTGCCTGGCTTTAAGTCAGCGAAGCCAATGGTTTTTGCAGGTGAGGAGTAAACTGATATGAAGTGGAATTACTTCTTTCTAGTAACAAGAGTAAGAGAGCTATTAGAGCTTTTAAAAGAACATACGTGTATATTAAGAGTTGTGAGGATTAGAAGTTTAGCAAAGTTAAGCTAAGAGGTGTGTCATTTATGTAGTGTCGTGTCATTTTCCCTGTGACTTAACAGACAGGATTAATAATAGTTGCAGACTGGTTTTATATAAATACAAGACTAAAATGTATTTTTAGCCATGATTATTATTATTATTTAGCCATTATTATCAATAGCTTCTAATGCCAGTAAACTCTTGATAGCTTGAAAAGGGTTGAGGCTTTAAAAAACTAAGTCCATTTTGGGTAATTCTTCACCTAGATAATCAGGTTTTCATAATTATTGTGACTTTTTTTTTTCTTTTAAAAATTAGCAGCTGTTTCTTTTCCATTAAACATGGTGAACTGCCAAAGCTAATATTCGGAATGGTTCTGTAAAATACTTGACTTTTTAAGCTTATATAGTTCTGTTGAGCTGTTTCCACCAGCTTCAGTAACTACTACAAATACTATGGAAGATGGCTTTAGAAAGAACTAAATTCTGGAAATCACTTTCTAGACTTGTGAGGGTATGTGTAAAACTCACTTGAACTGTCTTGTGGAGATTAGGTGGTCTGTCAGTGAATATAGAAAAGTGTAATCCTGTAAATAATGTTTTTTGTATGCACATGTGTTGCTTCTTGGTGTAGAGCAATGAACATTTTCTGAACACACGGTCATGTGAAAAGTGATACAGTAGAATCTATTTCAGGTAGTAATTATAGAGAGAGCTGCTTTTATTAGTTTCAAAAAATATAGAAACATTTGCAACTTTGTTAGATGTGGCACTTTTTTTTGCTGTTCACTCTTATCTTTGAAGGAGCATCTCAGTGAAATTTGTTTATTCAGTTATGCTTAAGCTGTATGTTTACACCCAAGCCCTGCAAAACAGTGGTTTTACTAAATTGTGCATCTTCCACAACTGTGAAGGATTAGATGAGTACAGTATCCCTACCATTATGGTTTGAATGTTAATTCCTGTTCTTATGAGATAATGTAGAACTTTGTTACATTTTAACTAATTGGGGGGGAGGGAGAAAAAAAATTCCTTACATTGTTTTTCACATTTTAAAGTTGGAACAGAAAGTAAGCTATTTCTGATTTTACTACTGTGTTCACTGTAAGAGGCATATTTGAAAGCTAAGTACACACTAGATAAAGCTCTCTATCACATAAATTCTATCTAATACGTTTTGACAGGAATGTATCCTGTAGACCAAACAGAATATAATAATCTCAAAAGTGCTTTGGAAAGGCTGACATTGAATGACTCCAGTGTAACTGTTCATCGTGACAGTAGCCTTGCCTTAGGAGCTGGATGGAGGTGAGGCTTTTATACTGCTTTCATTTTTGGAATGGTTCATAAATTGAGGATGCAAGTTTAAGTTAGCTGAAGGTCAAATTAAAATGAATTCAAGATTAGGAGCTTTAATTCAAATTAATGATAGGTAAAGATCAAAAGCATTCTTATGTTCTGTACTCGCGCAGAGTATGCAATTTGTTGTGATTGATAGTTTTTGTTCTCAAAGACTCATACTGTTCAACTGTAGGATCATTTTGAGATTGTTTGCTGTGCCTGATACTGCCAGACTAGCAGTGTAAACATGCTGGGGAGGGGGGAACCAACACTGTGAAATTCCAGGGGATATAAAAATACTTTCACCAACAGGATATTTTTTTCGCAGGTTGGGTTTCCTTGGTCTTTTACATATGGAAGTTTTTAATCAACGTTTGGAGCAAGAGTATAACATGTCTGTTATTTTGACTGCACCTACAGTTCCATATAAAGCTATTCTTTCCTCAGCAAAGTTGATAAAGGTATGTTAAAGTTATTACAGCTTTATATAAATAGCAGCTTAAAAGCCTCCTATAATAAACATGTACACTTTTTCTTTTAATGTAGACTTTATTTTATGGCAAATGTTAGAAACACCAATATTTAACTTAAAACTTTTTTTAACTGATTTTTTTTTTTTTTTAAGAAGAATGTTAACTTTCCTTCCTCTTTCCACCTCAAGCACTCTCATTTTACGCCTTATACTTGCCCTTGATACAAATGGGAATAAAGGACACATTTCTTGCTGTATTCTTTTAAGTGCATACTGACTGGAACGAGTTTAAAGCAGGTGAAATAATCTTCCAGGTTTTATCAGTCAGAAAACATTAACATTTTTAGGAATAGCTTGTAATGCTACTGTAAGACTGGCAGGGGCTGGTGAAGACAAGTAAGTTTTTGATCACAGTGAAATAGCCATGTGCAAACTTCATTGAACTGGGTGCAAAAAAAATTACTGTGCGCTTGATTTTGGGAGAGAGAGGTGGACTTACGAACACCTGCTGAAAGGAGACTGTAAATAGGCTGGCTCATTATTATCCAACATGTACCTCTAAACATGACAGAAAATCTGTAAATTCGAAACAGGTTGTATAAGAAAGGTTGCTGTACTTGCAAAGCGTAAGGCATAGACCCTTTCTCTCCAGTTGTTTTGCTTTCTTTCTTAGGCAGTGTAGCAGCAATGAATGAAGTAGTAGACACCTTTGGTGCATAAGTGATTCTGGATTGCTGATGTGGGACGCTGTTTTCAAACAGTGCTGGAAGTTAGGTCATTGTTCAAGGACACTGCCTTGTCAGTGGAAGTGATATAATCACTTGCTTTGGTGCGTGGAGGAGGTTGTATGTACATAAGAAGCATGACCTTCCTTTTATCCTTACTTCAGAAGGATAACTCCAGCCCCTATCGGGATGTTGGACTACAAGAAATAGGTAATGAAAGCACTTGCACAGGAATCAAAAACTTAATTTCTAAGCCCACTTCAGCCTGTAAGGGAGCCTGAACCCGAAGTCCTATTTAGAGAAGAATGTCCGCATCACCAAACTGCAGAATACTTGGAGCAGGTCTTTTCTTGAAGCTGTGTCTTATACCTCACAGGATCAGGATGGAGTAAGAAGAAAGATCCTTGCTCTGCAGGCAAGAGAGAGGTCGAAAGATGGACAGAAAGGCTTTTTTATTTCTAACTCTAGGTTGTAGTCCTAGTTCTAAGCAATTCTTCTGTTTAAAATTCACTGGATAAAATGCTTAAAAACTCGTTTTCCTAGTGAAAGTAATTCCTATAATTCTTCTATATAATAATATTTAAAGATATGCTGATGAGGGACTTCTGTATGCGATGTTGAAATCTCTTAAAATTGTGCGTGGTATAAATTTGGGTTGCATAATTCGCATGTGTTTCCAAGCAATTGAAACATTTTTTAGCATTTTTTCAGTGCTGTTTTTGTCTCCTTCAGTGTTCAGTCTACTTATTTCAAGATTACAGTATCTGTTTTATTTGTTTGTTTTCAGGAGTATGGTAAAGCAGAGATTACTATTATTAACCCTGCTCAGTTTCCTGATAAACTTTCAGTATCTGAATATTTAGAGCCAACTGTTCTTGGTACTATTGTAACACCTCATGAATATATTGGAAAAATAATCGCTTTGTGTCAGGTTGGTATATAGTTTTAGTTTTGTCATTTGTATTTCTTAAGCTCGCCATATCATCATTAAAGTGAAGATACTAGATATTTGTACTTAAATAGTATCTTTGACAGTAATAATTAAAGTATTTTTTATTTCAAGAATATTTAAACGTTAAGTGTAAAATTTCTTCTGAACTACAAACTCCGTATAGTGAAAGTTAGTGATGAAGCTCAGTGACAGTAAAGTACTTAGTCAAGCATCCTGCACTAGACAAATTCATAGCTACTTCTGTTTTCCTGAAAGAATGGAATCTGCAGCAGGGGAATAAGATCTATTGGTTTTTAGAAGTATATTCATGGAAATACAGCTTCTGTCAATACTTTACTGAGGCTTCATATATGTTTTCAGTACTTCACTGGAGTACATTTATGATAGTGATGGCCAAACACATTTCTCCAAGTGTATTTGGAATAATTTTAACAAAATGTTTTAATTGTTATACATATTGAATTTATATAATTTCTTACAATATTTTAACTTTTCAAAATACATAATACACAAGAGTACAGTACTTGTATGTCCATACAGTGAAGTATAAGATCCATTAAAAAGAATTCCTAAAATAACTTTGAAGAACACCCTCCTGGCAGGAAAGAAGATGAGCCTGTGAGTCCTACTGTGTAGTACTCCAATGTATGTGAAAATCTAACTTCAGTGAGACTTTATTGACAAATAATTATACATTTAAAAGGCAGCAGTAAGCAGAAGCTGTTAAGGATTTCAGAAATTCAGATTTTAGAGAGGGTAGACTTGAATAATTTGTCCAGTTAAGTTACAACCACTTCACTTATGACAGTGCTGCAGTTTGTTCTGGGACTTTAGCAAACTACCAATAAGAAAGTTACTTTGGGGCTTGAAGTACAGGAGTTCTCTTGTGTAACTGGATAGCTGTTTATTTTAATTAGCTTTGTATTTATTTTTAGAAAACTTCTGTTAAGGGGAACTGAAACAATTTTTATTTGTCTAGGATCGTAGGGCAGTCCAGAAGGATATGTTGTACATTGATGAACGCAGGGTTATGCTAAAATACCTCTTTCCACTGAATGAAATTGTGGTGGATTTTTATGATGCTCTTAAGTCTCTGTCTTCTGGTTATGCAAGGTAACTACCTCCTTTGTACCTGCTTCACCTTGCCCCCACCCTGGACCCTGAAGAGAGGGGGGACGGGGACGGGGGACGGGACAAAAAAAGATCTGAGGAGAAGATATGGAAGGGCACAAGTGAAGAATATTCTTTTATGATGATGCTGCAAATCAAGTCTTACTTCACCTTTAATGAAGTAGACTCACTGTGAAAATTGATGGAAATACGTCTTGAAAAACACTAGAGTGCATCACTACCTAATATTAATTTTCTTTGGTGATACATGTATTTTTCAGGTGTGACATATGAAGCGGCACATATAAGTAAGATCTAGATGGTTCTTACTTGTCTGAAGTGACAATGGGCATTTTCTATCAAAGGAATCACTGAAAATTTACTTCTTATTGTATTGTCTCTTGGTGGAAAAGGGAAAATAACCAAATACTGATTCTATAGCTAGTAAAAAGAATCAATTAACTATATTTAAAATGACAATTTACTTACATGCTTTATTATTGGAATAAAGTAAATCATCTGTATTTTGAGACAAAATGTTCTGCTGTGGGTAGTTTCTATAAATTCAGAGGCTAGAACAATGCTGGGTTTCCTTTGATACAGGCATGATTGCAAACAATGTTGCCTTGTCTTATTTCTTGATTTTTATTTCCTAATTGACTCCCTCATGTTGCTTGTGTGTTTAATGCTCTCAATAATCATACTTCTGTTATATGGTTCTATTCACACAACTATGGTTTATCTAAGCCAATTAAGACAGAATTACTTTCAAATACTCTCAAAGGATTTTTTTCCCCCTTTGTTCTGGTATTTCTGACCAGGTTAGTGCTATTGGCATTCTCCACATTTTTACTTACATACAAGATATGTATCTATATCTATCAATATATATGTAAAAAATACATATATATTTGCATCTCCTCCATTTTAAGAACTTTTGCAAACTGACACACAGACAGCAAGGCCCATACCTACCAAAGGAGAAATAGGGTTTGGAAATGAAGAGGAAAACTTCATTGTCAGAGAGGATGATAATAGGGGTCATATAAAAAGTCTGTCAAATGAGAGGATGAAAAGAAAACAATCCAGTGTTAGTATTTGATTTGTGTGACATCAAGGATGTTTACTGTTTAAAAGCTGTGTTGAAGGGTTCTGTTGCCTGGAGCTTTAGGGAACTTCTAGCTGATAGAAAAGAAGTGTTTGAATAAACACTTTAAGAGATTGTAGCAAGAATGTAGATTGTCGATTGATTTAACTTTGATCAGTAGCTGGAAGACAGGATGATGACTTCTGCTGCCTTGGAGATGAGATTCATCTGCAGTAAATTTCTAGTCCAGTCTTGCATAAGGGAGACATACTGAGAGACTATTAAAAACTGTGCTCCTATTTTAATACAAAGTGTGAGTGTTTTATTAAGAAATGTGTCTAAAATTTAAAATTTATGGAACAAAGAATGCAGAATATAATTTTTTACAAAATCATCACTAACTTTTAAACTCCTTTCGTTTAGTTTTGATTATGAAGATGCAGGGTACCAGGCAGCAGACCTTATCAAAATGGATATTCTTCTAAATGGAAATCCAGTTGAAGAACTGTCAACGATCATACACAAGTAGGTTGACTGGATTCTCTGCTCCAAAGAAATAAGACTTCCTATTAATATACAGTGAAAACATATGTACGTATCACTAATATATGACAAATATGTATGAAAAGAGCATTGAGGATTTCACCACATCACTACTTTTTGAGATGATCTGAAAAAGAGAGGCACTTAAGTGCTAGATACACTTTTGTGGTAATGTAGGGCAGAGGGCAGAAGGAAATGCAAAATGCCTATCTTTTAAGGAGCTGGAAAAATTTAAATACAGACCAGTCTAGGAGATGCCACATGAATCGTTTATGGTACTTATTATTTAATGCTGAAAAACTGGAAAAAAATTTGATTTTATGCTCCCAATAATTCCTGTTCTATGGAAGTTTGTTGTTATCTTGTCTCCAGCCAGAGCACCAGGAGTAAGTAAATATTTACTGGATGTAATTAACTCATTTTTTTTGCTAAAATGATTCAGTTTCCCTAAGTTTCTCGGGAATTACTGTTTTGCTGGTGAGAATAATGTCTTCATGTTTCCAGCCTCTCCCCTTGCTTTCTTCCTACAAAGTCTTTATAAGGCTCCCTTCTGTAACTTCAGCATCCCTTTCTAGTAATCCTGAGGTCAACTTTTTCAGGGTTTGGTTTGGTTTCGTTTTGGGTTTTTTATTGTCCTTCTTAAAATACTAATTTGTAGTTGCTAAAAATTTGTATATTTTCATATTTTTTACATAACTGCAATCCTGAAATCCATGGAATTCCTTAACTTCAGAAGGTCAACATAGGAAAATAAAACCATTACTTTGTTCAGAAAGATCATGGGCTGGAGTGGAGCAACTCTCTCTTATATATGTGCTACTTAATGTGTTTTTCATAAATACACAGTGTTTAGCAGTCTACCTGCATCTCTTTGAAAAGATGCAAAATAGAGTGGCCAGCCTTGCAAAAGTTAGTTATTGCTTTAACATGTGTTTCTTGATCAGTTTAGCTTACACTCCTGAACTGTTTTGCTCAATAAAGCTGATGATAGCCTTTCTTTTAGCTTTAGATTACAAATTATTTTTTAACTTGTAGTCAGAATTCATTCTGCTCCTGCTTCAGTTATTCTCAGCGTCCTCTCACTGTAAATAGACTACATCTGTCTATGTAAAAAGAATTATGCTGAATTACATTTACAGAGAAAGACTTACCAAGATTACTGTAAGTTCAGTATTAAACTAGCTGTTGTTATTTGTCCTAATTATACAAATAAATATGTGTATCTTCTAAAACTGTAATGCTTAATGAACATTACTTAAGTACTTCATGCTTAAACTGTTTGCTTTATACAGGTAGCAAGGAGTCACATAGTTGAAAATAGTTGTACATGTTTTCATGTAGCAGCTGTATGTTGCTAAAAAATATACGCTAAATATGGATGTGTTTAGAGAGAAGAGACCCATTTGTTTCCAATGCCTTATGAAAGTATCTGTTTAGTAGCTTTTTCAGACCTTCTGTCATTTTCTCTTTCCAAAACCTTGAAGCATATGCAGATGCTGAATATAGTTGGATAATTTTTATTAGCAGATGACAGGAGTACATTAAAATGTTTTGGGTTTTTTCTTATTATATAAAACCAGATGTTTTAAAAATATTTCTGTAATATGTAGATCTTTTGACCTTTCGGGCCTACAACCAATGAAAATCCTCCTTAACCTTCTAGTTTAAAATTGCACTTGAAGCTGTGACAGTATTCAAAATGGCTTCAGTGTGATAGGTAAGCAGGGTGTTTATTATAAATATTTTAAATCTATTTGAAGACCTTCTGTTAATGCAATGTTACCACCCGTTTCATACAAACAGGTGATATAGAGAGACCACTCATTAGATGTAAAATTATGATTTGATCAGCTTATCTTTTGAGTTAAAAAGAGGAAAACCTCTACTAAAATCCATTTAAACAGTTTGGTCTATGGCTGTATTTTTGGGGTTGTATTAACTCTTTCTGAAAACAACTGGTGACTTTCTTTTTTAGTGATAAGGCATATGCTACTGGTAAATTCCTGTGTGAACGTTTAAAAGATGCTATACCGAGACAGTTGTTTGAAATAGCCATCCAGGCTGCTATTGGCAAGAAAATCATTGCAAGAGAAACGTAAGTGAAGCCCTTTTGTTCCCACTCTTGTATGTGTTACTGGACCTTTTGGGGGGTGGGGAGGGAAGAAACACCAAACATTTGAGCTGTTACTATGACTAAGGACTCTGTATAAATTTAATTGAAAAAAAGTATTTTTATTTTACATTGTTTATGGTCATCATTGCATTTAGTGGGTAGAGTATAACTTGCAACACCCATGTGTCCGCTTCCTCTTTGGCAGTGGAAAAAGTTTCTTACTGCTGAAAAAAATTAGCTAGTTGTGGAATAGTTTAATCTCTGGGAGAGTCAGCAAAAAAAAAGAACTGAAGTGTGCTGTTCCAAAGGAAGTATGTTGCAAGCTGAACACACAACTATTTCTTAGCAGCACTCACTTCTTTTAGAGCAAACTGTTTCCTTGATGTTGTGTTTCTTGTCACGTTTTTGCTGCTGCTGTTAAAATAGGATCTAAATTGTGGTAAAAGAATTAAAGGTAGGGATCTAAGCAGAGGTGCTGTAAGAATATGTGTGTACATATCTATATGCACACACATATGTAACACTGTGAATCACAGCAGAAATCCTAGATAAAAAAGAAAGATTGTAATTTTTATGTAATATTATACACCTTAAGGGGTATTTCTAGAATTGAGAAATGTGAATTAAGACTTCTGTTTAGAGCTTCATCTTCTGTATACAAAACATGAAAATGTCATGATTCCAATCCATCTTACAAAACTAGTGGAAAAACAATGCTTAGCATTTTGACAACTCGGTATTTAGCTTCACATATAGGAGAAGCTCTAATGTGTTAATGTATATATTGTACTCTATTTTACAGGCTGAAAGCTTACAGAAAAAATGTTGTGGCAAAATGTGTAGGTATTTTTTTTTCACTTTTTTAAATGAAACACAGCAAGGACATGTTCTGCTTGTGCTCCTGAATGTCAATGGAATATTAACAGATACTTTTAAGCTTTCATTTTAGAATTCAACGCATGTAACGTCTAGTTGCAGCTTGCAGTAAGAGTGGATCAGAAAGAGTAATGGCTTTTTCAAAATTACACACTTAAGAGTGAACTCGGCAGAGCGTGTCTGTGATCACTCCTGTCTCCTCACCGTTTTCTATTAGTTGTAGATATATAATAAATGTGTGTGTGTGTGTACACAAACATATGTGTAACTTCACGTTTCTTAAATTATGTTTTTCAGGTGATTTAAGAAACTGTAAAAGGTGCTTCTTTAGAGACTTGATTGTGATTAGACTTTTACTTGGGTTTTCAGTAATACATCATGATAAGGCCTTAAATATGCAATAGTTGCCTATCAACAAGACTCAACAAAGCTATAGAAAAGTGTGATGCCTCTTACTTGTCTTATATGTAGCTCTCTGAAGCAAACATGTTGGAAAAAAATTAAACAAGTGTCCCTTTCTCACAACTATTATAGAATTCTTCTGCTAGGCACATATGTGGGATGGTGTTTGTTCAGCATTGTACTAAGGGTTCAGTTAATTTATCTAGATGTAAGCACCTAGTGCTAGTCAAGATGCCACAGCGTATCTGAGCTGGCATCCTGCTGCTATTCCAAAGGGATTTAGATATCCTCCTATAGGTTGTGTCTAATGTTAGCCAGGCTTATGTGAATGTATACATTTAGGTAACTGAATTCAACCCTCAGTTGTCCAAATGAACATGCTTACTTGCTCCCTTGTTAATTAGTAGCCTTTTGGCATTACCATTTGGAGTATAAAATAATCTTTTGTCCTACTATAACTAGCCTTTCTAACTATTTTTAAGCCCTTGAGTTTAGTGTTGCTGAAATGTACTGTAGTTGCATTTAAGCTTACTAAAACATCTTTTCCTTTTCATAGTATGGTGGAGACATTACAAGAAGAATGAAGCTTTTAAAGAGGCAGGCAGAAGGGAAGAAGTTGATGAGAAAAATTGGCAATGTGGAAGTACCAAGAGATGCCTTTATACGTGTTTTAAAGAGACAAACTGACAAATAGAGATCAGTGACGTGCAGTTGATTATTCTCTCAACTTTTTGTAGACAGTAGCATAATGAGCTAATGTATAATTTATCACTGTGAGAGGGAACATATTTGAGTTTAAGTGGTGTAAATTAAATATATGTGGGAAATAAATTGAAAGGACTATGTACTTAAAATGTACAGATACTTGTAGATTATTATGAAATTAAAGTTATTTCGCTTGACTGAATCCAGAAGATTTCATTGTATTGTTTTTCATTGTATTTCATTGTTTTCATACTTTTAACACTTAAATTTTAACATAATTATGTTTTATTTTTGCATTGCAAGTCTTTGTATGAGAGGTATGTATAGACAAACAGTGCTGGTTTTTTTTCTAAAAAAAAAAACAACCCAAAGTTTGAACTATTGCCAAAAAAATTTCAAGCTACTTCCTGTTTTACTTTCTAAAATTGCTGTTGTCAGGAAATCATGATGATACTGGGACATCACACAGGAAAAACTAATCATGACTTTTTTTAATGTACCATACTATTTATTTTAAACTTGTTAAAGTGTGTCAGTTTACCATTAATACAGCCTAGCTATGCTAATCTCAAAAGAAATAGTAAGTTTTAATATATTAAAACACAAGATATAACTGCTCCACCAAAAAGACCAATTCAAGTATCTCTATCACTATTATTATTCCTCCCCTAAAAAAGCTATCAGGAATGCTATCTTTAAAGATAGCTTTTAAGAAAGTACAGGTATCTTTAAGAAAGCAGAGATAGAGCAATACATGCTTAAGAGCAAAGGAACTAAAGCAAGATTCCTGGCCCCCTCCCCTTAAAAGTTAGAAAAAAGTTTAACAACAGAAACATAGTGGAGAACAACTGAAGACTATGAAATGGCCTGTGTTTCACAGAAGTTCTAGTAGTTATGAAGGGAGAAGAGAAACTAATTCTGTGGTCTCCCATGTCTTGACAGAACACAAAAAAGGGCTTTAGTTGGTAAGGTTGCCAAGAGAGGCAGATGACTGAAAGGTGCTCTGTAATAAAGAATAAAAATGAGGAGTTGCAAGGAAGAAAAAGCTTTTAGAAGTAGAAGGATATAAGCACTATGGATTTCCACTCATGCTTGAACCTAAATTCTATTGTTTCCTCAACAGAACTCCCAGTTTTGCCAGAGGATGGATCATGATCATCAAGATAAATGTGCTTGAATTCCTTTAATAGTAACCTAAATTCAGGATTATTTTTAGTCTCACACTTTATGTAATACAAGTGTTTACTTTATAAAGTCTTTCTTAGCTGTAAAGACTAAGAACAGCAAGCCTAACAATGCATTTTGTGGGTCATATGCTACATGAAACAGCATTCTCCTGAAGCACAGTCTTTTAAACTTTTCCCCCCAACACTGCATTATGCTGCAAAAATGCAAGTAAAAAAGTTGAGTCTTAAACCTGAAGGCCTGTTTTAAATCTGTGCTTGTTCAATCTACTGTTAAGAACTGAACCACTAGGCCTGGCTTCCTACACTGCTCTAGACCAACTCTTCCCTCCTTTTGTAATTTCACAGAATCATAGAACAGTCCAGGGTTGAAGGGACCTTGAAAGACCATCTGGTCCAACCCTTTATGGGAAAAGTGAGCCTAGATGAGATTATCTAGCACACTGTCTAATCACATATTGGAAAAATCTCCAGCAGTGGGGACTCTACCACATCCCTGGGGAGGTAATGTGGTTTGTAATAAAGGCTACCTGCCTATTACCTAGGTGAAAAGTTAAATTATTGAAGTTATGCTTTATTGCACTTTCTCCCAGTGAGTATTTTATACAAGGGCATGCTTCCCCTGCTCCCCCCCCAAAAAAGTCAAACTCAACTTTTTCCTTAGGAATTTTGTGCCTTCTTCCACCTAACCTCTCCATAAAACCTTGAAGTATTTATTCATGTCAGAATTTATATCAGAAACAAAACAATTTTGAAATGATAGATTTATATTTAAGTTTTACTTATATTCAAAGTAGGAAATAACATTCCCTGTAACAGCTCAATGTTTATAATGATACAATGAGAGGTAACTATTGCAAAGTGATTAACAGTTGACTTTAATACATGATCATTTAAACTTGCAGACATTATATTCCTGTAAATTAACCTCTTTTCAGGCATTTAATGGTAACATCAATGGTACAATTAAACAGGTACCACCAGAAAGGAACATTTAGATTTTTCCTTACATATAAAGCTCAATTACCAAAAATATAAAAATCCTAAAGTAATTTGAAAAACATGAGAGGAAAAAGTGCTATGGCAGAAGTTTAATATTTTTCTGTGGAGTAAGTTATAACTTTCAAGAATTTGGTGCATTTTTAGGCACTGTTTTTGTATTTTTGCCTGAATTGTACAGCAGGACTTGAGATGCCCCAAAACTGTTTAAGATAAATTTAAGGCAACCAAGTGCGAAAGCTCAGTGTACATTAGATGTATGTAAACAGAACATTCCATAGTAGAAATTGTACAACTATTACGAGTCCATAGTATTGACAAAGGCCAAAACCATTCTGCCTAGAGACACAAATGCAAAATGTAGTTACACTAATCAAGCCCCAAATTACAAATTCCTGGAAATAAAATATCATATTCTCTAACACAAGGCAGATGCATTACATTGCTGTGCTAGAATAAGTGCTCTGCTTCCCCCCCACCCCCCTACATAACATGCAGTCTCCCACAGGTTTGTTCTGTTCCATTTAGTTATGTACCAGCCAACAACAGAGCTCCAAATGTTAAAGCAAAATGCACAACACAGCGAAGAAATGGAATGTGAATGTACAGATATTGGACCTTTTAAAAAATACAGTACCTAGGATTCCCCATTTTAAACAGTTTTCAGCATATTGCATAGCAGTGAACTCATCTGCTACCTAAAACTGTTGCTGTTGACCCACATGGAGTTCCTCTTCAATTCTTCTTTCAGTTTTCTTTCATACTGTACAGTGGGTCCACAAGCTTATTGTGCACATGCATTAAACCTTGAGGGGAAAGCAACAATGCCAGCTTTACATTAGTTATACTTTTTCAACATGTCCTTCTATCCACATTTTTATTTGGAGTTTGCTTCAAAGTATACATTTTAAATAGTTCACTGAAGAGAATACCACTAGCTATTTAAAGTAGTTTAAAATCAGAAGTTAAAGACATCATATATATTCCTGTATCACTTGCATACTAATGACATCTTCGGTATAAAGTGAGCAGGGATGAGACAGTTCTCTAATAACAAACCCATCAAAAAAGTAGATCTGGAATACTTCCAAATGAATTGAATATATGAGATCCACCCATCTCTCCTTTGTATTAAAAATCGTAACAGCAACATAAAATTCCCTCATAGCACAATTTGTCATAAAAATCACATGTACACATACTGATACTTTTACAGCTTGATTTGCAATGTTCTAGCATTGTGGTATTACTGTCTTTGTAATTAATAGTGTACTTGTAGTCCTATAGACAGGAAAAACCAAACTAGAAGTATCCAGACTGTTCATGCAGATTAAGAACTTCAGTAGTTCAACTGTCTTCTATTCTGGCTAGGCTTTTTTTTTTGTCATATACAAGTCATCCGTAGCTGTGATTAGGGGAGTATTTTTTTCCTATTCAAGTACTTTAATTTTGGAAAGTGCCAAAGAGAAGAGCAATAAAAAAAAAAGTGTTTCTTTACTTTGTTACAATTTAGTAAAAGTGTTACCTACATCTAGGTAGGTATGACATTTGGTAACTGGTATGTTTTTAACCTCATTTCACCTTAAGGACTAGTAACAGTAACTGATCAGTGTTCACAAACTGCAAAGTAGAAGTCCATTTTAGCACCAAACTAAAGATTAACTTCTAAAATTACAGATTTAAGTAATATGCAACATTAAAAGTAGAGAAATTGTCTTAAAAACCATGAAAGAAGTCTGACAGTAGCATACATTTTAGTGATTATCTATGGCAAAGAACATTCAAATACCTTTGCTACATGATGCATTGGTGGCAAACTGTGTCACTGCAGCAATATGAAACTTGAATAACTATACAATCTGAGGTCATTACTGTAGGTGACCACAACAAAAGGCATTTTACGCAGCATCTATTTCTAAGCAGCATGTGATTGTGATTTAATATAAATGCAGATGTTACTATTTC
Organism: Haliaeetus albicilla; assembly: GCF_947461875.1. Classification (NCBI taxonomy): domain Eukaryota; kingdom Metazoa; phylum Chordata; class Aves; order Accipitriformes; family Accipitridae; genus Haliaeetus; species Haliaeetus albicilla. The sequence continues at coordinate 57,371,419 of NC_091483.1, read as the reverse complement.
CTTCTCCACTTAGTGACACATTCAGCCATACTAAACAGCCAACACACCTATAATTGACTCAAGAACCTAGCTCATTTTGTCTCTAGAGGTTAACGACTTGGCTTCAGATGTTTGTACAAAAGCACCAAACCTTAGAAGGCAACATGACAAAAAGGAAATGGTTTTAGATTTCATGAAGGATAACTATTGTGTTGATGTACATGGGAAAGATCAAGTCTAATATTTTTTCAGGAGTTTAACAGTGAGAAAATATTAAGTATACATTTGCTACAAAAGCCATTTGTACTGAAAGAGTAACAGCTGCACACACTACTCAAACTAGAACCATGTTTTGAACTTTAAAGCATTTCACTTCCTAACAGTGTTTTTCTCTTCTAAAAAAGGGAAATGAAGAGGAGATAATTACCCACTTCCTAGACACATGAAAAATGCTTACAAAGTACTGCCTCTGGCATATATAATGAAGGATATTTAAATCTTTTTTAAAGGTATGCACCGGAGTCCTTACTTGATAGATGCCAAAATAATTATTTCAAAGGAAACTCTCACTGTATATTCAAGTATGCTTTGAATAAACAGACTTCCGCATACAGTTTTAAGAAGAGCATGCACAAGTATGGAAAAAACTATCCCAAATTGACTTATCTGCAGGTTAGTTAGTAAATTCAAAATTCATCTTCTGCTTCATTCTGCAAGAAAGTTACCTTTCCCTTTTCCAATAAGAAGTACACTTGATAATTTCAGCCTCTAATAAGTTTTCAGGAAGTTAGAAAAAAGTGAAGGGGAATAAGAGTTATTCTAGTTACCAGCCAGTGTGGTACTTGATCATCAGAAAAAATTTGAAGTTTCATATAGTACCTTGAGATTTTTTTAAATGGTGAAAAATCACAGTAAATAGCTACCATAATTAGCAGTATTAAGAACTACCTAGCTTCCTAAGAAGTCTGACCTGAAGATCAAGATTCAGAAATAATTCCAAATTTGACCCACATTGATTTCTCCTCTATCTTCAAGGGGGGAAATCTCACTGATTTGAGAATTGGTAAAATTAAGCAAGTTTAAAATAAGCAATCTCTTTAAGAACTCTATTGCTCTGTATTACAGGGTAATTAAATACAGTGTGACACAATAGCACACACTCATATACTGTAGCCCTTGATATTTTTAAAACAATGTTCAGTCTCATTCATACCTAGTAATTCTACATTAGGTTTGTATCTTTCTCAAGCAAGCTTTTGTTTATATGAAATACAGGATAATGTTTAAAATTTACCCAAGCAGTTAAAGAAGTTTACCTTTGAAAACAACAAGTACTATCTAGCAGTGTGATACAGGTAAAGACTAACACACCCCACCCCCTCAATACATAGCAGAGAACAGCATACTGAAAAAATCTAAAATAACCAGTTGGCCACAAGTGATATCAGGATAAAAAGTCACATTAATGTCAGAATTGCAATCCAATACATACATGGACACCAGTGATATAATGCTCGCAAAAATAATTTCATAAATCGCAATCTTGATCTCAGATGCCTCAACTACTACAGGTATCCATGCTAGTGAGAAAGATGACTGATTTACACAATTGCACTTGCTGTGCTAATATAGTTAGGAGAAAAAGACTTTTCTCAGCTTCTACAGTCTCAGTGAAACAGAATTCATATCTAGGAAGTCTTGAATGACTATCAAAAATCTCAACTTTAAGTTTGGCTCAATATACCTACTACAAATATGAAAAGCACAGTAAAATGCTGAAATGTATTCTATGTCAGTATAGATTGTTATGCTAATTGCACTGGATGAAAAATGTCCTCAGGTAGCTTCAAAGTCTGTATCACACATTTCAAGTTTACTAGACAGCACATTACTGCACATAGCAAAAGCAGCATGAAAATACATCAGGATAAGTGTATCAAGTTTTCTTTAAGTGAACCTTTCCAGTATATTTAAGACCAGTATTCTGGAACACCAGACTGCTGCTGTTTTACATACAGTTGAAGATTACTAAACTACCTTTTCAAATTGGAAGCAAAGGAAATATTTTTCCAAAGTAGATTTGTCAGGAATGTAAGGAACACACATTCTGCCTCCTAGCACTTTTCCATTCACAAGAAATAAGTTAACGTTTAGTATTTTGAATATATAATATTATACATTAGCTACTGTAAAGTGTTAGAAGGCCCAGACTTAAATCAATATAATTTAAATTTTTTGTTGTGTTTTTTTTTAAATACATGTAACCTCTGATTCAGTGCTCACCTTTAAAGTACTTCACAGTTTTAACTCTTAGTTCTAAAGTAGCATCTTCATCACACACAAAGATAGTACGAGGGTGTTGCTGGAAAGCAGAAACTGTCCACATATGATTGACTCCTTCTTCAATTGCTTTGTACAATGCAAAAGCCTTATGTGCACCTGTTATAAGAATCATCACCTGCAAAACAAAGGTCTCTTTACTTTCAATGCCAGTATCAATACCAACTAGTCTTGAAAAGAGACACATGCAACTAGAACTAAATGAGTTCTTACTTCTCTAGCATCCATCACTGTACCCACACCAACTGTTAGCGCCATAGTTGGTACTTTAGATAAGTCTCCATCAAAGTATTTGGCATTTGCCAAAATGGTGTCCATTGCTAAAGTCTTTAATCTTGTTCTTGAAGACAAACTTGATCCGGGTTCATTGAATGCAATGTGGCCATCTGGACCAATGCCTTTTCAAAGTTAAAAAAAGTAAATCATTCCAGACCTGCGAGTCAACAAATATCCTCAAACATTGTAAATTAATAAAAAAGTTTCAGGACTCATTCCTTCCTTTTGGCTCCCCATTTTCAATAAAAAAAGCATTCAAAACTTACTTGAAATTAAGTTATTAGAAACTTGGACACCAACCATTCTGTTTTGGCATTCATACTGATTCTTTGTTAGTCACAGAACTTTCTTACACCATAACTGAAAAAAATGGGTTTAGCTAAGTTAAGAAAACAGTGATTAGAGAGTCAGTGTATTTGTTTGAATCATAACTAAGCACAGAGCATGTCCTCATACCTCCAACAAACAGATCAATCCCCCCCGCTTCTTCAATTTTCTTTTCAAATGCATCACATTCCGCCTGTAAGTCTGGAGCATTCCCATCAAGGATATGAGCATTATTTGGATCTATGTCAATATGTTTAAAGAAGTTATTCCACATGTAGGAATGATAGCTCTCTGGATGATTTCTGGGGAGCCCTGAAATAATTTAGAGTGAAATTAAAGTATTTCAAGATTTAACCAAACAGCCTTAATTCTAGTCTATGTGTAACCAACATAGGGCATGCAAGGCAAACCTAAGTCAGTCAGATAAAGCAATATTTGAAATTATATTTATGAGAAAGATTTCCTGTTGGCATGCACAAAGTAATTTGTTTACATTCCTTTCACATACATCACAAAGAGTGTAAAGTCTTCAAAGGTAATCTAGTCACAGTATTATATGACAACACACTTTTTACAGAAGTATTGTGAAGCACTGAATTTAGCACAGGATCCACCTGTTTATTATTTGCATTTTTGTGGACAAAGTAATAGAGAAAAATGCTTAAGATGACCTCATGGTCAGAAGTCTAACGTAGGAGTACAAACACACTAGACTGACCCTGTGCTTTGGCAAAGTATTTAACAGTTTTAATAATGGAAAAAAATCATCAATATAGCGTGTTCTCAAAAAATTAGCACATCTTACCTACATATTCATCCATGTTGAAAGTCTTTACATATTTGAAAGAGAGATCTCCATTCTTGTGATATTCTATCAGCTTTTTGTAGCATCCCAAAGGTGTACTCCCTGTTAAATAAAGTTTTTCTACTGTTCTATGTATCCGTACAACATTTTCAGTGTATTCAAATGTCTTCATAGTCAAATTTTTGATTTTCAACATAAAAGAAACGTTATTTCTCATTTTGTATTTCTCAGCTTCTCAAACTTTATCACAACTTTTTACACAAATTAAATCCATATTTAAAAAGAAAAATGTTGGGAGTATTACCAAAAATATATTTGTGTTCTTTTAAATACTCTGTCTGTTAGCAATGATACAAACTAGTTCCAGGTTTAGTCATTTACATAAGCTTTGAATAAAACTTGCCTGTTGGTAGACCAAGCGTGAAATATCTTCCTTGACTTGGCTTGAATTGGATAATACGATTACAGATGTATTTTGCTGCCCATTCACTAGCCTGATCATAATCTTCAAGAATTACTAGCCTCATTATGGCAGTGAGGAACTTGTATGATATAATAAAGTTAAACCTGGTGAAAATGTCAAAGTGTTAAAAATAAGCACCATATGAATAGTTGTAAAACTCTTAGATTACCAGAAGAGATAGAAAATGAACTTTTATACTCGTAGTGCTAAATAAAGAATATTTTAATTGCATAAGCATATTGCACTCTTGCAGTCCTAGTTCAAGCTGGACTGTTGGACAATCAAAAGAAAAGCTAGAGATTCCAAGTGATAGGTTACAGTCAAAATATTTTTTAAAATTCACAGACTAATTTGAAGTAACTTGTAGGAAAAAGCTAAAACAAAACAAGAACAAGCCATTTTGAACTTCAACCTTTTAATTAGTTGTTACTGTTAGAAAAGAGGAAATACTCTGACTGAAATAAAAGCAAACAACTAAGTAAACAAACGTTAACTCCTGTTTCTTATGACCAGCTGAATGCCTAAAATTTCAAAAACAGGGTCCAGAATAACCCCATGCTTCTATATTCAAAATACATAATTGGAACTAAACAATTAAAACTCTTTTCACTCCCATTCTAGCTCCACAACAACACTTCCATAAGTTTATTATCTGCAAAAAAAAAAAAAGTTAAAGCATTAGAGATATTTGAAATCCTTACAATTCACAGGAAAAAATACCTATGAGGTCACATTTTTTTCTTTTCAACCTAACTTTAAACATAAGTCAGCCAGTCATTCTTTATAGGCTCTGATTCTGAGTACAGCTATATCAACTATTACGATGAATATCTAGAAAACCAGCTTGGCTGTTAAAAGTATGTGAGCATCTCTCGCATTTAAGTAAAACTCATTTTTCCATGAGTTTCTACTTAACAGAGTCAGGTAATTATCAGAAAAACTGAGGCTCTTTGGCCAGTTCGCGATGTACTAGTCTACTGTTCCCCGGTCTGAGCGTGCCTGCCATTAGCCAGAAAACAGCAGAGCTGTCGGAAGCTTAAGGCCAACTAAGTGCCCAACAACCAGTAGCACACACTACTCTTAGCTGACGCAAAATAAGAGGCCAGTTTTAGAATAAATATGAATTAAACCACAGTAGTGCTTAACAGGGTAACTTCTGTTCGTCCCACTAAACAAGGAAGGAAGCGAACACCACCTTGTGTTGCGCTGCCTGTGCTGCTTCCTCTCCGGGGACAGTAAAACCACGACAAGTCAAACTCACCTTTGCAGAGGAAACGCTATTCCACAGGTACCGAAAAAAGTTAACACTCACATTTCCTTAAGGAGGACAGAAAAACAGGCCGCCAGAAAGAGATCCCGTGGCCGTAGGGCGGCCTGATAAAGCTTTAACGATTTTACCCTGAGAACACGGTGATGCTCTCCAAGAGGAGCGACCCGCGAACGGCACCAGAACCATCGCGGGTTGTCGGCTGATACTTTTTCGGCGGAACTGGTGAATCTACACTGTTAGGGGAAGAGACCTACTGCCGGACCGCCCCCCCCCCCCCCCCCGCGCCGGCCCCGGGCCCCGCGGCCTCCCCCTCTCCCACCGCCCGGGGGCCTGTCGGGCACCGCTGCACCGCCCCCCCCCCCCCCCGGCCGGCAGCAGGGCCCAGCCTCACCCCGCCAATGAGCGCGACCCTGCCCGGCCCCGCTCACCCCCAGGAGAGCCCACCGCAGCCGCACAAGCGGCACCAGGATGGATGGAGGAAGGGAGGACGACGGGGACCGCCACCCGGCCCTCCGCCTCCAAAGGAGCCCGGCACGCAACCCGGAAACACCTGGCGAGGACCGGAAATAGCTTCGCGAGTGGGCGGTGCCGCGCAGGCGCGGGGGCAGCGGCCTCTTCAAGGCGGGCTTTGGGCGCCCGTAGGGCCGCGTCGTGTCTTGGGAGGGCGTCGGGGGCTTCTCGTGTGTGTCCTGGCGCCTGTTGCGGGGGTAGGGTATGGGTGAAGGAGGCGCCTGCCCTCAGAGAGGGGCCTAGGAAGCTGCTGGTGGCATGGGGTGGGTAGAGACTGCCGCAAAAGCACTAACTGTCTGCTTCATAGACTGGACTAGAGTAGGGCCTTTGCATGAGCCCTCTTCTTGGAGCCCCTGTTTTGCTGGAAGCAGGCAGCACACTATGATCTTAATGAGAAAAGCTCCCCTTTAACTTAGGTATTTGCTTGAAGTAGCTGCAAAAGAGGCTGTTCATAGTTACTGTGAAAATAATAGGTAAAGCATGGACTTCTTTCTCTTGCTTTAAAAACAGTCAAGTAACTTTATAAGTGTAGTAAGCTATAATCTAAACAGCTATGGTGTGATATATCTTGCTGGTTGGGAAAGGGTCAATAGTCTTAAAGGGTGCTTCTTCAGAATTGAGTAGGGAAACAGGAGAGCAAATATAAAAGAGCAAGCTACATAATGCTGAATGCATGCATATGCACGTGCTGTAGGCTTCACTGAGGCCTTACCATATTAGAAGACTAGGATGAATCTGTTTATTGGGCAAGAGTATAACTGACTGAGGAAAAACATGTCTGAAGGCTAAAGGGGGAGGGGGTGTAAAAAAATCCACAGTCATGCTCACCTGAACATAGTAATACGTTTTCTGGTAGCTTGACTAGAACTACTGCAAGGTAGCTTAGAAAGATTGAGTAATGCTTTGCCAAGGGCATGAAAGGTGCGTTTGCAACCTTGTGAGGAAAAATGTATCTTACTGGAGTCTCTGGGGCTTAGCAGGCAACTAATAAAAATATCTTTTGTTTCAAAATCTGCCCTTTATTTGAATTTAACTTTGAAATATCAGCAACTTGATATAGCTTGTGCCCATTCTTCCTATAAAATCTTTATCTCAGAAACATTACCAGGTTGTAAAGAATATTGTTTCCTCTTGCACTATTTTTTTGAGTTATGCTCTGAACCTCTGCTGCTCTCGCTGTTTCAGAGTATGCTGCAGTAGAGGTGGTGGTTTTCAGATCCTATGTAACAACCTAAGTTTTGCTTCTAGATTTCAGTTCTGGTTTTTCCTACCTATATGGGCCATGTGTAACATTTCAGTGGTAAACTACTTCTGCATATAGCCGACTAGTTAACACATTTCTTTGGTATTACTACACACCTAGGTACCTATGGGCCTGAAATCATATCCCCAGAACTGTAGGGGAGATCCTTCCCTTCCCCTGGTGAGCCCTGTGCTCTGAAATGTACGCTCAATGTGAGATACTACTTAATTATTTTCTCATTGTCAAGTATCCAGCTCTGCTTCTCTCTTCATCAGCTCCCTGCTATCCTGCTAGGATTGTCTATTCACTTTCTTTGCATCCTTAGTGTTGCTAGCTCATAGCTGAAGGTAGCAACAATGGGCTTCTCTACTCCCTTAAAATCTTTACCAGCTACCCTGATCTCAAGATGGCAAATTGTTTCTGAGGATTTTTACTCTAGTGTACACTTGCTACCTGCTACCTTGACAAGGTAAGAGTGGAGCATGCCCAAATGGATGGTACAGCAAGAGCAGCTGCTTTCAATATCCCCTTTTCCCTTGGCAAAACAGAGTCATTTAACTTTCAGGCTTCCCATCTCTGATCCCATTCCTAGCTCTACCCTGTAGATATGACCCTACCATATATTCCTTATCCTACCATAGTCCATTGGCTTTGTTCATCACTCTGCATGTGAAGTTGTTACAGGAAACTGAGATCTTTCACACCACTTTTGTTTGTTGCCACAACTTGAAAATTCACTTTGTTCATCACTAATGAAAAACTCTTAAAATTCAGATAATAGGCTCTGCCATGTTGCATATTCTCCAGGAGGTCAGAGAATACGTGATGTACTGTTCTATGCTCAGTGGATCTTCTTGCAGTTTTTCCTGCTCTCTCTAAATTCTGAACAACCTTCTGTGTCTGTTGCCTTTTAGCAGACTTGGCAATATTATCAAGTGCTTCTATTAGACGTAGTCTCAGACAAATTCCATGTCTTTTGTGAGCATATTCAATTCTGCCTCTCCTTGCTAGCGTGCTAATGCCTAGGGTATGATTTTTCCCCTAGTCATTCTTCAGATTTTCCTTTCTAATTAGTAGCAGATGCAAAATGCTCTATATGCACTGAATGTTGTTGCTAGCAATTAGGCAAAGTCTTAATTCCTTATTAAGTCTCATTGAGTAGCATGACTAGAGATTTCTTAAAACCTCACAGTCATGGTATTTAAAATCCCAGAGTCTTTCTGTTGCTTCTGGAAACAGTCTTTCTGTGATAATTTTTGTCCTTTTTTTCTTAGTGGCCCCTTCTGTTAAGTATTAATTCATTTACTCTAGTCATGGTGATCTTATTTTTATATATCTGCTGTGTTTAGGTGGCTTTTGTGCTGCTTTTTTTAAACCTGTGTTTAAGTGTCTAGGAATTTAAACTGGATTACTTCCATAGTAACCAAGCTGCATTGAGTTTTATGTAAGGAGGGCCACCTGAACTTAGGCTGAATCCCGTCTTTTAACAAAGCAGCTATTCCTTCAGATTCCCTCCTTTTTAATTTGAAGAACAAAGGATCCTGCCCAAAGTTGGGACCTATGAAGGAAAATTACTCAAATGGACATTGACATGCAGGACAGACTCTGAGAAGAAGCCAAAAAGGTTGCAATGAAGGTATTTGCTAAGGCATTAAATGTAGAGGTTAAGAACCAAGTAACTGATGAAAAGACTTTAAAAAAATACTACCTCTTATCACCTTGCCAAATTAAACTCTGCTGTGTAACAAGTGTGCAAATCAAGAATAAGGATACAAAATAACATAGCAACTGAAACCTTTTAGAGGGTGATAACTGTGTGCGGAGAAGGAGGAAAACTGCTGTGGAGAGAAGGGGGGTTTTGTGTTTTTTTTTTTACATTTTCAGAGCTCTAAAAGAATGTGAAGACAGTGGTAGTTACCCCTGGTAATCCATGTAATGCCACAAGGTCAATAGCCTTCTGTTTTCCTGTGACTAAAGCATGCTGAATTTCTGGTAACTTCATTTGTCTTCTGGACATAAGCCTGAGGGGACTAAATCCACTTGGCAGCTTTGCTTACTGCTCACAAAGACTGAAGATAGTTTCACATGCTCATGCATCCCTGTGCTTGTCAACAGCTTTCTTCAAAGCTGCCTTGGTTAGATTTCACCACCTTTCTATGAGCCAGGGAGTACATGGCATGTGATATTTTTTGGATATTTTTTCTGCAGCAATCCCATTGGAACGATTTTCCAGTAAAATAGGAAACATCAGATTCTGTGATGCCAGGAATATGCCAACAGAGACACAAATGAAGCATCTAGCTAGTATTTAGCACCATCTTAATTTTCATAGGCAAGGCTTTGAGTCAGCTTGTGAAACTATACACAGTAACAGAGAAGCACCCTATGTTTTGTTTTCCATTTCTGTTCTTATTTGCCGCGTGTTGGTGCTTCCTACATGGATTCTGATAGAACCTGTACCAAAACAGTTACCCAGTACCAGCTGGTTCTGAACATGAGAGTCACTACAGGGTAAGCAATAAAGGTGATGAGGGGAGAGGCGTGTGATTTAAATATTGTACCCTCACCCTATTACCTCATTGCTGGTAAAGTATTCAGTTTTTCAGAGTAAGGATTCAGTGCTGGAGTTTGGTACTCAGTACTACTTCATTTTGCCACATAGAGAGAGCTGATGCTGATCATTTTCCCATGTGTGTCTGGAGTGCCAGGATATTTCTCCACAAGCATCTCTGCTTGAACCAGCAGGCAGAGCTGCATGCTACATTCCCTCCAGATCAGATCTTTCCCTTGTTACTGATCTGAGTGTCAGCTGCCTCATAGGTATGAGTGCATAAATCAATGGTTAGATGTGCCCCTGTAGTGGGGAACATTCTTGATGTATGCGAGGATAATGTCGAGAGAAATTTCTGACAGTGCTCTCAGCTGCTGTTTAAGCCTGTTCCTTTCACAGTGCACAGTTTAGATGTTCACCATTTCTGTCCTTTCTTATCTGTCTTCCCTCTCCTAATCTGCTCGTCCCCTGGGCTGATTCTCTACAGGGAATCCTGCTTGGTCTGGTGCTTCATGGAAGTTTTGCAAGTGAAGAAGAGTGATTTTTTTTTTTTTTTTTTTTTTTTTTTTGAGGTCTTTGCACGGGGTTATGTGAGAGCTGTTAAGGAGCAAGAGTGCATGACAAGCAATTTGGGTATGGGTATTTGCTCAGCGTGCTGACTTGTCTGCCCAGTTAGGCAGCCTGATTAAAGCGTGGGTGGGCTGATTCACACCATCTGCAGGACAATCGCCAAAATGCGATCTGCTGAGTGATGGGGGGAATAAGACATCTGTCCTGGGTGGTTGAATTCTAGCTAATCTTAAGCACCTCCTTCAGAAAAATTTGAATAGCCTGAATGTGGAGGTTTATATGGAGTGAATATGGAGTGAATATATGAATATGGAGTCAAATGAATTGCAGCCCAGGTGGCAGCATCTCAAAATTTAGCTAGCATCGGTCATTTCAGATTCTTATGCGAATAGGCTTTCCATTTTAACTGCACACATGATGGGAAAATCAATATTCTGATTATCTTGTCTCAGGAAGTCACAACACAGGCACACAGTATATCTGTAGTCCTGCATCACAGTATACTGTCAGGCAAATAGGCAGCTGCCTGCACTTCTCTGCCTCCTCTACCATCATGTTTTGAGAGGATAGGGAGGCCACAGTAAAGTATGGAGGAGCAGGAGGGACTAACCCTGATCTTGACTGCTGCATCCAGAATGGCATATTGCCACGTGCTGCACAAAGCCAGTGAGAAAGCAGCAGACGTAGTAGGTGTTTCTGTAGAGATATTAATGAGGTTGGGCACAAAAATATGCAGGATTTGTTTAATACTTCACCCTGTTCCAGCCACGCGCATGGGAAATACATTCCCTGCTTTTGCAGCCAGCAAACTTTTTACTAGCTTACCCACAGGCCATCCCATGCCAGTCAGCTCAGTGCTTGGGCATGTTTCTGGGTATATGTAATTTATGAGTATCGGGAAACTCTGTGAGTCCCTAGTGCTCATGAAAATGTTCTCCTTTGACAGGGTTTGTGCAAAACTAACCCAGGATTTAAAGTTTCATGCTAGGCTTTTGAATACGATGGGAGATAACCAGAAAAATCACGCTCAGTGTTTTTTATTAGTACTTGTAAGGAGAATAACGTTGGAACCTATTTAATATTGCCCCTTTTTATGAAATCGACGTCGTCTTTTTTTAAGAAAAGCTTGGAAAGACCGGAGTTGTAAAACAGCTCCAAGAAATGTAGTTTGGACTTATTATCTCTCTCTGTATTGAGTACACCTTTCGAATACCATCCTCTGCATTTTCGTTTTAAGATTTTTTTTTTTTTTTCCTCTTAAAATGTCATTATTTCAGCAGGCTGACTTTGCGTGGAACCAGCCGCCCTGTTCAGCTGCGGTGGGGCTGGGGGCGCGGGGCGCTGCCGCGGGGCGCCCGGCAGGTGGCAGCAGAGGGCCGCCGCCGCGCGCCCTGCCTCAGGGCCGGGCCGGGCCGAACCGGTCCGGTCCGGTTTGTGCGGTGTTCCCTCTTCAGCTTGCTGCCTTCCCTTACGGGGCGTCTTTCTGCTTCTGGTGTGGCTTTGTGGTGGTCCTAACCTCTGAATTCAGCGTTGCAAATCAGCAGTTTGTGACATACTCCACGTAAAATACCTTGTCCTCTTTACAGGCTTACTGCCTTGGTTCTTTGCTTTGGGTTGGCGTGAAACGGTAATAATCAGCTTTGGTCATTATTTCCTGAAAGGGAAGATAATGGTTCTTGCTCAGCCTGGGGATGTTACAAATGAACTGGGAAAACAGAGAAGGCTTACACAAATTCTTCTCCCGGGAGAATTCTTTTTTAATCCCCACAAACGGGAGCGGCCGCCCGTCCCCAGAGGGTCTGCTGACCGTACCGTCTGTGGTTGTGTACGCACCTGCTTCATGCAGATCCAGAGACAGAACAGTGGGCCTCCAGGTGAGCCCCGATTACAAAGCCTTCTTCTCCCTTAATGCATAGCTGACTTTTTTTTTTTCTTTTGCCCGTGATTTTTGTTCTCATATGAGGACCCAGGGGTCACCTATAGGACTGCAGGTGTGTGGCTGGGGTCGTTCCCACCCATCCTACCACCATCCTGGGACCAGACAAGACTTCCCTCGGACTGTGGCACTGGAAAGTACTGATTGATCATTCTCATCAACTTGATAGTGTAATTTTGCACTTTGAGAGATAAAAAATGTTACAAAGTTAAATATTCCCTTTGGAAATTTATTTGTATGTCCTAAAGCTACCTTAGTCTCTTTGGTTTGAGTGATGAAACATGGGATGAGAGAGCATATTTGGACATGACAAAGCCCCCACAAAGTATCTTTTATTGTACCAAACAGAAATAGCCCATTATTTTATTTGACTCATTTGATGTCTATTGCCACCTCTCAAGCTAAGGGGGTGGTGATCAGTAGGCAGAGGATTTGAAAGACCTCAGGCCAGAACTGTCCCTGACTCTCTAACACTGTATCCTTTCTTTAATGAAGTCCTTGTAGAGCCAGGCTTTCCAAATACATATTCTTTTTTTAAGATCTAAAAATATATATAATGCAACCCATTTACTTCAAAACCTATAAAATCTATTCATATTCTACAGGTGGGATAATACTGGCACAAAAGACAGAATATGAAAAAAAGTGCATGTCTAAATTCACCTCAAGGCTAGTGCAGTTTGGGAAGGGAAATAAATTTGTGGTTCACATTACCTTTGACTTTAAATGTTGGTTTTGGCAGCCACTCGTGGAGGCTTGAAACTATGCCAGGATCTTGCTTAGGTAGGCAGAGCAGGCAGAAAGGATCTGCCACTCCAGCATCTCCTGCATCTTCTAGGAGCATAGGGAGGCAAATCACATAGTCACAAAGTAGGAAAGGCAAGAAAGCATGGGCAAATGCTTAGGATGTCTACTGTTTGCTGAGCTCTCGACACCTGGAGTTGTACCTGCAGACAGTTTGACAAAAGGAGTAACCTCTCTCCCTGTGGGCATGGATGTAAGGGTGGTGTAGGAATGGCCAAAAGACTCACCCGAGCAGGGGGTTATGGTATGTTACTGGTCTTTGGTTAAGAATTTGCACACAAGACTTTATATGAGTGTGACTCTCCGTGATCAGTGTGCTATCCTTAAAGATCACACCTATTCTTATTCCACCTTCCTCTCACAGTCTTCTGCTGCTGAGGTTTTACCATGCTTGACATCTTCCTCTGGCAGGAAGGATAGGGCCTTTCCTAGTCTTGCTTTGAACTATGTAGACAACTGCTAAAGACAGTTTTCAGCGAGTAATTTGTCTAGCTCCATATAAAACTAGTCCCAGGCTTCTGGAGCTGTCACACTGCTTGTTGGTATCAGGTTATTTTCATTCTGTTAGGCAATGTTTATGACAGTGCCCAATTTCAGTTAATTTGTGTGTTATCAGTGATGTGACTGTTTTGCTTGTTAGTGGAAAACTTGTGCTTTGTGCTGAACTCCATTCAGAAGTTTCAGGCTGGTTGCTGCCTGTGTTTAGTGGGACAACAGCTAGTACGTGGGGAGCTTCAGGCTGCTCTAGCACTCCCCCAGGACATTTAGATAATGCAGAAAACAGGCTGCATATTACCTCCTGTAGCTTTCTCTGAGGGGCAAGGGATACTTTGAGAGAGTATAGGACATACTCTGGGAGTTGGGATGACCTGCAGGTTTGTGAAGTGTTTGAAGAAGTTGTGATCCTGGGCTTGACTTGTGCTGCATACAAAACTGTGGTAAAACTCACCCTGCTGTGTTGATCCTGGTCTTATCTTAGGGTTTTTACCTTGGAAGGACAGGAGACTGTGCTTGTGGCAAAAAGATTGTGAATAGAAGACAAGGTGGGGCAGGCTCAGGCCAGATCTTAACATGGAGGTAGTCCTGCCCATACTGATTTGGATTAGCCTATTCAGCATTTTCAAAATGTTTTCTTCTCTTCACCTATGCAGAAGGTGTGAATTAAAAAGGGTGTACATTTGTGAGTGATGACAGCACAAAACTGGCACAAACATTTCTTGCCATTTGCTTTAATATTCAATAGATTAAAAAAAATTTGCCAGTACAATTAATCTCTAAATTTTATTAGCCTTATTCCAAGAATGACTGTCCTCCTCTAACAGAAATGAGCCTGTGTTTCTATTTGCTTGTCACATCTCCACCTCCCTAATTTTCATACCTCTGCTAAGGTTATAAAACCTTACTAGGAAATAAAAAAGCATTTTAATACTGTGATATGTATGTGATTCCACTAGGCAAATGAAAGTAGGGAGTGCTCTGAATGTGAATGATGGTTGAAAATCGTGATTTTTAGCTGTTGGTCTGATTTGTGGCCAGAGCTGTTGGAACTTACCTTACATGTGGCACTTTGGGCTGCTTGCGCTCTGAAATTCAGTTTCATGCCTGTGTTGCTACAACTGACATCTGTTTCTGTAACCTGCAGCCAATGTTCCCCATGAGTTTCTGTAATTGCTGTTGGCAACTGACACAGCCAGATTATGTCTAGGAGTAGATGCTCCTGCTGATTTCAATTTAGGCAAGGCATGAATCCACAAACAAGAATCTACAAATGGTTGGAAGGAGCCTGCTCTTAACTGATTTGCCGATGTATAGTAGGAGTGTACTAAGAACAAATCACACAGATTTTTTTTGCATACAAATGACCACTTGCAAGACCACTTGAAAGACCTTCTCTGTTCATTCTGGGAATATGTCAAATGCTCTTTGACTAAGAATAAGGGACAGTTGCCTCCATCCTTTCAGCTGCTTCCAATTCAAAAACAAATGGCACCCACAATGCTAAATTCCTTCTCCCATCATAAAACTTTCTTCTGGGCTAGATGGACCTTTGCTTTGACCCAGTACAGCTGTTCTTGTATTCTTATAAAAAAGAAATTAAAATTTGCTGGCTTGCAAACTTATCCACAGATGGGGAGCATTCTTGATGCAGCAGAAGCCAACTGAGATGAAGTTGGTCAATGCTGTGGAAAAACAGTGTAAGCTGGAAATACAAAGAAAAGATGAGAGACCCTAAGAGAAAAGTGAAGACGGGCTTGCAGGAGAGAACCACTGGAGAGAGGAGGCAATACGGAGAAGAAGAATTGTCCTACTGCCTCCAGAATGGAAAGCCCATCATGTATGCATTGGGTGTCATCTCTGTACACAATGTTCCAAAAAGAAGTTTTTGTCAGTGTTTAAGTTAAGTAGTGGCCTCTTACAGGTTTTCAGTCATGCACATGCATTCAATTTGCAAAGCCTCTTATCTGTACAAGTTTCATTGTGCTTCTTGCTGTGCATTGTGCTACCCCACCTCATCTAGTGAACTTCCCCAAGAGAGATTGCTTGCCCTCTTTTTCCAGTTCACCCTTCTGTTTCCTCATCAAAGCCCAAATGTAGTGGTTTCCTTTTCTTCCCCAAGTGCCTCCTAGCTCCACCTCTCCCCCAAATCATGGAGTGGCTGGTCTGCATGACCATATTGGTTTGTGGGGCAATGCATGTATGCAACAAGCTATGTATGTCCCTCACTGTAGTAAGAAGTAATGGGCTGGGCAAGAGACCCTCTGAATCTGGTGCCCTCACTTGAGTCCCAGCTGCTGACACCCTGGTAAAGCAATGTATTTAGGGCAAGCAGCAACTAAACAGTTACATATTTCACTACATAGTCCCCAAGATTGTTCTGAAAGGCATGGCACTTGCTTGAACTGTACATCTTTCCTGCATGTCTCCCAGGTTGGGACACCCCAGACTTTTGGCTTGGAAAGTCCTCTGATGATCCTCCAATGCAGAGGATCACAAAGAAATTTTATGCTGTGCTATTTAAGTCTGAAAATTTATTTTGGACAGGAATTGTAAAGTAAAATTCTGATTCAGAGAAAGGCTTGTAAAATCATTTGTAATCCATGTTTCCTAGCCTACATTTTGAATTTATCCATGTTGTTCATATGGAAATAGGCAGAAAAACTGAGAAATTGTTGTTGCTGGTTTTTTTCTTTGTTTTTTTTTTCCCCTTGGGCCTAATTATTGTTATCTGGGAAAAAATGTGCATTTTTCTTTGTAGTGCATAATTTATAGAAATTGCTTGTGCATCTCATTTTTCTGATTTCCTAGTTCTGGCAGTTGGTGACCTGAAAGATGTTCCATAAAAGGCCATTTTTTCTCCTGTGGCCTCTTACAGTGGTCAGCTGCTGTTTCCTGGCAGTTGCATGGAAGGAACTTTTTGACAGTTTCTCCTCAAATCTATAATTTTCTTTCTCCTCCACTTACACCCTTACCCTCTTCCTTTCTGTCTAGCTCTTCAGCTAGTAAGGTGCTATATCATGCAATATATATCGTACCAAAGAATTTTTATTAACCATCTGAGGGTGCATGGTACTTTTTACAACAACTGAGGCACCTCCATTGTAGCTTTAGGAGTTGAAGGCTTCAGGGAGCACATGGCTTTGCGTACATGAGGAAAACATTCTCTGGCATCAGATGTGCAATGTACTATGCTGTCGAGAACTAGGATTAAAGGGTTTGCCCTGCCATCTGTCAGGCTGTCATTTTCAATAAATGCTATGTCACGGAGATGTTATTATGGCACAGACGTTGGCTAAAAGTGGGATGCACACATCATCCTAGGAGGATATTTCTGATGTAAAAAAAAAGAAAAAAAAAGTAAAAAAAAAAAAAAGGTAAAAAAAAGTGGTATTTTAAAAAGAGTGGGTTTTTTGGTGTTTGGTTTTTTTTTTTTTCACAGTTGTGGGGGAGAAAAATGTCCAGAACCTGAGAACTTCTGTGGAAACCACATAGTGGACAATGAGGAACTAAAACTCTCTTCTTGACACAGTTACATACACATGATATGTGACAGTCATTCAAGACTATCAGCATATTGATGCAAGCTTTGGCCTTTTGGCTGTGTTTACCTGTGCTCCTGGCTGTGGAGGCCACAGTCCAGTGAAAACAGTCACATAATCGTACACCGCTGTTCCTGCTGCTTTGTAGGTAGGAGGACAAAAGCATTTCAGATACTCTGTCGCTGGAGGGTTATTTCTTACAGGAACTTATTCAGACTCCTTGAAGTTACAGGCAAGTTTATACTGGTGGGTTTTGGCCATGTATTGGAGATGCAGCAGAAATGCCAAGATAAGCCCTGAACTTTAATTGATAAAGTCAATTTTTTGCCCTGGAAAACAGCAAAATCACTGCAAAAGAAATCACAGAGGCTGGTGTGGGCTTCACACTGGCAAGTGGTCTGTGCAAGGTAGTTCAGGGTTTTCACCAAGATTTGACCTGCTGTGCCCAAATCCCTCTGTCTCCCAGTAACACACATGGTCTGGGATGATCTCTCAGTAATACCCTATGCTCCTTTCTACAGCTGGGTAAAATTATAGCACCTTTATCACAGATAATCACTTTGTGGTGAGTCTCAAAAGTGGTCACTTGGGCTTTTTCTGTAGGTGTTAGTGCCAATCAAGAGTCCATCAGCAATGCAAGGTGCACAGACAGATGTGTGCCCAGCAAACTGGGCACTTAGGAGATTTAGCTTCTGAATGCTGACTTTCTGGCTTGCAAACAACTCCAGCCATAAAATGAACACCAAGACATTAGAAAGCTGTGCTCTGCAGTTCTCGAGAACCGAGGTAAGAATGGCAGAGATTTTCTGGGTTGCTCCTCTGAACATAGGAGTCTGTGTTCTCCTAAAATGCTTTTTCTACCTACAGATTTTTATGTGAACTTTTTGTGCAAACTCAGTGTATGAAAGCTTGGAGAGTGCTTTTTTAGTCCACTGTTTGCTGCTGCTAGTGCTGGCTTACGTAATTTGCAGTATGATAAGGATCCCTTCAGACAACAGCAACCCAACCATGAAATCAAGATCTTTTGATCATGTTTCAAGGAAGCACTTATTTTTCTTCTTTTGCTATTGTATTGTGCTGTCCTTTCTCTTCTGGTGTCATTGAAACTATGCAGTCACAAGTACAGTTGCATAATAGATGTGATAAAACACTCATAGTCATTAATAAAATGGCTGAATAGTTGACCATTCTGCTGCTGTCTCTGTCACTTACCTCATGTTCCATACCAGGAGCAAATTTGGACCACTTGGGGCTAAATGAGACATTCTGGAAAATGTGGTGGGAGGTCTTCATGCCAAAAAATGCAGTGGACTGCATAGCATACTGCACGTGCTGAAGGTGAGCAACAAAAGGAAAGGTACTTGCCAGTGCCTCCAGGTACACGACACAGATCAAGGCTTCCCACTTGTGTTTTTCATCAGGAGGAAAAATTGCAGTATGTGTTGTTTTATTGTAGAATAGAGATTAAATAATTCTGGGTGTTTAGTTTTACTTCTGGGAAATAATCCAGGGCCATATGAATAGGCCATAAGTCTATGTGGAATCACAAAGTCATTAAAAAGTATTTGACTCAGAGGGACCTTAAGACACCATTTAGTCCATTACTCAGCTTCAGCTGTAGCCATATCTTTCCAGACTGTTTCTTGTCTAGCCTGTTTTTTAAAACCTTCTCTGATGGTTATTTCATAGTCTCCTTCAGTGCTCAATTATCCTTGCTATTGTAATGTCTCTTCTGATGTCTAACCTAAATTTCCACTTTGTGTAATTTGATACAATTACATTTGCTCCTTACACAAAGGTCGTGGCATCAAGGATTCCTTTTGTCATTGCAGAAGCCTTTCTTCTCTTTGAAGACCACTGTGATGTTTCCTTTCAGTTCTCCCATCCCTAGACAAAACAGGTCGCAGTCTTTCAGTCTTGATAAGTTTTTTTTTCTCCTTGTTTCTGTATAAGAGAAGAAAAACAGCTTGCTTTTCCCATTTTTCTGGCTAGCTGCATGTTGAGAATATTAAGCATGTTTCACCTTTTCTGTTCAATAGCCATTAGGTATAATTTTCTGAGTGGGCCTGAGACCCTTCTAACAAAGACAGGGTAGAGACAGAAACTGCTCCAAAATCGTAGTAAAAGAAAGTAGGACATAAAAGCTTTGAATATAGGGTTTAGTTTAACGCCTAGAAGAAGGAGTTGTGTGTGAAGTGAAAAGAAGTGCATGGGATATCACAGAGGGAGGTAACTTCTGCCTCAGCACTAAAATGGTTCTCTCTGCCATCCCTCTCCTGTCTTTTGTGGGTTTTTTTAAGAACAATTCTGATTCTTGCAACATTTCTGCAAGAGAGGTATGGTTAAAGTACAGAAAGTTGCAGCCACAAAAAGTTACTTGCAAATCTGTTGTAAAGAATAAGAGAAAAATACTGCTCTTGACCTTGTGATGAAAAACTGCAATGGTTTTTCTTCCTCTCAAACTGTTGAAGAGTTAATAAAGATATATCAGAAGGACAACAAAGCCAGAGCAGGAGGGAAGGAAGGGAAAGAAAACTTAGTGTCACTTCCTGCTGCAAATAATTTTTCATGAGTGCCAAATAACCTTTGTAACTGTAAGCATCAGTGCAAGTGTCTTTAAGTTTGATCCTTCAAAGCATTTCAATTTCTCTACTTTTGGTGAAAGCACAGAATAGAAGGAAATGATTCAGGATAGCTACAAAGCTAGGGAAAGTAATGGGCGATGCTCAGATAAGATGAAATCACTTATCTGCACCGTCAGAAAGGAAACAGAACCCATTTCCAGGTCTTTCCACTTCACCAGCAGTGAAGATGAAGACGATCATGATTGAGTACTGAGAAGATGGGAGGAATGTTTTATTTCTACAAGGATATATGAAAGAATGCCTTTTCATCAACTGTGCTGCTCTGAAGGGGAGACAGCTGAGGTTTCTGATGGAAGCCTTTGCTGTTTAGTTAAATCCTTTGCTAACAGAAATTGTGTTGAAATGAGTTTGAGATCTATTTAGAAATAAGAAAATCATGTTTATTTCTAGTATATCAATAGAAATAAATCATCATAAAAACCTGAAAATGTGGGTTACCCACAGGTACTGGAGAACTGCTCAGGGATTTGTTCTAAAATGCAAAATTGGTAGACCACTGGTAATTGCCAAAAAATATGTAACATATACCAGTTTATCCTACGAGAAATCTACCAATCCTTTACACTTGGCTTGCCTATCTAAATAAAGAAGTTGAAGAATAAACTCTTCTGTACCCTAGAAATGATGGATGTATGCAAGCTACACTGGATGAAACTTGTGTTCCTTCTGCTGTATGTAATTCAGCTGGTACATCTTGTGAAGTCTTTTCTGTTTAAAAATAATCCAAAAATCCAATATTTAAAGTAAGAGTAGTGTACTGATTGAACAGTTGACAGTGTATCCCAGAGGGTGCCTGTACCTCAGGCAGTAAAGGGAGTGACCTGTGCTCAATTTCATGATTCAGGACTCTACGTCCTCCTTATGCATTTTCCAGCAGTGAAGTGCATGCCAGCAGTTGGCCCTGGGTGTACAGCCTGTGTTTCCACCTAACAGGCAATGCAAAGCATTCATCTGCGTGCCTCGCTCAGAGGCAGCCGGCCTCTGACTCATGTCTCTCTAGCCAAAGCTTCCTTTTCTTTTGGTCTGTTCTGCAGTCTGTTCAGTTTCTTGAGAATTAGGAAAACTCACCTTTGCTGTCTTTCCCCTCTTTGATTGTACTATGCAGACTTTTAATGCCATCATGTGTTCAGGACGGTGCTGTGGTTACAGAGATCAATGATCTGATTGATCCTAATCCTTGAGACTCAGTGTTCTGTTTTGGGAAGACTGGCAAGAGTTTTCAATCAAACGTCATGAGTAAGTTTATGGCTTTATGCAAACTTGTGTCTTGGAGCAAGGGTTCCATGTGGTTTGAATATATGGCCATACAGCTTGCTTTATCTCATGAACAGCAAAATCTGGGCCAGAACTGCCCATCTGTGCAGTGCTCAGGGCAGGGGGTGGGGATCACCAGCTCGAGAATTCAGAATGAGAGGGCAATACATGTCATGATGACAGTCTGCATCATGGCAGCACCTGCATACCCACTTCCATGGTGGATAATGAGACTATACCTGGACAGTGGCAGACTGTTGACAAAAATTTGACAGTGTCTTTTCCTCATGAAGCTGCAAGGTGGAGCATGCACTTGTCAAGCTGTCAGCAAGGTGGAGCCACCTAAAGATCATTGAGATGCCAACATTGAAAGTGCATTTTGGAGTCTTTTGTGTCCTGTACAAAGAAACTGGTGAAATGTTTTAGCAGGCTGGGGCACTGCCATCTTCTGCAGGGGCTTTACATGCAGCCAGCTGCTACAGCTTTGTCACTGGGGTCTAGCAGTATGTGATATGTTACACAGGCTTCTCAGAAGGGGAAAGAAAGACTTCACTCTTGTGCCACCTTGCCACTGCTACAGGGTTGTTCCAAAGCTAAAACCAGATTCACTAACATGTTGAGGACTTCTTTAAATTAATCACATCCCTGTTTTAGTTTAAAAGGTCAGTGAGCTACTACCTGGTCATGACCTAGCATCACCATCATCTTATACTCTGTTGAGACATTTTATCAGTCACTTTGCCATAAGTCAAAGCCACTGAATAAGTAACTGAACAACATTAAAGCCTAATTCTTTATTTGGGCACTATTTTTATTACATTTGTATGAGGCAAAAACTTGTGCCCTGAAAGAAACAAACAAAACAAAGTAAATCCAAAGCTCCTGAGGTCAGGGGAAGATTCAGCACTGGTGTGTCATCACCTCTAGATATGGGGTTGCACTGATGTGTTGAACAGAGATTTCTTCAGGAATGACTTTAGGATTGATCTGCCACTGTGCAGTTGTGATTCAGTACCAGGCCTGGTTCTGGCTGGAGGGAATCCAATCTGAGTGCACAACTGCTGTGCAAAAGCACACACCAGTTGGCTGCTGGTGTTGACAAAGTTGTGTGTGGAAAGAATCCCACTGCATGGTGTAGCATGAATGCAGATACCAAGGTAATCCAGGGTAAACCAGTATAGCTGAGGGACTTGACCTACCTTGAGTCCTTCTAGGTGAATATCTCTGGTGCCTAGGGGCTTAGTAATTTACTCTTCTCAGCATTTTAAACGCTAATTTTTGTTTCCAAAAGCTTAAATAAGAACCAAACAATGACAGTGTATGCCAGCAGCTTTACTCTTAGTCTCTAATGAAATCCAGTTGTGACCTTACAATAGGAACTGAGAGCACTGCACTAAATCAACTTCTAGTTCAATGTGCATCTATCCTACCATTATGCTAATGAAGTTCCTGGAATGGTGCAAGAATGAAAAATATATTACAAAGTGCTACATGTACCAAAGTATTAATTATTTAGAAACATGCAAGATGAAGATATCCCATCAGGGAGAGAGCAAAACTGAAGGATGGAATAATACATAATGTGGAAGGTGGTTTGAAAAAAGTGGGAAGAGAACAAAGAAACAAGGGGGACTGCGAATGTAGGAAACAGCTTTGAAAGTCTGGCCCCAGTGCAGCACCTACATAACAGCAGCATTTTAGAAGGATTGAAAGGGTAGTAAGATAAGACCTTGGAAAATTTCAGAGAAAGAGAATGAAGTCAGAAGATAAATCTGATGCCTTTTTTTTACTTATGGGGACTGCATACAAGGGAGATGCTAAGAAAAATGTTGTACAGCTGCTGTTATGCCTTCCCATCCTGCTCTTCAGCTATGCTTCTTGCTAAATTATAGTTCAGTTAGCACTGAGAAGCACTGTACACACTCACACCCCTCTCCCCCCAGTCATTCAATTTAAATCTTGACTTCAGGCCTTAATAACTAACTCTCACCTGCTAGAGAGAGCATATTGTAGATCCCATTGCATATTACTTAGTTTGAAGCTTCAATACAAAACGATTCATACAATTACTTGGATTCTTCCTCTGTAGACTTCATGGACTTTCTGGCACTTGTATGAAGTATATTTCTAAGCCAGACACCTGAGTTCAACTCACAGTTAGGCATTTCTGTGTTGTTCCATTACATTCTGATGAAGAGTACTGCATACAAATATTTTGCATTATGAAAGACCTTTTGAGAGCAGCTTGCTATGTAATGAGGTTTCTTTTGTGTTTCTTTCTGTGTAAAGCTCATGCTTTTACAATACAGGGTGAGTGGCACTGTGCCACATCTGAGGTCTTTTGGTAGTCAAATTGTGATCTGGGCTCACCTGGAATTAATGGCCTGTAAACAGTAATGTCAGGGATGAAGATGGCTGGGAACTGTTAATCACAGGTTAGACACAACCTGTGCATGTTCTGTGGGTGAAGGAGAGAATTGTGATATATGATCAGAAAGAATCTACACTGCTAGGTACAGGTGCTAACAGGGTAGCAATAATGTGAGGGGATGAATGTTCAAGCCAGGTCTAGCTGCCTACATTAAGGCAGCTGTATTCTTGCCACTTGGGATGTGCAGAGGGGCAATTCCACACCAATATATGTTGCTAACACTGACCTTTAGCAGGAATTAAGTGCATTTTAGTGTTTTTTATGGTATTGTTCAGGTTAATCCCATGGTATACACAGCACAATATACAGAAGATATTCACAGTTGGAACTTTTGGAAAAAGCCATCATTCTGCTACATGAATATATACATTTAAATCTCAAATTAGCAAGTATTCAATTTGCTTTTTTCATTTTGTGCAGCTCTCAGCCACAGCAATTACCACATTATCTTTGATGTAGAGGTGGGTAATATTACAGTTAAAAAGTAATGATTTCTTTAGTAATATCTTTCTTACTTGCTTCACTAATGCCATCTGTAAGCTGTGCTACTAGCTCCCCTTAGAGATCCTATTTGCATGCCCAGCTGCTTTTTGAAATGTAATTTATAGGGATCAGTGAGTGACTGACACACATCTACAGAGACATAATAAAAACCTATGAATATATATTACAGTTTTATCCATGATTTTTGTCTGAGGCACAGTTTCTTTCTATATTACAAAAGCATGAAAGAAACTGTAGATCCATGTTATGACTCTTTTGGTGACTAACCTAGTTTAAGAAGTTCGAAACCCTTTTCCTTCATCACTTCTGGGATGTTATCAGTCCCCTCAGTTGGGCTGATTCAACAGTTTGGATGTACCCAGATTGCTAAATGATCGATTTAAAAAGGAAAAAAACCCAGAGCTCCTTCTTCCTGGCTCACCCAACCTGTTTTGACTCTTTTAGCATATTTCATTAACAGTACTGCCACAGAATCATTCCCATAAAAAAATGCTAAATCTGCTACCAAAGTCAGGAATGAGTGATGGGGATGAAGGATCTTACCCTGCTGAGAAAATAGTAACATGGAGCTTGAGTTTTGGTGCGGAAATTGTCCTTCAAAGGCAAGACTTCAGACATATGTTTGTTAGGTCTTTGCTTCAGAAAACAGTTCTGGTACATTGCAGAGATGGGTCTTACATGAGTAAGACAGCAGACTTTCAATATTTGAAAATAGGTAGTCCCAAGAGGGTCATTGGAAATGTAGCTTCTTGTCAAGGAAAGACAGGTTGGTCACGCCACACTTGAAGTCTTTTAGAAGTGAGAGGAATATGGATTTGTGTGCAGACAATGGAAGATCTTTTTCAGGAAAAACATCAGTTATAACTGAGACACACTTAGTAAGTAGATACCATTGCACTAAAACCGCAGTGTAGTTGCACTATGGTTTTAACTTCTTAAATATGTTAAGCATCTAGATAAATCAGGTCTAGAGAGAAATTGTTGGTACAGAAAACTCCTACACCTTTTCCAGTTATCTTTGGATCTGAGAAAGGTGCCTTTTCTTATCAGCACTTTTACACTAATCCAGCCGTAGAAATAGTGGAACATCCTCTTCCTAAAGGAATTGGACGTCCAGCAGATTCACCTCAGATCTTTATACCGTCAAGTGCCTTGAGCTTGTTGAGGTCATCCACACTTTGAAGACAGATAGGATTTCATCACATTGCTTGTCTATCACCTGCTGTCCCTGCTTCTCTCCTCTGTGTTCCCTGGCTTAATTGTATCCCCCACTTCCCAAGTTTATTCAGATCTACACTCACCTTCCCCACTTCCCAGCATTTTCTCTCGTGTTGGTACACCTGGAAGACCAACTAACGGAATAAGGTCTGTAAAGTGGTGCACATCAGGATCCCTTCATCTATTGCCCTTCCCCCTTTGTTATTGTAAACTGGCTGTAGGGAGGTGTCAGCGATCCGTATCTGAGCTCTCTCTAAAAATGAGGTCCAATGACAGTTGATTGTGGTATCACTTGGTCACCTAGATTGGACACAAGGTCTGTAAAACAGACACAGATAGTTATTTTTAAGCCAGTTTGTAGAAAGATCAACTGAATGTCTTTAAGCTGACTGAAATTATATTTATAGAATTATCTTTGAAAAACAATAGGAAAGGACTTTGGCATATGAGGGGCAATCTGTTCTTTCTTAGAGTCTGAATTATTAAAAGAAATTAAAAAAAGCAGGTGTTAGTGAAGCCATTACCCTCTAGAGAAATACCATGGTCAGACTCATCTCCTCCTTTTTTAAGGATCCTGAATTACTAAACTTTGCCTTGACCTACAGCTACAGTTTTCAAGTTAAACAGTCATCCTCGCTCTTAATATCTATGGTTTAAATAAAAGCCTGTATTCCCAGTTTTAAGGCTTGCCAACAAGGTACTTAAAAGCAGACTAATCTATGGTGAACTTGCCATTGCTATTACACTTTAACAAGTGATTTGAGTTGGAATAACTGTCTTTCATTGCAAGCCAAACTAATTCAAAGCACCTGTCCCTTGAAATTTCCTAAGGGGGGGGGGGGGCGGGGAGCAGCTTTACAGGTGTATAGACATTCAGTTCCTGAGATGATTGAGAAAAACTGCAGAAGGAAAATACACAGCATGTGCTGGAGGTAAGAAAAACAGCTATATCTTTTTTACGTCTTTTGGAATAATAATGTTCTTGTGGGTGTTCATTTCTGAGTGCAGTCAAAGGGTATGAGACAGCAAATGCTCAAGATTACACTGCCTGAAATAAATGTCTTAATTTTGTATTCATTTTTAGTATTGAATATTGAATTTTCATTTTCTCTGCCTAGGCTGAATTTTAAAGTAATTCTTAAAGTTAATAACATTGAAGACACAAGACTACTGCTTTAGGAGTGCAGTAGCTTAATGTGTATACTATAGCAGAATATAAATACCTGAACCATTAAAAAGTGATCTCTTCACTTATGCAACAAAAGTGATTTAAAATCATTCTTTGCTTACTACAGTTAAAGATCTAAGTAAAGAGAAAGTAACCATGTCCTGGGAGAGAGGCTTCTTAAGGGTTTCTTGACTCAATGTAGAAGCATGCCAGATTTTCCTCCCAAATGATGGTATTTGAAAACTGATGGGAAGGGACTGAGTCAGTCTTGCAGAAAACAAACAAACAAACCACAAAACCCAAACAAACCCCAAACTATCTTGATTCTATAGAAGAGGGAGATGAAGAGGCTAAAGGCACAGTAATAATAGGTTATTCTACCACCACAGCTATTGGAGATGAAGAGACGATCTGCCTTGAGGAAATACTAATGGGAAGTTTTAAATCTTTTTAAATTAACTAGGTTGATGGAAAGGAGACCCAAGGAAAGGCAGGTGTGAGAGCTGGGTTTGCTTGTAGTATTCTGTGCTGTTTTGAAACTAAAGCCCTGAATAACATTGTCTAGGGCTAGGTTAAAACAGGCAACACTAGAACAGTTTGAAATGAGTCTAGAGAAGTAGTGTGTCCCAACAAGTTGTGTCAAGGAGATACACAGACACCCAAAGCCAGAAACACTACTCTGACCTGCCAAGTGTCATACAGATTGCTTTATAATCCCCCCTGCAGGCCACCTCTCACAGGAGTCAGGACTGTTTTCCCCACTGTGGGAAGACAGGTTCTGCTTTTGTCCTGGTGCATAAGGAAGATTTAAAAGCAGCTATATGCCTGCTGCTAGTGCAAACCTGATGGACCTATGTACTGTATAACATTGAATATGGATCTCTGTTCCTGTGCATGTCTTGGTGCAATGTAATTTGCCTCACTGAACAAACTGGAAGAAAGAAGGTGTCTTTTTTCCCTAAAAAAACCAAACCAAAACAAAACAAAAAAAACCCCTCTTTCTTTGCTCTTTCAGTCTCCAGTTTCCCATAGGAACTGCAGCATGCTCTCCTGCTTTGCTCAGTCGTTCTGAGCAAGTCTCACAACTTTCAGAGAGACAAGTTACTCAGTCTTGCTTCTCCCACTGCTCCCATGAGCACAACACCCTAAATCCTTTCAACAGTAATTTTAGGAAGTAATTTGACATTGTCAGTTTCTTACACTTTGTGGGGAGGCCTTAGAATAGAGCCACAGATTTGGAAGAAAATCACAGGTACCGTGAGTAAGATTTTTCACATGCTTTTGAGCAAAGAAGAATGCATGTTATTTTGCTGAGAAAGGAACAGCCTTCTGTAAAAGTTGCTGTCGCAGCTGGGCAAGTAGCGGAGAAATGTATATATGTCCTTTTCTCCTGGTGTGTGTGGCTGGCGCAGTAGGTGTGGTGACATCCCGGTGTAGGGCTGTGATATGTGGATGTGGACGTGAGCCTGGGCCTGATGGGGAGCTAGGAGTGGTTGCAGTGGGGTGATCCTGATGCTGTCCTCTCTGCTGTTGAGCACTGAGAAAAAGCAGGGCTGACATGGAGCCTCCCTGCCTAGTCTCTTGGGGCTTGGTTTGGGCAGCAGCTGTTTGCTCATCTTCTTTGCACCTCCTGCCTGCCCGTGGCGGGAGCAGGAGAGGGGACTTGGCAGCGGTGGCAGCTGAGGGGTAGCAGCTGCTTGCGGGGAGGGTAGATACAGAACCCAAAGGGTGATTCAGAGCTCAGGACCAGTCTCCTCAGCTGCCAGGCTCAGATTATTTTAAAATGTCTAGACACAGCCCCTGCCAGTCACTCGAAGAGAAGCTGCTATTACAGAGCTTATAAATATAGAAAAGGCTGTGAAGAAGGCAGCAGGGAGATAAATGAGAGGGATAAAACAGAGAAAACAACAAATGTACAGAGTAGAAGAATGCTCGTAACAAATTCACGGTCAGGGACAAATCAGTTCAAGTTGTTTTCAGAGTATCTGCCTGGAAGTCCTGTTAGAGGTGACACATCAGGGTATAACGAGTATGTAAACCAAAGTGGCAAAACCATTAAATCTGAAGCATTTATCTTTTAATTAGGAATTGTTCAAGGAGGAGGGTGTGTCACACAGTTTAATAAATTTGTCACATAGGTGTGTCACACAGTTTAATAAATGTGTAAAGAAAAATCTCTGCCTTAGGAAAGACCAGCAAAATTGTTATTGCCTGATACTTTACACAGTGATGCAATCTTGTTTTATAAACTCAAAACTGCAAAAGCATTTTGGCACCTAGAAGAGATTTTTTTTTCTAAATTCAAAATTGCTATCAATCAAATGATCCACAGGAACTGGCTAATCCTAAATTTGCTAGGCCTCTTCATTTTAGGCCTAAAAATGCATTAGGCTGTGGCTGTCCTGAATAGCTAAGCTCCGAGCTCCTGCTGAAACCCTCATGGGATTCACACGCAGGGCTATGTGATATGAACGCCCACAAACACCTTGTTTAGGGATTAAGATCAGAAAATGACTAATAAAACTGGTGCGCACTGCTTTAGTTTTAACAACAGCCAGAGAGCCAGCAGTTGTAGAGATGGCGTTATTCCTGCCTGCTATAGTGCCTTCTGCAGTACCCACTCACCTATTTTGGAAACAGAAAACCTCAATTCACCACTTCTGTAATAAATGGGGCCCAAATCACACTCCCAAGGTTACTTCTCAGGGTTTCCCTCCCTCATTATGGCTGCTGAATACATTCAGTATAAATGGAAGGTTAAAATCTCCCATATATTACTTGAGTGAAATCCTAAAAATGGTAGTCCCATACTTGTATTTTGACAATCAATCACACACGTATGGCCCTGGTTTCTGTGTCACAAGTATTATGTGACACCTGAGGCTTTTCTTATTCACAGTATTGAAGGCTGTTTTTTTTTTCCAGTTCTCTAGACTTCTAGAAATAGTGATACAGCTCAAGAATTCCCTCACTAGGTGAAGGGTGAAGCAAGACGGGGCTGATTTATCTTCTTCCCATACAAGCTTAAATTTGTTTACATAATTTTCTTCTGATAGTGTCAGTGTTAAGAAATGTAAGGTATGGCGACAAAAATCTACTGTCATTTTAAATGCTCTGTTAGAAAATAGAAAGCTGCTGACTCCTGGCCAATGCACAGTAGGAAAATGTATAGTTTTTATGTCAGCTGAGGCAGGAGATTCCAATTTGTGCTGTACCCATTATGGGCTTGAGTGAGTCTTGTAACAGCACTCTGCTGTCTATTAAAGTAGACACCTCTGAGACAGAGCCAGACACTCGTATCTGAACTCCAGTTGGGAAAATGAGATAGTTCATATCCCTCTAGTTCTTTGCAATTCAAGACTGAAAAAATGCTACGTGCAAGTACAAAGGGAGAGTACACCGTATGATTTATTATGCAATGTAATCATTAGTATTGAGAAATTATCAACATAAATTTTCAAGGCCTGACAATGTATGTGCTGATAAAGTTAGGAAGGAATAGTTTTAAGATATTTGTATATACATATATGTGTGCAAAACAATGGCTTGTTTCTAATTGTATCACCTTTATGTTTTGACACAACTGCTGATACTGTAGATGGTTTTAATCCTGCTTTTAGCTTTCTTTTTTTAATGATATAATATATCTTTTAAAACTGAGAAGGCGTGTTGTTAAGGAGGGTCTGGACCCACCACCAGTTGGCAGGGAAAGACATCATCACTTAAAAAATCATGCCAAATCTATGAAGGCAGAATCATCTAACAAGTCATAAAATGTGGGTTAGTACCTTGACAAATGAACGTGAACAGGCACTTTTGAGAACTTGGAGCTGATTTGAACAATGGGAATCCAAACTGCGCCACTGAGGCAAGAAAGCTGTAGGAGGGAGCGGAAGCCTGCTGTCCTGCACTGTGTCACTTTCAAAATCCCTGAAGTCAAGCATTGCTTTATACTGTTGATTTTGAGCATCAGGTATTGCTCTTTCAGATTAGTTTTTAGAACGTACTTGACTAAGCAGTCTGTAGGTGTGTCTGTAGTCCGTAATGGTACTGGGTAGCCCTGGCCATCTGGTAACTGCTCGTTTTGATGACTTGCTTGGGCTTTCTCTACCCTTGGTAAGGATGTGAACGCTCAATTTATTATTGATCACTACAAAGAAATACTTTAGCAAATGGATACCCTTTAATGACTTCTCATTTTTAATGAAAAGCTGGTTTCTTTATTTCTTAAGTTCATACAAGATCTACACCCCTGCACAGATCAGTTGTATATGAACAATCCAGAATATCAGTTTAGTTGTTTAGAGGTGACTCTGTCTACAAAAAGGTAGTATGTCTTTCCTCAGTCTTTCAGTGCCAATATTTTTATTGTCATTCAAAGTCCAACACCATTTGCTTTTAATTTATCTGATAAATCTGCTACAGCCTGTGAAATAAGAAATGACTAGGCCCATTAGAGGCTTTGAAAAATGAAGCATTTCATTTGGGGGCCATTAGGTTTCAATGCCACCAGTTCACTTACTGGATTTTCAACTTAACAGATTTGATTTATCGGGACAGATATGTTGATGGCCTGAATAAATGATGTGGCATGGTATGATTCACCTAGTAATGGCAACAGCTAAGAAAAGCTTATGCTGTCTCATATGTGGTGCTTGGAATAGATGCACATGGTGCCTGTTTCTGACTGTTGGCTAGACAAAAGGAGACAGTAGTCGGTTGGCAGCACTTAGAAATTGTTTGACAGATAATGGATTGTAAGGACTTGGTCTCTGTAGAGCAAGAGGGCTTGGAGGTTATCCCTGCTATCAGATTACTGCAGTTGTTAAAAAAGCTTGCTAGATCAAATCATTTAGCCTTTCCACACAACAAAAAAGAGGTGGGTGAAGGAGTGGAAGAAGATTTATTTGCGCTAAATCTGATCCTATTAAGATGTATTCAGATTGCTAAATTCTTGAGGTCTCTGTAAAGGATAAACCACTGCAAAAGGTCTCACACTCTTTCTGTGTTTGGAAGCATTTTGTTTTAAATGAGGTAGGCTCTACTGCTTTTTCTTAAATCACAGATGAAAATAATGGACAGCTTGGTGCCCAGTGTCCTTTGCTATATTCCACTTGGGTACATAAATTGAGATTTGCTTGAATGACCTTGTTAATTTTATTTTAAACAAACAAAACAAATGACCAGACCCCAGAGCTCACATTTTGACATGAATAATTACATGGTTTGGGTTAAAACAAAAGTTAGAATTTTCTGTGACCTTTCTCTGGGACTGTAAAGGGGCAGTTTGCCCAAGACCATTAATGTTAGAAGACCCGTAAAGGAATTACCACGGGATGACACGCAAATGTACTAGATTTATCTGTCTTTATTTCAGCTGTTGCTGGGCTCGGGTGTAAGCCTGGCAGTCCTGGGCTCCTTAGCTAGCCTGGCAATGTAAGAGAACCAAAATTCTAGGAAACGCAGGGGGTAAGTAGGAATCCTGCTGGGATTCCAGTCCTGGCCAGCACCCTTGAGACGAGGTGGGAACGTTTCCCTTCCCGGTCTCGGTAGATGCATAAATATTTTTAAACTAGTATTGCAGCTGAGCTTGTGAGTCTGAATGCCTCAGCCTTGCAGGATAGCTGCTGGAGAACTGGAAACATGTCAGCTCAGGGTCATCCTAACCTGATTTTACTGCACGTGGGTGTGCCCTTAATTGTGCTGTCAAGGCCAGGGTTTTCACAACTCTCTCTCACAGCCACATCCAACAGGGAAAACTGTTATGACCTCTCCTGAGTGTGTGCCTGAATGGAGGTAATATGGATGATGTAGCACTACCCTTGAAAAAACAGGCTGCGGTCTGCTCTCAGAAGATGATCTAAAGACATCTGCGGCACGTAATGATGGCACTACTAACTCATGTCTACAGGAAAGGTTAGAGAAAAACTAAGCAATCCCCACTTAACCAGCTCTGAGGGTACCACAGAAATCTGTGGGCAAAGGCACAGTTCAGAATATGAGAGACAGGTCAGTGTCTGGAAAACAGAACAGCCTTGTTTGTTTAAGAATTTATAACACACCTCAACTCCTCGAGAACTTTTCTGTAGCCAAGGAAAGCTCACAACACTGACACATCTCTTTTAGGACTGAAGAATTAACTGCACAATCATACTTGTTCTCAGAGATGGAAAATGTTCTGGAAGAGCCAAATGGACACTTGGTAAAAATGTAGGTTTTCCTGGAAAGGAATGCCAACTTCAGTCTGAAGAGCACCTTTGGTCTTAGTGTTGCCAATGCTAACTAAAAGAAACAAAAATTCTGAAAATGCTGATGCGAAAATGCTGATGCTTCTGAGAAGATCAGCTAGACAGATGTTCTGATCCTCACTATATGGCAAGAGATTGCAGCATATGGAAATGCATCATCAGACAACAAGCTCAACTTCTAACCTGCTTCTTTCTTCCTTCAGAAGGCATCAGTTCCAAATAATTAACAGAATGCTCCAGGAAACTGTGAAGTATGAAACTACCTGGATGCACACCCTCTTTGAGCTCTGACACATGATCGGTCTGATTACAATAAGGAAAAAAAGGATTTATGTCATTTCCGCATAACCTGGATGATTCATGGATCTTGTTGCTGGACTGATCACTGCCTTTTGAAATATAGGCTATCCATCATCTTCCCTCTATACGCCCACAGACAGCCATCTGTCAGGGAGGCTGATGTCAGCAAATTCAAGAAAGAAGGTGTAATCACCACCTTCCAAACGTAGCTGCAGCTTTAAATTATATAGTGCAGCTTTGAGGGTGGCATTACTGAGGAACTGGGCAAAAGATCTTGCTCCATCTGATTCAGCAGTTGTGCCCTAAACACTGAGACTCATTTAATACCAATAAAGAAGAGGTCAAATATATCTTTTGCAAACTTGCCTTAGTATTGTACTCAATGATATCCTTTTCACTGCTCCATTAAAAATCCACGAAGAGAAACGTTACAAGACCTTGTATACTGTGACTTCATAAGGCTGCAGAAGGAGGATGTGACTAATGAGAGTCAAATGCTTCTAAGAAAAAAACACATTTTCTTACGTTTCTAACATCATGGCATTAAAAACCTGTTTGCAATGCTTGTAGTGGCACTTCTATTATGCTGTCCTCAGTGCAGAATTACTCAAGCATTCCTCATGCACCTAGGAGATTTTATCATTAGTGCGGCCGAACAGAAATCCCTTCTCATCCTTCATGGTCCCAGTGCAGCTAAGGAAGCTGAAATAAAAAGTCTAGCTGTAAAGCAGTGATGTTTCCAGTGCTTTTTTTCATTGTTTACCCAAACTTTTGGTAAAGAGCAAGGTTATTGGCTTTCAGATGCTTCTACTGCACCCATGTATAAGATGGAAGTTACATGGCACATGACAACCATTATGGCATCTTGTTTACCTGCATGTAGAAACTGGAAGGCTCAGATCAGACTGTATTATGCTGCCTGAACATTTCATTTGCAGACAGAGAAGTCTTGGTAGCTATAAGGGCTCCCTAACATCCTCTCTTAGAACATTCCAACTCTCTACCAGTAACTGGAAGAAGACTTTAGATACAGATATCAGCAGGCAGATGTATAGGAGACCACTGTACGCTTTAAGACAAATCACCTGGAGAAGGGGGAGGCAAGCAGGAAAAAAAAGGTAACACAAAAAAGCTCAATAAACCTCATGTAACCATTAGAAGTTTTTGTACTTATGTGATACCGAAAAGCTGGTCGAAGAAACTCTCTAAGACTCGTTTTGGAGTTTTAGAAAGCAGGCATTCTTTATTGCAGCACTGGATGCATGGGGGATAATTCCACCTAGTGTGCATACCACAGCTTTAGCACTAACAGGTTATATAGAATAACTAATTGCATATTAATCAGATTAGTATGCATATACATAAAAATAATTGCAACTGATTATCTTAGTACTGTCTACATCCGATCATGTGCAATGAAGGATCCATTTGAGTCAAAGGGCTTCTTTTGTGACCACCAACCCATTTGAAGTTCTGTTGGCTGTCCTTGAAGTCTTTATTCTTGTCCTTGTCCTTTGATCTTGAAGCTTAACGCAGCTTCAATCCCATGTGGTCAGTTTCAACATTGTTCTCATCTAGCGTACAGGAACATCTAGTCATAAAAGCAAAGAACTGCAAAACTTATGAATAATTGCTAGTTAATCACTTGACTAGACTTTGTAATTATCTCCCCGGTTACCCTTTGTCTATTGTTTCAACCATAATGTTAATATATGATCATTTATCAAATCTCACTTGCACAGTCACCTAGCAGCAAACCAGTTTTCATAGAAGGTACAAAATATTAAAACCATAAAAGTTTGAACGAACCATACAAAATGTATGGACATATGCTATCATATGTAGCTTTTCTTGAGCCAGAACTGGCTGAAGGCATCCCAGATGTAAAGCTAACACTGAACTCGCTCCCAATCAATGTGCCTTCTGCTCCATCGCGGGTGTGCTTGCACACACTAAATCGAGCCCTGTTTCTCCTGTTGGGGCTGAGGAACCCCGCTGCCAGGGCGCAGGCAGCGGCAGCACTCAGCAGAGCCGGGGGGCTGTGACACCACCACCTACACTGCTGCAGCAGGTCAAACACCAAAGCTGGGGGGGTTGCGGCGTTCAGTGCAGTGGCAGCCTGTTTCTGTCCTTAATGGTATGGCAACCTTCTGTCCTAGCTCTGGAGTGAACGATGGGGAAGGGGAGAGGGAGTGGACAGGGAGGATGGTCTTGCTGATCTGTTGGCCAAGGCTAGAGCCCAGGTATCACAAGCAAGCCTTGCTCATTTTTTGAGGCCAACGTGTTCTCCCGTGATGGAGTGTGCAGCCAGCAGAAGTTGTTACCGACGTTCCTCTGAAGAAATGACTTCTCAATGAGGTGACAACCATATTTGAATAGGGAGCATCTGGATTATTTCCTCCAAACTATAACACTGTATAATCAGACTGAAAGAGAAATTAATAACAAGGCAGGTGTTGAGGTCAAATATGTTATAGTCAGTTGCTGGCTGTTTAAAAAATGGGATGTTCTAAAGTTGCTTTTATACTATACTTTGAAATGTCAGGAACAGTTGGAGAATAATTACAATTTTAAGCAGACAACACCATTCCCTATGCTAGAGTCAATTTAATTAAAGGCATGTGAGTGAGATGTTCATAGAATGATAGAACAGCCCAGGTTGAAAGAAACCTCAAAAGATCAGCTGGTCCAACCTTTCATGGGAAAGGGAGCCTAGATGAGATTATCTAGCACCCTGTCCAGTCACATCTTGAAAACCTCCAGTGATGAGGACTCCACCACATCCCTGGGGAGGTTGTTCTAGTGAATCATTGTTCTCACTGTAAAAAATTTCTTTATCATATCAAGATGACATCTCTCCTGAGGTTGGTGGTAGATATATGAACAATAATAAGGAAGACTGTGTATAGCCATTGTCTGTAGCAACAGGATGTGTTCAATATTCTTGAGTCTGAGGTCTGGGGTTTTTTTTCACAGTTAACTTGGGGCTACTGAGCTCTTCACAGTGACACATCAACAAGGTCAGGCCACTTGTACCTCAAAAAACACCTGCGCAGTTGAAATTGCTTCTTTCTTTGCACATCTCCATGAACTTCCCCACACTGGTAATCTGCTGGTATATTATCAAATTGCCCATCTTTGTTAGGACTTTCTGAAGTTTATTGCAATTGTGTGCTGACTGGCTTTTATCACCTCTCTGCTTGGTCCCTCTTTCCAGGGTGTGAACGAAAAAGTCATTCAGGTTTATGAGGTACAATCTGCTCTTTGTAGGCCCATGCTGTTGCTGTTTATTTAGCAGTTGTCTGCCTTGTGCTTCCAGATTAATTCTCTTACCATTTGGTCGGTTGTTTTTACCAGTACTGATGTCAAACTAAGTGATAATGTTCTAGACTTTGCTCATCTTTATTACACATTGATACCACATTTGCACTCTCAGCTGTTTCTAATTAATTTTAAATAAGTATGTGCTAATGGTATCTTTGTTTCTCCTCCCTGGCAGTTCTCAAAAAAACAGCAGAGGTGTGACCTTCCTGCCTTGGGCTTTGTGAGAAATCACCACATGAGCTTGGGTCGAGGAAAGCTGTACCGGTCTTAGGGTGAGGGAATGCTGGCTCCTCAGCGCACAACAGTTAACATCCTTGGATGAAGTCCTCGCTCCATTGATTTTACACTCATAGACATAAACTCTCCTCACCTCAGAACATAATGGCAACATGGAAAGTGAAATCTGGATGCTGGCAATGAGCCCAAGTCCTTTGCCCCTGCTGACATGGTCCATTATATGCCATGCTCCTGAAATGCCACACTTTTTCTATGTTTTGTTTTTCTTAAAATGGAGTCTCCCAAATAGGTTGATTACCTGTATATTATTTATATGAATTACATTCTGCGACCCAGAAGGTACCTAGGGGCTTAGTCTGGATTTTGTGTTGTATATGCTCCAACTTGCAGTTATA
Organism: Haliaeetus albicilla; assembly: GCF_947461875.1. Classification (NCBI taxonomy): domain Eukaryota; kingdom Metazoa; phylum Chordata; class Aves; order Accipitriformes; family Accipitridae; genus Haliaeetus; species Haliaeetus albicilla. Next base: position 57,334,584 of record NC_091483.1, on the reverse strand, counting down.
CTGCGAGAAATCAGTAACTTGTATTCGTAATGGCAAAGATGTGGAAGAAACTAGCAAACACTTTACAGTAAGCAAATTCACTACCAGCTGGCAAAATGATGGAAGGAAATTCCATCTTAAAGTGCAGCCTTTTATATTTGCTTTTGTATATTAGCAATCTTCTGAAAGTGTATCCTCAAACACATCAAACTCAGCATAAGATGAAAATCACAGTTATAATCAGTGACAAGTAAAGCAGATGACTTGTCTTGAAAACTTTACACTTCTCATCTAATTTGTTTAAAAATAATCCTCAGAAACTACTTAGCATCTGTATTTCCCTCCTTAATAATTAGTGCATTGAAACAATATTGCGCATTACAGTGGTGATTGTCTTTTATCTGAGAATTGAGCTGTCAGACTAAACCTCCTCTTAATTCCAAACTGACAGCATTTTCCTTCTAATTGCTGCCATGAAAAATTAAATTCTTTCTTTTGCCTCACCTTAATTTTATATTTATAGCTTCATCGCCTTCCTCTCCGTACAATTTTCTTTCTCATTCATCTTCTGCATTTATTTATGCCTCGGCATTATTCCCCTTCTGTGTCACAATGCTCCTTCATTCCAGCTACTTTTATCAAAACATAGCAATGTCTCCCCGTAGAAAACTGCATTAGGCTGAAGAGTTTATGCTGCTTTACGATAACTCAGATAAATATCTGAAAGAATTAATAATTGTATCCAACCCAGAGTACTTTTTATCTGTCTTCTTCAGGCACAGTTAAACTGTCTCAGATAAAGATATTGCCCATAGATTAGAATTAGGGCTGTATTTTGTAAGCCTCCATTGAATTTCATCTTTTGGTACCTGGAAAAAATTGTTCCATCAGTTGCATTTCCCTTTATGGGACATTCATATATTTGTGAAATACATTTATTTCCTCACAGATGTGACTGATGGTGACAGCAAGAACCAAGTTTACTTGATTTGAGTCTTTATCACCTCTGGAATAAATGCATGGCTACTGTTACGCTAGAGTCTTTCTGGTCTGGAGGAAAAAGGCAAGTGGGCATTTGAACTAATACTGTTCTTTAAGAGCCAGAAGATATTATTTAGTGAAAAGCCACAGATTCACTAATAGAAATGAAGAAATAGCCCTCCCATTTTCTTAGTGGTAATGGATTTAACAGTGCAGAAGAATATTAATAAAGTATTGAAAACCTGTTGTAGAATTCCTCTTATTTTTAATTTTTTGGCCAGAGCCCACAGAATTATTTTTTTAATAGCATGTTTAAGTCATAAAGTACTAGTGTCAGATTTGTACAACCCGTCCACACATATGTACAGGCCTTTCTACCCAGAGAACAGATAAGCTACAGTGAACTTGAGTGGTATCAGAGATGTGTCTTCGTAGATGTACAGTGAAACAGCTATCTTTGAAATAAGTACCTATTAGATAAGGGTATTTTGTTTGGAGTGTGTGTCTTTTAAACACGTTAGACCTTAAAAAAGAATACGAAAAGCAAAAGAAACAGGAACAAGCCACAGTGAGCTGAAATTCTGAGTCACCTTATTAGTTGCTTTAAATTTTAAAAACCTCGGGTGATTATCCTTTGTTTCACAATACATAATGGGATGTCTACAGGACTGGCCTCAAGACCATTTGTACAGCACAACTAGCAATTTTTTAACATCTTCACAAGAGTACTGTATTCCAGAAGTTGTGTCTTCTGAACAAACTCAAGTTGTTTCACCTTGGTGTGAAAGTGAGTGGGTTGGAGGCTGCACTCAAGAAGAAAATGTCAGCTACAAAGTGTGCGTCCCCTGTTCCTCTCACAAACATACACCTTTTTTGATCTATTGCTTACAAGGTTCCAGGTCTTGAAATTGAGGCTAAGGCAGGCAGGCAGCTAAACATTATCAAATGATTGCTATATGCACTGCATTTCAACTCTACAGCATCAAAATTACAATTTTTACTTTGGCTGTTGTCCAAGCCTTTCCAATATGCCTTCCATTTCCTTTGCCACCTACCAGTTAGAGAGGCCATCTGTCTTCCCAGTGAAACTTAAAGAGCTGATATATGAAAAGCACCAGCTCCTTTAAAAATAATTTTCCCCACTGTTTTGTATTCATGTAATTTTATAGTGATAAGACTCTGTTTCTTGTTGCTCTTCCTTACTACAGACAAGTTTTCTTAGCATTTGAGAATGTTGCTGTTAAGTAAATGTTGTTTGGGGTTTTTCCTTCGAGTGCAGCTCTCTGACAAGGCATCGGTTGGAACAATCTGGTGTTCTTTTATGAAGATTTTCCCTTCTGGTTTGAAAGTGACATACATGTAGGATGAAAATTACATATTTCTTCAAGAGGATGTGTTATTTTTTGCTATTTGAGATCTGTACGTTCTGTTCATGTTCCATAAAAGATGAATGTAAAAGGCTTTTTTTGCTTGTTTGAACTTCTTGGAGAAAGTCTGCACTATTCCCTCTGCTATTACAGAAAGAAATTATGTCCCAGAAATGTATTAAAAAGTAACATGGAACAAATTCTGTTGTGCAAAAGAAATAATAGGTATATCCCAGCTGGGTTCCTGGACTCTCTTAATTTTCATTTACTTTCATCTGATCAATTCTTTGCAGTTCTGTCTGGTAGCTGATATAGTACATCAGGGAAATTACAGCTGATTTCTAAAACCTATTTCAAGGAAAGCATTGAATGAAACTAAAGACTCAGCACAGAAGTGACAGAAAGAGATAGCTTTTCTGCTCCCTCATCTTTAAGGGCTGTACTGCAAATCACTGTAAATGTTTCCTTCCTTAATTACTGTAAATGTTAGGGATACTGCTTAAATAGTGACACTGAAAGACTAAGGGTTAGGAAAGAATTTTTCTCAAGCTTTTCATATAACCGACAAAACTGTAAAAATGCCAAAACTGTTAAAAAATAGATGAAATACCTTTTAAGGTTCTTGTATGCCCAAAGATATGGGCACATACAGATATGATAGTAATTTCACTTTCCCTTCATATACATGTAGAAAGGCATATTGTAAGGGGTTAGCTAATCTACATAGAGATGTGTGGTGCTAATCTCTATGCCAGCTGTACTGTGAGTAATTAAAGGAAATCCATCTGAAAAATGCATCCTTATTCCATGGCTGACTTCTGAACTGTAAGTTAACCACTCCCCTAGGTTTTATATTTTTTGAAGACAAGAATGAGTGCTTAATTTCTAGCAAAACAGATGAAACTGCTTATGAAAGAGATGCAAAATACAGATAATCAGCGTATAAGATCCCCCTTCTGAGTTTTTCCTACATTTCACACTTTCCCCAGTAAAGTAAACCAAGGATTGGGAATAAGGTTTTTCCAGTGATGGTTAATCAGTTTCAAAAGCGCAATTATACAGAAATTTTATTGTTACTGTTCCTTATAGCAGTAGGTATTGATGTGCTATCCTAAACAGTATGATTTGGCCTATTACAGGATACAGAGAACACATAAATAGTTAACCCTTAACTTAATGCCAGAAAACCTGTTACTAATACTGTCCTTTGCATAGAGAGATTCTGCCTCTGGTTTCCAGCTGAGATTGGTATTCATGCAATGGGGAAAAAAATGTGCACCATTGAATGAAATAAACCAAAGTGGTGGTCTTTTTAATATAGTCTCACATATTGCAACTCAATGCATACCATTAGATTGTTTTCCCTGTTATTTTGAACAAGACAATTCTGATCAGTTTCCAAAAAGTTGATTTTAGCATCTGAGTCCTGTATGGAAAACATAAGTGTGTAGGATTCACAGTAGTACAAGACAGACTGCTTAGTTCAGAGTGACAAAATAGATTAAACATTTTTTTTTTTCCTCTCTCTCTCTTTTTAACAAATCACAGAATTATTTAGGTCAGAAAAGACCTTTAAGATCATAGAGTTCAACCATAAATCTAACACTGCCAAGTCCACCACTAAACCATGTCCCTAAGCACCACATCTATGCATCTTTTAAATACCTTCAGGGATGATGACTCAACCACTTCCCTGGCCACCCTGTTTCAGTGCTTGACGACCCTTTCAGTAAAGAAATTTTTCCTAATATCCAATCTAAACCTCCCCTGGTGCAACTTGAGGCCATTTCCTCTCATCCTATCACTAGTTACTTGATAGAAGAGACCAGCACCCACCTCGCTACAATCTCCTTTCAGGTAGTTGTAGAGAGCGATAAGATCTCCCCTCAGCCTCCTCTTCTCCAGACTAAATAACCGCAGTTCCCTCATAAGACTTGTGCTCTAGATCCTTCACCAGCTCCGTTGCCCTTCTCTGGACACACTCCAGCACCTCAGTGTCTTTCCTGCAGTGAGGGGCCCAAAACTGAACACAGGACTCGAGGTGCGGCCTCACCAGCGCCCAGTACAGGGGAAGAACCACCTCCCTGCTCCTGCTGGCCACACTATTTCTGATACAGGCCAGGATGCCGTTGGCCTTCTTGGCCACCTGGGCACACTGCTGGCTCATATTCAGCTGACTGTCAGCCAGCACCCCCAGGTCCTTTTCCACCTGGCAGCTTTCCAGCCACTCTTCCCCTAGCCGGTAGCACTGCATGGGGTTGTTGTGACACAAGTGCAGGACCCAAAAAATGTAGGATATCCTGTGGGAAGAATTGGATTGTTTTAACTGTAATGTATTTTTCCCCACAGAAATATTACACAAAACTGATATTATAAAAAATAGAAGGAGAAGTTAGAGTTTGTCAAGTATTTTTTTGCATGGGTCCTGACTGGTCACTGTTTTAAAATTTACTATAGTTTTTGACAAAATTATTTTAGTTTGGATTAATTTTTTAATAGATAGAGGGACCTGTCCAAAATAAAAAGATGAGAACATCCCTCTCACTGTATTATTAACATTATGTAACATTATACAACATTAAACAGTTGAACAAGATTCAGAGTTTGAGAATAGGTACTTCTGTATATCTAAATATTCTGGTGCAAGCTGTAGAGAACATACAGCTAAGTTGATAAATGTCATTGACTCTTTTCCTCACCTAGTGTATTTAAAATGAAACTGTACTTTGAAGTAAAAACATAGTTTTGCAGAATGGCTTTGGTCAGAAATTTACCTTTTCTTTGAGAAAGTACTTCCATCCTAGAGCTCCTCTTCCTGGTAAGGAATAAATAGGGGAATAAAGAAGGTATTCTGTTGGCCAAGTGGCAAAGAGTTTCCTGCTGATGCTATAAAGATATAAATCTTCAGTTGCAGACAGATGCCCTACATTTGCAGGCTGTACACATGGCAGCTTTTTTAGACTCCTGTTCATTAACCAGTCCATAGCATCACCTGGCAGCTTTGCTCCAGGCCACTTTCTCTGGTGGATGGTAATAATTGCTAGAGTAATAACACTGAGAGCTGAAGCAAAATCCTGACTTCAAGCAAATATGCAAACAATTGCTTCGAAATGAGCTATATTATTTCTATTGGTTTATGGGCAAAACTAGTTCAAATTACAGAGAAATGGATAGATAACAGGCTTACTGCTTATCTGCTCTATACCCCTTTAAGTACCCCTTAAGTATTGGTGATGATACTTCTAAAAGCAGAGTGTCCCCAGGTCTGTGAAGGACACTGAATCTCCTCATGCCTGTTGGAACCACCCATAAAATAACATTTATCTCTTCTAGGTGCCTTCTGCACAGTTTGTAACTAGAATTTGCCAGCTGAATGAGGCTTTTGGAGTACAGAAAATGCTTTGACAGTACAGGTGTAACTAAAGAACCCCAAATTCTAGAGGAATTACCTTTGACCTGTCTAAATAACCCAGGAACTGATTAACAAGGCACTAGGGGATGCTGATTTGGTCCTGCCACAAGAAAGCATCCTCTGTCAGAGGGACAGTCAGAAGCAGTATCTGATTCAGCCATCCAATTTTAATCTGAGGCAAGCCCAGTCATTTCATAGTGGACTAAATACACTAATAAATAAAGGTTTAACTACATTTACAGTAATCTTTACTTTATTCCAGAGGTTGTGAGCCAAATATTTCCTTCTATTTTTCTTCTCTGACTCTACAGCTACAACCACAGCTGAAGTCTTTGAAATTTCCTATAGCTAAAAAATTTTACTCTAGCTAGGATCAAGTTATGCTATACTAAAGATCTAAGCATTTTGAACAATGCAAGAAATAATAGGCATTTTTAAAATTAATTTTTAGAACATTCTGTTAAGACATGCGCAATGCATATCCTGAATATCCATGAGATGTGTATCTTAATCCAAAGGATAGGAACTGAGAATGAAAAGTATGGAATATGATTTTGCAGTCAGTATTTAGATTCTCTTCAGGAGCTGAAGTGACATTTTTGGTTATTTTTTAAATCACTTTTATGCCTAATGGGTGAAGTGAACAAAATAAAATTGCTTTCCATGGAGAGCTACAGGGCCTTCCTCAAATCTCAGGGAACAGCAGGCTGTGGTGCTGCTTCTCAACACCATCTGTTCTTTGGGTTTGAAATGATTTATGGGAATTGAAGTGTTCACGTTTTCCTGCTGACAGTTCAACTTCAGCAGTATGTTCTCAGGCAACAATGAAAGTCTAAGCAAATATATACTACCCCTAAAGTTTACTTTTCTGAAAAAGTTATGCCATATATTGAATATAGAAACCTATATCAATAAAATGTTATTCACCTCAGTATATAAATGTATTGAAAAGAAGCTACTAGTCCTTGCTTCCACCCCACCACTCACTTTGGATAGATATTCAAGGTATTCACTTTAAGTGTTTTGAAAAACTCTGGAAACTTGCATCAACCTTCATGGAAATAGGGTCGAGCCAACACTGAGTACTTGTTAATATTCTCTCCTCCCTCCCATCCTTCTTGAAATTCTTTTCTAGAAAAGATGTGAGTGCCACACATCAGCCAAATTTATGGTGCTGGTCTCTGCCATGTTATTTAAACCTGTTCTTTATCCTGTTTGAGGATGTGTTTGCATTCAGAATGACTACTATCTTCATACTTGGCTGTTATTTTCTTAGCTCTGGTTTGAAGTATGCAATTTCGTTTTCATGTATTCTGTGCTACTGGCATATGGGCAGGTCTCTCCTGAGAGGTAGCAATAGGGCTCTGTGGGAAAGAGTGAATTAGTTGCAGGCTATGTTCTGCAGCCTCCCATCCTGACTCTCTGCCCATCAGGGAAGAAGCGCTGAACAGTTGGAGCTGGCCAGAGGATGGCAATTCCATTTTACATCCACTTCTGAAGTTTCAAATTTCACACTTCTTTTGCGACAGAACAAAAGTCTCATGATTACTGTCACAAAGCTCAACATGCCTGTCCTTTGGAAATAAAACCAGAGCTTCTTGGGTCCTGAGCCTCAGATCAACTTCCAGAAGAGTTTCCTCCACCTTCAGCCTGGTGGCCAGGGCGTGAAACACCTGTCTTTGATTCCTTGCTCTGTTGCGTTCAGAACAGTTTTCCATCTCAGTTCTCTCTGATTGAGGTAGTGCACAAATCTGAGCATGAGCTTCCTATACTGCTAGCAGATTCCCAGTCACTTGGCTAAGGCATTCAGAGGTTAGTTTTCCAGTGCACCCTGAGTTTCTGAAGATTTCTGGTGAGACCCCTACATCTACTTGAGATAAAAATGGTCTCAGTTCCAAGTTGATTAACAAAACACATTAATAAAAGCTTGGTCTTGTACTGTCTCAAGGCAAATCTTACTCAAATCAGTAGAAATTTTCCTTAAGAGAGCAAGAATAAAGGCCACAGCAAAAATGGTGATTTGTAATCCCATAGAAACTGTAGAAGACAATCTCCCAATGCAACTGGGAAGAGAAGAGGCTGCATTTGTCTTTCAGGTACCTCAGTAAGCCAGGAGGATACAGCTAATCACGTGGTGAAAGCATGTTGCAGTCCTTAGGAGGAGGTAGATCATTATCCACCATATCAGTTTTTACATCCAAAATTGCCAAGATCTATTTACAGTTAAGATCTTATTTTTCTAGCAAATCCAACATGTGATCTGTGTACACTTGTCTTCTAATTCAGTAGCTTTCATGAAAGAACTATGCTCTGCTTAACACTTTTTTAGTATCCCAGAATTTTGTTGTCTTTACCATTGCCTCCATGAGTTGGATCAATGCCAGCCTCACCCTCTACCTTTGTAACGATTTAAATTGAGCTTTAGTTCCTCACCTTCTTCACCGGTTGTTCATTGTTTCTCCATCTCTGAATCTTTAGCATCATATCTTTCCTTCTTGCATATACTTTTGGTTTTTTACCCAGGAATTCTAAAAAAAATACCCAGAACCACCCCCCCCCCATGTAATATGTATATCATCAATATTATATAATCTAAATAGAATCAAAATAGCTACCTAAATCATGTAGCCATTTATGAGAGGAACAAAATCATTGTAGGAAACTGTTTATCAGTTTCCTTCAATATTCAAAGTGTCGTGGTTTAACCCCAGCCAGCAACTAAGCACCACGCAGCCGCTCACTCACTCCCCACCCCCCACCCCCCAGTGGGATGGGGGAGAAAATCGGGAAAAAGAAGTAAAACTCGTGGGTTGAGATAAGAACGGTTTAATAGAACAGAAAAGAAGAAACTAATAATGATAATGATGACACTAATAAAATGACAACAGCAATAATAAAAGGATTGGAATGTACAAATGATGCGCAGGGCAATTGCTCATCACCACTGATCAACACCCAGCTAGTCCCCAAGCGGCTATTCCCTGCCCCCCCTTCCCAGTTCCTATAGTAGACGGGACGTCCCATGGTATGGAATACACCGTTGGCCAGTTTGGGTCAGGTGCCCTGGCTGTGTCCCCTCCCAACTTCTTGTGCCCCTCCAGCTTTCTTGCTGGCTGGGCATGAGAAGCTGAAAAATCCTTGACTCTAGTCTAAACACTACTGAGCAACAACTGAAAACATCAGTGTTATCAACATTCTTCACATACTGAACTCAAAACATAGCACCGTACCAGCTACTAGGAAGACTGAAACCAGGACAAAAGTATATTTACTTCTATAAGATACCAAGTTTAAACCCATTCTGTATGGAGTAAGAACTCAGTGCACAGGAAGACTGTAGAATCAAATCCCTGGTAAACACAACTGTAAAATGTTTAGAAGATGTAAAGTGCATTTGTAATCATAGCTAGTTTGCAAGGGGTAATAATCTGTTGGGATAGATAGATGGGATTTTTTTCCCTGTATTGACAGAAATCTGTCTTTCAGTGAAAATCACAGATTCAAATCTTGCTTATCTTCAGTGGTAGAGATTATTTAATTTGTATTCCTATTTTACTTCACTATGAACTTACTACCAACAAAAGGTAATTTTTAATCGTGCTATGTCTCTTTTCTTACACTTCACATCCTGTATGTTTATTCAGAGCATACAGTCTGTTGAGAGCACATCTTCTCATAACAGTTTTTTTATACAGTGACAGATGATGTTCATAGTTACAAAGCATCAAATTTAACAGCTTGGTTCTACTTAATCATCTGGTTTTTTTGTTTCATTTCACATCAAGTTGTAATTGCACATTGAAACAATTCTAAAAATCTGATCTAATGTCCAAGTAAAAAATAAATATTTGCTGAAGAAGCACAGAACATGATATTTGATAGGTACAAAAATGCATGAATTATATGCAACATCATTTTTGTTGTTCAGTGGCTGCCCCATTGTCTATATTTCCAGTTCACCAGGATCTGGCTTAGTAGCTTAAAAGCAGAACAGCAAGATGTCTTTCCTCCCTCCCCAGTGCTTAGAAAAAAATATCTTCCATTACCTTCTACTGATGCTTTCTGGATGACTGCATTAGTCGTATTTCTTCTTTTCTTGCGGAAGATTACAATAACAAGAACTTGTCAGGTATGGGATGAAATAAATAAGAAAACATGAAACACATTTCTCAGTGTGGGAAGACTCTAGTGTAAGTACTGAAACATAACCTGTTAAAACATCTTCAAATGCCTGGTACCAACTTTATGCAATCTAAGAATGCAGAGGGAAATCAAAGTAACTATCCAACATACAGTAAAGTTGCAAAAAAAAAAAAAAAAAAGATTTTGCAGACTTTTGGTCTAGTTCTGTTTTCGAGCTGAATTTAACATGGTTCAGCTCCTTAAATTTCTCAGCACACTTCAGTTCAACATTCAGGAAACACCTGTAGCACCTGCACTTCACCATGTTGCAGTCTAATTCAAATAGAAATCACATAATAATTTCAGTACTCGGAACACCTGCTACCTTAAGAACATACTCCTTTGAGACACTTTTACACTAAGCTTTCCTACATCTTCAACAGACTGTATGAATAAAACCATGGCTTCTTCAAGAGCTTTAATATTCCCTGAGAGAAAAGTAAAAAATGCACAACTTGCACTTTGTGAAAACAATATGACAAATTTCAGAATTTACCACCTAGATCAGCTCTATTTGGGTGTGGAACTCAGTTGTATATCCTGCACAAAGAACAAATAAATTTTCTGCAGATTTTATCAGGTGACGGACAAAAACAGAACTCCTGGTCTTAAAACTAACGAATCCTAAGTTTATTGCCTTTCTTTTAAGAGTTCTGATGCCCCAAACTGCCCCAAATTCAGCAAAGTATTTACATCCCTACATCCTGCCTAGTTTTGCCCCATGAGCAGAGAAGACAGTGACTAGTGATGGATATTTCAGTGGTATCTTCCCAGTGTTTCCTTCTCTCAGTGATAATGGGATAACTTTGTATAGGAGATCCACCAGGGCATCTGTCTCATTAGTTTTCCATTTCACTGGACTCAGCTGACTGACTCTGACTCTAGGAAATAATTTTGCAAGAGAAGAAGTGCATCTCTTAGCACCATTAAGATTTTTGGCTGAACAAGATGCCGATGACCCCTTTCAGAAATTCAGAAAAAGTTGAATTGTAGAAAAATGCTAGAGGAGAGACTCCCTAGAATCAAAGAATACCACAGAGCCAGGCAAGGGGTGGAACAATCAGAGCTTAGAGATAGAGGCAATGGGACTTTCATGCTTTCTCCCCAGACGATATGGCTGGAACATTAGTTCCTGAATGCGAACTGCCTGAATAGGAACAAGATCTGTGCTGAACTGCCCGAAGTTCATGGCAACACTTCCCAGGGGACTGTTGTGCAGTCAGCAGCCTTTTTACCTGGTCTGCGTTTCAGCCTTCATATACACAAGTGATGCTACACAATCCTACTTTGTAAAAACAAAAATGAAAGCATTCCATTCATCACTTTTAAAAATAACAATAAAAGCAGAGCAATGCTGCTTCTCTTTTGGAAAAAAAACCCAAACCCAAGCCCACAAAAAAACCCAACACACAAACCGAATGTTTAATATTATTGGCTAGCATACTGAATACACAAGGTAAAATATGGTCCACAAGATGATAGAGACTAGAACTCATTTTGCATCCTACCCTTTTTGTCTGTGTAGTCAAATAGACTGCAGTACATAAAAAACTGCTTGGTTAAGAGCATGTCTGTCTGAAGGCTGAAGCATGTATTGAAATTAAATAACAAACAGAGAATGTGTATAAACAGCTAAGTTTTTTAATTCTTGAAAATAAGGTATGGGAACTGGAGGAGAATTCATTTCTTGGGTGGCTTGACATTTATTCTTTCAATTCTCTAACTTTTAAAGTAACTGTAATGGTTCTGTTGATTTCTTTGGATTTTCATTTTGCCATTAATAAATAATTTAGGAATAGTACAACACATAAGCTTTACTGATCCTTTCAGATGTTTCGTGCATCTGGAAAATATTTTGGTTTGTATTGGGACTGTACCCCATGAAAAAGGACCCATGATTAAACACGGTGCAGTTGCATATGTTAGATACTACACTAATCACAGAGAAGTATTCACGTGGTAGAAAGCCATATGTCATCATTTTGTACTCACAGACTAGTCATTTGAAAAATAACCACTGCAGATCAATGCAAATCTGCATTCAAGGCAGGGCTTCTGTGTCTTCTGGCTCTTTGCTTACCTGTTCAGGCTCCCATGCCGACTGCTGTAATCCCTACTCTTCCAGCAGATACTCATTTCAGCTGCTCACTGCCTTCTGTCTTCTCTCATCCTTTCCAATGCATGGAACTTGTTTGCTGAATGTTGGTTTTTGGAAATGTTTAATAAATTGCCATAGTTCATATATGTTTTTCATACAGTCTGTTACGTATGTTTTTCCTCAGAAGACAAAGACTGCACTTTGAAGTTGTATAAGCTCCCCTTGTCAGGCTGTTGCCCACAGTGACAGAGAGGCCAAGAACTAGACAGAAGACAGAGACCCACATATATGTTCCACATGGTGTATGTCTGTGCAGCCCGCATGCACGCTTTCTGAGGCAAAAGAATCGGCTGGGAAGGACTTACAAGTAGAGTTATGAGGAATTTTTGGACAAAATATTTTTTGTTAGACACTGGCATAACATCACGAACTGTTTTTATTTTTTATTTTTGTTGCTAAAATATTGAAATCAGGTAACAAAACATGCCATCAAGATTGGTTGTAAATGTCTCTGTTAGATAATACTAGAAAAATACTCCATGGCTAAGTCTTTCTAGATCTTTCTGGAGCTTTTCATCCTTTTTCCGTTATATTTTTGTATGGCTTAGGATCCCAGTTGCTAATCTCTTGCATCTAAGTGTTTGCCTTAGCAAAGTGATATTGACTATGATGGATGTGAAAAAGAAAAATAATGCTGTGTTAATTAACAGAAGAAGGAAAAAAAAACAGGTAAGCATAATCACTGTCTTCTATTAGGAGAAAAACACTGTCTGAAGTGATACAGCACAACACTGAGGCACTGAACAAAGTCAATCAATAACTTCATTAAGAAGGACAAGTGAGGTAGCAAAAATGAGTATTTCACCATCTCCCTTGGCTTTCCCCAGTCGTCAAAGCTCTGTAAGACACATCTGCTTGCCTGGAGTCGTAACAGAGAAAAATAGTAGCGCTGAGATTAGAAACTCAGAGTTCCAGTTCCTAGAATAAATTTATTTGTTTTCTTAGTAGGTTGTGGAAATCTATTTTACTCTGTCCACAAGACTTGAGGGTCTGAGGAGTCAGTAAATTCAGAGAAAAGGTGTGCGAGTAGGGCTTCGAAGTGGTGTGAATTATGCTGTTTTTTCACTGCTTTAGCTATTTCAATTTCCTGCAAAGTGGCATCTGTTACTGAAAATCATGTGGAGTATACTACAAAGGAAAACTCAGAGGCTTTCTGTCCTCTGTGTCAGAGTAGCTGCATTTGGAACCTTAAAAACTGAAACAATAAAAGTCTGAGTTTTAGTATTGGTCCTCCTAGGATTGTGCCTTTTCTAAATGTGATGTGATTTTGGAATTCCTGACTTTTGTTTGAAAGCACTTTATTCTGCCCTACTTATTCTGCCTCTAACACCTGCTAACCTACGTTGAACTGTTAAACTAAGCATATTGTCATTATTAAAGGATGACATATGGAAGTCTAAAGTTATCCCTTAAAATATTTTTTACTGGACTGAATAAAATAGAATAATGAGAGGCAATAATACTTAACATTGGCCACTACTTCCAAAGATACTGAATAAGAGTGAGTAATTTTGCATTATTATGAATAATTTATATAATAACAGAAATATTGTTAGAATATTGTTCCATCAACTCCACTAATGTCATAATTCTGTATTGCTTTGAGCACCATGTATCACATATTTGGAATCAGGAATCTAAGAGTATTATATATTTGTTTGCAGCCCTATCATGGTGGTGGTTTGGTGAATGCTGCCTCTTACTCATTTAAAAGTCTAACTGCTGTCATAAAGCATTGCTATTCATTTTTATTTCACATAGCCAAATGAATTTTGCCCTGCTCCCCAAATATCATTAGTGTTATTCCTATAGGAAATTACTTATGGCTTTAGAAAAATTGAAATTTTAGTGCTTTTCGTACACATTTCACAATCTGATGTTCCTGGTAATTTACATATTAAAACCATGATTTATAAAGCAAATATATGCTATTCTTATCTGCAGGGAGAACATGGTATAATTCATTTTTTCCTTGACAACCTAAGCCTTGATTGCTCAGTATAAATTCTAATTATTAGAGAAAGATGACAGATTCAGGATGGAGAATAGAAGGAAGAGGCCAAAAGCAAAGGCTATTCCCAGGATAAAGAAGTCATCAAAATGCTAATAAGCCCTATTCCAAAAAGGGTATTATTGTTTCTTTGTTCAGCTTTATTTATAAACACACACATCTGAAGCAATGGTTCCATCTGCACAGACTAAAAAGCTCTGTGTCCAAAATACACAGTGCTCCAGAACCTACAGAGAATAAAAAGACCTGCTCAGTTAGACAGCTTTCAGAAAAAGCACTGGACTGAAAAATGACAAAAGTCTCCAAAAATCTAACGTTTAGGTGGAAAGCTTTCTTTTACAGAAGTTATTCGGAATCAACTAGACAGGAGAGAACTGAATTCTCCAGCTGATCTCAGTCCAGTGGATGTTCCAGCGAAGGCAAGTAATAACCTAACATTAGCCTTTATGAGATCTTAGAAGAAAAGAAAACCATCTGATTTGTCTGGTTATTTGATAGACAGGTTGGGTCATATTTTGGGAGAGGAAAGTGGAATCCATGCAAGTTCTTGATGTATCATCACAGCACTTAAAAATTGCAAGGGATACAGGAAAGAGGAATGGACAGGACAGAAGGGGGCATGGAGGGGAAGAAAACCCAACCCAAAACCAAAGGAAAAGGAAAATCGGGAAAGGATAACTCTCAAGTGAATATAGGAACGAGTTGAAAGAGCACTTCTAATTCTTGCCTCAAGGAAAGTTTCTTTAACTTTGGTTGCAGAGCAAAAAAAGGAGCAAGATATTCTCAATGTTTGTCACTGTGGCAAGCTCACAGTAGTAGCAGAACCAACAGTCCGAGTCTTATTTGTGGATTGTATAGGTAAGGAAGACATGTACTTACCAACACAAATTCATAAAAATCTTGAAAAAAAAAGAAAAAGGAATAACTCTACAAACAAAAATATTTTGAGAGATAGCTTAATGAAAAATGGTTTTGCACATTTGTGTGCCAGGAAGTTTGGATGAGTGTCCTTAAAAACACAGGACAAATTCAACATCTTCTTTGGAAGACATGTTTTCCTCAAACTGCAATCTGAGGGTTATTTTATTTTTATTTTTGAGATATTTAACAGAAAGAATACAACTGACACTTGAGAATAGGGAGGTGTGTGCAGGTTTACATGTATGTCACTTTGATCTTCGGTAAGCCGCTTAAAGAGAAGTCCTGTCTCCTTGGAAAGGGACAGAGACATTTAGCTGAAGTGAACCAAATGTGCACTAGACACGATGTACCCCAAAGAATAATGAACACAGCAAGATGTGTGGATAGATTATAAACAACCTGCTTATAAAAAGTCCTGCCTTGCATTTGAAAGAGTAAAACTGTCTGATGGGGAGGGATGAGAGATTTCACTGCCTAAAGCAGCAGTCTGGAAATGCTTCAAGAAACCGATGTTAGTCTAGAGATATAAAATACAAAAAGGTAAGGAAAAAATTAACAACAGAATTTTCACTTTAGGAAAATAGTGAGGCCTTTTGACAATGAGAAACAGTTTCTGCGATACAATTGCTCTGT
This sequence comes from Haliaeetus albicilla, assembly GCF_947461875.1. NCBI lineage: Eukaryota > Metazoa > Chordata > Aves > Accipitriformes > Accipitridae > Haliaeetus > Haliaeetus albicilla. The sequence continues at coordinate 57,318,940 of NC_091483.1, read as the reverse complement.
AATGTATTTGTTACATTGAGAAGAAAGTAATACTTCCCTTTGTGTTAGCAGTCATAGAATTGACTAAAATAAGTTTACAAGGGCATAATTCCTTTAAAAAAAACAAAACAAAAACAAAAAAGAAAACTACGAACCATGTCATAATGAATGCTTCCAAAAAATAAATTCCCTCTCTGATTAAGCTTTGCATATCTCTTTTAAAGAAACTATTTATTTTTATTTCCTGTAGAATTTACTGGTAAGTTAGCAGAGTAATTTTTGGTAATTATTGATATGAAGCATTATTTCAAAACAAACAAAAAAACCAAGCAAAAGATTGCTTGAAGTATTATCTATAACTCCCTAGTTAGTCTTTAATAATTTTTAATGTTCAATATAAAATTATTTTTGGTATAATCTGATCCATAAACAAGTTATCACCATTTTCTTTTTTTCTCTTGGTCTACTTTTCATATTTATGCTATGTTGTCCTGTCCTGAAGAGATGGATTCTTAAGTCAGAACCTGCTTCTGTGTTGCTGTGGCTACCGAGCAGCTTAGTTCTTAACATTTCCCTCATATCTCTGTCTCTTCCTGTAATACAGAGTCACTGGATCCCAGTAAATCTAGGCATGTGTAAATACATCTCTTTTAATTGCTTTTATAATCACCAAAGCAAATAAGGGTGAGCTTGATGCCTGGGCCATACTGGGTCAACAACGTTACAGTAGTGAATGGGAGACTACATAGAAATCCCAATGAGTTGTGATGGGAGGAACTGCAGACTCTGGCTACAAAGAAGTTAGAGGATTCTAGTTAACTTCCTGCTGACTTCAGAAAAAGAGAGAAATTCCTTTGAGGCATTGCAAGTTTTCGTATCCATCTGTTAAACTGGGTCTAACATTTTAAATGGAGATTTGTAATCTATTACTTGTCCAAATTGTGGTATTATTTGGTACACTCTACCCTCCTCATTGTGTAGCTGTAGTAAATAAATTGGCTTTTTAATTTCTCTGCCTTCTTGTACAATACTTCAGATGAGGACAACTCTGGGCCTTTCGTATTATTTTTTAATCCAACCTTTTCTCTGGTGTTATAAAATTATTTGGTCTTTTTCTGCAAAACAGCTGAGCTGTCACTTACGAGCACGAGAAGTGAAATTTTCTACTCTGATGGATTTGTCAGCCCCTTGTGTCATTAGCAATGCTCAATAAGAAAGATGAGCGAATGGCTTTTTCAGCTTGATGAAAAACTGTTGAAACGCTAGTTATCATATGGTTTTCTTGCTTGAAATCCAGTTTATGGTTCATTATTTTTGCTTCAAGTGCTTCCTTTATTCTGTGTGAGATTATATTACACAACTTCATCTCTGACTGATCAGTTTTCTTGGCAACTTAGATATTATTCCATTATTTCTTTTTCCAGTATCTTTATTTTGCTGGAAAGCCTTTTGATTTTGTGAGTTGTTCTATAATCGTGGACTATCACTCTTTTGGTTGGGGTTCAACTTCAGTTTTTGTAGGTTTGGACATTGTTACTGTCTCTCATTGTTTTGCCTGTGATAAAGATGTTGCAATATCTGGTAGCAACTTCTCATGATACTAGTGTGTTTCTGATTTCTTGAAAGTAATCTAGCCTTTGCTTTATTCTGTTACCTTCTTACTTTACTTATCTTCAGGAGACCCTCTGGCTGGTACAATCTTGCCACCTATAATCCAGTTGACTTGTTTTACTCTCCCCTGCTCTTAACAGGAGCTTCAGCTTTGGAGTTAGCCGTGCATTTCCTCTTACTATCTTCTTTTACCTCTGGATTTTTCATTCCATACAGACACGTAGGTGTATTTAGATATTTATTCTGCTATTTATGTTCCCACAACCTGCACCATTCCTGTTGCTCTCTGGTGACTGCATGTCATTTCAAACTGGGCAAGACATTGAAGCAGAAGGGCTTTGACAACATGGGTTTTGTTTTGGTTTTGCATGTGTCTCTTTCTTTTTACTTGCAAAATATCAGCCAGTGACATTTTACATTTGTTCATTTAAAGGATGGGTTGTCAGAGTAGGAACAAGGTAATGGCATTAGTTTAAAGACTTGGACTTCTTGAATAAAGCACAGCTAGCCTGCAACAAATAAAATTGCTCTGCCAGAAAGCAAAATGCACAGACAGTTAGCATTCAGTTGAAGTAGTTCATCTACAGAAGACAACCTTAACTGGGGGGTTACTTTATGTCCCTCTGCCTTGGAATAATGAAAAAAATATTTCAGATTCTGTTGGATAGAATTCTAGCTTCCCACATACGAAGCTCCTATTTTTCATAATTTTTTTTTCCAAAACATTTTATCTCATATAGTATAGTTGACTACCTTCTCAATTTTCAAAATGGATCTGGTTATATTGTAATCAGACACCCAATAAATCGAGGATATAACCCCTAGCTTACACCTTGTTACAGGCCTCATCAAAAGCACACCACACTAATTATAGCCTCCATCTTTTGTTTTATTGGTGAAATAGCACTAATGTTTATCAGGATGATGTGTGATATGCTTGATATAATGTACTTTCCTGAGGAAAAGTTTTATGTGGAATTTCTGAGTAGACAGAGGAAAATAATATGGTTGTATTTGTCATGATACATGATGAGTATTCTTATCCTGTGGTCCCACTTTAGTTCCTTGGCCACAGGGCAGTAATGTCATTTGAATGTGGAACTGGGAAATGGCAATGATTGCATCTGGTAATCAGTCATCTTAAGTATAGTTTGTTTTCAGAAGTGAAGAAGCATTATAACAGACCAAAGAGAAAGAGAAAAGCATAGGAACATTGGTATAAAGTGTTTCACTTGCCATGCATTGATGAAGATTCAGTGATATTACTGGCATACAACTTTCTCCCATTCTTTTACACCTTCTGTGACTTCTACTCCTTATCTCAAAATCCCTACAATTTGGAAAATGTGTATCTTTTCAAGCACGGATAATGAGATAAAACTAAGGTGTCTGGGCTATTTCCCTGTGATTTCTATGCTCAGATTTTGGTGCCTTCCAATTGGAGGCATACTGAATCTCTTGACTTTAAAGTATTTGTGTTTATTACTGACCAGCAACAATTGCTCATTTCAGTTTGGATCTAGTTCTTAATTCAGAGCCCAGTTTTTAGCCAGTGACATTCCAGTCCAGAGTCTCCTATTCAGACATTTTTCTGTGGATGTGTGTAGTTCTGGTGGTTGTCTAAAGCTTCAGTGTGTCAATATAATAGACAGGGGAGGTAAATGGATATATTCATGGATGCTAATGTTCACTCAATTTGAAGAGGTCAGAACAATATTTTGCCTTCAAAGATTACTTCATTTTTTCAAATTAGATATGTATTATATTGAATAAAATAAAGGCAAATAATCTTACAGTCTCAGACAGATAGCAAATAAATCATAAAATTTATTAGAGTTGTGACACCCCGACAATATCACAGCTGAATGTGTGGTAAAGCATGACACCAGAATAGGATTGGTTTCAATGTAAATGGACTTGGCCTAATGTGGGTTGATACTTTAAAAGACAAAGTGCCAAATACCTCCGCAAGATTTTCAATTCAAGAAATTAAAAGATAGGTCAAAGTTTTCCAGAATTATAGATATGTTATTGCAAACATCAGTGGAATGTGGAATTTTAAAATACTGAAGTAAGATCAGTGCTTGTGTCAAGTGCCTTCTATGGGATCTGAGGAACTTGGCTGTGTGAATGTGTTTATTATTCAGTAGTGTAAGTATTGTGGCAATGACCAATGAACTAGATCTAAAAACCTGTGAACAAGCCATCAACTTGTCTTTGATGATGACTAGGTTCATAGGATCATGGGATAATTCAGTTTGGAAGGGACCACAGGAGGTCTCTAGTCCAGCTTCCTCCTTACCTACTGACATATGAAAATCTTCTAGGGGAAGAACAAAAGTTAGACAAGATGCCAATCCTTGTTTTTAAAAGAAGATAATGTGTAAACATTTAGCCACATTGACCGCAAGGAGACAAAGATACTCAAGAGAGCTCCAGGGAAACACTCAGGACTGTGATGAAACCACATGCAAACATCTGTTTCTGTGGCTTTTCAATTACTTCTGTTTCTGCGAGTGGAGAGTCAACATCTTGTGCACTTGTACCTTCAGAGTGTTGTATGCAGATCCTGCACTCCTTGTTTTAATTGCCACATAGTCCTCAAGCTATTGAAATAAATACGAAGTGCTCAGATTCTCAGAACAGCTTGGGTTCACCACTACCAGCTGAACCACAGGACTGCACTGTCGAAAGAGGCTGTGTATGTTGCATGGGGGGATGTCCTAAACCAAAGACAGTGTTTACATGGTCCCAGAGCCAACTGGTTTGGAAGCACGTAAGATCTAGAATTTGTGTTTAACATAGCTAATTGATGACTGTCCTTGCATAGGACCTTTGCAGAAATTTAACAACATCTTCTAAATAAACTGACGAATAAATTACAAGTTATCTAGTCAAAATAAAAAAAAAGGGGGAACACCTCTCTACAGATGTTAAGCTCTCAGGAGAGTTGTCAGCATTTCTTCTGAAGGAATTACTTAACACTTGGATGAATTTTTTTCAGATGAAAACACCTGTGTTCTCTGTTCACTTTAGAAACTCCCAAGGCAAAGTATGTTCCAGCCAGTCCATCCACAGGAACACAGCATTGTGAATAGACTGTGTCACTGTCAGATCACATTCTGATAAAGTCTATATCCTTTGAAATGACATGGTTATTTTCTGCTTTGTTTTACTCATCCCTGTTTAACCAAGCATTACTGGAAGAGCTGACAAACAAATAAAGAAACTTCAAAACCTTCTTTTAAAGTCAAAACTGTTGCACGCAGCCTACTTAGATTTTAATTGGGGATTTTGGAAGCAGAAAAATTGGAGTTTTAAAAAAGTATTGCAGGAAGAAGTTTATATCCTATTTAGGCTACAGAAATGTTGTGGAGCCATCACTATGGGTCCTACACCATGCTTTGAAAGTTCATTACCTCTCACGGCATTTTTTCAGTGCACGTCTACATTTTTGCCATGTGTCTAGCTATTCAAATCTATCCCATTCTGATCCTGTTTTGGGGGGTGAAATGTCTTTTGTATCATCCCTTCCGTCCTGTAAGGGAATTTAATGCATTTAGAGCAACATGTTCTCCAGGTACCTCATTTCCAGTTACTACACACATTTTACAAAGGAGACTGTAGACCTCTTCCAGTTAACTGCCTTAAATTTGAATGCACCACTGTCACTAAGTCTGTTTAAATAGTGGTTTTGCTGCAATAGCCCCAAAGCATAAGGAATAAAAAGTAGTGCTGCGAGGCTCTTAGTTGGATACTGAGCAATGCAGATCAATACAAGATAGTTGTCTGCTGCAGTCATTCCAGCTGAGCAGACTCTTTTTCCGTGGGAGGCTCCAGAGAAATTGCAGTTTGCTCAACGACTGATGTTACTGTAGAAGTGAATTATTTACTAGTGAATATATGAAACTGATATTTTTAGTCTCTTGCCATTAGTTGTGGAAAGAAGGGGAGTGCTTTTCCTTTCTTGAAAAAAAAAAGGACAACTCTGCAACAGCACTTGACTTACAATATAGATTATACTGTATGCCCAATGGGATGGTAGAGGAGCAGACAAACCTGTCAGGCCTGTTCCTTCCTTCCCAGTAAGAGTGCTAATAAGTAAACTTTTTTGCAAGTGCTCCTATAGGCTTTATAAAATACAATGGACCAGAGAAACATTTTCAAATCACTTGATACAGATGTGTTTGACATCTAGTCTTCAGATATAGACTTGCCCCCGGAAGGGTTAAGGAGCGTTACAGGCAGTTGTCCCTTGAAGTGGAATCCCAAATTGCCACATGACTGTTCAAGAAGCCACCTACCCGTGGCTGCTCCCAAGCAATGGGGAGAACTTTCTCTGACATCATATTCTAAAGACTGAGACATGGTTAAAAAAGAAGAACATGAAAAGAGGTGCCAGCCTTCCTGGCTGCTGTCCTTCACGAAGACATCTGTAGGGCAAGTCTATGCCGAGATTGCCAGTCAGAGGGAGCCCCTCTGCTGATAACAAGGAGAGGGATATCTTGTTTTGGTGGGCAATCATGAAATTGTTCAACGTTATGAAGACTGAAGTGCAACTGGAAAAAATTCTGGAGAACTGGAGGGTAAATGGACTGAAATGCTTCCAGAAGAGAAAGACCCTTAGGCAAGACAGCAGCAGAGCATGGAAGGTTGTAAAGTCCTTGCAAGTCTAATTTTAAATTCCCAACTGCAGTTCTGTTTTGGGTCTGGTCCTTAGAGTCTAATTTTTTCTTGCCTTTTAAAGGACATTGATCAATTCAGTAGAAGTTAAAAAAGCTGATTTGTACTGTATGCTGTTACCTATTATGTTTTTCAGAATTATTTGGAATTTTTAACAACAATTTTTTAAAGTGCTGGTATCAGTGAGATCTGTACTGAGATAGATCCCTCTGCTTTTATTCCTCTAGACTTATATTAAAACTTATGTATTAGCTCAAAAGCATTTACAAATTCTCCTTTGGCCTACTTAGTCTCTTTTTAGTAATTGTACAGTGCCCTGCAGCTTTAATAGCATACTTTCACCTAAACTGAATACATATGAGCAAAAATATTATATTAGCATATTGAGCCATCAGTAATTTGAACTTTAATTCAATCTCCCAATCTCTTTTCACTGTCTAACAGAAATGACTTTTTGTGTGTATATACTTGAATGACTTCTTTGTTATTTAAGTCATATTTTTCATTCAAAGTAGGTTTTGTGATTACTATACCCTTTGGAATGTACTGTTAGCAGAAAAATCAGCACATTCAGCAGGATGGATAGTGACAGAAAAAAAGAGACTTTGATAACTTTGGGTAACTACTCTTTGCTTCTGTCATCATCTGTAAAATCTGAAGAATAATATTTCCCTACTTTGCAGATGTGCATCCAAACAATGGAATGATTAGGAGGCACTCAGCTGCTATGGTGACTATCAATAAAGCAAGATGTACAAACAAATCGTGCGGCATCACAAAACCAAAGACCTTAATGCAGAAAATGATTGCATAGACCTATTGCCTGCACATTAAACAGTGCATTTTTAATGCACACAATTTTTTAAGGCAATAATACAAATAGATAATGGAAACCAAATTAAGGGAGGGAGGTTGGGCCAAGCTTTCCAGGGAGTGTTTTTCTTTGATGGTATTTTTTTTTTTCATTCTGTTGATTGCTTTTGATTTTTATATATATATATGTGCAGCTTTTAGTGAAGAATTATAATACTTAAAAAATCCTCCACAAGTTTGTTTTGTGTCTGCACAGTCCTCACTTTGTATAAAATTGACAAGCTCCTAGGAAGAAATAATCTGTGGCAGTGTTACATAAATTCAGCTAACCTGCTGAGACATTTTATTCTCAGAAGACGCCAGAAGATTCTGGTATGATAAATGATAGAAAAGAGTGTTAAAAATAGAATCAAGTTCTAATACCTAAAATATTTTAAATAACAGATATCTCACAAAGAAGAAGAAAACATTTTCATTCTAGGTTTCACATTTGAGTTTCTGTGCTAACAAGATTACAAAAGTATATTTTATTGAGTGTGATCCCTAAGAACTGGCATATTTTTACATGTTACAGAAATTAACCTTAGCTAGTGGTGTACAAAGAAAAAGTTTACTTACCTCTTAGTTTAATAAATATTTTTTGCCACATCGGCCTTTGCAACTGCTCCAAGTACATCAGAGTTTTTCAGATGATGTGTCTGCCAATGGCAGTTCAGCCTAACCCAAATAGTATCAGTCATGTGGGCAGATTGTTCTTTATTAGGATTCACTCTGAAGAACTGTCACTAGGAGTAATGTAAGGGACAGAAGGTCATCAAGATTGAATGCCTTTTTTCAGAACATAACTGAGAAACCCCTTTACCATTCTGGAGGAACTCCAGGCTAAATCTTTGTTTCCCTAAATGGTAGACATTAGGGTAGTTGCTCCTACACAGCGTGAGAGAGGAAGGGAAGTTCCTTGCTAGCCAGATGGTGCCATCACAGATTGAACACGAAAAATAACCGTCAGGGAAAGAATAGGCAAAAGTAAGAACCAGAAAGCAGATCAGCATGTACCACAGGGGAGAAGAAAAAGGAAGACCTATACCCAGCTAGCAGCAAAATTAAATAGTAAAGAAAATTAAGCAAATTTCTACCCTTGACTGTGTAGGACACATTTCCTATTTCCCACCAGAGCAGGATTCTTGTGCATCCATCTGTTAGAATGCCAGTAAATCATGAAAGCAATTTTCCTGCTGTGTTGTATTATTAATCTGAATCCAGATTAATCATACGCAGCTAGGAGATCCTTTCCTATCAACTTTAGCATCTCATCCAAGCTTGTAGTGACTTGTGACTTTTCTTGTCAGTGCTCCAGACCAGTTTTGTTTTCTGTCACTCACTGAGTGTTTTCTCATCAGTGAATCCCAATGAAACTAATTCTGATGACTTTCAGGCATGGTTGGGGATGTGAACAGTGCAGAACACTCATTACTGTGTATGTTTTATGCTGTGCCAGTTGTGTTTTTCATCCTCGGCTGCCACCATTCTGAATGGCTGATACTGGTGTGTTGTCTAAGCTAAATAAGCTTCTGCCCAGTTTCCTGACCTGAAGGTGTCATAGATCTCTTTGATTCTGTTTCTTGCTCTGTAGGAATCATCCAGTTTTCTCCTTCTCTTATAGTCATAAAATGCCAATCTGTTTCTCTAGGATTTGCTCTCCTTTTCCCTTCTTATGGTTAATTATCTTCTTTTGCTGGATCTGTGGTGATAGAAGCTGCCCATGAATGAACCTTCAACTCATTATTTATTGGAGCACCAGCTGCTTTTCTATGTCAAAATTATTTTGTTCGAACTAAGACTGTCCACTTCGTGCGTAGAAATCTTTTCTGTCTCTCAGGAAGAATACTTGAAGCTGTTCCTCCATTGACCATTGTCTCCTTTGACACACATATTTACAGATGTATGTAAAGAAAGAAAACAAATATCCTTTATATGATTGAGGACAAACTTTGGTTGACAGCTGGAAATACATAGGTATTTCCACTCTGCATTTAAGTGGTCAGCATCCTCATTTGGCAGAGAGAAGCCAATCATTCTTAAGACCTCTTCCACTTTTGATAGTCCTAAATGTCAAAGCAGCAAAGTAATGAGACTAAACCAAAAATATGGGCAACTGTGACAATTGGCCACCCTTCTTTCTCTTGCAGCTGTGATCATGAACATAAATATGGCAGAGGACAGCAGAAGCCCTTTCTACAAGTGCAGTCTGGAGAAAAGAGCAGCCTTTGCTATCTTCTGTTATTGGAGTTCTGAGCCCTGATGTCTTGTGTTGATACGCTTACTAATGCCTTGATTTAACTGAACACATACTTTTGCACTGTCCCTCCTTTGAAAGTGAGTTAGAAGAGTTTTTCTCTTTTCTCTGAAGTTGGACAGCTGCTAAAAAATGTCATGCTTTTAGCAGCTTGAAATAATATTAATAATTTTGCTTTATGAGTAGTCTCCTCTTCCCTGATATTTGCGTACTACTAAATGAGTGCCAGGCATGTGCTTATACAGATGTGCCATAAAGGTCTGCTGTTTTGGCTTGTCACTCAGGGTGGAACTGAGCTCTCTAAGTGACATTATCTAAATATCAGGTGCCCAGAGGATTGCTTTGTAGGCAACGGAGAGAGTGAGGCACAGCCAAATGCTGATTAGTCCCATTTACCTTAGACATCCCTTTTTAAGATGAAAGAATTTGCCTTTGGAGCTGCCTCGGTTTGTGCTTTGCCTCCCCATTACCTCAGGAGGGGAAATGCCACAACTGTTTTAACCTAAACACCTTACTTTCACACGTGACGTGGGTCTGTCATACTCCACCCTTCTGTGGTTTGTTAAAAGAGGTGTACTTAAAAAAAATTGCTGAGTGTTAATTGACTGTCAGTATCCCTTGCCTGAAAACATGCTGCTTCACCCTAAGATTGGCTGTTTTGTCTACCTTTTGCTAAAGGTCCCAACTTTTCAGGTTCTTTAGCTCTTATATGTCTAAATAGGTTTAACAGTCTTTTGAATTAAATGGCCACCGGATGGCAGCAGAGGATAAGGATAAGTAATGGGACTGGTCTAGTACATTTTTGAAGTGATGGTCTTTGAGGATTTAGTATTAAAGAGTTAGCTCTATTTTTTTATTTTTATAATGGCCTTATATTCTTGGTTTATGCTTACAAATAATTTTGAATTTATGCTACCAAATTGATTTCTTATGTGGGCAGAAACAATTTTTCCCTGCCAATATATTTATCTTGAAACATTGATGTAGATTTATGTCCTTATTTTAAATCACCTAATATGCAGATTTATTTTTTTTCTCTACTGTGTTTGCTACTGGCAGTGAGAGACACAAAACACAGTCCTAGAGATGTGCAAATGGACACCAGAAATGAGACAAGATTATCACGGTTACAGTGAAGTCTTTTAAACTTCTGATTCTTAAATTATTGCAGGCCATGTTTATTTTACCTCCTCTTGTCTTTCCTGGAGGGACTAAAACTTCACATTTGGGTTTTTTTTATTTATTCAGGGTGTCAGTGTAAGATATTCAGCCTGTCCTGTGCTTTGAGGACTGGTGCTTCAAACCCACTTTGCATGGAACAGCTTCCATGGAGAGCAGCAGGGACAGGAGTTTTCCAGGCTGGGGAGAGTTTCTGAGCATGGAGCCTTCTTCTGTGTGCTGCATGCTGTCAGAAAGCAGCGCTCCCTGGCCGCTACCAAAACCCTGTGAATACTGTCACCAACCCTATAATTATCCTCAAGTCCTTCTTTCTAGGAACCATCTGCTAGCGGTATTTTACATCTCTTTGCAGCACAGAGTACTCAGGAAAACCTGCTAGTGAGTTTGGAGACTTTAAGGAGTCACAGGGTGCTTCTGACTGCTTCTTCCATGCAGATTCTGGTATGTTCTGCGACTCCTCACCGCAAACTACAGCTGCTTGGTCTGCATTTTGCCCCCAAAAGGGAGGATGTGCTTACTGCTAAGTTAAAAAGCATTAAATATGCTACTAGTATTTTTCCATGTTGGCAGTTACAGTAGTTGCCATGGGAATGCCACGTCACGTAAATGGGTGAAGAGGCAGCTCACAAAACAGTATGGATTAGAGATGTGGCCCACAGTATTAAAAAAATGTACAAACCGTCTTCTGTACATAGCCACACCAACTTCTGTCACTAAGAGGCTTCAGGGAAATAAATTGATACTTCTTCAGGCCTGTTTTATAAATGAGCATCTTAAATAAATAAAGCATTTAACCGTGATGAGTAATCCCAGTTCTTTAATAAAGGATGGAGTTATGCTAATTGAACACCAAAGTTGTTTGTCAGGGCTGACAGATATCTGCATACTTCATTTATTCCATTAATTCATTTTCTGCAGCATATAATTATGATCCCTTGCACAAGTGACAGAAGCACAGATAGAATATCAGTGCAGGGCTATATATCTATTTTGCTATGATCAGTGGAGTATAGCAGTTATATCATTTTTATCAGGAGCATGCTGAGAACAACCAAAGGAGAGTTCTAATGATGATGGACTTGTAAATCTTGCATTTATTCATTAAGCGCCTCATGGACAGACATAGAATTTATTTTAAATGAATGTGTGTTTTCTTCTTTTGCTGGTTCTCAGGAATTAAAAGTTAGAGACTGGCACTAGGAACTGTTAAAGGCATTAAACTGAATAATCCTTAAGCAGTAAGAGAGAAAGAAAGAACATCATTGTAAAGAATATAATTATGGATAAGGGAATAGCTGATATTTCAGCTTGTACCATGGCAAAAATAAATTAAATTCCATCCACGTTGACTAGCCTTTTTAGTTGTTTCTTTTTTCTCTCTAAAAAGTTGATTATTTCATACTGAAACTGTTCCCTTATGTATGAATCATCTAAATTAGAGCAGCTGGATAGATGTCCCACCTCTCTGGTGAAATGCCCTAATCACCAAATGTTCTTTTTCTCCCACTCTGTAAATAAACTCTGTCTTTCAATATTTTTCATCATTTAGTATAAAATGGAACTTTGTTCCAGGTAGGACTGAATTTGTTCCTTACCATAGTATCTGAACATGATCTCTAGGTTTCTTTCTAGTAAATCTGCGTGCAAGTCCACTCTGAAAGAGGAAAGAATTTAAAAATGGACCTTTCGGTTTATATCTGTTAATCGATTGGTAAAAGGAGGGTATCATCTCCTTTACCTATGCATTTTGTTTTCAGTTAAAGTGTTCCGTGAATTTAGCCTGAATTTGCATGTGTTGTTGGTATGATCAGAACCATATAGGTATATTACATGTAAAATTCATCAGCCTCAGGGGTAAGCCCTTCTAATAATTAGAATCAGTTATTGTGTCCTGGTTAACATAAAAATCTAATTTTCACCAGATAAATATTTACTAGAATTGCTCAACAGAACAACTCAGTTCAGACCAAAAAATCCATTGAATTCTGAATATAATCATAATTGGCACCAATTTTTACTAGGTGTCTAAAAATTTGTAGCTAAATTGAAGTGATACCTTCAGGTTAAAATATACTTTTAAATAAACAAATGTTTTCTTATGATATAAACCACACACTGTGTCATGACTGCCCAATGATTTCCTGGATATGAACCACTTATAAATGTCAGAGAAAAATGTGTACCATATTTTCTACATATTTAATATGATAATAAGTGACTTCATTGGTGCATTTGGATAAGAATGCTAGTGCAGCCAAGTAAGCATCTTTGGTCTGCATAGAAAATATCCTCTGTGTCAAGACTTAGATTAGTTTTATTTTAGAACCAGTGCAGGAATTTCCAATACCAGGTTACAAAAGTGGCTTATATTTTTGGTGACCTCTCATGAAGAATGTCAAACTGCTTCTGAACTCATATATGGTATGAGTTGGCCTCTTCTGGGTCAGATTATAAGACAGGAAAGATGTTCCTTGCTGGTTGTTCTCCTCAGAGTATCAGTAAAGTGACTTTCAGATTCTGCATGTGGAGGTCAAAGGCTGAACTGTGGATGGTTTTTTAATACAAACTGGCCAAATGTACTGCATTGCTGAAGCAGTTCTGCTCTTTTTCATATTTTGGAGGTATTTTTGTACAAAATTTTAATTTGTGAGCAACATTTAAATTGCAAGTAGGTGCTTAAGTGCTGCCAACACCTCCATCTTAAACATGACAGTCTTAAAGGTAAAAGGCAAAAAATTCCAACCAACTGAACACGCTCAAACAATCCCCCAAAATGTCCTACCAAGTGAGCTACCAGAATTTAAAGATTTCCTTTCAGAATCACAACTAGAAAAAATCTGTATCAAATGCAGATATCCTGACTGTCTCTTATTACTGAAGAAAAACCAGAGCTGTGTACTAAATTCATCATCATCTGGTTAATGAAATGTGCATCAATCCTGTCAAATTCACATACGTGTGATGCCTTAGATTACCTTTGAATATATGAATTTATGATGGAGCATGAACTAAAGAACATAAAATTGGAGGTTATGACCACTGACTCTGTTTTATGACCATGAGTAAATTACTTAGTTTCTTTGTGGTTTAGTTTATTGAACAATAAAATGAATACATAACACTGAGCTGTAGCATATTGTGAAGATTATATAGCATATTATGAAGTATTACAAAGATTTGCAAGGATTCCAGAACTTTTTCCAGCACTTAATGATCCTTGGAAAAAGTTACTGAGGTGGGGCAGGTCTTTTCTCATTTTGTAATGAAGTAAATAAGGAAACCTCAGTACATGGTATTATCAATCATTAGGAAATGAAGAATCATACAATATTGCAACTTGTGCTATCAGCCTCCTACAAGGTCATTTTACTCTTTCAGTCTGAGCGATTTACAAGAGGCTGTTGTGGGTACTCTTCAGCAGAAATAGTCTAATGGTTTGCTGCCCTGCATGTTACACAGGTGTGAAATAAATTGTCAGCCATATATTTCTGGGTTGTGCCTTAACGTGGGAAAGAATACCTTCTGAGGAAACCTTCACAGATGAATAGCTCAACAGAACCTTCTACTTCCTTTGAAACAATGCAATTATGATTAGAAAATCCTCCTTGATAAATTATCAAATGAAAAAATATATGACTTGGAGATTGCTCTGGCAGACTTAATTTTTGTGTATTTTTTGTGTCTTATAAGTAGTGTTGATTTGATATAGCAATAACGTGTCTTGAGTTAACACTATTTCAAATGCTATGAATAGCACACGAAAAACCTTGCCAAGTTCATTATATTTAGTTATGTGCATATTACATTATGTACAGACTAAAAATGCAATAAATGGCATCAATAAACATTTTGCACTTTGCACAGATGTTCTTGTCATTATAAAAGTCATGTTACTAATTACATTTACACTTGGGTACCAATTCAATGAACTTTGTTCTAGAAAAAGAGTTCTCAATTATACAGGCAAAATAACATTCATGCTTCAGTGGAACTGAAAGGCTGGGGAGAAATGTAAAATATACACAGGATCAACAGCAAAAATTATTTTGCATAGTTAAATTAAATTGATTTTACTGTAATATATTAGACTATTTTCTGGTGGCTAATATCAAAGGGAATAGATAACCACAATGACAAGCAATGGGACCTTAGTTACTGCTTTTTTTCATACTAGCTTGTGGCACAGATGCCTTGAGGAGCACCAGTTGTTCATAAACACTGTAATTTTTTAATTTTTCTTTTTTTTTTTTAATTTACTAAAGAAATAGGAAGCTTCTGAAATTTGCAGATAATGAGCAAGCTATATTCTTTTTAGTGACCCTCTCTGGATACATTTTGGGTGAGACTAAAAAGCAAAGTGCTTTTGAAATTTTAAACATGTGTGCAGCTTCCTCTGTTGTGATATGATAATTCATAAAATTAGACATGTGCTTAAATTCTCTAGTGACTTGGGCCTGCATGTTGCGATCTTCTCTGGTGAAAAGCTTAAGGCTACAGAAAATCATCAAAGAAATTACAAAATGAGCAGAATTTCTATTACTTTGATCAGGGAATAACAGGAGAAACCAGAAAGAGAGCTGTAACGTTTATTTGAAGTAGTGGGAAGACAACTGTAGATAATGTGTATTACATATTTATCACTCATGTTTTTCTCAGCTATATCTATTTGCATCTTCATTTTACATTAATTTTTGTTATTCACAGGAACTGCAGGAAAAAAGATTTGTGTGACACAATATGTCCTCAGATTTAAATGTCATGTATTTAAAAAAGTTACATTTTCAACTGCATTTCTGAATTAAGCCTTTGTATGTAACTTTGTATCACAGAAAACACATTCACTATGTGTTTGAAACTTTCTAAAACAGAAAAATTCCTTGCTTATATTTATCATATTTGGTGAATTGTTAGCTTTCAATATTGATTAAATATTTAATAAGAACATTTAAACATTGATTAGAAAAAATGAGACCAGATAGTCAGGAGGGAAAGGGAGTGGATGGGACCCTTCAACAGCACCCTCCACTCACATTAGCATAGATCAGTTAAACTGATGAAGCTGCTTCCTCCCTGCCTGCCCGCACAGGCACAGCTGCCTGATCCAGCAGAAAGCTCATCAGATCTTCTGTAGGGCTGATGCCAGCTGGACCAAGTGACACCTCTCTGCCCCTAGTGACGCCTAGGCCCAGACCAAGGAAAGGGGCAGGAATACAAAGCGAGGCAGTGAATCTGATGGCAACCTGCCCTTTAGACCAGCTAGAGCTGATTCGGAAGTAGCAGCCTCAGCTATTACCATGGGTGCTGTGGTGGCCCCAGCTGGCAGCCAAGCTCCCACCCAGCTGCTCACTCACTGCCCCACTCCCAGGGGAGTGGGACAGGGAGGGGAGAAAATAGGAAGATCAGGAGCAAGAAAACTCATGTGAAACCCCAGTCCTTCACTACAGACCCCTCTCCTTGCCCCTTGCTGTCACTACAGGTCACACTTAGTCCTTTCAACGAGGCAATGAGTGACACAGGGGGGTGGTGGTGTTGGGGTTGCCAAGAGGACACAGAGGTTCCTCTCTGCCACTCCTTCCTCATGCTTTTCCTCTGCTCCAGCATGGGCTCTCCACAGGCTGCAGAGAGCACCCGCTCTGCCATGGAGCACCTTCTTCTCCTCCTAGATGTGCCACCAGCTTGGCTGAGGGGCTCAACCGTGCCCTGCAGTAGGTCCCTTGGAGCAGGCTGGAACAGCTGTGTCTGGCACAGGGCAGCCCTGTCCTCTCCTCACAGAGGCCACCCCTGCAGCCCATATTCTGCTGCTGCTGTCTTGAAATAAGCCTCAGGTATTACAGGTGCAAGCCGAATAGTCAGGATCTCAGTAGCTTTTAATCCACAAAAAAGGCTAAAATGCTTAGCGGAAGTAAATTCTTGATTCATTTGCTGACTCAAATCCTGAGGCATTAATCATGATATCCACCTCTCAAAACAGATTAGGTGTTTGGTGTGTTGTAGATTATACATTGCATGTGGATAAGATTTTCATGGTCTCTTAACAGTGACTCATACCAGGAGGCTTTTTCCCCCCGCTTCTTCATGCAGCTTCATCACACAGTGTGTCTGACTGGTAAGGCTTCCCTGCCTGTGCCCCTTGTCTTCTCTTGGACTTTGGCTGTCACGGAGCAGTGAGGAATCAGAGGCACAGCTGCAGGAGGTGTAGGAAAGGCTAACTTACAACCACCATTGTTACAGTTCTTTCAGGGAGCCCAAACATATTCCAGGACATTACATAAATGTGAATTTTTGACATTCGAAGCATCAAAAACTACTGAAGAATTTAGATGCATTAATAACTGGTGTGCTACCAGCTCTACCATTGCTTATTAATCTGTGCTATAACATGTAGTCTTTGAACATAATCTGATAAAAAGTGGTGAATAGGAGACCTGGGAGAGGTGGTGCCATTTTGCAGGTGCTTTTGATGACAATGAGTACTGTGCAATTTTTGTCACTTATGAAAGTGAATCCTACAACTGTAAATATATACCCATGAAAAAAGTAACATTGAAAAATGGAGGTTCATTTAAGTGCAATAGTGAGTTGCTGGCTGTAAGTTAATAGTGAGTTGTTTACTAAGTCTTGAGTCACAGCCATTTAATCCATACAGTACCTACCCTGTCTGATTTTGAGCTGTTCGAACACTGACCCTGTAAACATCTTGCCTGGGCTGGGATATTTGCTGATCCCACTGAAGTTGCTAAGGGGCACCAAAGTCTCCTTTGATAAAGGAGTTTCGAAGATTTGACTTTGGGAATTAAGGAACAGCTGTTTAGTACTACTGCAGGGAAAAGCTGACTTGTCTTCATAAACATCAGAATGCGAGTAATAAACCAACATATAGATTAATGGATGTCACAGGCATGAGAAGAGCAGCTAATTTCATGCCCTATGTATTAGCATAATTAGTTATGATTTATTACAGGAGTCAAGTCCTAAGCTCCTTCACTGTGCAGTAAAATAGTGTTCAGTGTCTAAAAGAGAGTTTGCCTAAGGTGCTGATGTTAAATACCCACAGTAGCAGTAGGTGCTCTCTTCGTTGGTTGTGTAGTGTTGATTGGTTTGTAACCTTAGGCTTTGGCCTCAGTGTTTAAGATAATGTAAAATGCAGTTGAAAGTGATGCAGGCTTTTGAAAATATAAGAAAACCATAACTGCCTGGGTTTTTTCTTGAAATCATTTAGGCTAAGGAAATAGAAAGAAACTTCTAGTAAACAAAAAAACAAGACAAAAGTGAGAAAAAAACAAAAGGGAAAGGTGAACTGGGACTTCCAAGGGGCGCAGCTGGGAAAGTAAGTTTGACTGCAGGTAACACAATAAGCCTGTCTATTTTCTCTTTCACAGTTACAGGTTCACATTAACCAATAAGGTACAAAATGAGTAGTTCTGCTCTGAGGTGGGGTCCTTTTCTTCTTCTGAACTGGTGTGCATTTGGAGCTTCCTATTTGCAGATGCTCTGAAATCTTGACTGCTTCTGGAAAAGGTAACTAAGGCTGGATTTCTTCCCTAGTGAGCTGGCCATCTGTTAGTGATTCCTAGTGTAGAATTATCTTGCGATTACTTATTTTCAGGTATGAACAAAATATGTATTTGTTTCATACATAAATTCTTTATGCCTTGTTTGTAACACATTATTCTTTATTACTTTATTGTGTCATGCATTTACAATTTTACATGAGGTACCTTTTGATCTGCTACTGTAAAGTCTGTTTTCTCTGAAGCTCTCCTTAAAATCTCTTGGTTCTGAGCTCACATCTGGGTATCAACAATGAAGAGTCAGTTTTTGGCAGTTCTAGATGATGCCTTGTCTGAACCACTCAACCAGCACCTACACAGGTGACCTAGTAGTCATGCTGACTAAATAGAGCATCAAACTGTGGGTGTTGTCAGCGTGGCTCAGAATAACTGTTGATATCTGGGTGTAGTTCAGGGAGCCTATTGTGTTTTAATCTTGAATTATTCATACACTTGATCTGTAGCAAGACTCAGAAATGTCTGCAGCTCACAAAGCAGAAGCAACAATCTCAAACTCCCAAACACAAACACTTGTGCCTTTTTTCATTTCTAGGTTTTTGGGCGACTGTATGTATTAAATCAGAACTAGCCTGATGTAATTTCTTTTTTTAGGGAAGCACATGTCATTTTTTGTAAATTTCTAAAGGCAAAAATGCCAAGAAATGTACTCAAAACCTTGTCACAAACTAAATGGCATTTTCAGAAACAACTGTTACTGAAAATTCAGGGGTAAGATGGTAAGTCTGTTGTCAGCTGTTTACTATTGAGAAATTTGTACAAAAGGATATCTTGCCTGATGGAATGAAAGCAGCAAGGCTAAGAGTGAAGGAATAGCACAGATGATATATGTGTAGTAGCATTTTTCAGTAGAAGGGTCTTACCTGCTTTGTTCTTCAAAAAGTCATTGGGTTTATGTTAGGAAGATTGCTTCTTACTGCAGAGGAGCCCAGTCTTCACATCATGGAAAGCCTCCTGGATTGCCTCTAATCCATATGCTGTCATTTTTCAGGTTTTTGACCAAATCCTCAGACACACACACTGCACATGGGATGGACACTGCTCTGAAAATCATAAAGCACTACCTAGCAGATCTCTTGAAGACAACACAGAAGTAGCCATTGCCTACCTTCCTGAACTCAACCATATGCACATGTGGAGTATTGCCAGTCCGTACATATGCAGTTAATCCACTGCCAAGTGTCTAACATAGATAGCACAACTACTTCTTCCTAAAGACTGTATAAGAAGCCAGAACCTGGCAGACTGCATAGCAGCTGGTTCAAATCATGCAAGCTGCCTTTAACTTCATTGCTGAAATGGTTGTAATGCCTAACTTACCTATAATAGACCGCCCATTCAAAGAGTGTTGTCTGCCTCTGTAAGCAGTGAGAATGTTTTAGTCAAAATACAGCTCAGTATAAAAGCATTAATTCCCTCAGCAGCAGCCTGCATTGCAAACTTGTTGAATGCATAGAAGTTCTTGTAGCTGCTCACCCGCCACCATACAGCATTTGTGGTTAGCTCTTGATTTAGCGCTGAGCTGTTTTGTGAGCACTGCTTCACTTGCACCAGTCACTGAAATAACTGGAAGAATAATTCACTGTGTCATGCATTCAGCGAGGAGTCTTTTTTCTGTTTTCCTGTTTGTCAATTTTTCTAAGCAGGCAATTTTTCTAAGCTTTGTGACACTATTTGCCCATAACTCCTACAAATGATGCCTAGTTTGTTATATCTTTGTTATTTATGCATTTTTTGTGTACCAAATTCATGCTGTTTTACTTGGTGGTATATTGTATGCTAAACCAGATGAGCATAACTAGTAGAATGAAGTTTTGCATACAAATATGCTTCAGTTCAATTGATCTGGAAGCATTCCTGACAACAAGCTCATTTCCTAGAACAAGTATAGAGAACAAACACAATGAGAAAAAGTAGTTAAAATGTTTTTTTCCCTAAATGTTAAATATTAGTAGAAAATGTTTTTCAGAAGAAAACTTCCAGCCCACCACTCCACCACTTCACTTTTCTAGTTTTCATTTTCTCTCCAGTCCCTCTCCTAGGCTTTGTCTCTCTCTAAACCCTAACCCTGAAGCTAACCGTAAGTATCAAGTGAGCACCATCTGTGGCCCGCCAACAACGATGAGATGCTTCTCAGGGGACAAATCCTTTTTCCGATAATCCTTCCTTTTGGCAGTGCCTTTCAAACTCTGCTGAAGTTTAAACTCCAGGCTTTGCTTCTCTCAGCCCTAACCCTCACCCAGATCCTAAGCCTTCAGCTGAGCTTTAACCTGAGGCATTGTACCGCCCAACCACATGAAAAAGTTCTCAAGGCAGAAAACATTTTGCAGCTCACTCCTTCCCCTGGCAGCTCCTCTACAATTCCACTCCTGCTAAAGCTCTAGGCTTTGGCTCCCTCCTAACTTTATCCCTAATCCTAACCCTAGGCCCTTGGCTAAGCCTTAGCCAAGAGCCCCAGCCTTGGTCCAGGTGACAAAGTTGTCAGGGGAGAAAACCCTATCCAGTGCACCACTTCTTTTGGCAGCCCCTGCCCAGTGGAGCCCTATGTCTTGTGGCTTTCTGAACCCTAACCCTAAAACGAGGCCTCTGCTGAGTCCTAAGCTAAGATCCAGAACTCTTGTCCAGATGACCAAATTGTCAGGGGAGAAGTTTTTACAGCTCACCCCTCCCTCTGACATCCCCTATCCAGCCCCACTTCAACTGCAGCTCTAACCTTTCTGTCTCTCCTAACCCTAGGTCTAAGCTTAACCTTATCCCTAACCTTTAGCTTCCGCTCACTTTTTACCCAACACCTCCAGTGATGGCCCACTTAAAAAATTTCTCACAGTAGACATGTCCCAGCATTCACAAGAGCTCCTCAAGCTGATTTGTTTGTACGGTGTTAGGTCCAGCCATCTCTGCTCCGACGATCACCTCTGAGACACTGGCCATCTGCTAGAGGAATTGTATAGTGACCTCAGGTAACTCGCAGCCCATTTGAAGCACAGAGAATACATGCAACTTTTAATTAATATCTGATCAAAACTTTGATAATTGGGGAAGGTTGAGAAGGACCAAAAGGGGCTGGAGGAGTTGAAAAAGTCAAGCCCTCAAGAGCTATAAACACCTTAGTTTGACCATAAACTATCTATCTGATCAGTCATGAAGAAAACCCACAAAGAGTTAAAATAATACATCTAAACTAAAATAAGAAAAAGTTGAGGAGATAATATTATCTTTCACTATAATCTCTGTAAGCCTTTCTTGTACTAATTGGACTTGGACTATAGGGACATAACAAATATACCAACATTTTATACAGATCCGGATTAGATTTTCTGTTATTTTATTCCAGTTTTGTTTTCTTCCCAAGGATAACTGAAGCAAAAAGGAGAACTTGTTTACTAGAGGCATGACAAGGCTTGAGGCAGAGCCCCTGTGGCTCCTGAAAGATCAGGGAAAGATTTCAATTGCTGATGCTCTTTTTAGGCATATAAAGGATGTTTCTTCTTACTAACAGAGCACTCCTTACTCAGAGAACTCCCCTTTTTCTTTTTTAGCCCAGAAACAAGCTATAAAAAATTAGTTTGGAAAATAACAATAGTTCTTAAAATTTAAGGGCAAGATGAATTTCCTTTTGCTCATGCCCATCTACTAGTTTACTAATATATCTTACAAAAATATGGTGTCCTGCAGTGACTGTCAAAAGCTCTTAGATATACCTAGTCACATGCAAGACAGAGGTAAAATCAGTTCAATTTCCTAAATGTGAGTAACATTTCTCTAAGAATGGGTCACACATATATCAACCACTGTATTGCTGGGACCTGTAATGGGGGGTGGGGGGCTATTCTGTGTTATCTCACTGCTTGTATCTTTTTGTGCTGAAAGTTGAGAGCCTGCATGGAAGATTTTTACCCTCCTCCATGAAATGAATCGGTTGACATTTGGTAATGACATATATTTCTAATGACCAGGCCTGTTCCCCAGACTTCCAGATTTCCTTTTGTTGCCAGAGTAGCAATGTATCTACTCACTTTTGAAAAGTATTTTTTAAATATAGATGAGGAGGTTAAATAGCTATTTTTAATAAATACATATTAAAATGAAATTAGCAGATCACGGGGAAAAAAAGACAATGGATGATCCTAATTTGCAATTTCCTTTATCTGTACTAAGTGCCTACAGAAGACATTTTGTCTCAAAAATAAGTGCATTGACACTATTTTCATGGAAATGCCTTTTTTTTTTTTTTTAAATTACTGCTTTTTTTACAGAACAGTTTTTGATGATTACACCCTCACTGACTTATGCAATCATTTTGCTAGTTATGATGAGGGATACTCATCATATCTATTTCAGAGATAATTCTCAACATATTTTTTGTCTTAAGTTACAAAAAATCAAATTAATATTTCCTGGTTTAACTTAATTAGTTTGTGTCATTGTTATATTTTTGGAAATTAATATAAGCACTAAGAAAGCAGCTATGGAGTTTTAAGTTTAAGACCACATTAGAGATCTGATGGAAACCTGCTTGAAAGAATGTTGTTATGTTGTTGAAAATGAAGGTGTAACATAATACATATCTTCACCTGTTCATTAACATATTTTCTTTAGATGATTAACCTAAAGTTTCTTTTTCTTCTTTTCTACTACAAACTTTTACTGAATCTCTCTCTTCTTTTTTTAAGATTTTGACAGTAACCTCAAATATCAATATGCATGACTAATGCCAGGTGATTAGTTAGGTGATTGAATTTTAGACTTGTGGCTTTACAACTGAGAAGATCCTGCCTCCAAACCCATGATGCTCCATGTAAGGCATTTAAGTGCCTCTATTATTCTCATCTACAGTAGCAGAACTGCCAAAACACAAGATTTAGAAACTATAGCAAACTTCCTGAAATGTTTCAGAGGCTGTAAGGAAGCCAGTGTTAGTGCTGGATCTTACATTGCCTGTGTATTAGTAACTGACAGTATTATATTGTTATTACTGCATACTGGTGCCACTCAGTCTTGCTAACTTTGCAGTTTCTTGCATGAACTGTAAGGATAACATCTTCAGTTTATAGCCTGAAGGTGTCCCGGTACCTAGCAGCCTCAGAGAAAAACATTTGCTGGTATCTATCCAAAGTGGTGCTGTTCATGTCCTACTTACTATTGTTCTGAGCATGATTCCATATATTCTGCATTCTAGTTTTCACTGCCTCAACCTATTTCTCATAGGGAATTGGGTTATATGTTTAAGAGATGAGTTATGTGAACAGCAAATAAGCATATTTTTTGGCAGACATAATATGGATGAATATACTGTAATATTAATATCCTGCCCAAACTTTATTAGAGTAGACCAACCATGGCAGAATAATGCTTTCTCCACAAAGTACTGAATTCCACAGAAGAAAAAAAACAATGGGAAAAAAAAAAGCAAACTGATTGTTGGCATACAAAGAAGTTATACACTGTAGTTGCAATCTTAGCCCATTTCCTTCAGTAGCACATTCTTTAATAAAAAGGACAAACTGTTTAGTTTTGGTTAAGAAATGAGGCAGTTATTAGCACATTCTTGTTACTGCCTAGAAAGGCATTATATTCTGCTTTAAAAAGCCCAAAGGACTTCATCATTTGTAAAATTAGTCACAGGTGAAGAGGTCCTCTTGGACAACGGTTACAAATCGATACCCTGATAACAGATCAAGTTTATGAACTATGAGAAATCCCCAAGGAAAAGGCTGACACCAAACAGAATAGTAAGGAGAGTTTGGGAATGTAAAGATGCACATATACTCAAATCACAATCACTTTTGATGCAATGAAGTGCCAATGATTAGGGTTTTGCCTAAAGACTGGTTGCCAGTTTCTGAGTGGTGTGTGTGTGTGTTCTAGTGCCTTTGGACTGCTGGAAACATAGACAACCTCATAGAATAAATAGATCTGAAGCATAGGTAGACATCAGCGTTGGGGTTTTTTTTATTACTATTTTAAAATACCTTCCTCTAAACCTAAAAAACCCAGGTGTTACCAGTAATCGATACATGATTTCCTTTACTTTTATCTTACCAGTAGTTTAGTGTTAAGGATGATGCAGAGTAGCTAGCAAACCAAATACATCCCTGTTAGCATGGTAATTCTTAAAACAGGGTGACAGGTCCATTCTTGCAATGCCTCAAACTTCAGAGTTTCAGAGGTGCCAAGATACCAATATATGGTTTGTCTACAAATGGTATGGGAAGTCATGGTCACATAGGATGCCAGTTGGGAAAAGACATCTTCCAGTACTTTCTGTTAGCCAGAAATACTAATTCTAGCTTGGGAGCATATCTAAATCACAATGATTTTGAGTGTGCTTGCAAGAGATACTGGTTTTAATGTGATTTTCCTGATTTTCTTCAATTTAATCACTGAACAGAAAAAACAATTTCGTTAGAGTGAGAATAGACAGTTTTAATTAAGTGCGAAGATAGTAAGTCTAGTTTCACCTATAGAAATGCGACTTTACTTGGTACTTTAAAGATCCCTTAGATGTATTTGTTATTGGAAAAAAATAATCCTCGTTGTAATTGAAAATAAAATCCATCCTTGCATTATAATTTTTTTTAGTTCAGTTTATAAATTCTCAAAAAGCACCCTCTTAAAAAACTGCTATTGCTTCCTTCTGGGGATTCACAGCTATTTAAATTTTCTTTCTTTCTAGCTTCCCACTAATATGCTAATAGTAAATCTGAACCATCTGCCATGTAAACAGAGAAGTGGGTAATATGAAAAACCTTGACAGTATAGTCTCTCATTTAACCAATTTACATAAGTTATTATTCATATAAATAAAAGTGTCCTTGAGTTACTTACAAATTTTGTGGTCATTACAGTTTTTTCCCTAATCATCTACTAATTGCAATAAGGAGACAAAACTGCAGTAGAACAGAGTGTGTTTGTTATGAATAGCAGAATGATATTTACAATTTCAGTACAATGAGTAAATAGGTTACTTGCATGACGCTGGGGATACTAATTTCTTAGGATATGGAATGTACATATGGCTAGCCTGTAAATTCTGTTTATTTATCTGGACTACTGTGTATCTTCTGTATGACTCACTAGCCAAATGATGGGCATCCATTAAGCAATGGACCTTCTGGACGCATACAAAATCTGTGCACCTTTAAGAGAACAACCTCACTGTTATCTTTAGAGTAGTAAACAAAATATTTGTAAAATGCAGCAAGACAAAATTAATAGCAAGCAACATTTTTCTTCAGCCTTGAAGTGAATTGCAATAAAAGTAAAACCATAATTTCTATGTAGATTCACTACATGCTCATTATACTTGGCTAATATTAAGCTTGTTCTGTTTCAGATTTGCTCCACAGTTATGTTTATAAGAACAAACCTTTGCAACATTGTGACCTATGATCTGTAATAGTGGCAATAAGATGGGTCAAAATCTTTCTAGAATGAAGGAAAATAATGAAGATTGATTTTAAAATGAAAGAGAACTCCCTGTGCAAATATAAGAGGAGCAATACAGTGTAACTGATTATTTTGAACTAACCAATAGTGTCTGGCTGTCTACAGGGACCTCTCGTTGTCAGTTTTTATACTGACAGCTAAAATCACATTACATTCTTAAAATACTGACATGTTTTATGTGCTGTTAGTCTCTTTTCAGTCACAAGAGTGAAAAAGAGTGGGCTAGAATATTTTGAATGGAAGTAAGAATTAGAAAGTCCTTATGAAGAAAAAACTGAAAAAAATGCTGAACCACAATATTTTAAAGCAATATTGGAGATGAGGAAAAGAAGAAGTGCCATTTTTGTATGAAACTAATGACTTTGTAAAATATACTCTATTTGAAGCCAACTGATTTACCTAATGCTATTTCTTAAAATTACAAAGAAGTTATATACTAGGGAGTCCAGAGAATAGCTTTCCCAGTCACAGATTAGTGTTTCCATTCATTTCACATTTTACTGACACCCCTGTCATCTTCTTCAGTTTATATATGTATCTGTCTCTCAGAGTCTTTTTTTCTTGTACACCAACCCTATAGTGGACTGTTAATTATATTTCTAGCCTTCTTTTGCTTCTGAGTAGTCTCACAAATGGATCCTTTACAGGATCAGGTAAACTGAGGCAAGTGCTGCAAATCTAAGGTCTCCAATTTGAAAATATTTGATTGTTAATTACACTTAACTGAACAAAGTGTCTTGGTTATATTCCCTTGCAAAGGACGTACATGAGGACAGAATTTCCATGTGTGCTAGGTACTGACATAGGTATGTGTTGTGAAGGCTGCAGGTAGAGGATGCTTAATGAGGATGTTGAGCTGTGTAGAGGTGATTGGCCACAGTCCTGTGATCACGGGGTGTGATGTGGAGCAGCTTCAAGGTCAGCTACTATCAATGCAAAAGGATGGATAAAATACAATCTTTTCTCTAATAGCTAAGGGTTTACTTATTCACTCAAATAATCACAATGATTATCCTGAATAATCTTCATTTTAAAACTGAGAAATGTCTGCTTTTATGAAGCATTTGTTTTGCATTTTCACTGTGATGGAGGAATGTGATTTGCAATCAATAATTTTATAGAGCTTAGAATGCTGTGAAGTAGCTTGATTTCTTCAAGTTCAGAAAATATCTTGAATGGATCTTCAACTTGTTTCATTCTGAGAAGCACACTTAGAGTGATCAGAATATAAGGTATTTTCAAATATCTTTAGAAGTGGATGAAGATGTAAGTTTGATTCCCCTCTTGTGCTGATTCTCTATTAGTCACCTCTTTCTGTTTAAGATTTCTTCACCCTGTTTCTCAACCTTTAGAACAACATTTCAGACCTTCTACTACAGTTATTTTGCATGTATATAGTTTTGTTAAACAAGTAAAACATAATTGTTGACAATCATAGATGAAAGGATGTGGAATCTCTGTGAAAAAACTTAGTGAAAATGTTAAGTGATTGCCAGGAGGGTGGCTGTGCTGTGATTTCCTTGCCCCTCCCCCCTTTAATTTTCTGTTCCTAATTGTTTTGTAAATTGTCCATTAAACTGCCCAAATAAGTTACAGTATATGTCCTCCTACTGGTGAGCACAGAAACAATATGCTGTTCCACAGCTAATCACATTTACTTGCATATAAATCTATTTAATCAGTCCATTAAAAATCACACAGGCTTTTTGGTCCTCCTCTGCCAGATGTAAATACTTACAATTCATACAGGGCCAGGATCCAGAAACGTGTTGCTCAGCACAAAATGCGAAGTGCTAACCTCAGTGTTGGAGCTAAAACTCTAACAGATGCATTCATTAGCCAGCTGAAGTACATCGCTATGTTTGATTTTTTTTTTTTTCTCTATGCAGTACAAGAAGGAAACATACCCCAGGGTCTGTATATGAGATTTAAATAAGACTCCAGCACAGTCAGGATGCCTTGCCTAATATTGAATACTTCTAGCTGAAATCACTAGCTGCATAATGGGCTACCACCCATTAGTCTTCCTGACAAAGACAGAGAGAATCAGCACCTTGGATCACCCCTGCTGTGTGTATTCCTACTATCTCATTCAGAAAATGGCCAAAGGACAAAAGACTTTATTGAAAAAAAGAGAGAATCGTAGCAAAACTCACAGCTGGGCTGGGCTAGGGGGCTGACTTTGTAACTCTATGAATCAAACGTTCAAAGAACACAATTCTGAAAAAACGTGAGTAGTGCTGAGCCTTTCTGTTATTTCTAGCAGTCATGGAGCAGCTGCTAGAGGTTACTCCGAGATTATGTTCTCACTGAAATTATTACCAGAACATACCCTTTTTTTTCTCTGTAACTCCACAAACTCATGTACTCTGTGAGTTAATGATTTCCATTTATTTCATGCATATTCTTTAAAATTTATCTATCTCACTTTTCCTTTTTTTTTTGGTGGGTTTTTGAGACCAAGATATAGCAGTATTTCATTTGCTGGTCTTCTTCTGCCAATGCCATAGTGCAGCTTTGACTGGTCTCTAGAAATCCATCTTTAAGAGTAGTGTCTTGTAGTCCAGCAGTACCTTTTCCTATCTCTACATCTTCACATTCGCATCAACTGCCCAGTAACTGCAAACGTTTGTAACAACCTTATGATATTTTTAAAAGAATTTTGTCAACAGCACATTCCACCCTGCTCTCTTGTCAGATCAGTTTTTAAAGACCATTCCAGAGAAGTGATTTCAGTTCAATTCTGTGCTGGGAAGATTCAATTTCACAGAATGAGCCACACCATTGTAACCAGTCTGGGCAGTGTGAGGAGGACAAGGTGTGAGCTCCTCGCCATTCAATCAGCAGGATCCTCAAAAGCAGTGTAATCTTAGGAAAAAAGGAACTGTTGTCAGCACCACACTCACTTGTGAGTCAATAGAATGATATTCTGGGACCTTTAGAAGAGAAGGTCATTGATTAAACACATACTAAATTATGCAGGTGTGCTTTTCATTTGATGTGTCATTAAATTAAATTAGGAGGAAGGAAGATCAAGACAAACAAAAGGAGGTTGCTTTTGATATAGCATATAAATAAGTTGTGTAGCTTCTTACTGCAGGATGTATAAATGAAAAGTGACTCTACAAGTTCATAGAAGAAAATCTATTAAAAATGCATGCAATTACACAATCTTGAGAAGTCCCTGAGTCACTTGCTGATGGAAACAGGAATAGTGTTTAAGGAAGTTTCAGCATGTCCTTCTACTCTTGTGCTATTCCCTAGGGAAGTGCTACTTGACATGTTTTGGAGGCATGTATTGGATGATAGACCTTTGGTCTGACCTAATGCAGCTGTTTTTTCAGTCTTAAGATCTTAGAAGACCTGAAAGAATAGTTGCTTAAATCAAGATAATACATTAATTCATTAATTTAGCTAAACATTATAAAATAATTGGCACTAAGATTTTACTGTTATAGAGTTTCTCTCTGAGAATATTAAAAAAAGCTATAAAAAATTTTGGAAAAAAATTCATATTCAAGAATTTGAAAATTAATTCAAGTATGTGCACTTACTAGAATTAGTGTCTCCAAGTCAAAGTAATTTGTCCTTAATTTGCAACTATATTTTATGGAGGGATTTGCATACAATTCAGATACTGAATAAAAATCTAGGTATTTGCTATTTCAATGGAATATGTCTGGGACAACTCTCTTTTTTTGTATGTTCAGTCCCTCACCCATTTCCTGAGAAACAATTACTGCTCAGTAACATTTAAGAGGTACATATGAATGAAAAACCCCAGTTAAATTAGTCAGTAAACCAAGGAGAAGCAGGTTTTGTTGTTTGTTTTTTTTTCTTAGAATGATCTTAATCTGTTCACATATTGATTAAAAAAAAGTTTACTGAAGGAATGCCAGATCTTTCATCATCAACTGAGCAGAGAGAAAGTGAACATGGAAACTGCCAAGTGTAGTAAGCCAACAGCACTGTGCTTTTCCTATAGACTAAAAGTGTCTCCATCAAGCTGGTTCAAGACATATTTCATGTTATCTCATAGACAACCTTATATTCCTCTTCCCTATGGACCTCAAGAACTGAATGAATTTTTCCGTAGTTGCCCAGTATCCTGGAGCCTCATACCTGAAACGTTTGTGCACTTTCCCTGTTCGCAGATTTGTAGTGCCTGTGTTAAGGTGAAAAGATCAGTTTTGGGGGTCCTAAACTGAGCAGGCAGCTTGGGCAGTAGTTTGGGGTATGTCAGCATGTGTTGAAGGTTATGTCTCACGCAGGTGGAGAAAGGGAGCTTGTGAAACCCTGGGTTCCCTGTGGATTTGTTAGAAAGCCTGAGGATGTGGAAGGAACCTGTCTTCCTCAGTCTTGGGCTTTGAATGCACCATGGCTATTCAAAGCTGCTGAAGGCCACGGCAGGATACACTGGAGTTTACGCAGATATCATCAGGGCAGTAATTGTTAATTGCAGACAGAGACTCTGCGTTTAGCCATATTCTGGAACCTTTCTGTGTCTTTATTCACATCAGTCATACCTGTCTCTTCTAGAAGAAACTTGTTTCAATTTTGCATCAAAATGGCATGAAACCAGAGGGAGACTCTTTTCAGTTAACAGGGTTGAAAAGCCATAGCACGTTAAAATAAGTGGTATTTGGAAGCCAAAACCCAACATGAACTCCTTACCGGTCTATTAAATTTTTATGTTACACAGGCACAGTCATAACCCAAAGTGGGTGTGAGTCTTAGTGACACTGGTATATTACTTAATCCCTTCATTATTACATAATTACATATTGTCACATGTACTTATTATACGCAAACTGAAATGAATGTGCTGGAACTGTTCTGTCACACATCTGGGTGTTCGACACGGTTGTTACTTGGGGTAGTTCATTCTGCACAGGGGTCAGTGAAGCTTCTCTCTCTAACTGAAAGGGAACGTTTGTTTCCTTTTGTCTTGTGGCCCTATAAGTGTCTTTCGGCAGTGCAATCAAGCCAGTTAGCCATTAAAATGTTGTCAGATACAGTAACTGAAATTGTTCTTTTAAACCGACTGAGGAGAGGTTTAGCTTTATTATGAGTATAGACAAAGACTCACCTCATCCGTCTTTGTCTGTAAAGCATATGACACCTGGAAAAGGATCTAATTGCAATCTTCCTACCCCTTCATTCAAAACAGTTTCTGGCTTGCTTAATGCTTTAGGGGTTATTTTGACAGCAGGTTGTATGAACCTTATACTGTGGTTTCTTTTGTGTTGTGTTGCTTCCCCACTGATCCAAACACTTACCTCACGTCTGTCTGCCAGTGCCATCAAATGCCTGTTGCAAATGAAACAATTGCCCAGGAGCCAGTGAATTTTCAGACCTGTGAAGGAACAGTTAAGAGCTTGATATGGCATCTAATGGGAATGCAATAGGAAAGGAAAATTACGCCTTCAGAGCGAGCTCTGCAGTTCCCAGAATAGAACAAAAGCACTGGTCCCTGCTACCCAGTCAGATATCACAGCTTTACAGAGAGCAGACTCTCTAGGAGAGTTTTTCTGTAGGCTCAGCAGGCAACCCCTAAACCAAACAAAAACTTTATTGAGATGTCAAGAGGTACATATGCATACCCAGAATTGATCCATTCCTTCTTTTCTGTCTCCTAAATTTTAAGGACTGCTTCTGCCACTGTGAGGTACTTTCCCTGTTGTTTCTGAAATAACCGCAATTTGAGACACCACAAAATGTAAAAGTTAAAAACAGTAACTATCTTCAAACAGTATGACAAATATAGATGTATTCTATATTGGCGTCCTTTCTGGAGGCAAAACAAAGTCCTAAAGCATTTGATTTTTTCTCCATCTTTTCTCAAGCAGGAGTCACTGTAATTTAATCTTGCTTGGGGCACTGACTTAGCTGTGTCCTTCCCCAGATGTTAGCTATTAATAAAAATACTTTCTCCAGAGCTACTATGCTACCTTTCAGCCATGGCAATGTATTTGCTATGTCTTCGCAAGCTCTGTTGATTTCTAGTGATTTCTTTCCTTGGCAGTGCTTTATGGCAGGATCATGAAGAATGGGCCTGAGGTGTCTGACAGATCCGAATGTCGTACCTTAGGAGTCGAGAGACTGTCCTGAGGCCATCGGGGCTGTGTACAAATGGGTCAGGAGCGTACCTTCTGCCCTCATACCTCGGTGAAGAAACTGAAACAACAAAAGCTAGTAGTAACAAAACAACAGAAAAACAGACAACTGGACCGAGAAAGCCATTCACTGCACATCTCACGCTCACTATTGCTCACGGGTTAGGGAAAAGAATAGAACTGTGAAGAAAAGGCTCTAGACTGTATCCCAGCTATTCAATTCTATTTCTGTATGCCACAAGTTGTTAAATTCCTCTCTTTAAATAACGCTAGCAAAAGGCACAGTAATAAGTGTACTTACCTTTACAGATATCTGCACAGATGAAAAAACCACGCCCAGCAATCAGAGGGAAAACCTGCGGTGGAGAAATATTTTTTTCTTCGACTTAGGTCAGGGGAAGTAAGACCATATTATTAAAGCAGCCTCATAGACATTATTGTCAGAACAGAGCATAAATAATAGATAATACAGGAGTTAATACAGCTGCAGAGCAGGCCAGGAACCACAGATTCAGTCCAGGTACTGCATACAGCACTCCCTCTGTGGTACGTGCTCATTTTGTCATGTGAAGAGGTTACTGAAGAGGCAGGCTATTGAAGTCCCTCTCCAACGCGCCCCCTCGCCTGGCCATCTCGTGGTGGTGAGACCTTACTGCCTGTGTATCACAGAGGGCTGCCAGTGGACTTGAAGAGAAAATAAACACTTCTCACTGCCTTTTTCTGTCAACAGGACCTGAGGATTTAATTCCCTGAGAGTCATATAAGCTATGTTCTCCCCAACCCTTTTTCTCTTCGTTAATACGGTCAAATATTACAGGTTGCTGTGGCTATCCAAAGCCCAAGAGATCATTGACTCCGCTAAATTAGTAAATACAGGACTTGTTAATGCTGACCTAAAGCAGCATGTTATTAGCTTGTAGCTGGAAAAAAACAGGGTTTAGTTTGAAGCAAGCACTAAATTTGCCCTCCTGCTCCTGCTTCCAGAGTGGCAGGTCAGGGTTTTCCATATCACACCTATAGCCATGTGTCGACTTGTGCACAGGGTTTCATATGTTCAAAACATGGGTAAAATGTTTCCAATTAAATAGCAACTACGTAGGAAGTGGCTACACAAATATTGGAGTATAATTATGCCATAAACATAAAAATTGAATAAAAAAGATTCAGTTGCAGTCCAGTCTACATTATTTTATCTAGGTATAAAAAAAGAGCCATAATATTCAGATATACGGTCAATATTTACAGAAGAAACAAAAGAAGAAAACAACCTTTTTTTTCCCCTTTGACGATACTGAATGTAAATGCATTTTCAAACAACAGTTCTGCAGTCCTTGCTAAAATTCAACACATCTGGAGTTTAGACCGAGTCATATATTGTTGTGTAAGAACACACAAAGAATAAGTCAGAACAGCAATATGTAATGTACTAGTGAAATAATATTAATAAACCAAAAAGGTTAGGATCAACATCATTAAAAAGTCACATAGAACACTATAGGACTGGTGGAGTAACGTGTCTTTGTTTATTATGCTGTCAGAGAGACATCCATCTGGCAGAGTACAGCTAAAATATTCCCCAAAGTATCAAAACAATATAGGGTCAAAAGAGCATCAGGAGACGTGTGTGTGGGGGCATAAATAGGCCTTCTCATTGACAAAACTGCTCTCTACTGGGTAGTTGTTTGTAGTGGATGGATCACAAACTCTCCTTCCCTGAAGAATAATGAGTCTGTCACAGCATGTGAAACTTCTTTTCTAGTGGGAACAAAACAGTTATCTCTCTTCATACCTAAACCCTGTCTTAGAACGAGATAAAAATAAATGTTTTTCTTTTCGTAGGAGTGGTTTTCTCAAAACAATTTTGTCCTAATTCTGAACACCAAAAATATTTTCTGCATGTTCTGTCTAATTTAATATATGCTATATTTTCAAAGAAGATTAATTTTTTCTTGTACATTGTAGGATTCATGCGTATCTCCCACACAAATGTAGGGATTTAGTCTTCTCTTTTGTAGAGTCTGAATGTATACTTTTGTAAATATTTTGTTCAATCTATGGTTTTCTGAAATAGAACCTGCTCTATTAATGAAGCTCAGTGATGCATGAGCGCAAGCTACCCACAAGACATCATGTATCAATAATTATTGTGACAGAAATGTTTAAATGAAGTGCAACTTTCAGCATACTTCACTCAGAGTGTATTTCAGATTTTCAAATAGAAACCTTGATGGATCAAACCACCACATATCTGGAGGGTAGTTCACAAGTCCCATGTGTAAAAGCATTGTTCATATTACTATAGATACAGGTCACGGTTGCAGCTAGCAAATTGTTTATGTTTCATTGTATCTAGCTATTTTCTGGGGGAAACCTGTCCTTTCCTGAGGGTCTTGCAATAGATGTCAATAAAACTTAGAAAAGTACACTGAGTTAAAAAAAGAAGTGTAAGCTAAGCATAGGGGTGTACAGTAATAATAGCTTAAGCATGTTGCCACACATAAGCTTTTCTACCCATTGCAGCATGACAAAAATGCATGATAGGGGGGACTAAAAATATTTGACCATTAAATGCTCTAGCTTATTTTCCTATGAAAAAATCTGAGTGTGGTGTACTTCTCCCCTATATGTATATATCTGTGTATGTATAGTTTATGTAGCGATACTTTTCCATTAAATAAGATGTTTGGTCTTCAGACATTTAGATTTAATTGCCTATGTAATACTCACATCTCAGCAGGAATCAGAAAAAAGGCAGAGATTTAACACTGAAGTCAAGGAGATATTGAACACTTGCGAGTATCATGAAATTCAGTCAAGTAGAAAATCCAAATGACTATGAATCGGGTCATCTCTGTGATCATAATGAAATATCATTGT
The DNA here is from genome assembly GCF_947461875.1 of Haliaeetus albicilla. Lineage (NCBI taxonomy): Eukaryota > Metazoa > Chordata > Aves > Accipitriformes > Accipitridae > Haliaeetus > Haliaeetus albicilla. The sequence goes on along the minus strand of NC_091483.1, from coordinate 57,284,369 downwards.
TAAAGAAAAGAGGCATCAGATTATTCTTGCAACTTCATTTCTGATGGCTTTTTAAAGCACTCTTTTGAGATATGGTTAGCTTGAAATGTCTTTTTGAGAAAAAAAGATAATTAGCATAGAAAAAGGCTTACAGAGGCTTATGCTTCAACTGTTGAGACTGATGAAACAAACGTTTAGTCATTTTATAAGTTGGCCCAACAGAATATGAAGTATTGGATTGAAAATTTGGAGTAGATCTGAAAGATAATCAACAGTGTTTTGATTACTCAATAATTCTCTCAAAGAAATAATGGCAATAGAAACAATCATTCATACATGGTAATTCCCTTGAATGGCCCTTGTGCTGTTTTCAGCTCCTCACTTTCTTTTCAGAGTTGTGATATATGATGTCCACATTTAGTTTTAGTTTTCCCCAAGCATTTTCTAGTGCTTAGAGTGTTGGCAAAACACCGTGATTCTGACCAGTTTGGCTGCACTCTGTAATCTCAGCTCAGACCAGATGGTGAGCCTCAGATGCGTGTGAAACAGGTAAAAGAAAAAAAAACCACCAAACCTATGAACACTTAAAATATTGTTGGCAGTTTTATCAAAGATACTTTCCAGTCAACAGGTGTTCTTTTTTTTTTTTTTTTTAATATTTATGAAACTGCATATCATTTAGAGCTAGAGGAATTTGATTGCTGAGTGATCAATGTTGTTATCCTTTTAGTCTTCTATGGATTTTTCTTCTTTTTTTTTTGTAATATAGCCACTGCAGCATTACTCCCTCAGGCATACTGTACCATGCATACATACCTTTTTGTAACTTGGAGGAGTACAGGGGAGGACTGGAGTTTGATTTTATAAATAGATTAACAGATTAAAATTACATGTCCTATTGTGCTTTGTTACTATATGGTGCTTGCAAGACTGCAACCAATGCAAGGCACAAGTAAGGTGAAGGGTTACCCAGAGCAGCAGGTATAGGTTTAAGAGATTTGGAAGTGAAACAGGGGTGTTGGGTGAGTGACAGGTTTACCCTTGGGTGCAATAGAAGCTCTTGGCTGTGTTGTTTGAAGGAAAGCAGATTTATTTTTTTCCAGTCGGTGTTAATGAGATTAAGTTGCTATATTTTTTGTTCCTTGGTGATGTGGAAAAGAAATTAAAACCTCAATTGCTCTGATACTAGTTAGATAGCTGAAGGAGGTATGACTAATTATAAAGGAGTAGAATACCTGCAGTGGGTGCACAGACAGCTGCAGTTGGAGGTTTTTCACCCCTCCTCGGTATTACAGCATGGGCACTGCCTCTGGACCTTCTATTTTGTTCTTCTTTCTGCATGTTCTTGTTTTTGCTTCCCGTGCCCTTCCTTCTGCTCCTTCCACAAAGCTTCAGAACCTAGAAGGCAGATAAAAAACTGCCCAAATGGACTATCACAGATAACTTCCTATTTTTTTTTTAAAGGTAGCCTTAGGACTTTGAATCTTGTTAATTCTGAAAGTGTAAAGCTAGAAAAACTTGACTGTAAGCAGTCAGCTAGGATATATTTCATATCTGTCTTTTTTTTTTCTTTATGCCAGAAAGGGGTATTACTTTTAAATATACCTTCATGTATGAAAGCTTTTAGCTGGTTCATTTAATGGAGGCCCCTCAGGAAAATTTGCATCATGTTTGGGAGCACAGGATTGAGAAAAGTGTGAATATGTATTAACAGTTCCAAAGCAGAAGCTTTGTCCAGAAGCTGGAGACAAGTGAAGCAGAAAGCTCAGGGTTAATCCTGAGGTTAACAGGAGATGCAAACAGTTACAGTTTCAATAGGCCCTTTAAAAGAGGGAATGAAATCTTCTCAGCAAAACTGTGTTACCAAATAAATCACTGAAGTTTGAAAATAGAATAATTCTGGTTTTCTGTCCAAACTTTCTATAAGGTTCTTTGTTGACAGTCTTCAAATGTAACTGAAGGGCTAAGAATTCTGTTAATGAAAACAAATTTTCACTAAATTTATGACTGTAGTAGAGCAACTGCACCTGCTTTTAGGACTGCAGCAGCACAATGCAGTCTAAAAGCAAATAATGTTGAGTTAGTTAAAAAAAAACAAACAACAAAAAAGACTTTGGTCCTCTTCCATGAAAAGGCTGCTAACTGGTAACAGTTGCAGCAATCATTCCCTTGTGGGTAGGGATGAGTGGATGGTGTTATATTCCTTGCTGAAAGCAAATTCTAGATAATAATATGTTCCTTAGAAACATACCAAACCTGTCTCACTGAAAACACGGTAATGCCAGGCAGTGGATATTTGGATAGGTCCTTCATTAGTGTCCTGGTTTCGGCTGGAATAGAGTTAATTTTCCTCCTAGTAGCTGGTATAGTGCTGTGTTTTGGATTTAGGATGAGAATAATGTTGATAACACACTGATGTTTTAGTTGTTGCTGAGCAGTGCTTCCACTAAGTCAAAGAGTTTTCAGCTTCTCATGCTGCCCTGCCAGTGAGTAGGCTGGGGGTGCACAAGAAGTTGGGAGGGGGCACAGCCAGGACAGCTGACCCAAACAAACCAAAAGGATATTCCATACCATGTGACATCATGCTCAGTATATAAACTAGAGGGAAAGCTGGCTGGAGGCTACTGCTCAGGAACAGGCTGGGCATTGGTCAGTTGGTGGTGAGCAATTTTGTTTTAATTTGCATCACTTGTTTTTCTTGGGTTTTATTTCTCTCTTTTTGTTATTTTCCTTTTCATTACAATTCTTACTTTATTTCATTTTATTTTATTTCAATTATTAAACTGTTCTTACCTCAACCCATGAGTTTTCTTACTTTTACCCTTCCAATTCTCTCCCCCGCCCCGCTGGAGGGGAGTGAGCAAGTGGCTGGGTGGTGCTTAGTTGCTGGCTGGGGTTAAACCACGACAGTTAGCTTCCTAACGGTTTTCATTTCAATGACTGTAATCATAATTTAGTAAAATGATACTTAAACCAACCTGAATAGCAAAGGAACATACCAAATAAAATCACCATTCTACAACTGGCAGGGGGTGTGACTTATACAAATGCTGAGCTCAAAAGAGTGTCAGACTGATCAAAGCTCATAAAGCTAGTTCTGCTTTGACTAATGTCTGCATGCACAGGCCAGGGGCATATCCATCTGGCTAGGCAATTCTGTGTCACAAGAACCAACAGCTGTATGCATTGAAAGTCATACACAGAACTACCTGCTGTTTGCATGGCTATACCTAACTCAGCAGCTTCTACATAACATAACATAACATGACATGACATGACATGACATAGCCATGAACATACACACCAGTTGTTACTGAAACCATTCCCTGCTGTTGTTTGTAAGTGGGGCAACATCATCTTGCTCTGCTATAATCACTATTGCAGTTGTTGTGTGGGGTTTTTGTAACAGCACTATGGAAAAAAGACCAGCTACTGCCATTTTATGTGAATATAATGAAACAGAGTGAACAGACCAAGTCTAGAATGAACTAACACACTCACAGTGAATCTATTTCTGATGCAGAAGGATCTGAAAGTGAATGTAGCCTTTAGGAACTACATAAAATATTTATAGTATCTTGTTCTTTATTTATCAATGCCACCAGCAACACTGCTTCATTTTACAGAGGCTCCATTTATATAGCACTGCATAAGAGAAGCAAGTAAAAGTAAATGGACAGAGAAATAACCCTGCCTTTTTAAATGGAATTTAAATTAAAAGGTAGACAAATACAGCCCTGAAAAAAATCCCAGTCTTTGAGCTCTGATTACCTTTACATTACATATGTAAAAGTATGCATATGCCACATATATCGTGCTCTCAGCTGTTAGACTCAAATCTGTGTATGGTACTCTTAATTTGATTCCTTCTGACTGCTTGTGTCAAATGGATGACTTCAGTTTGGATAAATTATTTCTGTATAAATGCTTTATATAAAAAAAAGAAAATACTTAGAGTTTCTATCGGATCATGGTGGCCATCTGCAATTGCACATATCCAATCCCTGTGGCTGGCAATAATTAACTCATTTAAAAGCATGAGGAGAAGGAAAAATGCTCACTGCCTTTTTTTTCCTTTTGTGACAAATTCAGGAAATACTCAGTGTTCAGAGGTTTGTGCATGTGAGCAACTTTATACATAACCTTTGCATTTCAGTTTATTCATTTAAGTGAACAACACACAAAATTAAGGAAAATGAGAACACTTTTTGTGCACCACTTATGTCTTTGTCATTTTGGCCTGTCAAAATCCTTGTCTAACTGAGTGGTCACAGCACTTTGCTTTTTCTCAATAATCTTCTGTTCATCTGTCTGCAGATTCGTGCTGGCTGAATGTAAGCCAAATTGTGATTCACAGTCACTTGAAAAAGTGAAGTTCCTGTGACCAGTCTCCTCATTTCCCTTACTTTAATGCTTGCTTTAACTATTTAAAAAGCAAGATAAAACTGCAAGTGAAATGAAGTTCAACCACCAAATAACTGTTGTGGATGGCCTTTCATGTTCTTGCTCCGCAGAGTAAGGATTCCCTTTCTATTCCTTTGTAGCTTTGCAGCACTGACCACACCAGTCGCAGGCAGGCAGAGCGCCCATTACCATCTATCGTGCATCTTTACTGTGCATCATTTATAAGATGGAGCACTGAGAGGAAATAATGTTCTGAATGTGACATCATAAAACTGAAATGTGGGTATGACATCAGCCTCTCACATCAATGCCGTGTTTTGCAAGCTGGCTGGTCAAGTCAGAGCTTGTGGAGACTATTTGCATGGCACATTTTTTGAGAGTTTACTCATGGGGTGAAGAGTGTGGTGTTAGGAGGCGATGAGGAGCATACTGGCATGAAGAGCCTTTCTGTTTCCCTGGACGGCATGCTAGATCAGCCATCAAACATTAAACCTAAGTGAAGTGGTCTTACAAATATACTCCATACTTGAACACTATAGCACCCCTGAAGTCAAGGACAGGAATGGTAGAGGTCTCACAGTATGTTAACATGTACTTTTCTGCCTGGATGTTATTCTTTCTGAGGTGGACATGAAGTAACATTTCATATCAGACTGGACTCTGTTAGATTGTACAGGACAGCAACATTTCTTCAGCTATTTATTTTACTTCAAAAGGACCACAGACAGGTTTACAAAGGGAAAGGAAAGCAAAATCTCTTTATATTGTCATTTATGAATGTTTCAAAATGCCTGGCATTATCTTAAATCTTTGTGTATATCTGTTTTTGTCTGGCTAAACAACATTAATTTCCTGTTTTGGTGGAAAATTATTGATCAGTTAGAGATACAAGTGCATTAATGGATAAGAAAACTTTCTGGGGACTCCTCCCATGATGAAGAATTGAAGGATTATGCTGCTGACTACTGTTTTGTAGAATGGCTTATTTAAAATAGAGCAAAAATCCTGACATAGCTAAAACTTTACTCAGTTCCCTGAGCTGCCTTTATGCAGTGTCTTTGAAATACTGTTATATAAGTCAGCTCTCATCCTATTTTAATAGTTAAAGCTTTTGAAACAAGCTCTTTTGACAGTGCAAGAAATGTTAAAAAAAGTCAGATCTTAGGAGGGAGTTTCTGCTAGCAGGATATGTGTTCAGTGGTCCTTTTTTTCTTTATGACCCACTATCTTTCACCAATGTTATTAGTCCCAGAGAGGAAGCCTAAGTTATTCATATTCTGCAGTGAGTAACAATGATTTTATTCTTTTGTAGATTATATGTTCATCCAGCCTTTTCTAAGGTAGGAAAAAAAGCTGCAGAAGAGAAATGAAAGGGACTCTTGCTCCAGTTATGAAGGAGAAAACAACAACAACAACAACAAAACCTCAAGAGAAAATGAAAAGAAGGCAAAGGCTTACATTATCGTGTGTGGTTTTTTTTTTTTTTTCTTTTTTTTCTTTTTTTGGGGGGGGGGTGTCTTTTTTTGTCTGGAAAGAGCTTGTGGTCTTCCCCTCCTATCATCATAAGGAGACATGAGAGGAAGAGGTCCCTCATCTCTTTTGAGAACAGTAGTGATACAGTTTAAACTTAGCAGCTCTCTAGGTAACACTGTCAATTCTGCTTTGACAATTAGTGATGAAGGAAAGTGTCCTGAAGCAAGTGATTAATATTTTAGTAGGTGGCATCCTCTCTGCTAAGTCAGTATTGCTAGAGGGCATTTTGATAATGGTGTTTTAAAATGTAAAGCTGACATCCTGCTCCCTTGCAGCTGCTGAGACACAATTCAGTGATATTTTTACAAAGATGTATAATAATAGGGAAATCTACTTGTGATTTTCTTCATTTTTACTTAATGTAAAATGAGCCGAACTCATGCTCCTAAAGACCTTTACTCTTTCAAATACATTTGAATGTGATCTATGTACTGACAGTGCATAACTACACTTAATTAATGTTAATATTGGATTTATACACTTAGGCTAATGGAGAACAATTCATATGAATCAGGAATTTTATTGAGATTTAAGTAAACAAAGGTATAGACTGCAAAGACAGTTCTTTGGGAAGAAAAACAATCTGCACAAATGGATGTTACTCAGCTCTTACAAGACTTCCTTCTCAAAACCTTTAAACAGATCTCTCCTTCTGTAACTCCTGCACTCTGAACTTCTTTATCTGATGAGCAGTTCGGCTTCTGAGCAGTTTGTCAGTCTGAGTTGAGATAATAGGCATTACCTTTACATTTACCCTCTCTTGTGAAAATTGATTTGTATGTTCTGTGTTTTGGGGGAAAAAGTCACACTCAGATTGTCATTCTGCAAATGCAGCCTGAGTTTTTAAAAATCCCATCTATTCCCATGTACAAAGCAGCAACTGACTGTACTGTAACCATGGAGACCTGCCGCAGATTCAGGAGTTGATTTTAACTCTCATGCTTCAGACCAGAAAATGTTAGATACTCTGCATCAGAGAGGTGACAGAGTCAGCATCAGGGAAAGGCCACTGGAGATGCAGCACACTGGAGGCCCTCCAGAATCACCAGGTCTGGGTCTGTTCTCTGAGAAGACTTTCACTGGGTCAACCTCACTGCATTTCAGGCAAAAGCTGGGAACGCCCATAGAGTTTGAAAAGTGAAAAATCTCTTATGCTGTTACGTGATTTTCAAAAATACTTAGAATCATGGCTGTGATCTGGAAATCCATGGTATTTTAGCTTCCCTTACAAGAGACCTACCCTTTCCCAGTCTTTCTAGTGAATAGAAAGCTTATAGTAAAACTACAGAATTATATCTCAGAGTTATGTTGCCATGAAAACTTTCCTTTTTAATAGCATTTGTCAGGAGTGAATTCATCATGTGGTGTGAACTACTGATTTCAGTGTTACATTACAGGTATATTTGATCCTATGTAAATATTTTTTACAATATGGCTCTATATCTTTTCCTTCACAATTTTTATCAGAGAAACCTTACTTAGATCAGATCATAAATAGCAGCTTTAAGTAATAGCTCCATTAGGATCTCTAAACTGTGTTACATTGCGATGGAAATAGCTTCTGGATGTTCCTTGCTGGTTATGATCAGAGATAGGGATCAAACAGCTTTAAACATTGATTTAGCATGAGAAGCTATGCAAAATCAAGGCTATTTAAACAGCAGGACATCAGAGAAGCAAGTTGGGGATTGAAAAAAGAATAATGACTAACTGGGGACAATAAAATAAAAGTATTTTGGTAAGGGAAATAGAGGGGATGGAACATTATAGGATCTTTTCTTTGCCAAAACTGACCCACAGTACATATCAATCTTATTTTTCAATTAAGACAGCAGGGCTTTCAGCATTTGGCTTGGCTTAGTCAGTATCATCAGCTCTGATATTCCAGTAAGTGATGTATGGCTGTGTCCCTCAGAATAAAGGAGATATATTGATACTTGTGGCTAATATTTCTTCTGGATATAAGATAGCTGTATTATTGAACAGGGCAAATGATTCTTTAGAACATCATTGCCTAATTGAGTACAGAACAACCGATGTCAGGAAGAAAAGGTTAGACTTGAAGAGTCTTTTCTATGCAGCCACATTTAAGGTTTCAGTCCCTGAACTATAAGACTACTCAGAGGGTGTACAATATCTTTTTTGCCCTTCCTCTTTCATGTTTAGAACATTCTCAAGCAGTGTCTTATCAAACATTTACTTGCTCTGTACTCCTGTCTATGCACAGGAAATTCTGTCTTTTGCTTTGTGTGGGTGGGCAAAAGAGTCTGCAGGGTGAATTCTGCACCCACTATTTTTCCCTGATTCTGCTCGTTGCAATACATTGTGCATGGAGGGAAGGGAGTGTTACTGTTCTTGGTTTAACAGAAGAGATTGATATTGAGCATTAAATGCTTTCTTTAGTAATGGGCTGTGAGCATTTTTGAGTACACCAAATAAGTAGGAATCTGAATGGAGGCTACTGTGGCCTTCACTGAACTAACAGCTTCTCCCTGCTTACAGCCAGCCCACCTCTTAAGATGCATGTCCAGCATGTTGATGCAACAGTTGTCCTCTCTGAGGATAAGGCACTCTCAGACATTGTTCCTGCCCTGTGATACATAACGGCTAGAGACTTTGTCCTGGCCGTGGGTCCTATACACACTAGATCCTTTTCTGAAAAACCACTTTTCTTTCTAATAATCCTCTGGCATCAGTTGTTGCACGGGGTTCTTACATCCCAGATGCAAAACTTTGGGTTTTGCCCTTGTTGAACTTCAGTAGAAGTGTCAGAGTGGACATTCAGAGGAAGATGAGAAAAAAAAAATGCAAAAATCAAAGCTGGAGAAAGAAAAAAATGAAGAGATAAAAGAAAATATTTTGGAAGGCAAAGTCAAGGAAGATAATAAAAATATGGATGAAAAGGAAATGAAAAAACCCATACATTTTTGTGGCTGTTGTGCTTTTATATTGCATTTTCATTTTAGGAACATATCAGATCTAGGCAACAGGGAAAAAAAGAAGTTTCCATGTTATATTTCAAATCCCACATTTTTTTCATGCAATGGTTGGATAAAACAATGTGGAAAGGTTCATATGATGCCACAGGAGTCTGAAGCTACTGCAAGTTCTCTGATGGAATCTGTCAAATGTAAAAGCATATTCATTAAGGTCATGCACTTTTCTGCTTCCAGCTCTGTGCAGCTGTGGCATTTTTCCATCTGTATTTCTTGTTAAAGATCTGAATGACTCACCCCTGAATTTGCCTTTGAGGTAGACAGTTTTCCTATGGCAATGAAATCCAGCTGGTACACGAAAAATGTGTCGCTGTCAAGGAAGGATCATTCTTAAAAGAGTTCAACTCAGTCTTAAAGTTGGAATTTTATCATTCATTTTTCAGTCAGATTTTATTGCTTCGCAGGCTTTTTTGTATAATACCATTTTAAAGTAACAGACCAGATATTAAAAAACCTTCTATATTATTAGTTAAACTCTTCCTAGGGATTTTCAAGTAAGCATTAGAGAGAAGAATCTAAATCTTACTGAATCTCCATTTTCATCTCTGAAAATATTAGTATTTTCTAATCATGACTAGTTCTTATAAACAAATCAAACAAAGTTCAAAGTTTCTGAATACTTTTAATGTCATTATTTAGCAATTAAAAGGAAAAATAATTTATGCACAGGTTTAGTTGACTAATTGCACTTCACAGACTCCCACATACTCATTTCCATTAGGAAATGCTTTTGTTTTAGCTAAGTTTTTTAAAGTTTGGTGTTTATTCATGCCTTCCTAAATGTCTGTGGGTTATTAAGCTCTTTTATCTCAGTTTTCTTAGGCTCACCAGTTAACTGATTTCTTTGCAAATGAAGAAGAGAGATAGACTTGAAACATTCAGCTGTTGTAAAACAGAAAACTTCAATACTGTTAAAATACAGATAGTACTCATAAACAATAGCAAAACAGGAAAAATGTTTGCTGTTTCTATTGCAACTTCAGCATTACAACCTCAAAGCACTTGAAATGCATTTATGAATTAAGACTTATGAAATTATAGCATACTAATGAAATATATCCTCAATATAAATAAGCATCTAAGGAAATTGCAAGTTTTCTCTGATTTTGATTTTTTTTTTTTTTGCATTAAGAAGATAAATTAAAGTACGTCACTGCTTGGAGGCATTTTGAAAATATTTGAAGTCAAGAATGACATGTAGTTCATGGAGTCTTCTTTAATCGATTCACATATGCTAAAGAAATAGACTGTCTTGGGACAAGTTTGAAAATCCTAACTACAGAGTTCACAACTTGATAGTTAATAAAGCCACACCATTTGAAATTGATTGAATGATACAATAAATGTCCCAAAATGTGTTGGGTCTTTTTTTTCTTGCAAACTCTATCTAGACAGGTGAGGCATCATAAAACTAGTTTCATTGAGTCCTTGGCTGGTGCATGCTAGGTTCATGTTTGCAAAGCATAATGTAGGCTTCCTCTGAGAATCAGGCCTGAAGTGTCTGAAAAACCATAGGAGAACATGAACAAGTAGACTCTACACACTGAATTGTCTGTCTGTGCAATTCCGGATCTAATCCATGGTACAATGATTATCTATGGAAGCTGCCAGTGAACCAGGAACCACCTGTCTGTCTCCTGATATGTTTACATCTTGCTGTGTCATTTTGGTAGCTGGCTGTAGTGGGTTTATTGACTTTTTCTGGGGAGGAATGTCAAGGTAAAAGCATCACCACTGAGTCTAGGATTATTACTGATAGTCTGATGAAAAATTAGTACCATATTTAGAATGTGCCGTGAAGCTGTTCAAGAGATCTTATTGTCTAGCAGGTATTTGATAACTAAATAGAATGTTTAAAAAATTTCATTTGCCCACAGATTTTACAATACTGGCATTAAAATGTGAATGTGTGCCACTAGCCATCACACAATAGTTTGTTTCTGAATTTAATTGCAAAGGAACCCTGTGCTACTTCATATGGTACTACTGAGTGATGTTTTCAACAGCAATACAACTTTATGTATCAATAGCCTGTATTCAGATCAGAAGCAGAAGATTTAAAAGGAGTAACTGAATTGATTCACAGGGGAACTGACAGAGTATGCAACATGGCACTGACCGTTATGTGAATTCTGGAAGACTTAATCACAGTGAGGACTATAATATATATTATACTGCTTTTAAGCAGTTTGAGAAATTCATTCTATTCACAATAGGAAAACTGGGTGTCTTGGTCTGGTCATTAATGTTTTACAAAGATAAAGCTAGAATAGAAGTTCTTTGCATCTCTCCTAATAAAGAACCACAAGACAGTGCTCACCACACTTCTGCACTCAGTATCATTGTTTATCCAAATATGTCATGGAGGTGTTCAGACAGAATGAAAGCAGAATCTGCTGAGAAAAGGTTAGGGCACAATGCCTTTACTCAAAACAAGATACTACTACATTTATCACAAACATAGCATACCTGAAGAAAGATTCCTTCTGATAGCAACTACAATAATCACAAATACCCAGAAGAAAACAATTGCAAGATGATCAAACTGAACACATGGGAAAACATACTGACCAGTGTGAAACATACACAAAGCATGCAAACAAAACATATAGTTGTATTTGAATATTGAAAGGAAACTCTACAAATCAATATCTTGCATTTTAGCATAATAGAAAAATCAATGCTTCAGGACACAAACTCACTGTCAACTCCATTTTTCTAGGATATTTCTGCCAGTTAGTACAAAAAGACATGCATATTCACTTGAAGTGCGTTTAACAAAAAATAGTTTAGAAAGTGAATTTAATATTAGAATTAATACTTAAACACTTAAACACTTGGGACTATCTCTAATAATAAACCTAGTAGAATTATCCCTCATGGCTGTCCTGGCACTTGAGTGAGTTCCTCTGATCTATGATATGAATTTCTGCAGCTGCTGTCACCTCGTAGTCAGCCCTGATCCTCCTGAACTGTGACAATTACTAACGAAATGCTGAAGCTAATGCTAGAAACAATAATTACACAGATGAGACTAAATCCACACTGTTATCACCTGTTTGGTGATCTTATGTAGTGCATTTAGATGAGGCAGTGGTGAAATATGCTGAGTTACCAGAATAACGTAGGTAGCTTTGCATGCTGTTTCTACATAAAAGAGATATTTCCCTACATATCTAAGAGTTACGGAGCAATTATCCCTAAAGGCCTTTTGTTGTGTCTTTCAAATAATGAAAAAATAGTCTAAATTAAGTAACGTATGTAGTTTGCTGTGCTAGGTAGAAATGAAAATGGGGCTCAACTTAAGACATGAATATTTACAAAATGTATGTATGCGTGTAGGTGTATATTAGAGCAATTTTTTAAAATGTACACCTGCAGCAGATGGTATATGTTGTTGTTACTTTGCTACAAATGTGTTAAGTCCCAGATGTCTGACTATAAGCATTGACCGTGAATGTTAAAACACACGTTTACCATTGCCAATAGCATAGATATTCTTCCCATAGCATAGTCTTGTGGCAAGAAGGATGACTGAGCTTAACCCTTTGCCCTCTTTCATTTAAAAAATGTCATCACTAGTCAGAAAACATGATATACTTTCCAGAACATCTGTTATTAACAGAGTCACTGGTGTGCCTAGAATTTTTCACGGATTCGGCAGATTTTTGTACAAGCCACAGGCAGGATCAATGCAAAACAACCTAATTTTCATTCAAACTTCTTTGTGCTTTTGTTTGCTTGTTTACCTTTAGGCTTGATTTATAATATATGTTGATGGTATGAAGTATGAATTAAAATGCACTTTGTACACGCAGTAAACCATGAAATTGTAGCTGCACCCAGTAAGGGACTCTGGGGGATACTGCAACTCTGTTACTGGATACTTCCTTTCTTGCCTCTCAACAGCTTTCACAAAAATTTGCAAAGAAAAGTGTGATAAATGCAGGTCTTCTGATGAACTGAGGCAGGTTTCTCCTGAATGCAGACCTATCCTCAAGACGGCACCTGCTTTGTGCCAGTTTACTCATTAGCTCCTGATGTTGTGGCCCATTTGTGATTTTGCTGATGAGCCAGGGGCAACAGAACAACTCATCACCCTCTCTCTGAATCTGTGGGATCTTCAATAACACAGAAACATAGCAAAACTTTTTTTTTTGTTTCTTTGTTTGTTTGTTTGTTTCCCAATTACACTTGGAATGCATGAGGAGGATGGGCCAGCGAAAGAAGCAGTAATCATGATGATCCTGCAGGATGCAACACAGCAGCTACAGCCCAGGAGGAGGTGCAGACAAAGCAGTTTTCTTCCACTTTGAGACACCTGAATTTCTGGTAGTAACAGGACAAAAGCAAGCCTGGTTTTTTCATTCAGACAGAATGAAAGCAGAATCTGCTGAGAAAAGGTTAGGGCAAAGGAAACGGGAGTAAGGTTACTTTATGATATGGTAATACAAGCATCATTCTCAAAGGTGGTGAAAAACAGCATATTTGTACTCAATTCAAGATGTCATTGACATTTACATAAACTTTATTTTTTGGCAAGTGACCCTGGTTTGAAAACTTTATAATATAATGAGTCTAAAAATATTCTTCTTGGTATTGTTCACAGAGGTGAATAATAGTAGTAATAAAGATTAGTCAGGAATTATTTGATGATGTTTTATTGCTGGGCAGTTGTAATTCACTATTACCATGTTTAGAGCCATGGATGACCTTTATGTCTTTATTGAACACAGGATTGAAATGTTCACTTTGACCATAATTAAAAACCAAATGTCGTAAATCCTTTAAACTACCACATAGTTCCTCAGTTTGCCACCTTTATGAAGAGGTGGGTGAAAGGAACTAGGAAAAACAATGCACGTATGTATATTTGCCAAATCCTCTTAGAGCTGTAATAATAAATTTGAGCCATATATTACATAACTGCACAACGTATTGTATGCATGCAGAAATTGTTTAGTTTGTCTTCACAACACTAATACAAGAGAACATTACCCTCATTACCATAAACTACTGGCTACATAAGGTAGTGTAACAAGTCTTGATATTTAACAGTTCCCTTTAACAGAAAAAATTAATTAGACCTGATCTCACATTTTACCAAGTCTGTGTGTCCTATACTTACTTTAAACTCATTAGAGAATATTTAGAGAACATGAGAATTAAAATGAGATTGAATTGCAAAGTTGAGATTCTAATTTTAATTTATATGTAATTGAGGTTTAGTTTTATCCTAGTAAGTGCTGGAGTTCTTAAGTGGAATGGGCTAGACTCATCAAACTTTTAAATATATATTTTCTTTTTAAATGTGTTAAAACCTTAGAGAGTTTTGCTTTTAGAGTGATTTTTGGTGGTGGAGAAGCGAAAACTGCATTTCTGTAATGCTTTTATTAGAAGACTCATGTAAAAACTTATAGGAAAATTTGTTTACCAGAATGTATGTTATTTAGATACATTAAAATGCCTGTTTCATTCTGATGATCATTTTGTTACCTTAATGCATGTTTTCATTGCATATGCTTTGCATATTGTTTGAAAAGAAAAAAAATGGGGGAGAGAGAGAGAATGTTATTGATCTGCCATAGTACTGCGGGAAGAAACATTCTAGCCTGCTCAGGAAAATTCTACTTTTCTGAATTTTTTCAGAAGTGAGCTTGATGGAGTTAATGTCTTCAACAGGCAGAAAATTATACCAGCCCGGGGGCTTTCCTTCCTTGGTTTCATATTGTAATACAAGGAATATTTATTTGCCAATGCACATGGCTAATAATGACCACCTTGATACAAGAGGCAATGATTACAACCAACTCCATGGAGAACTGATTGACTTATCATCTGTCTCTGCATTGAAAAGAGGAATTAAATATTCTTTTCCATGCCCCTCCTTAATTTCAGAGAAGCAAGAGGTCTAATTAAGGTGTTCTGAATCACCTCCAACTTCATATATTTATTACTGAGACAGTCTGAGGATTGGCTTTCTGGTGTCTGATGTTTGTGTGGCTCCTAGCCTTGAAATGCTTTCAAGACCAAGCAGATTTTCATGGGCTGGAGGTGGGAAATAAGATTTCATTTGGAAATATGATTAATTTTTGTATAACGATGGTTAATTTACTATGTGTGCATTATTGTGTGTATAAAAAAATCTTTCATTTTCCTTGTGTATAAGTCCAGTAAGTCATTACATTACTCAAATATGGAAATATAGAACAAAAATGTGGGATGCAAAACTTGAGAAAGATCTTAAAAAAACGTTGAGAATTTAGTTAAAAGATCCTAATTCTGCATCAAAATTAAAGCTGCTTTTGCACACCTCCAATGACCTGGTGCAGTAGTCCCTCACCAGTGCAATAAAATCTGAAGTTCTGTAACAACATATGCATCATGTCAACCACCAAAAAAGCCCAGATATCAATACACTTAGGAAACACAGTTGATTGTGGCTTCATTTATGTATGTACTGTTTATGAGAGGCCAGTGTTTGCTGATACCGACTGATAACCTCTTGTGACCATTGCTAAAAGTCTCATGGGAAATGAAAAATACAGCAACTATTATTTTTTTTGGTTACAAAAAATGATGCTTTGCAGACCAGAATAATTATTGGATAGACTCTTTAAAACACTTGTGAGAAGCATAAGGGATTGAAGTCCATAGTGAAATACGAAAAGCAAAGAAAAAAAAGTCTAAAAGCACATAGAACATGAAGCATGAGAGTATTAATAACCTCAAAAGAAATGTTATGTAACTTAAAGCTCTTGGTTTGGCTGGTGGCACATTCTTGACCTCAGTTGTTAATTCATAATTAGTTTTTAGCCCATCATGGGATCCTCTTCAAAAGTCTGCAATATTGTGATCTGCATGACACTAATTGCTCAACTAATATCTGAGAAGTAGGTTTTCTCTCATTTTAGAAACATGATAGTCCTGCAGTTTTGTGGAGTACAATGAGACATATAAGTCTTTAAAAATGTGAATTGGGGTCCTGGGAGCTGCGATCAGGTCAAGAATAGACACAGTATGTATTTGTGATGAAAATCAGTAGTTGCAAACATGAATGATGACAAATGAAAGTATATTATAGTCACAGCAGTTTGTCACCCTGGGTGGGCATCCACTGTGAGAGAACAGGCAATCTTTTCTTCAGTTTCCAGAGGGGATGAAATATAAAAGATTTTAATGTTTTTCCCTGAGCTTTCTTTCAGTGAGGAACCATAAAAATATGACAGAATTCTGAGACACAACAGTGCTGGAATAAATGGACGTTCAGCCCAGCCCATGGAGCACCAATATTTCATAGAAGACCTGCAAGCCCAGTTGGCAGTACCTCAGAGGTGATTGAAAATAGTTGATTATATCTCAGTTCTTGGTATTTGTCATTGTGTATAGTATCAATATTTCCTGTGACGATGGAAGACATGGTAATAGGAAATGTATTTTTTGGTGATTGAGCTTGACACAGAGAAAGTTTGAGTTGCAGCTGCAAATTTTTGCACTCTGTCATGCAGCTAGAACTGGCCACCAAATAAAGAGTATCTCTTTCAAGTATGTTGTCCTCAAAGTGTATGCTGAATTCTACAATGGCAGACCAAAGTGGTCTTCAGGGAGGACAAGGAGCCTATTAAGAACATAGTAGAAATGGTAGACAGCAATTTCTCTGCAGTTCCTTCCTTGCTACTGCCACAATGCCTAGTATCCATAAGGTAAGCTCTGTTAAGAGACTGAGTGTGATGCTTACGAAGGCAATGAGTCAAGTGTCTGCGGAAGGAAGTCACAAAGCTGCAGATGGCTCGAGGAAGCAGTAGAGCTCTTGCCAAAGAAGTCTTTTGAAAGAGGAAGATCATTCAGATGAAAATGTATGAAGTCTGTATGTTGTCAGTATGCCAAATTGATTAGGATCATTCAGTAACTCTTACGCAGGTGATAAGTACCTAAGACCCTTCCTCGATGATGTAAATCTGTAATTTATTTAAATGAGTATTACATTCTCTCTCTGTGTTTCTGTCTCATAGACAAACACTGTAGACTGCATATGCCTTACAATATTGCAAGTAATATTTCATTTTTAAATTAATTATATCTAACTTTCCTCTTTAGCATCAGAACATCGTCAGATCAGTCCAGACTCTGCTTCCCATTGAATGTTTACCCTAGAAGAGTTCTGCTTTTGAAATAACACGTTCTGCTAAGAACATCTCAGTGAGTGTATCCTCACAGCTTCTGCATATACCTTTAAACGTTTGTCTCACAAATTGCGCATCAATACAAAAAGATCTTTTGACAACAGCTATGTAAAATAAATCGTGGTTCTTGTTACTTCAGTGAAGGGAAGAAAAGGTGATGGAATTGTTCACAACTGGAGTCAGGGTTGCCTGGAGACCCACTTGAATGCATTTTTCTCTGTGCTGTTTCATCTTCTCTGTTCTCTGTCTGCCTTTAAACTACTTTGTTGTTACATGTAACTTTTCAACACA
Source organism: Haliaeetus albicilla (assembly GCF_947461875.1). Taxonomy (NCBI): domain Eukaryota; kingdom Metazoa; phylum Chordata; class Aves; order Accipitriformes; family Accipitridae; genus Haliaeetus; species Haliaeetus albicilla. The sequence goes on along the minus strand of NC_091483.1, from coordinate 57,266,983 downwards.
GGTCTTTTGTAAAGAAGGTTAGAAGGTAAATATTATTTTACTTATTTTTATATGAGGAAACAGTACCATGAATTACAAAAAATAACTTGGCACCCAACGGTACAGCTATCAAGTCTTTAATGGTAACCTGGCTCTTTGGAATCTTATCCTGGGCCTTATCCATCATGACACACTAAATTTGAAAGTGTAGAAATACAGATACTTGTTATTCTCTTGTTGTACATGATTCTGGCACTCAACTAATATATGTAAATATATAACTATAAATATCAAATTAGGAATTCATATTCAAATTCCCTTAGGACATGCTGTTGTGATGTATGTAAGACTTGCACCATCAGTAACAAGCATCTCTGGTAGACCTGAGATGTTTTTTTCTGATCCATGTAAAAAGAGTAGTTTTGCCTACTGAATCTAGTGTACTTGTTTTAATTGGGGGGAGGGAATGTTTTAGTTAATGGTTTTAAAGTACATTTATAAAATATTAGTTATTATTTTAAAAAATGCATAAAGCCAGAAACTGTAGTTTTAATTTCTTGACTTTTTCCTGACATGATTGACATTTCTTCTGACATGTTTGTATAGTTGTCAAAATTCTTGTCAGAACATAATGGTGTCATTGACATTGTTATGAAATTTTCACAAATTTCATATGTAGCTAGCTGCCCCTTTCCCTGAAGAAGTGTTAGATGTTGATGGTGTCATAGCCAACCATGACTTCAAGAGCAAAATGGCATTCCCAAAGATTTTTTTGAAATTTCAAAATTACGTTCTACATCCCCATTGCTTAAATCTAGAAATCTCTAAGTAATGCTGCAGATTAAAATAATGATGGGCATTCATTTAGGATATAACTATCAAGAGGTGACCATCACATCAGTTATAGTCTTAACAAAGAAATGCTATTTGCTAGCAGAGAAATCAAGGTACTCAGTGTTACTCTTAATCTTAACTATGGAATTAGCTGGAATATGAAATGTACTGCAATTAACTGGACTGTGTTGTGTGCATTTGTCTGCTCCTGTATGTTTATGACACACTTGAAAATAATGGTAAAATTGTCTAAAGACCCATGCACCAACTATTTGAAGACAAATAAAGCAAGATCATCCCCACACGATTGTGCAAATACCCTGATGGCATAAGATGCTGGGGTCTGCCTTCTTTATCACACTTCAACTGAGAGACTGCAGGGCCACCTTGGTCTGAACATAATCACTGATCTCTTCTTGGTATCCAGTGACAGGACACATGGGAATGGCTCAAAGCTGCTCCAGGGGAGGTTTAGACTTGACATTAGGAAGCATTTCTTTACAGAGAGGGTGGTCAAGCACTGGAACAGGTTTCCTAGAGAGGTGGTCGATGCCCCAAGCCTGTCAGTGTTTAAGAGGCATTTGGACAATGCCCTTAATAATATAATTAACTTTTGGTCAGCCCTGAAGTGGTTAGGCAGTTGGACTAGATGATCATTGTAGGTCCCTTCCAATTGAAATATTCTGTGCTATGCTATGCTGTGCTATGCTATAGTTACTGGTCCTGAGGTACCATTCAAACACCCCAAAGTGCTTTAGGGGAATCTCCAGCCTTTGGTTAGCTGCATTCCCGTAAAATGCATGGGCAGAGTTATTCACATGATGAAGGGGTTATCAAAATGATTGAATAGGAGCCTTGTGCTGATGATTCCCCAAATAGGGATTACTGCTAGCAGTTTTGAAAAAAATAACACTAATTTAAAAAAATCTAAAGTGTCCAAGGGCAGTGGCCCACTGATAGAGATAAGAATCTCTTTTAGCTTGTGGTCCTGTGGAAAGAAACTTCTCATACAATTAGATGTTTAATTCTGTATGTGAATAAAAATAAAAAAAAGAAAGCTTCTCTTCTCCTAGAAATGCATTATCTTAGTAATTAACGCATTGGCCTGAATTCAAATCCCTGTTCTGCTGAATTCAATTCAGGAATTGCTATCTATATCCTCCAGGAATACCCATCATTAAATGACTGAGCATTTTAGCTTGAGCACCTGTTTTCTCTCCTATTGGAACTCTTTGACTTTATATAAATAATTAATCAAGCATTGAAAGAGTGATGTGAACCTGCAGCTCTTATATCCCAGTTGAACCTCTACCCACTGGCCTGTCAGCTGCAGTCAACTCATGCCTATTTGCATTAGGTATTCTCTATATGGAGAAAAATGTACTTACGAAACAATTTTCACCTGAGTGAAACAGGACAGTGGAGAAGAGGTCTATTTTAAGAACCCGATCACCCACTGTATCTAGTGATTCAAATAGGATCAAAACCCTTGGCAAGATAGGTGACAGCCCCAGGCCTTCGCACTCAGTAAGTAGTTGAATCTGAGTTACTTAAGGAACTATAACACCAGCAGTGTTGGATAGCAACAAAGCATCGTTGACTGAGGAGTGTAGTGCCCATCTCAGTCTAAGGGAGAAAGCTTGCCTTCACTAGATAAACTTGGCTGGACAGGTAATGTTAATGATCTAATTCAGATGATTTTATAAGAGGAGTAACTGCCTGGTTAGTAGGCAGGGATTTTTGGCAAGTGAAGCTGATGGGCAAAACCAGATTAATATTCCAAATTTAATTTATATCATTGACTGATCAAAAAGCAATCCCAGAAGTTAGAATATGGTTGAGAACTTTAAAATCCTATATTGGTAGCTGGAGTCATTATAGCAGATGCATACATTCGAGATTCTAGAATTGGCTCAAATGAGTAGTCTATATGACCTAGACTGTAAATTCAAATTTGTAAGGTTGTTTGGTTTTTTTTTTTCATTTGTTTTAAACATCCTGAGAAGCTTTTTTTCTACAAAGCTCTGCCTTTCCTCTTGTGATATGTTATGTGTCTTACAGCATTGTCAGACTTCAGTCTGAAAACCATTGAGTAAATCAAAACAAAAAGATTTTAGTTGCTCATTTTAGCTGTCATTGATTTGTTGGTACTGTCTTCAACATACAGCTTTTAGAAATTTCTTATTTCCTTTTTACTTTTGTGACACTTCCAAGGTAATTTGGAGTTCATATTTGACACTTGTTTTGTAGTCAATGGATGCAAGTCACATTATTTTGAAGGACTGAATTTTAAAGAAAAGCTGGTAAAGAAAGGAACCAATATAATTTTAAAAATCTCATCTTGTCAGGCACCTTATCTATAAATAAATGCTGTGGAAACACACACACAAAAATGTTTTCTTGGCTACAAGATCTCAGAGGTTAAACATGTTTCATTTAGATTACTATCCTGTTTTCTTTCCTTTTTTATTTCAAAGTCTATGGATCTCTGTTTCAAATAGAAGTGTAAAGATGATATTTGACTGAGGTAATCTCAAAAAAACTTCATGTTAAATATGTGGTGTTGTATGGTTATGTCCAGCAGAGCACTCCATAGTAAAGTGGTGAATGCAGTTGAAATTTGCATTTGCTGGGGATGCTTTACAAGACTGTTATTCTCAGTGTGACTCTACTCAGGAAGAGATGAAGCACTAGTGATTACTGAAGATCCCTGAAATAAGTCCTTTTTCATCTGCCTGGTTTAGGTTGTACCCATGTTCTCTTCACTCTTCTGTCTAGTTTAATCTACTTCTTTGTGTATGTGATGGAAGTCTGCCAAAACAGAGGCATTTTAACAGTCAGGAATACCAAAATGTCCTCTTTTTATACAGCTAAATCTTAAAATACCATTACAGCAATATTTGAGTAGTCTAATGTCTTTAAAAGCTGAAACATACAGAGCATGAGGAGGCCAAGTAAGAAGGTATCGTCAGTGGGAAGGAGTAGAAAGCAATAAAGAGAAAATAAAAAAGCTACAAGTTATGGAGGAAAATTATTAAAAATACCAGTAGAGAGCAGCTCTAAACAGAAATCAGGCATCAACATTACTATGTCAAGAAATATTTAGCATGCAAAAACCTCTTAACATCTTTATGCTACCATTTTTAAAGGGCATCAGCTGAGAAAAACTGTCACAGAAGCTGAGGTTCACCACAGTTTCACTTAGCAGTTGCTCCTAAGTGCAGTTGCCTACGAAGCAGCAAAATGCATGTTTCAGATTGTATTTGTATAACAAAGAAGATGGTATTGCTTCTTTCTGCAAGGACCAGCTGGGGCTGATTCTCATCTCAGACCAGTAGAAGTCAAAATTTTCTTACCTGGAGTCTCTATGGTGGCACCGCTGTGAGGGAAAATCAGGCCTCTTGTTTACTTAATGTATTAGAATAGTGGTGGGTTTTTTTTTCTTTTATCTCTAAATATGATAGTTTTTCTTCATTTGCATTAGCTATAGTGAAGTATATTCAAGTTGAAGTATGCAGGCCTCTCATACAAGTCAGCATATATTCATTATTCTGAATATCTCACCAAGCACATAAACTGTGTTTGCTTGAAGCGCACAGCGATTTTTCATTGCTCTCTTTTGGTGGAATATCATCAAATTATTTTAATTTAATTTTTTCAGAATTCCTTGCTTTATGTAGAGCTAATATTGAACTGTTTCCTTCTTCAACAAGATTTAAAGAAAGAAGAAATTTAAATATCTATAATTATAGAACTTAGGACTGTTAAGCAGGTAAAGTAAATTTACTGTTGATGCATATTTACTCTCTGTGGGGATATTGACTTTATCATTTAATGGTTTAGTTCTGCAGTTATTAAAACATTAACTGTTTTCCCAATAGCCATTATAACAACTGCTTTTGCATTTGAATGCTAAATAAATCTGATGTGGTTCAGCCTGAAGTGACAGCTTTATACTGAAACTGTTCTAGCTCACTCCTCTCCTGACTGCCCCTTCTTTTCTATTTCATTTTATGCCATTGTTACTGCTCCTTGATCTTATTCTTCTTTCCTCTACAATTTCTCAGAAACAGCCCGCAGAAATCATGGGAAAAGAGAGCTGGAAGAGACCTCGAGAGGCCACGTTATGTGTCTTCCTTTTCCTATTCTTTTCATCATGTGGATTCTACAGAAAGGACACAGGTATGAGGAACTTAAATTACATGCTTGGTTCACTTGGATATTCATGATTAAGAAAGCTCTGCTTTCCTCCTTTTCGCTCCAGGAGTTTCACTGTGAATACTCTAAGACAAAACTCCTCCGTTTCTTCCAAGGAAGAAAAACACACAGCCAAATAAAGACAACTGTGCAGTCTTCATCCTGAGGCAGATAAAAGAATTGTCAGGATGAACTAATTTCTAATAATCAATTTACACCTGTTGAGATATATTACATACTTTAACGTTGATTTGCCAGAGTGGTTTTCATTATTTGTCAATTATCTGTAGACATGAAAAGACATCATTTTTCCCCTCTGGAATCTACAAGCACCTGATTTTGAGCCCAGCCAGATCTTCTCATCCTCGTCCAGCCATCTGGATTACTCAGCACTCACTTTTCTCTGTTGAGGTTCATGCCATTTTTTTTGGTATTTTTTATGTTTTTGTATAACGCAATGGAGAATGGTTCCCTTAGAAACAACAAATGAGGTGTTGTTTCAAATTAGTGGCAAACTGTAATTTTACTACCAAGTATTGAGATAGTATTAACACATTCAGGCAAAGGGTCAGGTGATGCTGAGATGTAGTGAATGGGCATAGGAATGTGTGGGTGTCTCCTCCCTTCCATCCTCCTAATCCCTCTACACTGATCTGTATCTCCAAGAGCTTGGACTAAACTCCTGGATAAGGAGTGAGAAGGCAAGACAAGGACTGAAACTCCTCCTTCCTCATCATAGGGGAGTGGGGCTGGAAAGAAGTACAAAAGACAGTCCAGTGCGGCACAAAATAAGTGTTGCGAACACCATGATGCAGTGGTAACATCAGTAACAATAATTTTGGTAGCAGTTGATATGCCATTTATTGAAAAGTGTGGTGCTATTGTGACATGGATATATTATGCCTCATTACTTCAATATGCAATGAGCAAATAAACTAGAAAATATATTAAAACTCACATATATTCTGGATTCTAAGATTAAAATTCAGGTTTGACAATAGCACAACAGATTTGAGGAAAGCAGATTGGTACTTTGGAAGTCCTGCAGGCCTGGTTATGTGTTGTAAAGCCAAAATACTGGTATGAATACTATTGGTATGAACAGAAGTAAGAGTTAGAAGAAAGTTTATTCTTTAGCGGATTTTTGGTCAGTATTTAATTTGCTAAAATACTTCATAGCGACCATAGTCTAAACAACAATTTTTCCATGGACTAAGTCCTGAAATCCTGTTTCCTATTGGGTAGTCATCCCCCTGATGCCATTGGGACTACTCATCAAATTACAATGCATCTGGAGCAAATGTGACAGAACTATATGAAAGCCAAGAGAAAAAAAAAAGAAAGTAACTCTGCATGATTAATGCAAAAGTGGAAAATTATATCAGACTTTTAATGAGCCTTGACCTAGCCACGATAATCAAGTACTGGAGGTGGTCATGACATACATCAGTCATGGCCCTCTCTCTATGAAGGAATATTTTCAAATCAGTCGAATATGATTATATTTTATGAGTATATAAGTGCAGTAAAATGTCATAATTCAAAACCAGTATCTTTCTCATTAACGCTGTTATTCTGACTAATATCAGATGTGACTACTGTGATTTGACCATTTCCGGTCAATAATTTTAACAACTTTTCCAAATTTACATCTGAATATAACCACAGTAGTTCCTCATTATTTATGCTCTTGCTGTGATTAATTTGCCAAAGCTTTTCAAATATGAAGTAACCTTCATTTGCTAGACTAGGTTTGCATTTCTTAAATTTATTTGAAGATTTAAACGTACTAGTATCTGTTTAAATAAAATATTAGAGTGTTAATTTATACTTAAGGAACCATGCATTTGTGTTCATCTGACACTAATTTAATAGCACTGAGCTAAACCTGAGAAAAGTTTCTTTTTGGGATATGTATTGTAGGCTTTTTTATATTATAGAACCATACAGCATACTGTGAGTGTAATCTCCTAAAAAATCCTATTAAAGTCAGCTAAAAAGCTGTAAGAATAACATCTGTGTTGTTTGGGATGAGATTAGAAATGATGCAGTATGAATAACCCTAAGGAGGGTATTTAACTTGGAACTGGCCACTGCCAGCTGCAGAGCTGAAAAGCACTATATAAGACGTAGACTAGAGAAGGAAAGTCTGGTGGCCAGTGGAATGTGCAGAAGGACGATGCAGAAAGACGACGCAGAAAGACGACAACTTTAGGCCTGGAGTCATAGTATCAAGCAATGCAGCAGGCTAAATGGCAGAAGTTGGACACTTGTTGGGAGAAAAAGGCATGAACAAAAGCAAGGTATTTGAGGAGAACTGAGGGGTGGAGTCCCAATAAGCAAAGCTAGACTGTTCCTAGGAGGTACTGGCCCTTACAACACTTTGTGACCCCCCCTGCAAGGGCTGTAGTACAGACAAGATGTACTTGTAATGTCCTTTAGATATCTGGAAGCTATGTGGACTTTCTGTAATCACTCGCTGCCATGGTGACTTCCATAGCTGCCTAATACCTCCCAGCCTGCACAGATATATATTATTGAATAATATTTATGCCTTCTAATAAGGTTTTAGCTTAGGGTGCCACACCATAAACCGTGATATTATCACATGATGGTGATATGTCACAAAATGAAAGAGAGAACTGCTCTGCACAGGTGTTGGGGGTGGTGAGAGGATTCTTTATGGATCTCTATGAGAAAGGCCCAGCAACAAATGGCTTAATAAAATAGCTGTTTTAATAAAACAGAATAAAAAGAGGAATACAGATAGAGTGTAAATCTTCCATCTCTTCAGATGGTAGGAACCTTGCTTTCATGCAGCATCAGACAGGTCCTGGATGGATTTTCCCACAGCACGCTGCTCAGGTGCCAACCATGGAGGGGTTCCTTCTCCCTCCCATGCTGTGGTGCCTTTTATCTTGTGTAAAAATCAGACCTATATATCTTCTCCTGACAGACTGGATGTTATCTCTCCCATAACACCTGCTAGCACACAGCATGGGCTGACACAGGGCATTCCAGCAGGTTCCCTTACAGTGGCTACTCATGCTAACACATGGGCTTCTTAAACCCTAAGTACAAGGCCCAATAGAGCAGACGTGGCTTGTCCAAGATCACTAACTCCTCCTCAAACATGTCATCTTCCACAAGGCTGCCAACAGAATAACCAATTGCCCAGCCATCAAGAGTGCAATCCTTTGCGATGGATTTTTGTGTGTATTTAAGCCTTTCAGTTATTTCCTGTGATGTCACTTTCTGCAAAACTCAGCAAACAAGTTATCCCAAAGAGTGCAAGAATAGGTCATACATATTGTAGGGGTTTGTTGGTATTGAACTGACTTTTACTGATTTAGTGTGAGCCACTAAAGAGTAATTTGAATGTAATCCAAGCTGCTTCACTAAAACTTGCTGTGAAACATGTAATGCTTCTGTGATGATGGCATTGCATTTGGCAGGAAATGAAGTGCCACAGAAATTAAGAAGTGAAGCTTTCTATCTTCAGCTGATGATGCAACATAAAAGCGAGGTACTTGCTGCTCCAATTTCAGTTAAAGACATCAGTAAGACCACATCATCGTCATGTTCAGATATTTCAATGATAGTTTGGTTCACACAAATACCTCGAATGCAACATATTAAGGGTATAAATACTAGACTTGTTTGAAAATTAGTAAGAGTTAGAACCTTATCCTCAGTGAACCAAAGTTTAAAGAAAAAATAAACAAAGCAAAATATTTGGCTTCCAAACAAACATCCTGTTTCCCAACTAACTGATGACTTCAGCCAGAAACTGAATAACCTTCTTTACTGTCAGTAGTTGATCTGTGAGTGTGTCCTCCCACTTCTAGGACCACATATGTTTAAGAACTGTCTCTGCATCTTGAATGTGTGCAGATTGGGGGTTTGTAAATTCCAAATACTTGTACTCAGTAATTTTCCTGAAAACCAGGCTTGCGGATTTATTGCTTTCTTATCTACTGCCTTTATTATAACATTGTGAATAATTCTTTCTGAGCAAGAAGATTCCACATTTTTAGCTCAAAATATAATGTTTTGTTTCATTATTCTTAATTAAAAAGATAAAGTTGAATTCAATGGCAAATGAAAATATCATTCTCAATGGAAAAATCAAGGAATTTAATTTTGAAAATATCGGCACATATTGTTCTCATGGTTTTCAGCCATATGTTTTCTTATTGAAAAAAATATGGTTTTAATTTTTTAAAAATCTTAGTAATATACATTTTTTTAATAGCATCTAGTTTCAGAAGGGTCCATAGATTAACAATTACATATGTTGGGATAAATATGTTCTCTTCTGTAATTTCAGAATTTTCCTATGTTTCAGGAAAGGATAAGGACCTATTTAACTTCATCTTATCTTAAATCACAGCTAAATAAATATAGACTTTATTGTTATTATTAAAAATTCTATGCTGTCCAAAGTTTTCTTGAAATTAATAATCAGACTTATGTGCCCCCAAATAGGAATTTTTCCTACAAATGCATTTCACGGTGCATGAAAAAAGAATTTGTGCAACATTGATTTTTGTAAAAATAAACTACACAAAAAACAGTGCACCCCCCCCCCCCCCGCCCCTTACAAAGTTCTTCATAGCAGCTATTTAGGAATACTTAGTGATAAAACTTCCCTGCAATCCTTTTTCCTTTCGCAAATTGTATTTTTTTGCTTTCCCCATTTCTCAAACAATTTTTGTGTGATAGCTTCCTTATGAGGCAGATTGGTACTGATTAAATGATTAAGTCAAGGAGCTGAGGTTATAATAATAAATAATCCATTGCACATAAATGGAGCTTTTAATCTTCCAAGTGGTTTCCAAACATTAACTAATTAATGAAGGAAAGAAGAAATTAACTTGAGGGGACCATAGACCTCTTGGTTAGCAGACATACTTAGGAATAGGACATTCCAGGCTCCCACCTAGCACTTAAGTTGTTTAGCAGAATAGTAGGCAAAGCTCACAAGGCCTGGGTTTATCAATGTCTCTGTTTTTTTTATACTGGTTACCCATAATCTTTCAATCAGTGATCATTTCTGCATTCATGGATGTAAGGGTTAACTGACCTCTGCAAATGAGTCTTCTGGAGTAACCGGTGGGATAGTTCACCTCCAGTCACTAGAGGGCATATGTAGCTGTTCTATGGGCTTTATCCTGATCTTGCATCAAGTGGCTCATCCATATTGTTTTTGCATTTGTCTTAATTGGCTTCTCAAAGGAAAATATTAGCCGAGCACCTCTGAGAAGAAAGCTGGGCATGGATTTGTCCTTGTTCCTACATTCTGTCCCTGTGCGTGCCTCTTGGCTTGAGAGCTACTGAAAACAACATTGTGAGTGAGCGGCTGCATGGTGCTTAGTTGCTGGCTGGGGTTAAACCACGACAGTCATAGAATCATAGAATGGTTTGGGTTGGAAGGGGCCTTAAAGATCACCTAGTTCCAACCCCCCTGCCATGGGCAGGGACACCTTCCACTAGACCAGGTTGCTCAAAGCCCCATCCAACCTGCCCTTAAACACTTCCAGGGATGGGGCATCCACAACTTCTCTGGGCAACCTGTGCCAGTGCCTCGCTACCCCCATGGTGAAAAACTTCTTCCTTATATCTAATCTAAATCTACTTTCTTGCAGTTTAAAGCCACTACCCCTTGTCCTATCACTACACGCCCTTGTAAAAAGGCCCTCTCCACCTTTCTTGGAGGCCCCTTTAGGTACTGGAAGGCTGCTATAAGGTCTCCCAGGAGCCTTCTCTTCTCCAGGCTGAACAACCCCAACTCTCTCAGGCTGTCCTCATAGGAGAAGGTGCTCCAGACCTCTATCATCTTCGTGGCCCTCCTCTGGACTCGCTCCAACAGGTCCATGTCCTTCTTATGTTGGGGGCTCCAGAGCTGAAAGCAGTACTGCAGGTGGGGTCTCATGAGAGCAGAGTGAAGGGGCAGAATCACCTCCCTTGACCTGCTGGTCACGCTTCTTTTGATGTAGCCCAGGATATGGTTGGCTTTCTGGGCTGCAAGCACACATTGCCAGGTCATGTTGAGCTGCTTGTCAACCAACACCCCCAAGTCCTTCTCCTCAGGGCTGCTCTCAATCCACTCATTGCCCAGCCTGTATTTGTGCTTGGGATTGCCCCAACCCATGTGCAGGACTTTGCGCTTGGCCTTGTTGAATTTCATGAGGTTCACCCAGGCCCACCTCTCAAGCCTGTCAAGGTCCCTCTGGATGGCATCCCTTCCCTCCAGTGTGTCAGCCGCACCACACAGCTTAGTGTCATCAGCAAACTTGCTGAGGGTGCACTCAATGACACTGTCCATGTTGCTGACAAAGATGTTAAACAGACAAAGATGTTAAAGAGATGTCTATAAAGATGCTAAAGATGTCCATACATAGACAACAGTGGAACTTTTAAATAATGCTGTGTGCTTATTACAAACAACTAAACACCACTCTGTCAAAATTGCACCTGGACCTTCTTTGTGTGGCTGCAATGATGCAGCTTTTTTCATGAGAAGAAGTATCTGTGATTTTGTACTAATGGGGTCCTCATGGTCTTCAAAGATCTCTTTATCTATGAAATTTTATAGCTGACATCAAAGGAATCAATCAGACTGGGGTGTGATGTTCTCTTGATTTTGTCTTCTTACTCCACTATTGTAAGAAGACCATCAGGTAGTCTGGATGCTCCTTCTTTTGAGTGTGAGGGATCAGAAAAAGCACTTTCTGAGGTGAGATGTGCTATTTCCTTTTTTAAATGGTTTCCTTAGTGTGTTTCAATTGTTGTTCTTATAATTGAAATCTAATCTGTAACCTTTTCCTGAACATCTCCAATGGAATGTCAGAGAAGTAGCTATTATTATTGATAGTGTAGATATCATGGAATTTACATAAGCAGAAAGAAAAAGATCTTCATCTTGTCTTTGCAGGTAGGCAGAGAAATTACAAGCATCGTTCTGTTTATCCAGAATGTTGGAATCCTGATGACAACATAACCTCTGGAAGGATAAGAGGCAATTTAAGTATAATTTGACAGGACAAAAACATTCCTGGTGGCCCTCACAAAATCTGATGACGAAATACAGAAGCATGGTGGCATCACTTGTATGGTAGCTCTTACATTCCGCTGCTCTTTTTGCTCCTTCTACGTAAGAGTATACTAAGAGATATATTAAGCTGTTTGATATTTGATGTAACCAAGACTTTAATGGCATATGATTTTCTTTATTCTTAAGTCAGCCAGCTTGATGTCTTTCTGATGGATCTAAGGAGTTCTTAGATGATGTTCTTGCCTACCTGACATGCAATCTATCATGCACGTCTTGGGGAACAGTGAGGAGCTGTAGTGATGAAATATCATGGGGGTTTTGCAAGCGAGCAGGTATTGATGCCTAAGGTAAGTTGCAGAAGGTGATTATGTTTCCAAATATTGCAGGGGAAAGATGGGGTTATGAGGACATCATTGTCTCTTTCATCTCAGATGGACAGGAGAGAAAGGAAGAAGGGAGAGACAGTGGAATTATTAATTTAATGACAAAATTATGGTTTTCATAATTTCATTATTTGTTCACACAGCAGCCTGACCTTTGGTGACACCTTTAATGAGATAAATAACATCCAAAACCACTGAAAAGAGTTTCAGGGGTATAGGATCTCAAAAGTCTTTGAGCTAAGTTCTCTGTTTCACAAAGCACTTCATTTCACTAGAAAACATCAGGGGGAGACTTAATAAGAGGAATAGCAGCACATCGGTTGGAGAATGATTTCAGAAGCATACCCAGTAATGGAGGTGGAGGGTGAGTAATCTAAAAGGAGTTGATAAATCCTATAACTGGGTTTGGATTTATTTGTTGTTTTTCTCTCCTAATTCCATTCTTCATCAATAAATGACTATTTCATAGGATAACAAGGAAAGGAGATATGGGAAGGAGAGAAGATATAAGGAGTACAAGCCTGACTTTTTCATTCTTAAATACCAGATTTGACCGTCTCAGCAGCTGGTATTTTTCATTAACAGAATGGACAATTATCACTACAGTTTAGCTGGGCTTTTTATCTGTTTATTTTCAGAATTTTTTTAGGAACATATTTAACACAGAAGAGTATATAGTTTTTGATTACTTTTCTGGGTACTGCCCAGTGAATGCACTTTTCAGCACATTGCCTCTGACCACTGCTGCTTCACAGAGTGCTCTGTTATTTCTATAGAGATTTTCCTTTTTCTTCTCAGGGGCTGAAGGGGACCTCATATATCCAGAAGATAGCAAAATATATGGCATTCGACTCTATTGAAATGAGGGTATTTTTTGTCCTGTGCACAGTTAAGGCCAGAAAGCCCATTCTTTTACTGGGTTGTTTAGTCCTATTTTTTGTTTGACCTTTCTTCATTTTCATTCTTTCTCCTATTGCTTTGTTTTTTACCTCTCAGAAATCCCTGAAGGACTCTGTTCTCTGTTAGTTATAACATAATGTCATTGGCCAGGTTGAAAAGATTATTTCTTATATAACATGATATGTTGTTGGTTTTCAAATATATTTCTCACCACCACTTTTCAATGAACCCTCCATAAATCCAGCTGAGGGCAGGCAAGATCCATGTAGCTCTGAGAAAAAGAGTAAACCTAATTTACTAAAGATTCATGAGTGGTTTCCTCACACCCTGCCAGCTAATATACCCAAGTATAGTATATTTGATGGAATTACACTGAACACGAAACAGTGTTTCTGCAGCAACTGAATTTGTGAAAGATCACCACTAGTCTCAAAAGAAATAGAAACTCTTTCTCTTAATTTAGCATAAAATATAAATTCATTTTAGTGTATGAGTTTAAAATTAACTTAATGACAGTTTAATTTCTTCAAAGACCACATTGTACTCTTGCCTTGCATGATCTGTGTGAGTTTACATACAGCATAATGCATTCCCTGCATACTCAAAATACAGAGTGCGTGCAAAGCAGGTAGGATTCGAATAAACTTGGAACAACTGATACTGTTCCACCGATTTTAGTCATTTAAATTTGCAAGTGTTTGCGTCTGTGTATCTAAGACTTGCTTGCCTTTTTTTTTTTTTTTTTTTTTCCCCCCCATGAAATGCCTTGGCTTTTAGGCCCCAGCAGAACAGCTACATAGGAGCAGCAGCAGCCATATTCACATGCGTTAGGCGTCTGGCTCTTGTTGCTCTCTTCATCCCTGCAGGGCAAAGCATGTCCATGTCCATACTCCTGTCAGTGGTAACCAGGTGCTTAAGAGGCATGTCTGTGCCCTCTTCCTTGCTCGGACCTATCCTGCTTGACAGTCATTGCATTAAGAACCATGTATAACAGACCATCCAGCCAGGAAAAGCTGCAGCATCCCTGGCAGTCAGGCAAGCAGGGGTAATTTCTTTCTCTTCCTGTACTATAGCGAATAGTGATAGAGGCAGGAGACACTTTGCTGAAGTTTCATCCTCCCATGTTCTGCTATTTAGCCTGCTGCATTGCTCCAGTACTGAGGAACAAAGAAATTTTCCACACCTAGTCATTTGAAAATTAATAGTAAACTGTATTTAAAACTGAGGAGTAGAATTTCTTGTGTTGTAGTATGTTTGTTAGTTATATTACTGGAAATAATTTAAAACCTTTACATATGCATTTCAGAGGGTTGCCTCATGTATAATCTTAAAATGCCTGTTCTAAAAATCAAGTATGTAAATGCAGTTTATGCCTAGGGCAACTCTTCCTTGCCTACTCCCTGCCTCTGCAGGAAAGCTCAAACATACCATGTTTTCTAAAACTGAGAAGGGATTTAACTATCAGAAGCCTATTTTTCCATCTATAGTTGGGTTGGTCAGACTGCTCAGAGAGGAAAAGCAGATACCTCTTCATATCTCCTCACTGTGCCATGAATACATAAAAGCAAGGAGATGCCCCACTCCTAAGTGATTTTAACAGTAGAAATACCCTGTGGATGATAAATACATTGAAGACTGTATTAGAAAGTTGATCTCAAAGCTATTTATAAAGTAAAACTGAATCATTCATCCTGTTTTTACTTCTGAGTTTAGTACACCAAATATGTGAGTCTTCCCACTGTTTCTTACCATTACACTTCCCTTGGAATGTGCATTTCAAGGGAATCAGATTTCAAGAAAATAGATGTTGAGAAATTACATTGAAACACATCAGTGTGGAAGAAAGATGGAGAAGCCTTGATAAGAACATAATTATAGATTTAAAACTGCATTACTTATGTGGGGGTTTGGACCAGGAACAGTGTTCTAAGAAATTGTGATCTCAGCATAACATAAAGCAAACAAGCCTTTTCAAGTGGATTAAGAGTACTCAAGTGGTCTGAGCAGAGAGCTATAACAAATATTGACTACCAAGCTGAAGAGAGGGACGTAGTGAGCTACATCAGAGGGGTTCATCCCTGTCTATATTTATTTTATGTATCCCTGGCAATTGAAAATGATGAAGGAAATGTGGCTTTCTAAATAGGCCTCTTTGGAAACAGGAATATTAGCCTTGTAAATGGCTGCCGAACAGCTCTGCTGTTACTTTATATCCTAGAATGGGAAAAGATTTCTCTTTTGTCCCCCGAGGAACCCTCTGCCCTGCTTTCTTATTCCAGTGCACAGCCCTGTGACTCAGGCTGTGCTGCAAGATAACTCCTTCACCCCACAAGGCTAGATAATGTTCCTTATATATGCTGCACTGTTTCAGTCCTCCTAACATGGAGTGATACCTCCTAAGGGGATAAAGGGTGTTGTTATCAAGTTAAGTTTCTTTAACAAGCCAATGGTCGAATCCAATATAAAAATCAATTTTTCAGAGCTTCACAATGAAGAAGCATAATGTATTTTTATTGGATCTAGCCCTGAACTATCTTGTCAAAAGTTAGCAAAATATTGTTCAAAACCTCTTATCAAATCAGGGGCTTCTGAGCTTTGCATGGTTTCCCAAACACAGAGGAACCTGAAGCATCATAAATCTGTGAAAGAATGAAAACAGTGAGTTTGCTAGGAGACAGAAATTGGTTATGCATTTTCTCAGTTGGCAGCTTTCTGGAAGGGATAACTTAATAAGTTTTGTTTTGGTTAGTTGGTTTTTTTTTTTTAAAGCTCCCTTGAAAATCCAGGTTCACTGACAGAGATGGACACAAATGAAACTAGAAACTAATAATATCAAGTAAATGACCTTATGCTTTCCACAGATCAGGACAGTTTCCCCAGTCAGCAGAGTTCTAGGTCACTAATTAATGTAGAGCAGCACCATTTACTTTCTTTCTCTTCAGAAAACCGCACAAGAGAAACTTCTGAATTTTAATCAAGATTTACGCTGGAAGGCAGGAGGGAAAGATTTTTGAGTGTTTTATCTTGGAGATAGTTTAAACATATTTATTATAATACATTACATTCGTCACCCACTGTATGATTTTAACATCATCCTAATCAGGAGGGGAAAAAAGGCTAATGTCACACTACCAAACCTCCTTCTCTCATTGTTATTTGTAAATTAGTCATTTGATCATGATCAATGCTTTAAACTTTCACCTATTTAAATTAAGATCAAATAACAAAGTTAATTGCTATTCAAAGCACAGGGCTTTTTTAGTGTGTTCTCTCAATTATGCTTACACGCATTCTTTTGCAAGAATGTGCATTAAATGAACATCACTGAAATGCAGATGAAGATTGGCGCTGGAGCCCTAGGACTCTTGAATCTCCTGAGTTTCCTGTTTGTCTTCCTATAACAGTGCAGTCGTATTTCGAGTTTGACACTTGCTTTTAATCAGCTGATTGGTCATTGAAATGTTGACATAATTTAAAAGTGGGGAGTTTAATGGGATAACCTGAGATGATTGTCCTTGGAGAACACAGACATATTCTGGAGAACACAGACATATTCTGGACAGAATTAGATATGCACAAAGACATTCAGTCAGAGAACTAGCCAAAACCCAGGTGGAAATTCATTTCAAACCATTATTTTTTTCTCAAGCCAGAGAGGAGCTGAAATCATTACTCTGATCTTCTGTTGAACTCAGAGAGAAAGAGTTGAAACAACTTAAGTGGTGCCTAAACGTGACCAACTACTGGAACAAGAGATTTGCTGATTTGGATGCTACAGATATCCAGAAGAGGCACTAAAGGAAAATCATACACAGACCTTTCTTCCCTAGTAGGATTTTAAAAACTATTATAGCTTGGTTTAGATTAGTTTTTTACACACACAGTTTTTGTCTTCATTAGTTGGGAAAAAAGAATATGTTATTCGGTGGATATTTTCTATCAAGTCTGACTTAATAGTTCAAGACTGGCTTCTCATTGAGGTATTTTTCATATTCCTTATTCATTAGGACACATTATCCTAAGATTTTCTGTCAATTAATTATTCTTAGCACTTTGGGCATAGCTGTAGCTGTGAGGCACTCCATTGTCACTTTAGCCATTTAAGAAAACCTGACATGCCATCCAGTAAATATACTGGGTAATCAGAGCAGCAGAAGCAAAACTGCACCATTTTAGTTGCAAATCTATTACGAATTTTACAATGGTGCTGGTTTTAGCTAAATAACATCTTTTAAAGATTTGTATGAATACATCTTGTCTTTATTTCCATTTTAGAGCAGCAAATATTGCATCTGAATCCCCAATTCATTTTTTTTTCCCCAAATGTATCTTGGGTTTCAGAAATTATGCCTTTTTGCATATTTTTTTGAAAAAACTATGCAGTTTTAGGGTCTGGTTCCATCATCCGTCATTCAAACATGAAATCTGATTACCTTCAGTGAGATTCCTTATGTAAGCTGACAATATGGGGCAAGATGTGCTTAAATGTTTGAGGAATATTTCCCCTTACAGATGTCTGTTTGTGAAGATACAGAAAACACAAATGTTTAACTGAAGGCTTTTCAGTGCTTGCTCCTAATATCTGTTAAACATATATATCTCTTTGAGTCCTAACTCTTACTCTAAACTCTTCCTTCTTCATGATAGAAGAAATCAACAATGTATTAATGACATTTTTGTAACATTCAGACCTAATGGCCTATATAATGGTATCCCAAATGCAAACACATCCAATATCACAAGTTTCACAAATTATTTTGAAATGTATGAAAATACTTGAATTTGAGAATGTTAGTACCTGTGCCCATACTTTTCGCTGTGGAGATTACCACTTGTAATTTTTGTAGTGGATATTTCCTTTTTTTTTTTTTTTAAACAAGTAACATCTGAATATCTGCTTCGCAGTATTTCCTGAGCCAAATAGGAATTGCAAGTACAAGCTGTATTTGAATTTTCCAGACTGCCTTAGAATGACAAAATCAAGGCATTTCTAGTTACCAGTAAAATAAACCTGTTCCAAAACTGAAGGAACAAAAAGTATTGCTTATTATGATAGGTTGCAAACACTAACCACCTGGCTACATGACATTTAAAATGCTCAGGTGTCAACTGAATTCAGTAAAGATTTTTAAAATACAAACATTTGTGTGGTTATCTCTTGGCTTCCACCTGCATTTTGAATTTGATATTAAATTCCCATATAATAATATGTTTTCTCAAAACATATTATTAATTCCTTGATTGACTGATAATGACTAAATCTTTTTTAAAAAAGTCATTAGTTCCACTTAAAGCCTTCAAGAGCATGTTAGGTATTTGAAATGATTTTTTTAATTTTTTTTTTAAATATTTCTGCACTTGCAGAAATGTCAACAGTTTGGAATCTTCATATGGATTGCCTGAGTTTTAGGTCTCCATACATTTCTACTTTTAAAAATCAGGATTAATTGCTCAGCTTTTGAGGATTATTAGCTTTTCATGGTTATATATTCTCTCATTTATATGCAATACTGAAATGCAGTGTTTTTCCCAAGCTCTGCAGATTACTGATGAATGAACTTTTGTAGTGTCATACCAAGCTTATTAAAATAGCTAGGAGTTGTTGTAAGCAATGTCAAAGGTAAAATGCAAGTCACATACTTTCATGAATAACATTAGAAAATATCTTCTGCAGTCTGGGGAGCTTGGTATGCGCATTTAGATATCTTTAAAATTATTAACTGGTCAAAATGAGAAAAAATGGTTTCAGGAATAAAGGACAGTATAAAGAAGATATTCTGCCTGGATTTCAGATACTCCTTACAACAATGTGCTGGCAATCATAAATACATAATAATTTGCCTCAGTCTGGCCTGGGTCCTCCACCCAAATGCCATTCTTCAGCAGGTGAAGAGGCATGATGAAATGTTAGATTTTTTAACTTCTCATCTTGAGTATATGTATGAAGGTTTTAGGATTAGCACCACTGCCTGCTTAATTATCAAACAGAGAACTGATTTCACATGTAGTAATCAATCTCAAAGCAGTGATTTCCCAGTTTCTCTTGAGTAAGATAGTCTACCATTTCTGTTATAATTTACCTTCTTAAAAAACAGACCATCCAGGAAAAAAGAAGATTTTCTCACATACATGATTTTTCAGGGGTTTAAGAAATCTGTAGTTTTACCCGTTAGTCCTGCCTCTTAACAGGATATGGCAACATTTATTCAACCATAAACCTCTTTCTCTTTCTAGTCTTACTATTCCAACCTGAATATATTTCTTTTCTAGAACTTCTACTGTTTGATTCATTTCAGGTGTTGTGTTGATGCGATAAAGCTCACTGTGCTCTCCCTTCCCAGACTAGGACACACAGGGTGGTCAGTTGCCCAAGGAGACAGTGATCTGCAGCCCTGAAACTACATTGTGATCTTCACAGGCTGACTGCTGCTGTTGGATTCAATCTCTCACCATCAGGATGTTTCTGTGTAGGGACAGCAGATCTCTCTTCTGAGCTCAGTGAAGAGCTGTTGAACAGGAAGATATGGAAGAGATCTAGGCAAAGAGGGAGATGGAGAGGAAAAAACCTGGAGAGAAAGTACCTGGAGAGCAAGAAATGTACAGTCATTTTATTTTTACTTTCTTTTAGAGTTATTTGGTCAGCCTTTGGCAACAGACTCCATTACTTAAGAAACAGAATTTCTTTGGGCTTTGTGAATCTAGATTTTTTAACTGTGTAAAATATAATGCCAACATTTTCAATAACCTACCACTGAGTAAATTGAAGTACAGTTTTGATTAACTCTAGAAAGCATAATATTATCTTGTCTATTTTCATGTTCTGTAAAAGGCTGTAAAATGGCAGGATCAATTAGTTTTGATTTCCATACCAATCAGTCCAGATGGTTCCCATTATCTGCTGAAGATAGCTTGAAATTGAATTTTTGAACCCATAATTCACATTTCATAAAAGGTGATACTGAACTATCTTTTTTGCAGAATAATCAGAGCTAAAGCCTGCCTAAGCTTACCTTTCTCCAGACTTGGAAGCAAGTTTGAAGAGTACAATGTACTATTTCAGGAAAAGGGAAAACTAGGCAATGTTGCATTCTTTTCAGGAAATGGAAAAATGTTTGCTTAGATAATTTCTTAAGTGATTTACATTCTATCTTATTCCAAGGTATTAGAAATTATGATGGATTTTACAAAGTGTCTGTAACTTACTGTAACAATGATTTCTGGGCATAAGCCATTGCTAGCACTTCAAATATGTCTATAGCTGAACACAGTCTACAGTCTGATTACTGTTATTTTATATCACAGCAAGACACTCAGAAAAAATGTTTATGGACAATGTTTACTTAGCAGTCAGTGCAAGCATCTTGCAAAGGGTCCCCCACAATCCACAATCATATAATTCATCTGAACAGCATTTAATAAAACTCCTTCACACTTATAAATGAGAATTTAAGCAGTTCTGGTTCCTTAATACTTGGAGCATCTGAGTCCTAAATCCCTTTCTTATACCGTGTAATGTATCTTGGGTCCATAAATAATACAGATTTCAGCCCGCATATGATGCATAAGCCTGAATGTGCCAACTGGTTTAGCAGCTACACATCCCTGTGGCCAAGGCAATAAATGCACTATGGAATGAATGTCTAATAGACAAATATAGTCAGTTTTTCAGTCTACAGATTTTACTTTTTTTTTCCCCCAATAAGCTTTCAGGACTACCATTGCAATGTTGATTGCACATTCTACCATTGCCCTTGGGTAATAGGAATTGCAAAAAGATATATATGTATGTAGGCATGCAGACAAACTATATGTAGATGCATATTATATCTTTTTATATATTATCTTTATATACATCTTTTATATATATGTATATACAATATCTTTAAAGGTACTGTTATATTAATCTCTTAAAAAGCCACCTGAAGTTTCTATCTTTAGCTATGTATGAGCCGTCTGGAAGTTTTGATTTAAAATACCTGGAGGAATTGTGAAGTTTTTCATGATCAAATAGTCAAAGCAATCAACAATCTAAGAACATGGCCTGTTATAGCTAAATTACTGTTAAATAACAGGATAATACCCACATGGAGACAGGTATCAGTCATTATTACCTGTATCTTTTTTTATCTGTTTTAAAAACTATTGGAGCATTAATCATACCATTTGCATAACTCAAGAGTGAGTTTGAAGCATCCTCAGC
The DNA here is from genome assembly GCF_947461875.1 of Haliaeetus albicilla. NCBI lineage: Eukaryota > Metazoa > Chordata > Aves > Accipitriformes > Accipitridae > Haliaeetus > Haliaeetus albicilla. The sequence continues at coordinate 57,245,433 of NC_091483.1, read as the reverse complement.
TGTCTCACAGTAGACCAAAGGAATGGGAGTTTCAAAGGCTAGGAATGTGGTTAGCACTGGGCTTTGTAGTATTTGGCTTCTGATAACAAATTCACCTTTGAATGCCAATTAACTATCAGGCACTTATTCCACTTTAACTAACACGTGCCTTTCCAGTTCCATGATTTTTCTTTAAGGTTTCTAACCTGATTGCCAATGAAAAAAAGTGTTGTGTGATTACATTGTCAGCCTCTTTTTCTTATCCTTTGATAACATTTGAATTCACTGACTGATTGCGATTCAAATCTGAGAGGTGGACAGAGCTTTCAAAAATAATTAAATTCCTACAAGCTTTGTAAAAGTAAGCAGCCAAGGAGAGGAGGGACTATCTGTGAGCACCTGCATGAAGGGAATGGCAACTGTGAGTATGTAGCTAATTAGACACTGGCAAACCCACAGCAGTGACAAATATAAATGTCTCCACTGCTGGAAAAGCTTCAGCAGGATCTTTTACCTTCTCATACACCAAAATAATTGCAACCCTGCAAGTAGGCACTGAAGCTTCTTGTTTTCTTGGTACTTGGAAAAGGAGGCTGAACTGTCTAGCTATTATCAATAGAAGTGTTTGGGAACCAGATGCTGTTCTCATAGTTGATTTTTACATTTTTTTTTCTGAAAAATCAACCCTACTACTTATTATGCCCTGAGAAATTTTACATTTGGATACTCCTGCTTAGAGAAGCTGTGAAGTAAATGAGATTGACTAGAATGACTAATTGAGCCCTTCAGAGACTGTCAGACCTGAGGCCTAATAAGCACCTTGCAATGTCAATAGAGGTAATTGGCCTGCAGCTGCTGAAGATGCAGGCTGAGTTTTAGGGGGCAAGAAAAAAAGAAGAAAAAAAAAAAGGTCAAAATGTCTTGAGCATGAACTACTGGGTCCAGGTCATGCCACCAAGTACCTGTGCCTGGAGAATAATTGATGACAGAGAACTTGCCAGCAAATTAAAAATGAAGGCTTATATGGAAACAATATATAATATGAAAAAAGTGTAGGGCAGATAGAAATAACCTTGTTTTGCAAAACTTTACTTGTCTCTAATTGTTACCTGATAATCACAGTAGCAATGAGCTATAGACCAGTTTTATTCTGATACTGTAGAATTAGGGTCATCCTTACAATAGCAACTCATTTGAAGCAAAATATCCTGGAAAAATACCAGGGAACTGTGAAACAAAAAGCATTAAAAATTCCTGTCTCTCATGATAACTCTGCAGTAGCTGACACCTGCAGAGCTTCATGGCTCAGAGGTCACCAGGAGTAGAGCAGCCTGCAACCACCAGTGGCCATTAATTTATGCAGCACAGTGTGAAGAATCGCTCCAGACCCCAGCTGAACCAGGCAGAGTCATCCTTAAAGGACTTTCATTCTCCAAGGCAACCTCTTTCTCACATTTTTTAGAGGATTCCTCTTTGATGCATATCATTTAAAGCACAAAGGTATGAAGTGTCCTGTAACTTTAAGAGTGCCCATATATTTTTATTTAGTTCCTAAAGGTTGTTTTCCCTCTTTTGCATTAGGAAACAACACTTGAAAGTGAACAGATATTCAGGGTAATGAATATTCTTCATACTTTACTTATGTAAACCACAGCCAGGAGAATGTTTACAATAAATCAACTGCCTTTGCAGCAGACAGTCCAGCATGAACAGGACTTGCATGCCAGCACATCTCTGGTTGAAAATCAGTCAAGCTGTGCCCTGGAGCTGCAGAGGTTTCTCGAGCTGAGCTGTGCGGAGTGCAGCCTTACTTACACCAGAGCTGATGTTCCTGAGTGCGAGCATGCTCCTACAGCAGCTGAAGCGCAATCACAGCTTGTGGACCACTTCTTTAAAAAGGGTCTTTGGAGAACCACTGCAATCATGGTCAATGTACTAGAGTGCCTGCTTTTAGGTGAAGTGTCACAGGGCTTTGAGTTGGTTTAAAGAGACGTGAATCAATGTGTTTAGATACACACTTATGGCACAGTGAATTACAGAACACCTCCTATCTCCCGTAAATTTATTTTCTGGTACTCTGGGATAGACTTCCAGGTCATGGGCTGGTGCAGAGGACACGTTATCTCCTGCTTTTTATGATATGATTCCCTTTTACAACTTCATAGCCAGCTGTGGGAGAGAGATCTGGGCTGAGGATTTCTGGAGAGGGGAGAAGTCAGAGGTTCTTCATGTGTGATGTTTGGGGTGACCAGTGTTTCCCACTATCCCCAGTCCCCTTTCTCCATGCACAGCCAGGCTTTTCCACCCTCACTAGGGCAGATAGGAGAGGAACACACTCTTTCTAAGATCCTCCCCGTTGATACTCTTTCATTAGGTATCTACCTTTTGTTTGTTTCTTCAAAGCCTCTGGGAGGACTGTGCCTTGCATCGGTAAGATAAATGTTTATTATGGCATAGTATGGTCAGGGCCTCTTTACAGCCCCTTACTGAGCAACTGGTTGAGCTTTTCACAGGTTGTCACAGCTAATCACGTAAAGCTGCAAATGTCTGAAGGATCCCTACCTGTACGTGTGTGTGTATGTGTGTGTGTGTGTGTGTGTGTGGTGTGTGTGTGTGATGGACAGAGAGAGGAAGAGGAAGAAGCTGGTGGGTCTGGAGGGGAAGATACAGAAGGAGACCAAAATCCTTAGCTGTTTTCTGGGGGTTGTACAGGTCAAAAAAAAAAAAAAAAAGCCAGTGACTTATAAAAGAAGTAAGTGACATGATTAATCTGTCTTTATTGCCAATGTACCTCATTGTCTCTTCAACATCATTTTGAAGTGAAGTTACTTCTCACAGAGCAATATGAGGGTTGCTCTGTGGGAAGTAGTCCTATGTTTTACTGCACTGAGGCATCCTGTCCCCCAGTATGTGTTTCTGTGTGTTCTTCTTTCTGTATGCTCTTTCCATATCACCAATACCAGCATTTCATATTTCATTATTCAAAAGAGCTAATAGCCATATGTGTGTATATAAGTACATATGCATACATGCAAACAGAAATTTATTCCAACACAGTTGAGATTGTAGATTCTCTGCCCAGAGCTCATGTCTTAAAACATGGAGAGAAAATTTGAGACAAACTTTAAATTGGTCTTAGAAGTCCAATAAAATGTTAGAGATATAACTTTATCATAAATATTTTACAGCAGAGTCATATGAGCTCACAGTATTCCCATTATAGCTTATAATTTATTCACTTTCTGTATGAGGCACTTCTATACATGATCCGTCTTTATTGTGAGTTCACAGATGAATGGAATTCATTTTATCCTCACATATTGCAGTTTTAACATAAATATTTGTTCCCATTTGTACAACCTGTCCTTGAATACTGCTGAGGAAGAGAATATTTGAAAGTGTAACTTTCATCTCTACTTTATCAGGATGTTATAAGTGAATATAAACATGCACATTAGTGCACGATCTGTAATAAGTTCATTTTCATAAACCACAATGTTATGGTTTAGGTTAGTGAAACCTGTAAAAATGACAACCTATTCCCAGTTTTGCATTGTAAAAATTACCTTCAATATGTTATAAAAGCTCTTCATGATGTTTTTGACCTGATCACTTTCAAAGAAACACAAATGCACAAATCTTTGGTGTTGTATAGACAATAGTACGGATCTGAGCCACTAGGATAAGAAATTAAGAAAGAAGAAAACACTGCTGTGTTCTAAATCATAGAATCATAGAATCTTAGAATCTTAGAATAGTTTGGGTTGGAAGGGACTTTTAAAGGTCATCTAGTCCAACCCCCCTGCAATGAGCAAGGACGTCTTCAACTAGATCAGGTTGCTCAGAGCCCCAGCCAGCCTGACCTTGAATGTTTCCAGCGAAGGGGCATCTACCACCTCTCTGGGCAGCCTGTTCCAGTGTTTCATCACCATCATCATAAAAAAGATCTTCCTTATATCTAGTCTAAATCTACTCTCTTTTAGTTTAAAACCATTACCCCTTCTGCAGTCACTACAGGCCCTACTAAAAAGTCTGTCCCCATCTTTCTTATAAGGGCCCTTTAAGTATTGAAAGGCCAATAGAAGAACTCAAAATAATGCACACATGAATAGTAAACGAAAGGTACGATAGCACTCTTAAACTGTATTATATATTTTATAGTCTTTTACAAGCTATTCCGTAGAATTTTGGCATGAATAGGTATTAAACAAATGTTTAACTGCCTCACCAAAGCAGCAATAAAATTATGCTACATTGCAAGCATAATTCACTATGCATTTTCTGAAAAGAGGAATCAATTGGCCCAGCAAACTGAATGTGCCAACTGGTTTAGCAGCTACACATCCCTGTGGCCAAGGCAATAAATGCACTATGGAATGAATGTCTAATAGACAAATATAGTCAGTTTTTCAGTCTACAGATTTTACTTTTTTTTTTTCCCCCAATAAGCTTACAGGAGGAAAAGGGTTTTATATTCTGATGAACTGTTTTATAATTCCATTTTCAAAAAACAGAGTTATCACAATGTACACAGTGGTACTACAACTGATAGGCACCTGGAGGATTTACTCATGAATTTTTTGTTCAAAATTGATGAGTTCATGTTATTCTGTAAGCGGGATGGGGTCAAGTACAATACCCTCTGCTTAAAATAGGTGAAACTCACACCTCTCCCTACAGGCTGCAAATAAAACTGAGATCAGCTGTGGTACTTGAACAGCTCACAGATTCAAAGGTCAGGAAATTGGGAGCATTCTCTGCAAACTTTGGAATTTGTGTTCTCCACTGTCAGACTGAATTTGACCTTTAAAGGACTGAAAAAGCCCTGTTTCTCAAAAATAGTAAGACTCCTGATGCCCAAGCACTTCTAATCCTTACCAGAGTTAATGGAGCAAATATTTGCTCATGGATGTAATCTACCACTGATTTAGGATTGCTTCTGGTATATACTCTCAGATGAAAGTTAATCACATTATGGTAGACGCATATGGGTAGAATGAGAGTGAGTAGGTTTTAAAGGGTATAGGGGAGTGTCAGAAAGTCAGAGAAGGAGGAATACAAACTTGCTGCAAAGATGCCTGGTATGGCCCTTCACTGAATTTGCCCCATAAGTGGTATTTGCCCCATAACAAATGATATCGATATTTTGCCCAGAACTGTTTGAAAAGCTATACTTACTTTGCTTATAATACATACACTCATATTACAAAATGTAACCTCTTTAGCTGTTCGGGTAAATCCTATGGAGAACTTAACCCTGCGTTATATAGAATTCAGTAAAATGATTTTGACCACAGAAAGCTTTGTAGGAGTTGCTTTGCCATCAGAACGTATACGTTTCAACCCTGGCAGAGGCAAAGCCTGTCAGAATGACCTCTTTCTCTTTGGGTTTTCAGCTGCCCAGACTCTTCAAGTGCTCTTTGAATAGGGTCAATGTCATGCTCGGTGCAGGCTGTGAAAGGGTGACTTGGTGCCTGATTGCTGACTCCCATCACAATTTTGACTGAAGTTCATTATATGTGTTTAGGAAAAAACACAAGCTCCATTATTACTGTTTATCCTCCTTGTAGAGCTCCTATGTAGTAATTCTGTAAGAAGGACAAACTCCACATACAGATAAAGCACGAGTACTTGTGTACATAATAAGGTGTACTGAAGAATTTAATTTGATCAACACAAACACCAGTAGAGAAAATCATCATCTCTGACTTCACTGTTCAGTGCGAAAGTGTAAGATAATGCTAAGAAAACATTATCACTGGCTGGTCTTATTTAAAAAAATCACCTTGCTTGTTGGAATTCTCAATAGATAAAGGCCAGTTTATTTGGTTAGGAATGTTGCTTTAGAAGTAAGGAGCAATATTACATTATTTGCATTCAAACAGCTGAGCAATTTCATTTCATATTAGCATACTTTTTTTTATACAGACAACTACAACACTTCATTACTGAACTACAGCAGCTTAAGGAATTATGGCTTCCACTGTATTGTGTACAGTAAGTGGTTAGGGTTGGTTAATTTTTCAGAAATTAATTTACTTCCTTGATTTTTATTGGTGTTCTGAAACTAGAATATAGCTTTCTTCAGCATACAATTTCATTTTTGTTTGTGATCTCTGATCCTCTGAGCAGCAACAATCTTTATTTTTTCTAGACAAAAATCATGACTACCCTATCCAATTTAATTTTTCCCTATTTCTGTGAAAGGCTTAGAATTTGTAAAATGCATTTTTCTCACTGAAAACAATTACTTCGTAAAAGTGGTTTCAAATGGGGACTCAGGTAGCTGATAAAACAAAATGGATTAGTAAATCAAAGGAAAATATGACTTGAAGTGAAGAGGATAGCAATTTTCTTCCTATTTAGCTCAGGAGGTACTGGAAAGAGACCATTGCAGCTTGGTGCAACATTTCGAACATGAGAGTAGTGCTGTGATGGTATCTTTAAAGTAAAATGGAAATAATTACATTTTAAGTATTGAAGACCTGAACTGAAGTACGCAAACCTTACTCTGGGGAAGGACAAAGGGGTTGAAAAGAGAAAACCGTTTTATATTATTACGTACTGTCACCGCAACCATTCTGACTGGAAAGCAATATAGCCTAACAAATTGGGACTGAGGCAGGGAATGAGAAAACCTGGTTTCTATTCTTGGCACTGCTGATGACTAATGGAGTGACCCTAGTGATTCCTTTCAAGTCACTGTTTTTCTCTTTTCAGGACTGGATTGGAAGTGCTTCTGGGGAGGGATTGCCTTTTTTTGTAAGGTTTGTACAGTGCCAAAACAGATCTGGGTCCTCTAAAACTGTGATAATATGAATATTCTTAGAGAAATCCTTTGCTGAAACTTGAGGTGACCCTGAAACAGATATTTTTGGAGCATTAAAAATAGTATGAAGAAATCTCTTTCCTTGTTCCATTGTGGTTTCTTATAACTTGTTATTCCTGCCTCCGTATATAGGAGCAGATAATCAGTCTTTAAAATACCTCAGTAAAGGCTGTCTTCCAGTGTTTCTCTGCAAATTTGCACCCCAGAGTATTTCAATCATCCAGACTTTTGGGTCTTTAATTACACATTGTCACTGAGGTGAACTTTTGAACCTTTTTATTTCAGGCTGAGAGAGAGGTTTTAAAAAAATTGAAGTAATTTTATGTACAATGTTCCTGTGCTGAATTCACAGCATTTTCATGATTTTTTCAGATTATTAAACACTGACTTCAAAAACCTGTTTCTTCAAAGGCTTGTCTGTCTTCAGAAATGATGAGAGGCATTTCTCACTTTAGAAACTTTCCCTCTCCAAATGTAAGATATTATACTATAAGCACACATAAAATTTAATTTTAAACAGTGTAAGGGTTTGACTGCCTTAAGTTTGCAAGAGATATAAATATGACAGGAAAAAAAGTGATGCTTATCTCATTTGATAACATTGCTACTGCTCTGTTAGTAGCAGACACAGTCTTTTATAGTTAAATCCCTCACCAGAGGAGAGGGAGAAAATAAAAGCCTTTAATCACCTCAAAGTTAAAGTCAGTCATACATAGCAGTGAATTCAGGACAAGAACACTACCATTAGCAAAACCAGTCATTCTTAAAAGCCCAAAAAGTTAAATAATTTGAAATCCATATATTCGTGGCTTGCTAATTTGGGGGGGGGGGGGGGGGGAATGAAAGCTGCTACAGCCCTTTTTCCATAGATCTTAACAGTTACACAAGGCTATAAAATGTATACTCCCCAGCAGCATGTTGGAGATCTCCTCAATCCTTGCAAAACTCAGGAGACTTACCAAGCTTCTCCCTGAAACCCTATGTGCTTGCTCAGGAATCTGATGGCCCACAACCCTTATACAACCTTTACAAGGCTGCTTGGGAACTTCTTAAACATACACCCCCTCCTGCAATCCTTTGGAGGAGGTGGCTCATGATCTCATTCTGCTGCTGGGTCAGGAGTTCTGTCAATGCATCTTTTCTGCATCTTTAAAAGCCTTCCTAGTTTTACCACGTTCCTTCTCCATCTGTGGTAAGTTGCTGGGGATGCTCATGTACTCTTTGATTAAACTCACTGTTTTTAAGCAAACAACACCTCCTCTTTGTACAACTCAAAATGATCATATAAGAAACTAAAATAAATGGATTGTACTTAGGTCCTTTAGCATCTGTCAAACCTTAAGACCATGGTGATCATGATGCCAGGCTTATCTAAATAGATGAAACTGTGACTACGTCTTTCCAGAAACTCTTGTTGCCAGAAATTAGTGTTTCAGCTGGACTCACAATATGTATCATTAGGTTTTACCTATTATCAGGTGTTTATAATTTCAATTTCTGACTGAGCTAGTTATCCAAGGCTTCATTTGTAATCAGTGCGGATATATGCAGAAGAGTCAGTGAATTTTGAAGTGTGATTTATCTTACCAGATGTTTAATTTTCTTTATGGTAAGATGAACTGTGTTTTTGGACTCTTAAATCTGCATTGATTTTGGCAGGAATCCAAGTGATCCAATGAAGTGCAGGTGTTTTTAAATGGAGTCCAAAATTCTTGTGTTATTCCCAGCTTACCCTGCAGTGGTAGAAGCCTATTGGGAAGTGCCCAATTTTGGGACTGCCTACTGTTTCCTCAGTAGCAGTCTGGGATGTTCTGGCACTACTAGGACATTCAGGGAGATCCACATAAATCTTGCAGACAAATAAGACATTTCCAGAAGAGCTGATACATATCCATTATCCAGTTAAGTGAATTGAAGTTGTGTTTTCTATCAGTAAACCTAAGAACCATCTTATACTTGGAATTCGCTCCTGAGAAAAGGTATCAAGACTTTTGTGTCTTAATGATATATCAAATATCAAGGAGTTCATCCAAATATTTTGGATTCAAAGTAATTTTAAGAGTATTATCAAAGGTATTAATTTAACAACTTTTACTCAAGTGTTAATCATTACCACATGCACTGCAGCTTGGCTCTATCAGTGCTGTAAATTAAAACTTATTCCACCCTGTCATGTTTTGCTTCAGATTAAAAATAAATCTTTTTCATCTTTAGTAAACATCTCTATATTTAGGTTGCCATGATCTCAGAGTCGCTTTTTAAATGCAGTCAAATCAAGTACAAAAGTCCTATTACAAATCATGCTTTACTTTGTTTCTTATAACAATAAAGCACAAACACATGCATTCTTATTTTCTCTTTTTCCCTCTCACATACTCAGCCATGTATAAGGCTGACTAGCTATTCTGATTCTATGCTCTTTAGCTCATTTCTATCATTACTTAGCCCCTTCTTTTGGAGGAGAACAGCTGTAGAGAGTAAGAAAATTTAGCAGTTCAGTCCGCCAAACAAAATAAAACAGATTTCTTCATGCAGAGGTATAGAATATATGACATTGCATGTTTTCCCATCTGGTGACTTACAAAGAAAAGTCTTTCTGCTTTATAATCAAGAATTGATTAACTCATTTATCTTGATTTTTAAATGCATCTGAATTACAGAGATCTGAAACAAAAGTGAATGTTAAGTAATTGCCATTTGATGGTTTCTAAAATAGTCCTGAATTTCTTGTTTATTTGCAATGTTTGCCCAGGTGTTTATTCTCTGTTTTTGTCACTGCATTTCAGTCATGAACCTTCAGATACAGTTTTTACAGACGTACCAGTACACTGGCAACACAGCTATATGACTTCCAGTTTTTCAAAATAGGTTTTTCAAATTTAATTGTCTTTTTTCTCTTGAAAATTCTGTCCTCAGTAAATAAATGGTGTGTCATTAGAAAGAAGAGTATGTTGTGTTTTGGTTTAGAGTTTTGTTTTTGGTTTAGTCTTTGTCATACAATGCCCAAGACATTCATTTTTGCTTAACTATGTTCTACTTATAGTTTCACAGGAAGACTTTTGACAGCACCATTTATAAGAACAGGAGAAGAACTAAACATATAGGGTAACCCTCTGCAGGTCTGTGAACACCACTTACGTTTCTCTAGTACTTCCACCATCTTAGAGAGATTGAAACAGAGAAAAAGTTCTTTCTAAGACAAATGTGTCCATTTTGCAAGTTGTATTTTCACTGAGAGCTCGTATCATCAGCACTTTAGGGCTACATGGCACAGGAAAAAAAAAAAAAAAAATTTTTTTCCAAATGTAATTTAGTACCTCTAGCTATGCACTTCAAAAACTCTGAAGATAAGTAGGTTCGTGAAGAACTGATGGAGCTGAAAAGTATGTAGAATCAGCTGACTGGAGTGTGGGTATCCTTTCAGAGTTTAGATCTCAAAGTAGCAAAGCAATCTATGGAGAAGCTGAGAGAAACAGCAATTATGTATTTTCAGGGTGGTGATTTAGTGTACCTAATTCCAGAAAAGCCCTGTGTCTCCATACTTTTCTGAGTGTATGCCTACCTGCTATGGGCACTCTGACTCTGCAGAGATGGTTTCTGTGTTTTCTGTTGATACTTCTCCCACCTCCACTGTGGATTTTATTTTTACTCTCACTTGTATCCATATTATCCTACAAACTCCTTCTTAAAAACTGTTCCTTTCTAGGTCTTCACTGGAGATTTCTGCTTCTTTTTGTCTTGCTGTAAATTGGTTTCATTTTTTAAACACAATATTTGCTAGGAACTCCACAATAGAAACTTATATTAGCTCTGTTTCCCCTTTTTTGCTAACTTTGACTTAGTTTCCTTGTTGCCTCATGTATTCTACTTATTTGGATTAGATATTGCTCTTTTTATGTTTCCTGTTAGCCATGGCCCTTTGCTAGTACTATTCCTTCAAAACTATCTTACTAATTCGAGCAGAAGAACCACGGATTTGCATTAGCATGATATGTACAGCTTCCAGTCACTGAAATGCTACTGGAAGGGGGCTGGCCATAAATACAGGCAACTTACATGCAGCCATTGCCAAAAAACTTATAAAGTCTCCCAAAATTCCTGGAGTCCATGTTCCTCATTCATGTTGCTCTTTTATTTGTATATAGAAGCCAAGAAACAAACAAAGAGGAAAAACGCTCTCCAAGAACTCCATACTGCTGTCACTGATCTGGAAGCGAGAATTTGTTTTTAAATGAAGAATGTTTCCCACCATATAAGCTTTGCCCAGTCTCTTATGGGTCAACAAACTAATTTTTGTCCCTCACTTATCCTCTCTCTGATGAATTAAAATAATTAAACCTGTCTAAAAGACTGTGCTTTCTGCATTTTGGGAATAATTTATTTATACCTTGAAGCTATTTTACACAGTTTGATATTCACCATTGAGAACTTGTTGTTCCGAATGTTCATAATTGGTTACTCAGTCCTGCTATTAGTATGGCCTATCACTCTGCTGCAATTATCTTTATTTAATTCATTTTATTTTGAAATATTTTTAAAGGTTGAGATTTATTTTGCCTTCTTTTCTGTCTTGCTTCCAAGAGATTATTGTGTTATCCCAGAAGGAGGACGAGATTTAGCGGAGACAGTTAAACTTGGCCATAGCTTTTCTGGGCACTAGCTGGGACTACAGCACCTGGGACAAGTTATCACTCCTTCTTGAGCTGTGTCTGCCTCGGGACGTGTCCCTGCCTGGTCATGGCAGGTCTCCAGCCCTGCTCTTCCATTTGGGGCCGAGGGCTTAAGCGAAAACGAGAGGGCCTCTTTGCTGTGCTAGGTACTAAATTTACTCTGCCCCTAAGTGCTTTGGAAAACTTGCAGTTAGTTTGTTTACTAACTACAGACTCATCTATAGGATTATTTATATTACTTTAAGTGGGCCCATCTGTATGCCGTTTGTTTGACTTTGTGGTTACGTGCCAGAGAGTCCAGCAGCGCCTGTGACTCTGTTGGTCCTGGTGACACTGCTGGTGGGGTGGGAAGAAGTTTTGAGTGGATTAATCAAGAGTTCAAGTCAGATCCGCTTGCAATTTGACACTGAGACCAAGGGTTACCTAAAGCTTGGTAAGAATCTGCTCATAGCAGCATTTGTAAAAAATTGCTTGCTTTCTGTTGTGACAAACAATTTTCTGGCCTGCAGCATATATCTGGGGCAGCAATAAGTCTAGCAGAACACAAGCAGAAAGATCTTTTAAAAATTATTTTGTAGGTCATGTACTGTACTATAACTGTGGCTATACAAAACTGTGAGCACTTTAATGGGTTTAATAGGATAAGATTTGGATAGAGTGATGGAGATTTTACAATCTTTTGGAAGAATAAAGGTAAAAGACACTCAAAGGTGATGCTCCCGAACACCCTTATCTGAATTTTCTCTAGTGCTTTTAGTTTATTGTGCAGGACAGCCAGGTAAAGACTGGCTATACTAAAATGGAAACTCCCTCTTCACAGCTTTGTTGGGACTTCTTTTGTTGACTTCTTCTACATAACATCATTACTTTGACTTCACAGGCAGGATAAAGAAATATTTTAATGAGAGGCTTTAGGAGAGAAAAGAAAACATGTAAAGCATACTTGTTACTGATGTTTTCAGTCCTCTTTTCTGCTTCCAAAAAAATTGTTTACATGCACAAATTGCACATATGTGTCTTTCTGTATAAAGAGCAAAAAAAAAATTCACACTACATTTAATAGCTATCAGACTATAACTTAATTTGCATTGTATAAAGCTAGTCACGATTAGCTGCGTATTAGTCAGATTTAAAAGTGCTCTATTTGTCTATCCTGCAGCACTGCACAAGTTCCTTGCCACCTGTGCAGCATCTTGCAGTACTCTGGGACCGGGTGAGGGTCTACAGCAAGAGAATGTGGATCTGATTCCCTGCACCTTCCTTGGACATCCCCTGGCCCCCAGCAGCATACTTGTAGGGAACCAGGAACCTCTGCAAAGTGAAGAATGTGTACTATGTTCACCATGTAGTAGAATGGCATGAGCCCAAAGAAGCACTGTAGATGTGCTTCATTTGCCATTTTTCGGTCATTCCTGTTTTTATGGGCTTTTTGTTATTATTTTTGACCATAAGTGTCAATGATTCTGGGAACTTTTGAATTCTTTCTCTGTTCTCTAACATCTTTTTTATATGCAAAAAGCCAGTACATGTTAATGGGCACACAAGGAAGAATTTCTACCTTCACAAGAATAAGTACCCTCGCTTGAGCCTTTCCAGTGAGTGTGTCTGCAAGTCTAATGCTGATCAGTAAAGGTACAATAGAGTTTGGTCTGTAGGGGTGGTTTAGTGCAGGCAAGTACTCTTTGAAGCAATGCTCTCTTCCTCACTTATAATGTTGGTGTTAAAGAAGTCTGGTATTTTGATGTGGTTTTTGTTTTCTAGCCTCTGGTGCATGATTAGAAATATTTATCCTCCCCAAGTTGCAATTAAATTTGTCTTCAAAACTGGGGGAAAAGAAATGTTACTCGTTGCAAATATCTTCAAAATGTGAGCTGGTAAAACATGAAATGTTCTTCAATGTTTCCCTTTCACAGCTGTTACCAGCTGTATTACTGACTTGTGTAACCTATCATATCAGGAATGACTTACAGGCCTTTGCATTTATGAAGTACCTTTTCTTAAATGGGCCAGACCATCTCCTGTCAAAGGAGCCTCTGTGACTGACACCTCTGTTGGCCATTTGAAAGACAGCTGCCAGCCAGTGTCGTCATCCCAAGGGAGCATCTTCTCTTCTCCTCCGCTGCAGAGAGCAACAGTAGCACTGACAGGACTGAGAGCAGAATCTGTGCCTGTCTCTGCATTTTTTAGTATCTTTCATGACTTAAAATGGATTGGTACACACGATGGTGGGTATTTTAGTTGAGTTCTTACTCATTTTGCTCAGCAATGAAACCAAAAAAACAGAATTAAGATCTTCGCATTATTCTGTGTTGCACTGATGGAGCCTGAATAATTTCCAGTTACACTGGTTTAACGGTACCTTCATTAATGAGTGACAGTATAGTGGTATAAATAAGGTGTTTTAAAGGAAAGAAGCACAACTCTTACTCCCTAATGGTTTACATGTGTGCTGGAGAACCTCTGAAAATCTGTTACAATACAGCATAACATTTTCTGGTACTGTAAATTACTTTCAAAATAGCTCAGTGCACCTCCTTGGTGACTTAATTTTCTAATAAATATTAAATATATTTATGTGAGTAACTTGATGAAGAATTTCTATTAAGTTTGTCAGTGGCAAAATTATTGCACCTCCAACTTTACTTGGTCCAAGAGAAAGATATCATCCTCTTTAGGGTCTTCTCAGAAGAACAGACCTGACAAACAGGGATTCATCTGAGAAATTTCTGATAACTGTGCCTTCAGGACATGTCTATGTCACAATATAGAATTTAGCTGAAATTAATTATTCAGTGTGGTTGAACTCAGTTGACATATAAGCTGGCCAGAGGTAAAATAAATTGTTGAAAAATGTGTCCATGTAATTAAATTTCTGCACAGAAAATACGAGTATTTTTGTGAAACAAAATATTGAGTGGTGATGGGATGTGGAGTTTTTCAGCACTGACTAATACAACTCAAATTAGTTTAAAAAACTCTATTATACAATGATGTTGTGGTGTTATATGAAATAATCTTAGCCCTCAGTTCACTTCCTGGTGAACAAATGTCTGTTTTGGATCGAAAGGGAAAGGGAAAGTGAAAGGGAAAGGAAAAGGGAAATGGAAAGGGAAAAGGAAAAAACAAAGACAGGAAGAAAAGATACAAGAGAGCAAAACTGAGAGGAATATATAAAAATTAACTGGGAAATCAGTTAAAGGCAACAAATTATCATGAAGGGACAGTGTACAGCAAATATATATATATATATATATAAAAAAAATCTGCAAATTTTAACAGACATTATTTTCTGCAGAGCTAAGCATAGATTAGCATTTGAAATAGGAAATTACAATTTTTTTTTGACAGATTTCCTCATGGGAAATTTCACAGTATCTGATGGTACTGCTTTTACCCAGAAAGGAGTGTAACTCTACAGCAACTGAAGCCAAACATTTTGCTACCCCTATGAGCTAAGGTCCTACTGGCCACCTTTTTTCTAGTTGGTTTCTGAGAAACAGCTCAGAGCCAAAAGAACTAAGCGGTGGAAATCTAAATGAAAAATAATTGAGTGAACTAATTCAGCTAAAGACACTGCTAGTATTTCTTCTGGTTTTAAAGTTTTCTTGAAACCAACCAGTTTATTGAAACTTAACCCTCTATATGCTGAATATGAGCTGTGTGCCCTAGAAGGAATGAAAGCCAAGAGACTCCTGGACTGCTTGAACAGGTTGAGCTCAAGACGCAATAGGTCGAGGGAAGTGATGATTAGACCACAGCAAGATACCACGTCTAGTGCTGGGTCCCACAATGCAAGAAAGATGTAGCTAAGCTGGAGCAAACTCAGCAGAGGGTCACCTAGCTGGTCTGGGCAGGAACACTTGCCCTGTGTGAAGAAGTTGAGGGACAGAAGCTTGTTCAGCCTGGAGAGAGATGGGCTTTGGGCATCCAACAGCACCCTCCTATAACTACGGTGGTGTGATCAAGATGACAGAGCCAGGCTTCTTGCAGTGGTGCATAGTGGGGGAATGAGACAAGGGTCATAAACTGAAATAGAAAAGGTTTGGGCTGGATGTAAAGAAAAGCTTTTACTCCATGAGGACAGCCCAGCAGAGGAGCAGGATGCCCAGGGAGGTTGAGCAGTGTCCATCCTTGGAGATCAGCAAGACCCAACTAGATCAAGCCCTAAACAACTTGGCCTGACCTCAAAGCTGTCCCTGCTTTGAACAGGAGGCTGTATTAGACACACGCTATGATCCCTTTCAACCTGAATTATCCCATGATCCTGTAAGCCCACTTGTCTTTACTAGAAACATAAAACTGGAAATTTTTTTAGCTCACCTGTCAATTCTCTTTAAATGAAAGTCTAAGAACCTCTCAGATCTTGGAAGCTGGAAAGACCAATAGGTCCTGTGTTCATCAATGGTGATGTTTGCTGGAAGCCCTCTGAGATGTCTCATGTAAAGTTATGGCCTAAGACACTGTAACAGCTTGATAGATACATGTCATTTTCTACCTTTGATTGCTGAAGGCACACAAGGCTGAAAATACAGTTTGTACCCCTAAAGGGATATGAAAGTACCTTGGAGCTAAATATATCACACCCAGCGGTTTAATACAGAGTTTTGTCTGCCAGCTGAGCTTGAAGCAATGATATGAATTTCTGAACTGGATACTGTTATTATTTGTATCATTTTGTATTGGAGTATGGTTCATGGCAGATGAGCTATCTGAATGGTCTCCCAGCTCTTTAATCTGAAGGCATGAAGCTAGTCCTACAGCATGAAAACCAGCTCCCTCCTTCTAAGATAAATTGAATGTCTAAGAGGAAAAATGAAGAAGGCTTTCAATTTTTTCGACATGCACCAGTCCCCAAGATGGATCCACACTTTGAACCATGGCTTTTTGAAAACGGCTAAAAAATTACGGGTCACAGATTGAGTACTTAATTATACCTCTGGAACTTTTTCTTTCACAGATAAAAAGTTGTACATTATTTGCTCTCCAGTGTTTTTTTTTTTTACAGCTGTCCATATAAAAGCTACTAAAGCCTTGATTTGGAAATCATCACCAGAAATGTATTTCTAGGTTAATTCAATTGGCTGAAATTGTCATTATTTCCCACATGCTGTATCCATAGACAGTGTTCAGCCTGAACAATAAACAAAGCAATTACTAGATAAAGTGTTAGACAGCAAGGAAACTCATTTGGTTAAGAAAAGTAAGATTCAGGGGAACTGGAGTCAAACTCGCTATATGACCTCAGGCATGCTGTTTAATCTCTTTGTGTTTCAATTATCTGGCAGTAAACTGAGGATCATAGCAATATCTGCTTTCCTGTATATTCAGTCTTTGCTCTGACAAGTTTATCAGCTAAATAATGAAGATAAAGAGTTCTTTAACATATGCACGTACAAGATATGTGATGAAATACCATTGCTGGACTGCTAGATATTACTGTGATCATCAGTGCAAATAACCAAATAACATCTGAGTTGAACACTACCGTCTAATTCTGCAGCTGGGCTTATTTCTCATAATTGTTTAATATCACATAGACATGCACCCCATTGAGAGTATGTTTGGAGGTTCAGTCTTTAAAACCTCTGCAGTCATGAGAAATTACACATCAAGTAATCTTCTCTACTTGCTAGCTGAATGAAACTTCTTTTGCATAGTTACAGTAATTAAAATGAAAAAAGGTGTTTCTTTCTTTCAAAGAGTTTGAGTAATAAGGTGATTTCCTAACTGATCTATGTAAGTTGATGCAGATTTTAAATTTCAGCTACCTATGTGCATGTGAAGAGCATATAAACTCAGTAGATGAACCTTACAAAATATATCACTCTTTTGCAGTATGAATATCTAAGCTGTTAACTGGTTTATTATAGTTTCTTAGAGAAAGGATTCTGAATACTCCAGTACTTTTTTAGATTAGTTATTTGCCACCAGCAACCAGTGGTTCCAGAGATTAGACATGCAGATTGAATTTTCAATTAAAATTGGTCTGTCTCAAAAACATTCTTGTCTGCAGTCAAAAGCTATGGGTACAAAGGTTTCTCAAAAGTCAGTGATTTTCAATATCAAATCCACCTTTTGGTACACCTCAAATAAACAGCATTACACTAATGGTTATAAAAAAGCAATGAGATTTTGAATCCTTTACTTTGATTCTGAGCTTAGGATAAAAAAGTGGTATTAGTAGAAGTTACTTCCTTTACACCTATCAATTTACTCTTATTTATGTTCAGAGGATAACTGTCTAATTTTTAAAGGGAATTTGCTGCTCCCACAAAGCTTCTAATTGACATCTTTGGAGGCTGAACTCTTTTATATAGCCACAGATTATACGTGAAATGAGCAACAGCTGCACAAGGCTTGCAATACTGCCCTCCCAATGTGGTGCACATCTGACCAAAGGGAAAACCACTTTTAAACTCCATTTGATGAACATCATGAACAGAAGGGATTTGCTATAAGATACAGGTATCTGAAAGGGAATCTGGTTCTGTGTTCCATTTTGGACACAAGCCACCGCTTACGACAGTCTTTGATGTTGCAAACGTTTCCCAGGAAAGAGGAGAGAAGTAAATATCTTTGTGCTATACCTTTTCTCCCTCTGTCCATGTCAGGTGTTGATCAGATCTTAAGGACAAGCTCATGTAAAACAATTTCTTTTTATGATTTTGCATATGTGCTCTAAAATACATAAACAAATATTATGTAAATGCTAGTCCTCTTTCTGCACAGAGTCTCAAATATCAGGCATATTAGAGTGATACAGAGACTAGATTGCTCTGAAAATGTAAAAAAAAGGGTGGGTTTTTTCCTTCTTGTAAAGCAGAACGATAGGATAACTGAAAATATTCAAAAAGTATTTTCTCTGAGATGACACTAGGCGTGAGATATTTCAGTTCAAAGGCTACGACTGGCTGAGAATAGAAGTACCTTTTCAACTTCTGAACAATTATTCTGGGGCTAATTGTCTATGTATCTATATCTACACATAAAAACCCTGTGCAATATAAATCTACCAAAAGACATCTTAAACATCTTCTCCACCCTTTGTATAATAATGTGGTTTATGTCTAAAAATACT
Source organism: Haliaeetus albicilla (assembly GCF_947461875.1). Classification (NCBI taxonomy): domain Eukaryota; kingdom Metazoa; phylum Chordata; class Aves; order Accipitriformes; family Accipitridae; genus Haliaeetus; species Haliaeetus albicilla. Next base: position 57,226,877 of record NC_091483.1, on the reverse strand, counting down.
TCATGGCACATTTTATTTTCAGAAAGGATCAAAATGCCAAATCTAGGAACAGTTTTAGTACAGATACTATTGTTTCTCTTAAATTAAAAAAATGCAAAGGTCTCTGAATAAATTAGCACCGTTGCCATGGAAACATAGTGGGCAAGAAATATTTATAGTTGCTGCAAGCAATAATTTTGCAGTTTAATACTTTAAAATGTCAAGCAACATATAATCTCTAAAACAAAATAAAATGGTTTTTTTGTTTGTTTGCCAGTGTGTATATTCACAAATTTCTGTTAAAATATATTGTCACTTTTGCCTCCCCAAAAAAACCTACAAACCCTCACAAAAAATCAAACCCCAATATATTCTCTGGTTGGCTAAAAGCATTTTTCAGCTATAAAGACAAATAACATCTTGTCAGACTTAGGTATGCTGTTTTACATGTGTGATCACTAAAGTCAACAACTGCAGATTTTTCAAAGCTAATTAAGTTAAGAATCTTTTTAAAGTGTCTAAGCTCTAACATTAATTGTAACTACCAAAACTGTACATGCCTTATTCATAAATGCCAGACAGCAAGTGTCTGATATTCCTATTAAAACGAGTGTTATTCCTAATCTGTTAATTGAAATAGTACATTATAATAACATACAGGGAAACACTGGGAAATTATCTCGGTATATATTGGATATAAAAGGACGATTTTCCTTATACCTCCTATATCCATTCTCAGCTCAACCCAGTAATCTTGCCAGTGAAACAACACAATTAGCTTCATTATGTTGGTACATTGACAGGAACACTGGGCTTCATAACAAAGATGGACTAGGTGTAACCTTGTCCTTAGTGCTACCCAGCCACAGCATTTGAAAATGCTTTGTCTCAGTTCTGCATTCACTCAACACCTATGTAGAAAGGATTCTGCGTGGTGCAGGGAAGTGTGTGTTGTTGTGATGTACGAGCACACAGGAGGAAGGGGAAAAGTGTGTTGTGAGGGGTGAGAAGGTGGCATAGTGGCATACTTGAGTGTCCTTAAAATGTGCTCTTAGAAGACGGTAAGAACAAAATCAGACTTGAGATCCAAGTACTAATAGCAATCCTTCTGGCATTTGTCCTGCAATTCTCTTTCACAGATGCTTTGTGACATGCTGCACCCAACCATGATTTTGAAATGCTCCCTCTTCTCATCATACCTAGCCTTATTTGATTATAAGTACTTTGTAACAATGGGAGAAAGCATCAGCATTATTAACTGTCCAGCTTTTGGAAAGTATGTGCTGCTCCAAGTCTCAGGAATACAGATGAGCACTATGATAGCTGATAGTTAAGACCTTCCTTGGTGGGCCTGAGCATCTGAAGGTACAGCTGGTAGCCACCTAAATGGTGTAGTGAAGTTGAAGGCTATGTCCTTCCCCTCTCACTAATGGGATTAAGGTAGAAAAATTCTGATGTACTTCAAAGTAACACAGACTGTTGCAAACATTAAAATATTTTCTTAAACTAAAAATTCAGTTCCTAACTTATGTACAACTTCAACACAGTTTACTAGATGGAAATGTTTTTTTTAAATTCTGACTTATTTAAGCATTTGAGGAACAGCCCTATAGGCTCTGCATTCAAGTGGATCCTAAGCACATCACTAAACATGGACACACTTGCACATGTACAGTTATCTCTAAGGAAATCAGAGGAGGTCAAGAAAATAGAGAAGAAAAACTACAAAATAAAAACAAAGAGCTTCTACTAAATTCCCTGACTGAGGAAACCATCCCTTTTAAAGCTAGAGAGATTCTTCCTGTATAGTTCTTCTGCCTGAATAAGGAGTAAGAGCAGAATTAATCTCACCTCTCATAGATTGTGTGAAAGAACAGAAATAAGTAAGAAAGACATTCACTTCTGATGTACACTCATTCATTTTGGGGATTTTACACTGCAAATAACTGCAAAATACTGTCAGTTGTAACAGCAAGTCAGTTCTAAGCAAGATGAAAGTATTACATACATTATTGCATTGGATAGAACGATATGCATTTAAGGAAGACCACACCTTCTAAAAGTTCATCTCCTCCCATTCAGCAATGCAGATCCTGAAGCATTAAGAACATTGCTCAGAAACAGAGGCAAAATACTGAACAGAAGGAAGAAGAGCTCAGGTTTTCTTCTCAGGAAAATTTCAGACGACCAAGGCCTATGTATGATTATAGCATCAATCACAACAGCAACTGCTAACTGTCTGCTTTGTTTACCAAACTGGAAATTATAATTTCATGATTTATATAACATTGAAGGAGAAAAATGGAGGTGGCATTTCTGCTTGCATATTGAAAGTGAAATTTCTGAGTGCTAAGTTTGTAAATAACAGGAAGGCTTCATGTTAAAAGATTTGGATTTCTTGATGATTGTTTTAACTATGTGCTAAGTTGCTTTAGAACATGTTTTCTTATTTTTGTTATGTTCCTCATCCTGAAAACTATTGGTTTGCTCTGTCATTTCTTTGTTAGAGAATTGTTTGATTCCCTATATTTTTGAAGATGTGCCTGTAGCATGATTTCTTTTGCTTTTTCAGTTTTAATAACATATTTAATTAAAGGTTTCTAGAAATAAACAGACCTTGCCAGCACTTTGCTAGATTGTTAAGTTCATGTTGTTACTTATGGTGAAACACGTTGGGATTTTAATTGCCATACACCATATTCTTAAAAGAGCATTTGGGGTTTTTTTTGTTGTTTTAATGGATAAAATTATTGTAATGTATATGTAATGGATAACTTAACGTGCTACATGTCGGCAGTATATTCAAGGTATACAGAATCATTGGTGATTCAGTGAACTGAAACATTTTTCATTGCAGCAGCAGTTAGAAATAACAATGTATATTCAAGGAACATCACAGATATTTTCAAAAAATAAATTGCATGTTAAGTAATGTACTATGAAGCAAAGGACAGAAGAGAAAGTGTGTAGCATTGCTTCTGATCTTCCAAAGAATCTAGATTAGGAAACACTGTCTCATATTTATTTACATGTCAGCCTCCAGCAGGATGCAGCTTGACCTCAGGTTGACTCCAGAGTCACAAGCTAAAAGGAATGGTTATGCAACTAGAGAGTGGCTAAAATTAACCATGCGAAACCCCAGAAGGCTGGGGTGAGGGTACCCAGAAACTGTGTAACTTTAAGGAATAGCATTCGCTTATTTCACTGAAAGAACTGGATTGCATTATTGCAGTGTCCGGCTTTATTGTGCTTACAGACCATTATCTTTCAATTTCTTGGCATAATTTTCTATTTGCCAGCTCATTTATTGAAAAATACAATATTCTTCCCATTAGATATAAGCTGTTTAGTGAATGCCCAGGAGCCCTGCTTCAATTTAAAAAAAAAAAAAAAAAAGGAGAGAGAGAGAAGAGAGAGAGACAGGAAGGAATAAAAAGACATTAAAATGTAGCTGGGGTTTTTCTTTGAAAGAAAACTTCAACTTCTTATTATCTGTGTTCTACTCTAGTATTTCTCCAGTGAGGAAAGCAGAATTCCTCAGCAGACGAGCATACTCAGAAACTGGTGGAAGAATGCAGATGGGAGGAGGAGCAGATCCTCCCTTTCACATTTTTGCCCTTTCTGTGACCAGTGCAAGTTTACCTGCAGGCGGGGTATGGCAGAGCTATCGTTCCCCAGCATCACTTAGGAAAGGGGGAGTTACTCCACATAACAACCTTCTTGTCCAGAATCAAGATTTTGGAAATTTCCAGTAGGTGGGTTGAGGGCCCATAGCAGCTACTGAGAGCCCCTGTGAGGACTTGCAGGATGACAGAAGGACAGACATCATCACAGGTCACTCCTCTGAAACTCCTCTGTGCTGCTATGTCAATGAGTAGCTTAGGAGTAATAGCAGTTACTGATTGCCCACCAAGTAGCCCTTTCTTTTCTGAATAATGATTCTGAGTTTCATCACATGTTTATGCAGGTGCTACACTCCCGCAACCAGTAGCTGTGGCTTCTGGACTGAGACATGTATTTCCAGTTTTGCCCTCAGAAACAGAAGCACCCAGCATAGCTTATTACATAGTAATAGCATGGACTAATCAGAAAAACTGAAAGGTGGAAAAATAAAATATTACAAACAAAAATGCCTCTTCATGCAATCTAAGGACAATGCCATAAAAAAAAAAAAAGTAGCATGACATTTGAAAACAGTAGATCAGAGCTGTTATATTGGAAAATAGGCCTAACTAGCAATTAATCTAGGGGAAGGAAAGGCTACTCTATCCACTGCTACTTTTAGATACCATTGCAGGAAGGATAAGCAACAGGATTTAGCAAGGTTTGTTATGATTACAGACACCAGTCCTAACTTTTAGACCCAGACCTCATGCCCCAGCTTCAACACTGAGATCTGTCCTGAGTGCCCTGGGGCTTTGCTAGTGTGGGAAAGTAAAAGCCTTATGAAAAGGCTAGGTGAGAGAGATAGACAGAAAAGACAACATTAGTGCTACGTGCTTCCTTGTAGTCTTAAACAACACCTAGAACATGAGGATTCTGTTATTTCAGTCAGATCTTCCTTACCTCTCCTTTCCTTTCACCACCAATTTATTTTCTTTCTTCTTTTTTCTGCTTTCACCTTCAGTTTAATAAAAGTCAGGCTTATCAAAGTCAGTCATTATCTTTTGCACACTTCTCTGCACTGATGACCAGAGAGACTAAAGAAAACAAAGTTTAAAATAGTTCACTGCTAGTACAGGTCTCAGCTGACAGAATCTGTTATGTAGAAAGATGATGCCTTCACATTAACCCAGATGCAGAACAATACAGTACAGTACAGCACAGCCCCGGTTGTGGGGCACAGGAGGTAGAAACTGCAACTACACGTGGTCTGTCCCCAACTCCCTCATCCGTGGAAACTTTACTGCAGTAAAGTTACCACAGGAAACTTTACTACTACTTCACTGTAGCACACAGCTAGTGTTCCACAGGAGATGTTGTGTTAAGGCTGGTAAAGACCTGTGTGGGGTTCACTTTTCTCCAGCAGTGAGGTAGGTTGCAAGTCAGCTTTAGAAAAAGAAACTGTGTTTTCTATCTTTGCAATACTTCTGTTTGTATTGTATGTGCTAATGTGTTGTTGTCAACTCTGACAATAAGAGAGAGAACAGATATTCCAGCTCATTTTTGGGCTGGTTTTTTTTTTCCCACTCCAAAGGAGTAGCTAGTATTTTCAGGGTCATGAACAAGTCTTTCAACCAGGACACTAAAAGCTGTGGAGAGAGGGAAGCAATGTTAAAATGGAAAGCTTAAATCTTCACATTTCAAATGTTTAACTGTATTTTTGGTTTGGGATTTTTTTTTTTTTTTTTTTTTTAGCATTTTGCTTCTTTCCAAGAAGCCTAAAAGATTTGTAATGGTCGTTACCTGACAAGACGCTTAAAAAGCCTATCTCTATAGTCAAAACTTCAAATCTCTAATATTGTAGAGTGAAAGGTTCACATAGACTGTTGTGTGAAATGCAAACACTTCCTGGAAAATGAGTATGATCCAGGGATATTAGTAAGCTGAAATTCACAAAATCCCTGACAGCAAGACATTTGTTCTGGTGCAGAGAATGATTAATTTACTGAAGTTCTGACAGCATATTAATGTTTTGTATAAAACACAGGGTACATCTGAAACCCAAGGAGTATACAAATTATAAAGGTAGATGGGAAAAATTTCAATGACATACTTTACAACGCAATTAGGATATAGGCTTTAACATAAGTAGATCAAGAATTTGAGCATACTCTTTTCCTTTTCCCTGAATAATTTAGCTACATTTAAAACTTCTCAAGCTCTCAATTTTAAGCTACCAAGTATACCTGAGAAAGAAACAGGAGACTAGTTCAAAATGAAATCATGACCAGTTTTTATACTGCAAGACAACAGATGGTAAAATCTACTTCACACCATGAATTTCTTGTTCTGGGCCAGTAGCAGACTTTATTATACTGCTGTCTGTCTAAAAGTGCAATCTACAGTATCATAGCTAAAAAGGAAAATTACCAAGGCCACAATGCCACAATAGCATGCTCAGAAGTACCACCTATAAAGAGAAAACACCAGGAGCTTATTTTTCCCTGACTGAGATTCCTGTGTCATTTCTAGAGCTAATAAATAGGACTCCACGACATTTTGCAGGAAGGAAAACACTGACTTGAAGACTCTTTAGAGCTGCATTTTGTGGAAAGCTCTTTAATTCACACAACCTTTGTCTCCTTGGTATTGTCTTTCCTTGGAATATCAGAATGAATCCATATTGGCATTTATGACGGATATTGGGTAACTTGATGAAAGGGATAATGTGACTTGATGCTTCTTGTAATGAGAGCCTGAACTCAGCGATGTAGGAAGTCCCTTACAACCAAGTGTCTGTATACATATGCATTCACTCAAGTCAGGCTTTCTTCCGTCACCTAGGAAAAGGCTGAAGTATATGCTCGATTCAAAGAATGCAAGCTGAGAGGTGGGAAAAACAGGAAGAAGGATAAATTGTTATGGGTTTTTTCCCAACTAATGCATATTTATGTCAAAATAAATATCTGAGTGCAGTACAATAAATCCTACATGCATTCCTGTTTAGAAAAAGAAAATCTCAGTGAAGCATGTCATTAAAGATTAATATTAAATAGAAATTATTAGTAAAAATTTTAATTTCTTGATCCTTTTAGGAAAAACAGTCACAGACATCTTCCGAGATAAATGTTCAAACTTCTTATTTCTTATGATTTATTTCCTACTTTTTGTGATTGTAAAGTAATGGTAAAAGTTTATTCAAATACTTTTTTTTTTTTTTAAATCTAGGTAGAATAATGTAGTGCTAAAATATGCAGAGCACTTCAGAAAAAAATTGCTATGTAAAAATAATTTCATTCTTTGAGCTTAGAATGAAGATGGGTGATAGCTCTAAGTATATTATTTTGCAATAAAAGAAGTAAATTAAAAGCTATTAAGGGAATTTTATAAACTTGCATGATTAATAGAAAATATTTGATAGAATACACTTCAGTTTTCTATTAGAAGAAAGTAATCTTTTTTGACTGAAAATTTGCCTTTTTATTTTTCATGCCTTTTTCCATCACTGTCAAGGCTTTGCAAACCAGTGAAGTTCACATTTTGCAATCTTAACAGTTATCAGTTTTTAATGATTTGGGGGAAAAAATGCAACACAGGATCCTAACAAGATCTGCTTTTTCCTGGGTGGCTATGTATATGTTTGTGTATATATACATGTCTGTGTATGTGGGTGGTGGGTGTGATTGTAGCTTTGAGCTGACAACATCCTCTATAAAGTTAAAGATGTCTGGTGTTCTTTTAAATTGCTTATGACTTGGCCAAAACTGAAATGTTTGGGCTGAAGTTTTCCACAGTAGGTTTATGCATCAGACAGAATCTTATTCAAAACATTCAGACAAAATAGTTCAGCTATTTCAGAGAATGAGATTAGGCAAAGTATGTTGTTTTAACAGTGTTAAAGAACGTTAGAGAACAGTGTCTTGCAAAAGCTGGAACAGAACCCAGAAGCTGTTAGTTATGCGATCTCCCTCTGGCAGCAAGTAGCAGTAAAGCCAGCTGCTGAGTGAATGTCTCCTTTGCTTTCTGATCCACATAGAGGAAAGTGAAATTTTTTTTCTCCCAGAGCAGGACTGATGGTGCTGCAGGTTAGTTATATATATGTTGCGGCTGTGCCCCACAATTATGAAATTTCATTTTAAATACAAGTTATGGCAAGGTGTAGTGAAGATGAAACCAACACATCCCTGCTAAACTGTAGTTAAAATTACAAGTCAAGTGACTTTTTTTTTTTTTCTTTCCAGAAGACCCTTGTTTCATCCAATGATTAATTGTTCAGTTACTGAATATTTGTTCTTTTCACTATGTAACGTAACATTGTTGGATGATGTATCTCAGATCTTTATTTTATTAGACCAACTTTGAAAACTGTCCAAGGATTATATCTGAAGTTGAAACTTATTTGTATTCATAACGCAGGTCCTTATTGAAATTAAAAGTGCAGATGTTTGGGGCATGTTCATTCTGGATACCTTCCAGCATGCTCCTGAGCTTGACATCTCTCCCTTAAACCCTTGGAGCACTCTTGGCCCTTCCAGTCCCCCATGCATATTATTTATACTATCTCAGTTTCTTGTAAAAGAGGAAACCTGTCAGGGAAACCTTATACAGGGGCCAGACTCATATGCTTGAACTTTTCAGTTGGCAAGGTTTGTCAGTTCCCGTACCTGAGAATACACACAGGAAAAGAGAATGAGTCCATAGCTCATTGGCTCAGGCTGTGGAGATGGTCTGATGGAGTGGAAAGGTTACTTCCCCACCTTAACCTCCTAAGCCACAAAATACTACTGTTACCTCTGTCATTTTGTCTTTGAAGGAGTCCTGGCAGGTCTGAAATCACCAGGACTCACCAGGGACAAGGGCAGGCAGCAGCCACAAAGAGGGAGCAGAAGGAAGGGACCATGCTCAAATCTGTGTTTGGGGGTAATGTAAGAGCAAGACAGGAAACAAAAAACAGTAGAGTACCTAAAAGCAATTGTTGTTATAAGTGCCATACAAGTTATTCCTAGCAAGGTCCTGGGAAAGGCATCTGCTTGCCTCTCACAAAAGCTTTAGACAAGAAAATACACTCCATAACTATGTGGACACCTAGAAACTGCTCAAAAATACACTGAAAACAGGTGCCTTATGGAGACCCAAATGACAGAGGAGGTCACAGCTCACTCTGTCTTTACCGTAAAAACCCAATCTGTCTCCCTAAAAATTGTTCCTGGTGTAAGATATGGGTGCACAGCCTGAGACAGGTCCAGGCAGGACTCAGGTACAGGATAGTCCAACCTGCCTCAAGGGTGGAGTGGCTATCATCAGTGTCATCTTCCCTTGCTGTGCCAAACATGCTGCTCTCATGGCATCCAGACTGCATATCAGGAGCTGGACTGTGGCTGATCAGAGACTTTGGCCCAAAAGACATAGCAGAGCTCCACAACAGGACAGGGTTATGCCATTTTGCCATCTTAGTTGCTGCAGTCCCAGTAACTTGACTAGGCCCAGGATTTTTTTCCTGTTATTTATCAGATAACTGTTCAGAATGCATTCCTGTAATATGAAAGGTATTAATATCTCAAGTAAAGAAATATTAGTGTAAGGACATTTTAGCCATATTCTGCACCTTAATACTACCCTTCAACCTTCTTGGGCTGAGCCCATTCTCTAGTGCATGGCAAAACTCTCACTAAATTCAGTCAAACCCCAGAAGCAAATGGCTGTGGGAGAAAGACTGCTTGTCTTTCAGGGCAGTGAGACATGATTATTCCCTTCCAGATGTGTTTCCATCAGTCATCATGACTAAGTCTGGAGCTGGCTTCTGGCTGACAAATTCATGTGTAACTCACCACAGAGACACTGCGATGCAACAGAAGCCATGTGCACTGCTGCCTCTGTTTGCAAAACGTTGTGTCCTAATTAAACACCACAAAATCCACCAAGGGTTTTGTTGAGCAATCTGTCAATTACCAAAAAGTAGGTGTAGCTCTGTTTCAGACTGTATTGCCTCTTTTAATAGCTCTGCCTCCAACCAGGTGAGGCAGCAGTGCCCAATAAAGCCACATTTATCATAGAATCATAGAATCTTAGAATCATAGAATCACAGAATCAGAGAATCATAGAATAGTTTGGGTTGGAAGGGACCTTTAAAGGTCATCTAGTCCAACCTCCCTGCAATGAGCAGGGTCATCTTCAACTAGATCAGCTTGCTCAGAGCCCCAGCCAACCTGACCTTGAATGTTTCCAGTGATGGGGCATCTACCACCTCTCTGGGCAACCTGTTCCAGTATTTCACCACCCTCATTGTAAAAAATTTCTTCCTTATATCTAGTCTAAATCTGCCCTCTTTTAGTTTAAAACCATTACTCCTTGTCCTATTGCAACAGGCCCCGTTAAAGTTTGTCTCCATCTTATGAGCCCCCTTTAAGTACTGAAAAGCTGCAATAAGGTCTCCCTGGAACCTTCTCTTCTCCATCCTGAACAACCCCAGTTCTCTCAGCCTTTCTTCATAGAAGAGGCGTTCCATCCCTCTGATCATTTTTGTGGCCCTCCTCTGGACTTGCTCCAACAGGTCCTTGTCTTTCCTGTGCTGAGGACCCCCGAGCTGGACACAGTACTCCAGGTGGGGTGTCACCAGAGCAGAGTAGAGGGGCAGAATCACCGCTTATTTTGATGCAGCCCAGGAAAGCAAAGTATTTTTGAAATCTATTTGTCAAATTATGAGGCAGGTGTGATTTCACTGGAAAGCATTTTAATACTAAGAAAACAGGCATTATAAAAGGTTATCAGCCAAACTGATAATCAGTACTTGCAACTGCCATAGTAAGTCTGCCAATGTTTACATTTTTATCTTGCATTAAAGAGTGCTTCTTTTGAACTAAAAATATAATTAGTGGCTAATAAAAGAGCATATTAGATTCTTCACAGCATAAATTGATATGGTACAAATTAACTGAACTGTGTCAACTGAGGTTCAGGCTTGAGTTTAATGGGATAGTGAGGGAATTTGCAGACCACATCAAAAGAAATTGATAATATCAAAATAACTGAAAATTCATAAGCAAATCTTGTAAATTCTTTTGCTCTCTATACAGTTCTTTTAAAATTCAGATGGAAAGATAATTAAGATAAAGTATCTAAATATAGAGAACATTTATGATGGAAGCAGAACTGGTGATTTATTTTATTATTATATGTTATTCAGACTGCTTAATTGGATTCAAATTCTTTTCTATTAAATCTATTATATTTGATATATTCCACATGTATAACAAATCTTTTCCCATGGAATTTTTATTCATTGACATTATGAATTGTCTTGCATTTGTTAATAAGATTACTCTTAAAATATAGCTTTGGTTGTGTGCAATATTATTCCTATTTGCATCCTGTATTCAATCCAGTTTCTATTCAATCCAGTTTCAATACAGTGGCGCAGTGCCAGTGAATCATGGAATCATAGAATCATTCAGGTTGGAAAAGATCCTTAAGATCATCAAGTCCAACCATAAACCTAACACTGCCAAGTCCACCACTGGTGGACTAAGTGCCACATATCACTAAGTGCCACATCTACACATCTTTTAAATACCTCCAAGGATGGTGACTCAACCACTTCCCTGGGCAGCCTGTTCCAATGCCTGACAACCCTTTCAGTGAAGAAATTTTTCCTAATATCCAGTCAAAACCTCCCCTGGCCCAACTTGAGCCTGTTTCCTCTCATCCTATTGCTTATTAGGAGAAGAGACTGACCCCCACCTCGCTACAACCTCCTTTCAGGTAGTTGTAGAGAGCAATAAGGTCTCCCCTCAGCCTCCTTTTCTCCAGACTAAACAACCCCAGTTCCCTCATCTGCTCCTCATAACACTGGGTCTCTAGACCCTTCACCAGCTTTGTTGCTCTTCTTTGGATTTGAAGAGCAGTTTGTTAGTATCTACTAATGTTTGACAATGATAAAGGGCCAAATGTTTCTTTCAGCTTATGAAAACAAAAAGGTGGCCAAACCAGAAATATTCAGTCCAGAGTATTGGTCTCATGGTTTCAGCCTGGTGGAAAGACAAATACTATTGAAATTAGAGTGGAACAGACTACCTATTTACAGTCCTGAGATGATATTAGAAATAATTAACACCATCTCACCTCACAGTTGGAAATCAATGGAACTTAACACGCTCATGGTACTTCAGGACCCAACCTGCCCAGGGTGAGGACTGTGCAAGATCTCAGGTTTATAACATATGTGGTCCTGACCTTTCATCAGCTACCAGAGCTCTGCAAAACCTGAAAGCTGAATAATTTTCTTGTTGAGTGGAAGGCAGCAAACTGTGCCACATAGAAATTACAGACATCATCAGAATGGAGAGTAGACAAGCCATGAAAAAGAGCACTTCTGCAAAAACCTGCCCCAGAAAAAGCACTTGAGGACTAAGGTTGAATGAGGAAAGGGGGAGAACAGGTTTTCTGGATTATTATGTGTATGCATGTACCTATGTCTGTCTCTGGGTACAGTCAATTGGAAGATCAGAATTTATTTGGTTTTCCTTGAGGCATAGAATTAGAAGAAAAAAATTGTACATGATAAATGCAAAAAATTTCATTTTTGTCAAGTGTAAAATACTCTTTTTTACTCTACTCTAGTGAACAACACTTCTGAAAGGGACCAAAGGTGCTAACGCTGACCCGGAAAACACCTAAGAGATGTAGCATAGACAATTCTGATTTGGGTACAGCTTAAGAAACTGTTCCAAAATGTGTCACTTACCAATGACCCGGGGCTCAGATAATTGGGCATAAAAGCCAAAAACTCAGAGAAAATCAAGGAATGCAGAAAGATGCCTCCAAACCAGCCCACAAGCTAACAGTACCTCAAACACTGTAGCATTTGTCCCTTATTAGGTCAGCATCCCACAGCATGAGGAGTGCAGCTCTTACCCTGACTCATTGCATTTCAGTGACCTGTTTCAAATCAATGGAGAATGTACTCATGCCTTTTACCAACTAAAAAACTTGCACTGTGTTTTCAAACAGCTCATCTTTCTATATTACATTTTTGGAATTCAGAAAGCTTAGATTACTGTTTTCTCTGGTGTTGGTTTTTGTTGGGTTTTTTTTTTTTTTACATCTCCTTATTGCTTGGGTAAGGGAAAAGAACATAGTGAAGTGTTATGAAGACTGGTCTTTTTAATGTTTTCACCTAACCAGAAAGTAGAGATCGAAGAGCGTGATTGAGTTATACCTAAGCCACTATTGATCTTTTGAAGTCTTATCCTCCAGATCCTCAGATGCTCTAAAAGTTCTGCCACAGGTAGCTTGACAGCTCTGTCCTGATTTAGGTATGGGGGCTAGTTAAGAAGCAAGATCCATTCAATCAAGTGTGATAGCAACACGTTTGCCAAGAGGCTTGCCATCTTGTTGAGGAGGCCTTTAATTGTGTCATGCTGGGGCCTGGTGATAGCATCTTGTAATTAAGTGAGTGAACGGAGGTCAGAGGTGGTAAATACATGAGGCGCCATAATGGGAGTTAGAGATCCCTCAGGATGAACAAGATGGGTCAAAAAGGGGCCCACCTCAAGTGCCTATGCACAAACACTCACAACCTGGGAAACAAACATCAGGAGCTGGGGCTCTGCATGCGGACACAGGACTCTGACACCAGTGAAATAACTCAGAAGTAGTGAGATAGCTTATCTGACATGAGGTCTGTGATGGATGCTGTGGGCTTTGTAGGAAATATGGATAGGGAAAAGAAGGGTGTGGGTTGCCATTTACATGAAGGAGCAGCTCAAAGGTACGGAGATGAGTCATGAGAAATAGGAACTGGCCTATCCATGCTTCTTCTGTTACTTACTGATTTCCTTATGCTTTATACCGTAAGATCTTTCCTCAGGTTTTTGAAGCTATGTCAATGTGCTGTTCGCTAACAGCCTGCAGTGCAAATTTATACACAGTAAGATAAGAAATAAATTAACACAGATGTGCTTCTGAGGGTGATGTCATTATCCCATCATAAAAACTCCATGTGGTAATTGTATGGTGTTTGGAATTGCATTCTGACATAGTATAAAAAATCAGACTGCAGCAATAAACTTTTACTTGTTATCTGCGTCTACATTTTAAAGATACATTTTAAAATATATAAACTTTTTCTTTTCTTTGTGTTTGTGCTGCTCAAGACAGTTTATGACCTAGGTACGAGCAGAATTGGATCCATTTGCTCCAGGGTGAATGAACTCTTTCTCTTTTACTTCTATTTTTATTCTTGATTTCTTTTTTTTTTTCCCTTCCCAGGGGTTTACATAACAACTTAATCCAGCAGGTTTTAGTTTGTGAGACAGAGACCTCTGAAGGGAGGTTAGCTAATAAACTATTTATATAAAAAATGAGATTATTGTCAATAAGCTTAAATTTGCTGCATAGTAGTCCCTTATCTTCAGTGGAGCATGCGTAGAATTTTATGAACTGAAATATGCTTTAATTTGGTACCTTAATTAGTACTTTTCTTAGCAGCACTTACAATCTGATTTTAGAACAAGACAATAATAAGAGTAGTAGTAATAGGAATAGTAATAGAGACAGTAGTTGCTACATCTACTACTATTGCTACCACTACAACTAACAATAATATATTGGCTGTCATGTTTTCCTAAAGTCAGAAATCAGGATTTGAACTGGCAGGTTTCCGTTGATTTCAGAACTACTCTGATTTATACAAGCTGGGGATCTGTCCCAAAACTTCTCAGTCAACTCCAAGTTCTTCACTCATTGCTCGTTTATACGGTACTTTGCACTGAAGTGAGCAGGACTGCTCAGCAGATATAAATGCTGTGGAGTTTGTCTCTCATCATGTTGCTGTTAATCACAATAAGCAAAACGAACTTCTGACATGCTTTTACCTTTAGACAAGTGCCTGTGACCTCACACCAAGTAGTGAACATAAAATATATCTGCTGTTTGTTTTTGAAGTCAGTTGTAATGTCTCCTTCTTGTATTTTAAAAAAGATAATATACATACTAAATTAGGTAAATGTTTTATATTAGAACAATAATGTTATCATGGTATAATACTGCATTATGAGGCCTTTGATTCTCCTGTCATTCGTTTGAATGCAAAGGCATCTAATGAATTAAATAGAATAACACTATGTTATCATAAATATAACTAAAAATAGAATCATGCTGCATGAACATAAAAGTGTCATGAGTTACCATGAAGTATAAAAACTATGGCACTTTTTCATTGTGTAAATGTGAAAAGACACAGAATGTTTTTATATTGATTTTAGAAAATGCAAACAAACTACACTTAGACAAATACAATATAACTGTACAAGAAAACAAGACAGGGAAAAAAGGAGATTTTCCTAAACCAGTTAAATATTGTTTTATATCTCTCCCAATAACCTGAAGCAAAATTGCTCCCTGTGCTTAGATTTAGACCAATGTGAGCCACATATTCATAATAGGGAATGAAAACATGCGTTTTTTTAAAAGCTTGAAGATTTTTGACACATTGGCCTTTGCACATAAAGATTTTTTTATGAATTTCTACATTACACATACTCTCTGGGAGTCTAGTATTAATATAGTGATATTAATGTTACATTGCAGATGAACAGTATGTAACATTCTGGATGTCATTCTGGAGTGTTTTCCTCAAGGTTTTACTGCATGATGTGAAACTGGGTTAAACTCACCTACCTTCTACTGAAGTAATTGAAACAGTGGCACAATCAGCAAAATACTGTGAGAAAAGCCGGAAGAAGTTCCTCTCCCAGGATGTGACAACTCTGAGTCATGACCATAAGTAGTACAATCAGAGCGTCTGGGTTGGAAAACACATGAATGTCAATAATCTTGTTGTGAGCTATCCTAAGACAACTGCGTGTGTACATAAGCTATATAGATACATGCACAGCAGTCTGGAGAGCAAGCTGTGGCAACCTTGTAGTGTCCTCTGAACCAGTTATAGATATTTAGGGAACTGCAAGCAGAAATAAATACTATTGATCCATTACCCTTACTATTTAAGTCAAAATTTAAGCTAATTCAATCAATGTTTTTTGATAGAATATGACAGTCTTAAAGTTGTGAGGTGAGATTAGCACAGTCTTGGGTCTTTTTTACACTTGCAATTTGACTACGTAACACATAATATGTTCTAACGAAGGGATGTAAATGTTCCTGCAGAACCTGAATGACACTGGCTCCTTCCCTTCTCCCACAGAAAAAGTTTTCTGTTCACCAGCTAGCAGTTGTGCTCAAGTACAAGAATCTCTATCCCTTTCCCAGATCCTGTGTTTTGATATTTGTTATTGCAACTCATAGATTTCACGTTGTGCATATACATGCTTGTTGCTGACCTTGATAAGATCTTAGTCTCTATAGTACTTTGTGGCAGAGCTTCACTGCTAGTTGTGTAGGAAATGTTTTCACTTCTCAGCATTGATTTTCCTGCCTTTCCATTTCACTGAAGTCTCTTTATTTCTCTATTATGGAAAAATGAGGAATTCAAGTTCCTTAGCTGCCTTGTCTCTCACAGCCCATTTTGTCTTTCTTTTCTCTGAATTAAACCGTCTGTCTTCAGTCTCTATTGCTAGGAGAGCCTTCCCATGCCCCTATCTTCTCATAATTCTATGTCAAAAAGAAAGTCAGTGGTCTGAATGTGTCCCTTGGGGTGATCAGCCCAGTGGACCAGCATTAGCTAAGGAGAAGAATTAATGAACTGAGTCACAGGGTTACACATTTAAAACAAGTTTTATATTTCCATCTCTTTTCTATTTTTTAATTATAAATTTTAAATATCATTGCAGTATAATATAACTAACAAAAACGAATGCTTTTTTAAACTGAAAAAGACCCTGCTTAAGGCAAGTGAAGTTCTTGAATTGAATAACTGCTTTGGGTTATAACAACATTTATTCGTACGTTTAACCCAACAAGAAATTTTCTAGCCCTTTACAACAGAAACAAAATGAGAGTTTATTGTGATTACTTCATGTGTGGCTTTAAATCTGAATATAGTAAATGATAAGACTGAGTATTTTATTAAGTGACTAAAAATTCAATATTTAAAAACAGTGATTAAAAATCCTTCAATTTTAAGCACACAATAAATCTTATATAGCTTTTAAAATTTTCAAATACCCCAGAGATATAATAAATAAATGTGTGAATTAGCCTGAATTTCTCTTTGTGACTAGAATATATTCATCCTTCACTCAATTATCCATCAAATCACATATCTCCAATACTGAGTCACTTTTCTTATCAAATTACTTACCTCACCTATGAAATCAAATTATTTATATCTTGAATATACTACAAACTCCCTATCATTATTTAGAACACCAGCTACGAAACGATATTGTGTATCACTCAGTAAATGATTAGATTAGAAAAGGTATATGGCATACTTGATAGCAGTATAATTCAATACAGTTTTTATAACGTAATATGTGGTTTGCCAAAGCAGAACTTCCTTGACACTTTCAGGAATTGTAGATTTTTAAGCCATCCGATTATCTCATTAAAGGATTATGGTTCCTGGCAGTTCCTGATGGATACTAGGAACTGCATACTGCTAAAAGAGTCATGATTCATGAGATACTTTGTGCAATTGTTGGTGTTCTGCAGGTCAAACTAAATGACTATAATTGCCCCTTTTCAATTTAAAAAATATGACTGTTTAAAAAACAATTTTAAAATATCAATTCAAATAAAAGCCATCAATTGCCCTGGACAGTACTTGCAGTGATTTCCACTTTTCTTTCTTTCTATAATCACGTATAAGGATTCTTCCTCGCTTATTCAAAAATGTTTGTGAAGAGGAAATATGAATACTTTTATGGGAAAGAAATGTTCATGCAAATACATGTTTGTATAAATGTTTAAACCATTGATATCTTTCAAGGTCTGCTCCTATTCATAAACGTTCAGTAAGGAAGCAGCACACAGAGTCCTTCAGAAAGAGTAAATACTTGAAATAACTACTGCAATGAGGAATTCATGAAAACTGTAATGCAGCTCCATGAAAGAGTTGCAGAATAAATTTCTGTAAAGAAGAATCCTAAAGATAAAAACTGTCAATTGCTTCCCCAAACGGAGGACTGCAATGGATACATTTGTTAAATTATCAAGCTGTTTTTTCTGAGGAAATGTAAAGAAGTACAAGAAGAAATAAGGGACAGTACTATAGCTTTCCTATGGAGGTTGAAATTGCACCATCAATACATATGCTAATGATTTGGCAACATCAGTCAGTGGGATGAGAGATCTGATTACTTTTACCTCTTCATATCTTGATTTGTAACTCAGGTAGCTAGAAGCGTAAGTTCTTGGTTGTTTTCAGATTGCAGACCTAATTTTCACCTACGATCAGACAAGCAGAATTTAACTCAGGTGAAAAAAACCTACTTGTTTCTTTTTTCAAAGTCATACTGCAGCTGCAAGGCCCAAAGTTATTCACTAGGAGTTTTAACTTCTACCTTCCCTTCCATATTGGAAAGAGATACTCAGTCCACAATGCTTCCTTCCTCTGTTTAGTATGTCATAGTTTAAAAGATAGATAATGACATCATTTCATCTTTCAGTTTCTCCTGATTTAATGAAAGTGTGAGATTAGAAAGGATGATTTTGAAATTTGTCCATTTGTCCAGGTCAGTTTGTCCAGACAAAGCAGGAAAAATGGTTAGGCAGGATCACCTGCCTGTGGAAGAAGTGGTTCAGCTCCTTCAGAGCTCATTTTTACTGATTTTCAAGGCCTAGAGTATCCCAGACTCCTATCTGTTTCACTTACTCCTTTTCACTCCATTTTAATTGAAAAAAAGTTCACTCCTTTTAAGCCTGCTGAGATGATCAGTCAGCAGCCATTGCCTGGAATCACAGTTTTATTTAAATAAAACACTCTCTAAGACACATAAAAAAGAATCATGAATGTCTGGCTGGACATGGATGAAGAAAAGCTGATCTAAATAAATCGTTACAGACATTAAAGCCAAACATTTCTATGTTGGAAACAATTCACATGCTAATTTTCTAGAGATGCACATTGATTCTTGAACTAATCAGGTGTTTCTTTCAGTTGCAGCCTTCTCCATTCTTCTAACTCCTGACCTGTTAACAGAGTATTTTAACACTGTCAGATGAGCTAGCTCCCCAATGCAGTTTTGGGTCCTGATCTCCCAGTGTTAGGGTAACAGCTAATTAACTCTGAGGTTTTCTCTTACAGTGAGTCGGCTATTTCCTTCTCAGGCAAACCCTCTCAGGTGAGGCTATGGAGATTGCTAACTCCAATAAAAACAAGACGGGTTTATGTATACATGTATGGTATAGATGTGCAGGTAAACCCGCACCAGATTTGGCTCCCTTGAACCTCCACTGGTTTTGCACCCTTTAACATTTGCACACTTACTGCACCCTAAGGCATGCAACACTTCAAAAAACCCCACCAGCCTCAGTGTTTCAAGCTGTCACACTGAAGGACTGAGGAGAAAGAAACATTCAAGAGGTAACTAGCATGTCTGCCACAGACACAGAAGTCCCAGAGGACTCCCAAGGCAAGGGTTATACAGCGCGGCTGCAATCGGTCAGTGCTAGACATAGCCTTCAGCAGCACAGACATAATTGTCCTGTAACAGCCTGTCTGATTGCTAAAGCAGCCTTCTTGCAGGGCATGGTTGTTAGCAGTGGAGGTATAGCTTCAGAGACCAGTTTTCTCTCTCATTCTTTCTCTTCTTTTCTCCAATTTCCTTAGCTTCTTATGCAAACTTTGCCTTGAGATACTACCAGTATTACAGGTGTTGATTCTTCATTTTGGTTAATCACTGTTACTTCCTCCTTTTTCTATTTTACGCTCAGCACAAAACACCCATGGTCCTTTGTAGCTGTAAAATAATAATAGATTTATTTAATAAAAAAAACCTTCTGGCTTACTGCCAGTTTTCTAGCATGTTCCAAAGACCTCTTTTGGGCTTTCATGATTTTAAATGAGCATCAAAGTCCCCCGTGGTCACCTGAGCAAGTGTCCATGCCAGAACCTACTTTATTAAATCTTTAATGATTTTCTTATCCCAGGAAGACTCTTCTGATGGCATTTCCAGAAGTGATGACTCATCTCATTTCCTTAAATCCACGGGGTAAATTGCAACAGTGAGTAGATGCAAACACCTCATAGATTTTATCAAAAGCATACAGGTGTCACAAAACGTTTTTGTGTGTGTTATGTAGCCTCTTTTCTATGGAGATTTAAAGTTTAGAACAGTTTAGTGAAACTCCTATATTGTTTGCTAATCACTCATGACTTATGGTAAGTCTTAATCAGCAAAATTCATACAAATTAATTCTTGCTCAAATATTTATCTGTTTTGATGCACTAATATGTTCAGCTGCTGATTACTCTGTTCACTTTTGCAATAATTTTGTGCTATTTATCTTTAGTTATCCTTAGCAGGATGTGATACAGCAGCCTCTTTTGAAGCTGAAACTCAATATCTATAAAAGGCATGTTTTGAAAGAACTGTTTCCTTCTGTTACAGTGAGAATGATAAGGTTAAGTTTGCCTTTTCAAAGATGAGCTTAATCTAGATTTTAATTACATTAAAAAATCAATCTTCTGAAAAATATGAAATACTCTAAAAAATCAGATGCTACAAACACTGTGATAGAATTGACTATTTCTCAGATCAATGTGTTTTTTTAATATTATCTAGGTATAATGACATTAAAGACCAAGTAATACAGTTTTATTTTGATCAGTCAATGGATACGATATACTAGTTAGGTAACAAGGTGATTGATATTGATATAAGACAGCCTGGGTATTGCAGTCTTGGGTGTTCAAGAATTCATCCCATCCCCTCCGGTTCTAAGCACAGCCACAGAAAACACCTGCAAGTGCAGATTTACCAGTAATAACTGTGGGTAGGATTTAGTCAACCTGATTTAGGAGCTCTTCCATAAGAAATATGAAGTTCCTGCATATACATGGGATCCAGTCTTGTCCTCTTTTGAGGACTGCAGCTAAATGAGCAAAACCACCACCCTTCTCTTGTAAAATAGGGACACTATTGGGACATTTGGGCTTTAAACTTTTGAAATTTTAAAATTAATTCCTGTCCACTAAAACCAAACGTTTCTGAGACTGCAGACAGTTGACGCGAACAACAAGGAAAGTTTCAGGTGATGTAATTAATGAGTTTAGATACCTACAGTGCGAGGCAGGCTCAGAAAGGAGCAGGTCTGGATCATATGTTAGGACAGAGTGCATTTTGTCACTGGCAGGTCTGATCCCACACTACCCCACAGATTTATAATAAAACATGTTAATACACACACATATTTAATATCTATTAATTCTTAAACTTTTTTCCTGCAGTTCCTCTTCCAGGGTTAACACTTCATTTGTCTTGACCCTGTAACGCTCTCTCCTATGTGTCCTTTCTTCTGCACTGTTGCATATGAAGTCATGACTCTTAGGAGGACTGCAGCTCCCAGTGGAAAACTTACCTCTAGCTGTTAGAGGAAAAAATCCATGTTGATTCCTTCTGTGTAGTTAGAGATTTGAGAAACAGATCTTAAGACAAAATTCTAAGTTCCTTCCATGAGGAGAAATTCTGGGCTGTTATTCTCATCCTGAAAAAGCTGGAAGACCAGGGGAATCAATATGTGCTTCCTTTCATAAGACCTCCATGAAGCCTGCAAAAATTTCCATGGGGAGTCTGGAAGCTATTGATGTCCAAACAATGAATAACGTTATCCATTAATTATCACCACTTCCTCTCAAGTTTTATCCTAGGATGCATCTTACGCTAGAAGATTTGGAGGTCAAGTGTAAAGTCTACTGTCCCAGTAAATCTTGGGCAATAGTTCTCATGTGATGACGTTTCTGATCTTATATAAAAAGATGATAGCTTGGGTCTGACTTTTGCAAAAGCACCAAGTAGTCCTGTAGATAGTGTCGTATTAATAAATAATTTTGTTTATCTCATATCATGGCATACATAAAGTGCTGTAGGGGATGTCGTGAGGTTGCTTGTAGCTTCTGTCAGCCCTCCCTTGAGATGATGATCGTGTTTTGGGATTTACGTGTAAAGCAGAGAACAGACTAGAATTCCCATGGAGGATGATCCCTTTGATAATGGCACAGCTAGTGACAAACATCCCGCTACTGAGATTATGGCAAGGAATTTCAAATATATGCCAATAAAAATCAGAATGCAGCTGCCTGTTGGAGTATTTTCTAACATTTATTCATGTTTTACTTATTTATTTCTGTGTGGAAAAGGTGTTTTGGTTTTTTGTTTTGTTTTGTTTTTTTCCTTGCTCTGAGGGAATTGTGGCCAACTTATGTTATTTGCAGAGCAGAAGAAAAACAAGAATAATATATGGAACATATGTCAAGGCTTATTTCATTCAACCTATAATGTGCATGAGATTCTTCTGTAGATTCATTAAATTCTTTTATCCTGGACAAACAGTATGCAAAAGAAGTTGCATGTTTCAGCTGAAGTCCCTCAAGAAGTTTATATTTGTTCATATTTCTAGCATAACATCAATTCAGGATCAATGATTTAATCTATTGTTTGTGGTAGCCAGAGTGCAGGGGCTGCACTGACAGATCACTCCAGGTATAACTCCAGCAATTGAAATAAAAGCAACACTCAAACTCTGACAGCTGTGTCAGTGGCAACAACAGCAAGGAGAGAGTGCTGTGGAAGCAGCCTCTCCTGCCAGGAGCAGAATGACACCTCCTTTCCTCCCAAGGTTTTGGATATCTGTTCTTATTGTCATTTGATAAGATTATGTCATGACCTTGCTGCAAGTGTCTGTGAATAGTGCTGCCTCACTGGATTTTTCCTACCTTCTGTTCAGGTTTTCTATGTAATAAAAGCAGCACAGTTGCATTAGTTTGCATGGCCAATAGTAAAATGTCTCTGTATAGTGGAAAGTATAAGATATTTTTGACTGGCTGAGGAAAACATTTTGAAGTAGTACTCATAAGGCTGCTATGCTTGGAAAATGATTTAAGTGTGTTACGCAATGGTTTAGGAAGGAGAAGACAGCCAAAAGGCAGGAGGGAACAACAGGTTAGGGGCTAGGCAGAAGCTGTACATACGCAAATACAGTTCCACCAAGGGAAGTCACCATGGGTGCTAAAAGAGATAGCACAAACAGTGTCTATCATATAATGAAAAACTGTGGCATTCAAGGTCCCCAGCAACTGGAAAAAAGTGAATGTTACTTCCATCTAAAGAACAGCAAGAAGGAACCAGAGAAGTGCAGGCTTCACCTCAATCCCTGATCAGGAAACATGTCCTCTTAGAATTCATTTCCAAGCAAGAAAGAAATCAAATTAATCACTGTGGGTTTACCAGGGCAAATCTTACTTGACCCAGCTGCTTGCCTTCTCTCTGAAGAAAAGACAAGATATGTGGCTGAGAGGAGAATGGGTTAATGCACCTTGACTCTAGCAATGCTTTTGACATCGGTTCACAGGCATTCTTACTTGGAAACGGAGGAACTGTGGGCTGTGCAAATGGACTGTTATACAGGTTGAACACCAGCTGGACTGCCAACCTGCCAAGCTCACAGTGCAGTAATCAATAGCTTGATGTTCATTTGGCAGAGGTAACAGAGCTACCCTAGGGTCAATACTGGAGCTGATATTATTCAATGTCTTCATCAGCAGCCTGGATGATGTGACAGAATATACTCTCAGCAAATTTATGGGTGATGCTACATCGGGGAGAAAATTGACTGACATGCCAAATGGCAGAATTTCAATCCAGAAGGACCAGAGTAAAATACAAAAATAGACCAGCTGAAGCCTCATGATGTTCGATACGAAAAGTATAAATGTCTCAACCCAGAGACAAATAACCATGTAAATCTGCACAGGCTGGGAACTGACTGGCTGAGTAGCAAACCTGCTGAAGAGGACCTGAGCAGTCAGAGTGGATGCCAGTTTGAATATTGACCAACATGGTGCTCTCATTTCAGATAAGACAAACCTCACAAAGCAAATAAGATGAAATACAGAGGTACATTAGGAGGAGCATGGCCAGTGGATCAAAGAAAATTGTAGTTGTTATTTCCCTCCGCTTGTCACTGGTGAGGCTGCAGCTGAAATTCATCCAATTTTAGGCCCACATTTCAAGTAGGTTTTCGAGAAAATGGGAGAGTGTCCAGTGGAGCGCTGCCAAGATGGTCAGGGACATAGGAAAAAAAAAGTCAGGGACTGTCATGACTGTCAATAAATGTGTAGCTCGATATAATGTTGATACTCCATGCACCTGGTTTCATTATCTCATGCTTACCATGTATATTTGAAGATCTTTTTTGTATTACTGACCTGATTTTTAGAGATGACCATTTTCAGAATCAGATTATTACACAGAAATTCAACAGGTATGACCTTTCATACCTTTCCCAGATGATCCCGGCTGGGGAACAGTAGGCTTCAAAAATAAGATGAATAGGGATGTTCACTCCTGAAAATGTTTGAAGATGTCAACGGACTCATACAGAGATTGCTTAAGTTATGTTTTGAGGCTTTACTTTGCATTGCATATAGTGAACATATCCTTTTAAAATAAAATAATTGATTTTCAGGTAGTGACAAATGATACCAGCAACTGGGACCTTTAAAGCCTGTCTTAATTTAGTTTTTCCTGTATCTGCAGGTATAATTTTTCATCTGTAATGATGTGCTACAAGGATATGCAGATGGCTGCTTCTAGAAAAATGTGTAATAAGGTATCTGACATTACAGTTAGTCCCTTCAACTCAGTGCAAGGAATTTTTTTTCATAAGCACAAAACTGCATCAACAAAACAGTGACCTCATTTAGTTAGAAAACCAAGTCTAGCTGTACAGAGCTCTTTGGAAAATCTGGGTCTTGTTTTTACCATATGGATAGTGTATATAAAAGAAAATAGCATAGTCATGCTGAGAGTGGCCTACTTTGCAGTGTGCCTGGATATGGAAAGGGCTGAGCAGTGCCACTTAGATACTGTGATTCTGTTCTCATTGAAGTGAATGATCTTGGCATGTGATGTGTAGATGATGACTGTAGACTCTATAGTCATGGCAGTCACATTTGGACCACTAATTGTGTTACTGCCAGAGCAGGCACTGAATTCAGCTGTAAGTGGTCTGCAAGCCAAGTTAGGACTCGCTGCACATCTTGCACGTAGCTCTATAGATTTATTCTTCCCTTATTGTTGGTCATTATGTATTCAGTTGTTATTAGGGACATAATGCTCTTCTCTCCACTTCTTGTCTGAACATCTTGTTCTCTCTATAAGGTTCCAAACCTGTTGGGAAATCAGCCAGGGTTGTTGAAGCTCTCCCCTTTGGAATTTAATGCGCAGTGTTAAGTCTGTGCAGGCTGCAGGCAGCCCGACTAGGGACTTCAGTGTTTTAGATGCTTATAAAAATAGGGTGGATGGTTTTCCTTCACAAGTCATGATGACAAAGTGGCAGTGTAATCTCAGGGAGGTGGTTTCTCACTCCTACAGAAGCCTGAAGTGTACCTGACATTGGCCTTTGGCACAGAGCACCCACTTTCTATCCTTTCATTCTATTACTTTGACGAGTCTGATAGTACTCTAGCAAGCAGCCTGGTGCCAGGGAGTTAACAATTTACTGGACCTCTTCACCCAGAGGCATATCTTGATGCTGCTCTGCTTGGTTACTTGCACACACTTCTGCCATGGCCGTCTGTAAGACACTTGCCTATATATGTGAAAAAGCATGTTGATTATTCTTCTGCAGCAGTTTGTCTCTAGTTAATTTTAAGATAAATTTAGCTTAAGATCTTGGGAAAATATAATCACATCAGTGATTCTGGAAAAGAAGGTAGCTTTAAAATCTGAAAGGCCAAATTTTGGTTTAAATGGTTTGAAACCAGATCTTCATAACAAGGGATTAGAAATACATCTATTAGTTCCTTGGTTTTGATGTTGTCCTCTCTGTATTCTAAAAAGCTAGAAGAAATGACATTGAGTGTGGATGAGAGGAAAGAGCATAGATTATTATTTAAACTACAAAGTAATGATTTTGAGGAGAACTACATGACTCAAACAATAGAGACTGACTGATTGAATCACCCTGTGCTGCTTTGAAAATGTACTTAAAAATTGACGAACACCTAGGAGTGTAATTCTGAGAAGAGACCTTTAAACAGTTTCTTTCTTTCAAGTTCTTAAATAATAAATAAAATACAAAATTTATTAAGCAGAATACATTATGAAGTCTGCCTGCTGATTTTGTTTTATACTACTCAAAAAAATAATCAAATTGAGAAAGAATAGGGAGACCTTATACCCAAACAGATTAGATCCTTTAGTTAGTCCGTAACGTGCAATTTGTTCTGTTGGAAACTAGTGCTAGTAAAGCCAATACTATCAAGATACTGGTCATACAGTTTAAAAGCCAACAAGAACTGACTTGGAACATGCTTGTAAAATAAATAGCATTTTAATATACATATTAAAAATACATAAAATTGTCTAGAATAGGACAGATTTTGAGACAGGAACATCTGATAGGGTTGTCACAGTACATAAATCTAGGTCTCTATATGTCTCGCAATTTAGAACAGCTAAACATTTTCCACACTGACAGGATCCACTTCCCTGCCTTTGGCAGACAGCTCTAGTCTCACCACCAGTCCTGTGGAATGCAGAGGCTGTATCCCCCATCATGGGGAGACCTGTTTCATGAGAGGTCATTGATGTCCACTGATTTCACCAAAAAGGATTGTCTTCAGTTTAGGAAAAGAACTCCAAAATGTAATCTGGTTAACTTTGCCAATGTGTTTACTGTCAGATAACCTCAGCTCTGCCTCATTTCCAGTTCCTGGTGTCCTGCTCATCTGCCCTGTATGTATATTGTTTGCTCCTCTGTTCTCTTTCAGGGTGAGCCAACTGGAGTCCTTGAAATAAAATCCGCCTGCAGTTCTGGGGATAGTTTGCTCCTGTGATTTCTCACAACCAGAGGTACAACTGAGACTGCAGCTGGCTATCCCAGCAGACTTATGTCCTCAATTTCTCCCCCACACATCCTCCAGCCATACCACAGGGCACATAACAGAGACCCAGTGGCCATCCTACTGAAGAGAGGAGATGCTGTGAAGGCCTGCCCTGTTCTGGGTGGATATGGGTCGGGGGGGGGGGGGGGGGGCATGTGGACAAACTTTGAGAACTTTTAAAGACAGGAACATTACAAGGTCTGGGAGGCTGGATACAAACATCAAACTACTCATTGACATTGCACCTTTGAAAGGGAAGTGAAATGTATACTCAGAAGTGCTTATCTTCCCATCCATGGAAATTTTGTCCCTAGAATCATAATTACAAAAATGAGCTCAACACAGCTACTGAAGTCATGATGGGTAAAGCGAGAATGTTATGCTTCTGGAGGCAATAATTACAATTATTGTATATCTTACTTCTGGGGTTATGATCTTGTCACGTACATAAAATCACTTTAGTTATCTACTGGGAACTGGAGCCTCAAGGAAGAAGTCAATACAGGTCCAATTCTATAATTGTAGCTGAACATCTTTCCTCTGCATCGCTACTGAACAAATGATTGTCAGTGAGGCTTTGAGCATTGGTGGAGTTTCCTTAAATATATAACTACTATTTATTCCTGGACAACTTGTGAAAAAGTGAATTGCACTCTTATAAATCAGGTTCACCGGTATAGATTCATTTGAAGGAAGTTGTCATATGTACAGTCCTGCTAGTGGAATAGCAGTTCCAAAACAGAGATCATGAAGATGAATTCCAAAGAAAACAGGAAAGAATAGGAAAGAAGAGAAAATAGAGGGACAAAAGGTGCAAACTTTTGTTTATAAGGAAAAAGTGAAGTGCTCAGTAAAGGAGACAGTGTGGCAGAGTGTGGTGATCAGAGCTGAAGATGGAGGTGAGAGCCATGACCAGTGTGGAGACGGTATTGTGCAGAAGTTCCAAAGCAAGGACATGGAGTTAGAACTTGAATCAGAATACAGCAAGGAACTACAAAAAAATTGGAGAAGATTCTTGTGCTATGGAACTATTACAAAAGTCAATTAAGAGTTAAATATAAGTAGACTAGTGCACAGAAGAGAATGCTGAGAAAGAAAGAAGGGCCAGTTTGGAAAATGCAAAGACAAGTAAAGTGAAGGAAGAGTTGAATTCCTAAAAGAGAAATAAATTTGTGAGGATGGAAGTGAAAGCATGAATGTGAGGGGAAAGGAACAAGAAGGAATAATTTTGACTTTGCAGTTTAGTTTCAGTGATTGGTGAAAGGAAGGAAGAAATACTGAAAAATATATAGAGGTCTGTCTTCTGAAGTTCAATTTTAGAGTTTCTATTTTAATGATTTGAAAAAGTTAGAAAGGTAATCTGAGGAGAGACAATAATGTGAATCCTGATTAAAGGCAGAGTGATGACAGAGTCAAGTTGACAGAAGACAGTGGCTGAATGCAAAACTCATTATATTCTGAGGTCCCCCTCCCTCAGCTTTGCATATACAAAATATAAAGGTAGTATTAACTGCAAGGCCAGGTAGTCTGAGGAGTTTGTCTTATCTCTGCTGTGAATCTAGAGTATCAGATATAATCATCAAGGTTATATATAAATTTAAAGTGGTTTTGAAACGCCCATTCCTCCTAGATGTAACAACTGCTATGCATGTATTTTTTTTTTTTTCTAACTAATCAAGAAATAAATAGCATGGTATCATTGCAGAGGAAGGCTTTGGCAACTAGTCCACTGTTTAGTCAGGTTCAGATTATGTCAATGTAGCTTCTGAAAATGACTGACATAAATAGGGAAATGTCACCATGGGAGAGAGAAAGAAAAAATAAAGCCTAATTCTTGCTGCTGCTGCTGCTGCTGCTTCAGCTGCTGGAGGGAGGCAAGGCGGTTCTGCAATGTGTGTCCTCTCAAGCCACTCTGAGGTTGTTCTCATACACCTCTCTGTTATTGCCCTATTTTATTTCAGGGATGAGCTTCAGTAGTGCATAAATTGATTCCTACATGGACTGTGAATGTAGTGCCTTGGGAAACATCAAAAAAATGGAAACATACAAATAAAAATAATTATAATTTTTGCTATTGAAAGAAAAATTATAAGGGTGTGTTCCACCAGCTGGGAATGCCTTCAGCTGAATTACTCATGACCACCTACACCAGACAGTCAGAAACCCTATTACCGGCTTCTGCTCTCTTTCCCATTGGTCCCTACCAGTACTTATTTCTGGCTCATAAATTCTTCAGAAGGCAAAATGAAGCCACTTAAAAATCTTGATACTTCTCCTCCACAACAGCCATTCAGCTAAAACTGCTGAGAGACAGATCAGGACAAATGGTTGCTTTTTCAGGGGGAGTTCTGCCCTGTAGATGACTGCTTTATGTCTATGGTTTTACATCAGGACTTTGGTAGTGATCAGAGAAAACTACCGATTTGCCTTGGGCATATAACATAATCCAAAATAATTTGGGAGGGATATTTTCACAGCACGAACTCCTCAGAGGGCAGAGCACTTGAAGGTCTGTGTTTTCATTGTCATTCCATTAGTGCGAAGAGAAGCTGTACTTGTAACTCCCTGTGTAATTCGAGAAACTTCAGTAAGAACTGTAAACAACCTGTCAAGTCTTCCTGACTTTTAAGAAATCTTTTATTCAACTCAGTGAGGTTTTACCTCACAATCTCAGCTGCTGATTTTTCTTTTTGCTAAAAGTGTATGTGGTTATTTTGCTGTAAACAAAATTGAAAAGGCCAATTTTCTTCTGACTAAGCTTGATTAACTTTTTGTCTCTACCCTAGTAAAATTGATTTTCTGTACAGAAAGGTTTAACAAATTATATTAATTTAAATACACTCAAAGTCATGATGTTTATTAAAGGTACAGCAAATGTGCCTCTCAGCTTGCAAGATGTAACTACTTAATCTCTCAGTTCTCTGCTGGACTGCATGCCAAAAGCAAATATATGCTCTATGAATTCTATAAAATATATAATAGTTATTTCCCATTACTCATTATGACTGTAGTTAATGTCAAAACGGAAGTTCAGAGGCATTTGTAGGAAGACGTAGAAATCCTGGTGAGAAGCCAATGTGTGCTACAGCCTGTGCCTAGAAGGCATCAGCAGAGCTGACAGGAGTGAGGGGATAATCGTGGGCTGGTACAGGTCTCAGCTGGGGACCTCTTCCTTCCCCAAATGTCTGTCTGCTCTCCAAATCTCCCTGAGAATACCCGATCCAGGCTTCTCTGACCCTTTGCAGATATTTGAAATGGTAAGAGCAGACATACCGTCATGAACAGGTGCTGCTGAAAAGGAGATATACCTGGGCGAGGCAAGGAGGAATGAAGGTTTTCTTTGTGCCAGAGCAACAACCCTTGTGACTCAGAGAAGAAGGTATTGGTGTTTGAGTCAGAGCTGAAAGATGGGAAAGGCGCTTTTATGACAAGATGAGGTTACTCCTTCCATTAGTGGCCGCAAAATTATTATCAAACCAATGTTCATGCCTTGGCACTATTAGGCACTTGGCATTGCCATCTTGGAGAGAATGTTTAGGCTTAATTTGCCCATTTTTGGTTATTTAAGGCCTTAAACAATTTCACAGTGTCTTCTTTGTTTGGGGTGAGGGGAGTCTTTTTCTTTTTGAAAGGGTGGCTAGGGCTTGCAAACTGAAACCTGAACTGCTTGTGTATTAGCTTGCTAAAGAGATTACAGTTTCTTATGCAGAGGAACGAATACCTGACTAGGAAAAAAAAAAAAGAAACAAACATAATGGAAATTTCAATTAAGCGCTCAGCCAAAGCAGGACCTGTGACTGTAACTTGACTCAGTCGTGTTTCCATTTGTTCTCTCATTTTAGTAGGATTCAGTCTGATGGGATTTCAATACCACCTAGTTGTGAGGTCAAAACTGTAAGCTTTCCTTTATCTGTGAAAACTGACATTTTTCATTTTCTTCTTGAAATAGCAGTTTGAAGCTCTACTGTATGTAATAAAGGGCTTCTGCTTTCTTTTCCAGAGATAGCTAGAGCCCACTACCTTAGGGAGTGACCTCTATGTTTACTTTTTAAAGTACTTTAGTATCCTGAAATACAACTTGCTGTGTAAGAATGTCAGTTTCTGTTACCATTAAGTCAGAAGCTTGACAGGTTCACACTTCTACTACTTCTGCTTGCTGTTGCTGCTAAAAAAAATATAGGTGAAATGTCATAAATTTCACACTCAGAGCAGGCTGGACAAAGCCTTGCCTCTGGATTTGTAAATGCTCATATAGAACTGACAACATATCTTAAATACTTCCATTGCAGAGGCTTTGCTTCTGGTCTGCCACAGTCAGAAACTGAATCATGTTGTACATGAATGTTTTTCACCTAGTGGAAACACAGGAAGCTCACCAAAATCAGGAGTGACTGTGATTTTATCCATTAAAGAAGATTAGCTCACCAGGGCAGAAACTGTTGTTTAATGCAAAGTGGTATGATATGCACCTGGAGGGAGGTATTGCTACTGATTAACCATACTTAGGTGAGAGATGGTTAATGAAAGGAATCTCCTTTGAGTCAATGGCCTTTCAGGAGACATTTAGACAAAAACATGAGATCCTGTGGAATCTCCAGAATCTACTTGGTCCTAAAAAGATTTGAGAAGCAATCCTGATAGCATTTATATACTGCTGAAATTTAGCTCAGCTCAATAACTTCAATTGTTACTGTTTATATTATATCAGTGGCCAGAGACCCCAGTTGCAGATCACAACTGCAGTGGGATGAAAAGGTGCTAACCAGGGCCGATTTTACATACATGTAACATAGGGTATCAGAGTGAAAGGGCTAACTTACAGCCTGCTTTCCTATATTACGAAACATCCTGCTCTGGCCTTCAGACCCCTGCTACCAAAGCAGCTCCGCTACTGCTAGTACTGATACCAGTGGAGAGGTCAGGTTGGAAGTGATGATCCTGTATTTCATGAAAGTTAAAGGCAGGATCTAAGCAGAGTATTGAAATCTCAGAGTATTGAAGAATGGAGAAATAGTTAAATACACATGTCTTTGTCTACATCCTACATCAAAGCTCTGTAGGGCACAAAACTTCGTGACTTCAGAACTCCTTGAACTCCCACTTGTCACTCCAAGGCGCTCTGTCCTCACGCATTGGTGTGCAAAATTATCTTTCTTTCCTACACAAAGAGACCCTAAGCTTTATCCTATACCAGCATACACAAATCCCTGACAGAATACACCTTATTAATGAAAGAGCAACCATCATTTCCAAACTCAGAAACTCAGGACATGGTATTGAATGAATATAATCATACCACATAACTCTTTTCATTAAATGGTACTTTTAGCTTTTTCTTATCTATGAAGACTTTAGACTTTAATTATCATGACTGTCATATTTTTCCTCTCTATGAGAAAGAACATAGAATAAAGGAGAACAATATTTTTTAAAGAATAGGAAGCTGTAATGAAACTTCTTACAATTCAAGTAACTTATTTGAGTTTTTATATATGCATAACTCTAATTAAAAGAATTCTCATGTGGAAAAAGCGTAAGCAATTTTGGTTTCACAGCCTGCAACTTCTATTTAGTAGGTTTTCATTTCATATATATACAAACATATATATTCGTACATGCATATATATTCCACTGTATAAGGACACATTGAATTTAGTCACATGAATCAAGAGCTAAAATGGGAAGAAATGAAAACTAGGAAAAGAAAAGAAAAAAAAGAAGTAAAGAGGAACTTTATGTGTGACTTTCCCAAATTAAAAGCCTTTACTTCCAAACTGCAGATTAAACAAGCATTCAATGATGAGAGCAGAGAGTGATAGTCTGTATTTGAGGAGAAACAGTGCAGGTTGAAAAAGAAATTGTGCTCATCTATATATGCAACACAATTTGTATGAAGCTATACACATTTTGTAGAAAAGGGCATTTTGATGAATCTGTGCATGAAGCTGCTCACATTTGGCAAATGTAGAGAAAGATTTAATCTCCAGACTAAACCGTTCCTGCGGAGAACAGTCTGGTACTCAAAAATGATACTTGTCTCTAAATGTGGACTCACATGTATTTTACCCAACAAAATGAAGGTTGTGCCACTTCTGCTCACATTTAGGGTTTGTCCTGCAACACTACTGTCCATGTCAACTATCAAGAATATTGCAGTTGTTTCCCTCAGTATTAATTACCTACACAACTCTTAGCACTGTAGTTTGTGAGGAAAAAAAAGCATGTTTCAAGTCCAGTGTTCCAGTTCCCAAATATAACACTTTGCAACTGTGGCAATTCAGGAAATTCTGTGATATTAATAAGTTATTTACTCCACTTCAGTTTTAAAAATTGCATCATCCTGGATTACTCCAGCAGGTGAAGCCAACAGTAAGGTGTCAGGCCTGCCCCCCCCAAAGTTAGGGAGATGAATAAAGAACAGCTTGCCAGGAGGGAAGTTTAAAGTGCTGGCATTCCTTCACCCAACCCTTTACCTCTGGTGGTAGCAGCTGGACAGATGCAGAAGGTTCACAGAAGTAGAGAAAGGTCAGGCAGGGGTATATTTTCATAATAGATTAATCTTATTTAATTGTGGGAACAGTGTAGGGAGAAGGAAACTGATTCCACAGAGAAGCTGTGCTCCTGTGATGAAGACATATGCATAGCTGTAGGTGGGCCATATGGTCCTTTTTAAACAGGGGTCCTAAACCTCAGACCCTGAGTATGTTGTTGGTTGTTGCAGTGGGAACTGCTGGAAGAGTGGCTGTTCCTTACTGTGCATATAGAGGGAGGAACTATGCATTTTTTGACAGTATTCGTGCACCACTGTGTAGCAGCTGCTAAGATGAAGACTGCGTGGTATCCTTTGGGAATACATACCCTGGAAAAATGTCACCTAATTTTGAAGACCTTGATCAAGAAACCACATTTGCAAAAATGCACACAGGTGTTATTTTCAGTCTTTGTGTTTCTTAATGTTTTCTGATCTGAAAGGGTTGTTTTCAGAACCTTTGTAAAGTCTTTATACTATGTCTCTGAAGAGGTGAACTGTAAAACCAAAGTACTTCCAAGAATTCAGCTATAGAAAAGAATATTTAAACTAAGAATTTGGGAAGGGGCTTGAGCCACCTGACTCTGTTGGTTAGATCTCTCCTTAGCAGATTGTGAACCAAATATATGGAGTCAGAGCCGGACAGGGATGGAGAAAAAACGATTTCCCATATGTGATATTCCATTTTATATTCGTGTGCACAACTGGTATTTGCACAGTACTCTGTTCATTTAAATTTTAATAGCATATTGTAAATGCTATCATTAATATTAAACCTGGTATTAATATTAATGATCTGCTGCTTTCAAAAACTGCTGCACCAAAACCGCTCCAGCAATAGCCCCTTAACACTTCTATCACTTTAGAAGAGGGAATGCCATGAGGGCTTCAAACACATAACAAAGGCCCTTACTTTAAACCTGAATTATGAGTTCCTGTATGCAGACAAAGTACAGTGTGTGTGATGGACAGCCAGCAAGTAAAAATTTTTTGCACTTTAAAGTTTTTCAGTAAGAATCTCAAGTATCAACTCACTATTAGAAATTGTAAATATTGGTAATTATTTTATAAAAGGACTAAGCATTTTCTTTCAGGATGCTGTGATGATTGTTCCTAGCTGAGTCTGGATCTCTAAAGTTATGAGATGTTTTATATTCCTCATGACAACGTTGCTAAGTTTGGTGATCTAATGGTGCTCCATAAACAATGCCTGTTATCCATTAAGCTATATTAATTCCTCTGTGTATTTCTGACATGCCTAGGATATACCTACATGGAGAATTTAATCTCTTCTGAATCCAAAGAGTCTATTCAAGTGCCTTGCATCCACACGAAAAGGTCTCTAGTTTGGTTTAAGGTCTTTAGTGCTCCCTCTCATTTTCATTGCTAAATTCATCCTTGGAGACCTGAACAGGCAGAGAGGTAAACTGCTTTTAAACATGTACTAATAAAAGTTTTGCTGCTGTGAGCCTTATCTAGCAGTCTTCTGAAGTCATTGGGAGCCTTCTCAGAAGCTTTAATGAGAAGAGGCTTCATATATTCTGTATTGTCAAGTTCACTTTCATTGGCATGGAATTTTGCTAAAGCTAACCCTTGAAAATCCCTGAGAGAAATGACAAACAAAATTGCTTTCAGATTTACTTCGCAGAGTTAAGTCAGGGACCTCTGGTGTTGTGATACATCAGCTCCTTTTTAGCACACCAAAGAGAAATTTTTCTAGACATTATACTACGTTATAAACATTGTTAAGACAGATTTAGTTGTAAATAAATATCTATAAGATATTCAGGGTTACAAGTGGAAAGTTACAGAGAGAAATGAGGCCTTGGCTGTAAGACAAAATACAGACATGAATCCATATGAAATGCAGTAGGATGGTTCTTACATGGTCATGTGAGACACTTAAATGACATTATAAACCAGGAAATTGATAATTAATTTTTCATTAAGCAGATGGAAACATCATATTTTCCCATCAATCTTTTTCCTCTCAGCTAAAGCACAGACTGAAAAATTATTATAAGCAAGAAGTTAGCAGTCAGCATACTTTTCAAAGCATGGTTAAAGTAACAGAAACAATGAAGATACTTACAAAACTTAATTGAAGAAAATTAATATTTACATTTAAAATAATATAGGTATTTATATGTTTTCAAAAAGATTCTATTTACATCTAAAAAATGTAAAAAAAGTGTTTTGAGTTAAGACTTATCTTCACACAGTTACCTTCAAGGATTCAGGAAAAAAAGCAGTATAGTGGAAGGCTGTGCTTTACCGCATTTGAGGTCACAAGCTCAATTTGCTCAGTCCCTTCTTCTTGTTGCCAGTTCATTCGAGAGAAAGCATGACATTTTGAAATCTACTTGCAGGTGGAAACCTGACATTGAAAAGCACAACGTTTAGCAAACCTTACAGCAGGATGTTACCCTGTTCGCTGTGGAGACCTATCCTGCCCTCAGCTGGAGAGGCGTCCCAGGGAGAGGGTTGGAGGCAAAGCTGGCTCATCCCTGCGCCGTTCCCTGGCACATCCACACACCAGCACGAGCAGTTGAACTCCCAGAGCGCTATGCAGAAGCTTTCCTGCCAGGTTAGTCCCCATCACAGTGTTTGACCCTTCTAGATACTGTCATAATTTTAGCTTCCTATAGGGAGACATGCCTTCCTAAAATTCAGCGTTAATGATCCAGAAACAGCTTTGAAGTTGGAGGATACAAATTACCTTGACCTGTGTGTTTTAATACATTCTCCTTGTCCACTCTTGAAGCTCCTGTTCCTTGTAGCAGTGGAAGAAACTCCCCCAAAAAACAGATTGCCAGCTCTTCACAAGCAGCTGGTTGATTCCTTTCCTTATAAATTTTGCGTGTCAGTATGCTTCACATGGAAGGAATAGTCAGCTGTTAAAAAATGAAACGGCAAACAAATAGATGAAGCTATAACATTCACTGTTTCTCACTTTAAGAGGAACAGAAAATCTTTATTGTCAGGCATGCATGACTTTAGTTATTTATCAAGCCAATTCAGAAATGCTGAAAGTACTCCTACGAAATGTCTATACAGTGGTTCTCTGAGAAGGAACTGTTGCGTAGGACTAATTAGAAAGGAAGAATCTCATTTTGCAAAATGTTTTCCAGGTCTTTGATTTTGTTAAATATGGGAATGGAACTGACGCTTTTTTAATTATTTCATGGAATATGAGAGAGTGAGACCTCACTCTCCGATAAGCCCAATCTTTTGTAAACTAGCATGGGCTTACCTGCTTATTTAAGATATGAAATCCCCAAGACAACTCTTCAGGGGAATAAGTTGCTTTTGAGATTGGGAGGGATACCAGAGTCTGGTCTACACGAGTCAGAAACTAAAATGTTTGCTATCCATAAACTGTGTGAAATTTCTGTACTTCAAACAACTTGAAAGGAATGTACAAATTAGGTTTTTCTCATTGTTCCTCAAGAAAAGCTGTTGTGCTGATTTCTCTCCCAAGTTCAAACTGATGAATCTTTTGCAAGTATGAATAGTGTTACACATTTGTCACATATTGATATATATTTCCAAAATTCCTATAGGGTGTGTATATATATGTATATGCACTATATATATATATATATTCCTCTAGTCATTTCCTGAATTGGCTTCCTTTGAAGAATCTGTTAGTATTAGCTTGAAAAGCTGAACCTAAAATCATAAAAGAGTTTTTTAAGATGACATCCTAACAATCTGGAGATTAACTACTCTGTAGATGGAAGTCCTTCTTTATATGATCCACTGTTTTAATCTTCATGAAACAACCAAAGGAGATTGAGCAAGTATAATCTTGGCATGTGCTTTATACAGCAAATATAAAGTATTTATGTCTGAAATTGAAATAGTTATGATTAAGAATGAGGTATCTCTGTCCCTTGATATTAGCATGAAAAGAGATTTTCTAAAGCAAAGATTAGACTGTATTATAAATTATTTTGATAGTATCAGACATATGGCTGTTAGAATCTTGTACTAAACATTTTTAAACCATAATTCAACTATATAGCCTAGGAGTACAAATTCCAAGGATTTTTCCAGTGTGCAATATTATATACTCATTTACATAAAGTATCAATATTTATATACACTGATGGAACAACAACATGACTTGGTTTTCTAAATAAAGATGGCACATATCAGTTTGACAGACACAGCTGAGACAGCTGGGTTTATGTTTCTAAAAAAGTATTTGTTTTGTACTTTTTTATAGAATACTGACAAGGGAATTGCTAATGAAGATAAAAATGATAAGGGTGGGATGTGTAACAGGTGGTTCTGTAGAAATTAGAAAAAGATATAAAGCACTGTTTTGCTTTCCAGTACTATGCTGAACATTGTCAGTGTTACTATTTTAAAAGAAATGAGATGCACAGTGTGCTGTAAAAAAGAAAATTTAGTTTTTATTTCTACAAGTTACAAACCATACCACAGAATTTTCTAGTTTGTGGGTTGTAATTAGAGTACAGAACTGATCTAATAAAATACCTTTGATATAGCTATTAAAGCTATGTCTTTGATTCCTTCATGAAGCCATTACTGTAAATCATTACATTTTGATGATTTTATTTTGATAAAGACTTATTTTTTAAAAAAACAAAGATACAAATATTTTAAAATTTTGACCTTAGCTTGCGTTGCTATAATTCACGCTATTAAAAGCACTGCAGAAATATAGTGGAGAATTAAATGGCGGTTTCTCCACTTCTGTGGATGCAAAATTTTGTAACAGTGTGTAACTAACTGTAGGAATTTTCTCTGTCATGGATCAGTTACCTCATTTGTGCTAGTGTAAATCCAGACATCTTAAGTCTTTCATTGGATTGATAATAAACAACAATGAAATTGCAATCTTTCTTGTTGACACCGGTGAGAGCTTCAATATAACATCAATTTAAAAGAAGAAATCTTGCTTCAATTCATAAAGTAATGTGTAGTTAAAAATAATGACCTTTCTGATACTGCATAAGGTTCCATGTCATGTTGGATTACCTCACCCAGGCTGCTTAAGACTGCACGAATCAGGCATGACTCAAGCAATTTGACATTCTTTGGTACAACTTGACACTGTCACCATACCCTAATGAGTCACATAAGTCATTAGAAAATAGACTTGCATAGTTCCAGAAGATTGTAACTATTTATTTTAGTGGATATGTTTGTTTTGTAACTGTCAAAGGACACATAAACAAGTTGAAAACCTGAATGAATACACCAATTCATCTTATTTGAATTGATTCTATATATTAAATTATGCACACAGCAACATCAACAGCCTCTAGTCAGCAGCAGGGGGAAAAGATTCTGTGTTATGTCCTAGTTGGCTATTAAATTATAATTTCAAATGTTCCTGTGTGCCTTCCATGCCTAAATTAATAAAACTTTAGTTCCTTCTTCTCTTAAATACTCTTGAAACTTTATCCATTGTCTTCAAACAGCAGCAATTTTTTTTTGAGAAAATTTTTTTTTTCCTCTGGTATTTATCTCAAAAGGCAATAAATCAATCATCTGAATAATTTAAAATAAGATTTCTTTTAAATGGTCTACTCCAGTTGAATTAAAGCTCAGGAACTGCAGGATGACAGTCTATCACTTCCTCTGCTTTGCATCAGAGGAGATAATCTTAATAACAATTCTGGTCCTAACATCTGTGGATGAAACCTTGTCTCAAATCAAAGTGGTGAAAGTGGTGTCAGGCAGGCAGGCAAGGGTTTCAGCCTGTCAATCTATGAACTCTGCCAAGACTGCATTTCTTAGTCTTTCATTTAGCACGTTGCCATGTTCTTTATGGAAGCAATTCTTTACCAGTTTGAATGTGTGCGGACTGATTACAAAGTTGAGTGACCAGCAGAAAAATAAAATACCATTGCTCACACCTTTGTTCTGTGGGTGCAAATACTTACACCACAGGTAAAACAGTGCAGAGTCAGAACTTCTATTCTTTTCCTAAGCAAGGTTTTGTGTCACATACTCTGTATACATGTTTTGGAACTAGATCTTTCCCTCTTTTGCATCACCATTTGAGGACATCTTTCAGGAACACTGCATCATTAGAAACAAAGGGAGTTTTAGCTCAGCATTTTGTTTGTCATTCTAGAAACATACCCAAAGACACACAAACCAGCTGCTTTATTCCGTAGCAATCTGATGCCTTTCAAATGCATTAAATGCCCTCTAAAATGTAAGGACAATGCTATGGGTGTATGTGTATGTGTAACAAGTGATAGGACAAGAGGAAATGCCCTCAAGTTGCATGAGGGGAGGTTTCAATTGGATATTAGGAAAAATTTCTTCACTGAAGGTGTTGTCAGGCATTGGAACAGGCTGCCCAGGGAAGTGGTTGAGTCACCATCCCTGGAGGTATTTAAAAGACGTGTAGATGTGGTGCTTAGGGACAAGGTTTAGTGGTGGACTTGGCAGTGTTAGGTTAATGGTTGGACTTGATGATCTTAAGGATCTTTTCCAACTTAAACAATTCCATGATTCTATGATTCTGTTATTGTTACAAAAAAAAAGCTATTTAATTTATAATGAATAGTTAGATTTATTAGCACATCAGCTATTTATTATGGGCACTTACCTATTTCTATACCTTTTTAATAACAACTTCCACCAACATTTAGTGTGTTCTCTCAGAAAATGTATTAAAATGTTAATTTAAGTATTCCCTTAATTTGCAGGGAAGAAAAAATCCCTAGCTCTGATGTTGTCTTCACATATTTAACAAGAATTCACACTTTTTAAAGAACGTGTTGTTACAGCAATTCCATTTTTCCGAGCCATGTAATGGTGAATAAGATTTCATTAACTACCTCAGGTACTAACACTCTGCTGTGTGTGGGAACTGTATTTCTTGCCATTTGTTCACAGGTGAACATATTTGGAACCATACTATATTCCAGGTCCTCAAGTTGAAGTCCCAACTTTTTTTCTCCGTGAATCCCATTACGACATGTTAGAGGTGGTCTTGTTATTTTACTGGGGTCCTCCACTTCTCCACTGCACACCCCATTATTTTACACCTTAACTCCACTTTGGAGCAATGCTTTTCCTGGAAGAACTGAGATGTGATCTCAAGTACTGTTTATGCCCATACTTCTTCATAGCCTGCATGTATTAGACACTAAGTTAAGTAATTCAAGGCACAGTACCTCCAGATTAGAGACAGAAACTGGCACTTACTGGCAAATGAGCTGGAGGTCCAAGCAGCGTAAGAGGTTTTGGGAGAAAGGGAACTTCATTTGCTGCCAAACACTACAGTCTGGTCCTGGTTTCCATAGTAGACCCCTGAAACCTGGAGCTATATGTGCAACTACCTCAGCATCCAAGACATTGAAGCAGCTGAGGGAAAGGGTGAAAGGGTCCCTATTTGTAGCCACTTGTCCCTTCCTTCCCAAAATCAAGTAGATAATGGTTGATGAAGTCATCTTTGACTGAATCCTGAATTCTAACTCCAATACATGTTTTTGACATGGATGCTCATGTTTGTGTTGGTAATTGGTTGAGAAAGCACAGGAAACATGGTGTCAGAATAGGGACTAACAGTTTTTAGGTAGTGGGCGGTCCTTGAAAGAAAAGAGATGTATTGCTACCAGGATAGACAACATAAGGCAGGGAATACTTTGGCAAGCTCATCGTCTGTCTGGGTCCTACATTAGTCACACAGAAACGAAACACATGTTATTTACAGGAAATGGGCAGATGTCTTCTTGGTCCAGTGGTCACCCTCCAGGTCTGTAGTGGACATCTGCTTTTCAAAGTTAATATTCAAGTAATGTCT
Source organism: Haliaeetus albicilla (assembly GCF_947461875.1). Taxonomy (NCBI): domain Eukaryota; kingdom Metazoa; phylum Chordata; class Aves; order Accipitriformes; family Accipitridae; genus Haliaeetus; species Haliaeetus albicilla. Next base: position 57,185,960 of record NC_091483.1, on the reverse strand, counting down.
AAAGACACGGCCTGGAATTAAAAGTCTCTTTAGTAAAGAAATCTATAGACAATAGTAAAAGCCTATCCCTGCAATAAATGCTTGTAATCTAAATCAACAAGACAGTCAAAGAGGAAATGGAAACAAAAAGAAGTGAAATCACTTGCCTGGGACTGTAAAGCTGAGAATATCACCCGGTTCTCTTGAGAGCTGAACGCATGCCCCTCACTTTTCATCAATCCATGTTGCAGCACCTCCTCATGGTTCTTGTTGGGATGCATGTGCCAATAAAAAAAAGTCTTTGAGCTTTCCTGAGTGCAGGGAGACTTGATAAACCTCACCTTTGCCCAGAAAAAAGCAAATAAAGTGGGGGTCATCTTTCAGCATCCTTTCTTTATGATTTCTTGCTATTTTTAGACACTGATAAAAGGCCTAAGAGTGTAAATATACATACTAGTCAACCTACTGCTTTTTTGCTTCCTTGTATTTCAGTAGTAGTCTTCTGGAGAGTGAGACTTCTGAACATGCTTTAGAAATACTTTATGCAGAGATATGGCTTTTCAGCAATTTAAGTTATCAAGAGAAATCTTTCAACATCCCTTTGAAATGCTTGCAGCCTTACATGAAAGACTGGTGCTCTGTGTTGTAGTTTATGCTTCATCTTATTGTGTCATTACTTATGCCTGGGTTTATTTACATTTAATTGTGTTGTGAAGTTGACAGTCACAGTGAAAATTTTGCCCTGCCATAGAATGAAGAAAAATATTCCAGCTATTATTTTTCTTGTCTGCACTACACTAAAACATGGGCCTTCTCTCTTAACATCAGTTAGGAGAGTTCAAAAAAGCCCACTCCTCGAAGCTGACGTAGATGCATTGGTAAATGCCCTAATGGCCATTCAGGCACATGGTCAGAATAAGTCTCTTGCCAGCTGTTTTTGCTTCTGTTGGTGTAATAATGTCAAAAGCTGTGTTTTCTCAGGAGAAGCTCTGTCTTCATTGCAGAGATGTCTTCACATACCTATGTGAGCATGCTGAGGAAACAGTGTAGCTTTACCATCAAACCTTTTCCAATTTGAAAAGGTCCCCACTTCTGCTCTTGTACTTGACTCATCAGTGACATTGAGGCTTCAGTGTAGCAATTGCAGTGAGCAGAGTCACATTTTAGGCAATGTAATTTTCAGAAAATTTCCTCTAACAAGTCTTGCACTGATTTCCTGTTCTCTAATAAGGAACTGTGCACGGTAAAGCGTGTATTTCCTTAGCTTTTATTTTTCACAGTGAGTTCTAATTCTGGGTTGAACAAAGCATTTTTCAACTAGACTAATTTTCATATGAAAATTCTGATTTCTTAATTGAGTATTTTCATATGAATACATAAGTTTTGAAAAATTTTCAAAAAACTTACATTTTTAAAAAAGTCTTTCCAGTTTTCTATATTGATACTTTGGGTCTTAAAAATACACATAAGATACACTGTTGAAATCTCAGCATATATTTTTAAATGTGAAATGGTTAACCCTGTCAAAAGGAGGTACAACTAGAGCTAATACATATTCAAGATTTCCAGTTAGCTCCATTCCTTTCCTCCAAATGCCTGTGAGTTAATTGCACATTAAAAAGATTTTCAAACCTTTGAAATATTTTCAAACCTAGAGTTTGAAAAACTTTGATATTTAGTTCTATCCCACTTCTTGCTGCTCTACTGAAAGATGGAATGTTTGAGAGAGAAGCTGATTATCCCATATCACCGCACCTTTCCTTGTGGCCTAATTAAAGAATAGTGAGTCCAGTGTTCTGGAGGCCCAGCTTCAGCAACCTGCATGTTTATTATGAAACTGCTGTAGAAACGTGGGGAAAAATCCTGTGCATCTCCCATAAAAGATAGAGTGGGCAATGCAAGAAATTAGCTATAATGAATTTATAACTGCAATATTATTTTTGCTGGTAATGATACCAATGCACATAAGAATACTTAGAGCACATATTCCTAAATCTAGATTAAAACCACGTGTGTAGAAAGGAGGTTATGTCCTATGTCCTTTGAATGCCTGAGCCTTTTCCTGCAGCAGACATTTTGGGCTAAACTCTAGCTCAGACTATAAGGGAAAAATAAGGCCAGGTATTCTGGCAGTACGAATAACTTGTTCCTTGAAAGAAATTCTTCAGGGGAAGCATCGCTGGCACTGAACACATTAATAGCTCTGACAGTTACCAGAGAGCAATTGGAAAAATCCACAGGCAGCATGTTACTTACTCTTACTAATAGCTGCACTGGTGACCATTTTTATTGAGCATTAGACTGAACGAGGTGTCTGGGGATCCCAGACTCAGGGTATTTGTAATTTCAGATTAGTCAGGACTGCATAGTGTGGCACAGAAAAGTAAATCCAAGAAACAGAAATGATAGCCTCCCTAGAGTTGCCAGCACACTTGCTCATAGATTCTTTACTTTTTACTTCTTTTTTATTATTTTTTAGTTTAGTGCTGTGTTTCCCTGGCACACGTTACTCCTGTCTCAGGTGAAACCTGCCATTCAGCTTGCTCAGCTTCGGCTCAGGGCCTTTCCATTGCTATACAGAGAACAGATACCTGCAGCCTTTTTCCCATCCTTTTCAGAAAATGGGATTACAGTCTCAATGCAAGACACATCTCAGTTAAGAAAACTGTAGAGATCAGAAAGGAAAAAGGTTCAGATGATGCAGATAAGTCTTAGGAAGCTGTGGATTATCTAAACGCATCCTCTGGGCTATTGCTGTTCACCATTACTACTGATGGCTGCAGGAAAACTCATGCTCTTCCCAGTGTCCTGAGTGCTAAATAACTACTAAATTCTGTGTGAGAATTCAATTAAAAATCCAGTCCAAAGGCTTTCCTAAACAAGGTAGCAAATGAGGATGATGTGCAGAGAGCTCACTGCTGAATTCACCAAAGGCGAACCTCCCAGTGACATGACTATCCTTGGATCAGCCACTTTCTCTTCCTTGGACTGGGGGACTGATGAGGATTGCACCAGTGCACAGACACTGGCGGGAACACTCACTGTGAGACATTCAAAATCAGGCCTCCAGTTCTGTACCAAATGTAATGACACTCTGCTGCCATGCCACAGTGATAAATTTTTAGAAGCAGCTTATTTTCTGTAGCAATTTTATCTCAGCTTTGTCTAACGCACGGTATATTGTGGCACTTAACAGATACTTGTTCTGAGGCCTTCCTGCATTTCTCATCCTGCTTCCTTCTCTTCTTGTAATGTTGTGCAAGTTCAGCTTTGGTAAGTGCCTCACTGACTGCAGGCTGCTTACAGCTTCAGCTTTTTCTTTGGTAGCAATTATATGAATATTTAAACAAAAGAAAGTGTTCTATCACCAAAATCTTTTGAAAGCATGTTCACTTTTCTTGATTTCCTTGAGACAGGGCTACCTACACTAGTGTAGAACAGTGGTAGGATGCATATATGTATATTTTACAAAATTTGTTTTCTAACTCAATTTTGAAGTTTTATCTGGAACTAAGCATGTTCTAGCTACACAATGCACCATCAGGACTGCCTGGGAAGTTGACCTGGTGCTCTGCAAGACCTGGACCTTTAAGAGTAGCACGGATGGGTCTTAACCATGCTTTAACAGGTGTGCTTGGAGGTTTTTTCGTAATAGGGGTGGGAATAGTATCAGCTGGTTTCAAAATCTCTAGTTTGGAGGGTCAGTGGGGGCATCTAGATGGAGTTAAGCCTGGTGAAAGTGAAGCTGTAACATGCATGGTGATTAACAACAAATCTGGGGAGTGCAAAGCAGTAGAGATGCAGAGGTGAAAGTCTGGTGTATTGTTTGGAGTGAGGCTTTAAAAGGAATGCTCAATGTTATGAGGTTTTGAGACTAAGAAAATGGAACTGAGGAAGTAATACATGCTAATAGGGGGCTGGATGAGTCCTCCTGAAGGAATTATTCCCTGAATGATGAGGATGTGTTGGTTAAATCCCCTCCAAAAGATCAATTGAAGAAAAGCGGGGAGAGTTCTTCATTCAGTTTTATGTAATAAAATATTTGCCTATGTTTCTTCCTTTGAATTACTGTGTTAGGCTGTACCTAGCTATGTATTTTCTAAGGGTGCCCTTGAGCCAAAGAGACTGAGGTTGTGTAGTCACAGCCCTTATACTCTGCACAAGTAAAATTTGGATAATGCACATTTTGTTTGAACTTAAATATTGTGCAATTAATGGCATTAGTGAAAAATGATAGTATAAGCTTGAACTCGTGGTATACTGGGTTTGGGTCCTTCTAACTCCGCACAGTTGATATGAAGCAGGTAGAGAGCCGACTCCTAATTTCACAGATGGAGAGACTTAGATGCAGAGAGATACAAGCAAGCACTTTTAATTTAGACCAGTGGGAGTTGCATATATGTCTAAGTGGCTTTATTTTTGTGGTTGCAGTAAACCTACCAATAACTTTAAAGAGTCAGGTGCTAAATTGTTTCTTCTTTGGAATGATCTTATCATGGTTTTACTAGGTTAAGTTTCTTAATCAGGGCCACAGCAGATTTATATTGACAAAAGTGAGAGTAAAAACCCTCTGTGACACTAATTAATAATTTATGTTGCTCACAGACTGCTGGTATTCTATATCGAGTTCTTGACAAAAGGCCTAAGAATATTATGTATTGAAAGAGCATTCTGATACACGAGTGTATGTTCCATAGCATAATATTCTGAGTCAGTTTTCATTCCCCAGCTCAGAGCTGTTTCAGTCTAGTGCCTGAGTACCCAAACCAAGTTTTCCTCCTTCATATTTATCCTCTGCTTACCCTAGAGGATAGGACTGAATTAGTGATAGAATTACGCTATTTCCTTGTGTCCTCTGGGGACTGAACTATCAACAACTCACTGCTTTGAGAAATCTTTACAGCTGTGAGTCAGAGATGACCTTTTCTGAGACAGACTGAAGGCTTCAGCAGGGGCATGAAGTTGACCTTGAATTGTGAACTAAACTTTTTCACTTTGATCTCTTGTGACACTTATCGCTAGGATGTGGCTCTATTTGTGACATGCTGTGACAATGGGGTTTCATGCATCTTTTAAGCAAATATGATACATAGGCTTCATAAGTCTTGGTTTCATCCTGTAATGAATGTCCTATGTAGGATATGTACAGACAGTTAATTGTTCCCTGTCCCTACTGAGCCAAAATCTTGAGCTTTCCAAGCAAACTGGATGTGTTTGAGAAAAAATATGATAACAAACAATATAAACAAGCAGAGCACATCCTTATAAGCTGTTGTGTTTGATCTTTCTTGTTCTGTACATGAAGAGATGCACTTGGCACACAGTGGGGGTGGCTGCCATGAAAAAGCTTTTTTAAGTTCCCTTATTTTTAGGGCTGACTCCAGCTCGTGATCCATATGGAAGGTTCATCATAAGATTGTAAAATCTGTCACTGATGTAGGCTGCAAGATGAACTGAATGTAATGGTAGGATTGCTTCACAGTCTTTCACTGCCAGCAGAGTGAAAGAAATTCACCACGTGTACATGATGTGAAAAAGTAGAGGTCTGCTTTTTATTGCTTGTCATGACATACAGTCTTAGTCATATGAGAAGGGCCTTGGACAAGCAGTGCTCTTCAAGAACATACTGTAACTGCATTAAATGTTGGAATTTCCTAAGGAGAGGAATATTTCAAATCAGATTGTTGTAATTTTCCTGATAGGAACAAAAGAGATGCATAACTTCTACCTTTGAACTATTTCCTCAAGGAAGGAATATCAATATTTATCCTCAGAGTATTCTTTTCAGAAGCTGCAGAAGCAGTAAATATGCTAGGGGCTGTACCGAAGAGGACATTTTGTAGTCTGCAGCACACTTTACTGTTTCTGTGAAGTTCAGGAACTAAACTGTGTATCCCTCAGGAGCCATTAAATAATGCTTCTCTATTCTTTATTGTTGTTATTATTGAGTAGAATGGCTGTGATGCATTTTTTTTAATGTCCCATTTGTAAATAACTCTTCTAATTAGATAGATACATTATTCTATACGTATAAACCCTGAGCTGTGGCTGTATGTGTACAACACAAAGGTGTTACATCACGGATAGCAACATAAAAGACTACTCAGCTGGAATGCTGTGCCCCATTAGGTCATCTCGCTTCAACAAAGGTTTGAATCAATTGGAAGTAGTCCAGATAAGAGAAGAAAGAATGGCCCAAAGTGGGGGGTTTTGTTGTTTAAAAAAAAAAAACAACAACAACAACCAAAAATCCCTTGCTGTAGGAGGACAGGTTGAACAAATTTGTGATGTTTTTAAACTATAAAACAGAAAAGACATCCATTTTTAAATATACAAAAGGCTGTTACAAAGAAGAAAGGAAGAATCCGTTTCTCGATTCGTGATGGGTATGACAAGAAGCAGTAGGCTTGAATTCCAGCATGAAGAATTCAGATTAGAGAGCAAAAGTGTTTCCAGTCAGGAAAAAAGTCACTGCCTGGGAAGGCTGTAAATTTGCCATCACTTGACAGAGACAGACACCTGTCGGGAACCGAGCAACTCATTTTACATTGGGGCAGACTGATAATCTCAGTGAACCCTTGAGACCCCTTTCAGTCTGATTATGCAACATAGAATAGTAAATCTATGACAACAGAAATCTGGTATGCCTAGCAAGTGTAAACCCCACAAGCATAATTTTATACATGCATGTGTTTGAACTGTGACCTACATTGTACAGAAATGCCTGAGCTTTGTCCCACTTCACACTGGGCATCTTTCATAACCAAAAACTACAACGAATAGAGACTCCAGCCCCAGCCCCGCAACCAAACCAAACCGCACCACCCTTTTTGTAATTCACCAGTATCCAAGCTTGTCATTCACTGTGTATAAATGAGTAAATCATAGACCTTCACCTGTAATACAGTTTCTTATCTGTGGAAGCTGTATTTTAAGCCTAATCCTCAAGACTGTATTCTTTTCCTCGAGTCTCACTACTACTATAAAGTCTTTTCTTGCATATTTTGGGAGTCAATGAATCATTAAGCAAAGTTACTGTTTTGCTGGAATTCACTGGTGTTGAAAATTAAGGGTTTATTCCCTTAATTGGTCTACCCCAGTTATTCTCTTCAAAGTTTCAATGCAGCAGCTTGAACACAATGCCAAAAGTGAACTCCCTGAAGTACTTGGTGGAGTAACCAACAGTTGAGTTTTTACAACTTATATCCACAGATGTTAAATGGTAATATTGTATCCTGGTTATCAGAAGCACTGGCAAGAATTTAATAAGCTAATACTAGGCACTGCACTATAAAAGCAGTTCTGTAAAGATTTTTTTTGATGCTGGTAGAAAAAGTAGTTTAAGATGAGTTATTTATTTAAGCACTGAAGAAGATATTTCCAATTTTGCTTGTCTAAAATACTACCTTTTTGACTTTATGCCTAGAGGTGAAATACAGTCATTGGAGAGAATGAACTTCACATTTTCAGAGGTCTTTATGAAAGAAAATGTAGCTTCTGGCCATGGCCCTTCTTAAGAAAAGGTCATAATATTCACCCTCTTGCTATATCTGCTCTTTTCTGTCCTGAAGCTGTCATTACTGATTATCAGAAGGTGGAGGAGACCAATAGCAAATTCTGTTTACAAATAGTAAATTTCTATCCTCGTTCTAGAAATAAGTTCTTTCTAGAACTGGTGGGGTAGAGTCTGAGTAGTGTTTTGTAAAGATACTTCTATAATAGCTAGTTTTCACATTTGGTTTCACATAGGATAACATAAACAATCCAAGTTTTATATGATTTTCAAAGTTTACTGAAAAAGACGGGGGAAAAAACAGGGATGCAGAAGGCAAATTATCAGCAGCTTGTGAATTAATGGTAAGACAAAGCTGAACAAAGACTTCTTTTATACTTCCAAGTATGGAATGACATTAATATAATTTTTATATCGGATTTCACTCGTATATTTATAATGTTGATTAGGATAGTACCTGCTTTATTTTGTTAATAGTACCCACTTTATTTTGTTAATATTTTATTTATTAAGAACTTTGGTTTATTGAAGCATTCACATAAAATCTTTATTTGTTAGTAAGACAGAAATTCTAGTCAAAAGAATATGAGATGTATGGTGTTAAACCAAAGAGGTATGAAATCTACTCGTTGGAGATTTGCTGTTTCTGCTTGGTGGACAATTCCTTCATTCTCCAGAGAAACTGGTCATCCAAACTGACATAGCAATTTTCTGAATGGCTAACTGAGGACACCTTACATTTCTGAGGACAGCATGACATTTTGATACTCATTAGTTTAAAATGTCATCTGGAAAGAAATCACCTAACATTTGGCACTTACAAACATTTGAGGGTTATTGCCAGTGAATACTCCTTGATTAGTTTTTATATCTTTTTCACTCTTGTTTAATTAATATGTAATTATGGCATTATGAAGAGTTTTTCTATAAATGTATGCAACAAGTAATAAATGAAGATAAATGAAGTTCTTCCATGTGTTGTCTAAGAGGAGGTTTGGATCAGGATAAAATAGCACAGCTCACTTATGAGTTGTCCTCATACTCCTTGGGACTTCTCAGTACGCTGTTTCAGTATCTGTCAGAGTGGGACTAAAGAGCTTCTCTACCTTCTCCTCCTCCTATATGTCAGAGATCAGAACGTGGACCAGTGCATGTTTGCTTGCTTGTTTTTAAATCTTGGATATATTATTTATTTAACTTCTGCATGATCAAAATTACTTCTCCCGCCCCCCCCCGTTACTGCATGTTTTATGGGCCATGTTCAATAGTGAAAGAGAAATGTGCTCATGGCATTTTGACTTGGACTAGGATGAGTGATGTGATGAGGAGGATAGCTGTTTCCTAAGGGGTGGATAGCAAATGAGACTTTACCTACCAAATCACAGGTTTATCCCCTAAAGTACTGTTGGATGGAGCTGGACTGAGGCTTTCCAGAAAGAAAGTTCAGATTCCAAACCTTCCGAAAGTTGGATGGGTGCTTTAATAAAAGTCATATCAAGTGTGTGCATCTGTGTGCTGGAGAGGCTCTCAGGGAGAATATGGTCAGCTATTCACTCCTGATAGTACCTGGGGTGGTGAAAACATGCAAGAAGGCTTATTTCTGTGAACTGTCTCACTGCATGTTATCAATGCTCAGAAGCAGAGAAATAGGCTAGCTGGCTGATTCTCTCATTAATTTAGATGCAGGGATTGTTTAGCCAGCTGACAAAACAAGCTTAATGTTCATGATATGTTGGCCTAGCTCCTTGTAGGAAAATAACAAGACTCTGAATGAAGAAAAAGATTATTTTTTTTTTTTTTTAAGATCTTTAATGGTCCTGCATTAGTTTTTAAGCCATGCTTTCTGTTTTGGTTTTGGTTTTTTTTTTCCCACAATATGGAGTATTGTGTATTATCACAGAAGTTCAGTATCCCCCTAAAGCCAAAATATGATTTGTTTTGTCTGAAATTTTACAGCTGACTGTGTTTGGTTTATTAGCACAATATTCCTTTAAGAAATCCATAATAAAACCAGAAGCCTGAAATAATTTTGCAATTACAGTTTAAAGCTTTAGGGCTAACCTGTATGTTAAACTCAGAGTAAAAAATAACTTTCAGTGATGTGGATTGGTGTCCTGGCTCTGACTGGGGAGGCTGCTTTTACATCTTTGGAGGACCTTCAGGTTATTTCAAATTATATAATTATGAAACAGTCTGTATGAGGAAATGAAATTCCTAGAAATTATCCATAGTCTGCCCATGCCTCAGGCTTTTTACAAAAATCATAGAATCATAGAATGGTTTGGGCTGGAAGGGATCTTAAAGATCATGTAGTTCCACCCCCCCTGCCATGGGCAGAAACACCTTCCACTAAACCAGGTGGCTCAGAGACCCAGCCAACCTGATAAATATTTAAATTAAATACATTATCATATGGAATATTTATATGACTATAAAGGACCTTAAATAATCAGTCAACAGTAAGAAAATACCTGGATTAATGTTGTCCACATAAACCTAATCGGTTCCTGTTCCTTTGTAGCTATCCCTTAGTACATAGCTATAACGATATCAGCTATAAAATGTTTTCCAGAAGACAAACAATATATGATGTTCACTGAAAGAACAACCATTCCATTTTATATCCTCATCAATGGCATATCTCTTGCTTTTTTTGCTGCATAGTGCGTAAATCCTGCATCCTCATAGGTGTTTCAACAGCTCACTTCACTAACATCAGGGATAGCAATGGAAGTGTCTTCCCTATGATCCCAAATTCTTCTTCACAGAAGATTTCAATCACACAGATGTCAGAAGAGATCAGTCCTTTCTTTGTATCACTTTGAAAAGACTATTTTCCCAAATACATTGCTGATTTCTGGTCCTAGATTTCTCTAGAGAACAATCTCATTATGTTTTAACTTAAGTTGCAAATTTTCAGTGCCTCTGCAGATCAGACATCCCCAGTTATCTGAAGCTGGAAAACCAGGTATGAGTAATACAGAATCTATTGACAGCTGTGAGTGGTTTAGTTTAAATTACCTGGCCAGCGTCTTGTAAGTAGGATGGGGTTTAGCAGTGTGCAGCTGCCCAGGTCATAGGACTGTGCAATTTCTGCAAGAAATGAGAAAAGAATGTTCCAGACATCATACTTCATGTCTCCCATTAATTCTCAGGGCACTGTTTACATCTTTTACTGAAACAGCCCTGGAGTGGATGTGTTTGGAGCTGGAATAAAGAATTACATGTGATCTTGCCCGTTCTCACCTCCACATTCCTTCGCTTCCAGGATGCTAAATTTAAAACGCTCTGTGATACCAAAGAGTCAAATACCACAGTGATATATTCATCATTTCTTGGAGGTTCTTAGTTTTATTTCTTTCTACAAATACATTTTTATTTTATGTAGAGCAAGTCTGTTGAGAAGAAGAATGATAGTTGTGAATAAGGTCTAGATTTTAGACCTCATTCTAATTTTAAGATTTAAGGCAACATTTCTTTAATACTTCAGCAAAATGTATGTTCTGAAATGCATGTACTATGAATTTGTTTACCAGTGGTTTTATTGTACCTGTATATTGCTTCCTGCTTATAAAAGCACTCCTGAGATAAGCTGCTTATATTAAAACATTTTTAGATTGCTCCAAAGAAAGTCAAAATATTGGAAGGGTAAATGTTGTCAGCAGTGATGGACTACTCCAATGAAGTGATTCGTTATTTCACTTCCAGTACTTACGAACTTTGTTGAGAAAGTGACTTGCAGAATGGCCCCGCTAACACATTAATATGCTGGTCTGTCTTCTAAGCTGGTGAAAGTTGTGTTTTCATCAAGTATGCAAAATTCACAGCTCTCTGTAGGAGTAAAGATGCCACGGAATGGATAAATTTTAGGAAATAATGCCATTATAAGGGATAAAAGAGTTTCAAAGTTTGCTTACAAATCAACAGGGTTTTGTAATGAAATAGTTACCATAGCTTTCATAATGAAGTGATTCTAAATCGTAAATGTTAACTTCTTGGGATTTGTAAACTCTTAGAGGGCAAAGTGTAAGGATAGAATTTTCAAAGGGGAATTACCTTCTCAATTTCTATTAACTAATCCTTTAGGCAGTATGGAAAATCTCAGCCTTACATCGCAAATGCCACTGAGGAATCAGCTAGTTAATGTAACAAGTTCTGAGGTGGAGGGATGACATTCAGTTCGGTTTTACAAAGAATGTATCAGAAAAGAGGAGCAAGGCTGTGTGCTTCTACAACAATATGCACTGTGTTAATTGGGGATTTTATCTTCCTGTTTGCTCTCCTTTTATGTGCTTCTTTGTCTTAAGGTTTGATTTTTGACATCATGGTGTACAGCAGTGGGGAGAGAAGAGCATCCTCCTTCCTTTGCTCTCATGATCGGTAGCTGACTCTATCCTGAGTTGTCCCTCTGTCCTGGAAGCTGAGGAGCAGAGGTCCCTTCATTTTCTAGCTGCTTCTGCATACCCCTGTGGAAGAGCATAAATGCTAGTCACAGAGCTAATGTGTCTTTGCAATTTAGATATGAAGAGCTAAGGGTAAGGATCCTGACAGTTGTTAGGAGTAAATTAAGTTTATGCTGTTAAACTGGGTCCTGAATGAGGCAGAATTATTTCACCTCTACCTTAGAGGCAGAGGTATTTGATCTTAAAAACAAACCAAATAAAAAATGTAAGCGCTTAGGAAGCTGTGCCTTTGGAAACCAAGCATGATCTAAACTTTGGACTTTGGTAGGGATGAAGTAACTAAATGCTGTAAAAGCCCTACCATGCAAGGGGCAGAGCCCTTGAAGGTACCTTAGGGCTCTCCTGGAATCCATGTAGTAAATGGGTACAACAAATCTTTACAGTAACATGTGACAGAAAGATAATATCTGAGTGGGTAGGAGAATGGATGCTTTTATCTCAGCATATTTAAAAATGTGCCATATATGGAAATTTCTTGCAGTCTTCAGTGGAAAACTCATGCCTGGTTTAAAGGAAATATTTTAAAAAGAAATATTTAAGTATATTCAGATATTCATGTTTGAATTCAGCAGGCCCCAGGTTGACCTGAGATCGCAAGAGGATCTTGTCAGGATGTAGATTTGAAAAAAAAGAAAACCAAAAGCAAACATATTTAGTTTTGCTTTTCTGACAAGCTCTTCACCTTTATTTACTAAAGCTGAACCACAGGAAAGAGAGTGGAGAGAGAGATGCATTGACGAAGTCTTAAAGAAGATGAAAGAAGAGTTGTCATGCATGAATAGAAGTGGCAGAGCAAGAAATACTGACATTCAGTGTTGATTGGTAGTGAGACAAAGGCAAAAATGTATGAAGAAAAATGTGCAGAATGAACAACAGATAAGCATAGTGATGATCTGAGATGTGAATATTTAACATTATCTTTCTAATCTTATCTGGAAACCTTTTCATAGATAAATACAATTGCACAAACATAAGTGAATCAAATGAAAATGACATCCAGGTCAACAAGGCAGCACAGCCATCAGCAGTTTAACTATGTGACAGTCCCAAGATCCACTCTCACACTGCCAACATGGCTGCCTATGGACCCTTCCAAGGAGCCATATGCTGCTGGAAGATGAGGACCTTCCACAGTTGGCATTTAACTCTTGAGAGGGCGGTAATAACACTCAGGCTTTATATTAATGACTGAATTACATCTTGCTTCACTAGTTGAATTTAAATTGTCATATGCTGCTACAACTGTTTTAGTAGTGAATTTTATTTTGACATGTGTTATGTAATACATCCTGATCTAATAAGAACATTGCTTTTTCTGTGAGAACATTAATACTGACATAACTCCATCCCAGCTCCATCACATACTACTTTAATTAAGACTGTATTCATTTTGGAAGGAAAAAGGGCAAAGGCTTGATTTTAATATAATTATAAAAACAAATATTCTTTAATTGTAGATGTGACATCTAATAAAGCATTATGAAGTTATGGGACCTTAGAAACCTGACAGTACTCATCATCCCATGTCATAACGTCCTAAGCACAGTTTCTCAATGTAGTGTCAATATTCCCTTTTTGGTTATTTTGGAAATATTGTCTTTGTAGTAAGTATAAGAATCTGTTCTTACACAACCTATGTGATATTTTGTTTCAGAGTACTAGCGTATTAGATGTCCTTTTATCAGAGACCTTCCAAGGCATAGAAAACACCCAGCCTTTATTGAATCTGATTTACTGAAAATATCCCTTAAAGACTTCAATCTTTTCTTATGTGTTTGTACAGAAGACATTTGGACTCAAGACACACTATGAGAACCTCCAACTGCTTTAGCACACTCTCAGTGTTTTCACTATGGGTGGGTTTTACTTAGGTGTAAATCTCTGTATTGCCACACTTCAAGTTTACAGGAACTGATTATAAGAAGATTTATTCTTATTTACAGGGAATGAAGATAGGAAGATACCATATTTGTTACATGTAGAGGAACACCACATGTAGAGTTTTTGGTAGTTGGCACGTTGGGTACCCTGCTACGACAGAGAAGTGTCTAACTATCCTTGAAAATGAATGGCTATTTTACTCTACTATGAATTGTATCAAAGATAGTATGCATAATACACAGTTGTTCCTCCAACATCAGCCAAGGAAAGTTGACATTCAAAAGACGCTTTCTTGATATAGTTCTATGGCAACCTGTTTTAGAATATTGGTTCCTGTAAAATAAGAAATAGAATGACTAAACATGGTAAATCAGGCAATATTCTGTTTCTAGCTTACTTGATAAATGCTATTGCAATAGAGTTTAAGGTTAGAGTGAGGAATAAGGGAGAAAATTAATTGTTTGGTCTCTCTTATGAGACTCATGCTAGTCATAAAAGTATTTGTGTGTGTTAGTTTATCTCTGCTGTCCTTGACCAATGTAAATCTACAAAGACTACAAGGCAGAATAGAGACAAGTGTACCCTTTTTTTATGCTGTTTGTACAGAGCTGGTGAAAAATACTGCCCCTCCCGCCCCCCCCTTTTTCTTTTTTTTTTTTTTTTTTTAGTAAACAGGAGTACATTTCTTTCAACAACATTAATTGAATGAAAGATTTCCTCCTTGTTTTTCAATCCCCTCCATATCTCTACCTCCCTGTCTACAGGTACCTCAATCCCTTCTTCACGATCTCTCTACTTCAGTTGTATATCTAGCTGATAACTGCAGAATTTGTTGGCATCCATAGTGGAATGTTGTAAGAGATACAAACTGCCAGAGACTAGGAAATAGTCACTATTGCCTAAGAGCTGTAGATATGCAGAAGATGCCAGAGGTGATGCTTAGATTGTTCATCTAAGTTTCCTCTGATCCTTATGGGAACAGGAGATACAAATCAAGGAATTAAAGGGAGACTGAACTGAGAAGAAATAAAACCTTGCACTAATTGTTTAACTTTCAGCTTTTCTTTCATGGTATATCCAAACCAGTATTGTTACCGTCCTCCACTGTGTGTGACCTCTGGAGATTTTTCTGTTATTGCAGTCATATGCAAAACCTAAATTAATCAAAATATTAAAAAGAGAGTATGCCTCAGGGTAAATATAGGGTGAATTTTGTACTGGATATCTGTTTTGCAAGTTTCAAAAGACTAGGGAAAAAAATATGATTTTAAATAAGCAGGAGACTTTTTGCTGAGCTATAAAAGCCTCCATGGTGCCAAACCCAGACTAAAAGTGTAAAGCCCTCTGCTATGGTGATGCTTATCAGAAGAATTTCTGATGCGTTCACTAGAGAAACTTCTCAGGAATCTTACCAATAATAATAAAATAGCTTAAGAAATCAAAATCTTGTTATGCAGCATTAGTTTATCACTCCCCAGGATGCTGACCTTGTAATGTTGAGGCAGTGATTCTTCAAACTCGCTCTTATCCCAAAGCAAGCAAGTAAAGGTACTGACAGGTGGCAATAGCTATGATAGAAGCCCCCAAAATGCACACCTTAAAACTAAGCAGCTTTCAGCATGTCCCAGAGTCACCACCTGTAAATATGGATAGAGTTTTCTACGTTTCATTTTCAAAATGTGGGCACGTCAGCTACAGATAAGACTACGCAGAGTGAGCTCCAGGTTTCTGCCATCATAAATCATCTTTTGGTTGTTTGTTGTTTGTTGGTTGGTTTGTTGGGTTTTTTTGGGGGGGGGGGGTTGGGGGGGGCGGTTACATTACTTTAGTTTATGAGTATATGTGTGAGAAGAATTCATTTTTCAAATGAAGGAGAATTGATTCAATTCTAATCTGAAAGCTACATATGATCTTTATGGTAACATCAGAATCTCTTGCAGCTTTACAGTAGTCTTATCAGTACTCAGAAGTTAAAGGGAAGCCTAAGACAATGTCAAAGGTAGATCCAAGTGGAAATAGCAAAGTACATGATGAAATTTGACTGGCAGAACATGGTTTAAAAAAAAAAAAAATGAAAGTAATAACCGATTGAAATACTGAGCATCCATGTACACTGAAAAGCTGTAACCTTCACTATAGCTGAAACTCCAGTACAAAGGACTTTATTTAATCAGAGTTTTGCAAATGTGCATCACTTTCATGAATCTTGGAGCACTAAAAATTGGACAAGTTTTCCTCCTGTAATACAGTTGCTTTGTGCTGCCAGACTTGACTTTTTTTGACAAGTTAAAATTGTAAGGTGGTACAGAGCCACTGTGGCAGCTCACTTTTGGTACAGCTTTGGCCAAATGGTGGAAGAGGAAGTATGGTCACAGTGCATTTAAACCTAGGGGATTGTTTTCTTGCTGTAATGGGATTTAGGCAGTGAAGAGTCAACTAATAGCAAGATCTGGTGTTAATTTCCAGCTTTAGCACTGGTGTGTGTGTCTGTCTGCCTAGGGTGCTTTGCATAAACCCCCCTCAAATTCCCTTTTTAATTCCCCATCCCTTCTCTGCACACAGCTTGAATTCAGAGCTTGATCCAGTAGCCCAGGATCTGGGCTTTCTTATATAAATATCTGACATTAAGAAGCTTGTGTGTACACATTAACATGTAATCTAGAGATGAAAACAGTAAAGTGTTTTCCAAAATGCATTGAACATGCACTGAGAGTTGCAGGAAGTGCCTAGGAATAGGAAGAATTTACCCTAGCAGAGATGCTGAATTTGCTTCTCAATTTATATAAGTTAAATTTTTCAAAATGCTGCTCTAAATTGTATTATACAGTGCATGATTTTTAATATTCTTATTTCAAATTGAACGTAAGGGTAGACATGAACTTCCATGAACTTCCACCAGAGTTTAATTCTATGCTTTGCCATATTGTCCTGTTTTGTTAAAAGTTAAGCCTTTGAAATACCACTACCTTTAAATTGCATGTAACTCATGAAATTGCTATGTAACTGGTGTAAATCAGCACACCTCCCATGACTTTGGTGCTGTATGCTACTTTAATACTGAGGTTCTGGTTCACTTACTTTCCTTTGATGTTATAGAGTGGTGGGATTTTTTTCCCATCCTTTACAAATAAAACCTCATCAGCTGCTTTTTTGACCACAGTGTCAGCTTAGCACTTACAGAAATGTGGGATTCTTGCTTCTAATTACCAGTCTATTTCATTTAGTAGAAACTGATGTATATACAATGCAAGAGAGA
The DNA here is from genome assembly GCF_947461875.1 of Haliaeetus albicilla. Classification (NCBI taxonomy): domain Eukaryota; kingdom Metazoa; phylum Chordata; class Aves; order Accipitriformes; family Accipitridae; genus Haliaeetus; species Haliaeetus albicilla. Next base: position 57,168,868 of record NC_091483.1, on the reverse strand, counting down.
CATGATGAAAAAAAGATCCCTGTGTAGAGAAAACAAAACAAAACAACCCCTAGATTAGTCCTGGCTGACTTGTTCAAATCAAAGTCAATGTCACCTCTGAGGATTTAACAGAAGTCTGTATAGACTGGAAGCTGAAATTCCTTTTCTGATAGTATTAAAAAAATTCACTGTTTACTCCACAGAAAGTGATAGTGCATTTGCTGTCTACTAAGATGAATTTGTCTCCACTGGAATCAAGAGAAATTTTACATTTGACTATAGCAAGCCCCAGTTTCACCTCAGGACTCCAGTTGTTATTTTGCATGCAGAAGATAGAACTGGATCTTAAAAGGCCAGCTTTTTTTTTTTTCTTTTCTTTTTTTAAGATTTCCATGTATTCTTTCAAGCAGTTCCTTTCCTTTCCTTTCTTTAATTTACTGTCTCATTAATAAGAAGGCCAAACTATTCAAGCAAATATTGTTATAATGAATGCTTGACTTGTACAGTGCCAGCTTTTGTACTAAATTATTCAGATAAAAATAAACACGGACAGTTTGGAAACAAACTAACACGATGAACTAGACTGAATAAAGAATTCATTAAAAACAGTGCAAATATTTGTAGATAAATTTAACTGTGAGGACTAAGTGAAAGGGGAAGAGATAATGTTATTTAAAGAAAAAGGCAAATTAAAGTAAACATTCTTCCTCATCTTTGCTTCACTGATAGATCTATTGTAGCTGTTCACGCAGGGATTTTGTAAGGATTTATTCCGTATTCCTGATGTCTTTATGGTCATTCAATAGGTGTTCCAAGTTACTGAGGGAGGCCTTTACATGAAGGCTGTTTTTAAATTGGGTTATTTTATTAACTAAATGCACCCTAAGAAAATGCAAACAAGGTGTCACAGAGAAGGGAAATTCCTGTGTCATCTCATTCACACATGGATGCTCTGTTCTGTTGTGCACATATAGGTGTGCAGTGCTGTTTTAGATGACCTCATTTTTAATGGTGATTTAGTCCAGCTACTCCCTAAATGCTGCCTGGGTACCAGGTGGGCCTGTAAGTCACAAGTGTCTGTTTTGCGTGTGCAAAAGACATCAACAAATGGGATATTTAGGCTCTGGGGTCTGTGCTCCCATTGCCACACTTGCTGCCTGTCCACTCAAGTATTGCAGGGATACGGCACAAAGTCAGCATCCCCCAAGAGGCATCTACAGCTGACAACTTTTCATGTCTACAGATGCTCTCATGCAGCTATGCTGTAGTTAGACACACACATGTGGGGGCTGCCACAGCTCCCCAGGGACTGCAAACAGTCCCTGTGGCAGCTGGGCTCTAGATGCAAAGTCTGTTCCTGTGTCCCCAGAGCCAATGGTCAGGGTAGACATCTTTAATGACGGGGCTCAGATGTAGATAGAGATCTATATGTGGAGAAAAGGAAGGCATCTTCCCGTGGGTATTTATGTTTGATTAACCGGATGGGACCCAATAGTTCTTGTGCAAGTAGCTGAGTTAGATTATCCATTTTTCCAGTCCCGAAAGAGAGAATGCCGATTCAGTGAGCTGAGCAAGAATTCAGTAACACATGAAGAAAAGCTAGTTATTTGGAATTAGATGGGCTGGGAAAACTGCAAGAACAACACCAGTTATGAGTAAAAGGGTTCTTCTTAGTAAAGTATCCAGGACAAAGTGGTACAGTGCCAACCAGTTCACACCAGGCAAGCCAAAACATTAGGTTTTTCTTTGCAAAGATATAGTTTCTTTCCAATTTTGTTGCTGTAAAATATTCCAGGGTACTGAAAGGAGGATGATTTGTACCTTGCTGTCACATCATACAGATCCTTCTGAGGCAGAAACGTGGATACCCTGGAGTCTTTCATTTAACCGCTGCTGTGATTTGTGAGCCTGTATAGTAGTGCCTCATGGTGGTCATGAACTGGGATTCTGCTGTGCTGTACAAACACAGGACAAATAGCTCCAGCTCCAAGGAGCTTCCTAAACTTCCTGGTGTTTCCAGGTAGAGTACTTCCTGTAGAGCCAAAAATCCCAGTGCAGTTATGACTATTCTTTTAGACTGCACCCTGTACAAAATATGTTTCACTGCCTATCAAAGAAAACAAAGATACTTATGTAACTCATATATAACTGAGTCACAAAATAAATTTCCAGGCACACGCAGTATTACATTGTGCCTTATGTTTTTGATTTTATAAATCCCCCTCTATATTTAAAGGACTGTAATATTCTCCTTTATCTGAACTCAGAGATGCACAGCAGAGAATTAGCTTTTATTTATTTCATTTTGTTTGTGACAGGTTCATTGTTTGCTTTTACCAGGCTCCAAACCAGCCAGTGAACAACATGAATATTCAGGAGCTGTCAGCAGCTGCAGCCGGTTTGATTTTTCTCAAGAATTCTCGCACATACAATGACAATGAATTCACTTTTATATGCAGTGGTTGTACGTGAGATGTTCCCTGATATTATTATTTTGGAAACTTTTTGAAAAAGACTGAGAAATACTCATGGTTACCCCAAAACCTCATCAGCCCAGAAAAAAACCAACCAAACAAACAAAAAAAAACCCCCAAACCCAAACCCTTGAAAAAAACCTACAAACTAAAGATCTCTCTGTTCATACATAAGTGTCTGCTGCCTTAAAGACAGATTTAGGAATGTATACACTTGAATAACTTTGTTCATACAGGCAGGCACAGTGAACTCAGCAGAATACATGAATTAAGTTACTTGGTTGTGATTTCAGAACAGGATATCAGTCTTCAGTGACTACGTATATGTTTTGTGAAGGGACAGTTTGTGATTACCCAGAGAAAGAGGTTACAGCATAAGCGTAGGATTCTGGAACAATCTGTGAACATTTCAGACTTTTAATGGAATTTGTGAGTGCCATTTATTTTCTTCATCAAGACTCTGGAGACCTAAGGTACGTGTATGCACGATATTCATGTTGTAGTCAGGATGACAGTTGTGACTGTAGTGAATAATGGGGTCTATGGGATTTGTGCTAACAGAAAGCAGTAGCAGCAACATGGACTTTTGAGGATTACTTGGAGAAAATCTCCAATTAGGTGTCATTTGATTAGTGGGAAGACACTGCATGGTGTGCCTGAGAATGCTGTAGTGCCCTGAGATAGCCCAGATTTACTGCTACAGGAAGAGAACAGATTGCTATCCAGACTTAAGAAAGAGTCAATTATATTCAATCAGACTCCTAAATAACTTAGTATTTGCTGTAACAGCAGCTTGGATTTTTACAAGTGGTGATCGAAGTTTTCTTTTAAGAGGTTATTGTTTAAATACATGCATGGATAAGAACCTGCCTTGACTGGAGAATGAGGTCAATGTGAGTATTCCCTTGTCTGCCCATGTCCACTCTTCTGAAGAGCACTGCTATGCTTTAAATGGTCAGAGTTAAAATAGATTCTTGCCATTTGAAATAAAATAGTTAGGATCATTTTTATGTAGTTAAGATTTCAGAACACAGTCTGTTATTTATAATATAATCCTGGTTTTGGTTACTCCTACCTTTCTGAAACACAAATATTTTTGGCCTGAAATTTTACATTCTTGGTATGAATTTATTTGATAGTTTGATTACAACTCAGGTAACCTTTTGAGGAGTTTGACATTACACAATAGTCTCTGTTTTTAATAATGGTCTAATCGCATCTTCACATTAAACAAGAATCGGTACAAAAACATTGCTAGTATCAAGCAAGGCTTTTCCAAAGTCAGAATACAATATAGATGCCAATTGTAGTGGGCACTTTTCCTCCTTGTTTGAGTGTCCTCATTGCTTTGGATCTCATAAACCCTTAAAGTCTGTCTTCATGCTTCCCTTGCAAGATGGTCTAGGTCCCCAAATATCCTTACGCAGGATTCTTGTATTTAGTTTGTTTTCAGCTAACAATAATAAGAGAAAATCACAGCAAAGCAAAAGATATAGAGGTACAGACTTAGTCCTATAGTCATGACTGGTCATCTGTATATGCAAAAGCAGTCAATAGATGAAACACACTTATATGTGTCCTCTTTTCCTGAGGAGTCTTCCCCAAAGTCTGCACTAGGTAGGCATTTCCCAAGCAGCACTATTACTCAGAATTTTATCAGGCCTTCAGTTAATAACAATTTATATGTGGTTATCACAAAGAAAAGAGAATTTATTTGGGTTATTGGGGCCTCAGCAGAATAAATTTGAGATCCCTGGGCATCAAGAACTAGAAAAATATTTCTTCTCCAAAAGGAGTCATGTGCATTTTTCCAGAGTTGGACTTGTCAGTGTTCAGCATGAACAGTGAGGAAAACTGGCTTATATTTTTATCTCTGGCAGAAATGCTCCAAACCTGCCTCAAATATAAGCAAAGCAGACAAAAATAAACAAAACGTGACTCTAACACCAAAAGCATGGCTGCAGTGAGAGGCTCTCTAGTTTAATTCTGTTCTATATTGCTGCCCATTGGAAGAGAAAGAACATGATCCTAATGGTCCTACACGTTCCTTGTTTTGCAAAGTTTTCCAAAGGCAGATAGAGCAAATGTTTTGACTAGCTTTTTGCCTCTCTGATGGATGATTGATTGATTGATTGATTTATTTATTTATTTACTTATTTTTAGCAAGGAAAGAGGCAATAAAGGGGAAATTCAAATTCATTAACTTGCATGAGGTAAGTAGCCCAAGTAAACTACTGGTGTAAGAGGACAGCTGGAATTCAGTTTCTTACTGATACAACCTCTGCCAGCTTCTTCTTTCTGCTCTTTCCTCCTTTCATAATTCAATTATTCATTTTTCATAAGGGTTTGAGCCCTTCACAAGCATTTCCAACTGTCCTTTAAGCTGTGGAATATGAGGATAAAGACCACCTGGAAGTGAAAACGCTTCCATTTTGGTTTTACAAAATCCTAGTAATACCTGTGCTAGGTTTGCCCCTGTAGACTAATTCCATTTCTCCACTGTTGAGCTTTCACTCACTCTGCTCATATTGCAGCTCTGAGCGTTTTAATAAATTTACAAGAAGTTTCATTACAGTAAAAATTGATTCTAAGTTCCAGCAAGCTATAAACTCTTGGGGGAAAGAAGGGGAAGTAAAAAGGAAGAAATATAGAGCAATAAAACTATATGGTGTTTGCAAACAAAGCAGAAAAAGGTTTTAAGCAATATGTGTTACTAATGTAAGTTAATGACCCAGAAACAACTGAGTGCCATCCAGATCTTCCTCCCAAACTGCTTCAGTCTCTGTTCCTTCTTCCTTCATCCAAATAATTTCTGGGGAAATGTTATCAGAATGTTCTGCTATTTCTTCTCCCCTCATATCAGTCATATGTGCAATTCTTTGTCACCTGTGTATTACTTTGCATGGAGAATGGATCTGGTTCAACCTGAACCACAACAGCACTTAACAAAGTGAGAAAATGGAAAGATTTAATTTTGATTCAAACAAACTTTTTTGAAGGGGTGGGGTACATGGGGAAATGAAACACTTTTAACTTTCATTCTTGAACTGTGGTTCACTTACATAAACAAGTGTCCTTTTTTTCAAGCAAAAAGCTGGAAGACTCATTTCAGAGCCAGACCATTTTTACTGAATAACCTGAGGGGGCTTCCAGGACTCCCATTTGCCTCAAAACCTGGTGAGGTTTGTCTTGGGTCTATGACCAGGGTCAAGGCTGTTCCAGTGTTTGTGGTTTTATGGCAGTTTAGCAGGAATCTAGAAATAACTCATCTGGAACCTGAATTGTGTTTGTTAGAACGGCTATGAACCTGAGGTCTTCTGAAAGACCTTCAGAGCTGTTTTATTTGAAAAGTTCAAGGCATCTGTAGTCATACTTGCTTCTCTTGCACACGTCTTCTCCTCAAGACTTAACTTCAATAAAGATGGTGCTGGGACACAGAGGCAGCTAATGTTTGATTTAAAATACAGGTTTAATCCCTTTCTTGCCAACTCTGTTTAATTCTCTACTTTGACTGGAAGCTTTTTCCAAAAAGGAGTACTTTTACTTCTGTACAGGACTTTGTGGGTGCTATCAGAAATTCTTGTCAAATACAGTGATTCTATGGCTAGCTTTACTTACTTCTACAGACTGATTTTCATAATGGGTGTGCTTCTATAATGCTGTGAAAGCACTTACTGTTTCTTGTTTCAAGCACTTCGCAGTTCAACCTCATATGGACTGCATGCAGAGCAATTCTTCTCAGAGTTCACTTCTTAATATTTATATTATTCTCAAGTGGAATGGACTAGAAGTCACACAGGTGAAAATAAACATTGTGATTACTGTTCATTTATAGACAGAAATTTGACATGTGGCTCCATAGTATATTGGCATAAATTTATCATTTCCTTTACAATAATATTCTATGGGTTTTTTTCGTGGGCATCTGAACATAGTACTCTTTTTCAGTATTTTCATTACTTACAGTTGCATGCTGTTGTGGGGCACAAAAAGCAAAACTGGTTTTGTAAACACTCAATAAACTGAATTTTGATCTCCCATGGACCACCTAGAGAAAGAATGGTTCTTTCCTTTCTATTTCTCTGACGTGGATTTCTGCTGTCTCCCTTGGTGAGACTCAAAATTTATCACTCACATTATCCCTATTTGTGGTACAGCGTATGTGACAACTCAAAAATTACTTTCATTGTAGTCTTTAAAAGTCATGCAGGAGATTTATTTGCAGTCTGCCATCTACCGTTAACATGATGCCAAAGTTTGTGTGGTCTTTGATATGCCAATATTATGTTTTGGGGCTGGAGTGTGCTTTAAATAGCACAACCTGCATGCATTAGCATGAGTATAGAAGAAACTTGATTATTATTTAGGTAGTAAATGTTGTCTCCTTCTATTTCCTGATTTCTTCCACCTCTTTAAATGCATTACCTTGTTCTGTCAATATAAAAGTAAGAGGACAATAATTTATCAGCCTCTGCAAGTCTGTATGCTCTTTATTGGAAATGATGCATCCTTTCCTTAGTGGAGAAAGGACTGAAGCTGTCCGTCTCTCCCTTTGCTAAGATAGCTTAGCATGCTTAGGTGAGCTAGATCAAATCTTGTGAACTTCAGGAATGATATGTTTAGTTTAGTTTGAACTTGTGTGTTTTCTTTTTTCATTTAAAGGGTTTCATTTGAACACATTGGTCACGTGACATGCAGTGCTCTTTGCCCAAGCCTCTTACAAGGCTATAAGTAAGCCAAATGTCTTGAACTAATAGGTGAAGATGTTCTTTTGGACTAGCTCTGTAACCTGGTTCAGCATTTTTCTTCTTTACAAAACCTGAAGTTTAGATGCAGAAATAATAATAAACAGCCATTTGCAGAAGGCTCAAAATGAACCTTTCCTTACATGTATATTGAAATGTATTCAGTAACATCTCTGAAAAAAGTCACCTGCTGCTCTGAAACATTTCTTACTCCATTCAGAACACAGTGACTCTTCTATTGTCTGCCACTTTACATGGTCTTGCATGAGCAGGATCTGTAATCTTTTTGTTTCTATAAGTAAGGTTCAGTAGCAAACTCCTAGTCCCTACCAGGCCTTCAGTCTCTGTCCCTTCCTTTCAATTCTTTCTTGGAAAGGCCTATATAAGGTCTGGTATAAGAGGCATCACCAGAAGTTAAACTCTTTCCAACATAGCACTGAAGATCATAAAACATGCAAAGCTTCCCACTGTGTGAACGCCCAATAAATTGTTAGATAAGAGAAATATGCAGGTACTTATAAATAAATAACTAACAGAATAAAAAAATTGGGGAAATCAAAAAGAAACAGTCCATAATATAGATATGTTTTGCAAAATTAAAAGTATGCTGGTATATTTAAATGGCCTTCTGACTGTGTGAATGTAGTTAGTTCTCAGCCCTTCAATGTGTTTAACTTGTTCAGTGTAGGACCAAGTAGAAAATATATCTGCAATCCATATTGCAGCACAAAATACCTGGGATCTATGCCATCCTGCAAGCAACACATACCAAATACTTGTGTTGCTCAGAGCTGCTCTGCAAAAGAGCCTTTAAAATGCATCTGGGGTGAATGTAACCATTGGACACAGTGTTTCTGTAAAAGATGTGGTAATAAATATGAATGAACTAGGTAGCAATCAGATACAAATGTCTTCTGGGTTTGTTTTCTTTTGTTTTTAAAGGTAAAACCAGAAACAAGTGGGAAAATATAAGACAGTGCTACTCTCAGATATGTATATTATGGTTTTCCCTCAGGACATGAAGAACTTCTTTCAGATACCAGAAGATTTATAAAATTTTATTATTAACTAACTTGTTCATGTTTTATAGCATACATTTGGCAGATGCTTGTAGATTCACTTTCACTGAGGAAGCATGATCTTTAATTCACTTTGCAGACATTTGCCTAGGTATGACAAGTATTTCCATTTTCATCTGACTGAAGTAGTACAGCTCAATGAATAGCTAAATTATCATATATATTTTCTGATTATCACTGAAGTCATATACCTAGACTTGTGCAAAGCATTTGACACTGTCCCACACGACATCCTTGTCTCTAATTGGAGAGACAAGGATGTGATGGATAGACCACTTGGTGGATAAGGAATTGGCTGGATAGTCACACTCAAAGAGTTGCGGTCAACGGCTTGATGTCCAAGCGGAGAGCAGTGACAAGTGGCGTTCTTCAGGGATCGGTATTGGGACAGGTGGTTTAACATCTTTGTTGGCGACATGGACAGCAGCACTGAGTGCACCCTCAGCAAGTTTGCCAGCGACACCAAGCTGCGTGGTGCGGTCGACACACTGGAGGGAAGGGATGCCATCCAGAGGGACCTTGACAGGCTTGAGAGGTGGGCCTGGGTGAACCTCATGAAGTTCAACAAGGCCAAGGGCAAAGTCCTGCACACGGGGCAATTCCAAGCACAAATACAGGCTGGGCAGAGAATGGATTGAGAGCAGCCTTGTGGAGAAGGACTTGAGGGTGTTGGCTGACAAGAAGCTCAACATGACCCAGCAATGTGCCCTTGCGGCCCAGAAAACCAACTGTATCCTGGGCTGCATCAAAAGAAGTGTGGCCAGCAGGTCAAGGGAGGTGATTCTGCCCCTTTACTCTGCTCTCATGAGACCCCACCTGGAGCACTGTGTTTAGCTCTAGGGCCCCCAAAATAAGAAGGACATGGACCTGTTGGAGCAAGTCCAGAGGAGGGCCACAAAGATAATCAGAGGGCTGGAGCACCTTCTCCTATGAGGACAGCCTGAGAGAGTTGGGGTTGTTCAGCATGGAGAAGAGAAGGCTCCTGGGAGACCTTATAGCAGCCTTCCAGCAACTAAAGGGGCCCTGTAGGAAATCCGGAGAGGGAATTTTACAAGGGTGTGTAGTGATAGGGCAAGGGGTAATGGCTTTAAACTGCAGGAGGGTAGATGTAGGTGATATGTAAGGAAGAAGCTCTTCACTGTGAGGGTGGTGAGGCACTGGCACAGGTTGCCCAGAGAGGTTGTGGATGCCCCATCCCTGGAAGTGTTCAAGGCCAGGTTGGATGGGAGTCTGAGCAACCTGGTCTAGTGGAAGGTGTCCCTGCCCATGGCAGGGGGGTTGGAACTAGATGATCTTTAAGGTCCCTTGCAACCCAAACCATTCTATGATTTTATTCAAGCAGTGAAACAAATTGGAAGAAAAGGAGGAATTGGAGGCCTCAATAATATTTCAGTTCTGTTTGGACATGGCAGATTCTTAGGGATATAGGGTTTCCTAAATATTTTCTTTCTAGCATGTGAAAATAATAATATCCTATAAAGAATCATTGGATTCTGTTACTTGCTGTAAAAGCTTGATTCAAAATAACCTTATAAGGCTAAAGCTGGAAAATATATACAATCTATCCTTATGATATGAATGTATGTATTATATTCTTGAAATTACAGCATTTAAAAGTATGATACTTATGATTCTATTTTGGCAATTACAGTTTTACATTTCAAAACCATGTGTGTTAAAAGGTATATAGACTATGTACTTACCATTATACAATTTTGTCTGAGGAATCTAAAGAAACTTCTGGCATTCTGTGTTCTGTTACACATTAAAATGAAACCTTTTCTTTAGATGAAACTATGTACCCTTCATGATTGTTGTATCTGGCCCCTTCAATAGGGAATGCAAGGGATGAAATTTTAGCTCCCACTGCATGCTATACAGGAGTAAAATCTATAGACACCTGCTTCTAGTCCCTGTCTTTTTTTCTCTTTCCTCTCTTTTTGAAATACAAAACATAACTGGTAACATCTAGTGAACTTTTGCACTAAATAATTTTGCCTTTTGGGGGATAGAAATTGATTTTCCTTATCTTCACATGTGAACACTCTGAGTGTATCCCTTTTTCCTCTCCATTGGAGGTGTTCAGTGAAACCAGCAGTGCAGGAAAAGAAGGTACTGCCTTTAGGGCATGAGAAAGAGAAAATACATGTTCAGGCAGTTTTCCCTTATTTTGGAAGGAGAGAACCTGAATCAATCTTCAATCATGAAAAAGGGGGTAAGAAGTTTACTCTTCAGATGGAAAACAATATAGAAATACATCAACTGAAATTGGGAAAAAAAAAAAGTCTGTGAACAGAAGACAAAAGCTTAGCTAAACATGAAGCTTACTTATTTTGCTGAGCTGGGTTACCATGATGGTATGCATACTTATTTCTTATGAGTATTCTGAGACTTTCATCAGTGAATGTAAATTTTTTCTGTGTGGACAAAACCTTGATAAAGCATCTGCAATGCTTCTATCTTGGTATTCTGAATAGTTAAATGAGATTGTAGTGGAACATGGACCTTTTCTTGGCCTTCTTCCACACGCTGGCTTTTACCCATCATATCTGCCAACTCTGATGTCAAATATAGCACAGCATGTTATGAGATTCACAAGTAATGGATACATTCAGGAAGTACAATTATCCTCTGCCTAACCGCAGTTAGCAGCTAGGTGCCAGTTAGCAGTTAGATGAAGGCATTTGGACTTTCGGTGGTTTTCCACATTAAGTCAATAATAAAATCCTCCTAGATTCAATAGAAGCAAGGATTTCACTCATTATTTTGCTACATAATTTGTTATATGCAAAAGAGAGAGGGTTAACTTAAAGAAAACTCTTTTCTTGGTGACCTTTAGGCATGATGCCAGGAAATCGGACAAGTCCAGAGCTTCTGCCAAATGGTCGTGACAAAATGGCCTAGGAAAGTGGATAGATCAGGACTACACAGAACAAAAGTTCAGGGAAGATTCATGATCTACAGCTGATGCTTGCAGTGCTCAGTATGTAGTAAACAATGCAGTTAAACGCTTGAAAGGGAAATAAATCACATTCAATGGATATAAAATATGATCATCATCAGTGCAGAAGGGACTCAGATGTTAAGAGAAGTGAGAATCATACTTTGTAACAAATAGCTGCAAAGAAAATGACTCACACACCAGATAATGGAAATAACAATTACAGTATAGCATACAACAATAAGGGAATGAGTCATAAACCACTTGAATCAGAGGAGAGAAACATAACTGACAGTTTCATGGTGGGGAGAAATGCAATGACTGAGATTTCTGAAGAATCAAAAATACTGAGTGGTGAAAAATAATTCTCTTGGAAAAGGCAAAAATTCTGGTGTTTGTTGTATAGCTCCAAGTACTGTCTCTGTCATTCTAAGTTAATGGTCACACTGTGGCAAACTTCTCCATATTTACATTTTTTCTCACTGACCACAAAGGATGGATGATTCTTCATTCATGATGTGTAAGTCATGAGCAAGAGCACTGAAGTGTCATTGCAATGGCTAAACTAGTATCTCAAAGAATAGACAAGGTGCATCTGACTGAACTTTGCTCAGCTCAGTGGACCTTAGAAAAACAAATTGCTATGTGAGCCCCAAATCCTCTTTCTAGTTCCTTCATTCCAAGGCCAAAGCTAGTTATCATGTAGTGAGTGACACCTAGCAGAAGGTAAGCACAGATCCTGGGCCTTGCTTCAGAATACTGGGTGGTGCTGACAGGTATGCAGACCCCCATACATGACATGCTCACCTTTTAACTTGACTTTCAGATTTCTCTACATCAAAACAAACATAAAGTGAAGCCTGTTTGGCTTCCTTTTCCATTATATCAGACTTGTTAAAATTTGGCAGAATCGCCAGAAGAGAAGTAGTTCTTGTGGCAACCTTTCATTGACTTTCCTCATGCCTCTGGCTACACAGAATTTGAAAATCATGATGCTTAAGGATTTAAGCTAGTTTAGGTTTAAACTTTAACAATTTAAGATGCTTAAAGAACTTGCAACACAGTCATTTCTTGGAGTGAGTTAGCACTCTCCTCATGCATTCAGATAGCTGTGTCTTAAAGTCACATCTAGACAGAAAGCTTGGATTAATTTAAGGTGATCCTCAAAACTTCACCTGCTGCCATATGCCTGAAAAATACCAGGCTGACTTCCAGCCCAGCCTGTTTCTGAAAGCTCTGCTTCCAGATAAAAGATCAAGTTGTTACCATTAGCTTTCTCCTATTTTTAGAGAGCACTTGGCATCCAGTCCATTTGTATTCAAGTTTCTATCTGTGCTGCTTCCATGACACAGAAAGGGTCAGGATGGCTGCAGGCCAGATCCTGAAAAAAAGCCTCACATTGCTTGAAAGATGGAAAACTGGAATATTCCATACTTCAAGCAAACAGAAGTGGAATGTGGAAAGACTGCAATATGAACCAAGGTGCAAATGAGGAAACTAACTTACTTGGCCTTGGTAAACTGTGATGGGCTTTAACTTTAAAGACATAAAAATCTCCCTTTTTTCTTAAGTTCAGAAAATTGTTTTGCAATTATTTTCTTGCAAGACATATTCAATTTAGAAACAATTCTGTAGCTTTTTGCACTTACAGTTTTTGTACTTATACCAAATTGCTAGTTTAAGTCTTCCGATAAAAAAATAATGCTTGCAGCTCAGCCAAATCTTAATTCCAGACAAGACTAACCATATCAGCCAGTGGTATTGAAATAAAGCGTGTGAAATGCATTTCTGCGAGTCTTTCAGCCAATGAGTAGAGCTGAAATAGATTTCTTTGGAACACCTCATTCCTCTCTCCAAAGGTATTCTGATTCTATTATCTGGAATTCCATTAAACAGAGAAGAATTTTTTTTGTGTATGAAACATGAAAGTAATGTAAGTTTTGCTATATGAAGCCTAAGAAATTGGATAAATTCCTCCTAACATACTTTACAATTCTGGAATGTCTATATTCCTTTCAGCAGCAATTTCCTTTGTGTGAACATCTACGGTATCTGAAGATGATTGCACTTGCTTTTTACTTGTTTCTTTATTATAAAATATTATCATCCTCCCAGGACTATCAGAGATAAAGAGAGGAAATGCTTCAGAACTAAAATGGTAAATGATAAACTGTTATTTTTTATCTGTTGATATATTTATAGAATTGTAGAATGGTTTGGGTTTCAAGGGACCTTATAAACGTCATCTAGTTCCAAGCCCCCCTGCCACAGGCAGGAACACCTTCCACTAGACCAGGTTGCTCAAAGCCGCAGCCAACCTGTCCTTGAACACTTCCAGGGATGAGGCATCCACTCTGGGCAACCTGTCCTTCTCCTCAGGGCTGGTCTCAATCCACTCATTGCCCAGCCTATACTTGTTCTTGGGATTGCCCCGACCCACGTGCAGGACCTTGCACTTGGCCTTGTTGAACTTCATGAGGTTCACCCAGGCCCACCTCTCAAGCCTGTCAAGGTCCCTCTGGACGGCATCCCTTCCCTCCAGGTGTTGGCCACACCACACAGCTTGGTGTCATTGGGAAACTTGCTGAGGGTGCACTCAATGCCGCTGTCCGTGTCACTGACAAAGGTGTTAAACAGCGCTGGTCCCAATACCGAACCCTGAGGAACCCCACTTATTACTAGACACACTGGTCTTGCAACTCTTTGAGTGCAAACATCCAGCCAATTCCTTATCCACTGAATGGTCTATCCATCAAATCCATGTCTCTCCAACTTACAAGGATGTTGTGCGGGACAGTGTCAAATGCTTTGCACGAGTCCAGGTAGGTTTTCTTGTTTTCTAGTTGATTCCTTACTGTGTTGATAGTATTTTATGGAATCAAACCAGACGAAATTAATGCAAATCAGTTTTTTATTGCAATAGGAATTAAAAACTGTATGAAACCTGGGGAAATTAACCTTATCATTTTTGTTTTCACAAAACATCATGTGCAGTTCAAGTAAAGTTAGGAAAAGTATTTTCAAACAAAGTCAATGCAACAGAACATCATGCAATTTTCTTAAAGTTACTTTTGGCAAAACTGTAAATAAGAAATTTGTTGTTGTTGTTGTTGTGGTTTTTTTGTTTTTCAAATAAAGTATAAAAGATTGCTTTACTAAGTTTTAGGAAAAAATACAGGAAATGACATGAAATTAAGGAGGAAAAGAAAAGTTACTAAAAAAAAGTTGTTCTTCCCTAAGTATAGGTCTCACATATATTTTGAAATCATATGCATTTGCCTTTGGTATTTGCCATTATAGATGTGCTGGTCTGGGCTAGGGTAGAGGTAATTCTCTTCACAGTAGCTAGTCTGGGGCTATGTTTTGGATTTGTGCTGAAAACAGTGTTGATAACACAGGGATGTTTTTGTTACTGCTGAGCAGTGCTCACACAGAGCCAAGGCCTTTTCTGCTTCTCACCCCACCCCACCAGTGAGGAGGCTGGGGGGGGGAAACAAGACGTTGGGAGGGGACACAGCTGGGACAGCTGACCCAAACTGGCCAAAGGGATATCCCAGACCATATGACGTCATGCTCAGCATATAAAGCTGGGGGAAGAAGAAGGAAGGCGGTGGACATTTGGAGTTACAGTGTTTTGTCTTCCCAAGTAACCATTACACGTGATGGAGCCCTGCTTTCCTGGAGATGGCTGAACACCTGCCTGCCGATGGGAAGTGGTGAATGAATCCCTTGGTTTACTCTGCTTGCATGCGCAGCTTTTGCTTTACCTATTAAACTGCCTTTATCTCAATACACGAGTTTTCTCATATCTACCTTTCTGATTCTCTCCCCCATCCAACTGCAGGGGGGGAGTGAGTGAGCAGCTGTGTGGTGCTTAGTTGCTGGCTGCGGTTAAACCACGACAGTAGATCACACTCTGTAGGTTATATTGAACTGCCTGTAAAAGGCAGGATGTAAAATCTATTGGAAATAAGCATGTTAGGCTGAAGCCTCAAGAATGATCTTTGATAGCAAACTGTGTGTTCGTTTTGTTCCAGATCAGATATCAAAAGATTGGGGTACAAGCTGAAAAAATACGTACCCAAATAGAAGAATGCGGGAGCATAATAATGGTCTCAACGACAGATCAATATAATCATAGTTGAAGACACTTTACTAGAGCATCAGACATCATTTTTATACATTGGTTACATCCGTACGTGCGTTTAGCTATTTTACTATTGGTTACACACACATTATCACGTGCTGTCCACGCACCTAGTTACACTTAATGATTGGTTATATCAACACTATACATGCACATAAACATAAGACATAACTGGTTATACTAACTAAAACATGCAAAACTTGTCTCAGTCTAATTGGTCAAGATAAACTGCCCAATTGAGGTTCTTTGTGCCAAGTTCCCTTTATCGTGGAATGTGCACCTATGTGTTCTTCTAATTCGTATCTTTCTTTTTTTTGTCTTCTTGTTTATTCTGTTCAAGGCCCTCTAAAGGCATCTGGAATGCTCTTGCGACCGTTAGCTAAATATGTGTCCACAGAAGAAGATAATGAGTTTGGTGTTACAGGGTAGGAAAAGCAATATGGAAAATTCCTATTGCTGACATAGGCTTTGGTATTCAGACGTGTACTACAGGAAATATCAAGAAACAATGTGAAGTTCTCAGCTTCTGCAGTTCTACTCAAAGTAATTTACTAGGGAAAAACTAACAAAACTTCTTTTAGTTGGTCCTATTGGACAGTCCAGAATCACAGCAATGTTTCTGATGGGGAAAACAGGAACTGCAAATCAATTAATTTTGTCCCATGCAAACGTCCCCTCATCACATGCACACCATCAGAGCTGCTGGAGAGCATAAAAATATACTATCAATATTGTAATGCATTTCTCTTGTCACCTTTCAAATATAAAAAAGAAGCTCAAGAAGAAAAGCAAGTTGAAGAACTGAGTGTGGTACACAAGTCTCAAAACTCAAGAAACTTAAAGACTAGGTACAGTGCTAGGCCACCCGGGCTTGGCTGACAAGGAACTATCTTAAAGCTCCTTCACACAGATTCCCCAATTCTTTATAATGTAAGAATTTTGAACAGAAAACAGATTTTCCATACCTGTCATTTAGTCAGTGTGCTGTGAATGACACCAAATTACATGGAACTGCAGAGGATGGAGTTAATGGAGGAAGTACAGCTGAATTAATAAAGAATGCAAGTATGAGTGGGAGGTAGTTTCTACGCACAGTAGGAAGTCTAAGACACATCTTGTTTTCCCTAATTGGATGAAAAATAGATCACTCGTGCATGCCCCATGCTGGTTTTCAAAACACTTGTACTGAAGCCCAATTTACCTTTATGGACTAATCAGGGGAAAAGAGTTTGATGAAAACTCCCTTCAAAATGCAGCTCAGAGAGAGACACCCAGATCCTTGATGTATGTAAAAAGCAAAGTACCTATTGCAGTCAGTAGAACTCTGCTAGGGAATCTGGCTGCTAAAATTAACTCTCGTTTCTGGCTATCCTGATTGCCAGCTTTCCACTCTGAGCTAGAGTACTTTCCTATAAGAACTGAGGACACTCTCCATGGGCTGAGCATTATTGGTTGTAGCATTTAGGGTGGGCTCAATGGGAGGTTGCATGAGATTCTTTAATGTCTTTGGAGATATTTTAGGGTTTATCTTTATAGGCACTTTAGGAAATATACAGTGAACTAGCTGCAAGTTTTATTTGAAATTTCTTGCAGGTATGGTAAGGCCCCTTACATTTGCCTCAGTGCCTTTCCCATTCACACAGAAGGAGTAATAGCAATTGATTAAGGCCATAACTGGTCCAAACTGGGAATGTCATCCTATGCCACCAGATTGGTGTGGTGGGTTGACCCTGGCTGGAGGCCAGGTGCTCACCAAAGCCACTCTATCTCTCCCCTCTCCTCAGCTGGACAGGGGAGAGAAAATATAACAAAGGGCTTGTGGGTCAAGATAAGGACAGGAGAGATCACTCACAAATTACCATCACAGGCAAAACAGACTCAGCTTGGGGAAAGTTAATTCAATTTATTACCAATCAACCAGAGTAGGGTAATGAGAAAAAAAACCAAATCTCAGAACACCTTCCCTCCACCCCTCCCTTCTTCCCGGGCACAACTTCACTCCCAGATTCTCTACCTACGCCTACAAGTGGCGCAGGGGGATGGCGAACAGGGTTTACGGTCAGTTCATCACACGTTATTTCTGCCACTTCGTCCTCCTCAGGGACAGGACTCATCACACTCTTCCCCTGCTCCAGCGTGGGGTCCCTCCCACGGGAGACAGTCCTCCATGAACTTCTCCAATGTGGGTCCTTCCCATGGGCTGCAGTTCTTCACGAACTGCTCCAGTGTGGGTCCCTTTCATGGCGTGCAGTCCTTCAGGAGCACACTGCTCTAGTGTGGGTCCCCCAAGGTTCCACAAGTCCTGCCAGGAGCCTGCTCCAGCGTGGGCTTCCCATGGGGTCACAGCCTTCTTCGGGCATCCACCTGCTCCAGCGTGGGGTCTGCCCTGGGCTGCAGGTGGATATCTGCTCCACCATGGACCTCCCTGGGCTGCAGGGGGACAGCCTGCCTCACCATGGTCTTCCCCACGGGCCACAGGGGAATCTCTGCTCCAGCACCTGGAGCACCTCCTCCTCTCCTTCTTCACTGACCTTGGGGTCTGCAGGGTTGTTTCTCTTACATATTCTCACTCTCTCTCTGGCTGCCTTTTCTGTGTCTGTCCCGCAACTTTTTTTTCCTTCTTAAAAATGTTATCCCAGAGGCGTTACCACTATGGGCTCGGCCTTGGCCGGCGGTGGGTCCGTCTTGGAGCTGGCTGGCATTGGCTCTGTTGGACACAGGGGAAGCTTCCAGCAGTTTCTCACAAAAGCCACCCCTGTAACTCCCCTCCACTACCAAAACCTTGCCACACGAAGCCAATACAATTGTTCACCTCTGCTTAGCTCTTGCTACCAGAATATGGCGATAATGACTGTGTTACCTCAGGGCAAACGTTACTGCTGAAGTTAAATGTCTGCCTCAAAAGAGAGCCATCAGTCTCCAGGTTGCTCATGATGAAAGCCAAGTGAACTTTGACCCACAGTTACGTGGGCTCTGGTCTTTTCTCTTTTGGTCCTCATTTGCTAAAGAAATACCCTGTAGGATCTGTTCCTGTATCTCAACTTGAGCAGCAGCCTGGGTTGCCAGGAAAGGATCCACTGTGCTCCCACTACCACCTTGTTTTGCACAGCCTTCCAGGTAAGAGAATGTATCCCCTAAACTGAGTTATTCAGATGAATTGTCTCTGCTCAGATTCCCTTCATTGCTTGACAGACATAGATGCCATTGCCCCTATGGAGGGAAAGAAAAGGTATGAATACAACTGTTTCATATTTTTCCAGCAAATTTCAATATTCTGACAGCTAGTGAATGAGGAAGAAGTGCCTCAAAGTCCTTCTCCTGTTTTACAACAAAAATTAAAACTTGAATCAGAGATCTGTTGACCTGAGAGTTGTGTAGGAGGGGTAAACTAGGGAAATAGAAAGTGTTTCAGGTTTGGTTTGGGTTTGGTTTTTTTGTACTACATTTTATAATGATACACACTAGCAATCACTCTGCAGAACCCAACTGTGTCCCTAGATGTTGGCAAGACTAATTCAGACAGAAGTGAGTTTCCCCTGACTGGTTTCCACCTAGTTGCTGAATCCTGATCTGTACCACTATTCTTGTTCCTGTGCTGTGTCTCCCCTAAAGCACGGAGCACCTAGCTGAAATGAATGGTGTGCGGGGCTGGTGTCAAGAGCTCAATAGAGATTAGACTGAGAAAAGTCTTGTAAAGTCTTTCACTTGTGTGATTGGGATGAGTTTTCATGAATGCCTCTGCAAACTGTTCCTTTGATATTTCCATCAGGAAGTTTTGAATGGAAATCACAGTTCACAAAAAAAATGAAGTGCTAGTGTTCTGGGTTTCATTTTAACTCATGAAAGGTTTCTATACCAAAGTTGATGTCAAAAACACTAAACTAATAATGCACTGTACTCCCTCACAATGGAGATTTAAGGGATAAGTCAGTGAGAAATTCTTCCCAGTATACTCAAGATTATAAACCATGGCTAACTCTTTGCTTGGAAATAGATTTGACTATTGTACATCTTCAAGTCTGTATCTAGTATGGAAAGAAAACATTGAAAAATTACATTAGTTTCTGTCTCATGACAAATAGCAGAACCTGGTCACGAATCTATCAAAATGAATTCTCAACAGAAAATGTGTTCTCTGTAGAACTGGCAATACTTTGATTTTATCAACATTTTATTGTTTTATCCATTTTTTCTTTGTCAAAAATATTTTCCTCATGTAAAAAAGACTGAAAACTCTTGATAAAAGCCTAAGCAGAGTCAAGGGAAGGATTTATTTTTAATTAATTTTGTAAAATCATGTAACCGACGTGATTGGGAAATGCACATTAAGAAGCAATTAGACAGTGTTATGCAAAAATTCATTCCACAGCACTCTTGCTGACATAGCTAGGAGAAACCTGAAGAAATGCTCAGATGTACATACAAATTCTTTGCTTGGTGAGTCATGCCTGAACCTGAAAATCAGAGCTCATGGACAAATATCTATGAATTCAACCTTTACAAATAACTGTATTTAGATTCATATCCAAAATTCAGTGAAGTTCTTTTCGTTCATCTATTAGCTTACTATGTAATAATTTATAAGTGCATTTTAGAAAGACCAAGAGGGGGTTTTGTTAACAAAATTCAAAAACAAAAACATGCAAAATTTACTTTTAAACAAAGTTGTACAGAAAAGTATTTCTGTAGAACTTTTCATTTCAATAATTAGCATTTTCTGATGAACAAAAAAAATATTTATATGTGTAATACCTGGCTAGCTCTAAAGAATGCTGCTGCTACTAGTAGCAATGTATGTGAGCATGTGTGTGTATGTGTGCAAAGCAATCGGTGCACTTCTGAAATTGATACAAACCATTATAATCAGTATGGAAGTACCAGCAAATAACCTATAATAACCTATATTCAAGATAGTTTTTAAAATAACAAACCTTTCCCTGAAGCAGGAGGGAATGATCATGTTTGTCTGATTCTGAATAGGGTATTAATCAGGAACTGCTACTGTTTGCAGTCATCAGAGCTGTGTTGCTCCTTGATGACTATGCCATCCATCCTTACTAGATTCAGTCAGTTATCAAGAAGAAGTTGTAGTCTTTGTTAGAAAGGCCAGCTGTTGTGATTGTAACCCTGCTGTGGAAAGCTGAATTCCCTGTGAAGTAAACCTGGTTTTTTTGCTTCCATGGGATTTTTGAGATTAACTTTCAGTGACTGTTTCTATGGTGAGCAACTCGTTACAGAGGTACATCAGCCCTCTCTGCAGTCTATACTGGGATGGAGGCACGATGCACACCCAGCAGGGGAAAGGAGCTGCAGCATCGTCTAATGTATTTTCTGGCTTGGGACTATCGATGGATCACGCTGGTTTTTGTGAGATATACTGCAGAGAGAATTTGCCAGTAAGGTAGGAATGGCCAACAGCATATTGATTTCATTCCTTACCTAAAGACGTCTGTAGTATGGCATCCACAAGGAAAATATGGTGACCTTAGGTCTTAAATTCTCATATTTTTGCATTGTAAAAAGTGATCTTTCAGGAGCTATGCAGACAGTTTTCTACCTTGATGTAGATACAGAATTCCTTATTCATTATCTTTTCTGGCCATACCTCTCCTGCCTGCAGTGGGACTCGTCTCACACAGAAAATAAAATTCTTAAGAAATTGATTGCAAAACCTCATTTTTCCTTAGAGCAAATGAAGGATAATGGTATGCTGCAAAACTACTTCTCATGCCTTTTTACATTCTCTGGTCAGGTTTCCCACTGAATTATGCTTCCCTTTCTGCTAATTTTAGCAGAGGAAATAATACAAGACATAATCAAGGAACATCTTTCAATAGAAAGCATATTTTGTTAATTAACAGATTCATCCATGGGGTAGGAGGAATTTACTTTTGTGGATATTTCTGTTCAAACAATTGCTCTTTTATGCTCCAAAAGCATGATAAGGCTTTCTTCCATTGTTACATATTAGACTAGACGACTGATTTGGCATCTAATCTGGTTTTTTTGTTGCTTTATCTTTAGATTGCTACAATGTTACCTTACAATTTATTGATCCTTCTTTGAGGATATCTAGAATGTCATTTATGTATTAAATAAGCTAAAAACATCCAAACCTATTAAGCTTTTATAGAGATGTCATTTTTGTCAAATTCTTTTTTCTACTGAAATAACAGAGTCAGTGTTGCCAAGTTTCTTGGCAAAGGCAATTAATTTCATCAAAGCCCATACTAAGTCTTTTAATTGTCGGACCTCTGTTGTCCTATATAGACAAGTAACAGTTTAGAAGTACTTTCATCTTTTTGAGTAAGATGTTTTCAAACATGAACAGCATGGCTATTTCTTCTGGCAGGGGATCAACAAACTTCTTCAAAGGCATCAAATCAAAACACTCTGATGAAGCTTTTGAATTTCTGTTTTGGCACAGTTCAGGCAAATATGAACATTCAACATTCAAAACCATTTTAGAAGTCAATATGCCACTAGTTGCTCATGTTTCCAACTTTTCTGTAATAGGTAGTCTCTCAGATAGAAGCTCTTTCAAGGTTTTCTGACTTGCTTGATTTCAGAGAAGTCTTAATAATTCAGTATGGGCAATTTCTTCCATCTTCCATTTCTTTTTTATCTGCTGTACAAAAGGATGGGAGATAAGACATACTAGACAGTATTGTGAAAGGAAAATTTCTTTGTATTCAAATGTTTTTATAAATATAAAGCTATTGAATTTTACCAAGTAAATCAAGTACCAATCACAAATATTCTCTTAACATCTCTTCCACAGGTGTATGGGATAAGAAAACAAGTATTCTATTTCAGAGTAGAATAGATGCAAGTGATGACAAACTCTCTGTAAAATGCAGCATAGTCCTCTAAACATCCACTGCTTTTGATATTCAATTTATAAATGGGGGCCGCAGGTGCTCAGAAATGCTGAGAAAAACTTTTCTGTCTAGCTGTATTGAGGTTTGGATGCCTGGCAGTTCTGCTAAATCCTAGGGTGACCCAGTCCTTTCACTTCAGAGTGCGACCTATTCTTACAGTTGCCTAAATTTATACACACATAACATTTTGCACTTGGTATTTCCCATTACTTTAAACTTTAGTACCTGTTTCAAGGAAAGGGTCTCTGTCTCTCTATTACTGTAGTCCTTTTTTTCTTTTTCTTTTTGAGATCCCTGTGTACTTTTGAGATGTCTGCCCTCACAGGATGGTTTGGAGTACTGGATTTCCTATGGATGTAGGTGTTTGGAATTCCTAACCAGTCCCAATCCAGCCATAGGTGAGAAGACTCCCATAGCTAGTCTGAATCTCCCCTGAGAGGTCCTCACCTCTTTCCCTTGTCCTTAAAAGGAGTTTAGGTTCTTACTTTACAAAAGCTCCCTTCTTCTTCCTTCTCTCTTCCCACTTGGATATAATCCAAAATGAGTGAATCAACAGCAAAAAAATGTCAGCATCAACATCAGGTATATCTCAAAGTGTCTGATTTCTATCTGAAATTAGTCAGGTATGTTTGTTGACATCCTACTTATTGTTGAGGTGCATATTTTAAAAAACTGAAAGCCTAGGAAAAGATTTCAAAGCCTTACTTGGTACAGTAGTGATGAGTCATAGTAGCGAGTATTGATAAAACAGTGCAAGCTTTTATACAACTAAAGTCTCTTAATGTTAATGGACATTTGAAAACCGTAGCTTAAAATCTTCCTGGATCGCAGTACTCCATTGATAGATTAGAAATTAGATCAGGGTGAGATTAGAGTAGGACACAAAAGAAAGCAGAGACTATGGAGATGAGAGGACTCCATCATTCTTCTGATTGCCAGAGAAGGTTAGGAAGAAGTACAGGCTGAAATGTCAGTCTTTTCCCTGAATGGAAGGTAGTAACCTTTGGTAGCAGCCTTACCTCTGGATCTCTCAGACTTCCTCCCCTCTCCTCAGCAACTCTGTGTTTTCCTCCTTAACCCCTCCCTGTCTGTATACCTGCCGCCTTTGCAAAAATACTCCAGGTTCCTTTTTACTGAACTGAGTATTTTTGTTACCTTCAAGTGGTGGTGGGAAGGAATATTCAGTGATATCTGTGAGGCCATAAGGTGACATGGAAATTAACACAATAAAGAATCTTATATTTAATATGTACGCACATAACTCACTCAAAATTATTGTCAGGGAGCAATAGGTAGCTGGGAAATATTTCTGTACTTTCAGGAAATAGGAAATATTGATGTTTTCTCTAGAAATTACTTTTAGAAATTCTGGCACTTGTCTTGCAACAAGGTATATCTTTTTAATTGTTTGATAAAGACAACATTTGTAGTGTTGCTTCACAGATTTATACCCTGCTCTGTCATGTTGAGAACAAGAAAAACTTCTTGTAATCCAAGCAGAGTATTTCAATGTTGAAATCCTTATTCATCAAGTGTTTGGACACAAATCTTTTTTTCTTTTACAAACACATACTACAATACTGATTTCTAAGATTAATTTTCCTTTCATATTGTTTCATGGAC
This sequence comes from Haliaeetus albicilla, assembly GCF_947461875.1. Classification (NCBI taxonomy): domain Eukaryota; kingdom Metazoa; phylum Chordata; class Aves; order Accipitriformes; family Accipitridae; genus Haliaeetus; species Haliaeetus albicilla. Next base: position 57,144,999 of record NC_091483.1, on the reverse strand, counting down.
CTATTTTGAAAGCTTAAAAATGGCACATTATTTCAAATGACAGAGCTTGAGGCATCATCATTTGAGATAGCTCTTGTCCCAAAAAGCTTGTAATTCACAAAGCAGATCCTCCTCCTCAAGAAACTGCCATTTTTGTTCAAACTTTGTCCTTTAGAGGGTCCTGAAAGAGCAGCCACCCCTGCTTGAGCAGCCACATAAGAAAATGTATATGCTAGGTTTCCAGAAATGAACATGAAAAAAAAGTGATAGAATTGCTAAAAGAGAAGGGCTGTGAATTTCTTTTGCCAATTAAAAAAAAGTTCCCTTTCATGGTCACATTTCTCCATGAAAACCTAAACCCCACAGATTTCCTTTCCTGGGAAAGAACAACATATTTTATTTTATTGTGTTCCTATATTGTTTCAGTTCCCACAGCCATCCTGTGTCCTCCTGCATCACAGCTTATTCTCTGTGTTCATTTTTTTCCCTACGTCTCTGCCCTCTCAATACATGATAAAAAATGACTCATTTATCATTCCAATGAATGAGTCAGTTAATCTGAACACTGACTTTCAGGATACTAAATAGAGGATACTTATTTATAGGCATCAAGTAAGATTTTTAGAAACTATATGGGCCATGTCCAGATAACTCAGGAACTAAAGGTGTCTGTTTTGTGAGAGCGGGCAGGATTTCTCACCTCCTGAATCTGGATGTGACCCTATTAGGCTGTATTTTAACTCGGTATCAGGATGAGATCTACATATGTGCTTTCCTCCAACCCCATCACCTAGGTTTCCATGGGAAAAAAACTCAAGGGCTTGGAGTCATAGAGGTCTCAAATAGGTCCCTGATGGGTACTAACGGAGACCAGGACTCCAGAAGGTGCCAAGGACTCCCGTTCTTCCATGGAAAAGGTAAAGTCTTTAGACAGAATAAAACATCTAAGCCTGGTGGTGCAGACCAGTGGTCTGCGCTGTGGCTGTCTAATGCCAGGGACACATAAGAGCCACGGGTGACACCCCGTGTGCGTTTAAAGTTTCCCATGCACCTAACGGTTTGTTTCTGCACAGATGCAGAGGTGCCTAATCTTCACAGGACCGAGCTGCTTGTGCTGTCATTCTTGCCAAAGCCCAGCTTTCAGAAACTATGACATCTGCATAAATCCGGTTTTTATATTGTAGATGAAATAGCTGTTGGCTATCACATATCAAATGCCTTCTCCCAGGATTACATATTTTTTCTCCTGTTTTAACTCCCGTGCTTTGGTCACACAGCATAAGATCATTTAAGTACATGAGCAACACCACAGTTCACACTGCATTATAGTAAGGCTTACTCTGTGAAAGGATGTGGGAGAGAAGATTAAAATAAGGACACAGAGTTGTATGTGGGGGATGCAGGGCAAATAGGAATTAAAATCTTGATTCCAGGATTCTCTATGTGTTGTAATAAAAGATGGCAGTCTGTTGGATTAGGGTGATAGGAGCTATTGAAATTAATCCCTGCAGGCAGGAGAAAAAGTTTTCTGAGAGAATGGTTTGATTGCAAGAGTAAGGAGCTCTACTGTCTTCTTTCATAGTACAGATAGGAGCTCCCCCTGGCATCCAGCAAAACTCCAAACTATTAAGGAAGTGGTGGAGCTTAGAAACAAGTTCTGTTCTTCCCCCCCCCGCCCCCCCCCCCATGTTTTTAACTGACTATGATTAAGCAATTATATGATTCTTATTTTGATCTCTTCAAAGTCTTTTAGGAACTTGGGTCTCATTCCAATGTCCACAGGAATTTTACTGTTCCTTAAGTGTTTTTAATAGTCTTATTCTGTGGAGTTAATGACTGCGGGAATATAAAAGAAAGAATTAAAAGAGAATCACATTTGCCCATTTCCAAAATTAAAAATGTCTGACTAAATCATTGTTGAATTAGGAAAGTCTTTTTTAGTTCAGTGTGAAATTATAGTAAATTTAATGGATTATAAAGATTTTGCATTCAGAAAAATTAAACTAACTCTTTCTGGCAGATAAATCATGGGGGGACAATTTCATAAGTGCTCTATGATGAACTGGAACAAGTCTCTTTTAATCTTACTGAACATTTTGGAATGTTCAGGAACATTTTGGGTTTTATTTTAGGGCAGGGAGAGAGCTATTTCTTGCCTGCTCTTGAGAGGGACAGGTAAAAAACAGTAGTCCTACTTGTTTATTTTTGGATCTGAAGATGCAAGTGCATAGTTTCTATAGATACCACTGGGTAATCCAGCAAAAATGTAGGCTGCTCTGTGTAGAGAGTTCAAACACAAGACTGGCCAACCTGTTCAGGAGGGCTACAATCTCCCTTTTATGCTACCGTTATGACTCATGCTTTGAGCAGTACATTTGCTATGAAGAAGTTTTCAGATGTTTATTCAAAAAGCAGCCAACTATCCTCCCCAAATTAATTTCATTCTGTAAATTGCAGCATACTGAAACATATCACCATCCTCTGCTTCAAAATAAACAGAGGATTCAAAGAAATTTTATAACTGCTTCTGAATGCCCATGTTTGAAAGAGATCATAGCAAGGAGAATTTTTTATTGATTAAAATGTGCTGCCTTTTCTTTCTTCTCCTTAATGTCACTATGTCGCCTTTGAAGTCTAAGTTGGTGACTCTGGGAAACGTGAGGTAACTTTGAAATCTAACTCCCCTGGGCTCGAAATATTTCTCTGCTGATTGCAGAAAAAAGCCCATGGTCCATTCCTGCTCCCTTCCTAGTATGCAAGAGAAAAGCCACCTTACGACAATGAGCAAGAAGAATACAGGGAACAGCTTTCTGAGCTGCTACTCAGGCATTTTTTATTGAGCCACAAGTTCCCTGCAAACACTGTATTTGTATCCCTGGGAAAGGTGAGGTCCACAGGCAGTTACAGTCAGTGTTGGGACCAAAGGAATAACATTGTGATGAAGCCATGCTCATTTTGTCATTTCCCTGTCCAGTTTTCTCTGCATACCTATAGAAAATGTATCTCCCAGCCCTGTAGATCCTATTAGATCTGAAAATTGGGCCAAACTCCTGCCATCATTAACAGCAATAACCACAGAAAAGAAAACATTGGCAAATACCAATTTCTAAGTTTTGCAGTCGGAGTTTACTTAGTAGTGGTCAAGTGCATGCAAATACAGCTTAGTCCTCCATTAATTCATTGGTTTTCGAAGTGTAGCAGTTGCAAACATTGTTTTCTGCCAATACAACTGGCATTAATCGCAGCTAAAGGACACTTCAAGAAGCAGAAATCGTACACTGTCAGTTATAAGCATGTCATTTTAACCAGTCATTTTTTAATATGTAAACTCATTTTAAGAGCTGGCAACAATTCAAATTAGAAAGGAATTCGTAAAGCAAAAAATAAGGAGGAGCCAATCACATTTTTAAATTTTTTTTTTCTCTTCTTTTTAAAGCCACCATGTTAGGTTGGATGCTACTCAGTTTAAAACATCAGAGATTTACATGGTATTCCAAGAAAAAAACTACATATGTATTTTTCCATTTAAACCAAGCTAGCAGTATCTACTTTTTTTACATAATAAGATGGTGAGGCTGAGAATGTTTACTTCAAGATTAATTAGCTAATTGATCTCCATTGCCTTTGTCTTCTGTCTTCCTTATTGCTTTTGCACCTTTCATGTGCAAATTTATCTTTGGCATAAATATATTGGCCTTCAGCCAAGTTATTTCACAGATTTCTGTTGGATCTTTCAATTTAAAGTCAGAAATTGTATGGGATCCCTTCAGGAATAAATCAGATGTTGTGCTCAAAAAAGGTGATGATTCAATAGGGGGTTGTCTTTCCTCCATGACAGATTTGAAAAGCTCCTCAGTATTTTTTTGACCCAATAATAGTTTCCTTCAACAACTTCTTAAATTCTCCCTTATTTTCCAAGGGTGAGGGATACCTACATGGTATTCTGAGCTCACCCACCATGAAAAGCAACAGTTTTCTACACTTGTGAACCCCTGAATGTAATATTATGATACACAGACCAGCTTCTCTAAATTTCACCCTGGGCTGAGTGTCCTAGGGATCCAACATAAGTGCAAATGAGGGCAGTGCTAAAAGATCATTCTGTAGCAGGGAAACAGCTCTGGGAATACCTCCTGAACTAGAAATGGCAGTAGGAGGTCTCCTGGTGACCAAGTAATCTTTCCTGCTGAACTTTCTGCCCAGTTAGTGCAAAATGGCAGAACAGTAGCCCAATCCCTTGGCTAATTGCTACAGAGCACCTTAGCAGTGATTTACAGTGGCATATTTAAACGCATACCTTAATTTGTACAGATAAAATACTTGGCTACCACAGAGATGTTTTTCTTGTGGATCAGGACAATAACCCTGACTCACCCATATCTGTGACATTTCCAAGCTTGTGAGTTGTTCAGGAGTTAACATCTTATTCAGTATTTGACAACTGGGGAGTCAAGGCTGACAGTTGCCATCCCTTCTATGTGGTGCCTAAGGCTAGGATTTGTCTCTGGTTTCATTTATTAGTTATATAACCCACATGCTATTTTTGAGCTATTAAAAAAAAAAAAAGAAGAAATAAGCCAATGTAGAGAAAAAGAAATCCCCATCTGGGAATTACCCACCAGGTAGCTACATGCAGTGGACTGATCTACATATGCATGTATTAAATTTCACTTAAAATGTTTGTGCCAATGAAAACTGAGCCAATGAAACCTTTTAGGGTTATGTAACAATGATAAATGTACTGCAACAGTTCCAGGCGAGCACGGGGCCCCTGAGATTTATGGCTTGTTTGTCTCTTTTTTTTTTTTACCTCTTAACTAGAAAAGCTCAGCTGCAGTGCAGCATCTGTATTTTGCAACGTGATCTTGCTTATTTTTATCTTATGCTTTAGTTTGGATGGCCTGAGCCATGTCCAAGTCATATGTTGAATCTGAATCTTAGATACTATCAGCCACCACCTGATTCCCAGTTTACTCTCTTAACATTAGTAAAGAGTGAGGAAAACAACACACGCAGTGCCATAAGCTGTGACAGCCTGAAACCCACACTCTCGCCATTATTATAGTAGCATCTGAGGCCAATTTTGGGGAGGGAGCAGTGAGAGCGACAGCAGGGGACATGGAAGGTATGAAGCTGAGTTAAATAATAGCAAGTAAATCAAGCAAAGCCTGGGTGGGGATGTCCCACGCACACGCTTCTGCCAGCTGCTCCCCTGGGCTGCCTGCCGGGAAAGCAGTCCCCTTCGCCCTGAGCTTGCTGTCGGTGGGATGCAGCCCTCAGCCCCTGCCAGGGCATCCCCTTTCTTCCATACACAGACAGCTTTGCTCTTCGGTACTGAGAGACGCCACGGCATCATTTTGAAACTGCTGCGCTGGAAGCCCATGGCTCTGTTCCCTGCCGAAATGTGGCAGAGACACCGGCAGCAGCGTGGAGAAGAAAGAATGAAAAAAAAGCAATAAAATGAAGGACATAGGGAAGAGGAAAAAGCTATGAAGCAATGTCTGCTTTTCATATGTGAATGAAGTTTTTCTTCAGGCCGGCACAGCTGATAGGTGTCATTGCCCTGCGGGTGCCACAGCTCAGGTCTTCTCTGGGGGTGGGCCTGCAGCCCCTTACTGATCGCAGGTATTGCCCCACAGTGGCTGTAAAAAGAGTTGCTCTATGTGGAAACTGAGATTTTCACCTCATGAAAGTTTTGTACGAGTAAAACGCAAGTTCAGTCAGGCTTTGCTCTTTAAAATGAAAACTTTAGAGATGATTTAAACTTAGTTTACCAGCTGTTTGTCAGTTCTCTGGCTGAAGACACTCTAGGGAATACATAAGTGAGGCTACCCCGGTTAGTTTCTTTTTTTTGTTGCAGAAGAAGTAAGACATAAAAGACAGAGCCAACAGAACAAGTCACCTTGCCTTAAAACTGCCTGTCACAGCAAGATACAGCTGAAAACCAGAAACATATCGGCTTCATCAGCAGAAGAACCTATGCATTATCTGTTACTAAAACTAACATTTTTTTACTCTACCTAATGATTAAACAAAGATGGTAGCAATAATAGAGCACTATCAGCTGAAAACAGTCTAAAAATGTAGCTTCTGCAAAACTCTCAGTCTCGATCATCAATACACACATAACTGTTTTCAGAGAAGAGCATAGCACTTCAGCATGATGAAAATGTGAATCAGATTTTCAGGTTCAATTACTCCATTATTTTGCTTTCTTTTCATCACTTCTACCTATAGATCGCAGCTTAGATTTTCACTCGGGCATTTTTGTGTGTGCAGTGTAATACTAGTGCTTTCAAATTGACAAATGGGTTTTCTGCATACTTTCATACAGTAAGTTAAATATCCTGCTGCAGGCCTTAATGAAATCATCAGTTTTAGTTTGTTTTATTTTGCTTTATTTTGTCATACTAAATGGAAGACTGACGTATCTAAGCTGCTAAACCTCACACTGATATATCAGAGTGATTAAACAGTTTACTTTTATATAGATATAGATAGATACAGATGATCTAGATATAAATATAGATATAGTTATAGACAGAGATATATAGATATATTTAGTCCACACAAACTTCCACACTGGGATTTCATGACAACTTATCAAATATTCATGCTTTCAATAAATTCAATTATGAGCACAATTTTTGCATCATCTTTTCCCAAATATTGTGGTGTTGTGAAATATCACCAGAGCGCTTTCCACAGAAAATTTGGTTTTCCTGTGGGAAGGCTTTCCTCTTTCCTATCTCTGCCCAACACACAGGTGAGACCCACTGGTATGTTCTTCTGTTCACTTCCAGCCCTGTCTTCCCTGCTCAGTAAAGGGGAAGTCAAACTGAAATTGTCAATAATTGAAAGTTTGTGTAGAATTGTAACTATGATGTGATTGATTCTCTTATCTAACATTTCAATATGTCTCATTTTTCCTTAGAGCTCTAAAATACACATGCTACAGCTCTTTGGAGTACACACCTAAAATGAAAAGACTGAAATAGAAGGAATCAGCTTAAGTTGAATAACTGCGCTTTTTTTTTATATACAACACAAAAAATAATAAGGTTAGCTTGAGCTTATATCCTGTACTTGCAAAGAATTAATATAATTTAATTCAGCTCCATGAAATAGCTTGGCTAGTTATTTCAATTCACTAACAATTCTATCTGAAATACACTCTGGTGATTGGCCACATGTTGTGACAAATATTCGGCAGCCCATCTGTGCCATGACCTGGAGCTCAGTCTGACAATTTTAATGGTACATGGCTAGTTGCTTCTAGTTAATTTAGGCTGTTTTTCATGCCATTGCCTACAAGTCTAAATACTGCATATAGTATGCAGACAAAAAAATTAACAAAAAAAGCCCTCAAAGCTAAGCACATCTTTTTTAAATAACAGTCTGGGAAAGTGGTGGTCTAAGGAAAATGAGTTTCTAAGTAGGGTAGGGCAACATGGCTCTAAGCCGTATTATAATGGCATTGTCTGCCTAGAGGTAGAAATCTTTTGGCAATTTCCAGTCTCTTTAGAACCGTCAGTCTGATATGTATGACAAGGTAATTTGCATAATTTTGTAGTGATGTTGCATACAGCTTGTTTATTTGAAGAAATAAAAGTGTTCTTATCCCATAAGCTAGGTTTTTTTCCCTGAGAAGAAAAGCAGCCAACTCAGCAAGCAGCACCCATGTACAATGAATATAAGAGTGCACTGGCAGCCTTCACAACTGCATTATGGTAGCTTGAAATCTGTATAGTTCTAATAGCCTGGGCTTGGGGAAAAATAGGGGCTGGTTCAAAATGCAAATGTTGTCCACAAGAAAACTTTTCTGTTTGTGGAAGAGTTTGAAAGAAAAACAATGTACAGGCAAACACATGAAATGTGAGATTTGGGATGGCTGCCTTCTCCCTGCTTTTGTTTGTGCTGGGTTCCAAAAGCATTTCTGTTGGTTTGTTGTGGTCACCTCTCCAGTGAGAGCAGAAGAGACTAGCTGAATCACAGCAATCATACAATGCTCTCAGGAGAAGCAAACCAGTGGGGAAGCTCATTCATAGCAAAGGGTATGAATGAGGGCAAAAAGAAAATAAACACTAGTTATGATGAGGCACTATAGAAGTCAAACATAGTGGAAATATTTGGTATTTGTGCTGACAGTTCTTGTTTCTGCAACAGCTTCAAAAGAAAAAATTTTCACATGAAAAAATAGCAACCTTGACAGAACAAAAGGGGAAAAGATGATTTAGCTGAAATAAATTTTACATCCAATAATTTAGACAGGGACTTTGAACAGTCTGTATTTATGTATTGCAGGTACTGCAGAAGAAACATATAATCAGTGAAGAAGATTGTCTATAGTTTTCAGGTCTCATAACTGTCTCACAGTGTTCAGTATAGTTCAACTTAGCAGAAACACTACAAAATAATTCTGTTCTGCCACATAACTCCAACACTGGAGCATACAAGGGACTCTTTCAGAAATCTTATACGTATGTTTTAAAATGGGTCCTAGCCTGGGCTCATCTCAGAGTCTGCACATATGCAAATAATTTAAGCGTTGTTTACATTACTGAACTAGAAAACGTTTATAACACATATTACCACTGAGAGTCATGTTAAGTGTTGTGAATAGAAGACGTTACACAATTAAACATGCATGCAGGTATTTTTTAGGTATTCATGACAGCTATGCAGCAAGATTAATTTAAAATCTACAATGTTTTCTCTTACCAGATCTCAGCCAGGTGCTGGAAAAGGAGTTGGCAGGAAGTAGGAACAGACTTTTTTCAAGACATTTCAGGTATAAATAAAAATTGTCAGGAAAAGGAATTCTTTTGGTTGTCAGATAGTCTTTGAAAATACCTTATGCTAAATAGAGTCACTGTGGTGTATATCTGACTATATACTTGCATTTGAAAAAGAAATAGGAAATTAGATTTTGGCAGCATTGATAGTCTTATGGCAGTACTTGTTTCCTACTTTTTTGTTTCAGTCTAAGTACACAAATCCATACAGTGTAGTGGAAATTCAGCAGTCTTATTATATAGTTATCAACACTAGAAAACTTTCCATGACTGTGGTACAACATAGAAGAATCAAAATTTGCCAACACTTCTGCACAGCATACAGCTTGTCTAGTCTAAATATAGCCAGTTCTCAGATGCCACACCCTGAAGCTGTGAATAAGTGCTGAAACTTAATAGCGCCAGGCTACATTTTACCTTTTGGTAGAAATAATGAGCTAAATGCCCCGCTTATCTTCCTTAAAATATGGCATGAAAAACAATTCTGTCACAGAAGCCTGCCTGTGTAGGCTTTGCCCTCAATAAAGCCCTAGCGCCTGCAGCTCCCCATTCACAGCAGCTAATTTTGGAATGAAAGGATGGGAGTATTGGGACACTGCTTTCAAGCAGAGTATCGGAGTTTGGTTTTCCCGGCATGCCTCTGAGGCACAGGTCTTCTTGAGAGTCTCCTCTGGTGCCTGGGAGACACAGGAGTAATTTTCATCCTTTACCTATCCAGGCCAGGAAATTGACTTCACCCTGCACAGCCACATTGTGAGTGTGAGAGCCAAAACCAGCCTAGGGCGTCTTAAAGGATACATGCAGAGTTGAGTATTGCCGGCCAAAGGATGGGTGGCCATGGAGAAGCTAGTTCGCATGGTAGAAAGTGGAGGAGGAGCTGAGATGAGTACTGGAAACTGTGGTTTCTTGTTCTTACCACTGACAGAGGAACAGTGAGAGCTGGTGACCACTGAAGATAAATAAGATCTCCTCTTCCCAAGCCTTTGGCTGAAACAAAACTAGAGTGTCGAAATGGCAGTGGAGCCTGCTTACTAATAGCTGATGCTTGGCAATGCCTACTTTGCCTGTGCCCAAGGACAGCCGTGGCCATCGTGGTGGTGTATAGGAGGCAAGGGACCCTCCAGGCCTTCTGCAATTCTGCCCCCTTCTTCCATTCTTGTACTATGGAGCAGTACTGCAACATTGCACACCTTCGTGCATATAAGCATACGCTTCAAAAGCCTTGACAGAAGTCTCATCAGGGTCACACAGACAAAGAGATGCTGTCTTTCCTAAGCATAGATATAATGAGGTTGGACAATTTAGTTCTTTGCACTGTAAAGCCTTTGCAAGTGCTGACTTTCATATATCTCTGCTTTCTGTAGTTCTGTGTGGATTTGCAGTTCTCTACAAATAACAACAGAATATGGCAGTGCAAATATTTGCCTTAATTTTGCATCCAGCATGAATTAAGGACACTATGACATACTCAGATCTTAATTCCCAGCTCTGGTTTGTTTAATTAGAATTTGCCAGCTGCAGTGCATTAAAAACACCCCAATCAAATGTATATATTATTCCAGAAATAGAAAGATAGTGTAAATATGCTTTAAAACAAAGTGAATTGTGGCTTAAATGTAAGGCAACACATTAATTAAACTAAGCACCTTTTCAACCTCAGTATTTATAATTTTTAAATTATTTTATAATATTATTCTGCATTAATACCTTTTACAATTTGTAACTGCTATATTTTTGCAGTCCTTAGGATTAGCAAACATTGAGTTGTCAAAGTTGCTACAACTGATTGTTGCTAGAGTCCTAGACAGGCGTTCTGAATAAAAAATGAGCAAGGAAGAAGGAATAAGCTTCAGCTTCCCCAAGAACCAAGAATTTCAAGCATTTCTTCCAGTTTGGGGGAGGAGGGTGTTAGTACTTAAACATTTATGTTTGCTCCGACATCTACTTGCCACTTAAGTGTCCAGAGTAGCCAAGACATGATAAAAAAATAATACTTTGCGTGTTTGGAAAAAGTAAGTAACGCTACTCAATTTTCACTGTCCCCTTTGTTCTCATGGCAATGCAACCATGTATCTGCATTCAATAACTCCCATCTAATTAAGAACCTGATTTTTTTTGCCAATCAATGTGGCAAAATCCAATGGTATCTTTCCTTTTTTCAGTAATTTGTCTGACCTTGCAGAGGGTACTCTGTCCTGCACTTGTTTGGAGTGTTCTCTGCTTGGATTTTCTCACCTAGCAGGTCAAAGCTAAACCAATATCTATTTGCAGGCCGTGTGATCAGAACAGGCTATAAAATTATAATACAGATGCATTTAAAAGAGCAACAACTTTTTTCAAAGACTAATAAAATATCTTAGCCTTAGACTGTCTGATCCCTGAACCTAGGAAGAACTTCAGTTCTTCAGATTTTCCCTTTGCTTGCCCTGTCTCCCTTGCACTCTGAGAAGAAGTTAGCTAAGCTTCTCTTCCAGATCTCTCACACAACTGGTTTGTCCCCTTTCCTCTCCTGTGCAAAGATGTGCACTGTACATCTTTTAGCATTCCCTCAGCTCCTGCACACCTGCTGGAATCACACAAAGATCTAAATGGTCAAGGTGGGATTATATGCTTATTCTGGCTTTCCTGGATGGGAACTGTCCTCATGAAAATTCTTGCAGCGCTTTCCTGTTGTTTGGGCAAGAGATAACTATTAATTTAAAATAATTGTGTGAGTTAGGCAGCTTGTTGTAGTCAGTGGAGCCGAGAATTTAGGGTCAAATTATCCATGGAAATAGCTCTCAGTAGACCTACATTAGGAGGGAATTTGTCTTTTGGTTTTCAGGTAATGCGATACTTCTGTGAACTTTATAATTAAAGAGGATGCAAACTTGTTACTAAATCACTCGATTGACAAGGTTGCTGTACAAATGCTAATGACTTCATCTCTCTTACCTCTTGTAGAAAAGCACTAATGTCTTTTTTTTCTTGCTATAAAACAAAGGCTCCATGAAACTGTCTCATGGTTATAGACTGCAACTTAATAAATTTGAGTACACATAGAGATAACTTGCACCCTTTAACATAACATCCATCAAGCTTCTGGTGCAAATTGTATTCTCTGTACTTGGTGGTTTTGGGATGTGTTATAGCAAAGCATTAGGCCAGCTATTGAAATGATGGTCATGGCTTTGTCAGAAATTTGGCATGCCAGGATGTAAAAACTCATCTGACAACTTAATGCTAATTCTCTGTGGGCTATTCTCTCCTCCTTTCTCCCAGGACAGCTTGATCTTTCATTTTCAGGAGATGTGGTATTTTTGTAAAATGTGTAATTAATCAGGGAACACAATGTAATTGAAATACTAATTACAGTTGCTTATTCAGGTACCAACATTTCTGCTACAGTATCAGTCGCTTAAATACCTTTGTGACTGTGGATTTTGAATCCGTATTAATCCAATTACCCAGAATCAGTCCCAAAATAATTTGGTATGGACAGTCCCCTAAGCCAAAGCAAATTACCATTAAAGTTAGTGAAGCTTCTGAGGGGAAATGATCAATGGAGACACAATTGCAGATTACAACTCAATTGTATCTGGATTCGTAAATTCTCTTCAAGTTTTTAAAATGAGTGCTTTGTTTTTATTTTTTTTTACTCCTTCCTTCCCATCGCCCGGGACTTGCATGTTTGATTTAAATGTTCTGGGATAACCCACCATGTTGAAATGCGTGGCGGTAAAACAACCTGAGTCTGGCGACATTATCCTATCCGGGATGATAGTTTCTGTGAAGATGATGGATGCTGACATTTTCTGAGTCTGTTATTTATCCTGTGACATTTTTCTGTATGTCTGTAGAAGCTCCTTGTGCTGAGGTGCTTGGAATTGATGTGAGGTTTGGCAACATTGAACCTGAAAGAAGGAAGAATTGGAATGTGCCATTAAATTCTCAGGTTGGGCACAATGTGTAAGGTATCTCCAGCATAAATCGATTGAACATGGAAACCTGTGGTGATCATGAAACCTCTTTTCCTTCCAGATCCATCCTTTGGTGGAAAGGAGGCCTCCTACATTATGTGCAAATGACCCCTTCTGGAGCACTCTTGGCATGGCACTGCCACGGACAGAGTAGCTCCGCCAAATCCACTACACCTAAACAGTTCTCCTTCACACTGGCATGTATAAAAATAGGGAGCAGAAGAACCTTTAAGTGTACTCACAACTAAAATAAAATCAATCTATATCACTGAAAGTAGTTCTCTTGTGGATTAGTCCCAGGTAGCTTTTTTCTACCAATGTATTTCTGTGAAATTCATTTCTTGGCTTACCCACACACCATCTGCCTTGTGCTATAGTTATCTTATGATTATGGAGTTCCAACTCACGTGCTGACTGGGCAAAACAGCAAAACAAAGGAGTTTAAAAATCAGAGTGAGATACTCTCTGTGCAATGTATTTCTAGTCTGAATGTAACATTTTTGTTTATTGGGTCAGTTGCTTGGATTTTTAAAATTGTCATGATGGAATGGAGCAATCTAGGAGTTTCAGGAACTCTCAATTTGACCTGCACTTGCTTTTACATAGCAAGATGAGAATATACTCTTTCTTTTGTCCTACCTATTGCAGCTTTAGGAGTAGGGTAGATTTTAACCCTGAGCGGGAACAAAATCTTCTGTGGACATTAAGGAGAAAAAAAATGTTGGTCAACAGAGTTTGCATATTCATGCATGAACTATACTCAGCTATAATAAACAAACCGTTCTTTCATTGGCAAGTTGTTGTTAATGATAATAATTAGTGATGATAATTTGAAATGGTAACGTATCTTGCCTTTCCTCCCAGGATATCAAATTGCTCTGCACTTTAACTGCTGAAATATTGCATCTCCTTGCCGTTAAGTAAAGCATGTTTTCTTTTGTCCATTTCTCAGCTAGAGAAAAGAAGTAATTTTTTTTCAGTAGGGCAAAATTGTAATTTCCAAAGGCCCAACACCTCTAAATACTGAGCTGAAATGCTGAGGGGGCCCACACCTAGAACTCAAATTTTCTGGGCGCATGGCTTGTGTGTTGATACAGGCTACCTAACATTTTTTTCCATTCTGAGTACTTCTCTGTCAGCTCTCTGTTGCCATGCAAGTCCATGCTTAACATGTGCTTTATTCTTCTTCTCCACTAAGATATTGACCAATAATACTGAACATGAGCTACCTTTCATCTTTCCTTAAAGAAAGCTGAACTTTGAGGCTTTCTGACGAGAAGATGACAGCTGTGACCTATTATCATACCTGTCACTGACACAGGCCACATAGAAGAGAAACTCTTCAGTCTTTTACTGATTTTTATGTTCAGTCAGGGCTTCTGGACTTTATGTTGTGGTGAAGTCTTGTGATTGTGAAACATGTTTATTCCCAGCAGGCAATAACATCTTGTGGATAAATTTGATTGACTGCTATTGTTTAGACTGCTGGACTGGTTTAATCTTATTAATTTTAATTTTTGTACTGATGATTTTCTTTCTTCTGGGTGTCAGTGTATTCAAGCATGTGATGGCCATACAGTCCTCTCTGTTTTTGAGGTACATTCTTGGAAGGCAGCCTTATGAATCCTATTAGGAGAGTTCTTAAAATGTGCAACAAACACTGATGGTTTGGATTATCATTCAAACTATGCCTATAAAAACTGTTGCACAATTATTCTGACTGATTGTTTAGAATCTATTTAAAGATAAAAGGCTATTTTATAGACTTACTTGGGTGAAGCTGGAATTGAGCTCACTGTAGGTTTCAAAATTCTAGCAATACCAAGTCTAGTAATGTAACATGTCGCTATTATTTGAATAAATATAGAAACAAAGAGCAAGCTCTTATTAAAAAAAAAAAAAAAAAAAAGCAGGAAGTGGAGATTGTTGGATTAAGCTTAGTTTGATAGCTACTGAATGAATGAGTCAACATCATTTCCAGGTAGATGACTAATAAGAAATCCTGTTTTACCCAGCAGTGTCAATAATAGCACTATTTTTATTTGGCAGATGAGAAGTCAAATCCATAGATTTTTGTGAAACATTAGAAAGTGAAAAACTGACCTCAGATGGATGTCTTGTTTGCAATTTTGATCTGCCTTCATATAAAAGAAATACTTGCAGAATATCTCAGTTATATTGATGTTCATTACTATTACTTTCTTCTGAACCTTCACATTGCCAGAGTTGCCATGATTGTAAAAATGCTGCTACAGATGATATACTACAGCAACTGAATGCCTTGTTATAATTTAAAACACCTTGATAAATGTTACATGTATAAAAGGAAAGAAAAGAAAAACAAGAAGAAAAAAACAAGGGAACAAATAATAGATGACCCTTGGTAGAAATATTGTTAACAATTTCCTAAAGACTTTGTAAGTAAGCTACTTTTTAACAAAGATTCCAAAAAAGTATAGACAGCCGGCAATTTTATGCAAATAGTTCATACATAATTTAATGAAACTCATATAATGTTTTGGATAAATAGTAAAAATATATTCTCTGAAGGAGAAAACATACACCCCTGTGACACTAGCAGGAACAGCTTGCTCACCCACCCACCTTAATGGCAATTTTGGTTTGCATTGACATCACTCTTGCCTTATATTCAGGGATCATATCACACAACAGGGACTATTGAAATAGAATATTTAGTCTAGAAATGCATTTGGGTTATCTCTTGTGGACAGGCATAGGCAGCCTATTTTGGATGGTTCAGGGTTTTATTCTTGTCAGCTCCATTGAGGCACAGTGGAAAGCAAATATCCTCAGGGACTCAGTGCCACCCAAACTTCATGGCCCTGATTTAACGAGTATTTCTGATAAAGGGCTGTCAGTGGAGAACTGCTTATAGAGAACATATTGCTGTGCTGTAATCACTTTGCAGAAGTTCTTTTCTCTCTTCTCGCCCATAAGCTGATATTGTGACCAGTTGTATTGGATGTCACACAGTTGGCTAAGGAGCAAAAGAAATTTCTCCAATATCAGTCTTTTCTATTTCAATTCTCTATGTATCATTTAGACCTTCAGGATAATTTGAAGTTCAGCTCTATTATATATATCACATGTATGTTGGTGCTGCTACTGGTAATGAGAGGTGGGCACACGTCTACGAATAGCTGTAACGAGTCAGAGCAAGATTAGTATCACCTTTGGCAGTGGGCAAGAGGGGATGCCTAACAAAGACTATAGGAACAGATTAAAAATACACTGATCCTGGTCCCAAATACTCTTCCAAACTCCAGTAATGTGCAGCTGAGAGTCTGCCTAAGCTAGAAGAAGCTTTTGAACATCCTCAATAGATTTCTTTTGCATGAGTTTGTCCGGTTTCCACTTGAACCATGTAAAGTTTTAATATCCACAGCCTTCTGTGGCAAGGACACCCACAGTTTTAAACTGCATGTATGTTAGCTTCTCTGGATGCCTTCTAGTTTATATCTTGGAAGAGACAATGAACAAATGCTCCCTCTTTGCCCTTGTCAAGTCATGATTTTGTAGATGTCATGCCTGTTATATCTCTCTTGTAGTGTCTTTCCCTTTCTCACAAAACCTAGTCTGTTTAGTCACTGCTTCCATGGGGACTGACATACAGCTTTCGCCATCCTTGCTGACCTTCTCCAAAGCTTTTCCAGTTCTAGTAAGTACTTTTTGAGATGGGTTGACTAGGATTCTACACAATATCCACACTTTGGATGCACACAGTGGCATAATTATGTTCTTTATTTGTTTATCAGTAATTCCTGACATTGTTTTCTCTTCTGACAGTTTTTTAGAATTTACCCAAAGCTTTCATGGAAAGATAAATTGAAAGCCCAGTGAGGCAGAAAGGTCAGAGATCAGCTGATATTGCATTTTCTTGGTTTTATGATCTCTCTGCAGCTAGTATAATTTTGTGTCTCCATTGTCTATCTAGCTAAACCTACCAGAGTGCAAGGAAAAAATGATTTTATGAACAGGGTACAAGGAAGAGTAAAATGCAAGTCAGATAATTTGGCTTCCAGAAATGGAGTAAACATTTCAGAGATGTCAATATATTTTATTTGAACATTTTTAATGAATTTTTTTTTTCAAAATGGTAATAAGCTGACCTTTAAATAAACAAAAGAAACTAATTTAGTTTGTTTCAAAACACATAATTGTATTTTTGCTAAGAGATACTGCTGCTTCTTCAGAAGGTTGTAGTTTTGTATTTTTAACACTTAGAAAGTCTAAATCATGCTAGTTGAGCAGTCCTGTTCTGCAGAAGGCAGGTGTCATCGTTTCACCCCAGCCAGCAACTAAGCACCACCCAGCTACTCACTCACTCCCCAACAGCGGGATGGGGGAGAGAATTGGAAGGGTAAAAGTGAGAAAACTCATGGGTTGAGATAAAGACAGTTTAATAATTGAAATATAATAATAACAATAATAACAATGATAAGAACAGAAACAACAATAATGACAATAAAAACAACAATAACAACAACAATAACAGTAACAGCAACAATAATAATAATAAATAATAATAATAATTTGTAATGGAAAGGAAAATAACAGAGAGAAACAAAACCCAAGAAAGACAAGTGATGCAGATGAAAACAATTGCTCACCACCAAGTGACTGATGCCCAGCCAGTCCCTGAGCAGCGGCCCCCCTGCCCACCCTTCTCCCTAGTTTTATTGCTGGGCATGATGCCATGCGGTCTGGGATACCCCTTGGGTCAGTTTGGGTCAGCTGTCCCAGCTGTGTCCCCTCCCAACTTCTTGTGCCCCCCCAGCCTCCTCGCTGGTGGGGTTGGGTGAGAAGCAGAAAAGGCCTTGGCTCTGTGTGAGCACTGCTCAGCAGTAACGAAAACATCCCTGAATTACCAGCACTGTTTTCAACACAAATCCAAAACATAGCCCCATACTAGCTACTGTGAAGAAAATTAACTTTCCCCTAGCCAAAACCAGCACAACAGGGTTCTGAAAAATAAGAATCACATTTTCAACTAGCTAGACAGAAATCAGGAAAACATTTTTTAAATCTGGCAACTTTCATCTAAGAAGAATCGAGGAGCATTAAGATACCTGGTAGGGGTAAATCTGAAATATACCTCCAAAGAGCAGAGCATAACAAACTCCTTCCTTCAGTAGAGTACTGTTATACTTTTTGTATATTTGTACTGTACTTTCCTATAGGCATTAATACTTTCTATTAATAAAAACTTTGTGGCATCATTGTATATGGCTGTGAAAGTCGGCACCACTGTGTTTGATTACCTCTGGCTTGACAGACAGGTGCTTGCTTTGAAACCTGTTCTTGTGTTCTGTGAAATGCAGCTGTATGAGGTTCACAATGGCTTTTACATTACAATTGTGTAAATAAAACATCTTAATGAACACACTTCAAAAGTTAATAGTCTATAACACTGCTTAGAGAATAAATTCATTTTCTTGGCTTGCAAATTACGTCCTCTGGTTTCTATACTTAAGACAAGCACTCATAACTGCCATTATTGAAATCCAGATGACAACTTCCTACAGAAAAAACCAACTGTATCTATTTTTATTGGTACCAACTTCTTTTTTGCATTCGGAATTGACTCATCATGTCTCCTTAAAACAAAAGCCTCCATGCTTTACCATGTAGTTTTTGGTTTTGTTTTTGTTTGGTTTTGTTTTGTTTTTCTTTCATTCTATATGATGCATCTTGCTTATATGCTCATTATTATTCTGCAAGGGAGCTTCCTATTTGTACCATCACCCTTTCTGATAGTGCTTCATTGGCTCTTAGAGGTCTCATTTCCATCCTCTAGGGCTCATATCAGCGACAATTGTCTGACTGTTACATTAGAAAGCAAAATAAAGCACATAGTTATAATGATAGCAAAGCAATTAATGACATTTTTCCAATAGAAAGCCCACAGAGTTGGATGAGAAAATGGTAATCACATTTTTAGCTAAATTTGCTGTCACCAGAACAATGATCCGAGCTGGGATTATGGGGTAAAATTTAGCAATATTTTTGACAACAGCTAAGAACAGATCAGCTTGTCACATCCAGAAAGAGACGGAGGCTTTTTTAGATTATTTAGTGATGCCAGATTCAAAACACATTGTATCAGTCTTCTTCATGGTTTCATGAAAAGTGCAGAATTCCGACAGTCACAGGAAAGCGAGGTCACTCTCTTAATGCTGCAAGCTTATTTTCAGCAAAACAAGTGTTCTCAAAATGCCGAAAAGTATGTTGAGCTGCCAGACTGGATCACTTAAACCCTGTTTGCATGATTTTAATGGTATGAAACATTCTTTGTAACCCATCACACTGGTATGAAAGAGTCATTGGTCATCTTACTGAATCATTAAAATGAAAGTAAATCTATGAAGAAAGGTGACCCCGGTAGTTGTTAAACAGCATTTCACCTAATAGTTTAATAATCTAATTTAGTTTTCATTTGTAAATTAATATACTTTGTGTGCCTGCTTAGATGCTTTCATCATTTATCTGGTATTCAGTTTCAATGATTTCTCAAGGAATAGCTTATAGTGGAAGTACAGTCAGATTCAAATTCAAGAATATGTAATTATCAGTAAGCTCCCACCTGTGCTTGGGTTTTTTTCAGTTTTAACAGTTTGACAGTTGGAAAGAGTTTAAGATAAAACTTAACCTGGTTTTGATATTTTGCACTTATTATAGATAAAATCAGAGATTAAAAGTGTAAATGAGTGTAAAAATGTAAAAAGTGTAGATGAAAAGCATATTATCCTTCAACTTTAGGTAAAGCACTATAATTTCACTGGGTCATAGTAATTTCATTTTATTAATAAATAACCTCTTTTTCAGAAAAAGCTTTTATTCTGGAAATGTCCCAGGTTTCTGGCTAATGCAATTCTTGGTGCTTAATTGAATCTGACTGTGTCACAGATCAGCTACCAAAAACTGCAAAACCTAACAAAGTAAACAAAGCAATGTAGTACTTAATACGTTCTCAAATCTAAAAATAGAACAGGCCATCTGAGAGCACACGTCCATGGTATGTGCTACATCTGTTCCACTTCTAATAAATATTTGATCACAACTTGTGCTATATTTTGCTTGTATGGTATCGCCTGCAGTTTCTGTATCAAAGAAATACTGCTTATTTAAGATCTATTGTATGAAAGAAGACATTTTTAAAGGAAAGCAAGTTCATACATCAGGTATGATGAGTAGTATCGAACAGTCCCTTAGAGATCTATGGTTCAATAACTTCTGGATCAATTTTATGAGATCATTTTGAATAGCAGCGTTCCTGCATGTTGAAAATAACACCTTATTCTGAGCACAAATTTTTAGAATTTTTGAGCATTTTGAGAAAATGGTTCAGGAATTATTTCACAAACTGGTTGTTCATAGTTTGGGAGGAAGAACATGTGCTAACACATGAATTCAGTTACGAAATTTCTAGTGAAAACAGGCAACTGTGCAATAGAACCATTTAGATTACATTAAATTCATAGTAAACTTCACTTTCAATTTTTAAAACAGGAAGGATTCACAGATCACTGCTGAGATTTTTCTTTAAGTTGCCATTAAACACATAGTAAATAGCCCATGTTAAGATGGTATTTGCTTATCACAGCATTCAAGGTAACTTAATAACTGAAGCATGGCCAAGATACCCTGATGCACTCCAGCACTGGTTTTATTTATTTATTAAAGGGTTTCAGCATGCTCTAAACTTTGCTAAGCATGCCAGAATATCCTACCAGAACAGTAAAAGCAAGTGGCATTACAAATAGGGTTTGCATTTCAGAAGATCCGTACTTATCATTACAAAACTATTGAAAACATTTGTAAGTGTTTTTAATGAATAAAGAAAGACAAAAATTTTGGAGTCTGTATTTTTTCAAATTTATTGATTAAAAACCAAACAACCAAAAAATGGGGCACAATACTAGAAAATGACTCGCAACCTGCTGGGCTATAGCTGTCCTTTCTACATCAAAGGTATTATTTTTCAGTTTCCCTTGTAGTTCAGCTTTAGAGGAAGAGCATAAGGCCCATGAAGGCTTTGAAGGCTTATACATAAAGTAAGGAATTCTAGCTGTTTCTTGAGGATAGCCGTGATACGCTGCTAACAACTTTGTGCAACTGACGTTAAAGAAGGCTTTACACTTGGGCGACAGCAATGGGAAACACTCACAGATAACCCTCGCCCTGAATGGCACCTCTCCTATGTGACAGTTCTAGTTTGTCATGTCCCTGTTACTACGTGACAAACAAAACATGTAACACTGGCCATTTTCAGTGTTTCCCCTTTTCTCTTCTGGGTTTGTGTTCTGTTTCCCAAGGACTGTTCTTGAAGTTGTCAGCCAAGCCTGATGAAAATGAGAGAGAAACTATATTAACTTTAAACAAGCTACCAGTGCTGTGTATCTCTGCAGCCACAGTGACTGCGAGTCATCATGCCGTTCCTGGGTGACTGTCACGTTTCCGCTCAGAACAGTCCCTTGATTATGCCACAATTTATTTATAACATATTTTATACAATGACAAAAATGGTTTTTCCGGTTCTTTGTACAGTTCCAAAAAGAGTTCAGAAAATAAATTTTAAAAGAACATCTGTCAATAAAAGAAAGGTATCTAATGTAAAAGATTTTTAAAATACCTTCTGCAGAGGGAAAGATGTGGAAAAAGGAAAGCAAGAAAAATCTTAAGGCAAATGTCTCTTATGGTTTTACAAATACTTGTCTCAACATTTTCTGACAATAAATTTTGATGTAATACAACTGGAAACTCAGTTTGTTGTTGCATTTAGTAATTTGAATAAATCAACATAGAACTTCTGCAATTGAATTTAATCTTACATAACTTGAACCGACTGGAAATTTGAAGTTGTAAGCCATAAGATCAAGTGTGTATCTCATTTCCTACCTAAGAAATTAAAATGGGATCCTCCTTTTGAAGATCGTCTGCTGAGCACGTAGCAACAGCTCATCCCCATGATATGCATTAATCTGGTCTCCACACCAACAGTTTAGCTTTTGTCATTACTTTCATTCTCTTTGTATCAATTACTCCCTTACATGCTCTAGGATCACCTGAACATATTTTCTCTCTTCTAGAGAAAAGTACTGCAGACCTGACCCTATTTTGAGCAGAGGGTTGTACCTGATGATCTCTAGTGCTCCCTTCCAGCTTAAATTATTTTCTGAGTCAAGGCACAAAGGTGTAGACTATACTTGAAGTATTTTGCTATCAAAAATCTTGGTTTTACCTTTTCTTAGCCAGTATAACTACCCTTACCTTTCTTACTGAGTTATCTTTCTCACTTTCTTTCCTTCTTCGTTTTCCTTCCTCCCACTCCACACACACAGAGATATTGCTAATGAAGTAACAATTATGCAGATATTTGGGCAAAGATGGCATTTGTTCATCTGGAAAAATTAATGAGATAGCTAACCTTAATGAGAACCTTGTACTTAGGCACATCGCAGCTACTACATTTCTAGTCTATTCTAACCAGGTTACTGAATACCATTATCAAATATGTCAATTGTTGTACCAATTGTTAGGACTTGTTAAAGATTTCTTCTTTCTTTCTTTCAGTTGTATGTTAATCTGTACATCTCTGTAGATTGATCTAGTTCTTTATTGTTGTTATTTGTTTTTTTTAATTTATTTCATTTTCTTTATGTCAGTTATTCTCTTACTCTTCCTGCTTTATTTTAAAAATCTCTGTATCTAGGTCCATCCCCCTGAACTCACAACTGCATGTCAGTTCTCAGGTCTGGGTACTGTGGTTTCAGTCACATTGGACCATGTCTATGTAGAGAAAAAGTATACCAGTGCTCTGGTTTCAGGACATTGGTCTGAGAGTAGTACCATTTTGAAGTATCTGACCTACAATGTAAATATAGATGGAAAGTCATATAGAGCAGTTTGAAGTGAACTTTGTTGAAAATGAGGGTATTAAAAGAAAGATCACTGTGAAAATCTTGATTTTTACTGAACACAACTTCTTTTTCACTCTTTCCTCTCAACTAAGTATCTTTCTTCATTTCAACAAAAGTAAACTCTTTGATGCATTTTCCACATCAATGAAAATATTTTTATTGTGTTTGGAGTTGCCTTTTTTTTTTTTTTTTTTCAGAAACACTGGTGCAATGCTTGTAATTAGTTGTTACTTGTTGAGCTTTTTAAACCATTTTTAACTTAAGATTTTTTTCTAATATTCTTTTCATACTTTTACACTCCAGTTTTGGTTTTCATTCACAGAAATATATTATCCTTATCTTCATGTGATTTCTTTATAATGCTAGTTAGAGATGGTGGGTTTAAAAATGTCTGCAAGTTTCTCTTCAATTATCTTTCCATCCCACATCATGTTTTATTTTATAGTAAATAAATGACTCAATCCTTGATCGCAAATGCACTGCAATGTTTACATTTTAATCGGAATCTGAACATTGCTACCAAAAATTGGGTTTGAATATATTTATGTCTTAGGTTTAAATTTTCTTCATGTTTTTTCCCCTTTCTGAAAAGTGTAAAGCTTCTTTTTAAATCAAAGTGGAAAGATACATTTTCATGCTCTTCTGAAAGGACGGTTTTTCATTTTATATTTCTAGTTGCAAATTCAGTAAAGTGCTCCAGTCATTGTGGCACCAGAATTATAGTTAGTGGGGCTATTTTACTCTGTGTTCATTTAAGTGTTTTTTGCAAAAGAGCCTTGAAATACACTGGCCAAGGGTCTTTTGCCTAATTATTTAGCAAAATAATGACTAATTTGACATCGCTTCTAAGCTGGGGTAAATGTGAAAATTGATTCCTCTACAATAACTAGCTCCAATTTGTTTTTCACATAATATGTTTCTAATCTTCATCATTTCCCTGTGTCATTTCTTTGTTTGGATGGGTACTTAATTTCCAATGCTAAGGACAGAAAGGTCCTTATTTAATTTTTCTTCTCTCTCCAAATATTGCATGTTGTATTGAAATAGTTTCATTTTTATTTCAATGGACTTTTGGTAAAGAAAGGCTTTGATTTTTCAGTTTCATAAAAAAATGAAATGCAATAGTGCCTTTGCCAGCCATGCAATATGGCCACAGAATTGCTGTTGTAATGGTAAAGAGTTACACTTCACGACTTTTACTCTGCTTAGACAAATATGATATTTTCAATGGAATTTAATGAACAATAGGAAAGCCACATGTGCATGTTTGTGTAAGTCACAGTTGAAACAGAGAAGATATACAGTCTGACTCACACCCCAGTGTAACTTTTCATTACAAATTAGAATGAAACTTGGTTTTCATTTTCTTCTCCTTAAGCAATATACACTTAGTAATTGAAAAAGCAACTAAATAACCACAAAGTTAAAGAATTTTCCATTCTGTTTAACACAGCCTTTTGGATGGTGGTAAATGCAGCCACCTGAGAGAATATTTCCTGGGGATTAAAGTAATTTCAGTCTGTCATTCCCCTTCTCACCCTGAAAAATATATTAAATGTGTGTAACCAGGAAAAAAAATTCTTAATCATATACATGATCTATACTACATCAAATACCTTATGATTTCTTTCAGTAAAGTAACAGCTACAATTTTAAGAGTGCTCTTGGTTCTATGGGATGCTAGCAAAATAAGGAATTAATTTAACAATTATCCAGCTTACTTCTTTTAAGAAAGGAAAAGCATACTGAATGTCAGAAACTGATGCATAATATGAGGAGATTAGTTAACTATTTCTTTATTTCTGTGTTGCGCTATATAATCTAAATCTCTGGGCAGCCAACAAGAAACCAGTGACAATTTTAGAAATCACAACCAGAATTTCTCCTGTTAGATATGAAATAAGAGCTTTACTGAGTTTACATGATGTGTTCTTCCTTCAGAGTCCTGGGCTGCAATATTCACATGTATCTTCTACCATATCTACCTGTTAAAGTCTCTCATTACTGTCCCTTTCTTCTTTCGGAATAAGCAGAGAAGTACAGGGACTGAAATCTATTGCATTACCTACTATTGGCAATGAGCAATATTGTATAAGCAATAGTTCCAAATCTTATCAACTTAAAGCTGGATTTGCATATCAAAGTTGATTGTGCTAAGGGCAAAAAGTTGTGATAAAGTTATTTCTTAATCTCTAGACCATGTCACAGTACACATTTCTTTCCTGTCAGCCTGGGAGGCTCACAGCTTCTGTCTGCCTCAAACCTACAGACGGTTCTCACTGGGAAGCTGGAGGCTGATCCTGTAGCTGGATTCCAAATAATGCTATGAGCTCAGTACAGGAAAAATCACTTTTATCGTGTATCTGAAGCTGTCAAGAATGTGTTGAAAAATTTGGATCACAATTCCAGTATCCGAGTTTCATCCAAAATGTGTTGTGCTGCTTTGTAAAGAACTGAGAATTGGCAGCACAAGCACCGTAGTGGGGAAAGGATAATGATGTGGGATGTCTTGGAGGTATGGAATTTCTTCATGCTCTCTTGGGTTCTTATGTCACTCTCACTGTTGAAGTGTAACATGTCAACACAACAATGACACTGAACCTTTAATTTAATGAAAATAAAATATACATATGAACGAGGATAAGGCATTATTGTGACTTTAGATCAAGTTAAAATGAAACATAGTTACTACATGCAGTCCGTTAAATATCATCATCACACTAATCATCACAGGTCAAAGTCTGCCTTTGCCTAACGGTAACATGCAACTAATGTTACCCCGTTACATCAGCAAGCTGCATATTTCCCTCATCCAAGTAACACCTACACATGTACATCAACACACCTGCTTCATGCTGCTTACAGCTTCAGCATTTCAGTATGAAATGCTCTTCTTAAATCTCAAAGATGTATCAATTTATTTCACTTCAAATAGTATTTATTTTGTATCTTGCCACACGTTGTGAGTTGGAACGCAAAAGAAGGTGAAGAGGAAGGAGAAAAGACAACATGTGTGAAGAAGCAAAAGATAATGTAAATCATATAAATAACCTGAAAAAATTTTCAGGGCACAAATTTGTGTGAGATCAGCTCTGAGGGTTAGTCACTCAAAGCTGAATCGTAGGGGGTCTAGAAAACAGGAGTATAAGCACTTTCTTTGGCTGTAATTTACATACACTTAATTTTTTTTGGTTCCTTTTTTTTGGCAGCACAATTATTCTTTACAATTGGCCTGTGAGTTAGACCTTTTGACACAGCTGGATTCCAGGAGTCATATCAGAGTTATTGTGAAATGAAATGTAATTAAGTGTCAGTAAGTGGGTGTGAGCCTAAGGGAGTCTGACTGAAGCTAAATGAGTAATTGAGCCTGTGAAAGTTGGAGCAAGTGTGATGTGCATTCAAAATTCTCCAAAAAGAGATTTTTACAACTTTCAGTCCCTTCTGCCCTTAACAGGCCATGGTATGGGGAGGATATTTTGTTCTGTTTTTTCAGTGAAGTACTATTTTAGTTCTAAAAGCTAAACATAAACCCACATTTGATTACCAAATGCAAACATTTGATGAGAAACTGCAGAACTCCAAAGATGGGAATTCAGAATGAAACCCAATGGTTGCAGTGTTTAGATTTAAAAAAAACCAAAACAATTCTCCTACAGAGTATACATAACTGAATGAAAAGAATGGAAAAAAGCATATGAAAAGTAGGGAATGGTTTTGGTAAGTTAACATTCAAGGTCTGAAAATTCTTGGGAATTTTCTAAAATTTGAACTAAACTGGATTATTATATGATAAATAAAACAACTAGAATAATGATATTGGAGACAAAGTATTTTCTGGATTAAAAGAATTCTATACTTTCACCATTCTGGAATCCCTCCACAGTATAGAATAATCCTGTAAAAGGATATCTGTGTTACAGTACAAGATGTGTAATTTACTCATTATATTTTGTTACAGAACAGATCCTTTGTTTGGTCTAGTTACAGTATTACATTATGTACATATATGCATATGTTGAGAATCTAAAACGTGTTCATTTCAGCAGTAATCAAAACAGACAATGATCAAGGTGTTAGTAATGAGCAAATAAAGCCAGATCAGAAGACAAATTATGAGTTTTGGAACAGTTTTGGAATTTATAATGTATCCCAAAAAGAATGAAAACAGTATTTTCCACTAGATACTGTTTTAATCTAGCTGAGGAACCATTACATTAAGGAGGCCTCACTACAGAGTCTGTTTTCGGAAGAAAACCCCATTAATTAAGAGATTCATTTTTTTGACAAAAAAGACAATTTCCAAATGCTCACAAACTTTGGGAGTACAATTAACTGCAATTTTCATGGCTTATGCAAACTGAATTAACAATTTTAATGTTTGGCTGTTTGTTATTAACTGCACCTAGATAATCAAACAAAAGGACAATTATGCAGCATTTTCACTTATTGGTTATTTTTGTCCCAGGTTTGCTGATTAGGTTCCCAGCAATTAGGACAGAAACACTACTTTACTCCATGCTCCTTACACTGCTAGGGTATGGTGCCTGCCAGACAAGCAATTTGCATACACAAAATGTTGGAAATGTTAGATTTGCGGTACATATAGATTTGGTATATAATTTGCAGAGGAAAAGGGAAGTTTTTATCCATATTGGAAAGTAGAATGTGTTCACAAATTCAAGTAGCTGTTTTCACATATAGACAGATATTTGTGTGCATCATTAACTGACTGGTGTAAACGTGTACAACTGATCATAAAAAGTGTGTATGATAATTTACAGGGAAGCTCTCAGCTACTTCAGGGTCCTTATTCTAGGAAATATTAATGGTGGCAAGATAATGATAACTATATCCCAGCATTCAAATGAACTAAGCTGGAACGTAGAGCATCACAGACCTAATTCAAATGGTCACTTCCCTCCCATCTAGGTGTAAACAAGCCAAGAATCCATGAGGCAAAATATATGATTTTGATAGGTGACAAATACATTTGTTTTGTAGCCAATTAGCAACCATGTAGTGATATTTATTGGAAAGCAATATTCTGTGTTCAGGAAGCTATAGCTAGGAACTTTGGATCCCAGGTGTTGGACAGGGAGTGTTTACTGTTTGTCCAGCAATGTCTCACTATTCTGCCTTGCTGCTTGCTGTACAGCCTCATTAAAGGAAACTTAAGTGATGAATTTGGTGTTAATTTGAGTTTGTGGTTAGGGAGGTCAGGAATCCCCAGTGTCCTGGTTTCAGCTGGGATGTAGTTAACTGTCTTCCTAGTAGCTGGTACAGTGCTATGTTTTGAGTTCAGTACGTGAAGAATGTTGATAACACTGATGTTTTCAGTTGTTGCTCAGTAGTGTTTAGACTAGAGTCAAGGATTTTTCAGCTTCTCATGCCCAGCCAGGGCACCTGACCCAAACTGGCCAACAGTGTATTCCATACCATGGGACGTCCCATCTAGTTTAGGAACTGGGAAGTGGGGGGCAGGGATTCGCTGCTTGGGGACTGGCTGGGTGTCGGTCGGCGGGTGGTGAGCAATTGCCCTGTGCATCATTTGTACATTCCAATCCTTTTATTACTACTGTTGTCATTTTATTAGTGTTATCATTATCATTATTAGTTTCTTCTTTTCTGTTCTATTAAATCGTTCTTATCTCAACCCAGGAGTTTTACTTCTTTTCCCAATTTTCTCCCCCATCCCACTGGATGGGGGGGGAGTGAGTGAGCGGCTGCGTGGTGCTTAGTTGCTGGCTGGGGTTAAACCACGACACCCAGCTAACAGGAATGACAAACCTTCAAGGAAGAGCAAGCAACTGATTAGCCATAGTTTGAGTCATAGTGTCAAAGCCTCCATAAGAATTTTGAGTTTATACTAAGAATAGAAATTATACCTTTGACTTCAGTGGGGCCAAGCTTGTACACTGTATTGCTACCTAAGTGCAGCCAGTCATACTGGTTTTGAGTGGAATTTGGCTACTTCTGCATTCCTGGTATGTAACACTCTGAAACTATTTCTTTCAACCATACATAATGCTTGTCTGCAGAAACTAAAGTTTTTGTATGGAACAGTAGCTATATTTTTAATCATAGATTTATCTTTTGGATTGAGTTTAGTATTTACCAGTTAATTTCAGGTTCTTTTAAGACGACAGTGAAATGTTATTACCTTTATCAGTCTCTGTTCTTCCATCAGTGATTACTCCGTAACTCATTTGGTGATTCATTTTCGCTGTTATTTTTCATTGCCTTTCTTTGAATTTTATATTTTGCTTTAGGGCAGAGAGTTAAAGCAAAGTAATCATAAGATAAAATAAAGACTTTTCTCTCCCATCTTCTTTCAGTTGAGATTAAAAAATCTGCGCTGACTGACAGAATGTATTTTTCAGTGAGTGCAATGTGCTTTTTCTTGAGACTACTTTTAAACCCAGAATATTTTTATGTTATCAAAGTAATGATGTCAACTGCAAGCAAGCTTCAGAACTTTGCAACAAAAGGAATAACATTTAATGAGTTTACACTCATAAAAGTATATAGTGTAATAGATTTCATAGTATGCACATTTTGAGCCAATATATTATTCCTCTAAATTTTCCCCAGATTTTAAATGTATAGTTTTGCAAATTTATATTCACAAATGAGGAATACTTTGCCTGGATAAATACTTTTTAATAATCATAAACATTTTCTACTTTACATTCATGTGAAAGATGTTAACCTTCATTCCAGTCTTTTCTGAAAGTAACAAACAATTCTAATTTCTATAATATATCAGCAAAAAAGATTCCTGGAAATGTAAAACATTCAAGCTAGAAAGAAAAAAAAATCCCCATTAATTTATTATAAATTCACTTTTACAGCCAGATCCTCAGCTGAATTGGGAGTCTCAGTAGAGTTTCATCACTTTACAACAGCCATGGATTGCGTCTATACCTGGAAATTTGAACAGAATACATGAGCTAGCAATATCTAAAATCTGAATACAGGCTTAGTTATATATACACAATATTTTAATACACAGCTAAACGGATACCAGAGGTCTGCTCTCACACCTACTGGATGATATCTCCTGCTATTCAAATGTAGTATTTCTGTTCCTCTCTCTTCCAATGATAAGTGTTAGTTTGTGGAGAACAGAGCACTTCATCTGTACTCATTAAAGAGCTTCAGAAGAGTCTGCAAGGAGTGGCCTGGAGGAAGTAATACTCCCTAGAAGGACTTTGACAGGATCAAGTGCAACTATAGGACTCTGTGGGTGAGGGTGAATGGCACAATGGCCTAGGTGATGAAGAGGAGAGCAAGTTTGCAGATGACATGATATTCGGAAGGGTAGGGCTACTGTTCAGAGAGACCTTGACAAGCTGGAAGAATGGGCTGGCAGAAACTGCATGAAGTCCAACAAAGGCAAATGTAAAGGTACCCGAGATGCATTGACTCAAGATGGAGACTACAGGCTGAGGACCAACTAGTTGTGAAGCAATTTTTTAAAAAAAAAGACCTGGCGGCCTTGTCCTGGCAGGCAAGTTGAACAGGAATCAGCAGCATACTGTTTTGGTGAAGAAAGCTAATGGTTTTCTGGTGTGCGTTAGGAAAAGTATAGCCATCAGGTCAAAGGAAGTGATTATTTCCCCTCCTCAGGACTTGTGAGGGCACGTCTGGAGTATTGTACCCAGTTTCAAGCCTCCATTACCATACAGACATTGATTAATTGGAGAGTCTAACAGAGAAAGACCAAGGTGGTGAAGGGGCTGGAACTCATGATGTAAAATAAGAGTTTGTTCATCCTAGAGAAGACAAAGCCAATAGGGTTTGGGAGAGTCTAACTGCTGTCTTCATGACCTAGGAGGGATTACAGGACCAGGCTTTTCTCAGAGATGCACAGCAGAAGGCCAAGTGTCGACAGTTGCAGTTGGCAGCAAGGGGAATTCCAACTAGATACAAAAGAAAAAAAATCCACAGTCGAAAAGGTACAATAGTGTAATGGGTTGCCCAGTTGTCTGTGAACTTCTGAAGAAAAACACTGTCTCCACAGTGTAGCTTACATCATCAGTTCCCTTGCTTATGAAAATTAGATGGAAGTGAGAAAAGATTCTGCTCAAAAGGATTGGGTGTTTGTATATTTCCCTGGTCCTGTGCTCCATTCAAAAGACAGTCTTTTAATGTGAAGATGAGACTCTTACAGATGTCATGCACACATTTCTGTGATTCAGCAGAACAATGCTTTCTCTTCTGAGATTACAGAAAGAACATCCATCATGTATTCTAAACCCAAAATGAGTACTTCTTATGAACAGTAGTTTCTAAAATGAAGTCAGTTAACTAAATCACAAGTAGTGGTACCAATATGGTTATATGTAGTCCTTAACAACATGAATGAATGTTATTTAAAAGAGAGAAAAAATAAGCTAAACTGGCTGTAATACCTATGGTACAGCAGTGACATAGCATTGAGATATGCAACAGAAAAAGAAAAAGAAAATCATATAAAAAAGCATTATTATAGGAAAAAGAGTAAAGTATCTATATTTTTAACTCATTGGAGGAACATTTTTGAAACCAGTCTTTAAGTTCACTTCTCACAGCCTTAGACTTTAAACTGGAAATGTGATCTTACTTTTTAAACTGATTTTTTCAGATTCAGTGGAGTACAGAAATTGGGTAACTGAAGATGACAACAAAAAACAATGCCAAAGAAAAGTCAGAGAGCAATGGCACTCTGATGGAGAAGAGGAGGAAATAAATATTAGATTGGAAGAGGAGACATAGATAACAGAACTATTAAAGATGTAAGGACATTGCTTTTCACTGAGCAGTTGGTCAAATGATACACAGCACAGTAGCTGGAGGTTACAAAGGATTTTATCTAAATATTTTCTAGAAAAGAAAACTACTGAGGAAAAAATGTCTCCAACAAGTTTACGTGACCCGCTGACTACAGTCTTTTTGATAAAGAAGATATAATTAAATAAGCAAGATATAAATAAAGGCCTTATTTGAAGGAAAAAAAAATGATTTGAGGAGAAAAAAAGAGATCACATTCCCAGACTTTAGAAAACATGGAAGATCTGGAAAAAAATTTTGAAGTAAAATTGAAGGAGGAACATTAGATTACTAGATTGCAGGAAGACAGACCCCATTAAACGCAGAGAATTGATACAGAAATTTGAGAGGCAAGTCTGAGGAAAAAGGGGTTTAAGAAGAGATGCCACTTCTTTGAAGAATCAGTAACAAGGGTGCAAGTACAAACTGTCCCACTGGTGAGAAAAGATCAGAATGGTACTAAGAGAACAATTTGACCATGAAATGGATACTGACCTCAAGTTCAAAAGCAAAGCATGCAGGAAGTAAAAACTTGATCAGATTTTAAAGGACAAATAAAACTAAAGACTAAGCATACAAGGACAAAACTAGATGGGCCATGGCAAAAAGAAGATATTAAATTATCCAGGGATATCACAAGTGAAAATAAAAAGCTGTGCAAATGTCGTAGGAGTCCAGGAAAACCATTGCTGCACTGTCAACAGAGGGGTAAGTTATTGGTAGATGATACCAAGAAATCAATGACATTTTTCATGAGTTTACAGGAAAATACAAAACATAATCATGTGGCTAATGAATTTGCAGCCACTGACTCACTGAATGAATAGTATATGAACAGGAAAAAGAATATGTTGACAAAAATCTATGTTTTAGATTGCCAGGGTCTGAATACATTGTCTCTAAATGCTAAAAGAAAAGGATGAAGGATTCTTAGGTCTCCTAATGTTTGTCTTTGAGTGCTCAGATACTGTTCTGCAGAGCAACTGCTTACTTTCCTATTCTTCATTTATGTAGTTGATTTACATGTAGAATTTCCCACTTATTCTTTTGCACTGCATTTTGAGTTCAGTTCACCCTAAAAGAGGAGTAATGATTTACAAAAATGGCTCTTGAAGGATGAATATAATGCCTATTTTCAAAAAGGTGAGGGGAAAAAAAAGAAGTCTGAGGTAATTATAGATTGGGTGTTCAGCTTAATTCCTAGAAAACGGACAAGAACAATCTATAAGCACCTAAAAGAAAACAGCTTAGATGCATAAAAGCTAACATGCACTTGTCAAGAACAATTTGTGTTGAACCAATCTCATTTTCTTCATTAAGAAGGTACCAGGGCTGTACAAAAAAAGAAAAATAAAATAACTTGGCTTTAGTAAGGATTTTGCCTGTCGCACTCCCACATGGTGTTCTCATAAGCAAACTGGGGAAGCTTTGAGCAGCAATAAGCCAATGCAGGAAAACTAATCATCTCAAATACATAACTGGTTGGAAAACTACTCAGAAGTATTAGTGGTTTACAGTGAAAATGAAAGTGTAAAGAATTGACTTAATCAGAGTTCACCTCTGATTCCATTACCACTAATATTTTCATTAATAAACTAAGTGACAGAACAGAGAGTATGTTCATTTTACTTACAGAATACATCAAGCTGCTGTTGGGAAGAATGAGGAGACTAAATGTTTGGACAAAAACTCAAAGCAATTTTAAACTGGAAAGGAGCTGAAACTTTAGAATAGGACAAGTGGAAAATTGTACATTTAAACTGGAGTAATCAACTATGTAACTGGAGACTACAGAACCAGATAAATCATAAGTCTTCAGAACAAAATCTTAATGTGGTTGATTCCAGTCTGAACATTAAAACAAAATGTTATGCTATTTCCAATAAAGGGCATACACCTGACTTTTCCCTCTAACCAGGAGAATAATAAATAAAATACATGCTGGAAATATCATATTTTATTTAGCTTTGATAAAGATTCAGTGAATATTTTGTCCAGGTTCTGATACTGCACATCAAAAAAGGTGTGGTCTAATTGATAAAACCATAGGACAGATCATAAAACTGTTTTGAAAAAGATGATGTATGAGGAAAAAGTATGGGCATTGTTTAGCTGTAAGATCAGAAGCTTCAAAGGTGATACAGTATCCTTTAAATATGCAAAAGATAACTGCAAAGAGACAGAAAATAAATTCCTGACCAGATGAAAGATGATAGAACAGGCAGAAGATTCAAACTAAACAAGTAATAATCAGGAAAGATACTAAGAAAAATGTCCAATGTTATGGATAGTGAAGCATCAAAATAGATTTCCTGACAGGGGCACAGAGTCTGCACCAGTGGAAGTCTTAGACAAGTATCTGTCAGGAATGATACTTATATCATAACCTGAACATAAATACAAAGTGTTATGCTATTTCCACTGTGTATACATGCACTGATGCTGCACTGGGGAAAGAATATTGACTAGATGATCTCTGGAAAATCCTTCTGAAGCATATTTTTTGGTTATGCTGAGACATATCATTGGAACGACAAGAAATAAAAGAGACAAGGGAAGCTTTTATTGTCGTTTGTCTGCAAATACTTGCAAATTTTTAAGGAAATATAATTCTGTGAAATATTAGGTTATAATACTAATGGCATATGGTGCTGAAAGTTCAGTAGCAAGGATTTTTCAAAGAACCTGTCAACATCTTCTGCCTGTAGAACAGGAAAAACAAAAATGTGAAAGTACCACTTAGTTTGACCTCACTACTACACAAGATTTAAGAACAGATTCTGAAGGGAAGCTCAGTGAAGGACGTGGTGATAAGAGGAGAATGGGATAAAAAGCAACAAAGTTCTGTTGCAGGTAGGTTGTGTAAGACCAATTTAAAAGAATGTAAATTTATTGACCCTAATATATCTGTAGTCTATCCGTGAAAGCATCTGGTATGGTGATCCAGGAGAACATATTATTTCAGATGAAGTAGGTATACAAGAAATATAACATAGATACAGTTTGCCCTCCTTTCTGTTGATTATATTGGCATGGGAATCATCAGCCTTTTAATTCCCCCCACCAACAAACAAAACGAAGATAAATGCTGACGCTGTAGGTATACTACATTTGGTAAGAATGGAAATTTTTCTTATGTCCTGTTTAACAAAAAAAAAAAAAAAAGAAAGAAAATGGTCATGAAGCTTGAAGATAGTTTTTGAAAATTTTAAAATATTATAACAAGATGCATGTTAAGGATATCACCAACTTATTCAGGAGTTGCCTTTTAAAAACAAGATAACAGTAGAATAAAATTTTGTGTATTCCAGTCCAGATTCCAACAATTTGAAGTTACAGGGGTTCAGTATCTAATAATTTGTCTGTGTGGGACAAGACTCTTCAGAGTACTTGAAGGGGGAGAAGAGGTGAAAAATAAAGGTTACAAATAATATTTAGGCATTAGAGACATGACATAAAGAAATATCAGTAGAACTAATAAGTTAAGCTTCTGCTCTGAAGATATCTTGTGGAAGTGTTTATTTTTCTTGCATTTATGGAAACTAACTGAGTTGACTGATGTGAATTTCCTACTGCCTTTCACATCCTGAGAAACTTCAAAAAATATTCTGGAGAGATGTTAGAAATGTTTTTGACATGGAAATAAATCTGTCTTTCTAAATACAAGACTTATGTGTGCGGGAAACAATATGCACTGCTCTCATTGGCTTCCTAATGCTAGAGAAATATTAGAGGGTGAGGGAGGGGGTAGGATGTGTGGACAGTTCAATAACAACAGAAATTAAGTGCTTGAGTGCTTTGCAGAGTCCCATGTGAATAGCACATAAAATATAGTAAACTTGTTTTGGGATATGTTTTCTCAGAAAATTTTTGTTCTAAATAAAAAAAAAATTGTTTTGTGAAAACTTACTGGGCATGGTTCGCTCTATCATTACATCTACGAGATAAAACAACTGCCAATGAGCTGAACTGAGGTCAGACTTCCTGAAGTTCTTCATAGCAAAAAAACAGTGCAGGGAAACATTAAACACCGGTGAGAGAAAACTCCAGATGAGAGAGGTAATGTTTGGAGACTGGCGATCTGAGTTGGAAGTGCTGGCAGTCACAGTGATAAATTGAACACCATGAGAATGCGATAAAGTCACACCAAGTTACAGGTAATGATAAAACAGAGTTTAGACAGGTGAAATAAATATTTTTGTGTTCTGGTAATGCCATACTCTGAAGTTTTAGTTTTCAGGAAGGTGGACTCTATGCAGTCTTCCCACCAGTATAAGTGAGGTTAGATCAGGTTAAAGTGGGTTCTGGAGTTTCACTTACTGGAAGCGGAAGAGACAGGCTGAGCAGGAGATGCTTTTGCTCTCTACTTCCTATTTCCTTTGCTGCAGGGGGCTGCTGCCAGAAGATCACAATTTATTTGTCTTCTAGGAACACTTTCTGCAGGCTTGTGTGTGTCTTGTTGGAGAAGGTATTGGGGAAGCATCCCAGATTTCCTGGTTTCTAAGGTAGGTCCTCAAGTTCCCAGAAATTTGATTCTTCTAGGTTACAAAATCTTAGGGTTTCCAGGCTAATTGCTCCATATGACCAAGGTAGAAAGCATACCAAAGAAGTAGGTAGCTCAGAGGCTACAGATTCTCAGCTCCCCAGTTTTTCAGCATGTCATCTGGGAACTGCTAAGTTGACCATCCCAGATCCATTGGGATGACTGGGTCATCCCCATGTGACTTCCATGGGAAACTAATGCTTCTGAAGTAAAATATTCTGATATCTTACTCCTTCTGAAAGCAAAACCCCAATAACAACAAAAAGTTGCATCTAGGCTTTTTATCATAATTCAGAATACTATTTACCTCAGGAAGACCTCACTCTTTGCAGAACTTATATTTAGTTTCCTGGACAGAGCGAAGTGATTCCACTTCTCCCAAACACTCAGTATCCTCAGGTGGCAGAGGCTCAGAAAGAAACCCTGAGGGACCTGCATGTAACAGAATTTTCCATGCTGGCTTGGGACCAAGAGCAGGCACAGAGACGGAGCTTAGAAACTCTCTCTCTAGGGCTGTTAATAGTTTTTTCGGCTGAGTCAAAGAGGAATATCACAACCAGGATACAGACAAATGAGAAAATGTACGCAGGCTGGAGCACTGGGCTGGGGAAATGAAACAAACCTACTGCTGCAAATTCACACTTCTCAAAGAGAAAAGAGTGAGGGAAGAAATCTTTAGGACAGTAGGGCCAAGCCTTTTTCAGAAATACACTTTGTAATAATGCATTTCATTTCCAAGGGCTGTAGGTAGAACGAAATAGGTATCATACCTATTAACTGGGCATGTCCAATGGTCATAGTTCTGAAGATTTTGTCTTGGCTGTTTTTGTATGTGATTGAATATAATTTATGGTTCAGTGTTATTTTTTGTCAGAAAAGGATCTTACAAAAGCCAATCGAATGTTTAGCACTAATGTATTGTCAAATAGAATATAAACCCCTTAATTAGTGCTTCAAACAATGTAAACATACTTTACCACATTTCACAGAGTAAAGCAAATAAAAAATTGCTTGATTTATAAATTCAGCATCAGGCTCATGTACAGTGTATATTAAATCATGTGCATCTTGTACAGGTTGCAAGTAAGCAAGCTGCAACACATCCCCCCCAACAGAGATTAGAGAAGAGAAAAACTGAAGAGGAAATGAAGACTGGAATTTAATCACACTCCACTATTCTGCTCATTTCCACTTTTTTTTTTATTAGAATGCTAGAAGCAAGCCTTGACAAGCTACCTGAGCACTATTGCTGATCCTATTTTATGCCTTTCTTTTGATTAATCTTGCTCTTTGCAGTAGTAACTGAATTTGTCACATTTGGAGTCTGAAATCTACTGCAATATTTGAGCAATGTTACCGGTTTCTGTCGCCATACCAGTGGGAATTTTCACCAATCATGTAAAATTTTGGTTTTGATGAAAGAGTGGGATGTAAATGAACAGCGTATCAAATACAGAATGAATTCATCATCCTTTTCTTCCTTTTATTCCCCATGTCGAGATTGTGACCAAATTTCCAAAGATGTTTTAAAGTCCATGTCTGCTGTGTCTCTGGAAAACCAAATCAATTGTTCTCCCTGGAGGGGCTGAACCTATATGTCCTCTGGAGCCTGTTCAGCTCCTCAGACCAAGCTCCCATGAACACAGGCCCTGCTGCGGCTCTCTTTGCACTATTTCAGTGCCTGGGCACCACGCTGAGCAGCTGTTTCAAAACATCCTTTGATTCCTAAGCTCTGCATACATCGCTGCTGCCTGTAACCCTTAGCTAGCTCCCTTTTCATATTTCCTTTTCCTCAGTCCTCTCCATCAATTATATCAGCTTCAACTCTTCATTTCACAGATATCTCTTTGCTTTATTCTGGGATGCCTCTTATACTCTGACCATCTCATTTACCAGTTTGTTATACTGTTTGTTAGACTTTGATCTTGCTTAATATTCATTTATTTTTTAAGATCCAGTTAATCTATCTAGCTAATTTATGAAAGGAATCTTAGCATTTTCAAACAAAATAGGAAATAGGCAAGCTGAAGCCATCATCTCCTGTGTTGTCCCTTGTTCTGTTTTTAAGTTCATTTGTTCATGCAGTATTATACCAGTTTTGATTCGTGCCCTCTTCTGTGCAGCAAATATCTTTCCAGAAAAAGCCTGACTTACTGTAGGTCAATTGACAAATAGCACCTATAAGAAGAATATTCCAGAGAACCAAGCTGTCCTAAAATAGAGATATTCTTCGGCGCCATTCCTGGGTCACTGTTGTTACCATCTAGGGTGTCAGCCATAGCTGGCAGAATGCATTAAGACTCTTATGCTCTTGAAAATGATCTGAGTATGAGGCCAGACAAAGTCCCCC
The DNA here is from genome assembly GCF_947461875.1 of Haliaeetus albicilla. NCBI lineage: Eukaryota > Metazoa > Chordata > Aves > Accipitriformes > Accipitridae > Haliaeetus > Haliaeetus albicilla. The sequence continues at coordinate 57,106,621 of NC_091483.1, read as the reverse complement.
TGTACTTCCTTTCACATTTAGGGGAAAAAAAAAAAAATCAAATTAGGTTTCGACTGTGCGTATGTCTCAGAAAGAAAAGTTTGGACACAGTTAAAACATTGTTTTTACTATTTGCTAAGATGGTCATTAAAAAAAGGGATGGAAAACAACCTAGCATTACAAAATGTACTATCTTCATGAAGACTTTACAATTATGTTTTATTTGTCACAGAATCTGAATGACGTACATTTTAAAAAGTAAATAGAATTCAACAGGTATTTCTTTCAGTGATGCTTATATTAGAATGGCTTTGTGCTATAACATCAGCTTCAGAAAAAAACTACACACAAGAATTTGATTTTAAAACTGAAATGCTCAGGGACTGAGGTTAATAAAGAGCAAGTATTATGCATGAACATTTTCCTGTTCATACTTAATATGCATGATCATTATGGGTAGAAAGTATTGTAAAACATTTTAATTTTTTAAATATTCAAATTCATAACGAGCTGTATAAAATGCATCCCCTTATGCCATTAATACTCTAATTCCCATTGACACAGTAGACCTTTCCAATCATATCCATTTTTAAATACTCAGACTAAGATGATAGATTTATGCAGGTCAGTCTGTCACATGTGCCTGGAATAAAAATCTGTAATCACTTGCTTTTGTGGATTAAGAAAGATGGAAAGACTGTATGCCAAAGACTAGGCAAGTATCTTTGGTACACATCTGTTAACCTCTCAAATTCCTTCAGCTTTTCTGCCTTTCAAAGTGATACAGGAAATTATTTAATTTTTAAGAAAAGATCTGAAGTCCCGTCTCTTTTCTTGCTCCCTATATTTCTTTAGATTTAGAAGCCAACAGTTTACAACATTTCACTTCCATATCATCACACAAAACCACACTGATCCTTCCCAAGTTCCTAACAGAAGTTTTTGCTTTCTAAACTGCTGGTCTAGCTAGAGACTTTTCATCCTACCATTCAAATATGACAGATCTGAAAAAAAAACCCAAACAAACCAACCTGAATTCCTAGTTTCTTGCTCTCTGCCTGTATAACTGTGTAGTCATCGTGACAAGTATACTGTTATTGACTGTATTTCTGTAGAAGCTATACTGAGCTCTCTGTGCTTTCTCTTTTCTCTTGAGTGATATTTGGGTTTCTGAGAGAAAAAGCACAATCACTCTTTAAGACTCTTCTTCAAAACTCCGTGTCTCAGAGGAGCTGATAGTTTCAAAGAAGATTTGCAATAGCTCTTCTGCCTCCTGCAGAATTACATTCAGGAAACATGTTGCATATTTTGCCCTGGATTGTTTGACAGCACATTAGGCTCTAAGTGTTCAGAGTTCATATTGCTATGCGGGAACAGGAAGTACGAAGGGTTGTTTTTAAAAGTCTCTTGGCAGCAAGGTTTTCCCCAGCAGTGATGACTTCTTAAGTAAAATTTGAAAGGGCATTTTTTGTTTTTCAAATGTCATTATTGCTTTACCACTAGCTTGCCAGTGACTTTTTCATTTTCATTTAGTATTGCATATGTTGGAAACAAGGTAAGTGCAACTTGAATGTTCTTGATGTGATAAATTCCAGTTTATGACATGAAGGTCTATCTTTCCAGACAGGCCCTTAGCCAATGCTAATTGTACTTGCTTGCAATGTTCCCTGAAAAGGCACTCAAGTAGAACTCTAATAATGGTTCCATGCTACACAGCATTAGTCAAATGTTTTAAAAGTGAAATAGAAGCGAGGTGATTCCAGAATAGGGAAGTTATTGAAAGGTTCAAAATGTTCAGAGTGTCATGGTTTAACCCCAGCCAGCAACTAAGCAACATGCAGCCACTCACTCACTCCCCCCCACCCAGTGGGATGGGGGAGAAAATCAGAAGGGAAAAGGTAAAACTTGTGGGTTGAGATAAGAGCAATTTAATAGAACAGAAAGGAAGAATCTAGTAATTATAATAATAACAATAATAATTCAGAATTGGAATATACAAAACAAGTGAAGCACAATGCAATTGCTCACCACTCACCAACCAATGCCCAGTTAGTTCCCAATCAGCAATCTGACCCCCAGACCAACTCCCCCCAGTTTATATACTGGGCAAGATGTCACACGGTATGGAATACCCCATTGGCCAGTTTGGGTCAGCTGTCCTGGCTGTGTCCTGTGCCAACTTCTTGTGCCCCTCCAGCCTTCTTGCTGGCTGGGCATGAGAAGCTGAAAAATCCTTGACTTAGTCTAAACACTACTTAGCAACAACTGAAAACATCAGTGTGTTATCAACATTCTTCTCATACTGAACCCAAAACATAACACAATACCAGCTACCAGAAAGAAAATTCAGTCTGTCCCAGCTGAAACCAGGACAAAGAGCAAGCTTTCTGTCCCCCGAATCATCTTCAAACAGTTTTATTTTTACTCATGGGATGAGTTCAATGTAGAGCAAGAGGAACACCTACATGACTAGGAAGATCAGGATTTGGCCCTATATAGAACTTCCTTGATGAAGAAGCTAAAGGCTTTTATGCAACACTGATAATGAACTTAATATAAACTTGCAACTGTACATGCAAATTTTTAACAAGGAGCTTTACTTTGGATGAGTCTAGTTGTTAAAATGCGTGAAATAATCGGTACAGTAGTAGAAAAGAGTTTGCACGTATAAATGTAGAAAACTGTTATGATATTAAGATTTAATGATGCACCCCTAATCATTTTAATGAATATTTACCCATGAAAGTTCTTACACAGTCACCTGTGGAACTCTTTGTGTTATGTAGTAATATTAGATTTACATAGCACCATGTACATGTCAGATGAAGGGTATAAAATTCAATATAAAATGTTGGACAATAAAGGCCCTAATGTTTCCAGGTCCCAGCAGAGTTCCTCTAGAGATTACCTACTTGTTTCTATATGGTACTGCACTGTCATATATAAGCATAACCTGAATGCCTGGCAACAAGAGTACAAATTGCATGACTGAGTCTTAACGGTGTGTTGCTGAAGTCATAATTATAATGAGAAAAAATTACTTTCCTTAATATTAGGGAGAATGAAAGAAGAAACATTCAGACATTTTCTGTCTGTAGTTAAGCTATTAAATTCATATTTAGCCACTTAAATTCTAATACCTTAATTTTTAAAAATTCTGAGTACCAGTTTCTCAGTGAACATCACTGAGATGACTAAACGATTGACATCTCTGGAAATCAAGCCCTCTATTTAAATGCCAGGAGCACATGAGCTTCCTAAGTCTACACGCAAGATATAAAGGTAGTCTGTGTGATATCTGAAGCTTGTGACTAAGCTTGAGCGCAGAGTCTCATGATCAGAGTACTTCAGTGCCAGGCTGTAGTTAACATGCAGGTTTGGGTTGTGCTGGAGAATGTCTGAGTTGATGGCACTGCCAGGTTGTGATGTGGATGGCAACAATGGCTTTCCTGTCCTAGCCAAGGTCCCCCTCACCCTCCAAAAAAACGTATTTGTCTTGCGGTGACATCATGTGGTCACCACCAGGCAGGCAGTGTCCTTCCTAAAGCATCACGCAGCTTGTAAAGCAAGAGAGAGTGGACTCTGCAGGCTGTCATACTGCTGTCAGTGCAGGTGAATGGAGAGTGGGTCAGGGATCACTGCTTACTTCAGTCGACTTCTTGACTCAGGCCATTTTTGACTGTATTGACATAGCCTGCCAGTTAATTTAAGCTCCTGCATGTGGAATGTCACTTTTCAGCTTAACTCCTGATTTTAATTGTGGTCGGTATCTCATGCTGGCCAAGGTGAGAAACATATATCACATTCTTAGAAGTAAATCTGGTTTAAATAATTGCCCTTAATGGTCATGGTCTTATGTTACTACAGTAGGCAAAGCAACAGTATAAACTTAGAAGTTGACAAACTGAGTAACATTTTCAACTTTTTGTGCACACCACTCATGAATGTTACCTGAGGAACAATAAATCAGATTTAATCATAAGTCTGGTTTAAGCAGGGGAAGTTATTCCACTGTTGGTATCCTTAAAACATCCAGCTACAGTATAAAACATCCAGCTACAGTATTGCTTTTAAATCCTTTAAATGTATCAGTGAAAGTACTTATGTAATCCTTCAAGCAGAAGGGAAAAGGATATATTCTGTTTATAACACACCGAGTAGGCAGATGTCTTAAAGTAGGTTCCACTTCAATGCAAGACTTTGTGATACCAATTAGAAAGCATATGCCATATTGCCTTGACATCCTCTTACCAAATGCTGATGAATGTTTATGATCATAAATGAAATATGTAAAGTGGCACTGAAAATAATCTTTCACATTAAAAGTATTAAAATATATACTGTGCAGAATGTCTACCAGGTGTTCTGCAATGCAGGCTCTCAGGGATGTATTTCTATGGGGGTTTGTGGAGTACAGTAACAGATTTCAGTGCTGCCACAAGCACTGAGATACGCCTGCTTCCATATTTTTTCTGTGAAGACTAACACCAACAGTAGATGCCCAACCAAGTTACAGTAAAAGATATTGAGAGGTATAGTGGAGTTTGATAGCAAAGCTGTGGTTGCACCATGGTAAGTTTTGGGTTCTGGCATGCTTTGCAGTGCCCACTGCCACCTTTATCCCTGATTATTCAAATTGCTGCTGATCCTGCAGCATTCTTCCTGCTCCTATTGAAGGTGGGAGCCACAGGGACCTGAGGCTGCTCAGGGCATATGATCCTAACATGGGTATGGGATAGCAATTTAGCAGGTACTGAAACCCAGGAGCTGGGAGCATGCTTCAGTTCCACAATTTAGAAGTAGACAAAAAGGCTGTCATTGAACTGCGGACTTTCCCAAGAACGGAATGGTTACTAATGTATTATATATGCTGCATCTTAACTGCAAGTCATTGGACTTGAAGCAGGGTTTATTTACTGCAATCTGATGCTCTCTGTTATGCTGGTTTGACTAATGGTGACAATATTATTGCAATATATTTGTTTGTTTACTAAGCTCTCAAACTCATATTTTAAGACCAAAATGTTTATAAGAACACTTAGTCTAAGGCATTGCATAATGTGGACTTTCAAATTTCAGAGCTTTTCTCCTTCACTGAGACCAATAACTAGTGTTTTTGGAAGGGCTAAGAGTTTGAGTCTGAAGACAGTCAAAGACAGAATGTCCATCTCACTTGTTCTGATGGTTATTCGTATTCAATCATGAGAGCAGTAATGTTATTTCATTTTCAATGTATTTCATTAAACTCCCAATCAACTTTGGTGTTGTCTTTAAACACTAAAGAATTAATGCCTTACCTAGCAAAGCTAAGTATATGGTATGATCAAGTCAACTCATGGTCTTAACCTTAGCATTCTAAATAGACAGAGCTCATAAAGCTAAATTTTCTTTAGCCCTTGAAATGTTCTTATGGCTTTTTCATGCACCATTTCCATTTCTGTTTCCATTTCATTAATTTCAATTTCAATTCCAGCTTTTTGAAGTACATATGTACCAGAAGTGGTCTCCATACTTTAGTATTCCTTTGAACAATGCTGAATTCAGAGATGCATCTTTTACCACATCCATTTTTAAATCAACATTGCACCTTTTTTGTTCTTTTGTCACTGCTAGCCCCTAGTAGTTAAATTCAAATGTGATTCCTCACTTTTGAGAAGTCAATGGACTAGTTATTAATCCATTTGTCTGAATTTTACTGGTCTTGTACTGTGATTTTTTTAAATATGTCATGGAACAGTAAGTTAAGTTTACTAAGCAGAATGAAGTTGATGTCAAAAATACTCCTGTCCTTTAATGTCCTTTATTAATATAGTTCTTTATCAGCTTCTCAGCTATTTCACCTGGAATGAATACCATAATAACCATTTATAATCAACTCTGTGAGCCCATTTTTGATGTTGGCAATGGGAAGAGAATTTTCAGTCTATTAGGAATTGTGGGAAGCACTTCTCTCCCCTTGCTCCCTTACACCCTTCCTCTCTTCTTCCCTTCTTTCCACCCTCCCCAGTTCAGAACAATATTTTAAAAGGTATTGAAAATAAATGTTTCATAATTGTTAATTTTTAAAATCTCAGAGATACCATGTAAAACTGAGACACCACGTAAGAACTTCAAACACATTCATACATCCCAGAAAACATTTTGGTTTTGATGAATCACACTGAGTGGATGGTGAGTAATTCCTTATCTTTACCACATGAAAGCATAAATTCTCACTTCTTTCAACATACTGAAGTATTCACTGAACTCATTTTCCTTTTCATCATTATTATGTATTTTATCACATCCATCTTATAATAAGGATATATCAGTTGAGGGATTTATTACATCTGTAATATGCTTGAACACATGGATCCTGCCAGAAAATGTATTCCTGATGCTTTTGTTTCCTTTTCAATTTTCCAAATCCGTTTTGTTCTCATTTATACTGTCTCTTTCTGCTGCTTCCTCCTAATACTTCACATTCCCTGTACTTTGCCGTTACTGCTCTCTTTTTCCTTTCTTTTACCAAGCTGCTGTTAAACCCATTTGCTCCAAACTATCTTCTGCAATTTTTTCTCTTGCTTCTTCTTACTTACTATAGATTTTCTTTGGTATTCATGAAAAGACCTAACAAAACAAGTTGTTTCTATAAAAATTGTTCTTTTTACTGTTGACTTGAATGAGAAATGTATGTAGAAACTGTTGTATGCTTTAAAGAATTGTAGGTTGAAAAAGACTTAGTGGATTAAAGAGAAAGAACAGGAAGAAAACAGAAATAGCAGGTTACTTCATGATAATTACAATACAATGTAGTCTTAGTTTGCAAATACTGACACCAGCCCCCATCAATGTGTGGTTACTTTCCCAAAACTCTGTAAGCCTCCTGATTTGGATATTAAAAACATAAGCAGTAGAAAAGTTATTTTTCCAAGAAATTGTGTCAATCAATCAGGAACTGCTGGGTTTTTATAGATCCTGGCCCTTCAATAGACAGTAAAAGGAAATACAGTATTTATAGCCAAACATTGTGATGCATTTTAAAAACATTATATCTATTACTAATGACAATAGTAAGTCATCCAAAAACTATGCTGTATGTATTTTGTACATTTAAATTTGCAACAGTCTTTGAAGGATTCTTGCACCATCTCTAATCCAATTTGTAATACTTAACTGTATGTGATTTGAATGAGTAGTTCAAAAAGCATTATACATACTTTTTTTCTATCAAATTGATGTGTTACATAGGTTTTCCTATGATTATCTATATGCAACTATGAATTAATATTATCATTTTAAGTGCTACGCACTTGGTTAAGTGAACATTGATACTGCTGAATGTATGTACTCATTTACGTATTCCTTTATTTAATCTATTTTAAACTCTGTTACTCTGAATCACTGATAATATTTTTCTACATCCCTGGTTGTTCATGTACATTATGAAAGTATTTATTCAATTTCTGGGTATCACTATCAGCATTATAAAAAGCTCTACTCATATTTAAAAACATTACAGTTTGTCTTAGGTTATACAGTCCTCTTCAATATTATTTTCCCCCTTCATCTGTTTTTCCTGCTTCTCTTGAAGACAAGAGTCATTTGGATTCTTTAAGTTAGTGGTGGAAGATTTCTGAGACTACCCTTGGAAAGAGCGATGAATTAAATACGAATGCTTAGTAGGGCAGACTGAACTGCTTGGTGAGAAGCATAGATGAGCAGCTTGGAGGAAGGTCTAAATATAGTTGTTTATTGTGGTTTTCACTATATGTAATGATTTCATTCATATAAGAGCTGTGTACTTTCATTACAATGATTTGAAAGCTTCAGATACTCCTAGAACATGCAGAAGGAGTTTGTGCTTTCCTGTATCATGAAGCATATATAACCTCATATTTTTACAATAAATTCTTTCCTGGCCATTATCTTGACAAGTATTACGGATAATCATTGTTTTCTCTCAAAAACATACCTAGTGTGGAAAATATACATCCAGTTTTATAAAAAGAGTTTTTAATTCTCCTAGATTTTATGCAAGGCTGAGGCCAGCAAAAGTTAGGGAAGCTAAGGATTGGCTTGATATTACACCATTTAAGGAAGAATGCAAGTAAGCCAAGATCCATGAGGTCTGGTATATGCTTTCCCTCATTTATTTGTCTTCTACCATGATTTGGTTGCACAGCTGCAAGGAGCCAATTCTGTCAAGACAGCAGGAAAGTTTTTTTCCCATGGAGGAAAGTCTACTGGTGTCCTCTAAGAGAATCTAGTCTAATGAAAGGATACAGATAACTGATGCTAAGTTTCTCTAAGCCCCAAGAGTCCCACTACTAAGTATTTACCATGATTACAGAGAAGGAAAAGAAAGGCATCTTTCTAATGAGAACAGAACTCTAGAATACCCCTAACTGCTAGAATAAAGGAAATATGAAATATAGAATCCTGCTTGAAGTTTCTGATGGCAATCATCACCCAATCTAATTTACCTGTTCAGTACTTAAATAATACATTTGTAAGCAGTTGAAAAAATGCAAGACATGTTTATTAAAAAAAATAACTGATTGATAAACTCTGCTGTAATGCAAACTTAAATTTTTGTTTATTCTGTTCAGGTAATGAAGACTTCAAGGAGTCATGCTTCAGCTAGCAAAACTTAAGTTACATACTGGAGCATTATCAACTCTTGTATCCTACAATTTCTGGACTAGCCTTATTGTGCCTATAAACATCCTTCATATTAAGTTATGTACAGTAGTGTTATATACAGTGCTTGCCAGTAAATCTCCAGAATTTACCCACAGTTAGTAGTCAATGAGCTGCCGACTTACTTCTTCATATGTTCCAAGCCTTAGACTATGAAGCTACACTGGTAGGCAATGAAAGAATATTTTTTACAGTACTGCTTATAAAGGCAATTATGTGAGGGCTATCTGGCTGCGACATGATTCTGTGTTTTGGGAATTCAATTCCAAACACCACAAGAGTGCTTCCTTGCTTTCCTCTGTACTCCACCTTTCCAGATCCTGCCTGACTGTGAATGGAATGCTGAATGCCTTGACCCTTTCATTCCTGTCAATACAAATCTACTTACTATTTATCTAGAGAATGTGAACCATCATATAAGCAATTCTGATGGAATACAAGAGTATTTGCTGATTTTGAGTAGTGGACTAACGGAAGATGAATCTTGGCTATGTAGCTTGCTAACGCATATGCTGTCTGCTCTTATTTTTAATGTTCTTATGGGAGTAATAAAACTGCCTCCTCACATGCAGTTAAACAGCAGCACTTCGTATGGACCTGGCTTTGTACTACTTGTGTGCTCTCCCGAATTAGCATTGCTCTGGTGGCCCCTGCTATTTCATACCGGTATTGTAGGACGATCACAAGGTGTTATGGCACAGAAGTGCTCAGTACCTCAGTATGAGACAGAGGGAGGAAGCCACAAGAGAGGAGGCTCTTTGGGTCACAATTTCACCAATGAGAAGCCTCAATAATTTCTAAGGGGAGACAGTTTGTGAGTTTTAAGACCGGAGCTGGAGGGAGTAGGGCATTACGATCCTTCTGTAGGGCCAAGTCACTGAAGATCACTCGCTTCCTGCTCCTCCTCCCTGCTGCTGGAAGTGTGGTAGATGTAGCCACACCACCCAAGGAGCTCTTAGTCACCCAGGTTTCTCAGTCGTGTGACGGCGGCCTAGCCAGATCCTGTTCTTGGGAAGCTTTAACTTCCTAGCTCCCTCTGTCGAGTGGTCTTTAATATTGACCATATTCTCAATTAAAGATTTAAAGAACATTTGTTCTGAAGGTACAATACAGAACCGACTGACCAGCAATATGACCTACGACATGCGTTTTCCATCTATGTATATTTCTTTCAAACAGGTAATAAAGTAGCACCACCATTACTTTCTGTCAGTGAAATAACACCGTCGTCCCTTCTTAAAAAGAACTTTGTCAATGAGAAGTTAGAACTACATAAAAAATTTGGACTAAAGTCAGGCCCAGCAGAATAGTATCAGTGGAAAAAAAACTTTTCTGCTATTTAGGTTTTTTTAAACTAATTTCCAGTCTTGTCTCATTCTTCATAACAGTGTTCTGGCAAACAGCAGTTGTTAATCCAAAACTCTGTCAATCATCTACCAAGTGGAACAAAACTCACAGGATATTAAGTTGCAAAAGAAAATAATAAAAATCAAAATACAGAAAATTTACAGATACCTCTCTGCAAATCAATGTTAAAAAAAAAACAAACCACAAAGAATATTGTCAAACAAGTCTTGCCTATAAAATAAATCTTGTGAAATGCTGAGACAAAGGTTGTTAGGACTTCTGCTGTAAGTTATTTACCCTTAGGGCACTGGTTTACCCCTAATCTAGCAAAAAAAAAGTTTTTATAAGTGCTGGCTCCCTGTCTTAATAAGCTAGTGGGATTTTTCCCACTGCCTTTTTTTCTTGGATCCTTGTATTCAATAAATTTTGTTACAAAGTCTCCTGTGAGTAAAAGGCTAGAAACAACATGGCAGACTGTTGTTTCAAGCACAAAACTAAAATAGGCAAATATTTTTGGGTGTCATCAGGAGACAAATGCCTATAAAGTCAGACCTACAAACCAGTGCATTAGTGAATTATCATACTCAGGGCAGAGCACGTATTGGGCTCAGTTTCAGGCGAAAGGTAGAAAGTGTGCATATTGGACACTACTACAGTCATTTGGTCAGCAAGAGCTATGATTTAACATTAATTTTGTTTCATAAAACAGCTGGGGAGGAAAGCAAAATGATAGATAAGAATAAAAGTGACCATAATGTGTTAATTAAATGTTTGCGCAAGCAACATCCTTCCCCCTCCAGCCCCACTTCCAGCCTGGTCCAGCAGACCTGCCTGACTCCCATCTGAAGGGCAGGCACTGCTTTAATTTCTGTATCTGTTTTCCTACATACTGCCAGGCTGGAAATTCTCCTCAAATACATTTGCTCCTCAATTGGAGTCTCCATGGCAACCTTCACAGAGGTGCACATTGGAGCCAGCTGCCAGGAGAAGACAGTCACATAATACAAACTGAGAATTTCTACTTTTCGTTTTTTCCACCCTGAGATAGACAGACAGACAGACAGAATATAAATAATAATGTAAAACTCCAGTAGAACTGATTAAAAGTGGATGATACTGCAGAGCTATTTAAAATAATTTACAAAAGTGAGAAGTGAGGTTGTATAAACCACTTCTATTCATCCTTGTCATGGTTTTTAATGTTTAAAAACAGTGACTTGCACCAACGATATAAAGTCAAGAAAGTAAGATGATGGCAACATCAGCTATATGTCAGTTTACTGCCAGCTAAATCCAATCTCTGTGTCAATCGGGTAATGCTGGAGGTAGATCAGGACTCTTATGTCTGATGACACAGGGCAGAAAACACTCAGAATGGAGAGATTTTAAAGAAAGACATGTTGGTTTTCCCAGAGCAGCTGTAAGGAAATCAGTCTGAAAGGTCAGAATGGAGGTTTAGGTATGGAGCTGAGGAGTGATTAAATACAGATAACAACTGATTAATGCAACTGTTTACCTATGCGGTATCTTAGATTTCAGACTTTATATTCTACTTAGCTCCATTTACAAACCATGTATATTTATCTTTCACACAGAAACCTACTCCCTAGAATGCTTCTGCTAGACAGCAGTGTTTTTGGGGACAACAGCAGATGCATCCACCATCCACTCTAGTGTTTTTTCATTCAGAAGACTCAGGTTGCAATGTTAATATAGAACAGCTGGATCTCAACAGTTGTCCATGAAGACACATTCGTGATTCCTCCTCATGTCAAAGATAATGAGAAAACAGTTCAAGAAAAACATATTCAGAAGAAGTGAATCTTCTTGCTTTAGCTCACCCTGTTTCCTCTGTTTATTCTCAGGAGCAATTCCCACATCTTGGTATGCATTCATGTCACAAAACAGATGAAGGCTTAATTTCTTCTGTGTTTTGGTTTTTTTTATTTTAAATATAAAGAAATTAAAAAAAAAAAAAAGGCAGCAGGCTGACACTAAGTCTCTGCAGCCGAGCTGAAACACGGAGTTTGGGTAACATCGGCCCCAGCACAGCACGGCTAGTTTAGGATTTGCCTGACTGATTGAAGCTTACCATGGCTATCCTCCTATCAGACCCTTAAAAAAGGTATCTTTTCAGTTTCTCCTGACAGGCTTTCTTTGGCTTAATGACCACCTCTTGTGCAGCAATGATATTTTGTAAAAACAATAAAAATGTGAATTTCAGAATCTACATCATGGAGACTTACAATCTTTATCTACAGACCCACAGGCGTTACCACATTGCTTAATTTAATTTTTGTCAAGTAAAAAGATATACAGGTGCAATGGTTGGTACTTACTCTTGATAATGCACTACATGAAGTTGAAAAGTAATTCTGAGAGAGAGAGAATTCAGACAGAAGATAAGTAGGCATAAATGCTGGCCTGAAATTTATGTGAAATTCATTCTAAAGCCCATAACCTCATCTTCTGCAAATATTCTTTATTTTCAGCAAAAATTCAGAAAGATGTAGGAAAATCTGACCAGAAATTGGAATTTCTGGCTCACCAGACATTCTGACATTTCAGTTTACTTCCTTTTCAAATTCAGTCAATAAAGGCAGAAAACAGATGTACTGGAAGTGGAGGGTAATGGAGCAAACATGAATCCTGAAAATCTTTGGAAATAAATCTAGCCAACTTACAAATAGACTAAAAATAAATAAGCATCTACAAATTAAATGTGAACAAAATCAGTGCTTAGTAAATTCAAATTTGCATTAAAAAGTATTTAAGCAAGTTGTGCTCAATGACCTTGAGTAAAAAGTGTTCACGATTAAATTGTTTTGCAATTTTAGAAAAAGAGGTTTCCAGAAGAACAAGATTATTCTTAAGCGAAACTGATTTCCATCAATAGCCACAGTCAAAAGCAGTGGAATTACTTTTGCTAACATTTTTATTAATAAAATATTTTCACTTACTACATTTTTTTCACATAGAAATTTATTTAAAGAAAAATTTAAAAAATATGGATAGGAAGGATAAAATAATTGAAAAGGAAATATTTCATTTTGTTTGCAAAATACACTTCTGGCAGGCCCAGGAGGATGATGTTCCCTTTCCTCCCTCCTATTTTGAGAAAAAAAACCCCAACCTAAAAAGCTGCATCAAAACCAATCCTTTTCTGTTATCTATAACTAAACTTTTTCCTACAAGTTTTTCAATTTAGCAGCTAAGCTGAAAGAATCCTCTATTCTCCATGTTTCTGTTGGCAGCTTTTTATAAGTAAAAGACCAGAGAATAACTGTAGGCACTTCTCCACCTCCTGAATAGCTTTGCAGTCCTTTGTGGCATTGTTCAGGAAGGGATTTCTCATCCAAGCTAGATTTTGAGACCCCCAAGCAGCAAATTCCACAGCCAGCCAGGCAGAGAAAGGTGCCAAGGGTATTTCTCAGCAGCGCGGTGCCCACAGGGTATGTGAGCGGGCGCAGAGCCTCGCTCTTTCAGGCGGGACCCACGGGGACCGAACCCCAAGCAGAGGGACAACCCCCGGCATGGCACACAACACTGCCATGCTCTAGCGCTTTGCCCAGCCCAAAATTTTACACACCAAGTGGATACCGAAGCCATAGGCAGACTTTTTCCTGCAAATATGTGATGTGTTGTTACCACAGTGGATGAAAGGCAGAGGGAAGGGGAATGGGAGCCTGAGACGTGGCAGGCTGAAAGACTTGCATTGGCAATATGAACTGTAACACATCTGCATGGTGCTTTAGTGGTGCCCGTTAAGATCATGAGCTTCTATTACTTTTGTTTAGTTGCAAGTCATAATTATTATGCTGCTAGCCTTCACCTGCAATGAATTACAGACTCTCCTGCATTCATCAGGTCAGCTGACCAGTGCAGGCAGCAGGGAGCATACAGGGAAAGTTTTTTCAAAGTTTTTTCGAATTTTTTCACCCTTTTATACTCCCATGTTCATACAATTGAGTCACAGCATAACTAAAATACATCTGAATGACAAAGTTTAAGCACCCTGCTGGAACAGTGAAAGTAAAATTTACTTGCCTTGTGTTAACTTGGTGACATCACAGTAAACTTCTCATGTCAGGGGAAGGAAACTTAGTGGGAGATCTGTCAAAGTCAGAACTGGATGGAGGGCATCAGGCTGCCGTTTTTGCCTTTGGCAGTCTCCCCCCTGAATTTCAGCACGTATTAAAAATTCTTTGCCTCACATCAAACCCACTAGGTCTTTGTGCAGATTTTCTTTCCAAAGGCTACAGCTTGTACCTTCCTAAGCTGCAATCCTCAAAAAGTCTCAAGTGAAGCATTCCTACTGAAAGTGATTTAATTTTATCTAACACAAACCAGGAGCAATCTATCATGCCTTTAGCTCTTAGGTTGTCTCCCTGCTCTTTCACTGTCAGTGTTTAAAACAAACTCAAGACTGATACATAGACAGCAATTTTGCCAATAGCTAGTCCCAGAACTCTGCACACTGTCATCTCTGTATCCACATTTTTACCTTTAGGATGGATTTCCAATGCTAAAGAAAGTGCAGATCCTCAATGAGCAATTTTTATTATCCTTACGTTAAACCTTCTATTTCTTGTTGCTGCATCTTGCTTGCAGATACCATTTACCATCTTCCCCTACACCTATCTTTGGGATTTTCAGTGTATTTTTTTATATTTATGTTAAAATGAATAGTGCCACTTCCTGGCAATTGCCAAGTAAAAAAGCAACAGCTTGTATGGTACGACCCCTAGTCTGCTTCTGAATTGGAATTGATCTTCCTATTTTGTTTTGTTTCAGTGAGCAAAGAATCTGTCTCCAGAGTGCCCTGCTTCCATCTACCACTCTAAAATAAAGCCACTCTATTCAAGTGGAATAAATATGCTAGAAACTTTTTAAAAACATTCTATTATACAAGGAAGAATAAACATTAAAATATCATTGTCTTTTGATCTATATATTTATCTATGTGTTTATCTTTGTCTCACAGTTGTTAGTATAGCCATGGACAAATGACTGTGAACAGAAGCTCCAGCAAAGTTCTGAAATGTCTTTGGTTTTGCTCTTGATACATATCCTTTCTCCAAATCCCTGTCTTGGGAAGGCCTGAAATTTGTTGGAAGCACTCTGTTCACTTCACCTCTGTACATAGGTGTACACCTCTGTACACCTCTCTATATGTCCGATGGAGAACATCTACTTTTAGGTAAACCTTTGTGGAGGACAGGGGGGGAAAGGTCCACACTACCTATAAAGGACTTGGCTTCATGTTTTTCCATTTATATATTTATCATTATACTGGGAAATTTCAATATGTCAGGGAAAAGTACCTTATAAAAAGGTCACTAAATATATGAATAAAAAGTACCCAAACATATTCAGGTGTCCTGGTTTCAGCTGGGATAGAGTTAACTGTCTTCCTAGTAGCTGGTGCAGTGCTATGTTTTGAGTTCAGTACGTGAAGAATGTTGATAACACTGATGTTTTCAGTTGTTGCTCAGTAGTGTTTAGACTAGAGTCAAGGATTTTTCAGCTTCTCATGCCCAGCCAGGGCACCTGACCCAAACTGGCCAACAGTGTATTCCATACCACGTGACGTCCCATCTAGTTTAGGAACTGGGAAGTGGGGGGCAGGGAATCGCCGCTCGGGGACTGGCTGGGTGTGAGCAATTGCCCTGCGCATCATTTGTACATTCCAATCCTTTTACTACTACTGTTGTCATTTTATTAGTGTTATCATTATCATTATTAGTTTCTTCTTTTCTGTTCTATTAAACCATTCTTATCTCAACCCAGGAGTTTTACTTCTTTTCCCGATTTTCTCCCCCAATCCCACTGGATGGGGGGGGAGTGAGTGAGCATCTGCATGGTGCTTAGTTGCTGGCTGGGGTTAAACCACGACATCAGGGAAAATCTTCCCTTTCAGAAATAAATGAAGCACCTTATGTTTATCAGGGAAATGCTCTGTAGATCTGTTTTACCTAAATTTATCAGAGTTAAACCCAGGTATGAACCACAGAATGTCACTCTGCTATAAAGCTTAAGTGCAATGATGCCATTTCTTACAGTTCAAACCAGGAGACCAGACATAGGTCTGGCTTCCTCCTAGGCTTTATCCAGGAGAAACAACGTGCCAGCTGTAAATTATTTACTAGTGTCTGAACTTCTCACAATGAACAGAAACATAATAACCACAGAGTAATGTACAAATGCATATTAGAGAAACAATGCAAGGTTTCGAACAGGTCTGTTCTAATTATCTAGACAGATTGGTAGCTACTTCTTTTAGTCCAATAAATACCATAATGTATTGTAATTACTGTAATTAATACAATTTAGTTGATACTTCCCTAGTATTTGGCAAAACTGTGTATTACATCAGTTTCCTATATCAATTCCAAAGTCAGTTCCTTTAGGTATGTAGCTGGTAGAGGCATGGCCATCATTTTCATGAAAAAACAGCTTTTATGCTTGCCAAGTGGTGTTGGTGTTCTCCTATTTTCTTGAATCATTTCCTGAAGAAAAATGGCCCCATTATATCCTTAGTGCAGTCTTGAATGTATTACACTACTGAGGAATGGTAAGCTGAATTGTGTTGTTTCTGAGTTGCTGTTTGGGTTTGCTTTCACATACTGAAGAGCCACAGTGTATTTTGGATGGTGGCCAGAAAGAACTTAAATAGCATGAGATATGCAATTTGATGGTTACTAGCATTGGCTATACTTTGTGGTTATAGCAGTATTAGTATTCAGTGATTGATGCAAAGTGATTGCTAATTGCTATAATTAATCAAATGTCATTCAGCATTGAGGAGTTATTGACATCACACATATACACACACACACAAACACAGACAAAGAAATCCCTTGCCCAAGACATACCAACACAAGCGCAGAAAAGGCTACTTTATGCTTTCTTCAGAGAAAAGCGATGTTACTTTCTTCTTTGTTTGCTGAGAAGGCAAGGCTCCAGGTGCTCTGAGGGTAGCTGCCTGACAGTGGGAAAATTTGCACTTCAGCTTCCACCAGCGGTCCCTAATTCAAAACATATCCAGGGTCTTTAGCAATGCTGGGGTACAGTAACTGCTCAACTTAATGGGGAATACAGCAGCCAGGTATTTTGTCTGCTTGACATAATTGTTGCAAATGCATATAAGGTCAGTGATAAGGTTTCATGCTAGAGTACAGACTGATAACTGGGCTAACAGCTGCTCTTCAGTTAATCTAGGAAGTGGAAGAGAAAGTCTTATGTTATGTCAAACTGCTAGTATTGCCAGTATCACAAGTAACACGAATGTATGAATAATGTTGAAAAATGTTGAGAAGTTCTTATTCACCTGCTTTCAAGGTTTTGGACATGTGAAACAGGTACTGAAACTAAATGTATCTTTGATTGGTAGGAGCAGAGTTTGCAGGACTGCGGAAAAGATTTAGCAATATTTGCTAGGGTTTTTTTTCTAATTTTGCTAAGTGTATCCTGCTTTTGCATTGGCTCTCTGCAAGCATTCAAGAGCTAGCAGGAGTATTTGTAGAATATTTTTAATTATTTGCGGACATTACTGGAACTGTTGCTATATAGTGGCACAAGAAAGTCCAAGCAGGAACATCTCATGTATTCAGGGACCAAAACCCATTCCGTGTGATAGCTGAACACCCCTCAGTACTCTGCCCCAAAGTCTTAAGATCCCATTGTGTTGGTTATGGCTGGGATAGAGTTAATTTTCTTCATAGTAGCTAGTATGGGGCTATGTTTTGGATTTGTGCTGAAAACGGTGTTGATAATACAGGGATGTTTTCATTACTGCTGAGCAGTGCTCACACAGAGCCAAGGCCTTTTCTGCTTCTCACCCCACCCCACCAGCGAGGAGGCTGGGGGGGGGCACAAGAAGCTGGGGGAAGGGACACAGCCAGGACAGCTGACCCCAACTGACCAAAGGGATATCCCAGACCATACGATGTCATGCTCAGTATATAAAGCTGGGGGAAGAAGAAGGAAGGAGGTGGACGTTCGGAGTGATGGCGTGTGTCTTCCCAAGTCACCGTTACACGTGATGGAGCCCTGCTTTCCTGGAGATGGCTGAACACCTGCCTGCCGATGGGAAGTGCTGAATTAATTCCTTGGTTTACTTTGCTTGCATGCGTGGCTTTTGCTTTACCTATTAAACTGTCTTTATCTCAGCCCACGAGTCTTCTCCCTTTTACTCTTCTGATTCTCTCCCCCATCCCACTGTGGGAGGGAGTGAGCGAGCAGCTGCGTGGTGCTTACTTGCTGGCTGGGGTTAAACTACAATAAAATCCTTGTAAGCAATCTGTTGCTGTCTGGTCTATAAAGTTCACAACATTGACACTGACATATGAATTAGGTATACTGGGGGGGAAGAGGACAGAGGGAAGAGACGTTTATATTAATTGATACCATAAGGGCCAGCAGCCACCACTGAGATTCAAAGGCTGACCAGTTATAATTAGCGTGTAATGCAGGCATGCACTGACTATGAATAGGAACAGTAAGACAAGTATGCAACAAGTCATGCTAATCATTTGCTCAAATGGGGACAACAAGCACAAATAAGAGAAGCAGAGCAGACGTGTTGGATGAGACGGGCCCTTCCCGAAACAGACCTAGGCAGCTCTGGGAAAAGATGTCTAGTCCTCTGAACAGCTCCATCTGGCTTCTCTGGAAGCTTCTTTCCTTCTTGGTGTCAGCATCAGGTTACTTGCACTATCCTTCTGCAGAAAGTAAGCTCATATAAAACCTGCTGTGGCAGGCCAGAGCTGACCGGTTTGGATCTTGTTTGGCTTGTTTTCAGCCATTGCTCAGAGCAAACATCCAATCTCAGTTTAATGGCAAACTGGCAAGAGCTTCTTTGTTTTCTTTCTTGGCCAAAATCAGAAAGAAAATAGCATATTTAACATAGAAAAAGCATTTGACACTCTAAATTATGCATTTCTCATTAGTATGGATTTTGAAAGATTAAAATGAAGACTTAGACTCTCTGCTCTTCTGTATTCTCTTATCTAACTAAGCATTTGGGTAGAAGACAAAGTTTTGTAAACACTATTTAGTAAAGCTTTTCAATTATTTAGTATTACAGATCAGTAAATTGTTCCAGTTTATTCATTAGTTCAAAATACATGGTGAGAAGGATATAATATATGCCAATCACTGTAGAGTGTCACTTGGACTCTGAGTACTTTGTTGTTTGAAGATGCTGTAAATCAGCAGAATCTATTTCATTCTACAGCTGGAAATTAACCATTAATCCACTAAATACACTTGCAACATTGTAATTTCCCTATACTATCCCTGGTGATCATCTTATCCACAATATATGTCAACAAGATATTGCTCCAGGGAGCATATTCAGATGGAAGATTTTAAAGTTATTTTCAGTTTTAATTCCCCTCTTGCCAAGAGGTGGAATGAAAGAAATCATTGTTCCAAGCATTTTTTATTTTTTCAGCTAATAGCAACAGAGATGGACAAAGGAGATGCCTAAGGGTATCATATATTAACATAGAGACACATAGCAGTGTCATTTTATATGACTGCATCCAATTTTGGGGCATAGGCAGCATACCACCAAACTGCTCTGTGAACAAGCAGAACCTCTTCTAACCTCTTCATGTGCTGTGTTTTTTCATTACACATTTCAAATACAGTGTTTTCAAACTAACCGCTAAGTACCATGGCTTTTCAGTAAACTTGACCACTGAACTTGGGAATAGTGTACTTTTGGGCATGATTTTGTTTGAAATGATCAGAAATTGAGTGACTAACTTGCAATTATTTTTTTTTTTTCCTTGAAACAGATCCAAAGCAAGGCTGTGCTAATCAGTTCAGTCTTTCTAGCTACCTCACAGGGCTTGCAGAAAAGACCATTGAAGTCAGCCTCCATGTTTATAGCTCTCTTTCTTGTGTTTTCTGAGATTGGTAACAAGTGAAGGCTAATCTCTGCCCGAACACTCAATATTTGCTTTCTGATTTGCATTATTGAAATTGACTTTTTTTGTTGTTGTAATGGGACATAATCCCACTTTTGGCTCATACATTTATCTCTGGCTCTCACCAACCTTTTTCTTCACTGTCACCACAGGTATCCCACTGCAGACATATTGTGGGCATATTCCCTCTCTCTCTGGATGTTTTCACCTGACCAGAAGCATGGAAACCAGGAAAAGCAGGCAGATGTACATCCTCTAACTCAGGCACCTCTACTGAAAAAAACCCCACAGTGCATTGACTGAACATACAGTAAAATGTGGACAAGAAATAAAACAAATGCTCTTTCTATCACAGGGTACCTATCTACCATGTGTGGTCAATAACAATAAGGTATTTTCTTGTGGATCCCATGGCATGCCTGGCACTAGATTATTTTGCATGTTTGTATGCAATAAGACATATGAATGTAGAATAATGCAAGTTTTATTTACATTTCTTTTTATTGGTGGATTTTTGTGAATAACTTCTATTCTCCAGACCATCAAAACATGTCTTACAATCTGCATTTTTATATGAGGTGCAGTCACCACTCTGAAATACATTCCAACATTGTGCAATCTAGAGGACACCATCTCTAAGAGAAAAAGCCAGGAAGGAGCAGGCCCATCAGTTTAAGGAAAGAAGATCTAACAGCAGAGGACAGCAAAACCACCAAAGCCTTTTGTACCTCCAAAAGCCTGTAATAAGGCTATCCTTAAAAGAGAAAGCCTATCCTTGAAAAGGGGGAAGGAGGCAAGAAATGACAGAGAAGGTAATTAATGAATTACCTCAAATGACTGTAGTTCACCCGCAGCAGGGAATGTAGGTCTGCTGATCTTCAGCTTACAGTTTGAAATATCAAAAATGTAATGTCAAGTGTTTGGCACACTATGAAAACCAGAAAATATGAAGTTGAAAACCGCTTTATGAATGTTGGAAATACCTCTCACAATCTGAAGTAACAAAATAACTGGGATCAGAGGGTCTTAGAACTAATCACAGCTTCTATTCCCTCTCTGTACACCTCTGCCTAAAGAATTGAGTGCGCAATGCTTTGAAGCGTGCCAATTTTCTCTGCTTCTGAAGAGTCTCAAAGAGCACAAAGGAACAAATTATAGTTATCAGCTTTTCATCTGGTCCCTCAGGTCTTGGAAGCTCTGATGAACTATTTAATTTTTTTAATGACCAGCTTAATAGTATTATTTTTTTAGCAGTAACTGAGCACATGTTTAGAACTGTTCTTGCACTGTATATCTAAAATAAGTTCCACAACTTTTTACATGATGAATTCTTGCAGTAACAGCAAATTGTCTGTTTTCAACTGTTCTCCCAGCTTATTGCACTGCAAAATAATATAAATTTTGTAAAAGGGTTCAAATAAAATATTTCTTTTTTTTCCTCTTATAATTCATCCAACTCCACCATTCACAATTTCAGTCTGAATATATATATATGACTAAATTAACTATATTGATTTCATATGACGATGAAAGCAATTCTGTTTATGTTGAAGTCTCCCCAACCATTATGTATGGGTCATCTTTCAAAAAAAATGTAGTTGCATTGTGGGAACAGCATGGAGAGTTTTACCTATTATATTGAACATTGTTTTCAGTTAAATGCATTAGGTTATGAGATAAAAGCTCATCTGCACACCTGCAAAGAAGCACAGAGAGAAAATGGCTGTTGAGGGGGAAGCAAAATATATGTGTGTGTCTATATATATGTTCTCACGAGCAGACCTTGCATCCTGCTCAGCCAGAGAGTGGAGGAGGATGAGGCCATAGGTGCTGCCTGTGTTCATGCGAGTGCGCTGTGTGTCTGTCTGTATATATGTGTTGTATATGTGTGGTCTGTGTGCATATACTTACTGTGAATGTATCGCCAGCCTTGCTACAGATTGCACCTGGGGGCATGGAGCTACAGCAGCCTTGCCTCTCTCAAGCTGTTAGATCCAGCATGATATATTTTCCCCTAACAAAACGTTCATCAAAAATATTGCCTGCTTGATCCAAGGCATAAAATGATTCAAAGCAGAAGATGTCTGAACATATATAAATTGACAATAATTTTTTTTCACTTATTGACAGCAATTTGATAACATAAGCTTAAATCAGGAATGTATCTCTGTATTTAAACAACCTCAGTTACTAAAGCATAATACATTATTATTTTTTCTTCTGTTTGCCATAAATGAAAATGTATGTTTAAATTTTAAGTACTTTTATTGGGATATGGTAAAAGTATCTTGAATGTGGTACTTCATTTTTGCTGAAATTATTAATTCTATCTAAGAGTTTAGCTAAGTAAGGCACTGTCTTCCAGTTTGCTTTATATACTATGTTAAGGATTCTCATCTGCTCTGTAAAGTCTTACTTTCTTTCTTCTGTTTTCTTTGGTAATGTGACATTTCAGACAGAATGGATCAGAATGTCAGCAGGCATAATCATCACAGATTCATCATTTTCGCTTTTTCCAGCATAGGATCTGACCCATACCAATTCTTTTTTTTCTTTCCCTTTTTTTTTTTTTTTTTGTGCCTCATAATCTAAATTGTTTTCACTACAAAGTTAAGAAGTTAGCCACAAAAAATGAGAATACATTAAAAATACATGAAAATCATATGAAAAAATATAGAAGAACTGGATGATATCTAACATGTAGTCCTGGTGTGCTCAAACCTGAGGAACCAGGTGGAATACTACAGCCCACTTATCCTCTATGGCAATACGTCATTCCTTAGGCTTTGGTAAGTTATCCATCCATATCATCATGCTCAGCAGGATGCTTATATTCACTGGCTAAATCAACATTCACAAAGAGTGCAGTGCCATAGGGAAAGATGTGCAAGGTGGGAAGGCTAGCGCTGGGGACTTGACCTACCCTCCGCAGGCGCCCCAGCAGTTTTACCTTGCACTTGCTCTAGCAGGATCCTGTGGATGAAAGACCCAGCAGTGGCTTAGAGCTGCTTTTGGTTTGCATTGTCCAAAAAAATCCAGTTTGTGCTCTTCCATACTGCTCCGTGAAGTGATGCAAAATATGACAAATGTGGAGGTTGAGATTGGATTAAAAACCTCACTTCTAAACTGATACAGTACTGTAAATTAACCCACTATTTTCTTTGATCCTGTTCAGCAGATCTGTGTCTTCCCTATGTTTTGCATAAGAAAGAGATCTTTTGCATCTATAAAAAGAAGGTGGTTTTTTTTCAGGTTGCATATAAGTACCAATGTCTGAAGGACACTCAGATACTGAGGCTAATAATGCTATAAAGGGCCAAGTTATGTTAAGTGTCTCTCCTGTTTTTTTTCTCCCCAGCTTTGAAGATTAAATTCTTACAAATTTTTGGAATATGTAACCACTGAGTGTCAGATCAACTAAGGTGCTTTAAACCGAATACCCGAGCTGCTAACAATTTACAAATTGCTTTACCGGAAACCTTAAACTATTAACCATGTGTGTTACAATGATATTTCAAAAATATTTCTCTTCTTTTTAAAATTACAAATGTCAGATAGAATATTTTCTAACAAAGTACAGCCCTTCATTTTACATTTTACAGTATTACAATATTTACAAATCTATTTCTAAGGTTTCTTGAAATATTTACTTAGTGCAATTGCATCTGTCTACCTATGCAGAGAGAGAGAGGGGATCAAGAGAGAGGGAGATAGACAGATAGTTGGGTAGATAAAGGGACAGATTCAATCTTGATTGGTACTGATGTAAACCTGAAGCAGATTTACTGAGGTCAGTATGATCACTCTTCTTTGATACCTGTGGAAATGAGAGCAGAATATGACCCTTAAAATTTAAAAAGAAACCTCTATAGAAGTTATTGGACCTCAGAGATATCTAATGTTCTTAAAACCAATTAACATTCTCAAATGCAGTATTTCTCTCCATATAGCTATGAGTTCTGCCATCTGGTGAACTGGTCAACTGACAGTTTAAACACCAGTCACTCAGTAATAGTTTACATAAACAGATGTGGAGGTGATAGGATTATTGTTAAAATGTGAAACCCCAAAATAGTTTTGTGTTTATTAACAGACCTGGAGAAAACTTTATCATATTGCTAATAGTAAGATATACACGATTAGTGACAGCCTGAGAGAAATATAGATTTATTTGATACTGTATATATATGGAATTATTTAAGAAAATTCTATATATGCATGTCAAAAATGTGCATATGTGTCTGGATCCATATCCTCTACTTCTGGTACATTAGTAGCTTATAATGGCCCAGATTCTGCAAACACTTACATTTGTGCTTAATTTTTCTTATGTAAATAACACTATTAACCAAAAGTACCATAAATATCCAAATACACTGTTTTCAAACAAGCTTATATTTCATCTAGCATAACACAGCTACAAGATGACTGAAATATCACTTAGTTTATTGCACTATCTGCAATAATAATAATAATAATATAATTAGAGCCAGTAATAGCTTATACTGTTATGTATGTGTATATACATGTATATAGAGAGGAATCAACTAACACCAGAAAAACTATTGTAATCAAAAACATACAATAAATTATGTTATTTTTAATACTGTAATCATACTGGGAAAATCCAGGTCAGCACATTATTTTCTTCTAATTGCATATCATAAGTGCTAGAGTTGTAACAAAACAACAGATGCTAGGCATCGCTAAAGATGTGAATCTTTGATTTGTTTTTGTGGCTGCTCTGACATTTAGGCTGGGGGCTTGAAGAGGAGATTCCAAGGCAAATGTTTTCATCGTCATCTGACTCATTTTTGCCTGAAGGAAATACCAATTAAAAAAACCAAAAAGTAAATAAGGAGCAGCAGAGGATTATTGTTAGTCTCAATTTCCTCCGGTGATTCTGCTTTGTTTATCATGAAATGTCTGAACACTTTTACTAAGCATTACACACTTTCCTACACTCACACACTACATTTAGCTTGAATTGTCTGTGTTTGTGGCTGTGCACAAAGGTTCACACAGTCCTTATAAATCATCTCACTTGTCTAATATTGCCCTTATGGGTAAATTACATGTTCACTGGAAGAAAATAGCAACTAATAGAAGAAGCCAGCAAAGAAATGTGCAAAAAAATCCCCCACAACTCACAAGCAAAATGTCATTGAGTTCAATTACTCTGCCCAGCAATATAAGCATATGATGGTGCCTGCATGTAGTGATGAATATAGCGTGTGATTAGCACTGAATGTAAAGGCATGCATTGCCAAGGGGAAAGTGTTCATCTTCTATAATAAATTCACTACTAGATTCTGAGAAGATACCATGGACCCTACGTTCTGAGGGCCCCAAACAAGGATCAGAATCAGCCCTTATTTAGCTATCTCCCAGGTTACACTTTTAGTTTTTAATAATTGCCGGTGCTGGATCTCAATAATTCATTTTCTTAGATCTATACCTTTCACTGGAGCATAACAAAAGGACTTTTGAGGTAATGGTAGTCAGCTTCAGGTATCCACCTTCTTTCTCTGAAGATGCCAGATTAGTTTACCAAAGAATATGAAGTATAAAATTTTCTTTGAAGTTAGATTTTAAGTGATAACGATTTCATACTCAATGGTGAACATTTCTTAAATATACCTGTGTAGTGTAAATCAGTTCTGAGTGGGAAACATATTTGTACACCCTCACAAATATGTAAGTCGAAAGTTAGAAAGTTTCCACCTTTTAGAGGAAGAAAGGGCTGAAATGGTCTTTCTGTAGAAACTGAAGTCAGACGTCTGTCCAAATCTAGGCCACTGACTGAGTGCAACAGTTAAGACAGGATAGTTTCTATACGACTGGGTGCTCATACATTCCTTGCTGACTGTGACACGAACATAGTTTGAGTCTTCAGATCTCTGCAGTGTGAACATAACGACTCAAGAGACAGAAAATTCAGTCTTTCAGATAAAGATACTTTCCCTCAACGGGGAGTCTTTAAGTCAAGAAGTGAATGTGATTATTAATAGATGAGCTGTATTTAATTTTTTAATTAGCATCACTGTTTTATTAAGCATTACAAAATCAGGAGTTACTAAAGGTTTTCTTGGGGTCTTGAGTAAAAAGGCTACAGAATAGTTGCTAAGGACAACAGTAAAGAACGGTTTATAAGTACACTAGGTACAGCTTCAGAGATGAAAGGATTAGGATGTCATCACAGATTTGAAACTGATTTATTAGTGTATAGTGCAAAGCTGACAGTCAGAGAACAGAACCTGTTTACTACAGAGTTATGTAGGATAATATTTAGTTTCAAGTGGAATTAGGCAACTGGTGTACAGTGACGCTAGGATTTAAAATCTGGTTTAAGGTTCAAGATACTACAGGCTGCATTCTGCAGAGCCATAAGAACTGCAGTAAAAGCCAACAATGGTGAAAGCAATTATTTTATGTACATGTCTTACACTGGATAAAGCAACTGACATGTTGCAGGGGTGGGAACAGCTAGAGATTACATGATTTGTGTTTAATTCTCTGGTGGAGAGAGGTACCTGCACTGAAATTATGTGTGGGGTTGGATTAGGGCTTGCAACAGCATGGATCATTTTTTTTCCTGCATCAGCAAGAAAACCTATCTTTAAAAATAGACCCACCATGTCTACCCACATGAACTTGAAACTATGTCCTCCTACTGGATTCCTGCTTTGTCTTAATCTTGTGGTCTTTTGGGATCCTGCAACAAGCTTAGATCTTCTGCCTTTGCTGTCCTATTTTCAGTAGATCTGAGAGAGCAGATCT
Source organism: Haliaeetus albicilla (assembly GCF_947461875.1). NCBI lineage: Eukaryota > Metazoa > Chordata > Aves > Accipitriformes > Accipitridae > Haliaeetus > Haliaeetus albicilla. The sequence goes on along the minus strand of NC_091483.1, from coordinate 57,079,895 downwards.
AAACATGTGTTCTAGTTTGGATCAATATTTAGTATGCTTTTGAAACAAATCTCCCAGCTGATCCCACTTACTATGCTTCAGCTCATAGTGTCAAGCTGCCTCAGGGTGCCTGAACTGGATTGTCTCTGAAAAACCTACATAGCACATATGCTTCAGGAGCTCACCCAGTGCACTCCGACTGCAAATGGGCATTCAGTCCCTGGAGCCAGGCTAGAGCTACCCCACAAACCAAATAAAATAAAACAACCCCCCCCGATGCATATATACTGTGGATGTCAGGTTTTCGACACAAGTTATTTTACTGTATAAAACTGCTCCCATTTATTTGCACTGCTACACTTGTTGTACAGTGCAAGTTATACAAATGGAGCCACAATGAATCAAGGCTGCCCGTTCTTTTTCTTGGCAATCCCAGGGGTACCAGCTGAGGTAAAGTAACTATGGGAGTCAGCTGCAAGGGACTGGATTGGAAAAGAGTTCCCCCTCCCCCCATCCTGTGGAGATAACTCCATATGCAGGACATGAAGTTTGAGGGGACGATGGGGTGGACATTCCTGAAGTTATCTGGTTGTGCCCCAGGAAACAATTCAAGAGTGCAAAGAACTTCTGTTAGAAGCTAGGATACACGATTTTGGGGGATGATTAAGTTTCACTGGGCAAAAGCAGTTTGAAATGTTTAGATTTTGTAAATCTGTAAGTGGGAGTTCAGCAGCCTAGGCACTCTATAGGGAAAGGCACCATATATCTGATAGGCTGAGTGACAAATTATTATGAAAACAAAGGAAAGAACCTGATCCAAAAAGTTTGTGAACTGCAGTAAATTGCATTAAACAACACAACCTGAACTCCTCAAAGATAAGGATCGTACTCTTTCATCTAGTTAGTGGTAATCTGGTAGCTTCTGTTTAGTTAATGTCTGTTTTTTCCTAAAAAAAAACCCCATCTTTCCATCTTCTGTCAGTGTGGTGTCTTCAAACATGAAAAATCCATTATTCCTTATGATGGTTAGCTAAATGTTGCACAGTTTTTAGGGATGTATGCACAAAGTTGTTGCTAGCTTGTTAGATAGATGGCTGAGGTATTGCAGGAGCAATAAAAATCTTACCTTTGTTGGTTTTCAATTTAGACTTCTAAGTCTAGTTTTAAATTATTTGAGTTCACCTTCCACATTCTAGAGTAGGTCTGGTCAAGTTTAGCTCTCTGTAAGCAACTTCATAGGTTAGTTAACATAACCATTACAAATGCACACTAATAAAGCCTGGATATGTTCAAACATCCAATGGAATATAATCAGGACAAAGAGTAACACCAGAGAGATCGATAGTTCATTAAACTACCCCTGTGTTGCTCTGGAACAATATGTAATGAGCAGAGTTATAGAAAATTCTGATGTAATGCAATATACCTGTGAGACTGCTTTGCTTTAAAATCTTTACTGCAAGCTCCAAAATCAATGATATGCATCCAGAATCATGTTTGAGTTATAGCACAGAGCAAACTGGGAAAATTTAGATGCTTGGACAATGCAGGAAGAGTGAAATAAATTATGCTATAGGGAACGATGACATATTTATGCAACAGAATGCAACAATAATGGGCTGGCTTTCTTTGTCTTTCTTTCTAGCTTTTCTAATATTTGGGACCTTTGCTGTAAGAGTAAAATTTTTGTAAAGTGTAGGTGAAACAGATTTGGGTGCTGACCGTATTCTGTCGGGGTGCACTTGTCAAGAATTTCACTATAAGACTCAGGAGAAAATTCTGGATCACATGAGGATATGTAGAGCTCTTTACCTGAAAAACACATGGGTTAACCTGCAGAATGAAAACTGGCAGCATTTGTGCAAAATGAATGGAGTTTTAGAGCAAAGTTCATTTATGGAACTGTAGATAGCTGAGGGCACAAACTCTTTGAACTCTGTCTGAAGAGGTCCAAGAAGGAATTATAACTTCAAATCCCTGTTTCTAGCATTTAAGATCTAACCTACAGGCTGGTAATAACAATTGATTTCTGAACGTTTATCAGAAATGTTGTCAGAAATAAAAATTTCTGACATCTTTTTGAATGGAGAGTGTTTGCCAGATGGGTTTGAGCTCTGATTCTCCAGAGTTTTACAAGATTATTGTTAAAAAAAAAAGACTTCGGAAGCCTACTGTTCCTCTAAAAAAAAAAAGATTTTCTTTGTTTTAGGATTAAAAGTACTAATAACATGCACGTACATCCTGTTTACTCTCCTGGAACTTTGAACTGTGAAATTACATGCTTATGCAAATTTGAAAAGGAACCATATTTACATAGATTAGAAATATGGCCAGGTAGATAAAAGAGTAAAAATTACCGATGAGCATTATAAATAATAATTTTAAAAAAGCATATGAATCCTGTAAGTAAAAACATGAATGCAATCAGTTCTAATGCTCTTTTGGAGCACCTGTAATAATAGAGGTTTTTTATTCAAAAACCTCTTTTGATTTGACTTTTGCTCTCCAGATAATTTTTAAGATACAGCCTCTTCCAGAGCTGATTTGATATTTGCTTGTTTTTCAGTGGTTTACAGTTATGAAAAAGAACTACATATTTTCCAGAGTAAAAAAAATCTCTGAAATTGTATGATGACAGCAGTGGAAATTGATAGTCTGTTTGATTCTCCATTGTCGAGCATTTTGTGGAGTCATTTACAAAGTGAGTTCAAATTGCACATAGACACTATAATTTGGATTTGGTAGCATTTTATACCTGCTTGCATAGCTGTAAATAACTTCACAACATGCTAGCTAATGAAGAATCAAGCTCATTATCTTTGATAGAGCCATTCATTTCTTGCTTTTATATGCATACCTTTTGTCTCTCCTTCAAACCCGTATCAGAGTTTCTTTCTCTTCATTTTCAAGAATATCTTTTTGTCAGTATTTCCCAGATAAATAATTGGTAGGGGCAGGGAGGGTGACATGACACGGAGAAGGTTAATCCCTCAAAATGAAAGGAGTTTTAGAAGTTTCCAGGCTTCTGTGGGGGGCAGCTTGCAGGCATAGGTTTATTAATGTTGAAGTGGTAGCTGTTCAGCAAGTGACCTCTAGAGCAGTTAAAGAAGGAATATCTCCATGCTGATTCTTGCTCTTCTGCAACATCTTACTCTACAAGGAACACGCTTATAAAATGCATTTTGAGGCATTCATTTACCTTTGTGACCTCAGTTGTTAGAGAAATTGAAGATCAACAAAATTGTTGAAGTCTCACTTTACATGTGGTAATGGGGTTTGGTGGGTTTTGACGTGTTAACTCACCAAATTACATCACTGTCTGTGGGAATATCCTTGCTGTCAAATCTCTGTATTTTCAGTGTTATTTTAGAATGGGACAATATCTTAAAAATTAAACAGCTGTGTTCAAAGCAAATATTATTACTGCTGTAGCGTCTACAGCAAGTACACAAACTTTGTAAGTTTGTAGTTTTTGATGCTAGAGATGCCATACAGACACACACTGGGGTAAAACATAACCCCCACCTTTCTGTGTTCATGCTGGCGTGAAGAATGGCTGTCTTGGCTGTGCTTACCTCATGCAATCCTAAATTTGCAATCCTTGCACCTGAATCACAGCGCCCACAGAATCCATTGCAGCTGATGCCCATGCCCTTTGCCTACCTATGGCTTTGGCTGGCCAACATGGCAGCGTTTATCCATGTTGGGTACAGGGGCTATGCCCCCTTCAGCAGCGGTGCAGATGCATCAACGTGGATATGCACAGACAAAAGAGTTGATGCTGAAGACTTCATAACCTCATGCACACTTCAAATGGGCTTTATTTCAGACTAGCCCTGGTTTGGTCCCTTAGACTGAATGACTGCAGCTGGAGAGCATTAAATATATTCCTGGAGCATGTTTAGGTTCATCTGAAGGAAGTCCAGTGCCTCGAGACCACTCCACAATATGAACCAAATATCTCTGCAGTAAGTAGGGACATTTGGGAGATTCACTGCAAAAGCACGTGCCTGACCACACTGAAGTGCTAACATAGCTACAACCACAGTACAGTACATGTCCTGCAGTGCTTCAATATATAAGCTCATGGCCCCACCAATTTTCAGTGTAAAAAACCCCAACCAAGCAAAGTTTAAGAAAAAGGGTACATTGCCCACCTGAGGATGTGATTACAAGCCATATGTGCTAGGGAACATAAATCAGTTTCATCTGTTCTACTGTTTGTCCTGAAGTAATGACTACACCCTTCAGACTCCTCAGTCTTGTCACTTCCCCAAAACCAAAAGGAGCATTCTCTTGGAAGCTTAGTACCCCCCCACCGCCACCTTTTCCTTTTTAGGTGGAATATTTTCTGTGAGGAAAGGATTGCAATAATGAAAATATAAAATGCAATTCTGCATTGCCCAGCATTAAAAAATCACAAGTTAGACCTCTGAAGACCGGATTAAAATTCAGCTGATTAAATAATAATTATGGAGGTGGAATGGCAGAGGTGTCACTGATCTTACTGTAATTAATTCTGTAGAGTTCATGTTATGAAATTTTCCTTATTGCTCTCAGAGCTAAAAATAAGAAAAACTGGAAATCTCATGCAGTATTATGCTCTCAGCAGCTTGAGATTTTACTAGAAAACACCAAATACCATTACTTTCATTATTAACTTATGAAAAATTGACTTTTATGTTGCTGATAACCTTAGTACTATCACTGATTAATTTTTTAGTCTCTTTCTTAGAATAATGGTGAAGGCATTAACACTGTACTTTCAGTGTTTCTCTAATATTATCATACATGACTTTTAAACCTTCAACTACACGAGGTGTTGAACAATAGATGTAAAATTTCAGGTGAAATTCAATAACTACTTTTTATTTATATGAGAAAAATTGCACCTTTGCTATAAAGCTGATTTGTGGTTTTGGAAGCTGCATGAAGAGGGAAAAAGAGGGCAAGCTGTTGTGGTTAAAGGTGTGAATTATATGAAAAACAAGGCTTGAACATTGTTGTGTTAGTGTTGCTACATGACTAAAAACAGCACATGGATGAGTATTTTCGAGTATTTAATAAGAAAGCACTGTAAATAGTTTATCACTGTTTCTTTTCAAATCCCTTGGAACTGTACTTAGTAAAAAACTTTACTGATATTAAATACTTGAATTCAAGTAATTCAGTAGACCATATTCCTCTTTCCATGTTGCACAATATTATTCAAAGGCTGAGCTATGCCTTTGTCGTGGTTTAACCCCAGCCGGCAACTAAGCACCATGCAGTCACTCACTCACTTCCACCCAACCCAGTGGGATGGGGGAGAGAATCAGAAGGGAAAGAGTAGAACTCATGGGTTGAGATAAGAACAGTTTAATAAAACAGAAAGGAAGAAACTAATAGTAATAATAATAGTGATAAAATGACAATACTAATAAAAGGATTGGAATATACAAAACAAGTGAAGCACAATGCAATTGCTCACCACTCACCGAGCAATGCCCAGCCAGTTCCCAAGCAGCGATACACCCCCCAGGCCAACTCCCCCCAGTTTATATACTGGGCATGACGTCACACGGTATAGAATACCCCTTTAGCTAGTTTGGGTCAGCTGCCCTGGCTGTGTCCCCTCCCGACTTCTTGTGCCCCTCCAGCCTTCTTGCTGGCTGGGCACGAGAAGCTGAAAAATCCTTGACTTAGTCTAAACACTACTGAGCAACAACTGAAAACATCAGTGTGTTATCAACTTTCTTCTCATATTGAATCCAAAACTTAACACTATACCAGCTACCAGAAAGAAAATTAACTGTATCCCAGCTGAAACCAGGACAGGCTTCTTGATATGGTTTTTAATGTCTTCATGTAGACATCCATATTTATCCATCAAAGATGGTGGTGTCTCAGGTTGTTTCCTTTCATTATGTTTTACTATTTGATTCCAGGGTAACATAGTGGCTACTGAGTTGAAAAAACAGCTCTTCATTGCTGCAAAGAACGTCCCTCAGACAATTCATGTCATGCCATGCGAACTTATCCTGGAATTCCTTGTTGGTGTCTGGACAAATCAAGAATATAAATCACAGTGCAAGATTTCTTCTGTCAAATTGGTTGGCATCTCTTTTCATTTCCTTCTATCTCTCAGCTGTGAACTGGACAGCTCATTCCTATGGCCGGCTGAGTACTGAATACCATAGATTTTGAATCCTATCTTTCCAAACCCACAGTTGTAAAAATGAAGAGTAATAATAACAGCAATAGCAACAACAGTAAATGTAACACAGACCAGCCTAAATTACTATCTTCTCTTTGTTCACCCCATCCCAAGAAACAAGTCCTGCAACATCAGCTAAACTAGATTACCCAACATGGCTTCTAGAAACCTTGCTTTCATCTTCATTTCCAAGACATACATTTGGGATCTTAAGCTGAACTGGCTCACATAGGTTTTTCCCCTCCAATACAACTTGTTCATTATGGGATGCAGAACAATGGGATCTCTTCTTTCTGAGTCACCACCAGTAATAAATAGATGTACATTACCTTTTATCTTTCAGGTCACCACAGTTGGCCAGCTCTAAAATGTTCAAACGTATTGCTGTATGGACTTTTAACATTTCCTTTTCATTTCATTGCAGTTGATTTGGGGGGCACCTTGTCTTCAAAAAACGATCCAAATTGAGAGGGGTTTTGTTTTTACTTCTCTTTCTTTTCAGAGATATTTCTTGGCTTGCCTGGAACCTTTCTAAAGTTAAGACTTTGTCTTCTTGTCTAGTCATCTCTCAGTTACACCAAGACTTTTAGAAGTCACTTTCATGCCATTGTGTTGAGGATTTCTTGGCTGGGCAAGGGCATGTGAGCAATCCAGCCGTTATGTGGGAATGAAGCATAAGTTTACAAAGTGCTGAAGCAGACAAGGATGCTGTGTCCTTGTACGCTGGGAAAAGAAAGATAAGAAGAGCCTGACAAACAACTCCTGGATGCTAAAGAATGAGATAAGTAACCGCTGGACACCTCATGAAGAAGCTTGAGCAGCCAATAGAGGATAAGATAGCACCACGTGAAACGGGGTATTGTACCAATTATTGTATAAGGCGCGTGCATAAGCGCATAAGGTATATAACTGTGCTAAAAGTTGTAGTAAATGGGCTTCACTTGATCACATTGGTCTGTGTGTGATGTCCCCTGTGGATCCTCCATGGCACAATTGTGGAGTTTCCAAGTCTTCTTTTAATTCCCTTTACTTAGCAGAGTGTTGTATCAGCACTACCACAATTGTTTCCAGCTTGTTTAAAAAGGAATGCCAGCTCACTCTTTGAAAATGGATCTGAGTTTCTACTTCCTTTCAAGCCTGAAGACTAATACAAAATAGTGAGGTTTTGAGATGGTGTAATTACAAGGAAAGGTTAATGAAGAAATTTACTTTTTCCCAATACAATCTTTCTTATTTAAAATGTGCGTAGAATAGGTCTCATTCCCCTGAACACAAAAGTAGCAGTCCGTTGGGTATTTGCAGCTCAGTGCAGCTCAGCACACCTTTCAGCAAACAGCCCCCCACTCCACCTAAATTCCAACTTAAATGGTATTTAGATGTCCAAAAAGCCCTGAATACTGTATCAGTTTATTTTATTTTCCAGGATTTAGCAGTAAAAGCAGTAAAGGTGACTATATCAGATGTCTGTTAGTTAAGTTCCTGACTACCTATATTAAGTTACCCACACATTATCAAAACTTCCAATTTTGTGCAGGTAGGACAGTTTCTTGACTAGTGTTCAGCTGCACTAATTTAGGTGGAGAGCTCAAATTACATCAAAATTGGTTGGTGGTAGCAACAATAACCATCGTTTTTCACTGCTTGCAATGCCTGTGGCATGCAGTCAAGCAATCTGTGATCTGATTTCTAACATCTATCCAACTGGACAGAGACTGAATTTATAGAATATTAAATTAAAAATAATTTCTTGGGAAGGGGAATCGAACCCCAAATTATCATTAACATTTTTAGAAATACTGCCTTCTGTAAGATCTGTACAAGGGGTTTAAAACAAAACTTTTCATAATTTCATCCAGTGTCTTTTAAAACACCCAGAATGTTGTTAATGTTCTTCATCAAAACTAGAAATTTTAAATCTTGAGTCAAAACTACATGGCCACAAGAAATGGAGAGTCAAAGCTTAGTTTTCAGTGAACTCACTGGAGCTAGCCAGGATGTAAATACCTGCATATGTGAGTGGGTTAATGGTACCGTGACTATACTAGTCATGTTCACAGAAAGTAAACAGTTTAGGCACTACTTATTTGCACGTATGAACAAGTAAGTATAACTAGTGCTAGAGGGAAACATAACATTTAATTATCATTTTAATATTCCACATACAAAATAATTAGCATTAGTTTACCAAACTTTGGAATTATTTTAATATATTTAATTTCTCTTAATTTGTGGTTCATGCCCAGGTTAGGACAGTGAGTTAAGGAAGGGAAGAATTGCAGACCTGCTATGCATTAGACCCTTCTGCCATATGGTTGTGTGGGATTGCAGTAGACAGGCAGCCTGATTATAATGAGACGTCAATTTAAAGCATTAACATACACATATTCAAACATATTTATGGGAACATAGCTAAGTCCTAGAGGTATTTATAGCAATATTCATGTACACTGCTTAAAAGCATTATGGTCTAGTGCCCAGGGTAATTACACTCTATTGCCACAAAAAGAGAATGAACGATTTAAAAGTTTAAAATATTGTCCTCCAATTGGTAAGAAATAAAACACCGTAAACGAAGTTCATAGCCATTCAGAGGATCAACAATGTTAAGTGCAATATATTACTCTTATGGAAAGACTTTTAAATTCAGTACTTTCCAATTTCTGCACTAAAGAATGTAAAGTGTTTATTGTTAATCCAGCAAGAATAAATAACTGGTTTAGGATAAGAAATGGAATCCAGTAGTGTATGTTGAACTTTTTATTTTCAAGGTGAAATTGGACATTATGAAAATTATGTTTTCTGTAATTATTGTGTAATTATTTTCTCTAAATTTTAGGGCATTCGGGGAAAACATAGTAGCAAGTGAACTCAGCAAAAACAGAAAACTGGATTATGTGAGTTTTTCTTTCCTTTGCTTTGCTCTTCTAATCCATCCATGGATGGTAACAATTAGAACATTATGAAAGATGTTCTTTTGGTATCCCTTCTACTACTCTGAACACAACCTATCTGATATACAGTGATTCATTTATTGCATGTTATTGTGTTGATGAACATGCAGGTGTCATAATATAATGAAATGCAGAGCTTTGTGAAACTTCCAATTCATTAATAAATTAGTATGAGAATTAACAGTTAGAAAGATTCCCCATTACTTTATTCTTCCTCATCTGACGTAATACAAGCCTTTTCAATCTGTATTTACATGCATATGTCTTTCCTTACATTTGAGTGGTAATGAAATCAAAGGCTAATATTGCTACTTCCATCAACTCATTCTCCAGCAGGACAAATAGGAGAACAAGCAGCAAATTATATACATTTTTCTACTTCACACTTGTTAGCATATTAATGATGTGAAGCTGTCAGAGCTACCAGCATCTCAACTTGCTAATGATTTCTTGTACCTGAGCTTGGACGAAAAGGATAAGCAGACAAGCTGAAACTCCAGTTTCCAAGGAGACAACCTTAGAAACATGTAAGAAATATTTAAGTAGGTACGACATGTCTCCAAGTACTGGAGAATTTTTTTCCTTGCACAGTGACATATATAAGCTATGTTGAAGAGGAATCTGTGTCCTCCGGACTCCATTCTGAAGCTGAGGTCTTGTAAGTTAGTGTGGCTTGCAAGCCACAAGGCTTGCACGGGGCAATAGCAAGTTCCCTGGATTCTAGTGTTGTGTTTCAGATGTTTATCAGTCACAGGCACTGAGCAGAACTATGTTCTGTGCATAGTACCTGTCTGTCTAGCTCTCTGCCTAGCTATCTATGTATTTATTTTACTGTTTCTATTTATGGCCACAAGAAACCATGTCTTCTTCACTTAAATTAACCTATGTGAAACACTCTGTGCTCAGCTATACTGTGCATGAAAGTAGAACCAAACCGTAGAGGGATGCTGGAAAAACATTTGATGATGCTTGAGGAAAACAGCAGGTCCCTTAGGATTCTCTTTCCTCAATTCAAGATGTTACATATAAGGAGTTTTTTTAGAGTACTAGATCCTGCTTTTCCATTCCTATGTTGTCATGAGCATCTGTTGTTTCCTGCTATCCTGCTTTACAACTGATGTTGCAAAATACATAGTCTGTAATGAAAACTTTCTGAACTATTCTTGCATACAAATGCTTTTCCAACTTTTGCCATGCTCAAGGGAGATAAAAAGAGGGGGAGAGTGAGTTTCCTTCCAATTATTCAGAGAATGCAAAAAATAAATGGTGAAGGACTGATATGCTTAATTCACTTTTAATCACCTGCATTGGCATCAGTGAGTTAGGCACCTTTTGGATCAGATCTTTGTTATCGCAGAGCTTAGTTCATATAAGCAATTCTACCATAGCTACTTTTCCAATATGTAAATATTTCAAGAAGTAAATAGATGAAGCCTGTCTCTACTAGCCTCTTCAAGAGATTTTTTCATTTTTGATCTTGGATACAGAAAACAACCAAAAAGCTCTGTCAATAGCCAAAAAAAGCCAAATGCAAAATGTCACTGATGAAAGAAAATCTTAATGCAGAAACAGGAAAAAAGACTGTGTACTGTTTAAGACTGTTCGTTTCACAGAGCAAAACTCACAAAGCAAACACCTACTTCTTAATTACCACCACTGTATGAGAGGAAGTATCTGCTTTTTCAGCAGATATTTTATTTGAAAGATTCATTACAGCAATTGAAACAGCATTTAATTTTAATACCTTCAGAACGTAAGGGCAGATGGGACAGCGTTCAAAGAACATTGTGATTAATAGGTGTAAGAGAATCAATTTTAGTAAAAGATAGAATTAAATAGGTCTACATTAGGCAGTTGGTTGGACATGTTTGTTAGAGTTGTCTGGGAAATGGAAGATTAGTTCCACACAGAAAGCAAACAAGAAAAAGAAGACCTAAAAATTGGGAGCTGCTGGAGCTCAACTACTCATGAATGAGTTCTAACAGTAAAATTGTAGCTAGAATACCTGTGATTTCTCACCAGTGTTCCTTAAACATCTCTTTGTATCACATAGGGATTATAAAAAGGGTTTATCAGGGTATATAATGAGGAAATGCTGCATGATATCTTATACAGCCAGCATAAACTTTCTTAGCACTTTTAAACATAATAATCAGTTTGGAAAATACTGTCCTAATTATAAGGTCACTGTTGGTGAGATTCAGTTTGCAAATGAGTCATCTAAAATTAGGTGTCTATCTTTAGGTGTCCATATATGGGGCAGGTATCATTTCCTGTGTGCCCTATGGTCAATGGAGATCAAAGGCTTAATTTAGCTGCTCACCTACAGGCTTTTTATGGCATTTTGAGAGGCCTTTCCCTTCAGCTGCTGCTCCAGAAGGGCAGATGTCTCCCAGAAGTTGTGTCCTAACTGCCAGTGCCATGGAAATGTCTCATATGCCCTTTAGGTAACCTTAGACCTTGAAGGCAGAGAGTCGAGAGCTATTCAGCTGAGCAATCTCTTGGGAACAGGATTCTGTTGTTTAAGCTTAGGTAACATTTGAAATGCCCTACAATATATCATATGTTTGCACAGGGCTGACATTTGTAATACATGATACAGGACCTATAGAAAAATAATTGCTTTCTGGACCAGCTGTGAGAGGCCAAACTGGACAGTGTATGTTATCTAAAATGGTGTCTAAACAGCTGTCCTGGTTTCGGCTGGGATACAGTTAATTTTCTTTCTGGTAGCTGGTATAGTGTTAAGTTTTGGATTCAATATGAGAAGAAAGTTGATAACACACTGATGTTTTCAGTTGTTGCTCAGTAGTGTTTAGACTAAGTCAAGGATTTTTCAGCTTCTCGTGCCCAGCCAGCAAGAAGGCTGGAGGGGCACAAGAAGTCGGGAGGGGACACAGCCAGGGCAGCTGACCCAAACTGGCCAAAGGGGTATTCCATACCGTGTGATGTCATGCCCAGTATATAAACTGGGGGGAGTTGGCCTGGGGGGTGTATTGCTGCTTGGGAACTGGCTGGGCATTGCTCGGTGAGTGGTGAGCAATTGCATTGTGCTTCACTTGTTTTGTATATTCCAATCCTTTTATTAGTATTGTCATTTTATCACTATTACTATTAGTTTCTTCCTTTCTGTTTTATTAAACTGTTCTTATCTCAACCCATGAGTTCTACTCTTTCCCTTCTGATTCTCTCCCCCATCCCACTGGGTTGGGTGGAAGTGAGTGAGTGACTGCATGGTGCTTAGTTGCCGGCTGGGGTTAAACCACGACAACAGCTGAATCCTTCTCCAGGTTAGGTGAATAGCTCTCCTTGCTCCCCTAACTGCCTTCCTTGTATCTCTTTTGACTATGGCGAGTACTTAGACAACAACTCAAATGTCGCTACCTAAGTATAGGTGTTTTGATTTGAAACTGAATCCCTCCTTCAGTGCTGAATCTCACTTTAAGACATACAACAAGAGTTAAACATCAACTTAAAAATTGTCAGTTGCTCAGATACTAATGGTCACTCTTTAGCTTATATTACTTGGTATGAAGACTTTTGTCCTGATCAAAATTATTTGTCTCTATGTCTATCTATTTATTTTTAGAGACCTTTATAGAGTTTAAAGAAGGAAAAAAAGTTTTCTAAGGCCTAAAATAATCATAACTGATTGAGAACATCAATTTAAAGTAGAAAAGTTCAAATAAAGGGTAGGAGTTGTTCATGGACTCCAAAAACACAATTCCAAACAGTAAGAAACTTATGCTGAGTAGTGGTCAAAAGCTTATATGAAAGCAATAACAATAAAGATAACAACAACAACAACAATAACAATAATAATAATAATAGATGTATCAAAGGTTAAGGAAATGGCAAATGCCGAAAATTATAATTTAAGACATGTATATGGCTGATGAGGGAAGCTAAAAGAGTCAACAAGTGTCAGTACTGAATAGAGTTAGGGCTCTAAGTAATTTAAAACATGAATATTGCAGTAAGGTAGAGGTCTATAGCTAAATAGTGATGAAAAAAAACCACAAAAGGTGACTAAACTATGTATAAAGATTTGATAGATAGTTCTCCATGTTTAGAAGAATGTCAGAAGACACATTCCCTCCACCCGACGAGGATAGAATTTATCAGTTTTGACAAAGGAGGATGTGAGGGAAAGTATGTTAAAAATAAACATTTTCGAACCATTGAGTCCAAAGTGCTTCCAAATCAGAGCATTAAATTAACTAGTTGCACTAGCCACACCAAGAACTGTGTTAGTGTTTGGCAAAGCTTGGAAAAATACTAAAGGACTGGAAGACTAAAATGGAAACAAAGAATGACACAAAAAAAAGTCATCTGATAGTGATAAAATAGTTACTCTTGAGTTCTATAAATAAAGAAGCAGAAGATAAAACTCTACAGGGTAGTTTCATGGAAGTTTGATCCTGTCTGATACAATACTTTTCTTCCTTTTCACGAGATTACATGTTTGAATAATAAAGATGTACACGTTGGCATTGCACTTGGATTTTTTCCAAGATATTTGCCATAAGGACATGCAGCATACGTTTTTAAGTAGACTCTATTTTAGCTGGTGAATAAAGTGATGATTTAAGCATTTTCTGGTTTAGCTTGCATATTTCAAAGGCTGATTTTTTTATGAAGACAAAGGCAAGATATTATTATAAAGTGATCAAAATTACATTGCTAAATGGTCTCAATGCACTAAAATGTGTTTTCATACATTCACAGGCAAGGTAATAGTTCAGAGCTTCAGTGATAAAGATGGTATCAGCAGGAGGGAAATTCAGTCTTTGAAAGTAAAGATCTGAGGGAAAATTGATATCAACATTTATGACTAGCAGAAGATGAATTCTGTAATGTCAAAAATGTTTCTATGATCCTTTGGTATAGAAGAAGGTAGCAGAATAGGCAGATCTTGACTCTACATACCATTAGTAAAATATACCTAGGATGCCTACTTCAAACACAGATACAGAACAGATTTCAAGAAAAGTTAACAAATGATCCAGGAGGCAGAAAAAAAAAAAATGTAAAAAAAAAATAATCACATTCAAATAGAAGGTTGAGAGATTACTTGACCTCTGTGCTTTGAAAGGCACTTAAACATGGAAGAGACACAAATTACTAAAAAGCTTTTCAGTCTTGTTTACAAAAGCATAAAATGAAAAAAATGGCTAGAGAGTGAAGTTAAATAAGTACAGTTTTAAAAACAGATGCAGTTTCCTGGCAGTGATGGCAATTACCATGGGGACAGAGAAAGAATTATCCACCTTAAAGTGATTGCCTTCAAAGTGAGGTCTGGTGTTGGTAAACAAAGATCTGCTTTAACAGAGTTTCACAAAGAAATCTTAGTGCCACTGTGTGTGTGGTTTGAGTTGGATAAACATGGAGCTGGCGGCAAACCTCAAACTTTGTGAGTTTTGGAAACTGTCTGTTTCTTTCCTCCCTGGGTCATAGGAAGAAGAAAATTGCCTGTATTGTCCTCCATACACTAATGATCCTTGAAATTCCTGATTAGGGCATTGATTGTAAGTGTACCTCATCTTTCAGGACCTCAGCAGATCAGTTTCAATAATTAAGTAGAATTCTTTTCCCTAGTGCACAGCTGATTATACATGCCACCAGTCCTTTGGTTTTTTCTTTCTATTGAGCATCAAAAATAATTTGGCTGCAGCTGGTGATGACACATGAAACAGTGAAGCCAGGTATGTGTCCTGCCCACATGCTTGAGGGTTAAAAGGTGTCACATTCAGGACTGGAAGACATTTTCCTACAGAGTAGGCTGATTCTTTTTTTCCTACCCATTCACCTACTGAATAGGACATAGTTCATCTCCCAGAATTATCAAGCAGTTCTTTATCATTGCAGGAATTAAGACCATGACATCTTAGTCACTCCTGTTCCCTACCAAATTGCAGTTAGGTCACCCGAGGACTGGTACAGTTTGCTCTAAGTACAATCATTTGCTTGTCCATAAGGGGATTTCTGTGAAATTTAATATCCTGTGAAAAATCAGAACAAATGATCTAATCAATGTTTGTGGCCTTCACTTTGGTTAAAAAAAGAAAAGCCAACATAGAAAAGATGTGTAGTACCAAAACATTTTTCATTCTTGCTAATAACAAAGGCATAACAAGATCCAGCAACTGGAAGTTAAAGAACTGTGTAATTTTCAATCTTGAAATTAAGGTGGCGTTCCTAGCAGTGAGGTTAATTAAACACTGAACTAACTTACCAAGAGAGGTAGTAGACTCAGCAACGTTTGCTATTTTTTGAAAATGAGATTAGATGTGTTCCTAAATGACCTGTTTTTTAATACAGTCTGCTGGGGACAGTCTGTGGTAAGGGATTGTCTCCTCTGTCCCTGATGTCTGTGAGTTTTTTGTGTTGTCTCATTCATTTTCCTCCTTCAAAGGCTGGTAAAGGCAGAGGAGGAGAGGGTGGAACAACTGACAGCATTGTCAACCCTTCCTCTATCTGTGAAGAGACAACGAGTACATTGCGAATGTGTTTATGACTGAGTACTGGTATGCTGTTAAGATCCCACTGTGCCAGGTATCACTCAGCTATACAGTAGGACCTTCTCCTGCAGAGCTTGGAATTTAAATGGACAGGCAAAGGCTTGGCAGGAGAGTTACAACTTAGTAAAGTGAAGGGCTGAAAAGGGCCATTTTAAAGCCAGAACTTATTGTTTGAGAGTTTTGATATTTCACTTAGAAATTCTGTAGTGAGGGGATTTGCTAAGGGAGGAAAACTAAATATGAGGCTTGATCACAGAAATGAAAAAGAGGGCGATATGGAGGATGTGAAGAGGGAACTAGACCTAACAAATAAGGAAGACTTTTCTAAGTGAATGCTGCAGAAGGTGGGGTGGGGGCAGACTTGCAAGGTTCAGTGTCTCTGGTTTGGTTGGCTTAACCTTCCATCTGCCTGCATTAAATGCGTTCCCTTCTGAGCTCATACAGGCAGTACTGATTAGACCTTGAACCCCTGGAGTAGGTAAAACTCCTCAGTGTGAGGAAGGGTGGTATGATCCTCATCAGCTCCCTGCTTGCTTTCTCCAGCCACAGGATAGGCTTGAACAAGTCTTGCTAATACTTGTCCCTACTCTGAATTGGGAAAATTGCTAAGTTCTGCAAACATGTAGCTTGCTACAGCTAGTGGCTTGGCTTATTCAGTAGCATGAACTGTGCTCAACACTTTTTACCTTTGTTTGTAGCAGAGACTCTGGAAACTGTGTTGCCATGGAAATGTGATTTGCTAGCCTCTTCCAAGAGCGTGTGCTTGGGGAGAGCTAGTGAGCTGCAACTTTCTTTCTGACTGACAAATAGGCTTCCAAACAGTATAGATGAAGCTACCAAAAAGTCCCTAATTATTTGTATGAAATCAGTATGATTAAGGTAAGTGATTGAAGTCATGATGGCCAATTGCCAGACCATGGCTGGACTTCTCTACATCACTTGGGCATCAGGCAGGAACTGAAGGTCCCTATTCCGTTTTGAAGATAATTACTCAGATACAGGAGTACCACAGGCTCATCGTTAGGAGCCTGGGTCTCTTTTCATCACTGCAGCAAACAAGCCTTTTTGAGGAAACCTGTATGTACACAGTCAGGGACATTCAAGCATGAACTAAATGACAAATACTGATGAGGCTTCCTTTGAGATCCCATATAGAAGCATCCTTTCAGGTCAGTGAGAAGGGGAAAGGTTTGACACTGTAAGTGTTTTGAACATCAGACCTCTATTCATTAATTATACTGCAGCATTTTAATGTGGGGCCTGTAGGATTCTTCCAGAAGTAGGCAGACTCCTTCCATTTACCAGGTCAACACAATCAACTGTGATGCTGAGGCAAAGCCATAAAATGGGTTCTACGTTATCTTTGCAAACTCTTCCAAAAACTCTTCAGTCTGGTATAGGTGATGCAAATCTTCATGCTGCAGGAGAATTATTTTCATTTATTCAGCTAACTACTCAGTAGTGGTTGTGAAATTTACTTTGCAGAATGCAATACTGTTAGTTACCAGGGCTGTTGGTGCCTGTAGACAGCTGAGTTTGTGTTTGGAGCTTCCTTCCTCAGCTTTTGGTTCCTCTACAATCTCTTATTTTAAATTCTTGACCTTTTCAATTTGCAAGAATTCATCTTTTTTTAGCTTTAGAGCCTTTTTACTGTGATGTGAGAGGAACATCACAGTATACTTCCTTACTGGGAATCTCTCAGACACTTTCTAAAAGGCTGAATTTAAATTACTACTTTTGTCTCCCTCATAGCATTTGGGAGATTTCCTTGGCAGCCATAAAATGCAGCATGATGCGCAGCCATGTAAAATAAAAAAATCCATATGTTTTCCATAAGGCTTTGTATTTTGCTCATGTTTGTCTTGCTTCTTAAATTGATTTTGACTTCTGTTACAAAACTCAATTGTTACACGTCATGATTCATGCTGGCTTATGAATACCTTTGTATAATAAAGCTCTTTAAAGATGTAAAACCATTTTCTTCAGTTTGCAGTACTTTACTTCTATTTTTCTTTTTAACAGAAGGACCTTCTTTTTTTTTCTCAAATGCCTTTATTAATGTTATTGTCATCATCTCACATACATCTCTAGGTTCAGACTCCAGAGTGTTACGCAGCTGCTAGGCAGCTGACTGTTATGAATTCAGGGATCTAAGCCTCATGCACACAAAAGCTGTCGAGCAGCGCACTCAGCTGTCCATGAATTCTGTGAACTGTAGACCTCAAAGTCTAGTTTTACTTGGAAGTGACAGTAAAAATTAGGCTGTTAATCTCCATGTTGGTTGTGTTTTTCTTCTACCAGTAAGTTCTGCAGACCATAACGGAGTTCTTCACATCCCTGATCAATAGTGCATGCACCATATGGCCACTGCACTCACAGTGATCAGGGGAAGCCCTCTCTGTTGTGTATGTGCATCAACATACACTCCTCTTCATTTCTCCCATCTTGACTGATGATAGGGCCAAAAGTTTATCTGAACTGGGAGATGCAAGTGAGCAATTAATGTGATTGTAGGCATTGAGCCTACAATAAGCCATGGTGTCAGGCATGAGCAGAAAAATGAAACAGTGGTGGGAATTTGGTAATCATTTTTTTCTCTGTCTTCTGTAAGAGAAAAGTGACATCTTGAATGTGCCATATATAAGAGACAGAACATGGATTAGAAGTACTTTTAATGTAAAAGCATTTCTATACACCTAAAGGCATGGCCAAAACAGTTAGCAAACTGTATTTTTCTCAGCTACTGAGGTTACAGACAAGAAAACTCTTTGCTGAAGTAAGGTATTACCTAGAACTCTCCTTGGACAGTTTTAAGGAACACTTCAGATTTTTGGCAAAGTGGTGCTGTGTAATTATTCCCTAGGCCTCTGAGTGAAAAAGAGAGACACCATGCCCCAACAATTATACATTTTATTTGTAAGTATGTTTGCAAAATCAACATATATGACAAAGCTATATTCTATAATTTCAGTAAAATCATTGTGGATCTGCAAGCACTGAGGAGCCATCAGCAAGTGTTCATAAACAAGGTGGTTTTTCACCCCAGCAATTTTTCACTGCCACATGGTTCAGACAAAGAGTGTGCCTAGGAGGTTCAGTAAGAAATACCAATGCAAGGAGTAGATTTAGTTCCTGCTGCGTGTCTCAAAGAAGCAACAGAAACTCCAGGGAAGCACATGGAGTAATAAGGCCAAGAAAGCATAACCTTAGTCATCAACATAACCTCCAAAAAAAACCCCAAAACCACATAACCACCCCCTACAAAACTCCTACCTACAAATAAATCTTTTGTCCAAACCACTCACTAGGCAGAGGCTTTAATTATAAGCCAGGAAGTTTCTTCTGCCTGTAGATTTCTCCTGATCTTGAGGAAACTAGACTTCTGAACAAACTGTATTTTCTGAAGGAAAATGTCTGATTTTTGCTCCTGAAAGAAACAGCCTGCCAGACATCCTCCTTGAAGTCATCCCAATTACTGAGATCCAAAGCTCTGGTTGCTTGAGTGAAAGCCTGCACTAGTTCTATGCCAAATTCAGAGCAACTATAAAGATTCAGGGCTTCAGAAATGCCAGTGAACTTGCCCACTTTACCCTGTCAGAGAACCTGATCCGCTCAGTCAAACACAGGCAGTGCCTTAAGAGAATGGTAAGAATGAATTCAGAACATAGAGCAGTGTTGCTTATTCAGTTTTATCTGATGCTTTTTTCTGAGGCCAGAACATCAAGTTTCATCACTTCTGCTTCTTGAGGTGTGCTGGTTTTGGCTAGAGTAAACTTAATTTTCTTCACAGCAGCTAGTATGGGGCTATATTTTGTTTTTGTGCTGAAAACAGTGTTGATAATTCAGGGATGTTTTAGTTATTGCTGAGCAGTTCTTACACAGAGGCAAGGCCTTTTCTGCTTCTCACCCCACCCCACCAGCGAGGAGGCTGGGGGGAGAAACAAGAAGTTGGGAGGGGACACAGCTGGGACAGCTGACCCAAACTGGCCAAAGGGAACTCTCAGACCATATGACATCATGCTCAGCAATAAACTAGGGGGAATGTTGGCCAGGGCCACTGCTGGGGGACTGGCTGGGCATTGGTTTTTGGTGGTGAGCAATTGTTTTCATTTGCATCACTTGTCTTTCTTGGGGTTTTGTTTATCTCTCTTTGTTATTTTATTTTTCATTATTATTATTTTCATTTTATTTTATTTTATTTCATTTCAATTATTAAACTGTTCTTATCTCAACCCATGAGTTTTCTCACTTTTTCCCTTCCAATTCTCTTCCACCCACCCTGCTGGGGGGGGGGGGGGGGGGGGGGGGGCAGTGAGCAAGTGGCTTTGTGGTGTTTAGCTGCCGGCTGGGGTTAAACCACGACATGAGGGAAAAGATAAAGGCAGTGGGAAAGTTCTAATAGAAAATACTTCAAGGTGACAACTATAGCTTCCCAAGTGGAGTAGCTGATAGCACATTATTCTATTACAGAGCAGAGGTAATTCTGGCACTGGTCCTAGCATTCCTATTCCCAAGGCTGCCAGTTTGTGCCACTACATTACTTAGCAACCATATGAAATGACAGGCATGTAAAAGAGCAAACCAAGTTGAATCAAAATGATTGGGAGGGTGAGAAAATTCCTCAGTCAGCTCCAAGGCACTCCAAAGGCCAACAGGAAGGATGCAAGAGGGATATGAAAGATGACTTGCATTCTAGGGCTTCCCCAGTATGCAAAAAGCAGATTATAGCTGACATTTCTATATTTTTCTCCAAGTCCATTTACAATAAATATTTAAAAGCAAGAAAAAAAATCAAAAAAACAAACCCTGAAGGAAAGAGATGGATTCATAATTCATTGTAGGACTATATCTTGCACACACAAGATGTGTGTCCTGAATGTGAATTGAGAGTAATATCTTGCCAAATACAATGCACAGTTGTACAAGGGTGATACTGGAAAACACTTTGTGTTGAGTTTAGAAAAGAAGTTTTGTTTCTTTTAATAGTTAGTAAAATTCACTTTGTTTCTTTTCTTTTCTCCTTTTTTTGTTCCTGGGTACACACCATGTTTTTCCTCTCTCTTGTCAAAGACATCTGAATGTTCTTAAACTAATCTCAGTAGCCTGTTCTATTGAAAATGAATTAAAAAAAAAAAAAAAGATTTACTGTTACGTGAAGCAATTGTACAACATGGAATTAAAATAATACTTCTTCAAATGGTTGTTAATTCACAAGGTAATTTCTCTTCCAGTTTCTGGAGCATTTATTTCTTTCTAGATATTTGGAAAGAGGATTTTTGTTTTCTTACTGAAGGGTCTGTGCTTTGCACTATGGCAATGAATTACTGTCAGATACAAACTTTCAAATTAGAACTAATTTCCATGACTAGACAACTTTTGGGTGGCTTTTTCCTTAGGTAAATACAGAATCTAATGTAAACTGTAATCTAACCTAAACCACCAAAATCAACAAGAGCAAAAAGGCCCTGAGATAGTGTTTGGAGACATGCACACCAATGATAATATGATCAGAGAGGACAACATTACTTCAGAGGAGAGAAATAAAGTTTTTGTATCAGTGTTCAGCGTAGAAAAACCTGGGGAGATTCCCATGCTAGAATATTTTGTGGGGTTAGGACATGGGGATTAATAAAGGATCAACCTGAAACTGAAGTAACAGTACCAGTGGAAGGTGATCATGGTAAGTAGAAGCAGAGTAAAACTAACAAATGGCCAGCACTGGATGCTATACACCCACAAGGCCCAACAGTACTCAAGGATGAAACAGTACTACTATAGAGTTATGATGTGTCTCATCTAACTCTTAATATCTGAAGACTTGAGAGTGGCAAATGGGGTGAAAATCCTTAAAAAGAAACATATCAGGGGCACCCAGGGAAGTGCAGACCTGTAAACCTGCAGGCAAATTAAGAAAGAGTGTGTTGACACTGAATTAGCTGAGATCTGAATAAATGGAAGCTACTTGAGAAGAATCAATATGATTTCCACAAAGGGAAGTCCTATCTTACAAACCTCTTCAAGTTCTTTTAAGAGTTCAAAACACATGTGGACAAGGATAATATACTTGGTATACTCTGTTTCAATTTTCAAAAGGCTTTTCCTAAGGTGTCATGCAAAACACTTTGGGGGAAATTAAACAACAGAAAAGGCAGGTTCTAATATGGGTAAATAAATGGTTAAAAGTAGCAAAGAAGGTAGAAACAAATAATTAAATCTCATATACAGGACAGTTGCCAGTGGTATTCCACAGAGACTGGGACTTGTAATGTTCAACATACTCATAAGTGACCTGGAAAAGGTAGTGAGCAGTGAGGTGACCATGTTTGCACACGATAGAGGAATTCAGAGGTCAAGGCAGTAAGTATGAGGTCTGACTGTGAAGAATTGCAGCCTGATCTTAAAAAGTGACTGAGTAATAAAACAGCAGATGAAATAAAAATAATAATAAAAAAAAAGAAGTCAGTTCTTTGGGGATAAATACAAAGTAATGTATGTGGGGGAAAACAAACCTAGCTTCACACATAAAATGATAGGGTCTATGCTGCCAGTTGCCATTGGAGTAAGTCTTTGTGTTTGTGACAGATGAAAATATCAGCTCAGTGCTTGCAGGGAGTGGAAAAATAAATTATATATTTGATGTTACAAGGAAAGGAATAAAGAAATAAAAAAGACCACCATTATGCCACTGTACAAAATCACAGTTCATGCACATCCCAGTTAATGTGTGCATTTCAGGCCTCCTCAAAAATGACACAGCAAAGCTGGCAAAAGTTCACAGAAGGCCAGCAATTATGATATGGATAACTTTCTTAGAAGGACTAAGAAATTACTTTGCTGGAAAGAAGACAAAAATCATGCCTGAGGTAGAGACTGTGGGTAGGGATTGACTGCTCACTGTTTCTTCTAATACAAGAACTAGGCATCATCAGATGAAGATGACAGAAGCCAGGCTCAGAACAAGCAAGAGGTGTTTCTTGATGCTGTGGGTGGCAGACCTGTGGGACGGTTTGCCAGGGGAATTTCGGAGGCAAAACATTTACATGTGTTCAGGGTAGACTGGACAAGCATTTTGGCAAGGAGATCCAGTAAATGTTAATAAACAGACATACTGCATCAGACTCAGAGAATCCTCTGAGCTGAAAATATGCAGAAGCTAGAAGAGTATTAAGGGAAAAGTATCATATATGTTCTTAACCTGCCATCCGCTTACAAGCACTGTAGGAAACAGAATATTGTCTCCTACAGATACTGACATTTGATGTGAATTGCATGACTGCCCATGTTCACACAGGCTGCTAATATGGAACTATAGGAGATAATTTAGATGGGGGCAAGATTAGCCACAGCTTGCAGCTATCAGTATAACAGTACATCAGATTTTTGTCTCTCAAGTCAAAAGAAAATGTTGACATGCTTTGGATAATGCTTTATGTACCTGACTGTAATGAGATTTGGTTGGAAACATTAGATAGTTTTGGAAGCCCTCATTGTTATATATTTTCATGGCTCAACTTCACTGAATGCATTCAGTTATAACAGGCTGAACTCATCTCACCTACCTGTAGCAATCTGGAAGTGTTTCTTCTGAACTGTCACCCAGATTCTCAGGGTGAGAAATGGGAACTCCGGAGTGTGAGTCATTCCATCTTAAAATAGGTGTTGAAGAACTCATAAGAAAGGGAAAATCTCGTTAAGTTAAAAAAATAACAACAAAACAACAAATACTCTAAATAAACTACATTTCTGTACTCCTCCTCAGACATACTACATAAAGTCAGGAAATCAGTGCAGATCATTTGAAGGAAACAATGAAACCAAAAGATATTTTGGCTGCTAAGAATTTGGCCATCTGGCTTGAAAAGTGCTCTTTGTCTCTGTGTATGTATATCAGGCACCTAAATAGCTAGCCAATAATGAAGTTCTATTGCATTGTTTTCTACAAATGCTCACAATCATTACAAAGATCTTAAAATCTAAACTTGGTTTTTAATACATTTGAAAATGAGATTTAGGTAATTGAACAAAGTATTTCTGCACATATTTAAGTCCTAGTGAACCTGAACTGAATAAGCAAGCAAAGTGTGCTGCTGACTTGCGGCTTAAGACTTCAGGGTCGTAACACAAGGTGAGAGTGTAAACTCAGCTTTCCCAGTCATTTTATTGCTCACAAATAAAGTTTAATAACATTTATAGTGCACTGCATTTATACTAGAATATTGATGTCACTGTAGCTAAATATTTATAATCTCTTCTTTTACATAACAGTCTTTTTGAGGAGTTGACAATCCATTTCTGAAGTTTCATCCCAGTTTACAGCCTGACACCCAATGATTTAGAGGAGAAGACAAGTGCTCACAAAAGTTGCTTATCTTTTCATTTATTAGTAAGCCTTAAGTGTAGTATCAATTTAAGAGTATATGATTTCCTTGGATACGTTCCATTAGCAGAGAAAGTGAAAAGATGTTTACAGTGAAGAGAAAATAATTGCTCAGGTGTGTTTAAAGCCTTTTTAGTGAAACTTCTCTGCACTTACAGTTTGTGATTATTAGTCTTTCACCAAATTGACTGAATGTTTCACCATGACTTGTAAAGTTTCAGTACAGCTGGCACAAAAGCTCTGCAGCACCACTGCATTTCTCAGTGGTGAGGTTTGTAAGTTTATTCAGATATGGGCTAGAACATGATAACAATAATAGACACAGCAGTGGCTATTAGTAGCAGTGATAAATACAACATTATTATTTTACCACTGTTATAACAGGCCCTGAAACAGTGAGATAAGAGGCTGAATTTTTTTTTCTTTTACACAAATCACAACGATCTTTTTACCTCTGCAGTTAGATTTTTCTGTGTTCATTTATTTTTTAAACAACAGTTACTTTGTTAGTTATGACTTGTCAAACTGAATCACCTTCAAAAACATGCAGGAGAAATGATGTTGCTTTTGCTTTGGATAGGGACTATGACTTGGTTAATGTTTCTTAAAACAAAAAAATAGAAACTAAGCAGTTGATGCAGTTTCATGTGCCATGATATGCATGTCTTGTTTTTTCTGTAATTTTTTTTTTTTTCAGAAGCTGCTTTCAAATGGGAAGAAGATTTCTGTCTTAAGTACGGCTTCTGTTATAGGTAGAATCCTAGTAGTAGGTATCTGGTAGTATATCATTAGAAGTTGACTATAAGCTTAAATATTTAGAGGATTATTTTTATTTTCTTATATGTCTATTATTTATATAATTATTATTATATAAACATAGATATAGTAAGGCATTAGATGCCTTGTAGTATACCATTTAGATTCCAGGTACAAATTTAGGATACCGTTAACTCACAAGATGTGTGCTGTCACTGTGCAGATGTCTGCTACAGCCTAAAAAATCTTATACCACCCTAGATGCCCAGGTAATCATGTGAGCTGTTTCCTGTCATTCAATGAAACCTGCTGTAATGACATGAGGTACACACACAAACCCCTTTGCTGAGCAGCTGCCTGACTCAACTGCAACTCAATTAGTCATGGAATCAGAGAAGCATAGAATGGTTTGGCTTGGAAGGGGCCTTAAAGATCATCTAGTTCCAACCCCTCTGCCATGGGCAGGGACACCTTCCACTAGACCAGGTTGCTCAAAGCCCCATCCAACCTGGCCTTGAACACTTCCAGGGATGGGGCATCCACATCCTCTCTCTGGGCATCCTGTGCCAGTGCCTCACCACCCTCCCATATCATCTACATCTACCCTCTTTCAGTTTGAAGCCATTACCCCTTGTCCTAGCACTACATGGCCTTCTAAAAAGTCCCTCTCCAGCTTTCTTGTAGAACCCCTTTAGGTACTAGAATGCTGCTATATGGTCTCTCTGGAGCCCTCTCTTCTCCAGGCTGAACAACCCCAACTCTCTCAGCCTGTCCTCATAGGAGAGGTGCTCCAGACCTCTGACCATCTTCGTGGCCCTCCTCTGGACTCGCTCCAACAGGTCCATGTCCTTCTTATGTTGGGGGTCCCAGAGCTGGATGCAGTACTCCAGGTGGGGTCTCACAAGAGCTGAGCAGAGGGGGAGAATCATCTCCCTCGACCTGCTGGTCATGCTTCTTTTGATGCAGCCCAGGATACAGTTGGTTTTCCGGGCTGCAAGGGCACATTGCGGGGTCATGTTGAGCTTCTCATCAACCAACAACCCCAAGTCCTTCTCCTCAGGGCTGGTCTCAATCCACTCATCGCTCAGCCTGTATTTGCGCTTGGAATTGCCCTGACCCATGTGCAGGACCTTGCACTTGGCCTTGTCGAACTTCATGAGGTTCACCTGGGCCCACCTCTCAAGCCTGTCAAGGTCCCTCTGGATGGCGTCCCTTCCCTCCAGCATGTCGACCGCACCACACAGCTTGGTGTTGTTGGGAAACTTACTGAGGGTGCACTCAATGCCACTGAGGAACCCCACTCATAACTGCTCTCCACTTGGACATCAAGCCGTTGACCGCAGCTCTTTGAGTGTGACCACCCAGCCAATTCCTTATCCACTCAGTGGTCCATCTGTCAAATCCATGTCTCTCCAATTTAGAGACAAGGATGTTCTGAAGGACAGTGTCAAATGCTTTGCACAAGTCCGGGTGGATGACATCCATTGCTCTTTCCTTATCCACCA
Source organism: Haliaeetus albicilla (assembly GCF_947461875.1). Taxonomy (NCBI): domain Eukaryota; kingdom Metazoa; phylum Chordata; class Aves; order Accipitriformes; family Accipitridae; genus Haliaeetus; species Haliaeetus albicilla. Next base: position 57,053,610 of record NC_091483.1, on the reverse strand, counting down.
ACGCTGTAACTCTATTGTGGAAGGCCACCAAATTTTTCAGGCACGATTTACCCTTACTGAAGCCATGTTGGCTGTCACCAATCGCCTCCTTATTTTCCATCTGCCTTAGCATAGTTTCCAGGAAGATCCGCTCCATGATCTTGCTGGGCATGGAGGTGGGTCTGACTGGCCTGTAGTTCCTTGAGTGTTTCTTTTTTCCCTTTTTAAAAATGGGGGTTATGTTTCCCCTTTTCTAGTCAGTGTGATCTTCACCGGACTGCCATGAATTCTCAAATACAATGGATAGTGGCTCAGCCACTTCTTCTGCCAGTTTCCTCAGGACCTGCGGATGCATCTCATTAGGTCCATGGACTTGTGCACCTTCAGGTTCCTTAGATGGTCTCAAACCCAATCGTCTCCTGTAGTGGGTGGTTCTTCATTCTCCCAGTCCCTGCCCTTGCCTTCTGTGACTAGGGCGGTGTGGCTGGAGCAGTTACTGGTGAAGACTGAGGCAAAAAAGTCATTGAGTACCTCAGCCTTCTCCATATTCCAGGCAACCAGGTCTTCCATTTCCTTCTGGATAGGGCCCACGTTTTCCCTAGTTTTCCTTTTATCACCAACATGACTAAAATAAGTGTGTAGAAGCTTTGATATGGCCTTTTTTTGTGGAAAATGGTAACATTTTTTCTAATTTAGTTCAGACACAAAATAGAATTCAGTACTCAGTCCCAAAAGGGTCAATAGGCCAAGAAAAGAGCTCAGTCTAAAAATATAAATTTTTGCATTTCTGTCTCAAGCAGCTTCTCTTGAATTTGTGGATTTCTAGGTGCTTAGCAATCAAAGCTTGCATAGATTTTTATGAGATATTAGCACAGATATCACAGATAACAGAACAAATCAATTGAGAACAGACAGCAATCATCAAAACACTAATGAAAAATTCTCTAGTACAAACTGTTTATGGAAGACTTAATTCTGAATATTTATGCAAGCAGCATCAAATACAAATTGAGAGTAAGTCCCACAGATGCAATGCTGACTGTAAAGGTCCGTAGGATCCAGCTCTGCTGAGCAGATACATTCTGCTTTTAAAAAGTCAGCAGCTGAACCTGACACATGGAAAATCCATGTGACTCAACATTTGCTCAGAAAAGAGAAGAAACACACATGGCAGCTAGTTTCCCAGGCAACCCTGAATCTCTGGGAATATATCCTAAAGAATGATTTTTCTCAGAGTCTTTTTCAGGAGCAAACTATTGTTATGTAATGGTAAGTAACAGAATGCTTTTCTGTTTGAGCTAAATTAGATAATTTCTGCAGTGTCTTCCCAAATGCTTCCCAGATGCCTCCCAAATGAATTAGGTGGGAATGAGTTTCTTATGGGCCTTACAGATTATTCTGGCTTTTACAAATTTTTTGGTAGGTTTTTATATCAGTTTGCCTAGTTTCGGTAGGATAAGATTGCCCTCCTCTCATCCTTTCTGCCCTTTTGTATTTATGATTGGAAGAGACTGTTTTCTAGGTGTTTCTTTTCTTCCCCAGAAAACATGTCTTGCAGAAGTCTCTGATGGTGGTGACACTGAGTTAGTCATACTTCTGTTAGAATCTGGTTTAGAAGATCCCCTGAGAATATTTTGTCTCACAGCTCCAGTTTGACCATGTTTTTCCTAAAGGAAAAAATATGAATAAGCACTGAAAAAAAAAAAAAAATCACTGAAGCAAACAGTCATTGCTGCTTAAGCACAGGGAGGAAGGTGCTCTGACAGATGAGAATATGTGCTTTTTAAGTTTAATTTTCTTGGCAAAATTTTTCTTGAAGGCTGTCCTGTTGTTGACAAACAGCAATGGCTATAAGCCAGTTGTTGCTGAAAACTTTAGGTAGAGGTAGAGGTATATATACACACACACAGAGGCATGCATGCACACACTCCACCACTACATAGTTCATGTGCAGTGAATCTGACTTGTCCCTAGAAGACCTGATCAGCAACATCCTGTGTTCTCTGATCTGTCAGGTGTATCTGGGAACACTCGTTCTAGACAAGAATTTAAGTGCGAATGAAATATAAGTTATTCATCTAGTACAAGAAAAAGTGTCTGATGAAAACACTGATGTTGTGGGTTAACCTTGGTGGGCAGATAAACACCACACAGTCACTTGCTCACTTCCCTCCCGCACCCTCGGTGGGATGGGGGAAGAGGAAAGGAAGAATAAAAAAAAACAAATGGGGATAATTAAAACTAACAGAAAAAAATATTAATAATATTAATAAATGTTCAATAATGACGGATAAGTGGAAGAAAAGAGAATAAAACAAAACAAATGATGCATACCCACCTCCCATGGGTAGCCAGTTCCTGAGCAAAAGATGGGTAACCCCCTAGAATCCCCTCTTTTCCCTTTTATTGCTAAGCATGACATTATATGGTGTTTTGGGTTTGTGCGGCAGGGTTTTGGTAGCGGCAGAGGGGCTGCAGAGGTGGCTGCTGTGAGAAACTGCTGGAAGCTTCCCCAGCTCCAAGTAGGACCCGCCTCTGGCCAAGGCCAACCCAATTGGTGACGGTGGTAGCGCCTCTGGGAGAACAGATTTAAGAAGGGGAACCTGCAGTGAGTAGGGGGATTGGGATGTGAGAGGAACCCCTCTGCAGACACCGAGGTCAGTGAGGAAGGAGGGGAGGAGGAGCGCCGGAGGAGGGGATGCCCCCCCAGCCCCTGGTGAGACGGCAGGCTGTGTCCCCCCAGCCCATGGAGGGGAGCGGGGGAGCAGATGCCCACCTGCAGCCCGGGGAGGAGCCCACACCAGAGCAGGTGGATGCCCCCCAAGATGGCCATGACTCCATGGGAAAGCCCACGCTGGAGCAGGCCGTGACTGAAGGACTGCAGCCCATGGGAGGGACCCACGCTGGAGAGGGGAAGAGTAAGGAGTCCTCCCCCTGAGGAGGAAGGAGCAGCAGAGACAACGTGTGATGAACTGACCCCAACCCCCATTCCCTGTCCTCCTGTGCTGCTGGGGGGAGGAGGTAGAGAAAATCAGGAGTGGAGTTCAGCTGGGAAGGAGGGGGGGGTGGGGGAAGGTGTCCTAAGGTTTGGGTTTACTTCTCCTTAACCTTGGTTTGATTTAAGTGGTAGTAAATTAAATTAATTTTGTTTTTTCCCCAAGTTGAGCCCCTCTTTTGCCCGTGACCATAACTGGTGAGTGATCCCTCACAGTCCTTGTCTCGACCCACAAGCTTTTCTTTATATTTTCTCCTCATCCCACTAGGGCCAGGGTGGGAGGAATGAGCGAGTGGCTTTGTGGTGCCTTGTTACCAGCTGGATTTAAAGCACGACATATGGTATGGAATATCTCTTTGGTTAATTTGGATCATCTGCCTGATTGGGTCCCCTCACAGCCTCTTGTGCACCCCCTAATCTATTCACTGGGGACACACAGTGAGGGTCTTGATGTTGTGCAAACACTGTTCAGCGAAAGTTAGAACATTAGTGTGTTATCAGCACTGTTTTAGTCAAAAATCTAAAACGTGGCACCATATGAGCTGCTATGAAGAAAACTAAGTAGCAGTAAAATACTAAGTAGTAGAAAACTAAGAAGTATCCAGGCCCACTACAAGTGAATAGATTATTGATGGCTAGAAGGCTTGTTTAAGCAAAAAAGAATAGCTTATATCTCACTGCCAGGATGTCTATTCCTGTAAAGTCACATGAGCTGTTCTGCATTTAAGTGATTCATAAGTAACTGGATTTTTTTTTTCCCAGGCACAGGTTGGTAGGATGTATATAGGTATTTTTAAATGAGTTCAGCATTCCAATTTTTTTGCCTTAGCATTCTACAGGCAAGCCCCCTACAAGGGTGACTGGAAAGTATATTCATAGAAAATTTGAGTAAGTACATCTTAGTTTGGTAAAAAATAGGCTAATTTTCCATTACTGTAAATTGCTTTTCTTTTTTTTTGCAATTTCTCCAATCAAAGGCACAGAAGTTAATAAAACAGTTACAATTTTGAATAGTCAAAATAAATGCTTGCAAGCTAGCAATGGGACAATAATTCCTCTCATGAACCATTTGTAGAAATAGCTGTAAAGAATTCATACATTTGAAAAATGAAAAGGAGCAGCATTTTTTGGTGGTTTTTGTGAGGGATAAATTAACATTTTTATGGTGGTATATATCTTCTACACAGAATTCTGTCAAGGATACCAATGCAAGTCTCTTGGTACAGTAAAATTAAAGGATAGTTGCCTTCTTTTCCATTAAAAGAAAATAAACAAAAAAATGAAAAAGATGTTCTATTTTCTGCTTAAATGTATTCTCATTTTACCATACTCTATCCAGATTGATTACTCCATAAGCAGCATCATGTTTGTAAAGACTGAATCATGGCTATTTGCTCTCCAATATATCTGACCTGATAATACACTGAGGCAATCTTTCCCTTTATATGAAATGGCTTAATGTTTGCTGTGTCAACAAAGATATGTCTGAATAGTAGATACTTATATGGGTCTTCTTCACAAAAATACATTTTTGAAATGCATCTATAAATTATACAGTACTACTTCTACCTTTTTTTTTTTAATTTTTCATAAAATGTTTGGTAGTCTTCTTGTCATAAAAATAGCGGTTCTTCCATTCAGGTTGCTATATTCTTCAGTCAAAAAGTGTTAAAGTGCCCAGAAATTAAATATGTCAGAAGTAACTGGACCTAGATCTTCCCTGGCACCCATCTAACTACACAGAAGAATTAGACCACAGGCAGTGGTTGATGCTATTAAAGTGGATTAAGGTGTCTCATACATTTCTCACCAGTTTTCTGTTGACAGTCACAGCTGAGACTGAGCTGAGACTGACATGCTTTATGTGTGTCTTTCACCCAGCTCACTCAACTTAATCTGGATTTTCTATGAAGACTGTTTCAGATATCCAAAAGAGGGACAGCAGCAAACAGCTGAATGCCACTGATATCTTGAACTGAGACTGGTGTTTATACAGCAGTTACCTGATGATGCCATTTCACTTCTCTTACACCTGACCAGTGAGTTCAAGACACAGAGTTTATGTTTCCATCCACAGCAAAGAATCAAGGTTGCAGTATTCACTGATGGCTTGTGTAGAGATTAAATTATATCCCTAGCAAGGTCAAGGGAAACAATTTCCCCACTGACCTCCATTGAGCCAGGAAAGACCAAGAAGTCATGCTCCTTGAAACCTCTTCACCTGCCTTACCTTGCCTTGCTTTGCCTTCCCTGTGTCCCCCTGCCCTCCACTTCCCTTGCCCTTACTCTATTTTTTACTTTTTTCTTTTTTTTTTTTTCAAAGAGATTAAAGCATGAACATTCTCAGGTTTAAGAATAAATTATTCATATATTTTGAGAAAAAGAAACGTACTGTATAATATCACTATTTCCTAATAAATCTTTCTTAGGTTTCTCAAATAGAACTGGATTTCTATTTTGTATTGTATCTCCTATGGAGAATGAAATGTAATGCATTTTCATATATAAAGAGAATTCTTTGAGTCCTTGTTTCAGATTTGTTGATCATGGTGACAGCATGAGGATACAGACAAAGGAAGAAGCATACTGGAGATTACAAACAGCCTTGCTATGTCATCCCGACTGTAAATGAATTAAATTTTGCATCAAGAACTAGTTAAGTTGCTTATATCCACACCTTTAATCAGAGGACCATTTCAAAATATTTCTGCTTTGTTTTTTAAATATATTCTTCTAATTTCCAGTATAAATTAATCTATGTCATCTACCTGGACATGTGCAAAGCATTTGACACTGTCCTTCAAAACATCCTTGTCTCTAAATTGGAGAGACATGGATTTGACAGATGGACCACTGAGTGGATAAGGAATTGGCTGGGTGGTCACACTCAAAGAGCTGCGGTCAACGGCTTGATGTCCAAGTGGAGAGCAGTTATGAGTGGGGTTCCTCAGTGGCATTGAGTGCACCCTCAGTAAGTTTCCCAACAACACCAAGCTGTGTGGTGCGGTCGACATGCTGGAGGGAAGGGACGCCATCCAGAGGGACTTTGACAGGCTTGAGAGGTGGGCCCGGGTGAACCTCATGAAGTTCGACAAGGCCAAGTGCAAGGTCCTGCACATGGGTCAGGGCAATTCCAAGCGCAAATACAGGCTGAGCGATGAGTGGATTGAGACCAGCCCTGAGGAGAAGGACTTGGGGTTGTTGGTTGATGAGAAGCTCAACATGACCCAGCAATGTGCCCTTGCAGCCCGGAAAACCAACTGTATCCTGGGCTGCATCAAAAGAAGCGTGACCAGCAGGTCGAGGGAGGTGATTCTCCCCCTCTACTCAGCTCTTGTGAGACCCCACCTGGAGTACTGCATCCATCTCTGGGGCCCCCAACATAAGAAGGACATGGACCTGTTGGAGCGAGTCCAGAGGAGGGCCACGAAGATGGTCAGAGGTCTGGAGCACCTCTCCTATGAGGACAGGCTGAGAGAGTTGGGGTTGTTCAGCCTGGAGAAGAGAAGGCTCCAGGGAGACCATATAGCAGCCTTCCAGTACCTAAAGGGGCCAACAAGAAAGCTGGAGAGGGAATTTTTAGAGGGCCATGTAGGCATAGGACAAGGGGTAATGGCTTCAAACTGAAAGAGGGTAGATGTAGATGATATGTGAGGGTGGTGAGGCACTGGCACAGGTTGCCCAGAGAGGTTGTGGATGCCCCATCCCTGGAAGTGTTCAAGGCCAGGTTGGATGGGGCTTTGAGCAACCTGGTCTAGTGGAAGGTGTCCCTGCCCATGGCAGGGGGGTTGGAACTGGATGATCTTTAAGGTCCCTTGCAACCCAAACCATTCTATGCTTCTCTGATACAGACAGCTTCATACCCATTTTCTTGCTCTCTATAAAAGTTGTCTTTCCTTTTAAATGGTGTTACTATAGTAGTTGTCTTCCTCATCTTTTTAGAGTAAATGTCAGCTTTAATTGTGTTACACAAGACAAATCAAACTTGGATTTTAGGGCATATGTGGCTGCTGTGGGTATAAGAAACCCTGAAATTGAATATCTGGGCAGCAACATCTCCAAAAAGCCACATGGACACACACAAAATCCATTCTGGAGGCTGTGTGTTTCTATTTTCACAACGCTATGTCAGAGTTAACATCCCCTCACTTTGATGCAGCACCATAAGACTACTACCTGTTTCTGAGTATACACTGGCAAATGTTAAGCATTCTGTATGGGATTATCTCTGGAATCTCTACCAGCTTGAAAAATTCAACAATACATTAATTTTGTCCATGTAGACATCTTAAAATTCTTCTTGCAAAATATTTTCTCCATCTGTCATATCACTGTCATGGTCCTTTTCAGCATCTAATCTAATTTGTATTCACCTTTCCCAAATTTCAGTGATGGCAGAGGACACTGAATGCCATTTAAGGACTTGTTATTGTAACATTCTGTTTAAATAAGGAGTTTTCTGTTCTTTTTAATATTGTATTTCTGAAAAGAGGAGGTAGCTGTATGGAATAGCTTAACTTTGAAAGTTTAACTTACTACATAACTGGGGTAGATTAGCCATGTTTCATAAAAGTAGAGATACTGCAATGACATTTGAAGAAAAACTTCTGGTGGGTGGTAAGTGAGGGGGTTTTTATATTTTATTTTGGCCTTCTCTGATGAGCACATAAGAATTCTGACAGACTTCAAATATTAAATGCAATGAGATTACAGAATTGCATTACAAATTATTATGCCCTAGCTGTCTGATATATGAAACAAACCCCAAAATGTTTCAGTTTCTGTTGAAAAAAATGGTTTTAATTTCTTCTTTCAAGGATATAAAGTCCTTTTTGACAGACATTTTTTATTTTTCAGCTCTCCTCAGGCATAGTATACTTTTTCCATAGATACATACTATGCTTGTCTAGAGACTTAAAAGGAGAAGTAATGTTAGGTAGATCTGAGATGCAATAATAAAAGATCATGCTTCAAAAACCCACTCGTTTTAAAGGTTGATCACTTATGAAATAAATATAAAATTATTAATATACGTAATCACACTTTCCTGAAATGCAAATTATCACTGAACTGTAACACAAACTGAATCTGCTCGCAACTGAATAATTGTAAGATGATCAAATTTTACATCAATGATACATTTCTAAATATTTTTTTAATGTGTAAGATAAGGCCAAAAGCTGTTTAAGTGGTTCATTATTCGAGTCAAACAGATAAGTAGGTTGATCTTAAACATGGCTTTCAAGCCACAGTCAGATTTCAAGCCACAGTAAGATTAGGGAGTACTGGTTTTCTCTTTAAAATCCTTGTAATATCAGCTATAGAAAGTAATTAGTAAGTCATAAACAAATATATAAGATAGCTTTTCAAGTGTTCAGTAAACTGCTCATGTACATTATTCTATTTTCCATTTAGTTGTTTAAATCCTCTAAACGCAGTGTATTCCAATGGACTCAGGTTACATATATTTTACAGAAACAGGGCACATATGCGATTATTGGAAGAAAAACATGCTTTGAGGTAACTGCCTAAAAGCATAGGAGCTTGAATTTCTTGCTTAAATAGATCAGATCTCTTCAGTTCTCCTTTGCTTTACAGTAATGTCGCAGTGTTACTATCTTTTGGTATAGAAACAAATATACAAGATGGCAATAGATTTTAGTCCTCCTGGATTTGTTCTTTTAACATGTAAATATGAAGAAGCGCAAACACAATAAAAAAAAAAAATGCCTGATAGTCTGCATTAAGCATAATACCTTTGCCTTCTATTGAGTTGCTATTTCCAATTCCAGTGACATCATTGCTTATGGTGAGACAAAGTCAGTTAGTACAACTATCGCTCTGGTGAGGCCCTGGCTAGGCCAGTTCTTCTACTTGCACAAACTTGCAAACTTCCCATCAAGTGCAGAGGTCTTTAATAATCCCTAAGACATTATGATCATATATAGTCTTTCTGAGAGAGTCATCCTCTGGGCTATGATTTTGTTACTGGTAAGGAATCTGGGCTGTTACAGTCAGATGGTTGGCATAATGCTGTGCAGTAACAGTTGCTATCAGATGTACAGATAGACTTTTCTACACAAGATACTCTTTGATCTCATGTCCAGGAAAGATAAAATGATTGCTATTCCAGCTATGACATTTTAAAGCACTTGGCAAAACTAGCTATATTCCGCATTTGCAATAGAGGTTTTTCTGTGCAAAGTATAAGCATAAAGAAAAAGAAACATACAGAATTTATTATTATTTTTATCTAAACTGGTACCAGTTATGCTTAAAAACTCAAACTTGCATCAAGACTTATAAGTATGTTCTCTGCTAATGAAGGTTAACCACTAAACTTTCATTATGCATATTAATTTCCTCCCAAAGAAAACATTAACATTATTGTTTATCGCTTACACAGTTACCATTGACTAATGGAAGCATACTGCATCTTTTGAAAACATTTTCTTTAACTAGCTGGCACCAGCAATGGTTTAGAAGAACCCATAACAGAGGTGTCATTGGCTGCATGTAAAGCAACACATGATAGAAACTATCAAACTGTTTCCATTAAAAGGTATATGACTTCACAGCTTAGATTTACTAAATGTCAAAATTAAGTAAAGGAAATACTTAGACCACCCCACCCCCAGTAGAAGAGATTGAGGTTTCACTTTTTTCTTTTAAAAATATTAAAGAGCTACTGTTAAAACAAATACAGCATGCACTTCAGACACACTAATCACAAAAAAACATTTCTAGAAACAAAAATTGAAATAAAAATCCAGAAAGATAATGCTGAGAGATGAATTTGCAAAATATGCCACTTATCCTTCAAAAGTGATCTCACTTGTGACACATTAGTAACATGCAGCGACTGTTGTGTGTTATGGGAATGGTCCCCTAATTAGTTTTGTCATTAAAATTCATTTAAAACCGTTTTGTTCTTGATATTTCTTAATTATTCCAGTGGCACATTCAGATGCCTCCAGATGGCTTGAAGCAGGATAAATAGCAGTGAAAAACTCCCCTAATAGCATCCTACTCTGATTGCTATTATCATTCATGCAATATCCAGTTTCTTTATATTAATTTCAACGTAATTAAGTAACAAAAGGCAAGAAATTCCTTTGGTGATGTTTTGGTTTTGGAAGAAGTATCTTCAACTGCAAAGATGTGCAGTCAGAAAAAGCAGCAATATCAAAGTCTGAATAGGGAAATAAATTTCTACAGGAAGACTTTGAAATAGGCTTCCAATACATGCAGATGGCTTGATTACTTATTGCCATATTCACATTGAAAACTTTAAACAGATATGATAATATTTTTCTTTCAAAAACTTGCCCAAATTTGAACTTGACATTCTTTTGGCTAACTTGCTCAATGACAATTATATTGACATGTTGAGCCAGATTCTGTCAGGCCCATTAGTGTCAAGCACTCCTCAACATTTACGTTAAGAAAGCTGAATCTTCATTTAGATAAAACAAAATACACAGATGAAAACTGTCAGGATCATGCAGTTGAGGCACTGCATGTTTTCATAAGGAAAAAAACGCTACTATCTTTATGAAGTTAGAATCAAGTGTCTGACCAATCTCCTACTGGGAGAGTATTCCATATTTCTGTCTTCACACCTGAAAGTATTTTGGTTTAACTAAAACAGTATTTGGAGAACTTCTATATAATTAGGATTCTATTGAAAATCTAAGCCTCTATTAGGCAGACAGACTGCTCTGGTCATCAGTCTTTGACATGCACAGATACTTTGACCGAGGGAACCAACATAAGGTAGATTTAAACTGGTACACACTTTGTTAACTGAACTGCATTATATCAGCCTCTCTCTGAAATCCTTCCACTTCTATCATTGTATTTGTACTCGTTTTATCCCAAGGATTACTATGAGACAGGAACTTTGAGTATGGAAAAATGTACTGGTTTACATGTTCTTGAGAAAGCTAGAAGAGAGGATGAGCTACAATTTTCTTACCTCTTTCCCAGTTGCTTCCAGATATGAGTCATCTGTACCTGCTGTGCTGGTTTGGGTTGGGATAGAGTGAATTTTCTTCATAGTAGCTAATATGGGCTATGTTTTGGATTTGTGCTGGAAACAGTGTTGATGATGCACGGATGTTTTCGTTACTGCTGAGCAGTGCTCACACAGAGCCAAGGCCTTTTCTGCTTCTCACCCCACCCCACCAGTGAGTACGCTGGGGGTGCACAAGAAGTTGGGGGAGGACACAGCTAGGACAGCTGACCCCAACTGACCAAAGGGATATTCCAGACCATATGACGTCATGCTCAGCATATAAAGCTTCTTTTGATGCAGCCCAGGATACGGATGGCTTTCTGGGCTGCAAGGGCACATTGCTGCGTCATGTTAAGCTTCTCGTCAGCCAACACCCTCAAGTCCTTCTCCTCAAGGCGGCTCTCAATCCACTCATCACTCAGCCCGTATTTGCGCTTGGGATTGCCCTGACCCATGTGCAGGACTTTGCACTTGGCCTTGTTGAACTTCATAAGGTTCACCCAGGCCCACCTCTCAAGCCTGTCAAGGTCCCTCTGGATGGCATCCCTTCCCTCCAGCATGTCGGCCGCACCACACAGCTTGGTGTTGTTGGGAAACTTGCTGAGCGTGCACTCAGTGACGCTGTCCATGTTGCTGGCAAAGGTGTTAAACAGCACTGGTCCCAATACTGACACCTGAGGAACCCCACTCATCACTAGTCTCCACTTAGACATCAAGCCATTGACCACAACTCTTTGAGTGCGACCACCCAGCCAGTTCCTTATCCACCAGGTGGCCTATCCATCAAATCCATGCCTCTCCAATTTAGAGACATTTTTCTACATATTATGCAGCTGTTTTTGGTATAGACTCATTTTTTACTTTTTTTTCAATAATTTAATAAATAAATAAATAAAATAAAAATACAATAAAAGTCTTTTGAAAAAAAATAGAAGCATGGAGATAGAAATGACAGTTCTCAGTAATTTTAACTATCAGATGAAATAAAACTGCTGATGTGGAACAAGACGCAGATCAAATAGAAAAAAAAGAAAGATAGAAATAAATTCCATTAATTAGAGTTCTGAATTTTCCTCTTTTTTATGAAATGCCATTTGTTTACAGCCTATGGGGCCAGAGCTACATTTTCAGAATTTCAGATTAATAGTAACATTTGTTTCAGCTAAAAAGAAAAAAGAGGTTGAAAATTAATCAGTGGTGGAAAGCACATAGTGCACATACAGTTAACACCTGTCTGATTACCTTCACATTTGTGGTCATTCTGACTATCTATCTCTAAACCCAAAGTAGAAATACGCTGAGCTCTTCTCTGGTGGGTCAGGAAGCCCCAGAGGAATCTGCAGGCAAAAAACTTTCTTTTCCATATTCTCTGCTTCAAAACATTCAGCAATTCATCTGAGACCTACCAGATAGATAGGGAGAGAGGTATTAAGTCAAAACATGAGTCAGTTGTAGACTGTATTCTTCTAAGAAGTTTTAGATAGTGACTTTCCACAGAAAGCTTCAGAATAAAATGACTGGACATTTCAAATGGGGTTTTGTTTTTATTAGTTGACATGCAGGATTCAAGATGTGATGTCTTTGCTACAACCCAAAGAATGGATCTTATACAAAAACCTCAAGCTCTGATACACAGCTACTTATTTCACTGTGTCAGCTGGATGTTTGGTGTTTTTTTTAACAAAGACTGTCTATTGGTATTCTTTTTTCAGCAAGAGATACTGAGACACAAACATTTCCTCAGGATTAATAGCAAATTAGAAGCAGCACCTGAATTCTGAAGCATGTTACATCTTACAAGTTATTGATGTCAGCAAAGCTACACTGACAAATTTACTCTATACAAGTATAATTTAACATTCTGCTAGCCTTTCTCCAGCCATCTAGAATCACAACAAACAGAAGATTTGCTGGGACTGTGGGGGATAAAAAATGGCCCCTCACCTGTCTGAAACAGAATGTTACACTTGGAAAAGAAGGTCAACAGGGTAACAGGTACTTGAACTAAACAAGCGGCAACCCATTCAACCTTTTCAAAACTGAGCACCTTTTCTCAGAAAGCCACTGTCACCCTCCTGACTTCTAAATATATCAAGTCTGCTGCAAAGCAGAAGAGCTAGAGCCAGGTGAAAAGTCTAGAAATTTGTAAAGAGGGTAGATTACAATTTTTGAGAAAAAAGGGGGGAAAATGCATAGAAAATTACGTGGGCTATTTTGCAGTTAGTTCTTTTGAAAACTAAAAATGTTACCTGGATCTGATTTCTTTTATGATGGATTCTGTTTCAGGTGGTATGGCAAGGTACTAACAGAGAATTAATGAGGCTTAGTTTACCAACTAAACTGTGTCAATCATTCCTCAGCTAAAATGCTCAGCATAAACAACAACTATAAGAAAGGACACCTAGTTAGTCAAATTTAATTCTGACAGTCATTTGCTAATGGAACTATGCAGGCCAAGGTTTGTTAACTGGTTTGTCTCCCAAAAACATATTATGCCAGTAGAGGAAATCAGAGAGGACAGATACCTTTGGGTTTTATGCCTTTTTTTCCCTTTAGTTATTTTAAACTTGTAAATACTGCAGACTTCAAGAGTTCTACGTAATCAGGCCTGGTGGGGAGGTGATCACAAACAAAATAACAGTAAGCTCAGGGTTATTTTTAAGGCAGCTTTTGGAAACCATTACCTTGCGTTTGCTGCTCTGACATGTGTTTCCATGGAAGCAGGACTAGACATTGACACAGCCACTAGCAGATGAAGCAATTTCAGCTGCCAGTTTCTGGTTCTCCTCTCTGTTTCCATGACAACCAGTGCTGGAGCCCTGAAAAGGAGGTGAGGTATTTAAAACACTACAGTACTCTTATTAAATATCTGCTTGCTATGCATACACACCATAGGCCCCCTCCACCTCCAATTACAAAAATGCTGCTCAGAGTAACTGTGAAAATACATCTCAATATCAACTACTAGTATTTCCCTGGGCAGGTTTCAAGGAGAAAGAACGGATTGTTTCTAAGAGTTGGTTTCATCCTAACGTCTGAGAGGGGGAGGGAGGGTTGTTCTCTTCTTTCAGAATGAAGATGGGGATAGACAAAGATACCATGCTAAATATATGCTATTGTTTCTCAAGGAAAACATAATCTCTTTCTATATTTGGTGTCATTTTGCTACAAAAAAAATGAACCAAAGCCCTCTTGAAAGAGTGACAGCCTGGCAGACAGAAGACTGAACAACTGAAGAAGATGGTACTCAGGGCACACAGAAATGTTAGGACAGCAACTGCCCTTTTACTGGGTTAAATCTCTCATGCTTTTTGATTAGCTACATACATCTTTGGTCTTGTGAATAGATAGGTGTAGGCAAGGCCCATCCTCCTCTATCCACAGTCTCTGGGGGAAGGGTACAGAGGCATCAGTCCCCATGCCAGCGGGTATATGGAAAAATAGACATCTGTATACCAGTAATCAGTTCATCCTAATCCAGCCTGTGGTTTGAGTCTGTTCCCCTCCCTTATACAAAGCACTTGAGCTAAACAGAATCCAAAAAGGAGGGAGGGAAGCCAAATCTGTTTATCTTGTTAAAAAGAGAAGCTTTAATATGACACCTCTGGGAATAAGAGGAGGTGGATTTCTGTGTGTAAAATGCTCTGTGAAAGCAGTAATACATGTTGTGCAGAGGATGTGCTGTCCTGTCTCAGAAAAGTGAAAACCCAAAGGGTACGTACCATTCCTGGTGCAACTTGCTGGAAAAGGAAAAAGAAGGGCTGACATGTTGAATAAATGTCACCAAGCCTACAGTACTGTGGAAACGACATGATCTCCACTATATACTGCATATGTCAAGAGAAAATGCTAGAGGCTTGGTCTCAGTGAGGAAGCAGAGAATAAGTAGACAACTAATAAAATTGGAATGAAAAGCCTAAAAGAAAATATTAAAGCCAGATTATCAAAAGGCAGCACAAAATTTTGTACTAGAGTTCAGAGCAAAGGAGTGCTTATGCTCACCTGTCTTCCAGAAGTGCCTAATTATCATAATGCAAGGATGATACAGGCTGATGGAACTAAGGCTGTCCATGGTCTCTCACATTGTGAAAACTTCCATTTCAAACTTCCATGATATAAATCAAAACTACCAGTGACTCTTGCATGATGAAAGCTGATCAGATAGTCCACAACTTAATGAACTCATGAAGTTTTTAATTCAATCTATTACAGATATGCACAAGATATTCAATAGTCTTTTAAGAAACTCATTATATTTTAACAAAGGGGTTTTTGAAGAGAATTGTATGTTCAGTTAAGTTAATAAAAATGTTTGCTTCATTGGGAAAGTATAAACAGTTAGAAATATATACCTAAAATGTTATTCAAAGAACTTGACATGTACAAGCAAAATCGAGGTTGAGAACAGACTTCCTTTATTCCTGCTTGAAAATTGCTGTTAATGCAGTTATAGCTGTCTGTCTTGAGTCACTGAAGAAGAAACTGGTAAGCCTGCAAAGAAGAAGCAATTGTTGCACGTACCAGAGACGATCAGAACTTTAATAGTGGTAAGAAAACCTACCAAGGATTCTCAAAAACTACCAACTCAGAAACATCAAAGTATGGAAAATGTTATCAATATTAAGAATGTATTACTTGATTTGTCCAAGAAATAATAATTCACTGATTGTGTTTTTACACATCTGTATAAAGGACCATCTTGCCCCTTGCCAGCCTTTGCCACATCTTTTAGTAGCCATCATTCAGTTTGAATCCCTGTGGAGACTGCCATACCCTTGAAATATTCCAACATGAACAGAATAAGGATATGGAAAAACAGACAAGATTTTTTTTCTTTGTGGTATTTTTAACTTAGGAGAAATAATTTTTAAGATCATCAGCCCAAGCTGCAGCAGCTTTCCATCATCAGGAGAGAAATTTTGTGATAGTTAAGAAGGAATTATGGAGAAAGGAAAAGTCAGATCAAAGCACTAATTTTTTTAGGGAATGAAAAAATTAGAGGTTAGGAGCCATGTCCTTAAGTATGACAAGACTGTAGAGAAGCCAGAATTACATTGAACTGCACTCTAGCAGAGTGTTAGAAACTACACTAACACAAAGCCTGAAGATCCCTGCATTTGCCTGTAGAACATAGACATGTGCAGGAGGGGAATGCATCCACATAGAAAAGGTCAATGCATGCATCCTTGGAATGACACCCCTAGGCTTGTCTTCAGGCTCAAGGAGGCTGAAAACAAGCCTTAGAGCATACTGGGAGGAAGCCATTGCCGAGTATACCAAACAACGGAAACTCACGCTATTGAGAATTCAGTGGTATGGGGTGAAGACAAGATTCCTTGAGAATGTCATTAGGGGTTAGTAGTGTAGAGCTTTACTCTACTACAGCACAGATAGATCTGTGGAACAGGAGGCACAATCTGTTACCATGAACAGCTTTACAGCTTTGATGGAAGGCTCCAGGAAATCCAGCAATCCACTGACCAGTTTTATGAGTGCAGCTAGAATGAACAGTTCTTACTCCAGTTTTTGCCAGGTCTCAAAACAAGACAGTCAAAAAAGGTTTCCCATGTGCTAAACCAGAGATAAGCTGTGTATGCCAGTTAGCTAAATTGTTTACATGAGATCAGACAGAAATCTCAGAAGCCTGAAGTGCTGGCATTTGTCATATCTGCCTATAGATGCAGGCCCATGGAGAGCATATGAGGAAGAGTGAATCTTGTAATGATTAGTACCTACTCTGAGCCAGGCAGGGGGGAGATTACACAAGATCAAGATTTTCATATTTGACTCATGGACTAGGCCAGAAGAGAACAATTTGCTTCCACTTACAAGAAGTCCTACTCACAGTAGATTATTTCTCCAACTTCTGAAAGGTACGCTGTGGGAGACAGATTCATAGCAGTCAAAGGAATGTGGGCAAGAATTTCTCTCTGTAAAGTGATAGGAGGAGAGATGATGACAACCAATGCCACAGATGAGTGAAATCAAACAGATAAATTCTTCTGGCCATATTGGATCACTTCAATACTTACTTCCATGTGCTAGCTAGCAAGAAACACATGTGCCAATGGGCGGGAGAACCATGCTTTTGTTCCCCATAACTCCTTTGCAGCCTAGTGGAGAAATGGTATAAAAGCAATTCAGAACAATCAGGTTGCCAATGCTAACATAGACCTGTGACCAAATCACCGATTAGTTACACAAGAAAATTTCAAAAGACAGAAAACCAGCTGGTGACAGGTCACAGAAGATAACTGCAGGTGATTGTAAGTTGCAAAATGGAGTAGAAATTCTGGGCAGATACATACTTTACATGCATTCTAAGTTAGGTCTGCTCAACAATAAAAGATTAAGAAAAGTAGAAATCAGGTGGAAAATCAGCTGATTATCTAAATTAAAAAAAAGTAGAAGATGTGCAAAGTAAGGAAAAGGGATGAAAATCCTTCAAAATGTACAGCCACATTTGGATTTATCAGTTATTCACTGCAATAAGAGATAAATCAAAAGTGTTTCAGTTCAGTTCTGTGTCCAAGGTCGATAGAGCTGCAATTAAAAAGCAGTAGCAGTAATAAACATTATGGTCCATCTTCTGTCATGTGTTTTATTGATATGCACAAGCAGAATATGCTCCTTTTGACTCATATGTTGTAGGTAAGCACTGTTTGTGTGATCAAAGAACACCATTTTTTAACAAAACTACTATTAGCCAGGGCACCGTATAAATTTGAATATTTTATTTGTCCGTTATTCTTTTAAACAGCATTTTAAAAATCACATACTCCAATTTTTGCATTCTCTTCACTAAATCATAAAAAGAGGAAGAGTGTGTTAAAACCATAATCTTTCCTAAACAACATGAAAGAAAGAATTTTTTTGTCTTGTCATGACTTGAAAGCAAATGAGCACCTGTCATCATCCCAGACAATAAGAAAATGCATAATCCTTTTATCAAGCTGGACATGTGGAATTCCATGTGTTAAAAAACAACAAATTCATTCAGTGGAAGAGACTACCTTTGTTTCTGTAGTTCCTTAACAGGAATCAGAAACAAAGTTGCCAGGAAAGATAGATTTTTGCAATGCTTCAACTTTATGTCCAAATAAAGTCTCATTTCAGTCTTCTAGGTTGTCAGTAGTTGTGGTAGTATCATGCTGAAAAGATTACTGAATGTTAGTCATCCAAAGAGAGCTTTAGGCCACTTCCCTAGATCACAATAACTAAAGAAGTGAGGGCTGACTCATGTATCCATGTCTTCTTGCAAGATCATGAAGTCCTGCAACTTATGCTGAGTGTAAGCCCAAGGCAAAACAAATAGGCTCCTGTATCAGGAGAAACAGTGTGTTTGCAAATTATTCTTTTCTGTCTTAAACAAAAATAATATGGAAAATAAGGAGGTGATTGGTGACAGCCAACATGGCTTCACTAAAGGCAAATCGTGACTGACAAATTTGGTGGCCTTATACAACGGGGTTACAGCATTGGTGGATAACAGAAGAGCAATGGATGTCATCTACCTGGACTTGTGCAAAGCATTTGATGCTGTCTCACACATCTTTGTCTCTAGATTGGAGAGACATGGATTTGATGGACGGACCACTAAATGGATAAGGAACTGGCTGGATGGTCACACTCAAAGAGTAGTGGTCAACAGCTCAATGTCCGAGTGGAGAGCAGTTATGAGTGGGGTTCCTCAGGGGCAAGTATGGGGACCAGCGCTGTTTAACATCTTTGTTGGCAACATGGACAGCGGCATTGAGTGCACCCTCAGTAAGTTTCCCAACAACTCCAAGCTGTGTGGTGCGGCCGACATGCTGGAGGGAAGGGATGCCATCCAGAGGGACCTTGACAGGCTTGAGAGGTGGGCCCAGGTGAACCTCATGAAGTTCGACAAGGCCAAGTGCAAGGTCCTGCACATGGGTCAGGGCAATCCCAAGCGCAAATACAGGCTGAATGGAGAATGGAGACCAGCCCTGAGGAGAAGGACTTGGGGTTGTTGGTTGATGAGAACTCAGCACGACACAGCAATGTGCCCTCGCAGCCCGGAAAACCAACTGTATCCTGGGCTGCATCAAAAGAAGCGTCAAGGGAGGTGATTCTCCCCCTCTGCTCAGCTCTTGTGAGACCCCACCTGGAGTACTGCATCCAGCTCTGGGACCCCCAACATAAGAAGGACATGGACCTGTTGGAGCGAGTCCAGAGGAGGGCCACGAAGATGGTCAGAGGTCTGGAGCACCTCTCCTATGAGGACAGGCTGAGAGAGTTGGGGTTGTTCAGCCTGGAGAAGAGAAGGCTCCAGGGAGACCATATAGCAACATTCTAGTACCTAAAAGGGTTCTACAAGAAAGCCAGAGAGGGGCTTTTTAGAAGGCCATGTAGTGCTAGGACAAGGGGTAATGGCTTCAAAGTGAAGGAGGGTAGATGTAGATGATATGTGAGGGTGGTGAGGCACTGGCACAGGTTGCCCAGAGAGGTTGTGGATGCCCCATCCCTGGAAGTGTTCAAGGCCAGGTTGGATGGGGCTTTGAGCAACCTGGTCTAGTGGAAGGTGTCCCTGCCCATGGCAGGGGGGTTGGAACTAGATGATCTTTAAGGCCCCTTCCAACCCAAACCATTCTATGATTCCATGATTCTCTCAGCATGTGATGGAAGCAAGTAATCAAATTCTAATATCAGCCTTCATCACTGGCATTGTTCTTTTAGAATGATTTTTCTTAATCAGATAATTAGAGTTACTCTTTGAGTCTATGCTAAAAGTTATTAATATTTTTTATTATTTTTCTTGATATAATCAAAATACTATGCTTCTCTCATGGAAAGTTAAGTTCCATGTGAAATATCCTAAGTTGATAATGATGAAAGAAAAGTAAAATGCTTTCCTCAAAAAAGTTTCCATACTATAAAAGAGTAATGTATATAGAATAGAATCATTTAGGTTGGAAAAGACCTTTAAGATCATCGAGTCCAACCATCAACCATGCGCTGAAGTGCCTTGTCTATGCTTTTTTTGAATACCTCCAGGGATGGTGAAACCACCACTTCCCTGGGCAGCCTGTTCCAATGCCTGACAACCCTTTCAATGAAGAAATTTTTCCTAATATCCAATCTAAACCTCCCCTGCCACAACTTGAGGCCATTTCCTCTTGTCCTATCACTAGTCACTTGGTAGAAGAGACTTTCAGGTAGTTGTAAAGAGTGATAAGGTCTCCCCTCGGCCTTCTTTTCTCCAGGCTAAACAACCCCAGTTCCCTCAGCTGCTCCTCATAAGACTTATCTCCCCATGCTGAATTTTCCTTCTTTCTACAGTACTTTCAAGTTTTAAGCAGCTTGAGGACTCTTCATTATGACAGGCTGTTTTGTTTGATCCAGTAAAGTCAGATTTTTTAATATGAATTATTTATCTTTAATATTGAAGATGTAGAAGTATTTCTCAAAAATTTTCAATTTTAGATATCATCAGGAAATCCAGAAATGAAAGCAAAGCCAGATTCCTAACTGTGCACCCCTGGTTATTGCAAAACTGAGTAAGAAGGCTTCACATAGCCATTTTTATGTTTGTAGGGTTGCTCTGTATCAGAATCCACCTGTGCAAAGGAACCTCACATGTTGCTATGCTTAACGATATGAGAACTTCACTGTAACAACTTTTCCAGAACAACTTATTTTGACTGAAAAAGTGGATTCCTCAACATCCATGTATTAAATTAATATATTTGAAATTGTTAAATATTCATATTGGCCATGTTTAATATTTTTATTTTCTGGCTTAGAGATGACCACTTTTTTCTTCAAATCTTCCTCTAATTTTATAATATCTTTTAGAAACATTGCTCTCAAAGACAGGTTTTTCTTTTTTTACATCCTACTTAGATGATTTTTATCAGTTTTCTGATTTGCTAGGAACCTTAAATTGATTTGTTTTCATTCTTAATCATCCTGAACAAATTTATTTGGAAATATAAGAGTTTACAGTGAACAAATGCAGTCCTTTGGTGCAGCAGTGATTTCTTCTGTCATCTGCCTGTAGCTTACATGGAGGAGTCAGAAAGACCTCTGTTATCCAGTGTAGCTTTTTAAAGAGAAATTTAAGAAGCTGGCCTGAGGAAGTGCCCATACATAAAATATTATTAAGTCCCTAATGCTTATCATTATTCTTATTTACCTTTGAACTTTTGCAGTCAGTTTTCTGAAGAGAACTTTTCCACCATGGTAACAGCCAAACAATCAAATGGAGTTTTAGAAATGCTTCTATTTTAAATTTCTGTTTTATGTACGTACATATCAACCTTACATTACCTAAAGTTCTGAAAAATTATGCTTGATATTTTGCAGTGCAGTTCCCTTGGAGAGATTGCTTTCATTCATACATTTGTACTTCTACAGATGATTGGGTAACAGTTTTCCTAATACATAAGATACTTCAAGATATCCAGAACTGATGTTCATTCCATGCTAACAATGCAGCAAGATTTTTTTGTTTTAATTTTTCATGGGGAAAAAAAAATTTGCTCCATCCCAAAACAGCCAGTAGTTTTAAAATGTTCATGTAGTGGACACAAGATCCAATCCCTGCCGTGTCCATTTCAACAGAGAAGTTTACACATCTTATCATAATGCCTGGTATTCCTGGCTATATTCATTTTCCATATCCATGGCTGTTTGACTGTTTTGATACAGTAGACTAGATCTAATGAGATCAGCTGCTAATAAATATTATGCATCTGTACCCTGAAAACCAAGGTTCAAGTCTCCTACACAGATTAAGGGAAGACTTCAACCAGAATGTTACTGGCTGACAGATAAACACCTTTTTCTTACACTGCTGGCATCTATTTTTTTATTTTGCTCTATAACTCCATCCTACACTTGGGAGAGGTGCCCGGTGAAAATTTCATCAAAGCAAATATGTGGGAAAAGAAAAATTATTCCAGGAAACTGATAACCTATTTCAAAAAATAATTATTTCCATAAGAAGATGAAGTAACAAAGGAGTTCCATGTATGCTACAGGTTCTTTTGCTACAGGGTTTAGGTTTTTTTGATGGTCTGCATTCTCTTCCACTGCCATATTCCTTCTCAAACAAGACATGAAAAGAAGTAAGAAAAGTAGAAAACTAAAAAACCAAAAGAACTAGTTGCTTTAGTATACCTAAAGCCAAATTACTCAACATAAGGAAGTCATCTAGCTTAAGTTGCTATTAATCGGATTTGCAATATTTAGAAGCAGAAACTCAGCAAAATGCTTCATTTATGATTGCCAGTCTATGCAACATTCATGCTTTTATTTTTATGGAAATATATGGTCTATTTTGAATAAGTGATTTAAATACATAGAATGGATATTGTTTGTATGTGAAATGCTATATTAAGTCAATAAAATTAGGAAAAAAACCTAAGCGTACAAAGAGAAGGAAACTGTATGTCTTCAACATTTTGTGCTCCTTTAAGCATGAGCTGAAATGTCACCAGTATTTATGACTGAGTTTTGGTAGACTGCATAAACCAGAAGGAACAGCAGAAATGGAATACAGATTTGAATAAAGGTGCAGTTATTCAAAATCCTCTTGTAATGGAGGCTGCTAAAATTTATATCTGAATCATTCTCAGGAAGCATTTTGTTTACCACCAGCATTAATCTTTTTTTAAATTTTTTTTTACTGTTTCTGAGCAAGTGAAATTTTTCAGTATGTTTGGGTTATTCTGTAGCGTTATTTATATTGAACTTCACCTTTAACACAATTGTGTGTGAAGCATCATTCTAGCAAATGTCAAAATCTTGAATTTCTACAGAGTATATTCTGTGGGGTGGGTGTCAGACTACAAGTTGTTGGGCAGTGGCCAGCATGTGTCGGGTGTCTTCCATTCCACATGATTTTCCTCATGATCATTTCTGGGCAACTAAGAATATGGCATTGCAATAAGGGACGGGGGGGGGTGTTTTGCCACCCTTTCTTGACGTTTTTTCTTTTTGTTGGCTTCCAGTACATCCTTCCTGAACATACCATGTTTTAGAGAACTCAGGAGAAGCTGTAAGATTAAACTCCAGTCACACAGATGGAGAAGATTAAAATCCCTTCCACATCCTGTCTAGCAGCTTGGTCAACATTGGCAAAGAACAACAAAAGCAGCATCGTGAAAGGTGGCACTGGTGGGTAAAAGCCGTCTCAAATTCCTCTGAGAATTTTTGAGTCCAGTCAGCCAATCTGAGACCTGAATTTGACAGTAAAAGCTATCAAAGGAGGATTAGTCATATAGGCTTCATTACAAATCAAAGTTAATAGAATTCATTTTGCACCTGCTAGTCATTTTAGAGTCAGTGTTTCACTTGCAATGCAATCCTGAGAGACACTGTAAGGTTACAGCAGCCGTCTAAAATTTGGAGTAAGAAATAAACTATTCTGCATTTAAATACTCTCTGAGGTGCAAGCCTTGTGAAGAGTACAGATGGCACATGCTTACAGGCTATCAAGTTTCTTAGTAATGAAAGAAGAGCCCACCAAAATCAGTGAAAATTCTACCATTTTATTTTACTTTGGATCAAGCTTGTAATAAAGCTATGATAACATTCAATATAATTAGTAAGATAGTTGTTGTAAAAAATCTATTTCTGGCAACATTTATTTAGCTTTGTAGAGGAATCAGTTCATGACTGTAACAAGAAAAAGATTTATCTTTAAAGAAAATTGATTTATCTTTTTTTCCTTGACATAAGCAGCATCACTTCCATCACAATAAGACTACATTTCTCTTGGGAATGTTTTAGAAATTTCTGTGAGACTGAAAAGGACCCAGACAGGGAAGTTTCTGGGTCACTGACTCCAGTTCCTGTTATTATAAGTACCTATAGATTACAATAAGCTTTATAAAGATGAAGGTTTCATCTAAAAATGAGTTACTTCTTTTATTACATCAGATCATTCTTAACTGCACCATACCCTCTATGCTTTGATGACTTTCTTTTACTTTCCAACCTACGTCTATTAAGAGAATTTATATCCATTTCTTTCTGTGTTATTACTGGTTTTATCTAAAAAAAATATTCTCTCTCCATGGTGCTTATCTTCCTGATGTAGCTAGGAAACACTGGGAAGAGAATCAGTATATTTTAGAATAGTTAATTCAATGGCTAGAAAAATGAATGCCATATATAGTAGGACAAAACATTAGGAGATCTTGAGTGTTTCTAAATCACTCAGTCCTGGAAAGTTCTAAGTACTCTTAACTCCTATGAAAAACATCAGGATGAGAGAATGTCTATCCTTTTGCATAATCAAACCCTCTGAGAGTACTAAACATAGAGCTGAATTGCAATATAACATCCAGGAGAGAACTACACTGCAATGCTTCCAAGTTAATAAAATATTTGCATATGATATTCTCAACAATACTTCGTTCTCGTTTGTATAAACAGGAGTTTATACCTCTGTAAAAAACAGTTTTTCTTGAAAAATGTTTTTAAAGCTAAATCACAGATGTTTATGTGGTTTTGGTGGACATTTCCAGCTCATCACAGAACCTTTTCCCAAATAAAAAGGATATTTCTTTTAAAACTGTATTTTATGTATTCATAGGTATTTCTTTACCATATGAGCCACATAAGCACAGCATCTTAGCAAATACATGCTACTGTGGTCTCATGGTTGCACACTCCAAGCCACACCAGATCTTGTACAGGAACTGCATTGCACAGGCTGTAATTCCCAGCCAAGAAGTGCTGGTGCCTGGTGTTCACTCCCTCCCCCTGGTTCCGGCTACAGTCAATTCTTCTCTGTGATGAAAGATGATATTGGCCTGCTACAGTTGTATGGAGACACCTATGGTATTTGTCCAAAGGTCAAGTCATAAAACCCAGCCCAAGGGAGTCAGACTTGCAGCAGTTCAGGGAGGAAGTGGAGAAGGGCAGATTGTTTCCTGAGCTACATAGTAGTGAGAATGTTCTGCTGTCCCAAATGTAATGCTTTCTGTCAACCTTTGCAAATCCTGAGCTTTTGTGAAAACAGCAGCACATTGCAATGTGTGTCAATGCAGGGCCTGGATTTGGATCATATGGGAAGGAAAACTGCTTTTCCAGAAGTTAGGGAACACTCAGGAAGAAGCAAACACATCCAATTATTTTTTTTATCCCCAAAGACAGGGTTAATATCTCAGAAAAAAGTAATGCTGCCACTGTGGAAACAGTTCTTTATGCAAAGCAGGCTGTCCACCTTAATGCTTGTTTGTTGTTGTAAATTCAGATGTAAATGAACAGCTCTTTCCACCTCTGTCTTCTCTGCAAAGCTCATGAATCTGGCATACCAGTCCCAGTGAGTTTACAAAAAGTTCCCCAGTTCCAGCTACTTCTCTGGCAGTCTCCAAAGGAATCGTTCAAATATTGTGGTTGTAGAAAAATGTTTTTCACACACCTCAGCTATATGTATTTTGCTGGGTAAAAAACTGGCTGGATGGATGAGCCCAGAGGGTTGTGGTGAATGGAGTTAAATCCAGTTGGCGGCTGGTCACAAGTGGTGTTCCCCAGGGCTCAGTATTGGGGCCAGTTCTGTTTAATATCTTTATCAATGATCTGGATGAGGGGATCGAGTGCACCCTCAGCAAGTTTGCAGATGACACCAAGTTGGGCAGGACTGTTGATCTGCTTGAGGGTAGGAAGGCTCTACAGAGGGATCTGGACAGGCTGGATCGATGGGCTGAGGCGAATTGTATGAGGTTCAACAAGGCCGAGTGCCGGGTCCTGCACTGGGGTCACAACAACCCCATGCAGTGCTACAGGCTTGGGGAAGAGTGGCTGGAAAGCTGCCCGGCAGAGAAAGACTTGGGGGTGCTGGTCGACAGCCAGCTGAATATGAGCCAGCAGTGTGCCCAGGTGGCCAAGAAGGCCAACGGCATCCTGGCCTGTATCAGAAACAGTGTGGCCGGCAGGAGCAGGGAGGTGGTTCTTCCCCTGTACTGGGCACTGGTGAGGCCGCACCTCAAGTCCTGTGTTCAGTTGTGGGCCCCTCACTACAGGAAAGACACTGAGGTGCTGGAGTGTGTCCAGAGAAGGGCAACGGAGCTGGTGAAGGATCTAGAGCACGAGTCTTATGAGGAACGGCTGAGGGAACTGGGGTTGTTTAGTCTGGAGAAGAGGAGGCTGAGGGGAGACCTTATCGCTCTCTACAACTACCTGAAAGGAGGTTGTAGTGAGGTGGGTGCTGGTCTCTTCTGTCAAGTGACTAGTGATAGGACAAGAGGAAACGGCCTCAAGCTGTGGCAAGGGAGGTTTAGATTGGATATTAGGAAAAATTTCTTCATTGAAAGGCATTGGAACAGGCTGCCCAGGGAAGTGGTGGTTTCACCATCCCTAGAGGTATTCAAAAAGCGCGTAGACAAGGCACATCAGGACATGGTTTAGGGGGCATGGTTGATGGTTGGACTCGATGACCTTAAAGGTCTTTTCCAACCTAAATGGTTTATGATTCTATATTTACTGCAACAACAGTCTGTCCATATCTTTTCCATATTCTGTGCAATGTAAGTAGCTAAAAAACTATCAGTAAAATGCAGAGCAGTATCTTCATAAAATGTTCCTAGTTAAAAAGCCTTATATGAAATTTCTACTGACAAGTATCATTCTCCTGACAATTCAAATATGCCTCTGTGTCTTCATTTCAAAGTTTATAAGCTGAGGAGGTACTGTGCCTCTGTATTGCTTTGTCTATTTTCTAGAGATATATTTTTTAGGGAATTATTTTGTCTTTCCTTGTAAGTGGATTACAGCTATAAAAAAGATGCTTTATTCTGCAGTGTTGTTTGTGTTTTTTCAACCAAAAAAAGACAATAAATTCTTCTTCAAAGAGTAGAGGATGCACAGCACTGAGCTAGAATACATCATATGTCCCTGCATGTATACGTAGCATGCACAGCAGAGAAACTTACATAGGAGTGTCCACCAGTTTTGGAAATGTCATGTGCTTTCTATTATGCATTCTCAATGTTTCAGAAACCTTATAAGTTTTCCAAAACAAACAAACAAACAAAGAAAAGACTTGCAGATGCCATCTATTAAATCAGCTTGGAGCCAAACCAGTCAAAATTCAAGGGACTTCAAAGGACATAAGCACGGGAGAAGCGTCTGGATTCCGGAGGTGATCAGAAAAAAAGAGAAAAATATGTGTGTACTCAGAAGACGATCTGCTCAAATGATAGATCCCCCTCTGGGATCTATGCTAGCTAATGGAAAAGGCCACAATTTTAAAAATAGCTGGTCCAACATAATGTGTTCTGGTGAGAGTTTCAGGGAAGTCTGACAGAGTCTCTCATTCCCACACTACCAAATCTAAGACATGTACTTACATGCCAGGAGATTTAACTGGGAGACAAGCCCTCTTGGAGAAAAAGCAAGGCAGACTACACCATTTCAACTGATGCCTTGAAGGCTTTTTTAGAGTGGCAGACAAGACTATATCTGTGGTTTGCATCACGCATCTCACTTCCTATTTAGGAAAGAATTAAATTTCTGCTGTATTTCCCCAGCTTTGAAGACCATTAGAATGCAAACCATATCATGATACAATGCAAGCTCTTAAATCAAAATATCATGTGATAAAGAACTGAAGTATGCACTATCAGCCTAGCAGCCTTTACTAAGTGGCCCTATAATTTTGTTTAAAAAGGTAACACATTTGTTTGAAAAGACCTCATTTCCATGAAACCATTGTGATTGGCATTAGCTATATTTTTAGCAGTAAAGTCTTTGGTAAGCTGAGGTGCATGAAAAATAGAAGCTTAATAGAGCTGAACAGATTATTACCTCAAGATCCTCCTCCTTTTTACAAAAGTAAAGGTTCTATAATGCTTCAAACACTGTATAATTCACAGTGTTTCACAGGTCAGTTTTGCCAATGTTGAAAGTATTCAACTTCATTAGAGATGGAAAGCTTGTGATAGAAAGAAAAATAGAAACAGAGAAATTCTGCACTGGTGAAGGTTAAGATTGTCTTGCCAGGAAAGTTCCTAAAGATACGCTGTTTGAAACTGTAATGAAATGTTTGGTAATTCTATGGGACTGTAACTCAGATCGGGGAATCTAGCACTCCTTCAAAAATTTCTGTGAAATTACTGTCTGCCCACACACTGCGTTGAAGTCTTTAGGCAATGTGAAGAATGATTGATCCTGCTCCCTGGAGGAAGTTATTTTTCCTTAAAAGTCTGTAGTCTCAGTTGTCCTCACAATTCCTCTAGGAATTTCAGTAGAATAGCTACTCTGGTCAAGAAATGATGTCTTGTTTCTCTCACACTGTCTGGTACTTGGAAAAAACCTGACATCTCAGTGTTAAAAAATTTTACTATTTTTCTTAAATACACTGTATTCCTCTATTGTGTGTTTTGTGGACAGCTTCCTCCTATGTGTGAAAAAAAGTTGAAGGCAAAGGGAAGCAAGAAAAGCTCAGAAAAGAGTTCTTTTATTTTATTACTTTAATTATTAGAAACTCAGAGGTTTTAAAGTCAGAACAGTCATTCTTCAATTATGATTAATCAGTCTTTTTAATTAACTAGAAGGCTTAAGAAAAGACTGGCTGGTTTCAAGAAGTAAAAGTAGTTCTGTTTGTTTGGCTTTGTTTTTAAGGCTTCAGAAAGCGAGCACTTTCCTATGC
The DNA here is from genome assembly GCF_947461875.1 of Haliaeetus albicilla. NCBI lineage: Eukaryota > Metazoa > Chordata > Aves > Accipitriformes > Accipitridae > Haliaeetus > Haliaeetus albicilla. The sequence goes on along the minus strand of NC_091483.1, from coordinate 57,024,993 downwards.
ATCAGGAATGGCTTAGTGAGTCATGTTACATAGTCTCACAACAGTCAAAATCATTCTACGAGTAGCAGGAAAGAACAAACAGAGAGTAGCATTTGGTTTAGGAATCCCACCTGTGTTCACCCAGCAGTTTCCCACTCCAGTAGACTGGCTCCTCCAGTACTGCTTATCACTCTGTGCTGCCAATAGCTAAAATGTCACACTGAACTATTGACAGGTCACCACTCTGGATGAACCAACTCAAAGAAACCTGTCTTATTTTAAAGAACCATTTTTTACATTTTAAACTCTGTTCATTAAACTGTACTTCTTACTCAGCATTCTTCCATTAATAAATACTACTAGCAGTACAGCAAGTGTAACAGTGTAGTGTATGACACCCATGCACCAAACCAACTAAATTTAAAAAATCTATAAGCAGAGAAAGGGATAAATTAGGGAGTCCTTCATGAATTACTTACTTTTGGGGACTAATGTACAACCATGCTCTTAGGAAGAAATTAAAAAAAAAAAAAGAGATGTTAATAGCATAGAAAACCATGCATTCATGCATTTTCCCAAATGGAAACATACACTAGGAATAGTAGAGGCAAATCTGAATGCAGTATCATGGATAAATGATGAAATCTAAGATTACATTCTTGAATAATTCTTCATATTGCTCAAGTCATAACTTGCAGTGAGCCATTACAGTATACATTAGATTATCATTTTAAGGAATTCTGGTTTTTGTTACATGTAAGTTAAATAAAATTGAATAAATAAGGACATAAAGAAATTACAAACCATATACCAATGAGACTAATACCAGCACCATATTCAGAAATTTTATCAACAGTTGTTGATTTATGTAGGCTGTAAGTAATAAATATCTTGATGATGCTATTCCACAACAACTATTTACACTAAAACAGAAAAAAAAAGTCTCCTTTAATGATCAATGTTACAGAAGAATAATACCTGCATAACCAGACTAAACTAAATTAAACTAAACTTTATCTCAATCACAGCCCACAAGGCTTTTTCTGTTTGGCCTTCTGGACTGCCTTGAGTAACGTAATATGACATGCAGTGTTCCTAGAAGTTTATTTGACCTTCAGGATATGTGTTTCCTCTCAATATCCCTCCATGGTCCTGCAAAACTTCTTCATGTACTTAATACTTTGCAATCCTATTATATATCTTTACAATTATGCCAGAACCATAGAAAAAAACCAATTTAATTAGGAAGGGACCTTGAGAGATGATCTAATGCTACCCTCTGCTCAAAATAGGTCTGACTAGATCAGGTTCCTCAGGGCCATTTCTAGTAAAGACTTAAATGTTGCCAAGGATGGAAATTTCATCACATCTCTGGGCAACTTGTTCCACTGTTTAACCACCAATAAAACCCTCTGAGGTTTTCAGTTTGTTGGATTGAAATGTTAGACTCTGATGACAATGTTCTGAAAAGGCATTTAAGAATTTTTACATCATATTGGTTTAGGTGCTGTGACCTGAAGAGATGTAAGTGTTTGCTAATTGATGTTTGTAGTGGGTTGACCGTGGCTGGAGGCCAGGTGCCCACCAAAGCCACTCTATCTCTTCCCTTCTCAGCTGGACAGGGGAGAGAAAATATAACAAAAGGCCCATGGGTTGAGATAAGGACAGGGAGAGATCACTCAACCAATTACTGTCATGGGCAAAACAGACTCAAGTTAGGGCAAATTAACTTAATTTATTGCCAATCAACCAGAGTAGGGTAATGAGAAATAAATCCAAATCCTAAAACACCTTCCCACACCCCTCCCTTCTTCCCAGGCACAGCTTCACTCCCGGATTTTCTCTACCTCTTCCCCCCGCCCCCAGCAGCACAGGGGGATGGGGAATGGGGGTTGGGGTCAGTTCATCACACGTTGTCTCTGCCGCTCCCTCCTCCTCAGGGACAGGACTCTTCACTCTTCCCCTGCTCCAGTGTGGGGTCTCTCCATGGAAGACAGCTCTCCGCAAACTGCTCCAGCATGGGTCCCTTCCACAGGCTGCAGTCCTTCAGGCACAGACTACTCCAGTGTGGGTCCCCCATGGGTCCACAGGTCCTGCCAGGAGCCTGCTCCAGCACAGGCTTCCCATGGGGTCACAGCCTCTTTCAGCCACCCACCTACTCCAGCGTAGGGTCCTCCCCAGCTGCAGGTGGATATCTGCTCCACCTGGACCTCCATGAGCTGCAGGAGGACAGCCTGCCTCACCATGGTCTTCCCCACGGGCTGCAGGGGAGTCTCTGCTCTGGCACCTGGAGTACCTCCTCCCCTTCCTGCTTCACTGACCTGGGGGTCTGCAGGGCTGTTTCTCTCACACATTCTCACTCCTCTCTCCCAGCTGCTGCTGTGCAGCAGTTTTTTCCCCTTCTTAAATCTGTTCTCCCAGAGGCACTACCACCATCGCTGATGGCCTCGGCCTTGGCCAGCAGCGGGTCCATCTTGGAGCCGGCTGGCATCGGCTCCATCAGACATGGGGGAAGCTTCTAGCAGCTTCTCACAGAAGCCACCCCTGTAAGCCCCCCTGCTACTAAAACCTTGCCACACAAACCCAATACAATGTTTTAAGAATGGAATACCATATTGTTGAATAGCTTATTTATTTAATATGTAAATCAATTGGGGGGGGTGGATTATGAAAAGCAGCTAAGAGGAGTGTTTTTTGGAGTGTCTCTCAAGACAGTATCTTTAATATGTGCCAAACATATTCTTCGAAGCAACATGAGGAAAACATACAGTCAGTAAGGATGCTTTACCTTGCAAGGATGCTTCCTTGATTTTAATACAGAACTTTTTCTACCTGTTTTCTGCTGAAGTAAACTCAGAAATAATTTTGCTGATTGATTAGACTCAAACCTAAGATATATGTGAAATGCTAACTGTTCCCCACATATTCTTACTCCAGTCTGATTATCAGTAGCAGAGAAAATGACAGGAATTAGGTCAAGCATGGCTTGATTAGCAGTAACTCACCTTTCCAGAACTCAGAAAACTATTCTCCATATAGTCTTCTCTTGCCGCGCTACTACTGCATGAGTGGCACTAATATGCTTAAACCAACATAAAGATGTCACAGAATCAATCAGATAGAAACTTGTAAATTCATTTTATAGTCTCTGAAACTCACTGAAGTCAGTGGGAAGGTCAGGCCCCATGTTAGCATTTAGAAGATTAAATTGATTTAAGGGTGTAAGGTTAAAAATCAGCATTGGATTTCATAGGCTTTACAATGGTCATGATACCTGACCATAATTGATCTCCTCATTATTTTTTCAACTTAGTCAAGAAACTTTAACTAAAATAAATTCTGTTCATTTCATTTCAAACTACTTTTCTACATCCATTTACTTTTTTTATTATTTTTTCTGCTTCAGCTAGTATACCCTCTTGTAGAAAAAATAAGTTATTTCAAAACATTTTTACTACCACCTTTGTTTCAATGCTACAACACATTTCCAGATTTTATTGAAATGACAAGTAAATCTTTTAATAGAGAAATTAATGAATGTCCTTATTGAATAGGCAAGGATTCACTACAGGGTACTAATTTGTTTTCCACAATTGCACATACTGCAAGTAATATAGAAAGCTATTAATACAGTCCTTTTAAACTGCTGGAAGTCATTTTTAGCTTTGATCACATCAAGCATCAGCGTCACAATGATCACTATATTAATACAGATTAATATATACATATATATTCCTGCTTTAATGCTGTCTATTCTATTCCTGTTTGTCTACACAAAAAGAATATTTAATTATGCTCATACTCTTTGAAGTACTAATTTTAGACAGCCCCATATTTAAAGGCACTGAAGAACTAACCATGATTATTCAGTCTCTTACCACATAGATTTCCCACTCAGATAATCAGGGATAATTTATAACCAGTGTATAATACTCCTTCCATAACAAGCTAAACTAGGTTTGACATTTTAAAAGGATTTAAGTTTCCAGTGGTGTTGTGTATCATTAACATGAAAGTTGTTGTGTACCCAAAAATCCTAATGATTTACCTCAAGCTGCTGTATAATTGTGGTAATTTCACTCAGGCATTGACAACTAGTCAGAAAGAGTGTACTGCTTGTTTTAGGATGCTGCCAGTAACTTGGAAACTCCGATTTTATTCTGTTCTCTAGTGCTGCTCTGGTGTCACTTTCTGTTCCTCCTCTATCTTGCTTGCTTCTGGCTCTAAAACCTCTCTCAGATTTGCAAGGATGATGCCTATAGCAAGCAGTGAATCAGGCAGCACCTGAGAGCATATGTGAATGTTCAGACTTGGTTTGTCTGTACTGTTAAACTCATACCACAGTCCCAGGCTTGGTGGTGTTCTGTGTCAGGTATTTTTCCAGATAATTTCTTGGTGTGGTTTGAAGGTTAATGTGGGCCAGGGACTCGAGAGATCCATTCACTATATGGTGTTTTGAGGCAGTTTTCTTGTTTTGAAGGGGGAAAGATTTTAATACTGCCAACTGTCCTTAGTGCTGGCAAACAGTGCTAGTAATCGTATTGAAGTGTTTGTAAGTGGAAAGACTTAAAACGTTTCACTTTGGTGCAATTTAAGTACCTATATAGTGTGAAAAAAAATCACTGTAATAGTTAGATGCTGAACAACCCTAAATGCCTACAGCCCAAGCTTAGGTACCTGTCTGATATAATAGGAAATACTTTGCTTTTTACAGTAGCTTCATGTTGATTTGAGATCCTGCCAAGAATACAGAAGACACAGACACATCTTCCTCAGCATAAGAATTCACTGCTTTTTGCAACTCAGAAAATTGCCGTAACTACTGAAAGCTCAGTAGCTTAGAGGGAAAGCCCCAGCACTGATCAGCATGCTATCCTGGAAAGTAGAGAAATATGGGTTTGAACTCCCTCCTGGTGAGGAAGGAATTTAACATACCTCTGACTTGGGGCTGAGTGTGAAGGGAAGCCCCATGGCCAGCTCCCTGCTCAGCCTGCCACAAGCACCTCCGCCCAGGAAGGCAGCTGGGACTGAAATCTCAGATTCATACAGCCATTTATCACAGGTGCAAAAGGTAACGGAATTCTGTTAGGCCCTCTTGGCTGGCCTAGGCGTTGCCACATGCAAACTGTTCAATCCTAGGAAATGAGGCTTTATAGATGGTGAATTTTCCCCTGCATTGCTTAGGAAATCAAAGCAATTAGTTCAGGTTTGCGAATTCCCTTCCTGGAGCCAGTGCTACAACACTCAAAATTATAAAGCCTAAATGATTTGTACATGTGGGCCCAAATTCTCAGGGAGGATTGGGAATCCTGAGTTATGGGAATGCTTATGTTAGCATATATATATTATGCATGAAGAAGGCTTGTTGCCTGTGAGGTAAAAACCATAGAAATCCTAATAACACCCCATAGAAAATCACTGTATCCTGGGTCTCTCAGGTGGTGCACGTACTACCTAGCTATAGAACAATTCTCATTCTGTCTGTGATCAAGTCAACACCGAAACACATTACAACAAATGCAACTGCATTAGCCAGAGAAAGACCTACAACAAATATCTAGTGCTAAAGGCATTTACTGAAAGGATAAGACATGCCAGTTCATGTCTGTTTCAGAAATCACAGAGATCTAGGAGCTTCTGCCCCCCTAATAGTGCACTAAGATCTGGCTATTGGGTTTAAAAGAGAGGGAAAAGACTATTTTAAGCATACTCATGCTCTGTGTATCCCAAAGTAGAAGTGTTCAGGTTTAAAATGTAGGTGCTGGCACAATTTGATCTTAACAGTAGTCTTGAATGTACTCTTAAATAAAATTGTTATGTCCTTAAACAGTTGAAGTCTTTAGGCAGCTACAAGGATAAACAGCAGGTGAACTGGGAATTATGAACATCAGTGGCATTGAATACTGGGCTTCAGTAGCTAATGAGACTTTTAGGTATTACCAGTTTTGCCTCTGCTTCCTAGGACAAATTTTATTTCTGGCAAGTGATTCAACAATGGGGATCTATCTAGTCATGTATTGTAAGTTTGTCACTGTATTTACAATTGCTACAATGGCACAAATGAGTATGCAGTTCTGATATATAGCTTTTAAATACTTCCATCCCTCAGCTACAAAAAATCTAGTATAATGGTGTTAGATGATGATCAATCCATATGAAATTAGTGGGGAAAATATTTATGTCAATAGAATTCTTTTCCTAATTCAAACAACTTATCTACAGAATGTATGATAAATAACTGAATCACTTAATCAGTCTAAAAATTTCCTAACAGTAATGCTTATATGTGGCTAAAACATGATTTCCCCTCTCTGTGTCTATATATAAGATATTTTATATCAGACAATAAATAGCACACAGACTGTTTATAGAAAAAGTGATACAGGGTTTAGTACAAAAATACAGTTTTCCAGGGTTTCTCTTCCTAGCTTGGTCAAATCATGAGCCTACAAAGTGATAGATGAATGCAAAATTATTAGTGTACTGCAACACCACAGAGTCGTTATGTGGATTGAGAAAACAAAAGATAGCATGAAGCCACTGTGACTGAATAGTTTGCTAAACCAAATCATAGTTGCTTTAACCACACTTTTCACTAACATTATCTTTTTGAAGTTTTCAATTGAATCAGTCATGTTGTGTTATGCTGACTCCTAACATGATGTGATGGAGGAACAAAATGACACAAGGCATTTGCAATAGATCAGTCAGAAAATCAAAGACAAGAAAAGCAGCAATAGCAAAATAATTCATAATGAGTCTGTTGTATAGCTTGTGGATTGGGTAAAATGCATTTTTATTCTTAATAAGTCTGCATTTTCAGTAGTACCTTACAGACAGATATCCAAAACAGGAAGATATTTTTATAACATACTTTGTACAGGAAACATCACTTTACTAATTTTTGGATATTTTAATATGCAATTTATGTGCATTTTAACTCTGGTTTGAGAAAGCCCATATATGCAAGCTACATTCTGGCCTACTTAAAGCAGTTTTGAGGTATGCTTTTCTATGCATTTAAATCCATTTGAAGATGTGTTTTGATCTACAACTGAATAATATGTGTGTGGGATTGTATGTGCTCTTCAAACATTTAAAATGAATTTTTACTGTTTACAACAGGTTGAAAATAGGAACTTGAAAAATAGAAATACTTTAACTTGTAGATTAAAAGAGCTAATTAGACCCAATAGAAATTTTATTAGTGAAATTATTTGCAGTTGAAAATTAAGATAGAAAATTCAAGAAAATTTTGGCCCCTAAGGAAGAACCAATTAGATGGCTGATTGGAAAGGTAATGAAGGAAGAAGACAACTTTGACTAAATGCCCATTCAGTGGCTAAGTAAAAACATCTGTTATAAATGAAAAAGCAATATATTACTGCATAAAAATGAAAATTGTAATCAACACAACTTGGACTGCAAATGAGAAGAAATACAGAAAAAGATAAAAAGAAAGCTAAGAACGTAAATCACAAATAATGATTATCAGGGCTAAGGATGCCACAATTAGTAACAAAAAAAAAAATACTACAACAGCTATAGGTGTGCTGTTCCATAAAGATGGTAGAACTGAGAAATAATGTGGAATAAGCAGTAGTGCTGCAAAAATGTGTGTCATAAAGAAGAGTTTGTCAGGGTCTATCAGTACACAGGAGACAGATAATATAGTTAAAATCAGATAGATGTTCTAGAAAGTTAAGATTATATTGATATTGCTCCAAGACTGAAAGTGTTTATTTATATTCTACCACAAATTCAGTTTAGGCAGCTAATCCCAACCTTTGTGGCCTAGATTTCTTTGGTCTAACTTAAGTCACTGTACTTTTCTTTTAGTTTCAAATTAAGTAATGACTCTTAAAAAATAAAAACCAAAACAACTATCTCAAAGTATGTATCACGTTTTGTTTTATTTTTGTAATTATAAAATTTTATGAAGTGCTATGTTCTTATGAATTACTTGATCATAATTATTAAGGATAACAATTTTTTCCAAATGTCAAAAATTCTCTCAGAAATAATCATCTTAATGGCTTTGGATTTTCTCTCTTCATGCTTTGGATAGGATGCATTGCACATAAATATAAACTACATGTCAAACATGTTCAGACTATGTACTCTTCAGAAGTGTCTGAGCACTTAAAGTTATTGAACAGTTCAGTACTTACCTCAAAAGCTCCTTGACCATTTACATGGTAAAAACACCTGTGTGTTCAGTGGTGCCTTTCCTATGGAGATAACAACCTATTTCCCTTCCAGAGCTCCACAGTCTTTCTTCCTTACATCTAAGTATAGAAGAGTTGAACGTTGGCAAACCCACAGTGATACTGGGTGGTAATTAACTTATTTTTCCATAGTAGCTTCCTCATTGTCTAAGAAGTGGAATATCTGGTATTTGTAACTTGGATCAAGCCATACAAATGGTTTATCAGGTGGATTATGGTTGTTCCAGGTGACTTCACTTCCCATTCTACCACCTCTTCTCTGTATCAAGGGTAATAGGTGAGAAAAGAGGCATGCAGAGAGCCTGGCATGAGCAGCTGGGACAGCAATGGAATTCCAGAAGGCTTGCATGTCTGCGCATATTACATTAGACCATTATCTGATATGTTAAAAGTTATTTTGTGTTCTGGGACAAAGCCAGGACATAGTCTTCCTGTCCTGTGCTATAGCCAATATGCAAAATTCAAAGTTCTTCTTCCTTGCTGCCTCCCTGAACATTTGAGTCTTTCATTCCCAGTGACCAATTAGCCTGATGGAGTACACAGTTAACTAGGCTACATAATGGTCTTTCCTGGGATAAGAGAATTACAGGTTCAATCTCTTTTCCGCTCATGCTGAGGAGTGTTTGGAATCCATTTCCCTATCTTTTGGGGTGAATTCTCCAACAATTGACCTGCTTGACAGAATCTGGGTATCTTCAAAGAGAACTAGGTGAACTGGAACTTAGTGTAATACAGGTGTTCATTATTTCCTGTTAATTCTATATACATTCAGTGGTAGATAAGATTCATCATCTTTATCTTCTACAGTTAATGAAGCAAGAAAGAAGTACTTCCAGATAGTGATCCATCTCATTTTATGATCCTGTCTCACCCTCCAGAAATACTTATTACATATTATGTATGTTGTACAATAGGTAGGAAGATACATAGAGAAATGAACATTATATGCCTAGTTTTGGGCAACTACTTAGCAGAGATGAATTCACATCCTAACTAAAGCAGACTGAGGCACTCTGGAAGATACCTCCGTCACCTACCAGTTTAGTGAAGAAGTGCCCAGATTAGGAGATTAGGACCTCCTACAAAACCTGATGAAGAGAGAGCTTCAGCAGTTATCCTAGATTGACTGGATTATTCCTTTTTTTCCTTGTCACACTTGTTCTCCCTCCTCCCCCAAACTGAGGCTGGGGCAAGTACCTAAGTGGATTGGAGGGGTCCTAAATTTATATAACTAAAGGACAGAAAATTGATTCTTAGTGACAAAAAATCTGTTTCTGCTCTGCTTTTGCTGTTCATAGTTGAGGACCAAGAATGACTGCCAAGAGTTACACCACAGTAAAATTCATGAAGAAACTGATAGCATCATCCAAAAGAGGTTAGTGAACAATCTAAGCAGTTTACTGTATTCATAACACTGAAAGATTTTATCATGGGCATGCAGGGCTGCACACCCAGGGCTGGGGAGCCTCACCATCCTTTTCCTCAGCGGGAGTCTGATCAAGAGCAATTCTGCTGAAGGCAGCAAGGGAAAATGGGTATAGCTGGCATGAGTGAGGAACAGGACCTAATCTTTTTATTCTGAAATGTCTTACTATTGCAATGATCAAATAATAACATAATAAACAACTGCATTCATTTTTTAGCAAATTTTATAAAAAGAAATTTTATTGGGTGTCTGTGGCAAGGTGTCGGCAGCAGGGGGGCTACAGGGGTGGTGTCTGTGAGAAGAGATGGGGGCTGCCCCGTGCTGGACATGACTGGTTCCAGCTGGCTCCAACAGACACAGCCGAGCCCCTCAGCCAAGATAGTGGCATCTCTGGGAAAATGTTTAAGAAAGGACAGAAAATGCAGGAGGGGGGCAGGAAAGACTGAGAAACAGCAGAGGGAACACCAAGTTCAGAGAAGAAGGAGGGGAAAGAGGTGCTCCAGGCTCTGGAGCAGAGATTCCTCTGCAGCCCATGGAGGGAGAAGTTAAGTGTTTCTGAAGGAACTGCAGCCCCAGCCCATGGAAAGCCCACGCAGGTTTAGGGGGAAAAGTGTGAGGAAGAGGAAGAAGCTGCAGGGAGGAACTGTTATGGACTGACCAACTGTAACCCCCACTCCCCATCCCTATCTGCTTGGTGGGAACAGAAGGTAGAGGAGTCAGGAGTGAAGGATTGAAGCTGAGGCTGGGAAAAGACAGGGGGAGAGGTGCTATTGTAATTTTTTTGTCTTTGTTCTTCACTACCCAAATCTATTTTAACCGGCAATAAATTAAATTACTTTTCACCAAGTTGAGTCTCTTTTGCCCATGATGGTAAATGATAAGCAATCTCCCTTTCTTTTTCTCAGCCCAACAGGTTTTCCATTGTATTTTCTACCCCATCCTGTAGAGGTCACATGAGTGAGCAGCTGGGTGGGTGTTTGGCCCTTAGCCAAGGTCAACCCACCATAGCAATAAAGACATTCTTTCATGTTGCCTATGTGTCAAGTAGCTTTGAAAGTCACTGAAAATGCTACAGCTTACTTTCTAGATTTGGTCAAAGGAATTATTCTGAAACCCTTTTCACATTAATTTAAACCATCATCATTATGAGTTTCCAAGAGGATGCAATAGGTATGAGGGTGAGTAGGAAAAGGGAAATCTATAAAAAGTCTGCTAAAAAAAGCCTAAGACAAAACAAGTTATCTGCACTGTGATGTTCTTGAAATAAAATTCCATCAGTCTAAGTTAATGGTTCTTAATAAATGTGGTTAACAGCTAAAAATGGAGTAGAGTGTTCATTTCTTCAACATTATAAGCAGTCACTGCACACAGTAATAAAAATAGAAAGAATGACTTCAGGATTTTTTTCCCTTTGAATTGAGTTGTCACCCATTAACTTAACGTTTAAAGCACAGTTCATTAATACACTGTCATTGATGTGTGACTCCATTATCAAAGCTCTTCAAGATGTAAATTTTCCACTGTAAGCTGCCCATCTTTCTAAAACCTGGGAAATGTAGTTTGGGTCCACTGAGTATTCAACTTTATAACACTGTCACGTTAGGTGTACTTTGTTTTATTTGTGTTTCCACCATTTAACTTTAAGGTTGGCAAAAGTGTATACAGTTGCCCCTAGACTATACATACTTGAATTAGAAAAACAGCAACAGCCAGGGGCCAAATCAGATAAACTTGGTATTTTCTTACCTGAAGTACCTCTTGTAACTCACATCACATTTCATTTGTTGAAGTGGAAAGAGAATGGTGAGAAAGAGGGGAATACAACTCAGAAAATATAAAGACATAACACTGAATACATCTGACAATCATTCTAGCAACTAGCAACTTCCATGCATTGCCATCCTCTATAAACAAGCAACTCAAATGGCAAGAGCTCTAAGGCATAAGTAGTTATCCTGTTACAACAAAGATATTTTTTCCTCATGCTGAACTGGAATAATCCTGCCATTAGGTATGGCTGCATCACAGACTGAAGTACATCAGAGGGAGCTGCATAGTTACTTTAAATAAGATAGTTCTGGGCAATGCAGTAGCCCACAGCTGCACATAAGCTAATTTTCTCTCTCAGGAAGATAAATTAGTCAATGAATTAGCTTGTATTACCATAGCTAGACTACTTCTAGTATTTGGACTAGCTTGGGCCTTTGGATGATGCAATGTAGAGTTCTGAGAAGCACAAGTGCTCTGCTGTAAGTTTTGAAAAGCAAGATGCTCCTTTGAAACACCTCTGAAATGCATGGCACTTCAGGAAACAATCAGTTAGTAAGTTGTTGTAATGCTAACAGTGGTATTTCAGGCCCCGTTTTGGTCCACATAAGTGCAATAAAGATGGGAGATGAATCATTTGGTAACTTTAAAAAAGTTAAAGTTTGTGAATGGAAATATTGATGGTTTATAATTAGTAGAAATTTTCTCTGGATAACCCTTTTCTTTAACTCAGTTGCATATTAGACTATTACTTATACTCTAGCTTGTAGTTGCACAGGTTTGTGCTACACTAATTTTGTCCTGTGCTTATGTGTCAAAAAGCTACCATTATTAACTACAGGACAGTATCATATTTTTATTATTCATAGCCCCACTTAGAAGGAGCAGGATTTACCAGTTGTTTTTTTTATCAGCTAATCATCATTGCCTGCTACACTTAACAGCTTCTACAGGTACACAGAATAGAAATCTTATGTAATATTTTGTATATGACAAAAGTGGAGTCAGGAAGGAAAAAGAATTGAAGAAAAGTGGGATTTTCCCATCTGTTAGGCTTTGATAGAGAAGAAAATGATCTCACCATTACTTTTGCATTTTACTTTACATCAGTTTCACAGGGATACGTCTAACCACACAGAACAGCAATGAGTCCCTATATCCTGATACTGAAGAGACCATTGTTCCCACAGATCTGATATTAAGAGAAACAGCTACTGACCAGGACTCAAATATGTGGTCAGCATGTCAAAAGGCCCTAAAATGTTGCCAAATATTTTCCCATGGACAGATTTTTTTCCCCCACAAAATATCTTGCATTCTTGAAAATAAGTGGCACAGTATGGAAGTCATAAAATGTGAAGACCCAGCTACTTTTTAATGTCATTCACATGTTTAAAGCGACTTCAATATAGGTTAAAAATCTGATGTAGTTCAGATTTAAAGATTAGAGGATAACTAGGATAAGAAATAGAGTTAGGGAAAGTTTTGTGCAAGAGTATTTCATCCAACTCACCATTTAATTAAAATGAAAGTTTTAAGTAAGAAATTTATCAGTTTCAAGGAAAATGAAATGAGGAAGGTTATTTGAGTTCAGGAAGGAGATTCTATGCAAGGTAACAAAACAATTTTTTTTTTAAATAAAAATAAAACACATATTCAAAAATATTCAGAAGAATTAGTCAGCTAGGCTATGCGGGACAGATGGGATAGGGTGCTGGGTCTCCCATAACAGATTTTCCAATGAGTGCATGAGGGCGATATAATATAATGCAAACTACATTGTATTATAAAAATAATAAAAATATTAGGAAAAGGAATAGATCCACATTTTTCACAACAGATATAAAATATAAGACTATGTATCAAATAAATCTAGTCTTTCATTAAAACAGCAAAAATAAGTTCACTTGTCTTTTATTGGAAAGGCTATAGGAAAAGGAATTTTAGTTGTTGACAATAGGAAATCTGTGTGAAGATCAAGAGGATACAACAGCAAGAAAAGGCTTCTTCTTCCAATAGCCAAAGAAACAAAAAGATAAAAAATGAACACATATTATATGTCTTTATTAATTGTATGCATTAAAATGTCATCCATCTCTTCTCTTTACCTGAACGTTCATATTTTGCCTTTAAATTTAACCTGCTACTCACAGTGCCATTCCCTGCTACTGTGTACAAGAAAGTGTTTGCTCCTTTGCTGACCTGGATATACAGGAGAAAGCAAGTTTATCCGAAATGGTCAGCAGAAGCACACTCTAAGACAATATTGTAAGTTTTGAAGCATACAAAATAGAAATCAATCAGATGGTTCTGCTTTCTATCCTTTGAATGAGCCAAGCCATTAAAAAAGTTTCTACTTCAAAGCAAATAGAAAGGCAAAAGAACCCTAACAACCTACACATGCCTATATCCCAGGAAGTTTTTTGAATATGTTTCTCAATATGAATCAACTTAAGATTCAAAATGAAGAAAATATGTATACTATAATTCAGTTAGTGCAAACTCTATGAATTTTGTACTGAATAGGAATATGTGACCAGATATGACAATTTCATAGATATTCTGAATATGCTTCAAGATTAGCATTCGTCAATAAGAGGTCTAACCTAGTTCTCTACTCTTTTTATGTAAGCCAATTTCAGAGGTGAGGGACCCATGTTCAGAAAAGTGAAAGGAATTCATGTGAACTATAGCTAAGATTGTGGGATATTAGGTACCCTGGAGGATTAGGGTTAGGCTAGGAGACAGAGATAAGAAAAGCTTTACTGTGCTGTCTGCTTCAGTTTGGGGCAACGAACTGTATTGGAAATTTTTCTTGGTTAGGCAGTAGTCTTCTGCCTTGCCTGCCTGCTAAGTTGTCACTCCTTACAATATGAGGAATCATCACAGACAATGCCTGAGCTGTAGCTGTTAAGGATAAACAAAACTGTGCTGTTGAATGGTTTAAAAATATGCTTCTGCCTCTTGTTAAAAAATATTTGCTGTATTTATTACCAGCGCATAACATTTTAGAGAGACATATGTTTGCTTGCATGAGAATAAACCACAGGCAGCTGTTACCACACAGTGAGATTCTTAGAGGGAGATTCAAGGCAGAAATAATTTGCTGGTGATGTCTTTAACAACTAAAATGATAACTGTGTTACAGATGAAAAGAAAGTTAGCCAACAGTAAGTTCCTAGCTCCTGTGCATTCTGATAAGTGGAACTGGCAAGAACCACTGCTGAAAAGCCATCAGTGAAGTCCAGCAATAGTATATAACATACGTGAGATCTAAGGACACAAGTGACAGCTTGCAGTCTGTATCACCATCTCTGAGGAGAGAGTAGAGTCTCAAGAACTGAGACTTCATAGGTAAATTTGGAGAGGGCTCATAAATCTCCACACTGAGTCCTTTGACACCTTGTTTAAGTACTTGTCTCTTTGAATCAAATATTCAGATTCTGAGCATTAGCCAGGCTTCGCAGGGGGCAGAGATACTGAGGAGCATAATACAGAGGACTGCCCATTGAGTGGAGAACTATTATGGAGAGAAGCAGACCCCAAACACTGTTTTCTCCAGATGCTCCAGGAGAGAGTATCTCCCAGCTCCAGCATCCAGAGATGTTCCTTGGCTGTATTCCAGTTCTGTGTTGGGATCAGACCTGGATCACTCGATCTGAGTGAAGAACCCAGATCCATTTCTGAGTTGCAATTATGGAGATTCCCTGTAATCTCCTTTCCACTAACAGTCATAAAACCAAATACTTGCTGTTCACTCCTGCCTACTGTCGTGGTTTAACCCCAGCCAGCAGCTAAGCACCACGCAGCCGCTCACTCACTCCCCCCTATCCAGTGGGATGGGGGAGAAAATAGGGAAAAGAAGTAAAACTCATGGGTTGAGATAAGAACGGTTTAATAGAACAGAAAAGAAGAAACTAATAATGGTAATGGTAACACTAATAAAATGACAACAGCAGTGATAAAAGGATTGAAATGTACAAATGATGTGCAGTGCACTTGCTCACCACCCGCCGACCGACACCCAGCTAGTCCCCGAGCGGCGATTCCCCGCCCCCACTCCCCAGTTCCTATACTAGATGGGACGTCCCATGGTATGGAATACCCCTTTGGCCAGTTTGGGTCAGGTGCCCTGGCTGTGTCCTGTGCCAACTTCTTGTGCCCCTCCAGCTTTCTCGCTGGCTGGGCATAAGAAGCTGAAAAATCCTTGACTTTAGACTAAACGCTACTGAGCAACAACTGAAAACATCAGTGTGTTATCAACATTCTTTGCATACTGAACTCAAAACATAGCATCGTACCAGCCACTAGGAAGACAGTTAAGTCTATCCCAGCTGAAACCAGGACACCTACACCTGTTAGTAAGTTTAGCCAAAGCAGAACTATTGGAAAACAGGTTCCTTCATGCACAGCTGAAACCCCAGGAATATGAAACTACATGAAATTAAAAAAACATTGGAAGTAGATTTTATCCAATCACAGCATGTGTGCATTGAAGACTTCAAATTCCTTCCTCATCTGCTGTTTACTTTATATTCTTTTCTGTATGTGAATATTAACGTTTCTACTTGCCTTTACTTGTCTTACTTTCATGAATGAGCAGCATGGATTTCAGGGGGGCTAATCAAGCAAGCCTGTTCTGATTAAAACCAAAACCCACTGTAATTTTCTCATGTTATTGGCTAACCTGGATTCTGCCATTTTACTTTAGTTGTTTCTTTGTTCCCCCCAAATCCACTATTATGGGAATCAAACTATTCAAGTTGTATACAGACAAGATATTTTTTGTTCGGAGAAGAATATGGATATGAATTGTTTATATCAAATATTATTTAGATTTTTCCTACTTGAAATGTTTTATTTAATGGTTCCTTCAGACTGATCAACTACATGCGATAGAGGGGAGCATTTGAAGAATGCAGATTTAGCACAAACAGTATAGTTTTCCATGTAATTGGAATGTAAATGTCACTGTATTCTGTTTGTTGAGATCAATTCACTGCACAGGTACTGACTGTATCTTGGCTGAATTTTGTGACTTACGAATTCCTTATCTCAACTCTCCCTGCACATTCAGGACTTTCAAGATGTGAAAATTTTTCTGAGGAACAGAGGTAGACCAGACAGGTGGAAGCTACCCCTCAATTCTAGGTGATAAAAAGACATCCCAAGAAGAGAATCATCCTGTGATTTAGAGCCTTACTTTGGAATGAGGAAAAATTAGATTCAGTTTTCAGTTGTGCTACAAACATCCTATATGACCTTGGACACTGTGCCAGAGGCACCTAACCAATTGGAAACACAAGACTTTGAGATTTAACTGGCATTCAGATTGTCTGAATCTGGGCTTTAGCCTCTCTGTGCCTCAGGTCTCTGTCTGTGAAAAGAAGATAAATTTACTTCCTTGCTTCACAGTAGTATTGGAGAGACAAATTCATCTCAGACTGTGAAGTACTACTGTGAGGTTTGTGTAAGTACCTTTATAAAAATGTATTTTTATTTTTTGCTTCTGTCTCCAGCATATAGTGGAGAACAGAAAAACTGGAGTTATTATACAGTTTTGTCACTTGATATAGCAAAAACTACCACCCATAAAATCCTGTTTCCTATTTCCTCTTATTCTTGGCCAACAGCTAATAGATATTAAATATACATCCATGTCTTACACCAGATATACATGTGTATTTTATCTCATAGGGGCGTGTATGTTTTAATTTCTGCTGAGTTATATGAATATGCTGCTTATGCATAAACATTGATGCCATTTGCTAATTAAAAACGTTTTTGAAAGTTCTGCTAACACACTTACAGCCCATACGCTATACACAAGTTCACAAATGTGTTTATATACACATCTCTACTTAGTAGAGCCTGAACGTACTGAGTTCATCCCTCCTGATGGGTAAGACCAGAGAATGGGAGACTGAGACCAGAATGAATTTAACTGGCATCAGCTAATTGTAAGTCAAGGCTACCAACCTATAGTTTCCATTTACCAGATATATGGCAAAGTAGTCCTCTTACACAATTTCTTATTTACTGGAGAAAATTCGCAAATTTCAAAAATTAAGTCATTTTTCCTGGCAGGGAATCCACTTTGCTTTCTTCAGAATTTGATATAGGAAATAGTAAAATTATAGAAATGTACTTTTCATCTTGTCACTTACTCTCTATATACTAAATAGGTATTTTAAAGTAAAAAAAACCCAACAGTAACAGCAGCTGTTCAAAGTTAGAGGAATAGCAAACCATATTAAAATGTAAGTCAGGGAAGAGTTCCATACAAGAATTATCATTAACCCCAAAGAATTCTGGTTAATGACAGATGTAATTACATAGACAGATATATATTCTTGTGCATAATTATCCACATACACATATTTTGCAAATATAATTTATGTGTCAACTTTTGAAAATTTGCTTCTCCGTATCATGTTGTGTATATTTTAGAGATGTATATTTTGGTTAAGGTAGCCCTAACTAAATGTGTTTCATGTAAAATAAGCAAAAGCTATAGCAGGTAAAGTAGCCTCCAAACTCTGCTTATCATAGTCTTACAGTCTTTTTCAGACACCTGTGGTCATTATTAAACACTGTCAACTTAATATAATACTTGCTGGCATTTTTTTTTTTAAGTGTTCAGCACAGAAAAATAGAAATATTTGCTTCTCTTTTCAGTTTTCTGCTCTAAGCTCTTTAATCAGTAACTCTCTTCTGTATAGGCATTTCATGATGATTTCTAAATATTTCTTCTCATACACACACAGCTCCATGAGAAAAAATTCTGTACTGGGTGCAATTTTCCATCCACAGTTATCTGTAGGTCCTTCTGGTATAGTTTATTAAGATCCAATTAGCTGCCTGCGTGAAAATCATGTAGGCACAGGTTTACATTCATTGCTGTCATAGACATGGTGTAAAAACCAGACAATTTAAAAAAAAAAAAAAGGAAAAAAGAAAAAAATAATTACAGTTATATAATTGCTGAATGAGAGGCCCTTACTGCAGTACTTTCACTCAGGAATATATCACTAACCAATGAATTCTCTACAGTTTTGGCTGGCATAGTGTTAATTTTCTTCATAATAGCTGGTATGGTGCAAGGGTTTAGATCTGTGACCAAACCATTGTTGATAACACACCGATGTTTTACCTCTTGCTGAACAGTGCTTACATAGCATTGAAGCTTGTTCATTTTTTCATGCTTCCCTGCCAGTGAGTGGACTGGGGGTGCTGACAAGAAGTCGGGAGGGGACACAGCCAGGACAGCTGACCCCAACTGACCAAAGGGGTATCCCAGACCATATGACCTCGTGTTCAGCAATAAAAACTGGGGGGAAGAGGAAGGAAGGGGGAACACTTGGAGTTATGGCATTTGTCTTCCCAAGTAACCATTACATGCGAAAAAGCTCTGCGTTCTTGGAAATGGCTAAACATGTGCCTGGCAGTAGGAAGTAATGAATTAATTCCCTATTTTTAATTTGCTTGCATGTGTGGCTTTTGTTTTACATATCAAACTGCCTTTATCTCAACCCACAGGTTTTCTCATTTTTACCCTTCTCCTTCTCTCCTCCATTGCACTGGGGGGGAGTGAGTGAGCAGCTGTGTGGGACTGAGCTGTCTTACAGGGTTAGACTACAACAATTCTAAACAGAGTTCCATACAGTAGCATTGATTTGAAATCAGTGATCTTTTGCAGTGCCGAAACAAGATGCTAACTCCCCTCCACACCACATTCTATGCAAAGAACATTGCTGTTTGAGAATATCAGAATTCAGTTCATTCTAATAAGGTCCAATTCAGAACGTAGCGTGGCAAGACAGCACATATTCTCTAAGCAATGGAAGCTGCGATAATTTCTAACTTTAAAGACAATGCTAATTCTTAATTAGCTTTTTGCTTAGCTGATGAAATGCTAGATATTGTTTTTTATACTGACTGCTAAGCTTAATGACTAAATTCTCAAGTTTAATTAGACTCCTTGAATGGTTTCCTAGAATTTCTAAGTTTGTTTCAGACTTACTTTATTTCGTAGGTTATGGTTAACATTTCCTCAAAGTGTAGAACACCATAATGAGAATGAGGTTCATAAGTGGAAATTCTTACTGAGTCCTACAGTGCACATGCAGGGAAAATTCACCCTGAAGTCACCATTTGCTCTTTCATCACCAGTGCTCTGATTCTCAAAAATCCACACTTAGTTCCACCATTTTTTAGAATTATTAGCCCAGTAGGGATTAAAAAAAAAAAAAATTAAAAAAATCAAGATGCCAATGGGATTTAATGGTAAGTGTGCATGTAAGTACATTTCAGAAAAGCAAGAAAGCCCTTGTGTATTTTCAGAGTTGGGTCTCATTTCTTTACCTTAGACATAAACAGTATGCCAAAAAAATTATGTTAAATGGGTAAAGTATAGCACATAATGTCAGATTAATCTATGTACAAACTGATTCATTTGGCTGATACTAAAGGATCCGGTCTTCTAGAGGGGAAAAATCCAGCTTCATTGGGCACCCAATTTAAATGTCTCTATGCAAACGCACATAGCATGGGGAATAAACAAGAAAAGTTAGAGACCTGCATGCCTGCAGAGCTATGATCTTACTGGCATCACAGAGACATGGTGGGATGGCTCCTATGTGTTGGAATGGAAGGATACAGGCTCTGTAGGAAGGACAGGCAGGGGAAATGAGGAGGGGGTGTCACCCTCTAAGTCAATGACCAGCTGGAGTGCATGGGGCCTGGGAACGGATGAGGAGCTGACTGAGAGCTTATGGGTCAGCATTAAAGAGAGGGCAGGGCCGGGTGGCATTATAGTGGGGGTCTGCTACAGGCCACCCAACCAGGAAGATTGAGCAGATGAGGCCCTCTATAGATAGGAGCAGCTTCTTGTTCACAAGCCCTGGCCCTCATGAGGGACTTCAACCACCCCAATATCTGTGGGAGGGACAAAATAGCAGGGCATAAGTATTCCTGGAATGCATTGACTATAACTTTCCTCTCCAAGTGATAGGGGAGGCAATGGGGAAAGGTGCTATGCTGGACCTTGTTCTCACCAAGAAGGGGGGGCTGGTGGGGGATGTGAAGCTCAAGGGCAGCCTCGGCTGCGGTGACTGTGAACTGGTAAAGTTCAAGATCCTTAGGGCAGCAAGGACGGTGCACAGCAAGCTCACTACCCTGGACTTCAGGAGAGCAGGTTTTGGCCTCTTCAGGGACCTGCTTGGTTGAGTACCATGGGACAAAGCCCTGGAGGGAAGAGGGGCCCAGGAAGAATGGTTAATATTCAAGGATCACCTCCTCTAAGCTCAGGAGTGATGCATCCCAACAAAGAAGAAGTCAGGCAAAAATGCAGGGAGGCCTGCATGGATGTGCAAGGAGCTCCTGGAGAAATGTGAACACGAAAAAAAAAAAAGCTACAGAGGGTGGAAACAAGGAGAGGTAGCCTGAGACGAAGACGGGGAAATTGTCTGAGCAGCCAGGGATCAGGTTAGGAACGCTAAAGCCCTGGTAGAATTAAATCTGGCTAGGGACATCAAGGTCAACAAGAAAAGCTTCTATAGATACATCAGTGATAAAAGGAAAGGTAGGGAAAATGTGGGCCCTATCCAGAAGGAAATGGAAGACCTGGTTGCCTGGAATATGGAGAAGGCTGAGGTACTCAATGACTTTTTTGCCTCAGTCTTCACCAGTAACTGCTCCAGCCACACCGCCCTAGTCACAGAAGGCAAGGGCAGGGACTGGGAGAATGAAGAACCACCCACTACAGGAGACGATTGGGTTTGAGACCATCTAAGGAACCTGAAGGTGCACAAGTCCATGGACCTAATGAGATGCATCCGCAGGTCCTGAGGAAACTGGCAGAAGAAGTGACTAAGCCACTATCCATTGTATTTGAGAATTCATGGCAGTCCGGTGAAGATCACACTGACTAGAAAAGGGGAAACATAACCCCCATTTTTAAAAAGGGAAAAAAGAAACACTCAAGGAACTACAGGCCAGTCAGACCCACCTCCATGCCCAGCAAGATCATGGAGCGGATCTTCCTGGAAACTATGCTAAGGCAGATGGAAAATAAGGAGGCGATTGGTGACAGCCAACATGGCTTCAGTAAGGGTAAATCGTGCCTGAGAAATTTGGTGGCCTTCTACAATGGGGTTACAGCATTGGTGGATAATGAAAAAGCAACAGACATCATCTACCTGGACCTGTGCAAAGCATTTGACACTGTCCTTCAAAACATCCTTGTCTCTAAATTGGAGAGACATGGATTTGACAGATGGACCACTGAGTGGATAAGGAATTGGCTGGGTGGTCACACTCAAAGAGCTGCGGTCAACGGCTTCCTGTCCCAGTAGAGACCAGTGGTGAGTGGTGTTCCTCAGGGGTCAGTATTGGGACCAGCGCTGTTTAACATCTTTGTTGGCAACATGGACAGCGGCACTGAGTGCACCCTCAGCAAATTTCCCAACGACACCAAGCTGCGTGGTGTGGCCGACACACTGGAGGGAAGGGATGCCATCCAGAGGGACCTTGACAGGCTTGAGAGGTGGGCCCAGGTGAACCTCATGAAGTTCAACAAGGCCGAGTGCAAGGTCCTGCACATGGGTCAGGGCAATCCCAAGCGCAAATACAGGCTGAGAGCAGCCCTGAGGAGAAGGACTTGAGGGTGTTGTTTGATGAGAAGCTCAACATGACCCAGCAATGTGCCCTTGCAGCCCAGAAAGCCAACTGTATCCTGGGCTGCATCAAAAGAAGTGTGACCAGCAGGTCAAGGGAGGTGACTCTCCCCCTTCACTCTGCTCTCATGAGAACCCACCTGGAGTAGTGTGTTCAGCTCCAACATAAGAAGGACATGGACCTGTTGGAGTGAGTCCAGAGGAGCGCCACGAAGATGATGAGAGGGCTGGAGCACCTCTCCTATGAGGACAGGCTGAGAGAGCTGGGGGTTGTTCAGCCTGGAGAAGAGAAGGCTCTGGGGAGACCTTATAGCAGCTTTGCAGTACCTAAATGGCCTTACAAGAAAGGTGGAGAGAGACTTTTTACAAGGCCTTGTAGTGATAGGACAAGGGGTAATGGCTTTAAACTGCAAGAGGGTAGATGTAGATTAAATGTGAGGAAGAAGCTCTTCACTGTGAGGGTGGTGAGGCACTGGCACAGGTTGCCCAGAGAGGTTGTGGATGCCCCATCCCTGGAAGTGTTCAAGGCCAGGTTGGATGGGAGTCTGAGCAACCTGGTCTAGTGGAAGGTGTCCCTGCCCATGGCGGGGGGGTGAAACTAGATGAGCTTTAAGGTCTCTTCCAACGCAACCATTCTATGACTCTATGATATAGAAGGTCTTGGAATTACAATGAACCATACAGAATTTCGCTCTACTGATTATTAGATTACCAGTTTTAAAGCAACAGATTTCAGTATCTCTGAACTGAAATTAACCCCTTAAACAAAATAGTTTTGCATCACTATGCATAACAGACTGAAGATTTTCTACAATTGCTACAAAAATAATGGTACATGAAACTAAACCTACTGTGTATTTTTACACATCAGATACACTTCCTTCTGCTTGCTTTATTTGGCTTTGGAGCCCCCATATATCCAGCATAATAACATTTCATGTCAAACTACACTTCATGCTTTCAGATCACATTTTGTACATAGATAAAAAAGGGTAGATGTCACAGATGTAGTCTTTTAATTTGCTACACCGGATAGCTGGAATCAATTGGTAGGTTTACTTAGAATTTGTGCTATTGAAAATGAGATAATTACAACTTTCACTGTGTTTAAATGAAAAAAACCCCAACTTTAATTTCACACTAATAGGGAAAATTAATCTTGGCACTATATTTAGATTTAGACCACTATACAAAGCCAATAATTTTAAATAGACTCATACCTCTATTTTTACTGCTTTGGAAAAAGAATAATGGCTACATGGTTGCCCAAACTACTTTTGCCAATTCATACCGTGTGGTGCAAGCTCTTTGATGTCTTCCTGCTAAGTCTACATACGCAAACATTTTTTAATATCACAGTGACTGTTAGAAAGGGATACATGAAAATGAGTTTGTCTGAGCCCAATGAGACTAGTCACAAATTCAAAGTTAAATACTTATGACTTCATATGGCTGAGATCTAAACCAAATTTTCACTGCTCACGCAGATTGAAAAACACTTTTATGGTGACTTTGGTATGAATATGTTTTGGTTCATAACTTTGGTGCTTTGAAACAAGGCAAAATGATAACTCTGGAATACTTCTTAACTTTCCTAAAAGAACAATCCCAGAATCCTGGCTGTGCCTGATGCTCTGACAAGCAAAGGAAGTTAGCACAGATAGTCATGCTCAATCAGAAGTAAGTGAGTTTCATTTCATTTTTCAATTTAATCTAAATTCCTGATAATTTGTTGTTGTTGTTGTTCAGATGTGAAATGGGGAGTCCTGAAGTAAAACCAGAGGGTTTTTTCTGGAACAACACAAATGACGGAGATACCATGTTATCAAAGGCACAAAAGGGTTTATAACCCTGTTGTATATTCACTGGCTGTTATTCTTAAGCATTCAACTTCTGAATTCTAGGCATAGATGTATTTACCAAGCTTTTTAAATTTCTGTGAATATCATTCCATTACTTGCAGCAATACTTTTGCAAATATTGTATACGTACAAGTGTATTTATAACAGTCACCAGATAAATCATGAGGGAACTATTCAAAAAGGTAAGAGAAAGAGCCCACACAAGAGACTGAAAAAGTGCATACACCCAACAAACTCTAAAATGCAGTAGTCAAGTTCTCAGATGTGAAGAGGAGCTTTCTCACACCTCGTCAGAGCAAGAGTCATTCAGAAGGTCTGCTATGTAAAAAAATAGGGCTAAAATGATTGGTTTGCTGCAAGTAGGTGATACTTTGATCCCCAAGAAATCACAGAGATCAACCCAAAGTCATAACTAAATCATGATTGACTTGAGGGGGATGCAAGCCTAAGAAATACAATATGCAACTAGGTTTTCACTATTCGTCCAGAATCTTATGCATTTTCTTTGAAATGACCTCAAAAGATATTAAATTCCATGGTCAGAAGCCAGTTTAGTGGTACTATGTATTATTATTCTTCATGGCTGCCACAAGGAAACCCATTAGCATTCAGCTAATTGCATTGGCTTAGCAAAATTGATGGAGACAACCATGAAGTGAATGGATCACAAACTGTCATATGAATTGGAAGAAGAGGCATGGACTTGCCATTCAAAATGCAGTGTTCTCAGGAAGCTGTGAAAAGCCTTGTAAACAGTACCACCCTTTTAATAAAGGGAAGAATGTTAATATTTTTAAATACTATTTTAAGAAAGGATTTCTTAAAATCCACGTTATCTGTTCAGGTGGTAGCTCTATGCACTCCTGGTCAGTGTTGGAAAACCTCATTCTTGAGAGGTAGTACCTTTATGCCTGAAGAGTCTACCAGGTACATTGGATGTCTTAAACAGCAAGGCCCAGGATAAAACCTGTGGCTTGTCTGTGTTCCATCTCCCATTGAATGGGATCAAAGTGGCAAAATTCTTGTCACTTCTATTCTTCATCATGCCACTCTGCTCTTCAGTCATCTTGTTCTCTGCAGGTATAGTTAACTCAGCAACTGCCTATATTGAAATTTTTAACAGAAATGTTCTCATTATGTACTAAAAATCTTTAAGCACTTGATAAGGAATGAGCAGGAAACAGCAAGTTTTGAGTTTTCCTTGGATATGTTCTCTCCCAGCTTCTGACATGAGCTGGAGGCTTTATTCAAAGCATCACATTTCATAGCTGTTTAATGCCTGATGGACCCTGCCCATGAACTTGTTTAATCCCTTTTTGAGGTCATATTTTTGAGCTTCACAACATTTTTGGGGAAACAGTTTCATAATGTAAATGATACATCAGGTGAAAAATACTTTATCTTATTACTGTTTTAAGCCAGATACATAATAATTTGATTTTGAACTCACTGATTCTTGAGCTATCAGAGTTATTAATCACTCTCTTGCTACTTTCTCCTTGCCACTTGTAACTCACATATTCTCCATGCACTTGCTTGCTTTTTTTTTTCTTTCCCAGATTCAAGCACCTAAGCCTATCTAACCTTTCTAACCTGTCTGTATGTTTAAATGATTCAGTGTTTCTGATCAATTTTCCTGATAATTTCAGTCTTCCAATAACTTTAATCATTGTCATTTGCCTGGTTTTGGTGTGGGTTTTTTTAAACAGCCACAGAGCACTGAATTAACATTTAGAAAACTATATATGGTGATCTGTGCATCCCTTTCTTGTACATAATGGCTGATAAAGAGCTCACCATTGTTCATGTATAGTTTCATTTTTTTTACATCTGTAGTTTCAGTATTTTCAGATCATATTTTAAAGGACTGTGAGCTATTAAAATGCAAAGCTGATTTTCTCATTTTAAACAGCTCTCTAATTTCAATATACACCTCAAGAAGTTTTAAAGGAATATTTACACAAGCACCATGTGATAGCATTAATGTACCTTCTACTGTTGAACAGTATTAACTATTACAGGTTCTTCCTTTCTCAGAACCTTTGCAGAGGCCTTTGGGAAAATAATAGTTCATAAATTAATGGCATTACTAGATCAACTTATTATCACTTATCATGGGTGAGATCCATACTTAAACTACTTTACGGTTAACAGAACTCAAGGTATCATTCAGGAGACTTTGTGAGAAATTCTTATTTTGCCTTCAGGCTTCCTTATTTGAAGAATTAAAGTAAAAAGGTGTTCTGATGATGAATTACGTATTTTTCTTATTCTCACGTGGCAATTTCCCAGAATGCTTTTGTTAGATTTTCTCCTGGAAAATACTATCCTAGTCTAAAGTCCTTATACTGCACTCTCTTCTGTAGTATCCAAAGACCTGTATGTATTATTAAGCTTTGCAACTAATATTCATTACATTTTTTGTTCCTCACAGATTTTCTCAAGGGAAGATAGAAACAAAATGCATATAAGTTAGCATCGTACTAGACACTCCAATCACAAAAGATCAAAAAAGTAAGCCACTTCTTTGAATTAACACTTGACCATACCTGACATCTCAGGAGCATGAACTGTCTACTGTTTTTTGCTTTGACCAGTGATGAAATATTTTGATGAAATGTAGTAGAAAAATAGAAATGGTCCAGTACTGTTAGAAAAGACAAAGGTCATAAAGGCTGAATGTTTCCTAAACTGGTGTGTCCAAAGAAAAAGAGCAGCTGAGAGGATGCATAAACAGACCCCTCTGCTTATTGGCACTGTGGCACATAAGCACCTACTCTTGAGTCACGTAACAAGGGGTAGCAATAAGGGAGCATCTTATAAAACAATATTAGAAAAATCTTCCTATCTAAGCATGCATGCACTGTTGTATTCTGGAAGGCAGGGTAGATCACATGATAAAGGAGAAGCTATGGCATTTATCTGCTTTCAAAGAAAAGTGCCCTCCAAGAGAACCCGTCTGGAAAGGGATCCACACTGGATACTACACAGCATGAGGGCATCTTTCTAATTTTATTCAGTAGGCACACCCTAAATCAGAAGATGAGCTGCTGGCTTTTCTTGTAAATGTGTGAAAAGCCAAGACTGTGGTTGCAGAGTGGAAACCAAAAGCACAAGCTTCACTCATCAGTTGTACAGGACTTGACAGGCCTCAACCTATATTAAACATACACACATAGAGCAGAAATTACAGAATCATTTAGCTAACTTAGAACTCTGAATCCACATTACTTCAAAATAATGTTAAATTGCTATAGTCACTATCTTTAAAAAACAAAACAAAAATGGTACAACTAAAGACACTGATAAAAAAAACAGGCAGCAAGTCATTTTTTTACTTTTCCATAACTGATTTAGAACAATGAGCTCAGATAGCATCAAGAAGTCATGTCAAAAGGCTGCAACTTTCAAAAAGAAATAAACACTATAGAAGATACTATGGTAAGTTTCAGAAAATAATATAAACCATTTGTGAAATCATCACAGTATGCACAGACAGGCAGAAGGGAGATGTGTCATACTTGAGTTAGAGCAAAGCTAATTTAAGAAATGTGAAGCTAATGTCAGGAAAATTAATTCCTGACATTTTCTTGAGTGTGAGTAAGGAAGAGCATAAGTAAAAACGTTTTGAAGTCAGTAATATTAACAAAACATCCTGCAATTGATGAACTTTTTCACCTCATAATTTAAAATGCCTTAAAAATGAACTAAAGGTGCATCAACAAGCTGCTACAACCTCATCAAAAACATACCATGATATGCCACATTACATACTAAAGAGAAGTGAAATTTTAATTTAAATTTAAATCCAATTTTCTACAGAAAACAAAAACATAGTCCTTTCCAACAGTGAAGATAAAGGTGATGAAACACAAAGAAAAAAAAAATTAATCCTGAATTAGTTCTAAGCCATTATAAAAAAATACTATTTTAATTAAAGGTAGAAAGTATCGCAAGTATAAGGTGAAACTGCTAGGATGGTCTGGATACGTGAAGACCTATATTTCTGTGATGATTACCATCTGAAACACCTCCATCTGAAAAGTGCAGGCTTTATGATGAGAAAAGTTAATGTCTGAAACTGCTAAAAGATAGCTTGAGTCAGCATGAGCAGACCAGGTTTTATATTCATGGAATATCAGGGTGTCAAGAGACATTGTGCTAGCCCTATTCCTAAATCATGCAAAGCTGCAGAAAACCATGATGTCTTGAAAAAAGAGATTTGGAACCAAGGACTTATGACTTCCACTGTCTACTTGTGTGCCCACCATCTGGTTCAAACAGCTCTTTCTTCCCTAGTTAAAAATAAAACTCCAGCATTTTGAAATGAAACAAAATAAACTTTCTCAAAACTTTGCCAGCCAGTTCTGTCTATTTTAACACAAATAAAACATTTTTCTGTCTGTCTACAGGACAATTCAATAAAGAGTGTTAAAACAAAAGTGAGAATATCACAGTATGCTTTCATGCCACTCTCCCCTCTATGAGACAAAGCACAACTTCTATGTACAATATGCTACCAACAAATTACATAATTTCATGTATGTTGTCTAATATCTCTTGCACTTTATCTCAATTTAAGTTGTCCAGATTTTGAGTAATGTAAATTGAACATTTTTCTTTTTCCCACACAGAATATAAATTCAATGTTATTTTCATCGATTTTCTGCAATTTTTTTTGTGTGAAGGAAAATAATTTAAATTTGTCTTGCCACAATTTGAGTTTTGTTATACCTGAAGTGTACAAATCTAGAAATCCCCCTGGCAGGTGAGAACCTAACCAAGCTCACACTCAGTACAGTACAGTAAAGACAATTGTCAATTTTTATTACACAAGGATAACAAAAAATGTAAGACACATTGTACTTACTACTCGGCAAACACTAAAATAAAAAGGACACACAGCCTTTCAACAAATGCAAGTGATCATAAACAGACTACTAAGTGATATAACATCACATAAAGACCAAATCTGATTAAATCAACATTATAACTGAAGCTTTTAAGAGGTGAAATGTATTAATTGTTTATGAGAACAGTGTACATTGATTTATGCACCATTCTGTTAATGTCTCTTCATTCTAGGAGCCAGTCCACCTTCCTCTACACTAATTTGTTCTGGGAGGAAAAGAAGAAACACTGCACTTTGGCTCAGACTGAAGCTAAGATTCATTCCAGAAATGAAAGATGCAAAGAAAAGATCTCGTAGAATTTCTTAGACATCTGCAATATAATTTCTTTGACCTCTTGCAGATCCTTTACAGTCCCGTGTACAGTTAGGAATAGGTCAAGGGAGAGAAACTTATCCCAAAGTGTTTCAAGTCAAACATCTAAAGACTGAGGTACTCAAGTACAAAGCAGACCTGAAAATATTAGAGGAAGGTATGGAGCAGGTGATCTGGTGACATGCAGAGCTTTTATAAAAAGAGCTTCCCTGCAATGATTTAAAAATATCTCCTTGGAAATAAAGTCATCAGTACAGTTAGGAGCATGGCCCTTGCACAAATCTGTAGGTAACACATCATCCCTGTGACCAAATGTTGTAATCCCATTCACAGTACAGTACAGAACAGAAATGCTTCAGTGAGCTCGGGGCCTACTGGGATCTGCCACAGGACTCATGCTTCAGGCACCTAACATCTCCTGCTCTCAAAGACTACAGCTGAGTTCATTATATTTATAAACATTTCCAAAAATAGTTTGCAATGCTTTCTTTCTTGTACTTCTATCTACTAATTAATTTTAGCTTTCTCATTATAGATTCAAAAATTCTGTGGCCAGAAGCATCACTACAGTAATCTGTGAATGAGGGCCAGAACACAGCTTTATTCAGCTTTCCAAAGCACAAACCTCTTGGACAAAGGCTAAAGAACACCTGCACATGAGAAACCATGCAACACTATCCTTCCAAAAAAAAAAAAAAAAAGACTAAAACTTCATCTGTAGTCCAACCAATCCATGGAGTAATCAACAGCAGCCAAAAGTAGTGAGAGATCAATGGGCTTAGAGAACAAGAACTAGATTAGAGGTTAGGTTTAAGGTTCCTTGGCTTCTTCTTGTTAAGACTGCAGCATCAGTGCAAGAAATGGACCCCACCTTATGAGACAGGGAATTCAGGCAGCTTAAAGAGGGACTCGAGTATGTGCTGTTTGTGCAGTATTTCAGATATGGGCCATGAATAAGGTGTCCGCGGTATTTCCAGGGAATGATAAGGACAACAAAAATAAATGCATCACACTGATTCCTGATTACTACACTATAAAAAGTAGCCAGTTACATAAATATAGGCAAGTCACCTCACAGAGCCTCACCACAATTAATGAAGAATCTCTGCTCAATAATTTGGGATCTTGTGTTAAAAAAGACCACCCAGATCTTATAGTCATGCCACCTTTTCACATGCATGCAATTTAATTATTAATGATGTAGCCAATTCCAACCTCTGCTAGCATGTCACACATCGGTGCAAAACACCTTTGGTCTTCTCATACAAGTTGTCTTCTGGAGTCAGGTTACTCAATCAGCTAGTGAAAACCACATTCTGAGATAATAAAAGTCTCACAAAGCTGTTTTCTCAATAAAAGTCTCACAAAGCTGTTTTCTCGCACCTCCTACCCCCAGTGGGATGAGGGGAGAAAATAGGAAGAGTAAAAGAAGAAAGAAAACCCATGCACCAAGATAAAGACAATTTAATAAGTGAAGGAACCGGGAAAAGAAACAAGTGATGCTAAGGCACTCGTTCACCACCATCCATAAACAGACTAGTGCCCAGCCAGTCTCTGAGCAACAGCCTTCTCATAAGACAAAACCACACCAGTTTTCCATTGCTGAGCTTGATGTTACATGGTATGGAGTACCCCTTTGGCCAGCTTGGGTCAGCTGTCTCAACTGTTTCCCCTTCCAGTTTCTTGCCCACCCCCAGTGTACTTTCTGAGGGGACAGTGGGATGAAAGAGCAGGCCCTGATGCTATGCAAGTACTGCTCAGTAATAGCTGGTGTGTTTTCAACAGTGTTTTCATCATAAATCCAAAACACAGCACCATATGGGGTGTTATGAAGTGAACTCCATCCCAGCCAGATCCAGTAAAGCAATCAACCTGCATGCCTATTTTATGGTCTTGATATACAGGCTCGATTGAGTTCATTCTCACATTGCTGTGGCAGACAATTTTAGACTTAAATGCGTATCTTGTTCTGCCAGGCAAAACAGAGCTCCCCTGCACACTAAAAGAAGGCACAACTCTTTGAAATTTGGTCTTTGCTGCTTCTTTTGCTCTCCATAGTCTTTATGAGAACAGACAAGTTCAATTCTTGAAAACAAAGTTATGCTGTATCTCAGTCATTCCCAGAAAACCTGTGCTATAATCAGGTTAGACCTGCTGCTGATTATAACCTACACAGCTTTACTTAAAAGGCACAGAATAGAGGAGAATTGTTAATTTAAATGATGCCTTACATTTGTTTGCAACCTATTTATATTTATAAATATTACTGAAGCTTGCACTGGTGCTTCTAGACATGAAAATTACGGCACCAAATTTAGCATCTTCATTTGAGTAACAATACACTTCACAGTGATTGTGACATCGTTAATAATACATGATTCTGAACTATAAAAAATTTAACGGCATAGAATAAACACTGATCATATAAACCAAACACCATTCAAACACAATTAATTAGACCAACTTTCTTTTTTATAGTAGAACACAATTTAATTTACTTAATTTAGTCACATAAAATCTCTGATCATAATTAAATTTAGACCTTTTTAAAATTAACTTACAACTAAATACGCAGAGTGGAGTAAACAAAACCACTTATTGAATCCCAAGAAAACAATGCGAAGGTCTGGATTTATTTATTTATTTACTTCTTTTCATAATAACATGATCAGAGTTGGACTTTATAAAACCCACTCCATAGAAAAAATAGTCTGAAGTTTTACTTTTACAGTGACTCAGTGACTTAAACATCAAATTAATAAGTCCCCTCTTAGGTCTCCTCCTTCTCCATTCAGCAATTCAGTCAGAAATGAACTCATGCCAATCTAGGCGAATACTTAGCACACTTTTTGTTTAAAGCATATGCTTTTAAAAGGAAAAGAGTAATTCTGAGTGGCTGGAGGGCCACCCCGCTCCTCATGACATTTCTGAGGGACCACATGCCTGCCTGTTCCAGTTTGAAGACTCCACAATGCTGAATTTGGGATGCACAATGTGCCTGGAAGAAGAGGGGGTTCAGTGAATGTAGACTCTACCAGATCAAGCAGTTGTGACTAGAGGTTGTAGGTCGTACTGGTTGGATTGTATCCCAGAAACCTAAGCTGCCTTTTAGGAACATGGACTTCGTGTAGCTATGTGTAATTTTCCATGTACAGCCCACCACAGCAGCATTAAAATACGCACTATTTTCTCCTCTATTGCCAAGTAACTAGTAAAACTTGAGAATTCAGAGGTTTCAGGCATCTTTTGTATGCCTCTGTGTACTGCATTAAAGTTCTAATGACCTCTGAGCTTTTTCCCCAATATTCTTGCTTGCACTGTGTCTGGAATGGCTCGTAATCCATTTATTTTTTGTCTCTCTGAAGGTGCTGTCTTCTGTCCTTCATCTCCAGACTATTCAGTAGTGGCTCCCGCTGGCATGTGTTTCTGTTTATCTGTACTGCCCTGAAGGGCTTCATCCTTAGATACCCATTCCCACTTCATTCTTGTTCTTCCTTAGTCTTTGCAGGCAACTGTTGTAACAGACTGCAGACCTCACACACCTATTCCTTCAATAAAAGCAACAGCAGCAACGGAAGAAGTAGGAAAGAAAAAGAAAAAAGTGCCTCTGTTTCCCTAAGAGCTGCAACTCAGAAACGGTCTGCATTCTCTATGCACTACAGTAACCAGCAAAAGAGTATTTATTTTCAAAGCTGCTACAGAGGTCTGGGGTCTTGCTCTCCCCATGCCATTCCCCCACTTCACCTTTTTTTTTTTTTTTTTTTTCCTCAATAGTGTGCAGAACCAAAATCAAGAAAGGTTAATTCCTACAAAAAAGTTAAGTGTTACCAATCTACTTTTGGCTGGAAAACTGTTGAAAGTGTTCATACACTGTAGCAGCTTTCTTGGCAGAAATAATGAGAATATCTGGTGCTTACTAAATGTTAAGAATAGGTCAACTTCCTTCTTGAAATGAAAAGCATTGACCCTAAAAACATTGCAAGTACCTTGGAGCTGATGGACAGCCTGGAAACCTTTACATTCTTTTTATTTCATCTCTCTCTCTCTAAGCACAAGTGGATATAGTACATTACATTAATACACTTCATGTAGGATTTAGATCACAAGACTTGCAGGTGTTTGGGGCCAAAGATTGCCTCTGAAGAGCATGATAGATCTCTTGACTAACCACACTGACTGACTCCTGCTCACTTATTAAACATTACAAGTACTTACCTTGTGAGAATGATAACTAAGATCTTTAAAGGTAGCAGTTTAAAAGATAGGTTTAAAGGTATTTCTAGCAGATACACACACCAGTTACCCATGTTGTCAGTAGCAACTCATTTTAGTAGCACAAAAGAACATTAAAAAATGGGAACAAGAAAGTTATCATTTAAATGAAAATGTGTTCTAGATTTTTTTCAATCCCATTTTCAAATAATAAAATAAAGCTTCAATATTCTGAATTACAGGTCTGTACCCTTTTTGAAAGGGCAGATTTTTGTTTCACTGAAGTCAGCTGGAATTTTTCTATTAACTTGAATTTCATCAGAAGCAGAACAGCTCCCCATCCCGCCTCTCCTTCCTTCCTGCCTCTAGTCCCACTTATCCGACAAGGAACTTTTTGCCTGATACGTTGCATTCTGCATTCTGCTTGTATGTCTCTTAATTCTTTTAACATAACAAAAATCACATTTCTGAGATAAGAGTAAGGCAACTTTAATTCATGTGCTACCAGGTCAAGTAGGAATCAGCAAAAACTGGGTAGTGAACATCAAATCCTATCTAATGATTAAATAATTATATTAAATAAAATAATATTGAATTGTCTGTGGTCTAAAATGATTCTCATATGAACAATTTAGAGCCATGTTTATTCACACAGAAATTTCCTATCAAGTATCTAACTCGAACATACTTCAGGAGACTTATCAGGAAAAAGAGATGCAAAGAAAGGCTTGCTCTTTTTAGTGTCTGTGGTTTTTTGCATGGATTTCTCCACAAGTCTTAGGGCTTCCCTACCTGGCTGAGAAACTCTTTTTGTCAGTGTTGAAAACTGTTCAAAATAATCTTTTTCTAATATCTTAATGAGGAGATTACATGATTTTTCTGTACTAAACCTACTAATGCTAACTTTTTGCATCATTCCACCTCCCTTTTATAAAGCCTTCTAACGCCTGGCCATTAGTCTATGCACCAAAATGTTCTTGCCGATGTTACTAGATACTCGGAAATATAGATGATTCATGTTCCCTTAGTCCCCAAGGTCTACCACTTGAAACACTTGAGCGGTCTCCTCTCATCATCTTCTGCAGATGTCAATGCAGTGGCTGAGCTGATGTGCACAATGGGTCCAGACCCCACCTCATATAACAGATGTTACCACTAGCTCCCTCCCAGCACTCTTCTCCTCTACCCTTTCACACTCCCTTCTCCCCGTTCTCCTTGAAGTCTTTGAATTTTACGTCCTTTCCTATTTCAGTGCTTTGCCTCTTGGTCATTTTATCAGAAAGATTTTTATCACCTCTAGAGTACAGACTTCAGAAACTTACATGAACACAGGAGCACGAAATGCATCAAAGTCCCAGGGACACGGGTCCCATCTGTAATTTTAAACTCTCCACTTATGTGTCTGAATCACCCTACTGACTTCTTGCCTGGCTATTTGCCCTTCCTGGGGTTGGAGCAATGGGTGGAATTTTCAGTTTTATTTTCTCTGCTGTTCAGTTGGTTGTTTCTGATTTCACTTATTACTTCAGGCATCCTCAGTGATTTTTACAGGCCTTACATTTCAGATTTAGAGTGTTTCATCATTCTGCAGCCTCTTTTTTTTCAGTCTTGTTCTGAAACACAACAGTTCCTTCATAGGAGACCACGATCAGGCAGAATCTGGTTGACAGTCGTGAAGATCTGCACTAATGCAGCAGTCCTTTCATTTGGTTGTACACTGTAGGAATAGGATGAGGACATTCTGATCACTATTCAGGGTTTACTGTTACTAATCATGCTGATATAACCAATGTGTCAGCTCATGTGTGCTGACAGCTCCTGGTGATAACCTAGCAGCAATACAAAAACACAAGTAGCTTAATCCTATTCATGAAGTAAGGCATGGTTATAAATACACTGTTTCTAATTAAAAAAAAAAAAAAGGCAGCTTTTACATTAAAATATTGATACAACTATGCTAAATAAAAGAAAAAATTTATCCTTATAGAACTGTTTCAGCATAGATCAAAAGTTTGATTACAATGTACCAGTTTTGTGGAGTTTTAACCACCCTTTTGCATTTTAGATGGCATCATCTTTCCTTACTTAATACAAATATCGAAAATATGTAATTCTTCTTTGTCTGGGGTATTATCTTTTCTTTTTTATCTCCTACTGCCACCTGAAACTAGCATTCCTACACCCTTTTTATATCACACAACTTCCAGAGGTCTGTTTTTCACAATATATGAATCAAATACAGCATGCAGATGCATTGTTGTAAAAGAACGGCATCAACATTTCTTGGACATATTACATTATATTTCTGTATCTTTTGTTCTTCTCTCTTTCTTTGTTCAGCTTTCTCCTACGTGTGTATGCCTGACTGTGCCTTTCCTTTTTGTGGGTAGTGAACTCCAGCAGCATCCGTGAAAGAATATTCAGAATCCTGAATGCTAGTTCAAG
The DNA here is from genome assembly GCF_947461875.1 of Haliaeetus albicilla. Lineage (NCBI taxonomy): Eukaryota > Metazoa > Chordata > Aves > Accipitriformes > Accipitridae > Haliaeetus > Haliaeetus albicilla. The sequence goes on along the minus strand of NC_091483.1, from coordinate 56,989,173 downwards.
TTAGCTTTTAGTGGAGTTGGTCTTCTGTACTGTCCTCCAAACTGACAGCTGAAAATGTATTATGAAACCACCAACTACCTTTTCCCTCTCCTATTATAGACTTAAAACGACTTATGACAGCATCAGGATTGTGCAAAAACAGTGGGATACTCTTTGTGGAATCAAAGCTAAGACAAGCAGTTGGCTAAACTTTAGAAACAATCACCATATAATGCTGATGTTCTTGAAGACAATACGTTTGTCACAATTTGTATTCCCTCACTGTTTGATACATTAATGAAAGTACACAGAACATTCATGTTAGTAACATAAACATTCTAAAGTCAAGAAAAACACTAATTGGGCCACTTCAAACTTTCTGGTATAACTTCAGGTATAGGTTTGTCAACATAAGAACTATTGTTATTTTGTAGTTATATTCAGGATGTCCTTAAAATGTCCAGGCAAAATCCATGAAAGCCTTGCTGTACGGTAAGCATTTTACCAGGATTCAGAATATTAGTCCCAGCAAGGAAGACTATACTAATAAGACTTGCAAACAATAATAGAGAGGAAAATACAAATAATGATCAGGTCTCATATTTTCTCATTGTGGTGCCCTATATTGTCCCAGTAAATGTGTCAGATTTTCTTACCCACAAAATTTCTATCCAGAAGGTACGCCATCTCAGCCCACAGTTCTTACCACCATTATTTTATCAGTTTTACAGAAGTATTTGTATGAGGCAGTTGCTTCTAGTTAAGCCTGTTTTAAAACTTTACAAATGAAAAGTCCCAGTTCCGCATACTTTTGAAATTTCCTGTCTGTGGTGCTTTCTTCCTATTCTATTTAACTCACAGTCACTAACGTCAAGTAAGCTTGCACTGTCTGTATGTCACTTGCTTATGTTCTTATAAACTCCTGTGCCTCAGATTTCTAATGTTATATTAGTTACTGTACTACGATCCACTAAGATTAACACCATATAGTAGATTTTCATGTTAATTAGCAGCAAACTCACATTCATTTCACTTCATTCATTGCCATTTCAATAAAAAAACCTCCCTGCCCTCCTCCCCCTTCTAGCATTTACACTGAGCAGTTAAAACAGCTTAAGATGATATGTTTTCTTGAAATAGGTAGGTTGCTAATGGTAGAGTGTTTAAAACTCCTCTGCTGTCTGGAAACCATTGTGAATGTGGCAACAACCTTTCAGAAGGACTGTCACAGAGTATCTCAAAATAAACAAGGCAGGTACTCAAAATGAAATTTATTCCAGTAAAAACTGTTGAGCACTCTGACAACATTAACAAATGACAGGTTCGGGTGTCTGTTTAAACGAAACTAGTACTACACAACTGACTTAAGAATTCCCAAGCTTTGGAAAGGATGACCCAAAATGCACTCTCACTCACCTCAAAGCTGAGGGCTGTCAACCTCGAGGAGTTTCCTTGGGCAGAGCCCCAACCCAAGGGGAGCGTCCCCGACCGCAGACCCGCTGCTCCCAGGAGGACCGGCTCAGTCTGCCTTCCAGCGGGGATCCCTTTGGACCCCGGTCAAATCTGACCTGTGGTCAAATGGGGTCCTGTCAGTCCTCATTGGCTAAAGGCCCAGTTACCATAAAGGCACGAAGATAAGGGTGCAAAAGTAAGGGTGCAAAACAGAGTCAATGGCCACTATATTTCAATGGCTGGAGAGCCACAGTCTTTGTCAGGGCTGGTGCATCTGCCACAAGGACTCGGAGGGATCCAAGGAACTACAGACCTCTAAACCTGATGTTATTTAATAAGTTAGCAGAGGCTACATTAAAGGATGGAATTAGTGAACTAGATAAATGCAAATTTCTTTGCATGAGCCAGTAAGAGTTCTGCAATGGAAAGTCCTGTTCTACCACTTCTTGGCCTACTTTGAAGTGGTCAGCAAGCATGTGGGCAATCTGCTTGGTATAACCTACCAGGGCTTTTGAGGAAACTAATCAGCCTGGGGTTGAAAAAAGGTCCTACTATAATGAAAAAAATGTAAAAGACAGGAGTAAAAGGGTGGAAGCAAATAGTCAGTTGTAGTGGGTGGAGTACTTCTTAAAGAAGGAAGTCAGCAGTGGAGCTGCGCAAGAGCGCATGATAGGTCCTGTGCTGTTCAAAGCGTTCAAAATGATCTGGAAAAAAAGTAAGGAGTGATCCACCGAAGTTTGCTGGTGACACAAAAGTTATTAATGTTAAAATATATATAGTTATGTTAGTATTATTACAGCAATATAAAAGTTGTAGTAAAGGCAAGAACCAACTGCAGAATTACAGAAGGCCCTTATGACACAAAGTGTGGGCAATAAACATTATAGAATCATTTAGGTTGGAAAAGACCTTTAAGGTCATCAAGTCCAACTGTTAACCTAGCACTGCCAAGTCCACCACTAAACCATGTCCCTAAGCACCACATCTACACATCTTTTAAATACCTCCAGGGATGGTGACTCAACTGCTTCTCTGGGCACCCTGTTCCAATGCTTGACAACCTTTTCTGTGAATAAATTAATAAGATGATGGCAGATGAAATTTAAAACAAGAAAAGTGGTGCATGTGCATGTGAGGAAAAAAATAACACTAACCTCACATCATGGCATCTGAAGTCACCCTTCATGAGTAATCTTGAAGATGTGACAGTAGCATGGTCACACAGTAGCTCAGGGCTTGGTGACAGTCACAAAGCAAGTAAAACATTAGGAATTAGGGAGAGGCTGAAAAAGCACTTTGAAAACAGAAACGCTGAGAGCTACTAACTGCACAAACCACCTTTGGGTATTTCTGTGTTCTTATATACAGTTTTCTGCTAGGCAATTTACAAAAGTGACCTCAGAAAAGATGGTAACTATCCAATGTCATTAACCAATATTTCAATTTAATTTATACTGTCTTCAGTGGACAACTTTACTTTCCCTCTGCCAAGCAATAACTAAAACTCTGTATTTTTGCTGGAAGAACTTCTTGCAGAGAAAATCTGTGATGGGAGTTTGTGTATTATATATTAAGAGCTCCCCCCCCTTTTTTTAATGTTGTTTTCTTCAATTTATGCATTCCATCCAATCCTGAAAAACAGGTCAAGTAGCACACAGGAAAACCCATTCCCTTTTTTCCACCAAGGTCAATAAAATGCTAGCACCTGAGTATTCCCAACAAACTCTGGTACCAGAATTAATTTTAATCAAAAACAAGAGCAAGCTTACCTGCTACCTATATGGTTAGCTATCTGCAGAGTCCAAAACTAACAGTGACATATATATTCCTAAAATATGAATATGTGCTTGCATCATTAGAAAAAAGAACCTGAAAGATTATGTGTCCTCCTTCTACTTGCAACACCAGCCATACTAATCCTACTAATGGTGTTGTGCAATTTTAAAATTCTGATCGGCGTGCTCCAAAGAAACAGATATAATGGGGGAAAACCCACAGGATAGCAATTTATATGTTTTTGCAAGAAGGGTCAAGAAGCTGTGACTATTTCTGATGTCTAAGAAACCAAAACAGTTAAGACAGCCTTGTACTTTCTTGTACCTTCTGTGTTCTCCTGGTGGGATTTTTTTTACCACAGTCTGATTGTACTTTAAAAAGTAGATTCCAGCTATAAAATCAGTCTTAAAGATATGTTTTAGAAATTCCATTTCATTGATTAAAGCTACCAGGAAAACAAGGAAATGCCGAAGTGTGCAGAACACTTGTATCCTAAGCTACGTGATAAATTCTAGTATGAACAAACATACCATTCGTACCGCCTCCTACATTATTTAGCTAGTTTAACAAATGTAAATTAAGTACTTGAAGTCAGCAAAATTAACTATAATAGATGAGGCTTACAAATGAGTAATTCTGTACAGCTGCCATTTGCTCAATATTATAAAAGCGCTCTTAATTTGATTTAACACATCTGTGAAGTGACTTCATTCTATAGATTTATTATCTGAATTTGCATTTTTTCCTGCTTACAGGAGGGAAAAAAGAGCCAATTTCACTTGGAAATTCTCATTTATTAGGCTGTTATATAAATCTCTTCTATAGTGCTTTGTGATGCAAGTATCAGCAACACCAGTGAACAGGGTTCTATGGTAATTAGGGATAAATGAAGAGATCCGAGTGACAAACGACTAAGGTTTTTGTTTTGTTTTGTCACTCCCCCTCCCTCCCCCAATATACCCCTGGTTACTCTTCTACTGTTGATTTTGAAAACCTAGGCAGGTACACATGCTTGTATGCTTTATTAATCAGATTAAAGTAGAAAGAGACCCTCAAGAAATGCTGCCTTGTTTCAGTGATTTAGCACTCTTCTGCTAGTTTGGGTGCAAGCCCGCCATCCATTTAACAAATAATGCAATTATCCATGATCATCTTTCCTGGTGCAATAGTTCTGTTTCTTACCTGGTATAAGTGGCAATAATTTCACTGACTTCAATGAGGTTAATGCAGAGCATTCTTAGCTCTACCAGGCTACAGTCAATATTATTCTGGCCACAGAGCATCTTTCTAATCTTAAAAATAGGTTAGTTCTAGCTAAAGAGATCATAAAAAATAATAAAGAGAGGAAAATTTACCTTTTTATATCATCCGTGAAATTGAGGCCTTAACACCATGAAGGACAAAAGGTCTGTAAACATATTATTGATGTTACTGACAGACTGTAACAGGTCACAAGGTTTTTCAAAAAACAGTAGTATGCATACTGCATATCTGAGGAATGAAAAGCTTCAAAGCATATTCACACACAAATTCTCCAATTCAGCAGTTATATCTATTTGATTTCAATTCCTTAAAAGTCATACTGTGCTCATTAACTATTTTAATATGTAATGACAGACTCAGAAAAGGAATTCAACACCTATGTGTCACCTAACTTTTGTCACTGCATTAAGGCAGTTGATGCATGATGTTGGAGGCATTTAGTACCTGTCTACATGGACAGCAAATCAATTACCAAATTACAGAATATTCTGAGTAGGTCTCACAATACCCTTTCCAATAAGCCATTCGTCATTCCATGGAATAATTCACTGACCATATGGCAAGAGACAGAAGGAGAAAGCATGGCAATAAAACCAGTGGTTATTTCACTCATCTTAGCAAAAGATGGCTTAGGTCTGAGTCCTATCTCCAGTGCAATATAAATATTCACATATGGTATAGGATCTAAGCTTTATTATTATTATTTTATTAATAATTGTTAAACTGGAATCTGGTCTTTTCCTTCCCCTAGCTACTGTGCAGAAAACCTTCTCCATCTCTCACTTATTACAGGCCCCCAAGTCATTAAGACATTTTTGTTCTGTTTGCCTAGCTCCTTTACACGACACAGAGGAAAATTATTGTTAAACCTATGAGAAAATTGAGACACTTAGCATCATGTGGTAAAGTTCCCACTGCCCCTCACTTTTGCTGCAGCAATGAAGAAAAGATGGAATTTAATCTCATTAAACATCTGCGGGTGATAAAACACAGTCACACATTCTGGTCTTATATGGTGGTTACACAGCTTTTCATGTCAGAGATTAGCTCTAGCAGTTAGAGAGAACATTTCTTGAAGACTAAGACTAATCTAAGTGAAAAAAAAACCTAAAGCTCGATCTATGAAATCCAACTAAACTGAAGGTGATTCTAAACAGTAAAAGGTCTTTTTGTTTTAGTTCTTCTGAAAAGCTGCTGCCCATGTTTGAATGTGTGGAAATTTGTGTCACATTCAGTGCAAGATGGCCACATATTTCAAATGAAAATACATTTACCAAAATACTCTCGTAACTTCTGTAAGTCTTTTCTGCCCTTTTGTTTGTACCACTTTACTATGAAAATATATAAAGATACTTAAATCCTCTAGATTTTTCCTAAAAGTCTATGATAACGCCATAATGTCAACTATAACTTTAGTAGATGTTAATTATCTGTTACTTATTCTCATCTGAGAAGCAGTCATGTTGTACGACACATAGATATGCACAGTCATATTTCTGAACAAATACATTAGTACGGAGGAAAAGCCAGGTCTAAACAGTAACCTCTACTTAAACAGTGGGCCAAATATTATTTAATTTTTCCTAGTGTTCTGCAGCCTGGATACATTTAGTAGATAGTTAGATTGTGATCTATAGTCTTCTTGTACCATGTTACTAGAAAAATGGAAGACAAGGTTGTATTTGTTATCATCAATTATACATGTCTATATACAGAAACAGTGGGAGGAAAACAGACAATATTTGTGTTTGGACACAAGGCTTTGCCATACAGACCATCACCTTCATTCATGATTAAACAAATGTTTCACAAAAGACCTACTGAAATGGGAAGATTTATGGTTCCTTCCTTAATATTATGTACTTTTCTATGCAGTCAGCGTAATAAGTAAGAATGAAGTTTCTTAATGTTGCTTGAATATTTTTGCCCATGATGAATAAGACCCTTTTATATTCTGGAAACAGTGATAATTATATTTTGTACACTCTGCACGGAATCTATAATTCTCATTAGACATATAAGCTCTTCCACAGTATTTCAGGTAATGAAGAATAGCCAGAGCCATGCTGCATTAAGAGGCTCATTTTTCCATGAAGCAATAAACCATACAACATTTATATTAGTGACTCTCTGAAACTGCACACAGTAAACATAATAGCAGTTACAACCATCCATCTTGTGAATGACAGTGACGGGTGTTGCCCAGAGCTCTAAGTAACATGAACATCAAAAAGCACTCAGTCTCTTAAAAACTGGTCAGAAATCATGCAATGGGACATATGTTTGATCCTGAAATAATCAATCATTCACATGTATTTCTTCTACATGCTGAAGAAAGTTATTGAGAGAGCATAAAGTATATTTGCTTTGAAGTAGAAATTTGATGTAGCTGAATAGATAATAAAAAGCATCTGAAAAAGTCTAGCAATATCAGAATGTTTGCACAAGCTAAAATCTCATTAGGAATAGGAGTACAGGCACTCATACCAGTGAAATCAGTATATTGTGCTTGAATGTTATGAATTGTGGGAAAGCTCTGAAAGAATGGGTTGGGGTTTTTTCCTGTTTAGGATTTTTTCTTTTTGTGACTAAGCCAGGCATCCAAGTTTGTTTAAATACTTAATGGGATGATATAACATCCTTCCATTTCTATTGTCTACCACTTACATTTCACTGAATTAAACTGTTGTGGGGACTAGATTCCTTGCATCCACATCTGCTTATTGATGCTTACTGATGGCAACTTATAACTACTGTGTAAGTTCAGTGTACTTCAAGGTCTTTCATGGCAAAGAGATGGCAGGAAAAGTTATGCTCTCAATATCTAAAAAAAAAAAAAGGAAAAAAAATCAGCTTGTATGATATTTTTATACTTTCTAAGCAAGCCTTCTGTTCCTGACCTGTAACATGGATTCCCTTCCAACTTAAGGAACATAAAACATGTTTTACAACATACCTAATTGTCTGCAAGTATTCAGACAAATTCTTCCTGAGACGTACTGTTCTATACAATGTATTGAAACTCATTTTTTTAATGAAGATAAACTGCCCAGGGATATTTTCTTCTAATATTAAGTATTTAATATGATTTTTTTTTAAAGACCAAACTAATATAGCCATATCATTCTGCACAGCATATGCAGAGTTAGAAGTGTGCCCTACCTGCACAGTTCAATGTTTACCAATTTTTCTTCAGTATTTTTTTAGGTATTATACAGAGAACAGAACTCCAAAAGTAAAACAAGAACTTCGAGACTATATTGTACACTTACCCAAACTTGCTATCACAATATACATACTTCTTCTTTCCAGTAAGGTGAATCATAAGGAAACCCACTTAGACTGGTAATTTTTTTTTTCTTCAAAATTTCAGCCTAACATTAAAAGGTTGTATCTGCAATATTGCTGATTCCCATTTGGTATTTTATATGCCTGACAGAACTTTTGAGTGCAGATCAAAACTAAGGCAACTTAACAACAGCCTGGCAGTGATAAGAAGCCTGAAAATGAATATAAATGTGATGTGTCCACTTTATGCTGTCGGAGAGATATAAAGTGGTCTCAGAGTAAATGAGAAACCCTACAGAGTTTGAGCATTTCAATAGATAGTAGCTCAGATGCCAGTAGTTAAGTATTTCTCTGCATATCAAAGCACTTATAAAGCAAGTATCATTATAACACACAAAGCTGTAGTGTTTGAGTGAGAGCTTATGATGAATAAGGATTTAACAACCGACAGTGAGTCCAAAGGATGGGTACTAATTTTTTTCTTTTAGTGACTGCTAAATAAAGACAAAACAGTTGAATATGTTTTGTAATTGGTTTTGTCACTCCAAACAGTCAAAAAATTAGTAAAATGGTAGACAAAATACTGTATCCTTGACGATATAAACAACAAGCTGTGTGCTAAACAGTTTTTATTACAAAAATCTGTTAGTTTCTTACAAACTAGAATTTGAGTATTTATGATGCATGCAACAAATCTGTCTTGGCAACAACAAAACTCCTCAGAGATCTCATTCATGGAGAAACTACTTTAACTCCCCAATATGATATTTATAATCATCTCAATCACTGGTTCATTATAATCTATCTGAATGATCACATTTTATTTGCAGATATTGTATTCTCATTACAGTAAACACACTATCATAGAAATTGTGTTGACACCGTATTGTCACAGACTCACAGACTGGCTGAGGTTGGAAGGCGCCTCTGGAGGTCATCTGGTCCCACCCCCTTGCTCAAGCAGGGCCACCTAGAAGTGATTGCCCAGGACCATGTCCAGATGGCTTTTGAGGATCTCCAAGGATGGAGACTCCACAACCTCCTGGGCAACCTAGCAAGTGCTTAGTCACATTCACAGTAAAAAAGTGTTTCCTGATGTTCAGGGGGAACATCCTGTGTGTCAGTTTTTGCCCATTGCCTCTTGTTCTGTCCCTGGGCGCCACTGAAAAGAGCTTAGCTTTGTCCTTTTTGCACCCTCCCATCACGTATTTATATATATTAACAAGGTCCCTCCTGAGCCTTTTCTTCTCCAGTTTAAACAGTTCCAGCTCTCACAGCCTTTCCTCATAGGAGAGATGCTCCAATCCCTTAATCATCTTTTTGGCCCTTCATGGGGTTCTCTCCAGTATGTCCAGGTCTCTCTTGTAGGAAAGAAGCCCCGAAATGGACACAGTACTCCAGTTGTGGCCTCACCAGTGCCAAGTAGAGGGGAAGGATCACCACCCTCGACCTGCTGGCAATATTTTTTCTAATGCAGCCCAGGAAACCATTAGCCTTCTTTGTGGCAAGGTTACATTGCCGGCTGATGTTCAACTTGGTGTCCACCAGGACTCCCAGGTCATTTTCTGCCAAGCTGCTTTCCTGCTGGGTGGCCCCTAGCATATATTCATGCAGGGGTTGTTTCTGCCCTTGTGCAGGACTTTGCGCCTCTCCTTGTTGAACTTCATGAGCTTCCTGTCAGCTCGTATCTCCAGCCTGTTGAGATCCCTCTGGATGGCAGCATGACCCTCTGGCTTATCATCCTTTCCTTCCAGCTTTGTGTCGCCATCAAACTTGCTGATGGTACACTCCGTCCCATTAATGAAGATGTTGAACAGGACTGGACCCAGTATTGACGCCTGGGGTACAGCACTAGTCACTGGCCTCCAACTAGTCTTCGTGCCACTGATCACCACCTTCTATGCCTGGCCATTCAGATAGATAGTTTTCAATCCACCTCACTGTCTCCTCATCCAGCCCATACTTCAACAGCTTGTGTATGAGGATCTTATGGGAGACAGTGTGAAATGCCTTACTGAAATCCAGGTAGACAATAGCCATTGCTGTCCCCTCATCTACCAGACCAGTCATTTCATTGTAAAAGTTTACTGAGTTGCAACACTCCAGTCATGGGAGTCGTGATCCCAGCTAGACTGTAGGCCTGCAGCTGCACACATATCTCTAACTCAGCATGTTTATTCCCCATGCTGCCTGCAGTAGTGTACAGGCTCTTTAGAGAGGCACCCCAGCATGTTGAATTACTGGAGAGGGTTTGGGGGATTCCTCCATGATGGTGCCTTGTAGGCACTTCCTACATGCAAGTGCTGGAGATGACCCCATTTGTCAAATATTAACTTTTCACATTTCTTAAGCTCCATACAGCTTCATCTCACATTTCATAAAATTCCAAAACATGCTTAACATTTTATGTACATATTTGCCATATTAACAAATATACTGCAAAATTATTTTTATTACATTACCATAAACTATATCTCCTTTGTTAAGTTAAAGATAAATCATTATAATTTCACTAAGTTTAAAATTTACTTGTTATTCTAAATGCTCTTAAATCGGTCATAGATACTATGAAAGTTAGCCAAGCTTCTCAAGACACTCACTCATCCATTTCTAAACCTCCTTTTGTTTACAATGCTAATGTGAAGAAAAAATACCTCAAGATAATCAGAAGTCTGTGTAAGGCTCAGATACCACAAATTTAGGAAGCATTGAGTTAGATCATTGCTGAATCAAAGCAGATCCCCAGAACTGCTGTTGCACCACAGATGGAGGCTAACCATTTTCCTACCATCATTTTCTTTGGGCATCTTTACAGACATCTCTATGCTTAGTGAGAGATTAACAGTATTGATGTCTTTGAAGTCTCTGTGCCATACATGCTGTGGCAGTTGGCAGACTTTTTAACTGACTCGGACAAGAGGAGACCTATTTAGCAAACATGTTGAATTTTCACAGCTTTCACCCTTTGGGTGTTCCAGCATGGCTTTGCCAAATATTTCTGCTATTTCTGTAGCGTTCCTTGCTTCAACAGAGCACAAAGTTATTCTCCCACATGCACTGCTGGATAGCAGCCCAAGGTGATGACATCCTCAGGAGAGCACAAATGCTTACGAAGGTAGGTAAACGCTCCCAGAGACCGGCTGGCAGCACTCCTGCAGCCTCATTGCCCTTGAGGCAGCCATCTCTGTTTATTACCTTGTATCCTCTGTAGTCTACTAAGAATCATTTCCAGGTTTTAGCAATCATCATCTCAGTGTTAATTTTCATCTGACGCTGGCTAGTGACTTACTTGATGATGTTGCAGTGGAGATTTGTTACCAGCCCCAGCTCCTTGCACTACTGCATGTGACTCTGTAGGAAGTTTTCTGTTGAATCTTTTGCAATCAACAGGCAACAATGAAAGTAAAACTAGCATAGCATTTCTGGACAGTTGTGATACAACAGCACAAAGTTGTGTGATACAACAGAATAAAGTGTGTCATGAAGGGATTTGGTGACCTAAACTATTTCCCAGATTTATCGTGAAAGGAACTAACACAATTAAACATACTAGCCAGAGAAAGGATGTGTTGACTTTATGAAGTCTTATGCTAGGGATCTTCTCTGCACCAAAGCTTGTCACAGAATCTGCTGGTCTGCCAGTCGCAATTTTAAAGATATGAAAATTACTTAAGAGAATGGCATTATGTATATGAGCATATAGCAGTTATTACCAGATGAACTGTGATTTTAAAAAAGGTTGCAATGCATGTTTTGTTTTTGTTTTAAGATTATAGATCCGTAAGTTTGAAAATTACAGGTCTGGCAAAAATTTAAAGACCACTGTGAACCAAAGTAACTGCTTTTACTTCAAACTGTATACCTGTGATTCTAGCCTTTCTCTATGAAAGGAAAAAAACCATAACATAACATAATATTCAGATTAAGACTGCTCTGTTGAACAGATGGTTGCCAATTACGTCCAAGTGCTAAACTACATGAGGTCTTAGCTTTCTAGAGGATGTGTATTAATGTCCATTGAAAATAAAACTGAAAACATGCAGTGGATTCCACTGAAGAAATGAGTTAAGATTTGGGCCCTCATGATAGAATTACCCTGCTGTTTGTAAAGAGTCAGTGGTGAAAGAAGAAAAGAGGAATGACTTTTACAAGTTCAGTTACCATACTTTCCTATGACTCCTTGAATCCTGCACTATTTACTGCTGCTTCAGTTAATTTGAAGCAGAATGTCTGCTTGACTCCCACGCCAACAAAAACTTCATTACATGGAAATAGTAATAAAAGAATATCTTGATAGATTAAGAGGCTGTCAGTCTAATCATAATTCCTGTGCTGTTCATTCCTTTTAGCCTTAATGGGTAGTGAAGTACCATAATAAAGTTTGCCCTAACAAATACTGCAGAGTTTCTGCTTTCTGCCAGCTGCACATTTTTAAGAAAACTACCTATACATTCTGTCTTTTTTCCTCTGTCATAAATAAAGTGCTATTTCCCTTCCTTAAATAATCACCGGAAGCAAGAGTCAGTGATCTTTTCTTGATAACATTCATAACAATTCATTAATTTAACCAGTTTTGCATTCAACTTTATCCAAAAGAAAATCTAACATTTTCAATTAATATACCTTACAGTCCACGATACCACTTCCTGAGCTATGGCCATTCCTGTTTCTTGAGTTTAAGGGTAAGGACCAGGACACTGTACCATGATGGTTTGGGTTTTTTTATATCTATACTCCCAGCAGTATAGCAGACATCAGAAAAACAGATACAGGTCCTTTGTCTAATCAATATAATCAAGTGTACTTAATGGTCCTGTAAGAGGAAGACAACTTTTTTCATGCAACAGACAAGTAAAACTAGCTGTAGGCAAACTATGGAGAATGTAAACCATCTACACGTAACTTAATTTTTAGGATACAATGGTGAATTCAAGTCTTTTTGCACTTAGAATTAAGATGAAAGAAACACTTAAGGTATAGCGTAAATATGCTGGTTAGTATCATCTACAGATTATTCACTAGAGAAATTTGTTCATTACAGTGATTCTCCACCCCTGCAATTCAGTGTATGGGACCAAAAGATTCACAGCTGAACACTCAGTACTACGTGATTGATTTCTCCACTGTAAACTCTCTTGCCTTCCATCATCCATTCCTTTACCACGTTCTGTAGTCAGTCTTTCCTTATGTTAAAGAAAGCAATAAATTAATTATTCTCAAGGAAAGTAGCCCCATCTTATCCTCCATATAAATTTGTAAAAGTTATCCCTATCATCATATTCGATCTCTATTCAATGTGATGCTTCCCCCTCATGCAGGTACCTCACACTGACAACATCTGACCTAGAGGCAACATTTGAAAGATCTTGTTAGTGGATGCTGCTATATCAGAGTGAGCTGGCTCTGTACTCAGATGGAGGATTAAGGCAGCACCTCTAAGCTATTTCTCATGAAATCTTCCATAAAGGGTAATATATATGGTGATTTTTTTTTTCCTCCGAGTCTGGAGATCCTAATGCTCACCAGACCTTGGGAGGGGATTTGTGATGCTCATGTCATTTGAATTGGCTGTAAACTGAGATTTTTACTGTACTGATCTTTAAAGAACCTTCTTCCTCCCCAATCCTTCAAAAATAAGTGTACTTGCCCCAGAGGCTTAATCAAAATCCTGTTCGCCATTGCTATCCACAAAGGTATCAATTTTCATTCCTTAAATCAGGACTACTTAAACCAAAGTTAAAAGCATCAGACAAACTGGCATATTCTACTTCAACCCCAGTCAAAACTCAAGTTGTTTCTCATTTTTAAAGTAAATATATTGGTGAAAAATAAACATCCTGTAGACTCTGCTGGAAATTGCTGATATAGCACTACATGAAAAGTTCTTTGTAGACACTAGACTGTAATTTCTAAATCATTCTGCTTATTATTTCTTAATTTCTCCCAACTTTCTGTCTCAGGCATGGCAGCTGCCCTTGAGCACTCATGTCTCCATTGTTTACTTCAAAGTATTCTTCACTGCATAGAAGAGCCATATGGAACTCTCTTTTTTAGTATTATTTTACATAAAATCACCAATCTTTCCACTCCTGTATTGCAGAAGCGATTCAAACTAGACAAAGAATCTGGACCATTCAATCTGGAAAGCTCAAACACATCTCATTTTTTTGACAAACGCATGAAAGATTTTTGACAATAAGCTTTCTTTTTTTTTTGTAAACATTGTTCAAGACTGGGCAATTACAATAAAAATTTAGGTAAGGTGTCTCAGGTATGACCTTAATAAGACAGAGAAGGATAGTTCTTTAGTTAGCAACAATCAATTAATTTTAAAGGAACAATTCAGATGCACCCTAAGAATTTAATCCAAAAAAGAATTTGGATCAAGCTTTCCTGTTTGATAATACTGAAAATATGCTATTGGCTGTTGAAAACTGGTGGGGTATTTAAATATAAATTTATCTTCTGAATAGAAGTATTAATGAAAATTACAGTAAGAAATAGAGATCAATAATCAAGCTTCAGTTTGGAGACTGTGCTGAGATTTATCTGAACTATCTTTATCTTTCTGGTACTGCATCTAGTGTTTGAACTGGCTCTAGTTTTCACCCTTAAAGACTGTGCTACACAAACACACAGTGTTAACAGTCCCTCCTCAGACAAACACAAACACCCCATGAATTCCAGCTATGATTTGTGCTCTAGAGTCCCTGGTGTTTCCACAAGCCAAAGAAGAGCAATACCCTGATGGCTTCCCATAGCCTTCCCCTTACTGCACCAGCCTCGCTCCTCTTCCACTTTGGGTGCCCCCTAACTGCCTCCCCGCGGCTCTTCAGCAGGCTCTGGGAAAGCTGACCTCCAGCACAGGTTACAGGCACAGTGCAGAGTTTCTGAGGGAAGTCATACAGCCTGCATAATTTCCATGGTCAGGCTTAACAGCCAGCACGCTTCCTTCTACCTTCAGAGGATATCTACACATCCAACTGTACACTTAGCAGAAAGGTAAATTTCCAGATGTCTTGACTACTGTTACCTTTTATACTAGTGGTGGCTGTTTTGAAGACATAAACCCAACACAATATATTTAGATTAGAAAACCAATTTACATTAAAAAAAAGGGGGGGGGGGGAGTCTTTTATTGGCTGAAATATGAGTTGAGATAAGATTAATACCATATACTGAGTATGAAAAGTGAGCATGAAACATTTTAAGCTATCAGATTTTTTTAACAGAGATGGACTGTGTTGTCTGTGTATCTTTGGCAGAAAAAGAGCAGCAGAAAAGAAACTGTTCAGAAACAGATATAGATTTTTCTGACAATGGACAAGACTTTTTTTTATAGTTTTATTTAAAATAATCCTTCCAGTTCGCTTTCTTTTCTATTTTTTGTTCAGTTGTATTGTAGAGCTGTTTGCTGATGCTTTGAGAAATTATTGAACTTACCCCTCAAGTGCAAAATCTGCCATAAGTGAATTTGATTCCCCTATTAAGAATGCATCACTTGAAAAGATGCATCATTAGTGGGGGAAAATAATTTCTAATGATACAGTGTGACTGCCATCACTAGAAAAGAAACATTTTGAGCTTTTGTTGAACATATTCTTATCTCTGTGGTGGATTTTACAAGATCAAAGAAGCAACAGCAACATCAAACACACTTATTACAAAATGGTACAGGCACAAGACAGATACAGCATATGTGTTAGTGCTTCAGAAGCTTGTTATGAGTTAGCTAGTTCTCTCTCTTGTGTTGCATGGAATAGGTTTTTCATATTGTTAAAAAAAAAAGAAATGACCCACTAGGTCTCCAGGGCCTATGCCTCTGTGCATGTAATACACTTCAGAGATTTAATTTTTGTTTTCCTAGTAATTTTATACTTTAAATTTTTAGCAATGTTTTAGGCAGGTTTATTTTAAACAGCCTATAGAATTCAGTGAATAATATCCAATCATAATGATTTTATTTATGCTGATCCATTCTGAGGTTTTATATAGTGTATTAAAAACAAGAAAAGGAAGTTCCTATTGAGAATAAAAAAGCAAAGATCTAATCAGAGTGATAGCTTACATCTTCAAGGGTCATGTACCCTCTTTGTTTATCAAAACTAGTTAGAGAAGGATCTGATCATATGTGCTTCAATTTGCAGTTAAATATTTTTCTAGGAAAGGCTGACAGAGATCAGTGAAGTGGGAAGACAGAGAAAGCCCCCCCTGCAGCGGGCTTGGTGTAGGGGAAGCATGTAGATAGATACACACAAAAGGAAAGAAGGTTTCTCACTAGAGAAATAGCCCTGGAAGACGTTGGTGTGGTACTATCCCTTCCTGGATTTGGAAGACAGGATGTTGACATAAACAAACAAACAATCTAAAACCAAACCAAACCGAACCAAAAAAGCATGTCAACACCCACAGAGGACCCAAACTATAGCAACTGCAGAGAGGGATGTTTAGCGATCAAACTACAAAATATTTAATTTTATTCTACTGGGAGAAGAGGAGTGAGATTCAAAAGCTAATATAGAAGTGTACTGAAGAGAACATGAGAGAAAAAGGCATTGCTTATCCTAAGAAGTTTTGCAGGCAGCGTAACAGTTTGTTAGTTATTATGATAATGCAACAAAAGCTATGAAATAACCCTGTCAACCTTGTCATTTCAAATTTGTATGCATCCACTTTCTTTTCCTGGATATGTCAGTGAATTCTTCTGTCCATAACATATTGCCATAGGCTAAAAGTACGTAAAAGAGCTCTGTCACAGAAGTGTCACATGTAATAACATTATACCATAAAGAACACTGCCCTTAGTTACTTCTGGAGGTCGACATTTCAAAGGTATTGCAGCACCTGAAATACTTCAGCTCAGCCTCAGCTAGAAGTACATGATGTTCCCCCCTTTAGTCCTTTAGTGAAAAGTGGTGTATAGAAAATGTCCTCACAAGGTCTGGCTAACCAATCCAAATTAGGCTCGAAGAAAGGTGGAGGGGAGGGAAAAAAAAGACCTGCTGGCCATCGCTGTCCACTCAGGGATTTGTTCTTGGCCTCCAGGTTTTAGAGGGGCCACTGCCCCTTGACAAATACAGGTAGTCAATATTGATACCAGCCCAACATTGCAGCTGGGTGGACTGCAAGCATCTAAAGCAGATCCCAAAATATCTTTTGGAAGAGTTCAGGATTTCCAGCAGTTTGCGTGGCATTGCCTCTGCCTCAGTGCAACTAGTTGCTCTTTTCAATGCTCCCTTACAATTGCCTTTCTTCGGGTTCATTGCACATCTGACCATCTTACCTCTTCCTCCTCCTCTTCTCTGTTCAATCCTTCAGTTTATTTTATGTGAAAAAATCTCACCAAAATTAAACTGGTATTTGCTGAAGAACCATGTTTGTTCTGCTTTTGTATTAGATGCTGTTCTTCACTTTAGGAAGGAAATTTCTATTTAGCTTTAAATGTTAGGAGCCAGCTAATACTGTGTGTTTCTAAAGTCTCTCACGAAAGAAGTATACAAACAGCTTGCTTGAATGTTAATTTCACTATGTCATACATACACGACAGCATCATTTGGAGAGCAAAGAACATTTTCAATTTTATCAAAGTTTCAGTTTTAAGAACTTAAATAAAGTAAGGAGGAAGGATTTCTAGCCAGTATAACAACTAAGAGAAGATTGTCTCAAAAGAACTTTAAAAGCTTCACCAAAATTGCCGAAGACAGAAAAAAAAAGGGGGGCGGGGGTACAACAGAGAAGGAAAAAAAGTTAAGAAAAGAAATCAACTTTTCACAGCATCAGTGGAATGAGGAAGTTCCAGTTCATTGGAACTTCATGTTCTTCATGCTTCAAGGGCTTCTGGAATAACAGAAAATTGTGCACACTTTCTTTGCCAAAGCGAGTTGAAAAGACAGATGTTATCCTAACTTACAACCAGGGAGTCTGGCTGCCCATTTCGGTAGCATATTCTGGCCCATTAAAAGCTGACATCTTCAGAAGTGAGTAGCAATAATGCAAGCATGAGTCCAATGCTGCTACTGTGGATTCTGTATCTTCTGTCTGAAAAGGCAGACTATTTTGCGAACAAAGGAATGCTCCATTGGTGACACTGCAGGCTGCATTTAGAATAAATCATGTTTTTAAAGATTGACTGGTACCATTGCTTAGCCTAAAGAATAGAAGGATAGATCCAATTCCCATTGAAATTAATGGAAAGGCTCTTACTGAGGCAATAGTGTTGGGGACAGTTTTAGCTCTGGGATTTTTATTTTCTTTGTAATAGACAACCAAAACCAACAGTCTTCCTTAGCACATTCCTACTGAGCCATCATATGGGTGTATTTTACCTTTTTTAAATGCTTGCCCTTTATATTAAATGTTAAATAATTCTTACCATTTTAGCCTTACAATTCACAGAGACTTTGAAAATGTTTCTTCGGTTCGATTACACCTGTTTGAAAAGGCAGACAGTAAAAATGGTACACTTCTAACTTTCCTCTGCTAGTGAGATGGACGAAGGTATTCTGCTTCTTCCTTCCACTGGTGTACTATTTTGCTTACAGGTAACATCAATATTTGTCTGACACTTTTAAAGTTTAAGAGGAAACTTCCTTGATAATGCTGCTAATAGGAATCTTTCTAGCAAAGAAAATGGGATCTCAACCCTAGGGAAAGCCTATACTGAAGTTGTTTTCTGTGACAACAGTTCAGTAGTCATACCTGAAGCTACTTTTAAACTAGCTACCTTGAATATTGTTAGGAGTACAGCTATTCAAAACAGAACTCAAAAGTAAAACAAGATGTCCCCAAATAAGCTGGATTAGACTGCTGCTAAACACTGCTGTCTGAAGTGCTTTATCCAAAGGTACACATGTGAATTGCAGTCCCATCTGTAGACAGAGAGCAGAAGAGCTCCTGTATAACTTACAGATGTGAAGATTTATCTTCTGTATTTTTGCTTCAAAACTTGATTGAGGTTATTCCACCTCCACTACTACCCCCATCCCAATTGTTCGTATTTGTCATGGACTGTGCAGGTTAACAAGCTTGTCATTGGTACTGGCATTTAAATTGCTGTTTTCATCTCCTTCCTCCTGTTTAATAATCTTCTCTTTTTTTGATAGGGTCTGACATTTTTCTGACTTCTCCTTCCTACCCTTTACAGAGATGCTTCCATAATAAAAATAAATAAATCAAAATTAATGATGACATGAATGTGACAGCTTCCAAAACTTGCAACTATTGTTTTCCATTTCCTCCTATTACTCTAATAACAGATAACAGTTTGACGTGGACATGGAAACAATGTGCTTCAGAAACAAGAACAGACTTAGACAGGGAGCCAGAAAATTTGTTTAAAATCTGTTAGGCAGCAGCAGTAACCATTTCAAAGCAGTAAGACAATGTCTGAACCTGAAAAGGAATTAAAGGTTGTACCTTTAGGCCTCTCTAAAGACCTGTAAGTCAGTCACAGCTCACTTGTCTTCTTGCTAGAAACATGAGAATTGATGAGCAATAAGATTAGAGGAAACAAACTGCCACCACACTGCCTACCAGGACAAATGCCCAGAAAATGCACTGGCACAGAGTGTTTAGTTTACTTCTCCTTCTACCATGACTAAGCTGATGAATCTGCATTTCAGTCATTTGCGCTTTCATTCATCATGGTCATTTAAACCGTAAAACCAGACATCCTGAGTATGGGAGATAAAAAAAAAACACAAAGCAAACATTCACTTATGGGGGAAGTCCTTCTGATGCCCCAGCTAATTATTAAACAGGTGCCTTTCATATCAGCAGAGACCTAACACAGTAAGACAACCAGTAGGATGGGTCAGGTCAGAATAGCCAGCCCACTTACGAAACAAATCAAGAATACCACTTCCCAAAGCATCAAAATGATGAAAGATGCCTGTGGCTAGTCATAGACTTTATTTAATATTTAATATATTTAATATATTTAATATATTTAATACTTCTTATTAGCATCCATTTGCTCTGTAGGTATATAAATAACTCTGAGAAGTAAACCCTTAAGAACATATGAAGAACCAAGGCTATAATGTGTTCAGAAAAAGACTGCAGAGATATAAAGAGTAGAGAGAACCTCCAAATGGTCTACAACTCTCCTGTGTAGTGTCCACAAAATCCAGGTTGAAAACAACCATTATGAGCTTCAGAGAGGGTGTTATAAACAGTGGCCGATAGGCTATTGGCAGCGGTAGCTGCTGAGAGATCTGACTCCAAAAAGGGATCTTGGGAACTCCAAGGTGTTTGAACTTCCCCTGTCCAAACCCTTTATAGTAGGAGTAAGAACCAAAATGGGGAGAAAACAGATGATAGTGGCAGCCTTGTGCTAATGAGGGATTTCCCTATAGTGAGAAAATCTGCCCCTAACATGTAAAAGTTTTATAATTCATTTGCAAACTGTCACAAAGCAGCTAAAGCAAGGGACGCAATGTGTCACAGGCTCCCTGCCCAAAAAGGACAGCGCTGCAGTGCAAAGCAAGATCAAAACCCAGAAAACACTGAGGAACATAGGATGGGGCTCATTTCCATTTTACCAACACGCATTCATGGCATGGCTATACATATATGTACACAGAAATCAGAGTATCTTGTTTCTTTTAATTTCATTCAGAGCACAGCTTCGAAAGGGCCTGACTGATACACGTTTCACCATCTTCACCTATACTCTGTGCAAGCTGCAAGCTGAACACTGTATTACATATTTAGCAAAAAGTACTGGCTGGTCACTGACACATGATATGACTGGAATTCCTCTGCAAACAAGCCATGCCAAGTGTTGTCTTCCTTTATTATCACAAGTACTCCCCCTATAGAATACACTGACTGTTTGTATTAGTCAGCCAAGGGGAGAAGTGCCTTTATACATCATTATGAACCACCTTGTATCATAGTCTGCTGCACAGGTATCCTCTCTGGCTGATGGCATTTTTATTGTCAGAATAGAAGCAGAGCTGTAAGAACTGATCCTAGCACTGTGCCCTCCTTCCCCCAGAATTAGGGGGAAACATGAACTTTGGATATGCAGCTCACATCTAGTTATCATTCCTATAGGAGCAAGTTCTTCCAACCACTCCTCATTAGCACAGATGCATGTGATACGCTTCATGTTACAAGAGACTGCTCATTAGAGTAGGTGGTCAACTGCCTGCTGACTTGTGGGAAGCTATTTAGGGATTTAAGCCGGGCTGCATCTTTATTAGCACCAAGTTTTCACCTGATCTCTGGATGTTGCCAACATGCTGCCTGCAGCAGGTAGTACGGAGTTGTAAGTCACTATCCTCACTATTCCACACAGCTGAAATCTTTAATTCATTGCAGAGCTTTCTGGACTGTAGTTTGCTGTGTCTCACTATGGATATCAACTCAACACCTAGCTGAGTAACCATTACTAAAAATAAAATACTGCCACTAAATGTTGTGTGGGATTTTCAAAAGTTCCTTTTCCAGTTTCCAGAGGGAAATTACCGATTTATGACAGTAATTAAAATTACATGTTTAATTTAAGCCAGCCAGCTAAGGCTGTGGTTAAGATAAAGAGAAAAAAACTCACCTCACCCTGAAATAAGTGTATAAGGTAGGTGAGATGAATATGCTGCCAGGACTGCCTGCAATGAGCCCAGAAGGAGCCAAGACTTAGACTAAACACCTAATTTTTAAACAGCTGAAACTAGGGTAAGCCCAAGCCAATATTTATGTATTTAAAATTCAGTATGTATTAATCTCATACTGTTTATCTCCATTTACAAGAGGCAATTTATATTTTTATGCATATGGCTCAGTATGTGTATACCTGATGCACAGGCAGAAGATACTGCAGACTTTTTGTGTGTGTGTGTGTGTGTGTGCGCGCGCATTTATAAAGTCTGCATTTCTAATATGATTGCTATTGATCACCCACCGATTTTCTGGCACACCTTCCAATCAGATTCTTATATTAAATAGGAACAAAAGGCTGAAAGTGATTTCACAGATCAAAGAGCATTTCTTGCAATTGTAGACAATCTGGTTAAGACACTAACCAAGATATACTGTAAAATTCATCAGCTATTTGCTCCCACTGTGCTTGCAAGAAGGTTATCTGAGAACTTTTTTCCTTTGATATTTGGAATATTCTTTTGATTTACACCCTAAGATTATTTTTAATCAACAGTTCCTTTCAGGTTTTATGTCACCATTGCCCTAGAGAATATACATATCTTCTCCTTCTTTGTCATTTCTCTCTCACTCCCAATTTTTCTGTAAAGAATAAATATATGTCTTTGGAGCACTGGTTTTTATTGGTTAACAAAACTGAAATCTTCCAATATATATTAACATAGGCTTTCCGTACCTCCTGAACCGGAGTGATCATACACATGGTATTTAAAATGCTATTTTATCAGTGCCAAGTAGAGTGTTAGTAGTATTTTCCTCTATCTCATAGAAATACTTCATACTTGTGTAATTGTCTATGGCTAAAATGAAATTTATAGACCTGTTGTGTAGAGTCATGGCTTTGTTGCTTATATTATGGCTCTAGACAATAATGGCTATTCCAACTGACAAAAATAAATCAATCAGAAAGTAAAAAGTCATTTACTTGGACTGGTCAGGAGGGTATAGCAGATGTAAAAGTATAAAGGAAGCGTATATGTAATGATTTGTCTTTAACATAAGAGGGCATATGATTAACATTCCAGTGCTTTTGGAATATGTGTAAATGAGGTAATAAGTTTTTTAAATAGTAAGTGCCCTCATAAAAATTTAAGGCAGTTAAGCAGTATTGATACTAACATTAACATACCTGTAAGGTCAGACTGTGATAATAATACGTACAGGGACCCTAATACTGCTGATGGTATTGAAGGGATGTAAATGTATTACTTAACCAAAAGCATACAGTCCCCTAATCATATATGAGCTACACAAACATACTCAGGTATTCAGGTGTTGATTTAGCAGAAGGTACTTAACAAAGGGATAGGTATTTAACTGTCCTATCTTTACATTACATTCAACACAATAAACAAGGTAGTTGGAAAGTGAAGGGATCAGGTGACAACAGACAAAACCAATGACATACTAAGCAAGGGCACTCCACTCCCACCTGTTCTTGGCATCTGTTATTTACTTCAACTCTAATACTGCTTGGTTCTTATTTGTGTCTCATCTGTAGATGCATCCCCAGTCTCCCAGCTTTCTATAGCTAATGTTTCAGGTTATGTCTTCTAAATCCTCATTTGCTTTCATTGCTTCCACTGCTCTTCCTTGCAACTTGCTTCCATTTTCTTTCTCTTACTTTCATTTTTCCTTACTTCCCCATTCCCTGAAAGTGCTTCTCAACTTTGTTGCTCTCTTCCCCCTCGTCATGAATCCAGCTGTTTCCACTGAAAGCAGCATAGTCAAGCAGAAATATTCTGGGGCTTGATGAGATGTCAAAGAGTGATGCTAATTTTTCAAATATTTTCCTTCATTTCTACAGTCCACATTTCCAATGACAAAATGCTGCCTTAACATATGTGTATTAGTAGCCCTTTCTAGCTACTGTAACCAGAGAATTATTTTTAGAAACATTAAAAAGCTAGCTGTCTTAGTATAGGATTTTATTATTCTTGTATTGAACTCCTGTGGGAAAGATAAGCAGAGACTTCCATATTCACAGCAAAATGGTTTTATATTTCAAATGAGATTCCCCCCCCCACTGTAGATATTTTCTACTAATTTTGTGATTTACTCAATCATTTCATTCTCTAAGCACAAATGCCTGTAAGGCCATTTCATAGAATCATAGAATAGTTTGGTTTGGAAGGGCCCTTAAAGATCATCCAGTTCCAACCCCTCTGCCATGGGCAGGGACCCCTTCCACTAGACCAGGTTGCTCAGACCCCCATCCAACCTGGCCTTGAACACTTTCAGGGATGGGGCATCCACAACCTCTCTGGGCAACCTGTGCCAGTGCCTCACCACCCTCACAGTGAAGAGCTTCTTCCTTACATTTAATCTACATCTACCCTCTTTTCGATTAAAGCCATTGTGCCTTGTCCTATCACTACAAGGCCTTGTAAAAAGTCCCTCTCCAGCTTTCTAGTAGGCCCATTTAGGTACTGGAATGCTGCTATAAGGTCTCCCCAGAGCCTTCTCTTCTCCAGGTTGAACAACCCCAGCTCTCTCAGCCTGTCCTCATAGGAGAGGTCCTCCAGCCCTCTGATCAGCTTCATGGTCCTTCTCTTGGCTTGCTCCAACAGGTCCATGTCCTTCTTATTTTGGGGACCCTACAGCTGAACGCAGTACTCCAGGTGGGGTCTCATGAGAGAGGAGTAGAGATGGAGAATCACCTCCCTCGACCTGCTGGTCATGCTTCTTTTGATGCAGCCCAGGATATGGCTGCAAAAGCACATTGCCAGGTCATGCTGAGCTTCTTGTCAACCAACACCCTCAAGTCCTTCTCCTCAGGGCTGCTCTCAATCCATTCTCCGCTCAGCCTGTATTTGTGCTTGGGATTGCCCTGACCCACATGAAGGACTTTGCACTTGGCCTTGTTGAATTTCATGAGGTTTGCACGGACCGACCTCTCAAGCCTGTCAAGGTCCCTCTGGATGGCATCCCCTCCCTCCAGCGCGTAGACTGCACCACACAGCTTGGCGTTGCCGGCAAACTTGCTGAGGGTGCACTCAATGACACCCTCCATGTCGTTGACATTTTGTACAAAGGGACGTAGCTTGTTCTCCAGATTGAGAGAGTAGCCCTGACAGCAGTATTTACTAGTTGGGTTTTTTCCCCCCCTTTATGTTCCATCTGTTTTACTCTTAGCAAGTTTCAAAAATAAACATATTTTATCCCCTTGAGCAATTCACAATATGCAGCTGAACTGAATAAAATAAAATACTGTTTTTAACTTGTTATACATGTACCATTTTAAATTTGGGGGAACAAAAAGGCTCAGGAATATGTAAGGTTAGAAATCCATGTATTTTTCAATAAAGTGTAATCAGATTTATTTTTGGTCCTGAATGATTGTGAGAAAAAGATGTGCAGTTACTAGTGAGCATGCTTGCTTCAAGAATACTGCATTTCTACATGCTCAGAATAATTTTATATTCATTTTGATTAGAGCAAACCGCTTACTCTCAAGAGGCTGACAAACGTTAAAGATTTCCACTTTAGTGGTTTACAATGACATCAAAGTGGCCTTACATCTTTGCAAAAATCTGTTTCCCTGGTAACATGAAGCAAACTGTTCATTTCAGATGTGCCTATAGAGAGCAACTGAGATTTTATTTTCATGTTAAACATCAAAACTTAATGTGGATAATGACATTGTACAAAATATACTACTGAGTTTAAAAGATGTTCAATCTTCAAGTAAATCATACAAATAGTCACTTTGGAATATCAATAATTTCTAATTATATTTAGATAATATTATTTGTTGGGAGCCAAAATATGAGTTGTTTTCATGCTTATGAAATTATTTTAATGTAATTAAATAAATATGAGATTAAGAAAAAAATCAACACAATAAAACTCAGAATAATGACTGTTGAAAAGGCACCCATATTAAGAAATACTTCATGGAAAAGTATTCCTCAGCAAGTAAATTTTAAAGAGTTTGCAAGTACTGTTTAGCTAACAATGAATGATTTCTCTGTCGGGAGTATCTTTCTCTGCTAAACACAAGCTTTATGCACACAGAATTGCAATGAAAAATAGCTCAAGTTTCACACAATCAATAAATGATTAAAAGTCCTCATCCTTGCTCCATTTATTTATTACACTCTTTCACTGTATCTTAACTAAGGCCCTGAACTGGAACTATATCTAAGCATGAGCTTAGCTTTGAAGCAGCAAACATCCATACTGAAGTCATCAGAGTCTAGGGAAGATTTGAGGAACACACGCA
Organism: Haliaeetus albicilla; assembly: GCF_947461875.1. Lineage (NCBI taxonomy): Eukaryota > Metazoa > Chordata > Aves > Accipitriformes > Accipitridae > Haliaeetus > Haliaeetus albicilla. The sequence goes on along the minus strand of NC_091483.1, from coordinate 56,963,528 downwards.
AAACTTATGAATTCTCATGAACACTGTAAGGTTGTTACAGCTGAAATTATCACACATGCCTACATGTAAATGAATATGCTTTTTCTTACAAAGCATCTGAAGATCTGTCTATCAGAACATCTCCACAAAGGAGACAAGTTAAATTTAACACTCCAGTTATAATCAATAATCACTGTGCCAAGGAGTTCATTAAAGATGGGAAAATAACCATCTCCTTTTTTTCTTGACAGGAAAGGGTAGAAATGTGAGGTAGGGGAAAAGCTTTGGACAGAATGAGAGTGGTGAAAAAGAAATTCAACAGGACCCGGACAGAGAAACTTTACAGAAACACAGGGACCTTTCATGGGAGAAGTCAGGGATGTGGTTTTATAATCAAAGAGGTAGTATACTATGAAGGCAAAGTTTAATTTATGGGTGCTGAATAAAAATCCTGCAAAGTATTCAGCCCCTACCATCTTCTTATACACTCCTCCCCTAAATTATTGTAAGTAATGGAGGTGTAGTTCTTTCATGGTAACTGTGATTATCTGAACGAGCCATTTTTGTAATGGCCACATAATGTCAGCTTTTATTTACCATTCCCTTACAAGTCAAGCTGTAAGTGCACACAATAGCCTTATGCTTCAAATTTTGTAAAAGTGCATTTGGTTTGCAGAAAGCATCTAGTTCACTTCCTATAAAGAGTGGATTAGAGGATGCAGCCCAACAATCTGCCTGATAACCAAACAGGAATTTTAACAAATCTCTGACAGGACATCATGCTCAACACTAAAATGTGCAATAAGATACTTCTTGTTCTAGACTGAAAACATTTTTTAACAGGGACTGTGCTTTACTATAGGGGCTAATGCAATGCTATTCTGCAAGTTAATAGCTAGAATGGGGATACAAAACATTTTTTCCAAGAAGACATTAGAGAACAATAACTTTTTTTCTACCACTAGTTTCCATGCCAGTATTTTAGATAAAGTTAAGGACTCCTGTGAAAACTGAAGCTCTTTTCTGTGGGGCATTGTGTTGAAAATACCCTCATGTTATTGGGTGCTTCTGGTCTGGATCCTTCTTCTAGGCCAGAGTAGCTCAGGGTGGTAGTATTTGCCTTTCTACACTTCAGTCGAAAGATTTATAAATGAGTAATGGATGTAGTCCAGTCTGGCCTTATGGTTATAATAGAGAAACTAATTAAGCTGCTTACAGTTCCCATTATAAGATCATTATTACAGTTGATGGGTTTTGTTAAACTATTTTTTTACTTATTTGGTTTTGTTGGAGTAAGTTAATTCACCTACACATTTATCAGCTGGCCAAAACAGTTACCAGATAATCTAGTCTCTGCTGTTCTCAGCTTTAACCTATAGCAGCTTAGACTGTAATTAAGCACTATAGCCATGAACAACAATCAACAGCAAAAGGTGACAGGTTCTTTAACACATGGAGCATGAGCAGCATAGTGCACTTGTAACAGTCTTCTAGCAGGAAAAAACTAACAGTTTCAGAGAAAACTTATATCACCAAAAAGGTAATGCATGTTGTCAAGAGGAATCATCAAGATGTAACTTGAGGTGCTATGGATAACATGGACTTGAGGAGGAGCCACCTAATCTCACACCTCTGAAATACATTAAATGTAACATAACACTAGTCTCAAGCCTAAAGTAACAGTGGAAAAACTACAATAATCAGTCTTTGTGTTTCATCACAGCTCTTCTCCTAGCAGATGGCCCTTGAGGCATTGATCTAAAGTAGGACTACTTTTAACAAATATTTGCGTTTTTGCCATCTTCTGTTTCTTACATTCAGAAAAAAACAGCACATGACAACTTGCAAATTACAAAACCAAGACCCCTGAAAATTTTGCCTATTCCAGAAACTTCAGCAAGGGGCAATCAAGGTAGAGGTATTTACATGTGGTACTAGTGTTATCAATTTGTTTAAACTCCTGTAAAGGGACAGAGATAACAGAAACTTATGTGATATGAACCTGGGTGCTCAGCACACGGGCTCCACACAGCTCCTCTTGATTTACAGTTCAAACAGTTCCTTCTACCAGCTTTTTATCTAGCAATTGACACATGAATGTTGTTTTCTACTAGTTTTGTACATAAGTCATGAAGCAGAACTGTAATAATGCTTGTGTAATGCTTCCAACTTAACATGGAGAGAAAGGGGAGACCTCCACTCCTTGAGTGAGTGGGGCGAGGACAGAGACCTTCCTGATGAGCTGAACAAAGACAACATGGACCCTGTACAGTGGTATGGAGTAGTTTACTGGCAGCATCTGGGAAAAAGACACAATTTGGCAACAAATTCTATCACCAGAGTGAATTGCCTCTAGCAAAAACCTTGGTTACCAGTCACAGTTATAAAAATGAACTTGCCATCTTCTGAACTTATAATTTTATGTATCCAGCAGAAAAGGAGTATTTTATATGGCATGACTGTAGCAATGGTGATGGCAGTGAAAACAACATCCATAATAAATAGAAAGCTAAATTTCCAGAAAAGTCTTTCAAAGATGTTTTCCCTCCAAGTTAACCAAATAACAGCAGGACGCTGCAATATATTTTTCCTCTCCACAAGCAAACACAGCTTTTGGTGAATGGCACCTTTTCTGGTATGAGAATAACAGGAAAATGATTGCAGGATGAAGAAATCTTAACAATTTACTTCGGAGGAGTATTAGATTTTGCAAACATTTAACAAATGTGATTAGAGTTGGTAGGGCCACGACTTTACAAAACTAGGATTTAAAGTTCATTGCTATAGCCCGGAAAAAAGCTTTAGGATTTTTGAGTGCAAGTAAGTGTTAAACACAGAAAAGTTAAAAAAAAAAAATAAAATCCATGAATAATGCAGATATATTTTTACTGATCACTGGAGGAAAAATAATTTAGTCCAAAAGAGGTAACAAAATTAAATAATAATGAAATGTAATAGAGCATTAAAAAGACAGAACTATTTAATTATGGAATAACAGATTGATATTCACAAACTCTCCATAAACAGAATAATGTGTGTAAGAACCTTGACTCATGTTAATACTTCTATTTGTTTTTTGGTTTCTCTTTTTTTTAAACTGGCAATCATAGCTGAAGAAAATTCAAGGCAAAGGCTTAATTGTATCATTTTTTAAATGTTTTCATTTTATTAAAGTGGCTTATATTAAATTTTAGTACTTTAATTTTATTAGTTAATAAATATATTTTATTTAGTTTTAATGTTTCATTTTTCTTCCTTTTACTCCTGTAGTATCTTTATATAACAGGGATTTTTTTTTCCAATTTGTTTTTCTTTAATAAAACTGTATTTCTATCTAAACTAAATGCCCTGTGTAGTTATTTTCACTCTTCAAACACTAGTAAGAAACCTACCACCTGGCAGCAGAAAAAGGCACAGCAGTAAGCAGAAAGATTTACTAGAAATGAAATCCATAAATTTGACTATATCAGACCTTTGAGCCTAAATCTTTAGTGCCATGCAAGTTGATCCACATTCAGCTACCTACCTTTTCATGCAGAAATATTTTATTCTACTTTTGCTATTAGTGCATTAGCAATATATTTCATTATTGAGATTATAATACAACTCCACATTAACCTTGAGACATATATGTTATTCTTTTAGTAGTATACAACACACACTTTGACAATATTGTCAACAGAATGTTTTAGAGATTTCACTGTAACTCCAGGTCAGTTCTTTGTCATATGACCATCTGCCAAGAAGGCTATTGTCCAGCTTAATTTCTTTCCCTCAGGAAAATATTAGCTCACTTGTAGGGATTCTATGAAAATAAAACACTTTGATAACTTTATGAGTGCTGTTACAAATGTATCATTGTGACTGGCCCATTTGTCTTTTTCTTTCAGTATATTAGACAATTAGCCATTTGAACTTGTGCAACATTTTTTGAAGGTGTAACATAAGGAATACAGTACGTCTTCACAAGCATACAGTTCTGTAGAAGAATTCAAATTCTGCCGGAAAACTCAGAATCTAGAATCCTCCTTTTACTCTCCTTGCTTCTTTTGTTCCGACTTCACCATCTCCTCAGTACAATGCAATAACTATCTCTCTTGTCAGTTCCTGTCATCTCTTACAGACCTTCATAGCTCCAAGAATGTCTCCTAAGGAAAGTTTTGTGTTAGTGGTGCAAAAAAATCTCTTGAACAAGTCACAGTTTTACTGTTCTACAGGTCCCATCTACAAATTCAGGAAAGTCCTTTGTCCTAATCTTTGGTATTCCTGTGCTTTAAGACTTTAAATTAATAGTGGCAAACACTGTGATCTTAATTTGTAGCTCTGTGTGTGTATGTGTATGTGTACACTGTCTTATACACACACAAACACATCGACATAAAAATGAAACCTAGCAGAGAGTTCCCAATTTCAGTTTCCAAGTATAAAGTTGGATAAAAACGTCTAGACAAAGTACACATTTGTCTTCTTTAGAGTTTGAATTTATCTAGGCATGTAATGTTTAACATTATAATGGCATAACTCAACAATATACAATATTGCTAAAGTGATTTATATAGAAGACACTCTACGTGTTGAATGCATACATTGCTGCTGATAAAAAGTGATAGGCTGGAGTTGCTAATGAAAACCTAATTAGCCCTTAGATAAACAGATTATGGTTATGATGTGTAACATAAAGAGCAGTGATGAAGAAAATTAAGCAGTCTCTTAGCTCTGGAAACAGTACCAAAACTTCTTATTTTCAAGTGGAAAGAATAATCCTGGCTCTATGCATTTCATGACTGCATACAGAATTAGTCTTTTACTAATAAATCGACAGGGAATAGTTTCAAAATGGAAAGTGTATGTATGCATCAACTAAATTATGATATTTTACTAGTTTGTTTACTAAATGATTGATAACAGGGTACAAATGAATTATGTGAATTTAGAAAAAGATCTGTATGATGTGAAATAATTAAAAGGCTTCAACAAGTATGGATATATTTGAAGAACAAAATCATTAGGCCGGTAAGTAAATAAGACAAAGTATAATATAATGTTGTACTATCAGAGCAAGAAAAATCCTTTTCCTCCAAGGCTGAAAGTTGTAAAGTTTCAGGAGTTGGGAACACTGCTGACAACCAGAGGTGATGCAGACCCTGCCTCACCGAAATCAATGTGGCAGCGTGAGGGCTGTAAGGCCTGAGCATGACAGCGGGAAGCTGTCCGGCCTTGCCCATGAGTGGGGCTGGGGCAGAGTTTCTCTACCCAGGGAAGAGAACAAATGACAAAGCCTTATTCGTCTGTTTTTCAGGAGGCCACAATGTAATGTTTGAGTAAGTGGAATGATCATAGCTGGATAGCCCCAATAGGATGTGCCTCCATCAATAAGAGAAAAAGCACCTTTCATTGAACGCAGTTTCCCTTCCATACACCACTATGCCAGCACAAGTCATAGTCAACCTTAAATCTTCCCAGGTTGCTGTCTTCTCACAGGTTAAAGTCGAAAAGAAAATAGTAGAATGAAATATGCAGTATTTAATACCAAGTAAGTGAATACCAGATGGAAAAATAATTCAGACACACGTACCGAGATAGCACGCATTCCAAGGTAGGCCAGGCAAAGGGCCAGAACACATCTAAACTGACTAAAGAAATCTGATCATTTTTCCTGTAGAAAAATTATTCACTAAAGAAACAGAAGCAGAGGGCCTCACTCTACAGAAAGGTGCAAAATCTCAAGCTGCTTCCCCCTGCCAAAGGAAATAAAACCAATAAAATATGAAATAATTTTTTAAATACTTTTACAGAAATGTCAAACACGGAGGTACATATGGGTATTGATTTTAAAATAGACTTCAGTTGCACCATTTCATTTTAATTGTTAAACCATTTTAAAATCTGTCCTCTCCAAGTGTCAAGAACAGCCAAACTGATTTTTGACACACAGTGTGGATCAGTTGCTTATCCACTTATTTGAAAACCAGAATCTATTATTTTACCATATAAAACAGCAAACTGGACTTCTGGACACCATCAGGCTGATGTCTGCACTAACCTAACCAGTGGACCTCTTCTCCCCAGTGTTCTTATCTCTGACTCTAGTGACTAAACTAAATCCTTTGCAGAAGGCTTATTTTTCAAGCACCTCGCATCATTGGGAATCCTGAACAAAAAGAAATTGAACTACGATGATTTTTTTCAGTCAGTGGGGAAAAGAATCATCGCAAAAAAAAACCCATAACCTACAACGTATAAAATTAAGGTTTACAGCTAGTCATGAATAAGAAATGAGGAAAAGACAAAAGGCAAAGTATCAATCAAGACATCAAGCACTGGGTCAAGTAAATATCCACACTTGAATTATAAGCATCCAGTTACAGAGTGTGAGAGGCTGATCCTGGTGAATACTGGACCCACCCATAAATTCTCTCAGTTATGAACAGAAGGAGGCTCAGAGTGGCTCTTTTTGATTGGTCACCTCCAAACCAGAAAGAATCAGAGGGGTGCTTGGCTTCTCTATAACAAGTGTTTGATCAAAAATAATGTATCAATTGCCAAGTAAAAACTTCAGGGCAGGATTCCATGATTTTGGATCTGTTTCCACAGCTGCAGGATAGGATGGTGAAAATTAATCTGAAGTCTGAAATCATGCCTCTACTGATTGAATTAATCCTCAGTGTGGTTTCAGTGCCCTTTCCATTATGATTTAGATTTTCAAACTCTTAAAACTCAGTGCAGAATCCCCACATAGAGAAGTACAAAGCAGGACAGGATCCTCAGACAAAACTGTTGCTTATAGGGAGAACCCTTTTTTACCTAAGGTTCCTTACTCAAAGAAAGCCTCTTCCTCCCAAACTCCAGGTGTCTCTTATTTAAGGCTCTTTCAGTAGAATTCCTGATGTTCTTTTTGGAAGTACTAGTAAGTGTAAGTGGAAAGAGGGAATGGCACAAAGAGATTAAAACCTTTTACAATAGCCTTAGAAGAAACTTCTCCAGATTAATCACCTCAAGCCCATTGTCATTCTGAAGAAGTTACCTACCATCATGCCTTTTTTTAATTAAAATCCATTAATAAGCTACATCCATTCACCCATTTAGACTTCTGTGTCAAGCATTTTCATTGAAGTACAGATTACTATAAAATATAAGATTCAGCAGAAAAGACACTTCACATTGAAAGATATATCTTGAGTTATCAAAGAAGGGGACTGATCCCTCCTGAGACAAAAGGCTGTTAATTGATCAGTCACGCACAGAAAATGACATCTGGTCTTACAAAATATTAACGTCTATAAGGATATAAACTGACACTACTTTAATTAAGAAGAATGGTAAGACAGTCTTGTGAATAAAAAAGAAAATAAAAAGTTTCATGGAAAAAGATTAAACTTATCTGAATGGATTTCAAGAACAAGATTTCATTGTGTGGTGTGGGGTTTTTTTAAACTAACAGCTGGCATGCTTTGGAGAAGTTCTTTATTGGATGCAATCTGAGATCTAAGGCTTGCAGAAAGAAAGAATTTCAGATGAAATGGATGTAAAACAAGTCTTTAGGAAGTCATGTGGACAAAGGAGTGAGAATTTTCATTCCGTCACCTCTGACTTTTACAAATACTTGTAGCAAGTGTGTCTATTCAGCTATTGTGAGCTTAATACTTTTAAGATGCAAAGCAGCTTAAGAGTGGTTTCAGGGTAACTGAATAACAGAAAAGCATTTCTCTACTGGGAGGTGTGACAGGTTAATGTCAGAACACTAGAAACATCTTAAAAAAAAATTAAAAAAATACCAAGCATAATTTGCAAACTGTCCAAAGATAAAGAGAAGGCACACCCCAGGCACCGCATGGGCAACTGACTTCCTTGCCCTCAGGAAAGGAAGAAATATTTTACACATATATTGGTAATTGGGAAAGCTTTCTCTATTCCAGAAAGGTACTGGGAAAAGCACCATAAAAATCCAGCAGTCCCTCAGAGATATTGAAAGGATCCAGTCCTGAAGGATTAAGGCCACTAAAGAGGACTTGGATACCAAGGCTAGCAGCTGTACTGACATCCCCCCCCCATCCTTCCTTTCATGTGTCAAGGCAGCAATTTATAGTTACAGATCTCCCACCTAGCTTTTAGCTGCCACTCCAAAAGATCATGAGACTCTTCCAACTCGTGTATTATAACCTGTCAGCCCCACCAAACATATGATATACTAACTGAGTTCAAATGGCCTTGGAAATGTACCTCAGATAAATGAATTGAGCCCTTAGTCTCATCCTTAACTAATAGTAGTGGTCTACTTGATATAAATGATTATTCTTTGAAATGAGACAGATGTAGAAGACAAATTCAAATCTTTTTGCGTTTAATCCAAGCAGAATTGATCCAACAGTAGAGTAGCCAGACAGTTAATGCACTAATCCTGACTAAGGAAAATCCTGCATCACGTTACTACTGTCTACTTCCAAGTTTGTGGTTTGTAGACATTTTCAGATCATCTTACTTTCACCAGACTGAGAAAAGTTTTGAAATAGGAAGCACTTTCTGAAGGTTGGAAGAATCTTTCCCTACCTGGAATTTAAAGTTCAAAGTAAAAGCAGCTGATATATTTGTAAGTGTTTGCTGGACAAAAATCAGAGCAGCAGTCTAACTAACTAGTCCTACATATAAAAAAACCAAAACAAACAAACAAAAACAACAACAACCAAAAAAACCAAAAAGCAAAACCACTAAAACACCTGAAGTATGGACAACATTAATATTTTTCATATATGCGTTGACGAAAGGGTAACAAGAGATAGTTCTGTTTTCCCAGTTAAGGGATTATGTTACACTGGCAGACTTAAGAGTATGTTTGAAAAGGGAGGGGGAAGAAAACAGACAATTTAACATTACACATCAGATAAAAATATTCTCCCTGGAGTACTTTGGCTGAAGGGAAAGGTGTTGCCTCTAACTCCGTCCACTTCCAGTAGTGTCTGGACTAGTTCCAGACTGCTTTTGTTCAGCAATGAAAACATTGAAGGATAATTTATGGCTGTACTAATCAAATTAAATAACTTAATGTGAAAGTAAACAAACCTTGTCGTATGTTCCAATAATTAGTTAGTGGAACATCAAAGAGAGAATGAAAAAGACATAGCTGCAGCACCCTTAAGAACAGATTAGCTCAGACAACTTCTCCCCTTCCTTCCATTGTTTGGAGATGGAAATTTAAGGGTTAGATTAAAAATAAACAAACAAATGAAAAACAAAACAAACAAGAAACACAGAGAAGATAGAAAGAGGCTAAAAGTTACTTAAGTCCTAAACTGTTCATCACCTATCCAACTGCTGTCTAGTCCAGGAAGTATCTACACTCATCAGGTACATCCCCAGTTGCACGTGAAAGCTCCCAAAATACCTGGCTTTTGCACATGCCCCAGACTGCTGAAGTTGCAGAAGGAGGCGCTTGCTTCCCGTGAGGCAGATCCTCCAGCATCCCTGCCTCCGAGCTCTCTATGCTCTGATGTGTTTGGTAATAATGAGGTTAGCCCTGTAATGCATGCAGGTCTATAAATTACCTTGAAAACAGCCTGGGTGTCAGGTGCCACAGGGGCCAGGAGCTCACTGGCAGCCAAGAGCTGCAGGGGTGGCAGGGCAGACCCTCACAGCCTGGAGCCATCCCACCACCTCTGCCAGGAAGCTTGTGGCCGGGGGCACCAGGGCAGCTTAGTGCTGAGAGTACACACACAAGAGACAAGACACCTTGGTTCAGCATCCTCCTCGTCCAAGAGAGTTCAAATCCATAACGTCAAAACCGTATTGCTCAGACGTTGCTAAACTAGAGCTGGCAGCAGAGATCTCCCACCTCTCTGCAGAAACCGTGGTACTAGACAGCAAAGAGTACATGACTCGCAGTGTCCTCCCTGCTGTGAGCTGGGTGGTTCACCCTCCAGACCATGTGGTCTGGAACACCTCTTTTCTCCCTTCACTCCCTCCTCAGCCATTCACTCCAGAAACAAAGCATCTAGCAATTAACATTTTCTGTCCTCAGCACAGCTGTTATCACAATCAAGGGCTTGTCTGCACGGTGGACTCTGTCCTGTGTCATGGTATAAAGTTACTATCTGCTCATTGCTCTGAGTTAAGTGGATGCTCCTGGTACATTTGGTGTGTTTGCATGGTACTAGCCAGCACCGCACAGTTTCTTGAGCCAGAGAAAGCGCTGTGTGCAAGAGAAGTCTGCAGGTCTACTGTTTGCTACTTCTAAAGATTCTCGCTGAAATCTAGCTAGGATACCACCACACAATACCACTCTGCACAGTGTATGCACGCCCTCAGCATGCACAAGAACCATCCATGGAGAGTATCAAGCTGAGATGGCTTCTTTCTGCTGTGAGGTGCTGGAGTATCTAGGCAAGCTGCCAAGAGAAACTCACTTCCATGGACGATAATTCCTTGCATGCCAGCTCTTAACAAGTGTAAAATACAGAGCATTCCAACACTGAACTCATTCCAACTGGCTAACTGCTCTAGATACACAGTCATTAATGGGGTTTAACCTAATTCTGGCTCTGCAAAACTGCTTTGTAGAAAACAAAGATAAAACTAATGAAGAAAAAGGCAGAAATAACTCTGTATAGAAGCAAGTACTGAAGCAAAGACTTCATGCAGCTGTAATGATTTTAATATGAGAGACCCTTCATAAGTTCCTGATCAATCTACCATTAGGAAGAAAGAGGACTTTAGTATTGAAGTTATAATGTATTTTAATCAGTGGAGTGGTTCCCAATAGATTTAGAATTCGATTTCCTCAGATTTCATAAGAGTTTCACTAATATATGATAGTCTCATGAATATATGCTTGAGTTCCTGGTGCTTCAATTCAATTTAGACTTGATTATTTCTTTTTGACAACTTTGGATAGTATCTTGGAGATGAATCATTTAGCATATAACTTAGCACAGCAACATATTTCTTAAACAATTTAAAACCCCAGTGGCACTGAGTCCCTTCTAACTATCCTGGACTTGCAGAGAGACATTCGCAAGTATGTTACTTTGAAGGATTGATCTCAATGAAAGTTTGCCAGTGTGAGGACATAGAGTGCTTGGACCTGAATCTTAAGCAAGGTTTGGTTAATTGAGCTATCTGAAACATTGTGTCATAAATCAGCTGAGAACACAGTTCATTCTGACATTTCCAGTCAAGTAGAGTGTTAAAGTTCTTTCTTAAAGTTCCCACATATGATCTCAACTGAAATTCAGAGCAGAAACTCACAAACTTCAATACTTTAAAAGTTAAGATTTGTTCATAAGTTTTGATTGAATTTTGTGGGGAAAATGAAAGCAAGAGTCAATAGACAGGAAAGGCATGAACAGTAATATTTTTCCTTTTTTTTATCCTTATGCGAACTTAGATTCCCCATTAAACTCTTTGTCATCTGGGTTTCTCGGAAGAATTGTAATGATTGATCACTTAAGGCAAGTCATGTTTAATTTAGTGGTGACAGGAGTTGAAACATAAGAAGTAACAGCAAACTAGACTTCTATTTGTAAATATTCTTTTTTGTTTTCCCAGAAAGTTATCAACACTGCACTAATTCTGCTCCTGCTGAAGTCAATAACACTCTGGAACTAACTACACCATTGGTGGAATTAGGGAAAGTGCTGAATGTGCTTCAGCAGCCTACACTATCATTTAAATGACAGCATAAACATTGGGTGAATTCATTGCCCCTTTTTTCCCTAAAATTTTCAAACTTGTCATCCAGCTCACATAATTAACATGAAACAAATCAATTAGCCAACAAAAATTATTTCCAGGGTGTTTAATGGTCTGAGCCCATGCAATTTAAAGGATGATTTACAACTCTAGGATTGCCTAAAGCTCTGGCATACCTAAGATCATCAAAGTTGTTGAATATATTGAAACAATACATGTATAACTATGGAGAGTCCTTCCTTGGGAGACTTTCCAAGATTGTAGACCTAACTCCCATATGAAATAAAAATGTACCACAACTTTTCAAGTTCAAAAATAGTTTTGAACTTGCCTCCAATAATGTAGACACATGAAACAGAAAACAAGTATTTTAGACTAATGGTAAAAAAAAGCAGCCCCCAAAAACCAGTCCACTGACCACACTGTTTCCTTTCTTCTAGAGAAGATGCAGGAGATAAGGAAGAAATGCTATGAGACAGATGTTAGTCATGGAAATAAATACATCACTGGAAAATTTTCAGATTCTTGGAGTGATGTAAAGTCCCGTATAGAAGAGGTTCCCAGTCTTCTAGGTAAAGCAAATGACTTCCAGAAAATTGCTTTGACTTTTTTTTTAGGTTTTGCAGTGAATCATAGTCTAGCTTCCATAGGACATAAGGCAACACTGTCCATGAATCTCATCATAATGTTATTGAGCCTGTTAAAAAAAATAATTCACCTGGTTCTGCTCCGATGCTGGAAGTCTGAATGGAAACTACCGGAGAAGATTCTCTCTTGCCCAACTAAAATCAGTTAACAAAATATACTGCTACTGGGAGTCATGGTCTTGTGCACAGCAGTTCCCCGTGTAGCAAATAAAGTATGATGAACATCAAACCACTTTCTGTGTCAAGCAAGAGGTCAGATAGCACTAGTAACTGATGAGCCACAATATAGTTTTTAACCAAGAAAAAAGTATTGATGGTAATAGTGATTTGTGGAGAAGTCTCTTCCCTCCTCCTCGTTAACAGAAGAGTTACTTTAGGGACATGCCACACTCCAGCAGAAACCACCAGTGTGCTTAGTTAGAAGCTTTTTATTAATACAAAACTTTTCAAAAAATTCTTTCCAGTTAAGTTAGAGATGAGGAAATACTAATGAAGATACAAAATTTCAACAAAAACCAGAAGTATCTATGCAGGTAAAATTACCTGAAAATTTATCACACTGCTGAGATTCTCAAAACTGCTTGCTGTGACCTTGCCTACCTGCACAAGAGATAGCTAAACATGATAATCATCCATTTCTCTGTGTGTGTTTTTACCCATTTCAGACTGCAGCCTGTACACAAACCTTTACCATCTGCTTCCCAAGGGAGTATGCTTGCTCCCACTTCTCAGTGTGGTGCTTTCTTCCTGTTAAAACCATTCCTCTTAGTATGAACAGCTAAATATTATTTGGAGCAGAGATTCTTCCTGACCTTCTCTCATCTGGGTGGAGGGTCTTAACTAATGAAAAATGCCATTGGTTCATTGATCCTTAGTTTTTCCTCTGAACAGTATTTAAACATGGCAAGTTACTATACAGCCTCATCTGAAATACCATTCTGTGTAGCTGAAATTGATGAGGACTGCACACTGCTTAAGAATCAACAGCCCTAGAAATACCATGATCTCTATATCCTTTGTATTCCAGTACAATTGTTTCTTGAATCTTAGATCTTTAATAGGAAAGTGGTAATTTTAGTGAGACTTTCACCAGAAACTAGGCCTGTTGCATGGATCTCAAGCCTTTTCTCACATTAACAGAGTGGGCTGTTGCAGAGCCCAGAAAGGCCAAAGCTTGTGTGTTAACAGTAACTCAGTTCCTCTTCAATGTAGGACAGATTGCTAGATTTTTTTTCCTTTTACATTTGCAAATACCTATTTTAGCTGTGTATTTTGAAACTACGCATACCTTATTAGTGGAGAAAACAATTAAAAATTTATTAAGAAATAAATTCCCTATGATTGCTACTGTCTTAAGACATAAAGTATTAAAATATTTCCAACATGTTATTTAAAATACAGCTGAAAGAATAATAATACTCTGTCTGGTTGATTATTTTAAAAACAGCAACATAGTAATCTTACTAAGAAAAGGTGTGTTAAAAATAAATGGCCTGAAATTTGGCAAAATGTCATCGGTTGCAAATACGGTGGACAGGCTGTTCTATCTATGAATCAATGCCAAAGGAGGATGACTTTGCTTCTAGCTAATTGTCCAACTAATGATCTGCTTAAGACAGCAAAGTACCTTGTACATAAGTTATCATTTGCTCTTGAAAACTGAATATTTTGTTACACAATCACTTTTTCTCAGTCATCAGAAGACTTATAAAATTCCAGAAGATACTCCATTTCTGCTAGCACAGAATGAACAATCTGTCTGGCTAGCACTTTGTAATTAAAGGACATTAAAATGTTCTCCAGTTATTAGAAATTACTTTGAGCATCAAGTGAGTCCATGTAGAATTTTGTAAATTTTTTTAAAGGAAGGATGAGTACAAAGGATGGAGACTTTCAGTTTCTGAAAGCAAGTATTTTTTTATGCAGTAATCTCATAAGTATGACAATCAGATCTTATTCAGTATGAAACTTAGGACAAGAATGTATTCACAAAATGGCAAATTACAGCTCAGAAATGAAGAGACATTCTCTGGTCATAAATATATTGCCTTAACTTGTGGCAATGTGGAAGAAAATCAAAAGAGATTTCTTTCATTGGTATATAATAGCTCTTAGGTACCTGACTTACTATCTTGATTCAAGGAAACAAAATTACTTTCATCAAATCTTTGACAAAAAAATTAACTTTTCAAGATATTTTCAATCCTGAATCTAGACCAAAGCCTGAATTTGGATTGTTTTTAAGTATTATAAACTGAGAGTTTTATTAAAATATTGATGCATACTTAAAGAATTTTATATTAGTTGTATAATATTGACTTTAAACCTGTTTTTCTTAAATGGGTTAAAACATCTGAAATGTATTATGTCCAATACTACTTCAAATGCAGTATCAGAATATTTTCTTTGCTTAAACAGTGGTAGACAGTTTTCTAAATATTGATTCTTCTAAAGCAAAGCTTCAGCTGAATATTATTTTCTTTTATATTGTACATGTATGTTTACTTCTTAAAAACCAGTGATATTAATGCTAATCATAAATACTGCAGTTCATGATAATTGAATCCAACATTTGAAGGCTGATCCATACTTCACAGAAAACTAAATTATGTGCTAGGTGCTTATCTAAACTGTGATTCAGAAAGAACACATTGCACATTCTCTTCTTGCTGTTTTCCCTTTTTCCAGCAGAAAAAAAATGGTCACCTACTCTCAGAGAAATACTACTGGCCTTAGATTTGAGAGAGATGAAAATGGCATTCCTGTCAAAATGGAAAACTTCTGGGAATGCACAGAAAGATTCTCTGATATCAAAGTAAAACCTGTGGAGGTAAAAGGTATGGAAAGGCGCATCTAGGGTTCGGTGGCAGGTGCCTGAGGTTTCAGGATTGTAACTTTGAAAGAAAGCACAAAAATTAAATAAAAGTTCTGTATTAAGCACCTAATATCTGTGGAAATAGCTACCACTTTTAATTATGCTGGACTGTACAAGACATCATTGGCTTTAATTTAATTCTTGCATGTGTACCCAAATGACTGAAATATAGGCAACCGAAGATCAGTTCAAATGCATTATATATCCAAATAAGCAAAACTACTGATGTTGCTCCTGCCTGGCAAAAGGAATCTTTATTGGCTCCAGAAAAGGACTCTCTTACCTTATGGATTAAAAAAGAATAGAAAAGAAAAAAGCAACTCTTTATTTTCACAACAGTACTTTGAATGATACGGTACATTAATTCAGTTAAAGTTAACTAGGTTCATGGCATCCTGGGGTAAGGTCTCAAAGAACACACATGAAATTAAATGTTGTCTTAACAATCGTATCACATCAAACACACTAAGGAAAATCATCCCAAAAAAATTATGATTCTGAAGCAACTGCAAGTTCTCTCAGGATTATAGAAATCCAGAGGACAATCCTCAACAGGTTTTACAGAAATTCAGAGGAAGTTCCTCTAACAAGTTTAACAGAAAATCAGAAGATTGGATGTACAGTATAAGCCTGATTCTAATGTCAGTTGCCCAAATCTTCCTTTAATTTAATACCATGAAGTGCAATTCTTGTTTACCTCAGTCTGAGCAAGATCAGAATCAAATTCTGTACCAAGTTCAGGAAGTCCCCAATTGCCTCAAGTAAAGGAAAGTTCAGAGGGAAACAGGGAGAAAAATGTGCAGACACAGAATACTTTCATGTGTTCCTGCACTTGCTGATCCCGAGCTTACCAAACACCCTGCTCCCTCCATCTTTTCCCACTCTAGCTTTCCCAAGCTGAAAGAAGAAAAGAAGTAGATTAATAAAAGCGCAGCAAAAAAAGGAGAGAGAAGGAAGGAAGCATGTTAGAAACCAGCTTCAGTAGCCTGCAGATAGCAAAAATGGTGTCTTTCCTCTACTGGAATCTACCTAGATCACTACAATAAACTAATTAATCTCACATCAGTAAGCAAGAAGCATTAAAGAAGCATGGTAATAATAGTTTAGTTGCTGATTTCACTGATCACAGATTTCTCCCATCTGAAGGGCTGTCTCCCATCTCCTCAATCTCACCAAAAGGAAATTCTGATTTATTAGTAGAGATTGATGGCAGTAGGGCATTACTCATTTCAGGGTTTTTATTTTTATAGGTAAGAAATTCAGGAGGGACTCATTGTGAGGAATAGTAAATGTGTGGAGACAAGGAGCAAAACCTACTGGAGATCCTGCTGGAGGAAGCATTTATGTCTAGCCTGCTGGGAAGTCAAAGGAAACAAAAAAGGGATAATGGGAGACAATGGAAGAAGGAAGACGATGAGAGAGAAAGAGAAAATTCAGAATTCAGGAGAAAGTGGTTCAATGAGAAAGAGAAGCAGCCTTTGAAGCTCATGAAGAGCACAGAAGTCAGTTGGGGACAGCCTAGGAACAGAGAGGGAGAAAAGCACCGGGTCCACCTTCTTTGATCTGGTCTTACACAAAAGCAAGCATGATTAGTACAAGCTTACTAATGGAAAGCAAGTACTCTTTAGGTCTTTAGGTATAAAATAAATCAGACTAGCAGGATGGAGGAGCACTTGTATTTGACAGGGGCAGGAAGGCTCTTACCAAGTTGGTAGCATCATTAACTTAGCACCTATGGGAGTTTTTGCTGCCAGGATCAGCCAAAAGGTGGAAGAGATAGAGGAAGAAAGGGATGTCTCAGAGAGTTATGTCAGTGGGGGGGAGAGGAAAGCCTCAGAAGTCCTGAAAACACAAACTCTTCAACACAAATTATTTTGCCTGCTGTGAATGCTTCACATTCTTTAAAAAAGAAACTCATCATTCAGTGTACCAACTAAAATGTTAGTGCTGCACAGCAGTGTGAGAGCACATCAGATGATTAGGAAAGGTGTATCTGACAGCTGTTGAGAAGTGTTCATTAAAAGTGAGGCAGAAGAGCACAACCTAAAGGTATTCTACAGGAATCAATACTGTGTTTGAAGTACATTCAGCACTTCACTGAATTAACTGAATAATTATTACATATAAACTGTGCAGCATCGTAAATAGTAGTAGAGACAGTACAGAAGACAGGCAATATTCCTATCGCAATAAACAGGAGTCAATCACACTGAATGCATTTTTTTCAGCCACAGACAAAACTACACATATGCAATATGAGATGCTGAATGTGTACTGAAAAAAATGTTAAAAGCATATGCTTTTAAAACATTTTAAAGTGCTTTTGAAAGAAGAAATATAACTGGGATTACTGAGTAACAACAGGGAAGTGATTTTCATAAGAGGAAGACCAACACAAGCATAATGAGTAGCAATAGGGGTTCATGCTGCACAAAAACATTATTGAGAAATCACAAAGGGTGCAGAAAAGTATTCAAAGGCTAGAGAAAATGTCTTCCTGTGGGAAATATAAAGAATTCAATCACTATAGTTTATGCAAAAGAAAGTTAATGACAGCGGCTTCACACTGTCCTAGAGAGAAAATTTCTGTTATTAAGGCACTTGGTGAGCTATAAGAGAAAAGAAAGGCAAAAACCAATGTCTGGAAGCTAAAACCAGACAAATCCAATACAAAAACGCACACAGTTTTAATACTGATTAATGAGTGGAAAAACAATTGTCAGAGGAAGTGATAGATTTTCTTTCTCTGTTGATTTCTTCCCATTAAGACTGGCTTTCTAGAAGTTAAACTGTAGCCAAACTAGTTAATGGGCACAGGAAAGGGATAGCTGGAGATCAGCTGCCTAACTATTTACTGATCCTTCTAGACTTAGGCATTCTAAGTCCTGAATGCATCGCAAATTTGGGACTTTAGCAGAACACTCTTCGAAGGCATTCACCAGTCCTTGCTTCACTGGTCTTTGGGGGAGGGTGATGGAAGTGGGGTTAATTTGTCACAACAACAGACAAGGAACCTTTCTCAGTGAACTTCTGCTGCCCATTTGTATTTCAAGTGGCAGCAAGTTGCAATGCTCTTGTGCTTGACAAGAAGAAGATAAAATCCACTCTGAACATAATGACAGTTTGGGGAAGTTATTCTGTTTAGGTAGGGTGACCACTGCTTTAGATGCAAAGGTCACCACAAGACTTGACAGTGGAGGGACAAGCCCATTTCTTACTGATCTGTACTTTACATCACTGCAGCAGAAGCAAAAGGTGTCCCTACATATCTTTCTTCTAGAGTTAGCCCAGACTGGAATGTCCTTTATTTTGTACAAAGGTATGGAATGCATGAATTACAGAAAGCATGTATTCTTTTGAGAAATGTGCCTGTCTGACATGACCCATCTCCAGGTTCTTGTCCCTCAGGAAATCTAGCACACAAGCAGCTAGAGAATAATTAAGGACAACAGTTGCTTTAATTATGAATACCTTTGCTTTTATGCATTGAGGCAGCTTTAATATGCTGTTAAGTGTTTGTTAAGAAGTGTCTCTCAATGTCAGGTGTCCACAGGTATTTGTTGTTACAACCTCTAATCACATAGCTGTAGCTTTTTCTTACAGAAGGTAGGTAATGAAGATTTGTCTCTTTTGTTCTACATATGGTTTGCCAAAGTGATAACTGTCATCCAGCTTGGGCTTACTTGGGACACAAGATGTTCTGGGACTGTTTCGCTTGCTTTGAGAAGAAGACATATGTGAATGGTGGTTTTGCCACCATTTTTCTTTGTATTACCTGTAAATGCAGCTGCAGCCATTTATGCTGTCAGAAAGAACAGAACACATAATTTCAAAAATGTTTTGTTTACTTATCATGCTACTGACTGTGCACTATAGAACTGTGTGGATGGACATTTTCAAAGGAAGAAAAAAGAAACTTGTATGGCAGAATTAGTGACAGAAGGCACCTGCCCTTGTAATGGACTTCATGGGTTTGAAATGTTGATTTTTAACAAAGTACTTAACCCAAAATGGTAAAAATGAAGCTTTTTAACAGCTGCTACATATTCTATAACTGATTTAATTGACTATGCCATTTGAGACATGAATGACATTTTAGCTGACAAAGTTCACGATAAATTCAGCTGCTGGCAGTGTAATTATCCCTAGTCATTTATTCATCTGTATGTTTCCAAGCTGCAAGATTTCTGTGTTTTTGCAGATGTGACAGGTAACCATGTCTCTTTCTCACAGGATGATACCCATGTTTCTTTTTGTCTGTTTATTTGTTTTATTTCAGACAAAATAATGATTGAACTTGTTATATTAGAAAGAGTAAACTCTTCCTAGAATAAGAGATACACTACTGAAGAGCAGAAACTGAAGCAACTACCTTTTACAAATAATTCAGTAATATCCAAGGAGCAAAGGTAAAAGTCATCTGTCAAGAGTTTCTCAACAAACAACATATGAAACCTCTGGCACAATCAGTGAAAAATACATCAATTTGAATTTCAACAGGCAGTTTTAAATATGAATTTGCATTTTTGGATGAAAATAAAGCATAGGCTTGTAAATGCTTGTCTGCATGGAATAGTTAGTGTAGCGTAATTACACCACAGTGATTCCTCCACACTAACTCCACACCTGGAACACCTCACTCTGTACTAAGGGATCCTATGCTGAGTCCACCTCTAGATAAAGTTACCTGCTTTCTGTAGAGGAGCCTCAGGATATTAACCTTACTAGGTTAAAGCTAACCTTTGTGAGTTTAATCTACATGTGCTCATGTGCTGTAATTTAGTAGCTACCCAGGAAAAAAGTGGTGCTATAAATTATTTCCCTCATTTACTGTGGATTAACTGGTCTGTGAAGACAAAACATAAGTCACCTGGATACCTTTGAAATTTATACTCACATTTTTAGCTTCACAGAATAACCACTTTCTTGTCATGCTCAGTCATAACAATCAAAGTCTTGACCTTGACCAGGATCTAGGAAGCAACAGTTACTCAAAATCAACCTTTAGAAATACTCAAAGGCAGAAAATCAGGATTTGGAGCAGTTTCCTTTCTAAGAAACCCCTGTAGGTTCCTGGTTGATTTCTAGTGCTAGCTACAGAGGCAGTAATCACAAAAAGACACCTAGTAGTTCATGGCACATATTTACAGCACTACACAGTACTGCATTTTGTGAGGCATTTTTACTAGTCAACTAAATGTAAAGTGAACTAAGACAGCAGGGATCCTGGGTTTCAATACATGTTTTTCTGTTCTGATGCATACGAGCAAAGTGGACTTTCTGGGAGTAGGGAAAGCAGGCATCTAAGAGACACTTGAAGCAGTTGATGTTGATTTCCAGGACATCCTTCAACTAGAAAAAATAAAGTAAAATTATTGTTTTCTATTTTTGTTTTGTTCCTTTCCCTGATATAGGTAAATAGCAGTACTGCCAGCTGAAGATGTGATCTTGAATTTTTTTCTCTGAAAGTGTGCAGAATGCTTGACAAATTCTATCAGAACTTTTCAAACACTTTGTGCAATGCATTTTGCATCTTAGCCTAGAGATCTATACATCTGATTTGAATTTCTACTTATCTTTAGCAATATTTATTAGCAAGAAATTCTATGAACAATCAGATTGGTTAGCCAAATCAATAAACTCCAGCATTTCATTTTTAACACTGTTTTAACACTGCTTTCCAGGCTAAGGAAAATGAATGTAATTCTAATTCATTATATATAAGGATTTGTTCTAAATATAGAATTTTCTTTGAGAAGGGCAGGGATAGTTTGAACTATATAGCTGCTATTCAGGCTAATGTATGCATCACAGATTTGTTATGTGATAATTCTAAGTGTACTAGCCTTATAAAAACTTTCCATGAAATTTGTAAAGGGATGAAGGAGAGAGAAAGCAGAAGAAAATAAAGTGACCCACACATTATGGTTATTATGTGGCAAGTGGTTTCTTTCCATCAAACTTATAGTTCCAGGTCTGATGTTTAGAAAACTTCATAAGCCTAGAGATATCCTTGCTGACTTCTGAATTATCATGTGTAAGATAAAAGCAAATGCAATTCTTAAACCATTACCATAGCAACATTATTAATGTTGTGTTAGTTAAGACTGAAGCAAAGTTTCTATTTTTAAAAAACCACCAGTGCTACCTCCTCTTTAGTAGTTCATATGAAGTGAACTACTACAGAAATATTTACTTCATGTCTGCCTCCCAGTGAGAGATTATCATCTCAAGTAACGTTCAGTCACAACTGAAATGGTATAAAATCTTTGGTAACTGATGCATTGTATTAAAAATTTAACAACTTAAAATAACAGATCTAAATATTTTAATTACAAGTAATCCACAAGCAATACTGAAAATTCCAATACATTTTCTCATTTGGAGTGTAAAGCCAACATACTTTCCACCCATTCTAGCAGCTGCTACATAAGGATACCTTTATGTACATATGCACACTGAATTTGTTAGGCAAAATTTTCAGTATTATTTGCCACAAACTACTTCAACTCATAATTTAGATGCCTCAATATTTGCTGCCTTCACAGCAACAGGATTCACAGGAGAGCATTTCTATTTTCTGTTTCCAGTTACTCAAAAGTAACTGTGTGAAAATAACAGAATGGTGAGGACGATTGTAAACACGCTCAAGTGACTTGCAGCTGGGGTGTAGAAAAATACATATATCATTCCAATTGTTGTCTATCGTTGTGTGTTTTACAAGTAGAACATCTGTGTTTAGGCAACACAGGCCTGTGACAGACTTAGAGGCACCCTATTGAACATGCTTGAGATTCCTGCCACACTGTGGGGAAGATCGAAGCACAGTGGTAAACTACGCCTGTGAGAATCCCTGAAAAAAGGGTACATACGGCAGGTTTGGTGATCCTCAAGCAAGGACCAAGCTCCGTGGTGCCTGCGTTCCCACTTGTGTGCCTCTGCCCGGGTGCTGCTTTAGGGATCCCCCAGCTGGCAAAATAACGGAAATAAATTTACTCTTTACATTTCATCCGTGGTTTTGTGGTTGTTCCTGCGCCCTGCCGGTATCGGCTCACACATTTGTCGTAGTCAGCAGGATCCAGGAACAAGCATGCCATGGCTGGCAAAAACTTCGAGGATTGAGGAGGCCATGACGGTGACTCCCTGTATTCTGGGATGGCTCAGTTCTGAGTGCTGGACACCAGTGGCCACTTCCCTGGCTACATTGGCTCTGCTGAAAGCATGGCTTGAAATATATAACAGGGCGGTCATTATCCCCCAGACAACTGAAATGTCTATGCGTGTATTGCCATGGAAGGTGGCATCAGATTCTTCTCGTAAGTTAGCGGGGAGATTGGGATGGTTATTAGTTACCAGTCTTAGAGCTTTTGACAGTGAAGTTGTTGCATTACAGAGTAAAATGAGAGAATTGAAAAAGGAAGTCGGGACTTTACAAGACGCAGGTGATCACGCAAGACGTAATTACTAGTCAAACAGAGCAGTGCCATGGGTTGCAAGATACTGTAGAACAGTTGATAGTGCTAATAAACAGAAGGGGCAGAGTCAGTGAGCGGCTGTGTGGCACTTAGTTGCTGGCCGGGGTTAAACCATGACAGTCCTTTTTGGCACCCAACATTGGGCATGAAGGGTTCAAGATAACGACAGATTTTATTGGAACGTGCTAGATTACCTTTATAGGTGTTATTGCTGTTTACTGTTAATCAGCAGGTTTCTGTGCTTGCCATGGGGCTTGCTTGCCTTACTCCATGTTAGTCTAGTGCTCATCAGTGGCTGCTTTTTGCTTTTGCTGCTTGCTGTACTGATTATCATCTTCTTACTCTACTGTGCCTGGGAACATTCTGAGAACAGCAATGTAACAATTGAGCAATGGCTCATGAGTTGATTACAGGATTCAATCCGGACAGGGTAGCAGTAACAAGAAGTACCAAAATGCAGCTTTTGAGAGGAGCGCCTGCCTCACTAAAACCTTTGATTAAACCAGCAGTCACAAATGCTACTGGTAATGTAGGCACCCTTGTAAATACCTTGATGGAAATTGGGCCTGTAACTTCAGGACCATCTGTTTGGGTGGTGGATAAAGGAAAGCTGACAAAACTGGAAGATATTATATCACAGGTGACGAGGAAACAAATGTGGAATGATCTTGTACAAGTTGGTATCCCATGATCAGAAAGAGACAGGATCACAACATTAGAAATGCTTTGCCGATGGAAAAGGTTAACATCTATGCAAAAAAAGCCGACTGCTGCTGGCTCCACTGCCAACACCACACAGCAGAAATGAAGGTTTGGCAGGTCCCCCAAAATTGCCAAATCCTACTTGGCCTGTTCTAAAACAAGATGGCACTTGGAGAATGACTGTAGATTATAGAGAATTTAATAAAGTCACCCCCCCACACTTGCAGTTATGGTACCAGACATGGTTACTCTTATAGAAAAAAAATCAGCAAAAATTTACAGCCTTGGAAGGTGGTGATACGTCTTCCTATGGCTTTCTTTTCAATAACCATTACATATTTATAAACCATGTGCACATAATTGTACTATTTGTACACAGTTACATTTAAGGGCATTATATAGGCCATGGGAAAAGATAAAATGGGGCCAGCAGGCCTTGAATACCTGGCAGGTTGATTACATGGGCCCCCTGCCCCTGTGGAGGAGGTGGTGATATGTATTCACGTCTGTGGATACAGTGTCAGGACTGGGTTTTACTAAACTTACCAAATATGCTAATCAACTTAGCACTATCGAAGCATTAGAACAACTTATTCTCTCCCAAAATACTAACTACAGCTGAAATGGAATTGTTTACACCAACGGATTGTGTGGTGGGACTGTGACCTTTCAGCCTAGACTTGAAGATTCATATAATAAACCCTGAGAAGGCCATATGGTTCTGTACCCCAACTTCTGCTCTTATTTTACATCTTCTCTTGATATCAGATTCTCGAGTTCTTGTATTTCAGGTATCTTCGATGAATACCTGCATCTTACATAAAGGAGATAGCATTGGAACAGTGTTATTGGTATCATGAACTGGATTTGTGTGGCGGGGTTTTGGCAGTGGGGGAGGGGGCTGCAGAGGTGGCTCCTGTGAGAAGCTGCTGGAAGCTTCCCCGGCTCCAAGTCAGACCTATCTCTGGCCAAGGCCGAGCCCATCGGCGACAGCAGTAGCACCTCTGGGAGAATGTATTTAAGAAGGGGAACCTGCAGCAGGGGAGGGGATTGGGATGTGAGAGGAACCCCTCTGCAGACAGCGAGGTCAGTGAGGAAGGAGGGGAGGAGGTGCGCCGGAGGAGGGGATGCCCCCCCAGCCCGTGGTGAGACGGCAGGCTGTGTCCCCCAGCCCATGGAGGGGAGCGGGGGAGCAGATGCCCACCTGCAGCCCCAGGGAGAGAGGAGCCCACGCTGGAGCAGGGGGATGCCCCCCAAGATGGCCGTGACTCCATGGGAAAGCCCACGCTGGAGCAGGCCGTGACTGAAGGATCGGCCCGCAGAAAGGACCCACACTGGAGCAGTGCATTAAAAACTGCAGCCTGTAGGAAAGATTCATGTTGGAGAAGTTTGTGGAGAACTGCCTCCTGTGGAAGGGACCCCTACAGTGGAGCAGGGGAAGAGTGAGGAGTCCTCCCCCTGAGGAGGAAGGAGCAGCAGAGACAAGGTGTGATGAACTGACCCCAACCCCCATTCCCCATCCCCCTGTGCTGCTGGTAGGAGGAGGTGGATAAAACCAGAAGTGGAGTTGAGCCCGTGTCATGGTTTAACCCCAGCCAGCAACCAAGCACCACACAGTCACTCACTCACTTCACTCCCACCCAGTGGGATGTGGGAGACAATCAGGAGAGGAAAAAAAAGTAAAACTCATGGGTTGAGATAAGAACAGTTTAATAGAACAGAAAGGAAGAAATTAAAAATGATAATAATAATAAAATGACAATAATAATAAAAAATAAAAGAATTGGAATATATAAAACAAGTGATGCACAATGCAATTACTCACCAACCGATGCCCAGTTAGTTCCT
Organism: Haliaeetus albicilla; assembly: GCF_947461875.1. Taxonomy (NCBI): domain Eukaryota; kingdom Metazoa; phylum Chordata; class Aves; order Accipitriformes; family Accipitridae; genus Haliaeetus; species Haliaeetus albicilla. The sequence goes on along the minus strand of NC_091483.1, from coordinate 56,938,320 downwards.
AAGCAGCGATCCCCCACCAGGCCAACTCCCCCCAGTTTATATACTGGGCATGACATCACATGGTATGGAATACCCCTTTGGCCAGTTTGGGTCAGCTGCCCTGGCTGTGTCCCCTCCCGACTTCTTGTGCCCCCCCCAGCCTTACTGCTGGCTGGGCATGAGAAGCTGAAAAATCCTTGACTTAGTCTGACCACTACTTAGCAACAACTGAAAACATCAGTGTGTTGTCAGCATTCTTCTCACACTGAACCCAAAACATAACACTATACCAGCTACTAGAAGAAAAGTAATTCTACCCCAGCCAAAACCAGGGTAGCCCAGGAAGGAGGGAGGGGTAGGGGAAGGTGTTTTAAGATTTGGGTTTACTTCTCATTATCCTGTTTTGATTTGATTGGTAGCAAATTAAATTGATTTGGTTTTTTCCCTGAGTCTGTTTTTTCCCGTGACCATAATTGGTGAGTGATCCTTCCCTGTCCTTGTGTCAACCTAGAAGCTTTTCTTTATATTTTCTCCTCCCCATCCCACCAGGGCAGGGAGGAGTGAGTGAGCAGCTTCATGGTGCTTTGTTGCTGGCTGGGCTTAAACCATGACATGAACCCAACATCAAACTGAAGTTCAATCTGAAAAAGCACAAGTCATAGCTCTACAATCTGTGTGGGCAATCATCCCCCATCAGGTTATGAAACCCAGAGTGATATTAGCTGAAGGAGCTGGAGCAACAGCATATGTATTACTGGAAGGAGATGATACTCCTGTTTTCCTCCCTTATCACAGGTTGGCTCGTTGTACTTTGTAGTCTTGTACTACAAGCACATGTCCTGTATACATTTCCTCAAGGTCAACATGTAAATACTTGGGTTTGGTTAGCCTCTACTGTTACTAACTCATATGCCTTTTGTTTTAAGGGAAGATTAACAGCTGCAGATCTTTTGACAATGTGCTTCATTGGCGTGCCAAACCCAGAAGCTGTATTACAGAATTATACTATGCTAAGTGATTGTGATATTAGTGTTTCTCATTGGTTTTTTTTCTGAGTAGGTAACGGCTGTACGCCAATGAACATTACAACATCAATTGGCGGTGGACTATTTCGTCCTTTGACACCATAAACACTGCTTCCATTTCGAAGGCATGTGTTGCTTCAACATAACTGATGAATCAGCCAGCATAGAGGATGACATTCAACATCTCCAGGACTTAATGCATCAAAAGAAACAATCTGTTGGTGGTGCCTGGCTGGCTGAGTAGTTTAATTCCCTGACAGAATGAATGGGACACCTGATTCAAACCATTATTGTAGAAATATGTTTATTCCTTTTTCTATTTATGTTTATTGTGTGCCTCTGTAAATTACTCTGTGCTACACTCCGCAAGCCCAAATGGACACCTCCAGCTTTGCCAGCCCCAGTGGAAGTGGACTCTTGAGCAAGCAGGTGGAATGTGGGAAAATAATGGAAGAATGGCAAGGAGGATAGTAAACATGCCTAATTGACTTGCAGCTGGGGTGTAGAAAAATACATATATCATTCCAATTGTTGTCTATCGTTGTGTGTTTTACAAGTAGAACATCTGTGTTTAGGCGACACAGGCCTGTGACAGACGTAGGGGCACCCTATCGAACATGCTTGACATTCCTGCCCTGCTGTGGGGAAGATCAAAGCACAGTGGTAAACTACGCCTGTGCGAATCCCTGAAAAACGGGCGCACACAGCAGGTTTGGTGATCCTCAAGCAAGGAGTGAGCTCCGCAATGCCTGCATTCCCACTTGTGTGCCTCTGCTCAGGTGCTTCTTCGGGGATCCCCTGGTTGGTGAAGTAACAGAAATAAATTTACTCTTTGCATTTCATCCGTGGTTTTGTGGTTGTTCCTGCATCCTGCCTGTGTTGGTTCACACAGTAACAAATGTAATCCTATTTCTGTATACGCTATATGTAGCAATGAATGACAGTTACTTTTTCTCTTTATTCTAGATTATCAGAACTTTTTTGCAATTTGCCTAAATGTCTCCTACTATTTATACCTCTTCCTCTTCCTGGGAGATTATACCCTAAAATATAGATGTATAATTGTTAATCACGAAAAGAGCAAGAGATGAAAAGTATTACTCAGGAGATTGTTGAGGGAAAACAGGATTTATACAGCCTTCTGAATTGTCATCCTTTCAATATTATATCAACCTTTTAATGGGTGAAAAATTAATTTACATTAGAATAATATGCTAAAGGGTAGTTAGGCTGCTACTTGGGAGTAGAAATGCACACAAAACTTAGAGTGAACTAGAATCATAGGACTCCCTAATGCTCTCATTTGCACAGTGCTTGGATAACTTTCTTTTGCATTACCAAATACTTGAGATGGAAACTGCAGTGGGAAAAGTAAGTTCCCATAAAGCTGCTGTGTCAGCCAGAATGATGGGCACATTATGCACTCTGTCTTTCTTCTTGCATGTACCTGCTTCATCCTGGAAGGCATTCTAGTCTGCAAGAGAGTGGGAAACAAGGTATTACTTGTAACCAGCCAAGAATCCTTGGCAAAAAAAAGAACAGTGAGTTTTTCGCCTTCAGACAGCTTTAAACATTTCTTTTCTTTTTCCTTTGCTGCTGTGTGTCTTCAGGAAGGAGCAAGCATTTGTCCAGGCCTTACATAAAATAAATACAAAGTACTCTCTATTCCCAAAAGTAATAAATGCCCATTCTGAACTAATTTCTTGTAGTCAGCCTGAAATGAATGGCTCTTACTACCAAAATCTTCATTTCTGAAATCAACTCACATTCTCAAGAAGAGATCTTTTTGCTGTAGTGAGGTGTTGATCTGCATACTCTCATTTGAAATGACATTACTTCCAAACATATCCAAATTTTCAGAATTTGGAAAAACACCCAAAAGTGAATTTTTAACTTGTTGCTTTGCGATAACCAGATGTGAAACTGATAGAAGGGTCCTAATCCAGAATAATTGGGTTTCTGTGAATGCAAGGCATCAGCAAGGATGAACTGTAGCAGGAAAGGTAACACCCATCATTAGATAGTAAGGGACTCTCTAATTAAGATTTGCAAAGTGAAGAATGAATCATGCTCTATGTCCTGGAATGCTGTGAATCTTTCAAAGGAAAAAACACTTCTTTCAGCATATTATCCAGACTGCTTATGTGAACTAGCAGGCCATCTCTAAGTCAGAGAGCATTCAGTACACACTGACCTTCTGAACAGGAAATTTGTCTTTTAAACTCTCAATGACTGCATATGGAAGAGGTGGGGAAAAAAGTATCTGGTTGTTACATGAAACAGAGGTTTTGGTTCTTCAACAATAATGAAAAGACAACTTCCCTCACCATTTCTTTTTCCAGTGATGTTCCTAAACTGATATATCACAGAAAGCAATGCTGTATTTTTAGCCTTATACATTTGATTTAAACATGCTCCTCATTACTAATAAGCCACAAAAATTGTGTGCCACTGACTCAGTTCACAGTCCTATAATTTACCTGAAGTACTAAATTATTAATAATTGCTCCTCAATTGTAATTAGGAACTTAAGAGAGCTGTTGGATTAGCATTTCTAGTCTGATGGCCTATTTTCTCCTTCCTTTCAGAAGTGCAAGTGGCTCTGTAGGTAGGTAATGAAGCATATAGTAATTTGGCAACGTTGTAAGGATACTGAGGCAATGTTCCCTGGGGCTTCTGTTATCCTAGTATTTTTTACAGTTTTCTTATCCCAAAAAGCCTTCTTGCAACAAGATTAACCTCTTTACATATGAATGACTGTCCTGGGCCCAAACAAAGGTCTCTCTGCTTAACATGTCTTATCCCCAGTGGTGGTCAAGAGCAGATGCTGAGGTAAGAATACTAGAACAGAGCAATTGGGCAGCAATGCTTTCCCAGCACTCTCCCAGCCTCCAATATTCTACAGCTCAAGGATTTATTCTGCCAAAAGTAGTATGCTTGTATTTAATAGTCTTTGTGAATTCCACAGATTTGCCTAATGGCTTTTTGAACTCATGTAAGCATTTAACAACCACAGCATGTCATGCCATGGAGCTCCATAGCTCAGCTATCATGGACAGGTGCACTTCCTCTAGCTTCTTTTGCATAAACCTACCGATAGTTTCATCTGGCCCCTTGCTCTTGTACTGGAAGAAATAGTGAACTGCGTCTTTTCCAAGATGTTTATCTTTTTACAGATTATTACCATGTTTGCTCCACTGTTTCTTTTCTAAGCAAGGAATCCTGGTTTTCCCACCTGTTCCCTGTCGAAAATTATTCCTTATCTTTGATCATCCTTGTTGCCCCTATCTGAACTTTTTCTAGCTTTACCATAGTCTTTTTGAGAAGGGAGAGGTGTGGGAGAGGCAGATGTTCAGAACAATGTGTATCATCCAAGATACAGGAGTACCTCAGATTTACACAATAAGATAAAATATTTTCACTAAAAGCCCAAGATTTCACTTCAGAGTACTAGTAGTTAGCTTACAGCCCAGTAGGTTTTAAACTTCCAGCTAATTCCCTTGCCAGCAATGAAATCTAAATTCTGTTTGCTTACTCCAGTAGAGCACTATGGCAATCAAGTCCTCCCACATGCTTCTGGAGTCATGTGTGGAGAGTGTTCAATCAATACTGCTTGATGTCCTTAGTAATACCTCCCTGAGATTTGTGCTACTCACTGCTCAGTCAAGAAGAAGCAATAATTGTTCCAGATGTTCACAAGCCAATGTTATCAGTGGTGTAACTGCACTGAAACCAACAGTGACCTGGTAAGATAAGTTGCATTTAAAGGAAACGCTGGCTTCTCAGGGGGAAAATGAAGCTTCTGCTCAGAATCTAAATGTTTTCAGATTATTTCAGATTATTTCATTTTGTGAAGTGTACATGGCCCCTGATCATCAGCAGCATTTTCTGCTTAATTTAACTTGGTTTTTATCACACAGTCCTATCTGTTTAAAAATTCCAAGTTCCAAACTGGCATGTTCCTAACAATGAACTGTTTGCTTATATTTATTTCATGAAAAAAAAAATAATGATGATAAATTATGTTTTCTGGGAGGTGTTATATTTCTGCCTCAAATCTTAAGCAGCCAGAAGCCGGAGTTTACACACTGACTCACTGTCATTCCTAATAATATTCCATGCCTACAAATTATTATCATCCTCAGATCAGCCAGCAGTCACACATGAGCTCAATGAGAGCTGCCAGGCTTAACAAAATAACCTTTCCTTTCTCTCCAAAATATGTTCAAAATCAAGATGGATGAGACTGTAGCCCAAAACTACTAGTAGATTTAAGCACAGAAATAGGGCACAGCTCTTCTAGTATCCCATTGGACTGGCTGCTTTCAGTTGTTTCCCATGGTGGCCGATAGTGTCCACAGTCTGTCCTATTTTGGTGAGGACAGCTCCTGGTGGTTTTGCGGAGTTTGGGGGGGGGGGGCTTGGGGGCTTTGTTTTCTTTTCTTTTGTTTTTTTTTAATTTGAATGCAACAAAGTTCAGAATGGCTTTCAAAATGAAATTCTGCTGTTTCATATTCATTATCTCACAATTCTTTCCAGCTCAATTTCCCCAATTGCAATGTAAAGATAATTTCCCTGACTGGAAGCCCTGTAAACACATGCAAGGATGTGAGGGTTACTGCATAGACATGTACTTGAAAACACACTCATGGTAGCACTAAGCAGTACAAGTGGCAACCCTTTTAACTGCCTTCATACATTTAAGGAACTCACTCTTTATGATGACTTATCCCTGTACTAAAATTAAATATAATTCATTATGATTAAATATTTATGTTATTTATAATAGCGTGACACACTGACAGAAAATATTTGAATAAAAATACCTCTTCTCTTCGTTTGAATTATCCAAATACAAATACCATTGTAAAGAACCATATATCCAGTGGTACCTTACTGCATAATTTATGTCTTTCAGCCAAAGACTTGGGTTGTGGACAGAAACAATTAAAACTCTACAGAATAAAAGATGTTTTAAGAAGAAATACTGTAACTCTGGGCAATAAGTTTCCATTAGGCTCAGTAAGTGAAAGAATCTTCTTTTCACCTTGCAGACTGTTATAACTCATTGTTACTCAAACCCTGAGGCAGACTCTGCTGTATAATTGAAAAAGAGAAGCCACTGGCCAAAATCATGTCCATGGGGAGAGCTGTTGTGTGTTTTTCATCCAAAATATTTTTTTTTCAATCAAAGGATAATTCCATTCAATAAATTTAAGTAGCATTAGGAAATTTCTGGTTTACATGACTGTTAATGCAACCTAGTTCTTATGGTTCTGTTAAAATTGAAAAACTAGACAGTTATATTACAGTGTTTGCCTGAAAATAATCTGACTTGATCATTACCCAGTGTATAAATAACAGCAAAAGCTCATCTAAATTACAATGCAATTTACCAACTTTAGTTCACAGAAATAAAAAGTTCAGACCTCAGACTTTGTTACTCAAATCTCAAAGTGAAATTGTAGCTTACAGCTCTGGATGCTTCTCACCAGTACACACAAAATAATTGGAATAATTATGTTCTTTAAACCCTATGAACAGTGCACTCAGTGCATAAGCAACTCTGACACCATCACCTAGGAACAATACTCTGTTCAAAATGCCACTCTTCTTACACCCTAAAGTTTTGTTTCAGGGTAATTATTGACACTAACATTTTAGCTGACAGTCTCTGTTAGGAGCATCATAACGACAAACATTTCTGTGAGGTATTACTTTCCCGTATGCTAATCTCCAGTCATGCCTTGGTATTATCGGGTAGGAAGTCCTGAAATCTTGAAGGGTACTTTGCCAACGTTCTTCCTGCCCCAGTTTTGCATAGGAGTCCCAACACTTAATCCAATAATAACAATTTCAGTGACAATCTCCATTCCAGGTTTCTTATTCTATAGCTTTGTCTTACCAAGTGTAAAACCACATCTGAGTTCTGTTTCACATCAAGTTCTCCCAAGAGCAATAGATTCTGGGGGCAAGATAATCACTACCCTGTTGTATTGGTTTTGGCTGGGACAGAGTTTATTTTCTTCATAGTAGCTGGTATGGCAATATGTTTCAGGTTTGTGATCGAAACAGTGTTGGTAACACATTAATGTTTTAGCTGTTGCTGAGTAGTGCTTGCACGGCATCAAGGCTTTTCTGTTTCTTATGCTGCCCCACCACACAAGTAGTTTGGAGTGCGCAAGCTGGGAGGTGACACAGCCAGGACAGCTGCCCTCAACTGACCAAAGCGATATCCCACACTGCATGATGTCATGCTCAGCAATAACATCTGGGGGAAAGGAGGAAGGGGAGGCGTTCAGAGTTGTGCTTGGGCACGCAGCTTTTGCTTTACCTATTAAACTGCCTTTATCTCAACCCACGGGTTTTCTCACTTTTACTCTTCTCATTATCTCCCCTGTTGCACTGGGCAAGGAGTGAGCAAGCAGCAGTGTGGGGCGGAGCTGCCCACTGGGGTTAACCCGCAACACCTATTGTGGAAAATTATCACTTCTTTTCCTCAAGAATATAAACCTCTTTTAACAGCCTATTTTCCTACTCAACTCTGACTTTGTGTGGAGTTGCTGTGACTTTCAAAGTCACCAGTGAAGTCTTACATAGTCTACTCAGCTGAAGCACCTTTCTAGTAATCACGTCCTTATTCAGAAACAGGTTGTAATATTCTCCCCCGGGTCCCTACGACTCTCTTTGGAGCATAAGACCCAAAGATTGTCATTGATGTAAACTTCTGGATTTGTAGACAGGTAGTTAAATGTGATCTACCCTTAAAATCACTATTAGAGAAAAGAGACTGTTGAAGACAAAACAGCTCAAGTGTTTTAGATTATCTCTATAGTCTTTAAATGGCAGTAGAATACAACATCTGCTTTTTCCTAAATGTGAATTTAAAAACTGAGAAATTTTTTCAGTTCTTTCAGGTAATACATTAAGCTCAAGTTTATCTAAGTTGCATCAGGAAAAGAAAGTGAAAGACAGAAAGGTACCTAGGGTAGAAGAGTAGTAGATTACCAAATCACCCTAGAAGTGAACTAATAGACAATAAGCCATAAACTCACTTCATTTAGTCCAGAAAAGCCATGATGGGAGAGAAGACTGGCTGGCTGAATGTTTCAGAGACATGCATGCTGAGCATTTACACCTCCTACCATCTTACCCTTTCAGATTCAAAGATGTAGAGAAATGGAATAATGATCCTGAGTAGGACAAAGAAAAGGTGATAACAGTAAAATCAGTACTGTTACTGCATTATAAAAGCATTCACTGGCACCTTTAAGATCCATTAGGGATTTACTAATGCCAGAGATTACACAGTAAAATTACACGCATTTTTCAACTCATTTGACAGGCAACACATTAATAAATGAACATTCAGGTCTAATGATTTGTCCATCAAAGAGTAAAATTATGTGATATTTCATGAATTGTGCAAAACTATAGATGCATTATGAGAAAAAGTCTGTGAAGCGACCCTCCTAAAATGCTTTAACTGCCTGAACAGTTACTGTGTAATTTGCTGCAAGCTAAATTCACTGAGTCACCCTTCAGCTGTCTAACAGAAGAGATAATACACTGTACCAGGGGTTAATCTGGCTAATATGCATCTTTCTGTGGCATCTTTAAGCCTTGAGAAGAAATGACAAAGGTCAATGTTTAAAAAGTTATCTGTTACAAGGTTTTTTTTCCCTAAGAAGGCAAACTAAAAAAAAATAATCTTAATTGAAAATAATAAAGATTAAAATTATTAAAATGCTAAAATGACAATGATAATAAAGTTTAAAAAAACACACCTTTGCTCCATTTTTTAAATTCTTTGAGAATTAGGCAAAATATTCATCAAAGAAAGATAAAGTCCTCTGTAACAGTATGAGATACACACCGAACCAAAGTTGACAAGTCCTAACAGCTCTAATAGTGGTTTTGTCCTGCCGAAGCTTGCCATTTAGGCTGGAAATATTCTTACTCTTCCCTTTAGAGCTGCATGGATTGTCAGTATCCTGACAAAGTATCAACTGTCAAGCCTGAGGACAGTGAGGAAGGGACAGCTGGGAAAGGGGGTAGTTTTTGCATTGTATATGACTGAGCCAAGTTAGAGCTAAGGTTTGTTATTCCATGATATCAGCAAAAGTCTAAGCCCTATATTCTGCAAATTGGCAAAGCTGAAAACCTGTCTGAAACTATTTGATTCTAATTAAATAGTAGGTAGGTTTAGGAATCTTTTTCTGTGGATCAGATATAGTAAAGGATGTTAAATTAGGATGTGCCAGTTCCAAGAAGATGGTAAAGCGATAGCCACAGTTTTGCTGTCTTACTACAGGTTAGTTATTATTCAATGCTTGCTCTTTCTTTTACTAGAGTGTTGGTCTTAGACATTATGAATTAGTCCTCTCTTATTTAAAGTATCAGATACTGTCTGGATTTCAATTATTCTTTCAGTAAACAACTTTTTTTTCCCTATATTAACCTCCTCAATCTTTTAGTATATTGTAACAACAAAAATGATCACTGAGATAGTCAGGAAAGAGGTATAACTTTCATAAAATTATTAAAATTACCTACACTGAGGTTTTTTCAGCTTTTTATGAAAGGTTTTTTATGAGATACATTATGGGTTCATACCTACATGTATTGAATGAATGAGAAGGAAAGCAAAATAGAGCCTGAAGTCACTGAGGGAAACGTTGACAGTTATTCTACCAGAGCAAAGTAGGCTGCCCTAAGAACGGGAGTAATCTTTGTTCTTGAAAGAAGTCATTAAGAACTAGCCTTTATTTTCCTTGGGGCCATTTTGAAGTGTTGCTAACCACCAAATAAGATCATTTTTTTTAAACACTGGGTGACTATATTATCATTGGAGTAAAAGCAAGCTACTAATTTTTTCTAAGATCTTATTATTCTATCTGTTATTCACAGACAGTGAACAGTCCAGAGTGGTTATCCCTGCATACCACATCCTGATGAATGAGCAAGATATTCAGCTGCCAGTGATTAATTTTCTGCTGCCGCAGTATCAGTCAGGAGCAAACCAGGTTAGTATGTCAGAGGGCACACTGAAGGAGACTGTAGCACCTCTTCCTTATCTTTCAGTGGAACAGAAGTTTTGATCATTCATTGCCAGCACTGACAACCACCTCTCAGCTCTCCACATTTCCACTCCCCTCCCCTCAAAAATACTTTAAGTTTACAAAGCAATTATGGAGTCAGCATGGGATTCAGTTCTTCACATAAAAGGATGTAAGAAGCTGTTATGCCTATTATATTGTACACTTCTGAGACGGATGTTGTACTGAAGTCTATCCACAGCTGAGGAAGTTTCAAAACAGACACATTTGCATATCTAAGTAAAGGTATCTTGTGGAAAAAAAAAAAAGAAAAAAGAAAAAACAAAACAAAACAAAACAAAACAACCAAAAAACCCACCCCAAAACCCCCAGACAAACCACAAAACAAAAAAAAAGAAAAGCCTAAACAAATTATGAGCTTTTGCAGCATGCTGAGTACATAACTTTCATGGCACTAATAATGGGACTGCCATAAACTGGAAAAATGGATTGGAACAATGCTGTGCAAGTGCAGAAATTACTTCTATTTGGTGAACTTGAGTGTGAAAAAAAGAAAATCTGAAAGCAAAGAAATGCAAATTTGCAGTAAATCTTTTAAGATCTTTACCACTGGCAGCAAGGGAACACTGAGGACAGGTAAGGTCACGGGCAGAGACTGGCAAGAGAAGGAGACATCACTCCCCAGATGTTCAGCAACACCCTTTAATTATTTAGATGTTCCCTCTGCTCCTTTTCAAATATAAAAGTCAAGTTCCAGGTGTGGAGAAATCACAGGACACAGCAAGCCTGTTAAAAGAGACCTAAAACAGAAGTGCAAATGGAAGGAAAAGAATGCAACAGCTCCCACAGATCAGATGATGCATGAAGCACTACCGTGCACCCTGTGATAGTGGTGCTTGTAACAAGGAGATCAGTAGAGCTGTCTCCACAGCCACCAGACAGGGCTCTCTTCTTCCCACCAAAACAGTTGAGGGTGATAGTACCATGAGAGAGTTCTGACATGGAAATATGCCAGAAACAATTCAGTTCAATGCTATGTTTTAGCACAATTCAACATGTAACAGTTTAGGACTTTGTAAGAACAAACTTTGTTTATATGTTCTCAAAACAGCAATGCTTTGAACAGTTAGCTATGCACCATTTCAGTATCAGAAAGAGATTTCAGACTTAGCTTTGTACATCGGTTGTAGCCACCACAGAGCAATGGGAGTAACACATTTCCCACTGCTGGAAAAGTAGGACCATTAAAGACTTTACCTTCCCTGACAGTTTCTGGCAAAGAGGAGGAATTGTAAAAGGAGGAAATGTAAAAGGAGGAATCTAAAGATAATGATATACCAAGACACCTGGCAGGAATCTAAAGGTTGCTGGAAGAGATGTGAATGACTGTGAGTGAATAGGTTAGCCCAGTGGGGGGAAGACATGCAAAGCTACAGAAAAGTGATGTGGTAAAGTGTTGTGAAAGACTGAAGGAGTTAATGTCTCAAACATTGTGGTGGGGCAAGTTCTGCTTAACGACTAACTCTGCATAACAACGAACTCAGCCTAGCAAGGAACCGCAGGTGAAAAGAAGCCCATCAGCAAGAGGAGGGGGAGGGCATGCAGGAGGGTGCACAGCTCCCTGGTCTGATGTGCTGAGCAGGGCAGCTCACCATGGATGGCCAAAGATCACGTTGGCAGGGAAGGGGAAGCTACGTCCCAAAGGACCCCAAGCCCATGGCCCAAAGGCTACCTAATTAGCCTAGTGAGTTCAAGTGCCTGCCCAAAGGAGGGGCAAGGATGATAAAAGGACACAAACTGAAGCCCCATGCGTGCAAGCCCACTGGAACTGGACCCCTTGGCTGACTGAACCAACGCTGGATCCAGGACTGGTGAAATCTTTCTCTTGTCTCTCTCTCTTTCCCTTTTCCTTTTTCCATAATCCCTACACCTCATCCCTTTAGACATAAACCGTTGACCAAGTCTGGGACTAGGAGTGGTTTCAGCCACCCCTAGGCTCCTCACCGAGAAGGAGTCTATAAAGTAAGGGGGTCCGCTCTGAACCTCGTGACTCTATGGGAGGACTCTCCTTATTGTCTTCCCTGAACTGATTCCCAAATAAGCAAAGCTTATTGCTTTGTAGCATATGTTTGGTGATGTATGGTTAGCACATGTTACACAGTTTACTGACATAGTTTCATGCCAATTTTTGTTGTGAGCATACTAGTTTTGGTGGTGAGTATGCCAATTCTTGTTGTGAGCAAATAAAAATTGAGTGTTGTGAGCAAATAAAAATTGAGTTTTGTGAGTTGAAGGATCCCTGATGTCTTTTCACCTTAATCCTGACCTGGGAATCAGCAAACCTGAGGCATCATCCTAAGAAATTGGAATGTGACAAGTGTTGATAAGGTAGTCACCAGGGATGTAAGAAGGTTTGATAGCTTAGATCAACCGTAAATGTGAAAGACCGCAACATGAGATTCCTCATTTAATTTCTCCCTGACAGTGAACCAAATCATCAAAAAAATTGCTCTGTACTTCAACAGTTTTAAGTACTTGTCTAAAGTTTTGCCTACATGATCTTCATTGAGTTCCAAAATGTTTGTGGAGGACCAAAGTAATTCATCTTAGTACTACAAAATGTTTGAAAATTAACAGGAAGCAAATGTGCATATAATTGCAGAGTAGCATCTATTCTACACTAATTTAATTGCTCAGAAACTTAAATAACCTAGCAATCAATCTTAAGTACCATTTTTTCCAAGCATTACAGAAAGCAAAAAACCTGGAATATCATCTTTCCCAGAAATCTGAGAAGACCTTTAGTGTTAAAATGAGATTTTTAATCAAGAATCCTATTGTTTTACCAGCACTCATTTTTCTTTTTACAAGAGTTAGAATTTGAGAGCTCATACAAGCGTCTTTTAAATGATGCAAAAAGCCTTCAATGATATTTAAAAGGCCAAAAAAGACAAAGAGCATTTAAAAAAAAAAAAACAACAAAACCCACGGATTCTTTTAGATACATTGAAAGGTAGTTTTATAACATTTTGACAGGTCCTGGTAATAGAATGGAATTAAGATTGTGTCACTCCACAGCAAACAGCATTCATATCCTCCTTGGACCTCTATCTGTCACAAACAAAAATGTAATCCTGCTATATTGGGAAAAAACTACAGATAACATAAGTGTATCTTACATGAGATCCTCACTAATTTTTAAGGACAATATACATTCTCATGACAAGATATTTAGGGTGAAAAACCTGATGAAGGAACTCTCCAAAAGGAAACTTGTATTTCTTTAAAAAAAGATGTTCAATTTTATCAGCAAGCCATGTCATATCATATCCTGTAAGAACTGGGAACTGCCCAAGCACACGTTAAATGTACAAGAAGTTCAAGAGCTTGGGCAGCAGCAAAGCTCCAAGCTGATATTTCTGAATTTCCACAAACAATGCTGTTTACATAGTGCAAACTCTACTGCATCGAATATATGCCAGACTCTGGCAGTCCTTGGCCATATTTCTGTGCAATGGGAGCATCTCCTTTATTGTCTGGAACTGATTTCTTTCTCAGCTCTGGACTGTGTATGTGTAGCCCTGTATTCTGAAGAGGGAATTGCTCAAAAGATACTTAACAACTAAAATCCCAGCCAGGAAGAAGACAAACATTGATGAAGTCTCACCTAACGTCAGACTCCCTGCACTGAAAGGCTTCCTCCTCCTCATGAATGTTTGAGTTAATGGGAGGCACTCTGCATTATCAAAATCAGTTTTAAAGTTACACAAATAGCAAAGTGTCATTTCACAGACTGGAGACTACTCCTGAAATTCCCAAGGTACTATCAGAATATTTCTAAATTAGAATTGGTCAGATGGTAAAACTGCTACATCAAAAGCACATTGCTATGAGCCTCACTGTGGAACCTTAAGTTTTTCATAGGATCCAAAGAAAGAAAATGGATTTTTTGCAGGAAAAGTCTTACTTTGAATGAGGCAATGAAGTGTGAATTATTCAAGCCTACCTGGAAAAATTTCAACTGCACATATCTGAGGGAATTACTGACTCCTCCACACAAGTCTAGGAGAAAGTGAAGCCTCTAGACATAAATTTCCTGTTATCTGTCTCTAGTTCATCTCAAACACTGAGTGTAGTAGGTTTCTTTATTCCAATTTCATTCTGCACAGAACTAGAATGAAAAACACAACAGAAGCCCAAATTTATGAAGTTAAAGGATAAAAACTATATTTATTCATTTACTCAGGCATTTAGAACTTCAAATTAGCACTCAGTCACTTAACAGGGGATTTGAATGGCAATTTCATATAGGTAAGTTGAAAAGTAGGACCATGAGAATTACAATATTTCTTTTTTGACTTCATTTCAAGCCTTTGTCTATTTGTGCTATAAATGCATTGTAACACAGCTTCAGACAATATGGACAAATGTATCTTCGCTGAAGTTAGTGGACTGTGTCCATTTACCACCAGCTGCAGATCTGGCCCATAATTCACTGTTTTGCTGAAATGTTCTAAACAATGAATTGAGTAAATAAAACTTATACTCTTGTGCTTAAAACCAGGCTTTGGACAACCAGCAAGAATAGAACTCACGCCAAACCATCTGCAAATCACTGGAATGCAGTTCAGCCCCTGCACATCCCTCTTCCAGAATATAAACCAGAATATTTGCCACTATGTCTCTTAAGCTTCTCCATAGCTAACACAGGACACACAAAAATTAAACTTGCCCTCAGACACAGAATTAATGTAGCCAGTAGATAATAACAGGTGCATACTATCTTAATGTTAGAACAATAAATGTAGGCTTAAAAATAATTGTCAGCTTTTTCTCCAAGACACCTGTTACCTGATTGTCTCCATTTTGACAGGAGACAGTGGGAAAGTTTGTCCAGGCATCAATTAGCATGAGACTTAAATGTGTTAACATTTAAAAAATCCTTTTTTCATCAGTATTTCTAGTTTTCCAAAGCAAAAGTAAAAATAAAAGCATTTACTTCCCCATAGCTTCCACTGCACTGTAGTTAAAATGCTGAATTTGGTTGTCATTTACACCAACAATGTGAGTGTACTACTTTTAATCATAAAGACCTGTAAAAAAAAAAACCAAACACCTTATATGAGTGTTAATCACAGTGAAAGTTTAATGAAGCAGTGAGAAACGCACCACCAAGTTTAGCCCTTGTGTCCTGCTTAGGTGACAATGAAGAGCAGTTTCTTTTTGTTGAATATTGTAGAAGGGCAAGTTTCCAAGATGACAACAGGGTAGGCTCACTCTTCTTGGCTTGGGTAGGTTTTGCCTTATCCTTGGTCTTTCTGTCTTCACTGATGTCAGTGGATCCCACATCATCTGCCTTCTGGGAAGTGCCAGAAAATGTCTCTAGGAGGATCCACACAACATTGCTCAGCAGCAAGTTCTGGACAGTCGGATCATTTTGTTTAGCATATGTCATTAAGATACAGCTATCATTCAGCTGTTCACAAGTCAAAATGTAACTTTGCCTATCTAAAATGGTGTCCTCCAGGGCATCATCCCTGATTTGAACTTTAGCACTGGCGTGCCATACATTGTCACAAAGATCCACTTTCAGTGAGATGCCAGTCAAGATCTGTTTTTTTCTGAGAGATCTTCAGGTAGTTTATAAGTGGAAAGAAAGGAACTTAAGTTAATAAAGTCTAAGGTATTAATAAAGAACAGGTTGGTCTCAGTATTCTGATAGTAATGACCTGAGAGAAGAACATTTACCTGTACTAGTGAAATTCAATATTCATTCTCACAACATAGTTATGTTTCCAGTTCTAATCAAAAGGAAGTACTAGCATCCATTCCTGTAAGGGCGGACAACTGCCTGATAAGTACTGGTAACAGTAGTTATATTCCCTGCCTCAATTAATTTCACCCAAAAGATGTCAGATTGATCACTAGCTTATGGTTCTCCTACTTATTATAACTAATACTGCGCTAGCACTTCAAAGTCCAATCCACAACTGGATTTCTGTCATATATGTTTTGGCACACGCAAAAAACATCAAGACCAGAAAGAGCTCTTGCAGGCTCTGCAGTTGTCAGCTTAATATTTAGATAGTGTGTACCAAGCAAACAAACAAAACAAATTCATGACCTATTCCCACTTCTATTATGCCAAGTAATTTTCCCCTTCCTTTTATCTACACAGCTCTGTGCAACAGAAGAAACACAGAAAAGTCAGATTACTTTGCAAAGTTACCACCTACTGTTGCAGATTTATTTTCTCCTATTCATTTTCATAAGGTACTCAGGAGTTTTAAATGGACCAGAAACAGTATTTCTATTCTTTTTCTAAGGGACTTATATTACCCCTAATGGTTCTAAAAGTGAAAATATTTAACTTCATAATTTTCTTTTACAATGCATTATTATAGAATACATCAGTACCTTCAAATGATAGCTATTCAGAGTTTACAAACTGCAAGACCTTTGAGATAAGACAGCTTTGTTACAGGCATGGAGTGCAACTACCATCTCTGGAACACAGTATGAAATAGTGGCTTCTGTGCAATAAGCAATGTTCTGTGTTAGTACATCCTGAATCAGTAGATAGAAGCTACAGAGAAAACGAAAAACCAATGGAAATATACAGCTATATTAAACAGACAGAAGCTGGTTTTACAGGTCTCCCAATGGAAGAAATAACCTATTACTTTCTCCTTCTGGTAAGTGAGCATTGGGTTTATTGACTGTAATATTAGCTGTACTATTAGCTAGCTTTGTGACAAACATTTTGTGCTTAGGTTTCCTCATTGTATTTGTTTTGAGTTAAATGCTTTGGCATCATTGAATTAAAACCACTATGTGTTATCTCCTCCTCCAGTAGTCAACCTTACTAATGTTTTAAATAACTATTAGATCCCATTGGACTGTCTGATTTGTTTCATATTATGAACACTAATGAAGGAACTGTGTAAACTTGTTTGAAATTTTCTGGAACTCTCCCAAGATGAGTTTTTCCCCTGCTATTGAGTTTTAGCAGCCAAAGTACACTGCTGAGAGTTATTAAACCTAAAAGCAATAACAGTTCTTCTCATATATATATATATATATATGTATGTGCATATATGCATATGTATGTGTGTGTGTATATATATTTACAGATTTGCATTCTTTCCCTGATCTGGATCTCTGAGCATCGAGGAACCATATCAACAGATGATATAAAATGACCTATGAAGCCAGATGGATGAATTCCAACTAAATTTATATTACAAAGAGCTGTAGACCTCATTTTAACTTTTCGATAAACGTAAAAAATACAATTGTTTGTAACAGTTGTACTGGTGACAATACAAACTTGGACAAAAATATTGACAATACAAACATCACCACACTTTTTTTTCACCCAGAAGCTAGTAACATACAGAGAAGAACCAAAATAAAAGAAAGAAACATGCAGCAGACATATGGAAGGGTGATTAGAAGAAGGAGACAAACATCTGCTTTGTAAAAACTAAAATTAAAAAAAAGAGAAAATTCTAGAGCTGAATTGAACAGGATAGATTAGCCTGTCATCTGAAAAAGCCCTGTTCCAAGATATATATACACGTACATGATATACATATGTATGTATACGTACACATAAAAATACATAACATGAGATTAGCATAGAGTATTTTCATCCATTATAAATGTTCTACCTTTAAATACACAGACTGACTCTACCTCATCAGGCCCACCTCCACATTCAGAGACACAGAAACACCAACTTTAAATTCAAATTTCACCATTCTAATTATCTTCTGCAATGCATAGGCAAGCCCTAAACTTCTTCTGATTGCTATAGGACTAAGTCACAGCTCACAGACAAAGCAATATTGTCTTGTTTTCAAAATTATTTCCCTTCTGAATGTCACCAAAGGTAGAAATACTAATAGGGAAATAAGCCATTTCTATAAAGGTATGCAGAGTTTTCAAGTTAACACTGTATCAAATGCCTGTAGAATACCTCAGACCTCCCATTTTATTTATAGAGTCATAAAATTTAAAAAAAATATTTTACACCACTAAGATAAAAAAAGAACAAAAATAACAAATCAACAAAAAGCAACAAAAAAAGGACTTGTAAGTGGAAGCAATTCATGTTGCCCTTATGTTTATTCTTTTTTTACCATCCTTTGACACTGCTACATTCAAAAAACCATAAAACATCTTTTACACAACTTAGAACTGACTAATGTCCTTCAAGATGTATGTCTGAAATCTTCCAATTCCCTTTCTTCTCAAAGCTGGTGAACTGTTTGCAAAGACCTGATCTATAACCAGTGTATGGTATTTTTAAGTACTTCCAGAACTCAGCTTATAAATGTTAAGACAACTTATATTAAGTAATATTTTTAATTTCCTCTGCTTTCAGTAGAGCTATCCCTTTGTTCTACCTATTAAGATGAATTAGAGTTAAATTCCACTTTAAATTGACGATGGAACAAAAGCAACAACAAAACAAAAAAACTGATAATGATAATGGCAATGATGATAATGAGATGATGTTGATGATGATAATAATAATAAATTATTAGTACTATTAGTATTAGTATTAGTATCACTACTACTACTACTACTACTACTACTATGGTACCCACCACATTGTAATCAGGAGCAATCTCCTTGGCCAGTTCAGCTAGTAAATCAGCTTTATCAAATTCAACATCTACTTGAGTTGCATTTGGTTTGGTGACTATAGATCTAATATTCAGTTATCTTCCCTGCTTTACTGAACTTGGTGACTATCTTGGTTTCACCAAGAGTAAGAGGAAGTCTGACGCTGAAAAGCAGGATGCAGAACACAACAATCAAGCCAAAAATGAGAATCATTCTAGCCAACAGGGCAAACAGAAAAGATAGGAGAGTGTTTAGGATGCTCATGACTGTGAGTGCCCTGATGTAGTAAAAGCAGAACTATGACCTTCATAGAGCTCTGCATATCAGTTCTGGCATTCTGGTGACCTGTCCTTAAGCCACAGGCAGCAGCTTCTGCCTGAGCATGCGGGAATTTCTACCACATCACAACTGGTGACATAGGGGCAGCATACAAACCTCGCATGTCTGACGTGTCCTTGGGCAGTTCCCAGCTCTTACATGTCATGACTTTCCAGCCTTCATATAGCCATATCATTATCATACTAACCGACTTCTTCAGAAAATTTGAGTGCCTCCCAGCAATAACCAGGGGAGGTATTAAATTTACCTAAATTGTAGGTCATTTCTATAGTTGGTCCCTATCCATCATATATATAACCATGCACCAGAGATCATAGAATCACAGGATTGCTAAGGTGGGCAGGGACCTCTGGAGATCTTCTAGTCCAACCTCCTGTGCAAGCAGGATCACCTACAGCAGGTTGCACAGGGCCATGTCAAGTCATGTTTTGATGGATGGACCTTTCTGGGCAACCTGTTCCAGTGTTTGACCACCTTCACAGTATAAACATGTTTTCTTCTGTTCAGCTGTGTTTCAGTTTGTGTTCATTCCTTCTTGTCCTTTTTCTGGATAAGCCTGGTTCCCTCCTCTTTACAGCCTCCCATAAGGTATTTATACAGATAGATAACATCTCTCCTGATCCTTCTCTTCTCCAGGCTAAACAGTTTCCCATCTCTCCCAGCCTCCCCTCATAGAAGAGATGCTCCAGTCCCTAAAGATATCAGCCATAGCCCAAAGATATCATAAACCTTAAAATTTCTACATCACACAAAGCAACTGAGCCAGATTAGCTAGTTTGCTGGCACTTAGTGTAAATTGGAAATACACCAAATTTAGCTTTCTTTTGAAGAAATGCCTAGTTCATAGTTGAGAGGTGTCCCAGCTCAAGGGGAGATCACCGCCATGCAGCCACACTGCCCAGCAGGGAGAGCTTAAAGAAGGTTCACTTAAGCTGTCATATTTATGGGATAAAGTGGTTGTCTCGTAGTCAAATTGCATACAATGGGAAAGGTATGCATGAAACTCCTTGTTCCCACAACTTTCTTTGTTCCTTGATAAATAAGCCTTGGAAAAGCCACCCGTTATTCATGTGTTAATCGCATGAATGGTGATCCAAGCTCATATGCATTGATGCTCACTGGGTCACTCTGTTCCTTTGTGGGTTTCCTAGAGGAGTTCTTGGCCCGGCTATGGCTCAGGCCTTTACCTCCTCTGAAGCCCATAACAAAATACTGCTAGTTTGTTCAGGGGAGTTGAGTGCATCTGTCACACACATAAGTATTTATGAAGCTCTTACTTGCTGTCTCTTGAGAATATTTCACTAACTTACAAATTAGCAACAAGAAAAACATATCAGTTCTGTGGATGCAACACCGTGTATCTGTGGACTTCTGCTTGAAAACAATGAATATAGCTCATTAACATACCTTTTACTAAGTCTACTTGCCAAAACACCATAAGTGAAAAAATGAAGTTTAAAACAGTTTTCAATTAAAGATTAGTGTTTCTGTATAACCATTTTCATCCTCTGAGTATGAAATGCATAGTCTTGGTTCGGGCTGGTTTGTTTGTTTGTTTTTAATCACCAGCTGATCTTTCTGGGTGTAGACAAGGCCTCTGGAGGCGCCATAGTAAATGGGACTGGCAATGACATAAGCACGCTGAGCCCAAGGTTTGTATTTCATTCGGAAAGACCTAGCTCTTTCAAAATAATTGGAAGACTTTCATTTTGAGAACTTCATTGTTTATAATCCCACATCTAGAAATCAACTTTTGGCATTTGCCTGAGGCTTTAAGAAGGCATGCCACTTTGCCTACAGTGAAGTAGAAAATTCAAGATGGAAGTTTTGGGGGGCTTTCTAGTAGTAGGAGAAAAGAGCCAAAATCAGCCTTAGAAATGTGTGTGTCTTATCTGCAGAAGACCTTTAAGAGTTTTATAATATCCTGAGAGTCCAGAGGCCTAAGCACACCTATGATTACATTTTTCTAAATTCAAACCCAGTGAAACTTGTGTGTCTGCTACAGGTTTTAGCTTAAAGGCTATATCTGCATATAGTAAAAATGCTCTGGGGTTTGATCAAGACCTAGTTCTGTCTACCCCAGCAGAAGGAAATCTCTTTATGCGCTGCTGGTTGGTGCACATACAGGCAACCATACCGTATAGAATCTTTCAGTGTCCACATTAAACCTGCTAGTGAATAAAGAGAAACAATGGAGTATGAACCATGATACAGTCATACCTGCAAGACCTATTGATTTTCTGATTTTGCTGTAGATACAGAAAATGAAAACTTGATCCCACAGACTTCAAGAGGTCCAGGTGAGATGTCATCCAGAAAACCTTCTGAAAGAAGGCAAATTCTCAAATACAGTCTTGTGTGTTGAACAGCCATACCATCTACTTTGAAAGATACAGTATCGACCACAGTGTAAGACTCTCTCACATCCTTTTGTCTGGACCCATAGATCCTAATTAGGATCCGCAAGTATAGGCAAAGACCTGAATGACTGCATACTGAAATTAAATATGTAAACTTAAGATAATCACAATTCAAGATTTTTTTTATAGCAGAGTTAATTTCTTCCATTTATTTTATGTTCTTGGCAGTTACCCAAAAAAGTCACCTTTTCTAGAGAAAAACTGAACCTTTAATTTTATTGGGTTTTCTTTGCCTTCCCATAAAATTATAAAAGGATTAGCAGCTTCTTCTGGTAAATTAGCACCCACATGTCCCAGTTTTACAGAGCATCAATAGCCAGATCTAGGCAGTACAGTCTAAAAACTTAAACAGAGGGTACATCTATACTAGCATTTTAAGAGAAGCTGAGGACTGCACTTTGGGAGTAAACTTTGTGCTTACCACCACCTACTGCACTTTGGTTGGCATTGTGGAGTGGCCTGAAAGTGCCCTCACCACACTCCTTTTGTATAAAACTAAACTGGGAAATAGAGTCCAGGAGCATACCAGACTAGAGGTATTTCATATCACCTCTGAGATGATTATAATACAGCTGACAGGCCCTCAGGGCCAACTGTTTCTCTCTACAGACCACTTCTATTAAGCTACACTACTTGCTAATGGAGACATAGCCTTAAAGAACCTTCTTTTCCCCTATATACATTATTTTATCACAGGGAGACATCTCTTACTCTCATAACTCCCTTGAATTGAACTGTCACCTCTTCTGCCTGATATTAAGAACTACAGCTGCTATTAAAGCAGTTGTCAGAGCCAAGTAAAAGTGTTTCTGATACTATAATAGCTTGTAAAAATATGCAGAAAAAAATACCACTGGCATGGATGCTTGGCTAGCTGGCTTTTGCAACTGTTTGTGTGGGTTTTTAATTACAAATTTAGGCAAAGATGTATCGAAAAATTTTGCAAGCTAAATTCTAATCATTTGCTGTTAGGTACCAAACTATTCTGTTCCACTGCAGTGTTTCATCTCAAAATGTATCACTTTTTCATCTTGATATCAAAAGGGTAAATCAGGAATATCTACCATCAGCATGGAATATGCTTTCACTCAGCAAAAGTTTAAAAAAATCTTAAAAGAAAAAACACTAACGCATTTTCTTTGAACTCACGATGGAAAACAATTTTATCATTTTGTTTCCTGTATGACTTCTTAACATAAATAGGTATACATACACATGTATTTCAAAAAATCACATTCTCTGCCCATTTAATTTTTACAGTATTCTGGACCATACATAATGCATAGTCTAATGAAATTCAAATACTGGATCTATCATGATGAAATTAATTATTGCAATCAGCATGGGTGTTTCACCTTTCTAGGGACAGCTGCTCTCTGGAAAAGCAGGTGAGCAATATTATCATGCCTTGTTTTTCCCTTCGTAATGAATAGAATAAGATAGTATATGTTTTTACCTAGAGCAACTCCTGTCATGGTTCCTTCTGGGAAAAATATTAATTGTTTGAGGAAGATCCACGTTTTTTAGAGTGGACTAATTGGAAACTACTAAGTGGCTGTTATAATTTTTTTTCAAGGGGAAGTGTACAGCTTCTACCTCAGAAGTGAAAAGCAAACTATAGCTCTGTGAAGATTAGCTCTAACATGAAGAAACTGAATGAACCATTTTTATCTTAGGTTTCAAATCCCCATTGTAGAGGTTCATAAAGAAAAGGTCATTTTGTATTCACAGTCCTCATATTTTTCAGCAAGAGAAGAACATTCTCAAGTATTATGAAGAAAAATTTGCATTTGCTTTTATAAAGAGGTTTTGCTTTATCTGTGATTTCCATTCTTTTCAAGACAACATCTTTTAAAGATATCTTGTGAATGCACAACATTTAAATATATATATATGTATATATATTTGTGAAGGGGGAGGATAAGAATGAAAAAAGTGCTTCATATTTTGTACATAATGACAATCCATGCTCTTGCTACAATAAGCTGAACAAGACAGTTCAGTGTTTCTGCAGGTACCAAACAGCAAGAATTCAGAAGTTCTTGGGTTTTCCCTATAGAAGGATAAAAAGAGGTCAAATTTATTATTTGCAAGTGTCCCTTCCTTTATAAGCCTTGAAGAGAGGACAGTAGGAAACAATTCCTCCATTCCCTGTTTTTGTTCTGCATAAAAATGAATCCTGGTTTTGTTTCCCTTTTAAAAATTACCATACTGCAAACAATTACCACACTGCTCACAAGTCAAATAGGTCTAAACACAACTGAAACTTTAACTTGACACTCTAGAATATTTGATGCCCATTCCTTATAAGTTCTGATCTGTTTACCCCCAACTTCAGATTTCTATTGATTTTCAATGGCCAGGACAACACTCCAGTTCTTTTCCTTACTTTGTTATATAAACAATGTCATGTAAAGAACCTGGGAGAACAGCTATTCCAGGCCTCACAATAGAAAGACAATGAATGTCTGTCTCCATGTGTTGTTTTCAGATGCCTAATTCCTTCAGCTGTCTTCATGTTTAATCTTTGCTTTTTCCTGTTATTGTAAAAGATTATTCAAAACATTATAAAAATTGCCAGTAATATTTGCACAAAATGAAGACAGGTGTGCTTTTTTGCTGGGGTGGAGGTGAATGGTGAAAAAAACAAGTTCCAGTCCTTTCAGCTTCTCAATAGTAAGAAGCATTGGAAAGCTTAGAATATCTTGTCCATACCTGCAGCTTCCCAGAAATGACCATAATCTACTCACTGCTGCATATTCTACTTATCTTAATGAGATGCCACCTTATTCCTGCCAAAGGCCATGAAAAAGGATGTTGAAATGTCATCCCTCATAAGCTCCAGGCAGTGAAACTGAAAGGGAGTATGAGTTTTAGGAAAGCTACTTTTGCTGACTATTATTAGATCTATCTCCATTTAAATGACTTGTGTGTTGGAAAATGATTATTACTACACTAAATGTGTCATGTTCTTTCCACAAACCACATAATATAGTTCAATATAATGAAATAGTTTTAATCTAGCTAGTTTAATTGTCCCTGCTTGTATTACATAACTGTTGGTGTGTAATCAATGGGATATGCTCACTTAACAAAGGCAAATTATTTCACTTGAGGTTCTTCTAGCCTTATGAGGCTGAACTACACCTCTAGACAGCGCTATGAGCTATATTTTAAAGTGTAATATTGAAGTTTAAAACAATAAATGCTTTTTAAAAAGGGCTCTTTATCCGTAATAAAATATAGAGAAATAAAAATTTGTCTCAATTTATCACTTACAGTAACCTTAATGAAAAGTTTAAACTAAAGAGAAAAGACCTGTTGGGTTGGGTGTGATGTGCAGTGATGCTGATCTCTCATGCATATTTAGAGATCAATATTGCCTCACGGGCACTTAAAGGATCATAGATTAGACTGGTAAAATCAACTACCTTACGTGCTCAGATGACTTCCATTATTGGATGTATCCAAGCACCCAAAAGCACCTGAATCAGCATCAGTCCTCTTAAGAGCTCTAAGTACTCATACGAATATTATTGGAATGGAGAAAAAAGATAGAAAAAGTTAAACAAAAGCACCTACCTGAAACTCTGCATAGGAAAACAATAACAAAGCAGATAATTTGAAAGGAAACATCACATTTTCAGGCTTTGTCCTATCTACTGGATTACTCTTCTATCATTTACTCAGAAATACAAAATAAAGTTTAAAAGGTGCACATTCTCATTTAATTTAAGATTGTGGTGAACAGGCAGAATGCAACTTACAATGTAGTCCTTCCACTTGAAAGGACTGTTTGCTATGGAGTTGCAGAAGAGATGATCTCCACTATACAATCTGGATTAGCCCATCATCCCAAATGCTGTCCACTTCTAGAGCACATTACAACAGAGATTCAGTTTCACTTGCACAGGGTCACTCTTGACTTTTTCATAGGTACAAGACCAATCATATTTACACTTATATTGATCATAATTGTTAGTGTAATTGAATGCAAATTGCCAATAGCTTTTCTGTCAGCCAAGTCATAACATTAACAACAAACATGGAATTCCAAAATTATAGGGAAACCCAGGAGACCTGGCAACAAACTCCAAGAAAGCCAGAGATTATGCTGCACTACCTACAAGCCCTTTAAAATTCTGTTTACTACATATGAGAGATTTTAGACCTACCTGTTCTCTTTGAATTCATGGCATACAGGATGGCTTAATGCAAACTGAGTCAGAGACAAATATTTTTCAGTAGCCTTCCAGGACTTACATAGGTCTTGGCATGATTCTGACTATGTGGCTGCTAGAAAGCTGACTTCAGTCAGGCTAATATTTATAGAGAAAACTTTAATTAGGCATTTCATGCATTGGGCAGCATGTAATTGGCATGAATATACCTTCTGCAGAGTAGCCTGATTAGTCATAAATGAGCATTGCAGTACTGCTGAGGGTAATAGATGAATACAGTGTTTTATTGGTACCAAGGCTTATTGACTTGAATAGATCATGATGATAACACTGTTTTAGTGAACTGGGCTGCCAAGGCAAAGCAGAGGACAGTTTGTGTCATAAAGCTATAGCCCCAACATTTTAGATAATGACCACAGACTAATTTAAGATGACACAAAATACCCTGATTGCAACAATTCATTTACAATTGGGCAAACAGAAATATATATACAGTTGTGTAGGTGTAATTGGAGTTTGATAGTTAACCTTTTTGCAGAATACTCACAATTATACACACAGATCCGATTTGCCGCAATGTCCCAAGGGAAAGCTATTACAGTTATTGCCAAGCTGACTATATGTTTATAATGCCATCTGACAGACAGAAATTGGAAGTCAAATGCTGTTTCTCACTCCATAGGAGTACATTTGCTCCATAGGAAGAACTACATGAAATAGAATTTGGGTTTAATAAGCAATTTTTTTGTAAAGGGTTTAAGACATAGATCTCTCTTTGTTTCATAATTATATATACGTACATATGTAACAGGTGTTATGAAGCTATCTCTATATAATTATTTATAATTATGTAATTACAGATGTGCGTGTGTGTACTGTACACACATACATTCCCACACTCTTAAAAACAGAGGTTTTTAATTCCTGAGAGCTTGTGAACACTGGGATATGAACTTTATATAATAAAAGCAACAGTTACAATCTTTAAAACTCAGTAGGATTACAGCTGAAATCCTCTCACTATGACACAATGGTTTGCTCTAACAAAGGCTATAGGGGAACTACAGTGGAAAATGTGGTATTCTAGATAAGAAAATGCTACAAGTTACAGACACTATGAAAATTTTAATGAAAATGGCACCCAAATAATCGACAAGCATGTACAGGATCTAATAGTAAGCAACTTTGGGCATAACTATCAATTGTAGACACTTTAATGTGGTTTGCTGCTAGAAAACTATCACTATTAACAATAAATACATTTAAAATTTTTATTATAGATACAACAGAAAGAAAAAAAGATAAATAATGTATAACTTTTACCTTTAACTGTAAAGTTTTCTCTTCCGAACTCTTTTCTCTTGTTTTTTGGGGATGTTTTTTGTAGACAGCACTGAAGAAGGTAATAATCACTCTTGGTTAAGGAAAAGTGAGTTGTTCAAGAAATGATGAGAGCATATTTTGAGCTTTTGTTAGTGGAGTTTAATCCTATTTTCCTGAAGATGAAACAAGACAAAAATACCCAAGAAGGGAGAGAAAAGAACAGTAGAGGTAAAAATCACAGTGTCTCTTTCTGGTGTCCAGTCTCATTAATAATATATCTGCTGGATAATGAGATATTGGATATTTTGGATGTTCTTATGCCTTTCAGAGGACTTAATGAAAAGCATTATTTTCATTAATCCGTAACTGTGGACAAGATTTTCCTACTGTTTTTCTTTCTAGCTTCTGACAAAGTAGTTTCGATCATTTGCTTTTGGTGGCTTGTTCATTTTTCTAAAGTAATTATTTCTTCTGATTTTATGATGTTCCATGTTTCTTTTCAGTGATGTTTCAGAAAATAATATAGTTGTAAAGATTATTCACAGCAAAAATGGTGATTTTTAATTAACCTTAACAAACCTACAAACGAAATGAGATTTGCCTATTTGCAACTTTGTTTCGATGACAAATACCTCTGCCTGGATCCAAAATTATATATGGTCTCTGCAGTTGTCTATTCCCTCCTCTTGCCCCCCAAGGAGCCTTCCTTTACCATTTTCTTTCTGTTCCACCACTTCTGAGAAGAGTCCATCTTCTTGCAGGTAGACTAGATTTGATATTGGTCTTTGTGCCTGAGAAACTATTCTGTCAATAAATGAGAAATACAGAAAGTAGTGTGGAAAAATAGTCTAGGACTTTTGTTTCCGAGAATATTTATTTCAGTGCTCTGCACTAGAATTTTGTAAGCACGCAGGGCTTCAGACATAGCTTATTGCTGCAGTCCAACCAGCTTGAGGATTACTTTCCTACTAAGAACAAAGAGAACTGAGCATTACTCTGGTACTTGCGGAGGGAAAGCTTTGTATTGACGAAGAATCCAAGTAGAAAACAAAAACAGGGTATGAATTTACAACAGACCCAAGTTCATCTGGGTTCAGCTTTAGCCAGCTGTTTTTCATCCATGAGTTGACCTTTTATGTGCTCTAGGCCATTTTGCTATCAAGTGTGGATTCACACATGATGCAAGCTAAGAATGACCATGTGCCACCCAGCCTGCACCATCTGCCCATCTCAGCTAGTGGCTTTATAGGAATTCTGGAAAGGGATGGAGAGAACTGACACCGATTCCACAGCTGGGAGGCTGCGCACTGGAGGTACAGTTCCTGGTCACTGTTCTTCATATGCAGAACCTGAACAATATACCTTTTTCTCCCTCCACTCCAATCCACAGCACTTTCTCTGAGCAATACATCAGTAATTTCATGGGCAATAGTACTCTGGAATGACACTGAAGATTTAAATTTAGTTGATACAAGCCATTGATGCAGAAGTAAGCAATCAAAAGGAAAAGAACTGATTGTGTAGGAAGCAAGTTAAACTGTGTGACTTGAATTTTAAAAACCTTTCTTTTTATTAGCTATATTAGCTATTTGACTTTTCCCACCACTGTCTCAAAACATGAATGTGTGCTCTGTAAAAGAGCATCGTGCAGTGGTCATAATTATTTTGGAAAGAACACAACATTTTCTTCTTGAACATCCCTGTTGAATTCCAGCTGATGCCTGCTGATGGAGATTACCTTTGCTCTGTTGTGCTGATGAGCCTGTCCTGCATACTCATCAGGGTAACCTCTCCCCCTGCGCCCATAATTTGCTTACTTACACCTATCACAACAGTTTGCCAGTGCAGCTGAGGAGCTTCTTCCACCCAGAAGTCCACTTTATCAAATGCTGTAATAAGGTCTAAAGATAGCTTTCCGTTTCAGTGGTGTTGCAGTAATATGGATAGAGCTTTAAAGGCATCTACCTAGTGGTATTTCTGAAGAAAGTGGTTTTACTCTACTGCTCACTCAGCTGCCTGGTAACCACTGTTTATGGAACATGCATAGAGTAAAAGGTATTAATCTGTGCTACTCTGTTTCTCCTGATCATCTTGCTAAGCATCTGAATTTCAAGGAAGATTATGTAGAATAAGAGCTGATTTAATTTCACAGTGTAACTACCATAGCATAATACTTGCCACATACCAAATGCATTTTGCTCATTCTTTTTTTTTCTATCTATTTCTTCAGGATAATGTTATAAAAATACTGAAAAGCTTTTTTTTTTAACTAGATTTCTTAGTGTCAAGGTGTTAAATCATGTAATTTCAACTATGATGAATTATTAGAGCTTATTACTAAATCTACCACTTTCTCTTTGCAAATGTCATGGGGAAAAAAAATAAGGTACTGATCTTAGAAACATTTGCAGACAAAGTATTTGCCTTACTAAAAAGCAAAACCTCTATTCTTGTTTTAAAATAAATTTAGAAGGCACATTTGTATACCAACTAGTAGTCAGTAAAAATCACAAATTCATCTTACAGTTTTATTTCTTTAATCCTCAGCTACCAATGAAGCATACACAATTTTACAGGACTTTCTTTTCTTTCTTTCTTTTTTTTTTCCCTCCATTGCCACTTTGTTATCCAGGTTACACATATACAAAGTACAGAGGAGAAGTTCTAAATAGGTAGCAATATAAAAGCACTTATTAGAAAGAAATCAAAGCTATAGTGTAGAAAGTCCCATACCTCTCTGATGAAGACATTCCAAATAGAAGTACTGACAGTCACATGGAGCCATGACAAATCACATTATTCACTACAGGACAGAGTCAGCTGGCCAAATCCCCAATCAGCTTTGAACACAGTCTGGTCCTCCATCACCAGATTCAGTGAAGAGGCACTATTTACTGCCCAGTTACTGATTTTAACCCCATCAAGAGACAATGTCAAAGTGTTGACCATTTCACTAAGGGTCTGAAATGCTGGCCCTATTGGTGAAAACATACTTTCACTTAAGACACACAATTTGCACAAAGAATGAGTTTGTTTGCAGGAAATGCAAGTCTATTTAAAAAAAAAATAAATAAAAAAAAACCCACACAAAACAAAAAACATTGATCCATTTCCTTTAATCTGAACTTTAATACAGGATTTACAACTTTTCTCTACTGCTTTTTCAAATTTTTTAATTAATAGGGTGTTTTAAAAGTTTTCATTAGCACTTTACCATTGTCTGTTCCTACAATGAACTGCTGGCAATAATTTGCCAGACAATTTGAAATCAAGGTCCAAGTTTTGACTGCAGTCTCTTCTTTAATGAAAGTTAATTCTTTTCTATTGTCATTTGCCAAACAGACATCTTTTTTCCTCTTTCAGTCAGGTTTTAGTTTGAGCTAACAATGTCTAAGAAGGCATTTTTTACTTATATCATGCTGGTAAACATTCTTCTTTTCAATTTTTTTTCATGGTACCTAATTAGCAAAAGAGGAATTTTACTGCCATAAGATCACTGGGAGTATTATTTACCAATACCATTGTCATTCTAGCAGTTATCATCTTCTAATCATTATTTTTAATCATTGAAAACAAGCAGGCACACAGAAATGTGCATTTAAATGGCATCTGTTTTCTTTTCTCTATCACTTGTCTTTATCTGTATGCTGGTACATAGACACTTATAAATGAGTCTGTGTGGAAGCAATTGGTCTTTGACTGATGCTCAGATGCAGCAAAGATACTGCTGCATAATCAGAGAGAGAATTGTTTTGCCCTCCTAAACTTGTGACAGGCAAAGGGAATTCACAGCTGAGGGGAGCTAAATGCAGCTCTTCTTATCTCAGTCAGAAACACTCTCTTCTAAACTGCCTGACTGAGCTTTACCATACCAGTAAGTTTCAGGTAACTATATCCCAGAATAAAAGCTCAGTTATTGCAGTTGCAGTTTGAAGACTTGCTTTACAGTCCCAAGTCAACAACAGAGTGAGCACTATGGGGAGTGGCAGAGATAACTGAAAAGAAAAAAAAATTAAGAACAGACCAGGTTTCAAGCCCAGTATGCTGACCTGGGTCAAGGCATTTAAAATGGGCTGACTTTCCTCACTGTTTTTCAGAGTCCTTCCTCTATTCTTGCTCTCTTATAATCCCTAGGACTCTCGCATCAGCATAAACCAAACCTCCTGAAAAAGAAATGTAGTTTTAGGAGTCTGCATTATCATCAAGTCTCCCCTGACACTACTTAAATAGGAGCAGCCAGTATTATCTGGCTGCATTTCATAAACACATCAGAGCAACAGAACCAGAGGTGAAAAAGAGAAAAGGCACCTGTATTAGGTTTGTGCGGTGGGGTTTTTGTAGCAGCGGAGGGGCCGCAGGGGTGGCTGCTGTGAGAAGCTGCTCGAAGCTTCCCCGGCTCCAAGTAGGACCCACCTCTGGCCAAGGCCGAGCCCATCAGCGATGGTGGTAGCGCCTCTGGGAGAACAGATTTAAGAAGGGGAACCGGCAGTGAGTGGGGGGAGTGGAATGTGAGAGGAACCCCTCTGGAACCGCTCAGGTCAGTGAGGAAGGAGGGGAGGAGGTGCGCCGGAGGAGGGGATGCCCCCCCAGCCCGTGGTGAGACGGCAGGCTGTCCCCCCCAGCCCATGGAGGGGAGCAGGGGAGCAGATGCCCACCTGCAACCCGGGGAGGGGCCCACGCCGGAGCAGGTGAATACCCCCAAGATGGCCATGACTCCATGGGAAAGCCCACGCTGGAGCAGGCCGTGACTGAAGGACTGCAGCCCTTGGGAAGGGACCCACTCTGGAGAAGTTTGTGGAGGACTGTCTCCTGCGGGAGGGACCCCACTGGAGCAGGGGAGGAGTGACGAGTCCTCCCCCTGAGGAAGAAGCAATGACAGAGACAAGGTGTGATAAACTGACCCCAACCCCCATTCCCCGTCCCCCTGAGCTGCTGGGGGAGGAGGGAGAGAAAATCAGGAGTGGAGTTGAACCCACAAAGAAGGGAGAGGTAGGGGGAATGTGTTTTAAGATTTGGGTTTACTTCTCATTATCCTGTTTTTCGTGGTGTTTTGTTGCCAGCTGGGCTTAAACCACAACAGCACCTTTCTGCTGTGCTAAAATACTGTGGTCCTCTGACATTCTGGGTTTTGAAAATATATCTGGGAACAAGATTTGTGGAGCTACAGACATACATCATCAGTCTAAGAATTGATTTTGTACTGACAGAAATTAAGTCTTGGTGATTTCAGACAGCTTCAAGATTAAGGAGATACAATTTGACGTCACAATTTTGGATTTCAGCACTAAATGTCTGCATGAATCCTGCTTCAGGAATCTTAATCGTTTACAATGTCTGGTCCCTGATCTTATTAGCCTTGCCAAGACTGGCAAACTTGTGCCAGTGTAAGGATATTTGGGACAGTTCTTTTTGCCACCTTTCTAATCAGACGAGTAAAGCATTTTTGTTAAAGAAAGTCTCTTAGTCTGCCAGCCAAATAGTCAGCAGAATGCAAATGGAGACAGAGAGAGAAAATAAATGTGGCTGGGGAAGGAAAAGGAGACACAAGAGAGGAAGAGAAAAGAAAGAATCCATATTATACATTCAAATCTAGTGTTGTTAAGTTCAGCTGTGGAATTACCTCTCTTTTTTACTTATTTTGGTCAGGACATCTTTTGGAATGAGGTTGATGAAGGTCTACTGGTGTTGTGATGATCAGAGATGGTGAGAGTAGCAGCTAGAAAGGCAAAATTCACTGTCTTCAATTCACCCATCTGTGTAGCATCACCATCAAGTGAAGGTCTACAAGAGGTAGAAAGCCTATTATTTTGTCCCTCAGTTTGTCACAAGAGTTTTGATACATGTATGTGTAGTTCTTGCTCGTCTGACATAATCCTAAATACAGACCTCTGAATGGGCAGATTTATTCCATCTTTAAACTGTTGCTGAATATTAACATTTGTCTATTGAGCTAAGCTGGATCTTTGTTTCCTAGAACAACTCACCAAACTTCCACATATTTCTGAGCATCTAAGCATATTTCTACCATTGAGTAACATGAACTGCTACACAGCATTATGCTGGGGTCCCCATAGCTCATGCCAGAGCCTCTTAAATACCTTTCCAAGAGTAAACACAGGGGCAAATAAAAAAAAAGGAGACTTGCTCATTATAAAGCTAGCTGGAAGATGGCAAACTTCCCTAGAAAGAAAAAATTGGAGGAAAAAAATTAGATTTTCACCTTCTACTAGATTGTTGAGACTAACAGAAATCAGAATATGGAAGTCTGGTTAGAGGCCAGCTGTGAGCTCAGCAGGTAGTATTTTTGGTTTAGATCAGTTTTATGGCTGAGAAAAAAGCATAATGAACTACCAAAAAAGGGTGCTGGTTCACTTTAGACCTTTTTTTATAACTGCAGTTAAAGGGTGGTTTAGGAAATAACCATTTTGCATGCATGCAAAAAGCTCTCAGGCAGATTTAATCAACCTAAGTAGCTCTGGAAGTAGCTACCAGGAAGTAGCTCTGGGCCCTGGTTAAGTTCATGAGACCACTTATCTTTCTGAAATGGTGTATTTCAGTCTTTATAGACCAAATTCCATTCAACCCTCCTGCAGCAGCTGTGCTAAACCTCAAAGGCTGTTTCTTAGCCATGTCTTTCATTTGGAGCTGCTGTTTTAAGTTGTCTAGTTTACCTACATAGCTTAGTATTCCTCCAGATCATAACACTGCTTAATGTAATGTGATGTGATGCAAATGTCAGCTTGAATCACTGCTAAAAACAAATGATACTTTTTGGGGCAGCCTAGGAATTAGAAATGGTAAATAAATATTCTGCTGTCAGCATATCTCTACATCAGGCTGATCACCAGTCTGGCCTTTCCCTGCCGGTGTACTCTGAACAGCAGCAATTTTGCTTTCACGTTTTAATTATACTAGCAAACATTATCAAGGGGGCTAGGACTTTGAAATGGTAAATATTCAGTCTCATGAAAGATGTTATCCTTGGATAAAACAGGATGAGAACCATGCATCTACAGGGACAAATCAAAACAATGTGGTCTGAAAAACTATTTAGGTGATATAAACATCATTCTTCTTGCCAAAGGAAAATTTAGTTACTGACTTCATTGCAATGTTTTGTTAGCAGTAGCTTTACTTTAACTTGGACATTCTTAACATCAATCAAGCAGTTAGAATAATTTAATAGTATGAAAAACATACATAAATTGACCAGAGGAATGTAGCTTACTGACTGTCAGAAATTACCTCTAAACTTTGAGATTTACTTACAGAATTTGTAATTCATCACTGATTTAGATCAATGGTGGTACACTGAGACTCAGTGAAGATGAGCTATATTGTGACGAACAACTATGTTTTTAGACTGCAACTCTCATTCATGAAGATGAATGACTGAATTTTAACCTCCTGTGATAAGGAATGTATGGTTTCTACAACCATTCTTGGGTCCTGGAGGACTTCAAGATGGAGAGTGGTCTTCTCAGTACAGTCATACCATATCATATTTCTCCCATGACTGTTTCAAAGTACAAAATAAAATGTTTCAAGTTTCAAAACACTTTCACAAAGCTTACCTCTCAAAGTAAATTTCAGGCATAGCTAGGAATTTGTGCAAGACTGCCCACTGGGAAGAGACCAGGGTCTGACAGACTCACCACAGGACAAAGCTGAGCCCATCAGAAAAGCTGGTAGCATCTCTGTGGAAACGTACTTTTAAAAGGGCAGAAAACACCACACAGGCAGTGGAGGAGGGAATAAAAGAGTAAGAAACAGCAGTGGGAACACAAAGGCCAGAAGAAAAGGAGAAGGAAGAGGGCCTCCATGGCAGAGCAGATACTCCTGAAGAGCTGCGGTCCTTGGAGAGCACAAGCCAGAGCAGAGGAAAAATGTGAGGAGGAAGGAGCAGCAGAGAGGAACCACTGTTTGCGGATGGCAACCACCCACTCTCCACCCTCCTGCACCAATTGACGGGGGAGTGGAGGAGTCTGGAGTGAAGGAGTGAGGTTGAGCCTGGGAAAGGGGTGAGGAAAGGTGTTGCTTTAATGTTTGTCTTCCCCTGCCCCCCCCCCATCCAAATCAGTAATTAAATATTTATTTTAATTTGCAATAAATTAATTTTACCAGGTCTAGTCTGTTTTGCCTGTGATGGTAATTGACAAGGGATCTACTTGTCTTTACCTTGGCCCATGAGTTTTCTCACCCCTTTTCTTCCTATTTTCTCCCCACTCAGCTTGCTGAGGAGGGGCAAGTGAACAAGCAGCTGGGTGAGATTTCAGGTGCTGGCCAAGGTTAACCCACCATAGACACAATCCTTTTTTCAGAGGCACTAGAAACAGAGGGGGGCATTTTACCTGCCATCCAAGAATAACCAAATAATTCACCATAACAAAAGAAAAACATTTCAAAGGGGCTTAGTAGCATTTCCACAATGCAAGTACCAGAAATATCATGTCAGGAAGGCTGTTCTGCAGATCAATAACAAAGGCTGACCATGCTGCAATGACAAGAGCCAGCGCTTTCCAAAGCAATATCCTCACAGCTTGATTCACTTGTGTAAATGTCATCAGGCCTAAATTTCTGTGTTTTGTTTTAGTCTTGCTTCAGTCTTATAAAATCTCCTGACAGAGATATGGGAACAATCTGCTAATGTCAGATGTCTCCATAATAAGATTGCAGCAATTCTCTAAAGTTCCTGTTTCCAGATGTACAGAATGTTCTTCCTTCTACCTCAGAAAAAGCAAGACTGTTATTCTAGCACAGCCCAAAGAACAGGATAGTACACATAGCAAATCCCCTCTGGATGGCACTCCGGCTTAGAAACATCTTTTGCTGACCAGAGGGTAATTCAGCAAAAGTATGACTCAGCCATCCTGGCAACTAACTACAAGCAGTCCCAAGCAGCTGTAATCTGCTTTGTCTTGGACAAACAGATCTTCTATTATTGGAATTAAATAATTATTTGTTAAGAAGGTGTTTCAGTAGAATTTCTTAAACTAGCTTGCCAAAGAGAAACCTCAACAACATTTGAGATTCTTTGTTTCAGGTGTGTCTTTCATGAACTTCTTTACTTTCTCAAAGGTTTAAACAATCAAATCAGAAAAATTCCATAATGTGATCAAGACTCAGCTTAAACTACTTGGTAATATCCAGCAGGACTGTACACAAGGTTATCCAAACCCCACAGTTTCAATTGCAATGGAAGACTTGCTTAATATTTCTATTATATTTCCATATTTTCATTTGTCTATTTACTCTGTGAACTGCAGAATTAAAAAAAAAAAGTTATCTAGCACCTACAAAGAGACTGCAATTCAATTTAAGTTCAAAGCAAACTCTGTAAGATCCAAAACAGTTCTCCCTGACTCCACTATTTATCATCTTCTGTTCAAGCCAAAGGTCTAACCCAGACAATGCTTTCATTCAGGTCCTACACAACGGATTGTGGCTTTCTAATTAGTTCTACAGATGTTCCTGCACCAGACTCAGGCTAAATTAGTGCCTAAAAGCACAGCTCCAAACACGAGCTGGTAATTTTGGATGAGCTTAGCTCTCCACAGAGGCACAAGGCATTTCTGAGCAGCCAACAGTACACATCCTCCAAGGTTCTGGTGTTTGAAGGTGAGATGGGGGGGAGAATAAGTTGTCATTTTAAAGCTGATTCAACTAAATCACTTCCAACTTATCCCTGTAGTAAATTCTACAACATGATCCACGAAGACAGATCCCTGGGCTCTCAAGTTTCACAAACATTTCTGAAAATCTCTGTGAGATTCCTACATTTCATGTAGAAATGTCACTGAAAGATGTTAGCACAACTGTTATCAGCTATCTACAAAGGAGGATGATTTGTCAGACTTCAATAACTTCCTACTAAGGAGAAATCTCTGATAAAAGTGTGATTTATCCATTTCACATCTACCTCATCCCTAGAAGGGGTATAAGAAGATACACGCACAGAGCAATGCAGGAAGAGTCCTATTTCAGGGCCAAACATCATGACTTACCTTCAGCCAGAAGTTCTGCCTCAAGAACAGATTGTTAGCAAAGACAAATCACTGGGAACCTTGTGCAGCTACTCATGACAGAAGTTCCTAAAAATTGAAACAAGTAATGCGGAATGCCATGTCAAAGATATGTCATATGTTGAGAAGAGCTTTTTGGACCATGAGCAGAATGATCTGATGACGTCTTCCATAGAATAAAGTGAGTTTATAGGTTACTACAAGTCATCAAAAACTGAGGTGTGCTCAGTCCATTTTAAATGGCAAATTTCCCATTCATAGCAAGGAGATATTGACTACTGACATGCCAAGTTAAAAGTAAGATACTGAAATGATGGCTCAGAGCAAGAAAATTGTTCCTATAGAACAATATGGAAAATGGTTCAAAGACAGACAGCTGCAAGAGACACAAAATTTTAAGTGGGAACTCCAGGTAGACTCCTGCCAATTTTTCTTTTATTTTAATAGCATTCGAAACTAAAAATTAAAAAGCATACATTTAATGGTTGATTGCTTACTAGCAAGCTTTGGACATTCTGCAAGGAAACCTACT
The DNA here is from genome assembly GCF_947461875.1 of Haliaeetus albicilla. NCBI lineage: Eukaryota > Metazoa > Chordata > Aves > Accipitriformes > Accipitridae > Haliaeetus > Haliaeetus albicilla. Next base: position 56,900,806 of record NC_091483.1, on the reverse strand, counting down.
AGAGTCAAAGTATTGTCTTTCTTCCTTGAGGTCAACCACAGATATGGATATAGTATTCCATTCACAGTAAAATGTATGCCACAGCACTTCCGCTAGATTTTAAGAATAGGAAAATAAAATATAAAATTTAAAAAACACAATGAAAACAGCAAAGATAATGGAGTCAAACTCTGCATTGCATGTATATGTTAGTAGCTTTCTCATATTTGACATTTATATTTTACTCTACTTTGGTGTATTTAAGTAATTTTGAAATTCCTGGATCTGAAATTTTTTCCACTCGTCATCACTCCTCTTTCTGCATGGTGTTAAGCAATTACTTGATTAGTTTCAGAAGCCTCTATTAGTGCATGATGAATTGGTGAAGAAAACTATATAGAAACAATCTTTGCATAGTGTTTTGAAAATTATCTGCTCCATTTTCTTTCTGTTCTACTATATGAATCTGCTTCCTAACCTATGTCCAGTGTCTGAGCACTGTCTACTTTGTATACACGTGCAAATCCTCTTCCTTGATGACAGTTTCACTGTATCAATAGAATATCGCTGTTCTGGAAGCAAACACCTTTAGGAGGAAGCACATGTAGATCTTAAGTTCTGAGAATGGCATCCAGTAGTGGAGAGAATACCAGGAAATTAACACTGGCATCAAGATTATATACATTGCTTACAATATTTTCCGTGCAAAAATAATTGAACCTTCAAATTCTTCTAGAACTTTTTACTGCATTTCAGTTGTTGTAGTTGTTAATATAACAAGAAAACATAGTTGATGCATCAAGTCAACTCTGTGTTACACTTCTCAGTCTATAATTCAAATGATCGATACAGCATATGAAACAGGTGAAATGCAGAATGTAAAATAATCTGTATTTGTGGAAAAACTACAGCCTGCAGTTGCACTTACAAGAAAACCTAGGGGACTTGAATGCCCACTGTTCACTGTTTTGAGGAAGTGCTTTTCCATCGTAGACATGTTGCAGCATGTGCAGTTAAACATTTTGGTATCATAAGCCTTAGACTGCCTCTCTGACAATGTCTCCAGATGAGGGCCTTTTTACTTACCCATCTCTAAGTTCTGGTAAGACCTCCACTCAAATTTAGGAACATGGAAGTATAACATGAACAGGAGTTTTAAAAGTATTGGGAGGCAATTCAGTAGGAAAGAATTGGTCCCATGTGAATATACAAGGTTATTTAAAATACTGGAACTAGAGGTTCTCTCAACTAGACCACTGATTAAGCTGATAAGAGAATATTGTGCTCCTCCTCAGCATTGAAGAGCTCTCATGGAAAATGAAGAGTTCCAAATACAATTCAAAGCCCAAAGAAAGATGCCTCTGAAAAAGCTTTTTTAGCTTATCATAAAGGGGATAACATGATATGACGGAGCAAAATGTCAAGTTCCCTTCCAGGTAGAAGGTATTGGCTACTCACAGGTTCATTAGTTCTTCAGACACAAACATTACAATTACACTGACTAGTACTTTAAACCACAGCAGTCACAGAGAAAACAAGCAACAATGAAAATGCAGCGAGAAAAACTGACATTTTTTTCTACATTAACAAGTTAAATGGTAGCATCTCCATTTTCTGAGTTTTACGTCATGAACAGACACTGTTTTGAAATCCTGATGCAGTCAAACTCATGTTTTTTGGATTCTATATTCCTATATGAACAATGTGAAATATACCACTTTATGATATACAGTAGGTCATACCAGAGAATGTCTTGGAATCTCCTCAACAACCCTAAACAGCAGTAAGAGCAACAGCTCTGTTCTGGAAAGCAGTAACTAAAAGAACATAAACCTTTCAGCAATAGGTGTTATTTTAGTCTCAAATGAAAGACAGTCCTCACCAGTTTACCCACTGACTCACTGACTATGGATTTTATCTTCTTAAAGCATCCTTCTTAAGCAACTTCCTTCTTCATTAAACTGAAAGTGATTTGTCTAGCTGTCCTAGACACAGTGAGTATATCTTTAAGGCATTGCCACCAAGAAAAAGAAAAAAAATGTTCTTTGTAAGAAAAAGTAAACAGAAGATACTGACTTTCTGAAAAAAAAAAAAAAGTGTCATGATCTTGCTACAAAGTTAAGGACTCCATCTTACAAACAAGTAATGTAATTAGTCTTTACTTCTGAACTGAATCAGAAAGAAAAATGTACAACCTTCTTTCCTATACCTCAAATATCTCTCTGCTTCAAGTCAGGTCAGAACATTTCCTCAAGACTCTTCACAGCATTGAAGTAGAAGATACTGGATATGGCTTCCACTTTCTGAGTTCTGAGTTTATGGTTAGGCAGTCATTTAATTCCATCACTTTCAGGAGCCTATACAGAACCTTGTTGATAATTGCTACTTTGTACACACTATAAATAAAGGAAAACATTTTTAAACAGTGAGACCAAGTAATTTTTTAAACAGAAGTTTTTACACAATTGATCTTCTAATGTATTCCTTGTTTATTAAGAAAATTTGTATAAATTACAGGCTCTGAATATCTCGTTCCCCTTCATTACTGAAGGGCTGACTCCTCATTTACATCATTGACAGAAAAACCTTAGTAGCGAAAGCTATTGCTACTGGTGTTTTCAATCAAATCCAAATCTTGGCCTTGTGTCACTTTCTTCAGATGACCCTTTCCATGGACCTCTGTGCACCTTCACATAGTGCACAGGACTGTGGGAGTAGAGATCCCTCAGGTGACTGTATGAGTGGGTACCACTTCTCTGCGCAAAGTGAACAGCTGCTGTCCTGGGAACTTCACAGTCACATTGCCACAGAGCTACAGTCTGATTAGCTTTAACGTAGAGCAAGAATACTACTTCTAGTTCTGGTGTTTGCTATCTCAGCAGTAATTTGAGGGTCTGTGTGCTGTGTAGACCAATTAGCACCACCTATAACTGAAATGAGTGAGATCCTTATCAAACACTGAGATCAAAACTGACAAATAATAAAAAGACATATATGACAGGTTTTTTTTACTTTATATGACATCTCTAAACAAGACAGAAAGACAGACCTATATTCAAAATAACTAAAATTCATCAACAATGAAATTTTTGAGACTAGTTTATTTTTAATGAGGTAGCTCTGAAAATATTGTGACTGATTGACTGACTTCCTTCCTTCTTTCCTTCCTTCCTTCCTTCCTTCCTTTCTTCCTCTCTCCCCCCTCCCTCCCTTCCTTCTCTTCCTTCCTTTCCTCCCTTTCCTTCCATTCCTTCCCCAGCAGCTGAAAGCAAACATTCGAAACATTTCCCATGAAATTTCTCTGCAAAATCCTTCCCCTCTCCCCAGAGAAGATCTGAACAGTTCAGCTGTCAGGTTTCGTTTAAATCCTTTCTCCAACAATTTAAAGCAACTACTCACAGTCCTTTAAGGTAAATGTATTCCATAAGTTCCAACCTTTGGATCCTGAAATACTAATTTTCTCCTACAACCCATTCTTACTTCATATCTCTCTTAGCACAGCTTTCTCTGTTCCCCTTCGGCACAGTCTCAGAAAACCTTCCGACCCTATTTGTAAACTTTCACAGGCTTCTTCATATAACCTTCTGGTTATAGTGCTTTAGCTTTTTCTCAAGTCCATGCAGAGAGACATAAAACTAATTTCTGCTTCTACTCTTCCTGTTGAGGAACTCATATCTGGGAAGGAGAAGGTGTAGACACCAGTCTATACCTTTTCCTGTCACTCTTCACGTGCTTTAAACAGAAAGAGCAGAAAACTGTCTCATTCCCTCTTTCCCTCACTTTCTGTAATAAAACTGTTCACATCTCATGCAGATTATATGCTTTCCCAGCTTTCATGATGACAACTACTACACCAAACATACTTTTGTGAGTAGTCCCTTTCACTAAGACTCTGCTGGCTATACAGATCACAAAGGGATCAACAAAAAAATCTAAGTAAAACGTTCAGAATATAGTTTTCTGGTAACAAAGGTTCCACATTAGAGATATTGCAGTATTTCAGATTATTTTAGTTTCATGCTAAATCAGGAAAAGAAAAAGGGTTGTAGACTGTAATTCTTTTTCCCATAATATGTATGATTGTCAAGATGCAGTTTATCTCAGACAGTTTGAATTGGCTTCAACTAGTATTTCTCTGATCCTAACATTCTTTGACATTAGTCCCTGTAGATAGATTCCCCAGCAGCTAATCATATTGTTCTTAAACTTTTATGCCTTGAAGACTAAAACATCTGGTGATGCATTGAAAGGTATAGTGTCTTCCACTGACATTTAAAGTTTTGTTTAGCTCCTTCACTGCTTGGATCTTTCTGCTTCCTAATGCTTCCTCTTTCTAAGGAAATGCCCCTGTAGCAAAAGACTGTGAAGAGACTATTCTTGGAAAGCGTTATCTGAGTAGCAAAAAGGAGCAAGGAGGCATCCTCAGTTTCCATCTTCCAGTGAAGGTGTCTCCGGGTAAAATGTCCCCTTCATATGGCCTTTCCCAAGGGAATAATGACTATTAGAATGTAGCTTTGGTTTACCACACAGAAGACTATCATTTCTCTGCTGGACTATGAATCGTGAACTCGTGGTTTATTTTCAGTCTAAATTATCAGCTAATTATTATTTCTCAGGCAAGCAATAATCCCTTTCATGAGGGAAAGCCTTCAAAGGGAATATTTTCAATCAAGAACACAGAGCTTAGAAATACAAAGCAGAGAAAGGTTAATCTCATCTTGGTGCAAGCTTTCTCCTTTCTCTAAGCGGTCCAGAGCCTCAAGTGGTTGGAAAGCCCTGGAATACAGAGATTTTCATTTACCCCTCTGCTATAATCCATTTAAAATGTACAGTTGTGAACCTGACTGATTGGTATTTTAAGGGCAGCAGTCTGAAAGCAAAATGGTGACAGGCAAGGTAAAACAGAAAGAGAAACAGCAGTGCTGGTAAAACTGAGACAAACTCATGAGGAAAAACAACTTGCCCAGGAGAACAGTAAAATACATGATTTTGGGTCAGCTGATAGCACTGGTCAGGAGCTATTCTGCAGAATTAATTCTACAAATGAAGTTATTCTGGTATTTTTCACCAAGCAAGAAGAATATAGACATTCTCTCAGACATTAATTTCTGGTTTCATTCTGAAGTACTGCACCAACCAGCCCTGAAAAAAGGCCAATATGGACTGTGGGGTTGGTGTGGGGAATGAAAGATAGTCGCCTTCCTCCCTGTGAGCCATTAGTCTCTGAGCAGAAGGCACTGCTGCCTTTCTCCCAGAAGGCAGAAGGCTGGAGTGATGCCGGGAAGTCTGCCTGTTGGGTTCAAAACTTCCTCTTTCCCCATTGCGTTAAGCAGAGATGCTGGAAAGACTCACGCTAAGTAGAGCAGCTGCTCACTAAGGTTATGTGTGCAACGCAGGGCAGATGTGCCTGCGGCGCCCCACTAGCCTCTGGCTGGACACCTGGCGAGCTGCACAGAGCATGCTGATGGTCCACTTGGGCCTCCTGCTCACAGAAATCACTGGACAAGCAGCAGGGTTCATTTGGGTCCTGCCACAGTCCCTCTTGCCTGTCTGATCCCAGTACTGGGTCAGGATGCAACTACACCCTGCTCTGGGAAAGCAAATGCACTAGCAAAGCTGCACCAAGGATCACGGCACTCGGGAAAACACATCTCGGCGGAGCATGGCGTAGCACTCTTCATAATGCCAAGGGGTCCTCAGGAACCCACATCAGCTCCTCGCACCCCTCCAAAATTTTCTTTTGAAGTCAACCTTTTTGTCCTTCATTGCCATGCTTTGCCAAGCAAGGATCAAAGGAAATTATGCAGCTGCCTTTTTAGTCCATTACAAAACAAGAATTCCAGGATTTAAATTTTATTTTAGTGGTAGGTCATAACTTCTCGGTCCAGTCCTGCCTGTTTTTCTATCTTTGAACTTCATTTGGGTGCCTGAAACATTGAGCTGTTCATCTGCCTGGCTGATAGCTCAAAATGCCATCGAAGCATCACTTTATAGTTTGATGGGGTTTTTGAGTATTAGATCTGCTGATGCAGCTGAGTTTCCCTGAGGGGGAAGCAGTGGTGGGGAGGGGCAGAGGAGACAAGAAAGAAAAAAATCATGAAAGTCTCTAATGCAAGTGAGAGACGGGAAGCAATGGTATCACCAGATGCTAGACCTTGCTGGGATAAGGAACTGAAGAGATTGTTGAGAAGCAAGAAAAACATTTACAAAGTCAAAATACAAACTACTGGGGGAAAAAAACTACTAAAAAATAATGTGAATATATTACAAGATTTTACTCATTTTTAACTAAGGATTAGAAATTGAATTGTAGCAGGTGCCCTTAATCTCTAATGTGGTTTAGCCATATTGGCTATTCTACAATAGTGGTGATTTTCATTCACTTGCATCTCTTTCAAACTTATTAAATGTTGTACAGCTTCTAGTTGTTTAACTCCCTACCTGGCATTGAAACTTCTTTAGAAAAAAGGGAACTGTTTCAGTGAACAAAGACAATCCATGCTAGTTCTACACAGTGGTATAAAATATCATTCTCTAAAACAGGTTTGTAACAGAATAAACATGCCTCTGGTGCAGAGTTCATGGGCAAATATGCATTCAGCATTAGCAAACCTGTCTTAAAATCTAGGACGTAGCTAAGGATATTTCTGTTGTGTGTTCCCTCCACTGCAGTTAAATCAACAATTCCAGTCTCTCTGTGGAAATTACAATGATGCTCTTGATCAAGTTCTGAGAATAATGTCTGGGAAAATGTCTCCTGTCCTCTTTCCTAAGGCAGCAATAGGACGGTACTGGCTCCATGCTAACAGAGATATTAAAAGGTTTGCTGCTGGAGAGGAGCAAAATGAAATGCTTCAGGACACAAGGGCTTGCAGAGCATACAGAAAGCTGATAGATCTTAAAGGCAATCATACACTGAGGAATTCATAATTCCCACTGATTGAATCACATACTAGGTGGTCCACATAGTCAAATACCATTTATTTCTACATATCTTCACAACATCCAAGCTTTTGCAAGTTCATGACTGCTGCTTGTATCACAGCACACTCTAGCTGGTAGCAAGTGCACCATTAATGGTTGTCTGCATGCTCCTGACTCTGCTGCCCAGTTATTGACCACTAATACCCAGTAGTCTGGAGGACAAGTCAGTTTTGATGCATAACCTCCCTTAACATGTTTTTTGGCATACTGTGACGACAATACGTGCACATTTATCTTCATTGTTGCTGCTAGGAAATTTGAAGGTTTTCTGTAACAAGATTTTCCCATTTAATTAAATAATTATATTAGGATTTTAAAGCACTCTGTGTTATCAGAAAGCAGCAACAGATCTCTAACTTAACAAATGGTACATGGATGAAGATATTTTAGCAAATAATATTTCAAAGCCCTTCTGCACATTGCTGTAGAACTCCAAATACAGGGAATCAAAGCCACTTCTCAGTAGAGATGACTCTACTGATAAGTCATGAACATACATACCCAGTGCAACTGACTGCATGGATTAAGTAGCAGCTACTGATGAGAACAGTGCTGAACACTCACTGACAGTCTGAACAAGACAGTGTGTTCTCACTATGAGTTTACGATGTGCTGGGAAGGCTGTAATTCCAAACCCAATACTTCTTTGATGCAAAACACTGGTGATACTTCTAACCCATGTCAGAACATACAGCTCTTAGTTATAAAATAATTTTGTCATGCAGTTGCAGCTGTAAATCAGTGTAATTTTATTGATTTCAGAGGAGCAATACTGCCTTACACTGAGACTCTGGTCCTGTCAACTTTTAAATAAAATTAGATCAGCAGTCTCACTACACAGACTAAACTTTCTTAATCACTTTATTTATTCTCTGACAGATTTTTCTTTCTTCCCCCACTCGTTCAGACCTTAGGCAGTCCTGAGCTGCACTTGTGACTACAATTTAATTTACTGCAACTATGAAGGTCTTAGAGTCTTCCAATACTGCCTGTAGGACAAACTACAAATAAAACCAGTATTAAGATAGCATGCTTTGTTATCAGCAACAGACCCAAAACAGGCAACAGATAAGCAGGATAAAATTGCTTTTGTGTATTATCATTAATAAAAACAGGAAGATATCACTGTACTTAGTTTCACACCTCTTCAGAGAGTTTTCATATTCAGAGGATACTGGCCAGGTAGCTCTGCTCCTGGTTACTTCTTGAGGTGAACCCTGATCACTAAGTTCTCCTGGGGATCTATCTTCACTAATGACTGTTTTATTTACGTTTTAATACTTGCATCAAAAATATTTGTATTAGTAGGGAAGTTCCAGGCACACAACTATCACCTGTCTCCTTACTCAGTATAGTTCCCACTAAAGAGATGCATACATTTTCCTTCTCAGAACTGAAGGTCAACAACATCATTTGTTCTAGTTCTCTGGCAGGTCCTTCTTTACAAGAAAAGCTGAGTACTTTGCATTAATTAATTTAGTGTTAATTTTAACAGCTCCAGGAGCAGCATTATTGACATCTTATGGATAGAAACTGAGGCACAGGGAAACTACTTATCTCAAATAAAACAGAAAATGTTTGAGTCATGCAGGTTCAGTGGTAGTATAGGAAAAGGAGAACCTTAAAAGGCCAACTCTTAAGGCTCTTATCTAACCTTTGATTCATGCTCTGAGCATAGCCCCTAGCTCAATCTTAAGCTAGGGCTTCTCATAGTGGTCTTTATGGTAAATAACAGTTAGGAGCAGGGAAATAAGGTCAGTATTGAGGTATCAGTATCCCTATTTGTTTATCCATTGCTGGTAGGAAGCTTAGTAAAGTATCTGAACTTTTGCCAGGTTATCCATCTTAACATGCTATAGGGAAAATGCATTCAAGAACCCAACCAGCTTTGAAGACATCGCTGCCGAGAACTCACTGACCTCAACAGCAGGGCCACGGAAAAACATCCCAAACAAAAATCATTCTCAAGGACATTTTGTCCTTTTTGTCTTCTGACATCCTTAAGAGAGTGCTAGGAAAGAGCTGCTTATTTACCATTTCTTGTCAGATGACTTCACACCAGAGGTCTCTGAGGGGTTCTTCAGACAGCAGGAGGCTGATATACTGCATCATCAGACTGCTGGTGGTGTGTGAGGAGGAAAGGTCTCATTTCTTATGTCAGCATCACTTTCACAGCAATCATCTCTCACCTTCCATAGTTCTCGTCTGTGAATGTGTGAATTAACCCAGGGCTAAACAGAAAATAAGAAAACAAAGGTGCAGAAACAGGTAAAAGGATGGACAGTACAGGGGAAGTTTAGGTAGACACAGTGATTTCTAATGCAAGGAAAAGAACCAGGTGTCAGATTTGCTGAGGAAAGTTATGACAAGAGGTAGCCAATAGTTCTAAACAAGGAGAAGGGGTGGACAAACCTGAGGTGATGTTTCTCACAGGAGGGAACACATGAGAAAACAGAAGAGCAGCAGCTAACCTGACACAATCCATCAGGGACTGGTAACTGATTATGAAAATTTTCAGTTTCTAATATGTACCTAACATTAGCTAGTTGGGTCTGAAAGCTGTTACCATATGCTGGCTGCTCACTGGCCTGTGTGGAATGATTTCAGTGCTCATGGTCCCCTTCCCAAAAGAGAGGTGAGAGCATCACAGAAGTCACCCTTACCAAGGGCAGCTCTGATGGCAGTCTCAGGGCACATGGACTGGGTAACTCCCTCACAACATGCCACAGTGCAGGACACTGGGGCATGAGAAGGAGTGCAGAGACAGCTTTACCTACTATAGAAAGTAGCAGCTGCTTCTTTCTGACTAGGAATTTTAAATACCCACAGGTTTCCCTTGGACACTTTGAACTCCTATTCCACATTTTAAAAGAGCTCTTCAATTTCTACTGCAGATATTATTAGCAAAAAATAATATTGGATATTACTAAGAAATATTATGATTTTTTATATTTATTTTGCATTTATTAAAATGTAAAATCTAATATTAGATATTACTAAGATAAAGTAGTTGGGTACTCTTAAAAATTTACTGCCTTATTCTGGTTCTGCACTGACATTTAGTAACTTCAGTCAGCAAGGCTTGTGCCCACCCCAAGTCTTAGCAGTCTCAGTTTGTAGAGAATAATATACTTTGGCCTGTCGATGAGAAATGAATTCATTTCAGCTCCTTGCAGGCATGTATTGCTGAAATTCACCCTATTGACAGAAATAATGAAAAATGTTTACCTTAAAAATAAAGATGACAGATTTTACTTTGAAGTCTGTACATAAAGGCTTTGCCTAATTCCCTCATTCATCAGCTACTTCAGTACTGTGGAAGCTAGAGGCTGGATTGTTTTGAGCTAAAAAGCCATTCAAAACATTATGCTCTCACAGGTTTGGTGTTATGAAATACCACCGTTCATTGTACTGTTTGTACAATGGAGGACATCAACAATCTAAAAGAAAAAGATAAATAGATTCTATTATACTGTAAGTAACCTTAATGATTTAAGTAACAGCTGGCAAGACAGAATACCGGAGGCAGTTACCAGGGAAAAAAGAACATACAATGCTAAAGGGAATGTAGGTATTGCTGGGATGCCTGACTTTAATCTGGAAAGGATGTACAAGAGGCAGCAGAAATCTGTGGCTTTTTCCAGAACTCTGACATGCTTAAAGCATCTTCGACTCCTTTCACAGAGTTTTTATGTTGACTGCATCCCTCTTTCATCACCTTCCTACCTCTGTTTAGAATGAATTAAAAACATTTTCTGGGACTGACCATACAAGGCAGCTGATGCTTACAGGCAGATCCTCCAGTGGGCCAGCAAGGCCAGAGAACAAAATGTATTTGAGGAAAATAATAAGGAGTGATTTTCCCCTGGATATTTCTTTCAGTGTGAGCTCTGCTCCTTGCCCCATGGCACATCTAATAGAAAGTTACAACTTTTTCTAAAATGACAGACAAGACAAAGAAGAGGGAGCCACACATCGTAGCCATGAGAGATCCTGGAAGGGGAAGGAGAGCAGGACTAGCCAAGTACCAGCGCTCACAGAAGCGAAGGGGTTGTGGGCAAGAGCAGGACCACTCCTCTTGTCAGTAACAAGCAAAACATCTTTCATTAGCTATAAAACTGGTACCAACCAAAATGCCTGATAAAGTGGAATTTTAGCTCCAGAGCTTTACTTCTGTGAGATGACTGCTGTTCTATTTACAGTATTATTTCAGGAAGGAAAGAGAGGGAAAGAGGAGAAGAAAGGAGGGAGGAAGGATGGAAAAATTTTAAAGCAAGTAAAGGCATTGTTCTCAATCAGAGCAGTATATGAGACTTTTTTCACCAGAATGACTATTATCATCATGGTCCTAAAGAGAAAAGAACGTACGTCATGTAGAAAATAAATAACATCAGAAAGTAAGTAGCCAGGCACTATTTATTTTTTCACAGTGTAACCAATCAACTTCACAGCAGATACAGTAAAAACAATGCATTACAACTGCTCTACAAAGTTCAGTGTTGAAACTTTCTTGATTCTTATCAGTTTAAGAGATATCAGAGCACAAACATCTAATCTGTTCATTTTGCACAGAACACATGGTATTCAATGGTGGGGGTTTTATTTATTTTATCTTTAAGACTATGGCTTTCAGAGTTTTACAGTTAGAAGATTACAGGCTACATCTCAGAAACATCTGTATGAACCATGCACCAGGGTGCAAGCACATTTCCACTCAATGCACAAGGACTAGTGCAACATTTATATGAAAATTCAATAGACATTAACATTCACAGTAGAGTCATAAGCTATAAATCCTCTCCTTCAGACTACTGTCAGTCTTCTCCTGGCAAGAGGTTTCTGAGATTTTGTTTTTTCTGGAAGTCCTTATAAGCCAGCTCTCTCCCATAATCTTACTTCAGAAATTCTGTTTTCAAAGCCTTGAGCAGCCAAGCCCCTTCTGATAAGGAGGGCCATAAGCATCTCCTTTCTGAGCTTGTTAGTATTATTCCTGTCATCAGTCTCAAGTCTCATCAGTCCTCAAATAAAATCAGCTTTTAGCAGCTGATGTACTATTCTGCATGAGGTATACTGTTGTCAAAAAAACCCCATAGGGTGAAATCCCTCCATTTGCTTTCACCTCTCCCCAGACCTCAAGAAAATTTAAAAAAAATTAAAAAAAAAAAATCCCACAGGCAAGAGAGAACAAAAGGCTACAAAATTCTAGCCTTGAACCAAATTTGAACTTTCTGCAATATTCTGTAGCAATCTAAACTTTACATTTATTTAAAACAGTATCATCGATGCCTAGTTACTCACTTTTGGAGTGCTTCAAACTGAAAGTTTAAAGGATGATTTTTAGAAAGGGCTAAACATTCATGATCTCAAAAGCAGGTCTTTTTCATATGTCTTAAAGTGCACATCAGAAAATGAGGCATCCCAAAACTAACGGTATACCAAGATCCATAAAACTCCTGAGTCGATCTTTTACCATGGTAGCAATAGAGTTCTCAAAATAAAGACCAGAATCCATCTACTCCACAAATGCAATCACAGTAACTTCCTCAGCACTGAAGAAATTTGCTTCTACCTATATCTATAAATCGACTTTTCAACAAAGAGAGAATTTTCATGTTTACCTTCAGTGATATCAATGCCTATCTTCAACCAGAACATATGTGTTCTCCCTTTCTTCTTTAGTGAAAAGGAGTTAAATTAAAAATGAATCCACAAGACCGATCAAATGGAGCCATAATTATTTTAAACTTCTGAACCACTTCTACATTCTAACTGTGCAAACCTAAATGGTTTTTTTCAGGACCTTTCTGGTCACATTTAGAACATAAATTTTAGGGGCAGGGGGGAAAGCTTGTTAAAATGACAAACAGAACTTGATGTATATGTCAAAATTTTCATATCTTTTTTTCCAGTCTACATATGGATATATATACATATGTCTTTGGCATTGCCAATATAATTTCCACCACACTCACAAAGTCTCAGCTGTATGGGATTTAGCCAAGAGCTTCACCAGTTTATCATCTCTGAAGGCTTCTGGTTCAGCCATGCTCATTAATAATGTTGTCAAATATTAAAATGATAATATCAATGTTTCACTCTAACCTGGCAGACAGACTTTATCAAAATGGAGAAGCAAGTAACAATCAATTTAATACCTGTGAATGCTTTAGTTTTGGCATTGCACATGAAAGATTATGGTATTTTAAGAGAGGCTGAAGAGGTCATGGCTTAATCACATTAAAAGCCTGTGAAGATACCTTGATGTTTCTAGGTAATTGAATATAATAATGGATGAATGCATACCAAGGCTATTGGAAAAATACCAAATAACTGAGTAGGACTGTAAATATCAGCACACTTGTAATAATAATATTAGCCCAGCTGAGACGGCTTCTGGACAGAAAACTGAAATGCAAGAATAAATTTGCATCAATAACATGTATTTTATGTATAAACCTTAGTAGCAGCATTGAGAGCTACAAAATTTATCTTAATGTTCCGTATTTTTTTCAGTAAGCTAACCACAAGAGCTTTAATGAATAATTTTTAAAGGAACACTGATGCGTAATATTGCAACATTGTCCACTGGTGCCAAAACACTATCAAATTAAATGCATGGAATGAATGTTCACTTGGGTAGTTAAAAATGCCAGCATTTTTTAAAAACAGAATTAAAAAAAAGGATGCACTAGTAAAGGGCAAACTGTGAATCACTGAAACACTATGCGAGCTATAGATGCCAAGACAGAGACTTGCATTAAGAGTGTATTTGAATAATGGAACCTCAATATAATAAATACTGAGACACATAATAAATCAACAAGTGTTATTTTTGAAGGATATTTCTGTAAATTTAGGTTTTAGACCATACATTGTAATTGCTTATAAAACTTCAATGAAGTAGCATACAAATTATAGCACTATTGTTTATTTAATTGGAAACAGCAATTGAGAACAAATATTAGATTTTTCAAGATAGGAATCACCATGAGATTGCCAGATTCTGATCCTTCCATTTCATTTAAGGAAGTATTTGTATTCTATAGCAATTTAAACTGTAAAGAGAGGTATCATAACGCAACCCTTCTTGTTCACACAAAAAGTCTAAGCATTCACAGTGGACAACAGTGGGAAATAAAAAAGATACTGTGAAGACACACAAACCATTAAGTTTTCAGTGACTAAAGCATGAACACAGATTGTATATTTACACTGGGCCTATGAATATCTAAATGTCCACATTTACCTATCTTGTAAAATCTGAGCCATAGTGCAAGTGCCTTCATTGTTACTGCTCCTATGCAGAGGGACAAACAGGACTTTACCTGTTTAAAATGACCATGACCTTTTTTCTGCAGATTTCACAAGCCAAAAGATTCCTATTTACCGTCTTCCTAAGGAGATAAAACAATTCAAGGGGAAATTGACATCTGCAGTGAAATAATGACTCATCCTCACTTCCCACCCACAGTAGCTGGTTTTGGGTTTTGTTTTTAAATATTGAATTGGCAAAATATATCCTCTGTGGGGGCAGTACTGGTCACTGCTGTTAACAGCCTTCAACCTTTTCAATTCTAAATGACAAAGAAATCTTAATGCCACCCTACAGAGCCAGTGTGCCTCTTCAGAAGGATGAACTGAAAATCACTTGCCCAATATTTGGTGGCAAGACATCTCCTACCTGCAATGCCTGGACAGGGAAACTTCAAGAGGAAACCTTTTCTTTTGAATTCAGCAAGGCTCAGACCCTGATGACAGAGATCATTCTGTGAAGCCAGAAACACACAAAAGAATTGCTTCCAACCTGAAAAATGTTTGAGTCTCAGGTACATGCAGAGATGTATGGAAAAGCAGCTACTACAAAGAATTACAAAAGAGAAGCCTTATTACTGCAAGCAGACTCCCGTCTCTCTTGATCCTGTCAGCTAGTGGGACTCAGGCCCTGTTGTCAGTAGCAAAATTGTCCTCATTTACACATGCCATACACTTACTCTTCTGAAACTCTTTTCTTGACTAAGAAAAGGAACTGAGAGGAAGAACAAGGTAGAACAGTTTACAGGTCTTCTGTCTTACATCCCCCGTGGCTCTCCTCACACAGCTCAAGTAATGTTGATCTACCCTAAGCAAAATTTGCAGGCAAAGCAAGATTTGTCACTGGGAAGGGGAATGAGATTGCCCAGAAATTTTACAGATTTTTTTTTTTGCCCTTAAAATAACATGAGACTTTTAAAATTTTTTTAGAAACAATATATTGCTAGCGGGCAACAAGACCCACCTATGGAAAAAAGGGCTAGATCCTTTAGTCTATTACAGTATCAGCTAATCTCCTATCTCCACGGGCTGTCTGAGATTTCCTCTAACACCTTCATTAACGTTCTGGCTTTCTCAGTGAGATTTAATAGGAATCAGAATCAAAAGTATAGTATTCACTGCCTTTTCACCAGCATCATAACAGATTCAAAAGACAACTCAGAACCCACAATACTGAGCCCTGTGACAAGATTTAGACACCTTGTCCAGGAGTGCAAGCAAAACTCTCCCCCTATACCACACGGAGAATACCTCAGCGCCTCATAACAGGACAGTCAACTCAATGAAACCCCTCCTGTGCAAAGATAAAACATGAAGTGCAAGGATGCTTTTCCATCATTCTGGAAGTCACAGCACACATCCATTTTCTGAAAGAAAGCATGCACCCTGTTTCAAATTATAGTCTCACAGGCAAAAATCACCCTTGTGTTTAACCAGAAACTCTTACCAACTTCCCTGGAGTACACTGGCTACCCTAGTTCATGCCTGGCATGATCGAAATCTACCTTTCCCAATCCCTGAAGGAGAGACGGACTCAATGATTGAATGCATTCTAATTCTCAGGTATTTGGAAACAGTAAACTGAAATGATGAATGATGCAATTAAAGAAAACATATCTCACTTTAGGCAGATAGATATTTAAATCCAAACTCCTCCTGTTGGGCTTTCAACTGAAAGGTCAAAGGTGTTCACAAATTACAAAGCACAGTTCATATATCAATTCTAAACAATTCTTTTACTACCACAGCAAATAAGCAACAGAAAATTATAAAAACCATGCTGGAGGTGATTCTCCTTCAAAGTCTTACACAATCCTATGTCTCTGAATGTCAGAAAACCGGATAAGGTTAAAGCCTTTGAAGCACATCAACATGTGAATATAAAATACGTTACCCAGAGCTCACGCTTTGGTTGCACTGACACTACATAAAACAGATTCATTCAGACACAGAAGACATGCACTGAAGATCAGTGAGGTACAATCATAGACAAAACCTTACCAAAAAATAACACACTGAGCTGTATTCACTACTAAAACAGACAAGTGGTGAACACTAATACAGAAATATCAAGGAAAAGTATCTTTTTTTGAATACATTTCAGGAGATGCCTAAGATATGTGCAGTATAAAACCGTTTGCCTAGACTTTTTCACCTCTCCGCCTTTATGGCAATTTCTCCTCTTACATCCCTCTCTTTCAGTGAGAAAACTTCTTATGGAAGAGGGTCTGGCTTACACCCTTGATGTTCAATCATTTGAGCTACTGAACACTCATTACTGAAATTAGTGCAAATTAAGCATGTGTTAATGGCATCAATTCAGGATAGCATCACTCTTTATGACAGTACATAAGCACATGCTTTTCTGAATTCTAGTCTAAGTACAGTACTGATTAGGAATAGGTTTAAGCATGTGCTTAAGCAGTAATGGTCAGAATAATATGACTCCAAATACTGTGCTCCCAGCTATCAGTAAATGAACTTTTATCCAGGTAGATTTGAAAAATGATTGTGGCATCTAAGTCCAAGTAATTATAGTCTCTGTTTCTTGTCATTTTTTTGAGTATCACTTAGATTTCTGGGAATCAACTGTTTACATGCAGATTAGAAAGAAAACACAAAGCACTAAAATAACACATTTATTACATGCCATGTTACAGTTCACTGCATTCCCATTTCTATTTGCACTCACAGTACTATGGGAAACTAAAATTATTTCATCAGAAACAAATGAAGTACACAGAAAAGTTTGTCAACAGACAGAAGCAAGTGTATCCATAAGCCAAACAGCCATAACATTCAATAGGTTTAATACTCCATTACATTGTTTCATAGAAATTAGAGATGAAAGACTTCTTATCCATCCCTTGCCAATTCTGGATGTTTTCTGTTCTCCAATTCAGTCACTGGAGGCTGACTGGCAACTGACAACCACATGAATAGAAAAAGCTAACTAGATGTGCCAGAGGAGAGCAGGCTGTGAAATTTGTATTTCCTCTTGTGAAGTGCCAAGTTCTTTCAAGTTCCTTTTGTTTAAAGGTGAATTAATGAAACTCAGGAGCTCACAAAATCTGGGCCTTGTATAGTGAGTAGACATCTTTTCAAGTACACATCCAACTTATTGCTGCTGAAGCCACCTTCATCCCTCCTACAGAGGAATGTGTTTCGTGTGCTGTCAAAAAGCATCAAACTGCACTATGGAATTAAAACTGACACATTTCCATTGTACTGAACATTTTCTGAAAATGAGACTCTAAAGAAACAATAAATTATAGTAGATCAGTGTTGTTAATGATGCCGCACTTCTATGCTCAGTCCGACAGTCAGAAGAAGGTGGTGCTCAGAAAGGTCATGCAACAAATAATGTCAGCCAACCTCAACAGCAGGCTTTCAGATTCTCTCAACCACTTTCGTATTTCATCAGCTAAATACTGAAATAAAGTTTGCATTAAAATGGGATCTTCTCTGTCACACTTTCTTCCAGAATCACTGCACATAGTCTTGCATTCTCTATTAAACTTCCGGGCTGAACACTGCAGTCACATTTCATCTGAAATGTGTATTGCATATCATATCTTATTATGTCTGGTACCAACTAGAATATAAAAATACATTAATCTTTTCTGAGAAATTCAGAGGAGGGAGCACATTCAACAGAAATATTGGGGGGGGTCCGTCATGTATCATTTTCTATTATTAGCTATTAATCATGTCTTTATCTCCAGTACTGAACATCCTTACCTACAGCCAAATACTAATCCCATTAATCCTCTTTAAAGATCTGTAAGGTCTTCTGAGTAATTCTGACTTTTACTTAATGCATATCTTAATTTTACAGTGATTTTTGCAAGCTCACTTGAGACCAGTTTCTTTTTAAGAAAGGAGGAAAGACTGCACTTTTCCATAATGAAGACAATGGATTTAAAAACAGAAATGAGATACTAAATGCTGCCAGCCAGCAATAGTCAACACAGAGAAGTCAGTCCAGAAAGGCTACTACTGAAGAATTGCTACCAAAGTGAACAGAAGCTCTGACCACAGAAAGGCTGGAGAACTGGTCCTATGATTTTTGTGGTGCCACATCCCATCTTGGAGAAGGCTCTGCAATGCATAAGGATTATTGTAATTCCCCTCCCCCCTCATAACAGGGCTTTTCCATTAGAAACAAATAAATATCAAGGTGGTAATTACACAGCAATCCATAACACAGGTTCAGTAAATTCATACCATTTGGCTCTGGCTCAGTGAGTAGCATATGCAGTAACAAGCAGAATCTACAAAATCGTACTGTATGCAGAGTGGAGCAGGTCACACACTACACTCTTAGGGCTGGAGATTTAACATAGCGGCTTTGAATACAATGACTATAGCACTGTTACAGGTTTTCCAAACTCTGATGGTACAAATTCTACCGAATGTAGAGTTACAACTTTTTCAGTGGCCCTGAGTGTGAATCAGACAAAGGACAGGGGAATGGGGAGGATGTGAAGAGCAGTAAGTTTAGTGGCCAGAATCTCAGCCAACATCAGTCTGGTTTCCATGAAATGAGCAAGCAATGGCAGCTGGGTAGGAATTTTTGAAAGTTGTAGCCCTCTTGGAGAACTTTGGGGAACTCACAAGAGTGAAGTAACAGCAGATAGAGCACAGACATAAATGTAATCTAAGGTTGAAAGCCAAAAGCCTGTATCAGTGGTCAGGATAAGACAAGCTCAGAATTACCCTTGGGTTTTTTGTGATATATCCATTTCTTGCTGCTCTAATCTCTGCATTCTGTATGAATCTGAATGTGATTAATTATGACTTAATCACTCTTTTTAACATACTGCAGAGAACAAATGGCTGGTTGAAAAATAGAAATGTTCCATTTCAACTTTTTTAAATCAGGGATTAATAAAATCATCACCTTATGGATGAAATGGATGAGAATAACTAATCCCATTTTATTAAGGCTTTCTTTGTAAAGGTGTAAGAGATGCTACAAAATTAATCTGCATTATCTTTAGGATTAAAATTGAAAGCTTATGTAGAACTGTCCAGCTAAATAACATAGCCTCTTGACTCTGCATTTTGTTAGAGCTGGACAAAAAAAGTGTATATTCAGGCAAGTTAAATGTTAGGGATATTTATTTTTAAAATTTCTTTTGAAATACCAATATCAGTTCTATAGTTGATCACAAGAGGGAGACTACATCACCATATTTCCTCTCATTGTTTCAAATTTTCAAAGCATACGAACAATCTGAGTCATTTTGGACCAGCTCTAATCTTTGACTGCTCACTGAAAAGTGTTAATGACTGTTCAATTAGCATTTTTTTCTGAGTTTGTCAAATCTCTGAAATTTATAGATAAAGATAGCCAATCCAGTAAACAAGATTGAACAATGCAAAGGCAGTTGGAAAGAAGATTCGAGAATAGGAGTCAATTTTTGCAATGCGGATGTGTATTCTTCCTTCTCTCCAAGATCCTGTGCGGCAGTCTTCAAAACAACAAAAGAAGCTAGCACAGTCTTTCCCTTCTAGGCACTCATATCCATAATCATCATCAGGGAGATGATTAATGTTATTAATTGGAATTAGTGTTGATCCAGGTCGAACAGCAATGGCAGGTGGTTTCTTAAGAAAAACAAAAAAGAAAAATATAGATTTGTGGGTTTTTTTATCCTCATGTTAAACAATTTCATAGGCTTTCCTTAGCAAAGGCCAGTATTAGCACCTTCAGTACAATATACAGAAATTCTACTATTAAAGAAAACAGTTTGGGGAGCTTTGTGAATTATGAACTGATGCATATAATTAGCTCATGCAGGCAAAAGATCATGAATTATTTTCACCTGCCACAGTGAAAACTGGGCTGTGCTGGGATTTGGGAATAGTGGATAATTAGTTACACAGACAGGGTTAGCTGATCCCATCTACACAACACAAATGAACGTTTTGAAGTCAGTCACAGCTTGACAACTCGGTCACAAGCAAGTCCACAAGCAGGCTATGAGCATGACTACCAAGGGAATGATGGTTCTCCCATCATCTGGAGTCTTTAGAATAAGACTGGACGTTTTTCTGGAAGCTACATTTTTACCAAAAAAAGAGCTAATGGGATTAGCACAGTGTCACTGGTGAAGTTTAAGAGACTGAGACACATAGGGCCAGACTACGTCATCTAACCTTGTGATGTTCAATCCCTACACAATATGCTCTGGCTTTAGAAACCAAGACACAAGACTCTTTAGGACAATGCCATTCAAGCCAGTGAAACTGATTAATTCAGCTCTTAATTCTTACTTTTACTTTCCATGGGCATAATTCAACCCTTTGCAATCTGGTAAAAACTCAGTGTAACAGATGTTGGGGTTCATAAATAATTTTCATAGAAAAAATCTGGGTGCCTTATTGCCTATTACATATACTGTTTGCTATTCCCTTTCTTGCGACTTTTGCCTTTTCGCCTTCCTGTTACTCGTGCTACCACAGCCCATCTTTCCCCCTTTTATTATTTTGTTTCCAAGCAGTTCTTCACTCTTCATCCTTGGTTTCCTGAATATTTCAAAAGACAGTCTCTTTCTCTATCTGTCCTTTTTTATCTTTCTAAATCTCATAGCCTTTTTAAACTACTCCACAATCCTCTTTCTTTCAACAGCCCCCCCACCTTTAGCATCTCCTCTAGAATCTTCAGACTGAAGACAGGGGTTATACCAATATTACTCTTACATTGTCTTCTCTTTTTTATACCTTCTCCGTAATTTGTCATGTAAGGAATAAATACAGCAGGAAAGGATGCAGTCAGAGAAACTAATTGGAAGTGTAGAGAAGAATCTCTCTTAAACAATTATACATGATAGGCAATGAAAAAATATGAAAAAAATATGTAAGGCAGGAAGCCACATCATTTAGATTCTTGTTATGTTTTAGAGTCCTGTTGTCCCACTTCCAGGGAATTACTTTGGCCAGTACACAGATCTCTATACATCATTAAGGAGGCACTCTTATTGCTGCAGGGACATTTTACCCAATGTCCCAAGGGGTGATGTTAAAGCAGTGCAGCATCCACCACGTTTTCAAATAGCTTTATTTAATAAGTGTCTTTACCAGAGGAAATTTCACACAGACTGCTGTTTCAATACTTTTTAGACATGACGACCTAGGGAGCTAATTATCATCCTAAAGGACCTCATTATTCTTCCCAGTTATGATAATATACTGGCAATACTAACAAACAGTAGTTACATGCTTCTTACCCTAATTTGAGGCATTACAAACAGGGCTTATTTTTATGAAACATAAAAAGTAAGTTCAAATTTTTTTTTTAACTTACAAAATTATTATTTTGTTGAAGATACATAGGGAAAGATGCTTATTTCTGCTTCATGTCTAATCTGGCTTTACAAGAATTTTCTGACTGTTGGTTCTGTCAATGTAAGATTCATGGAATGATTTGTTTCTACTAGTGGGGTAAAACAGGAATCCTCAACTCAGAAATACCACGGGAGGAGGAAAAAATAACAGTACTGCTTTTCACTGCTCATGTCACCAGCACAGACTGAAGCTGGCTACTGAATTACAGGTTTGAAGAGGTGGCCTGAGAGAGGCAGAAAGACAGTGCCATCTTATAGGCCTGACTACCTACAGGGAAAGCATAAAATGTGTGTAAGAAAGAGACAACATGAAGGAAAAGGGGAAAAAAGACCAACACCTCACAAGAAAATGACCTTGTATCAGTTGGCGGAGACTTAAAAAAAAGGTAACATGTACATACAGGACTATGTGCCGATTGTTCACGTACATGCCTACTGATATTGTAGATAAAACTCCACGTAGAGTGGGAAGCATTTATAATATACTCTGATAGGACCAAAACCAAATTATTCTGCATTAACACTAATACATGTACAAAAGAAAGCCATCATCTGTGGAGATCATAGCACAGGTGAAGCATTTACATCAGGTGGAATAATGATCAGAACAAGATCCACAACTAATTAAGTTTAATCTTTCCTACCCAAACTCATTATCCTTACTACTGTGGATTTACATTAGCCAATTCATGAATGATGCCAGCACATATTTTTTAAGATAAAACTGCCGTAATCATTTGTAAAATCTCACCATTTTTTTTCACAAGATCATTTATTGCATCTTATTGGCATTAGTTCCTGGAATAATAAGCTTTTATTGCATTTTGCAATAGAAATAGAAGACCTATGCAAAGCAAGTTTTACAAGGAAAAAACACCTGTAAATGAGAACTTTTCAGAAGAAATTAAACTATTTTAATTAAATTGTTTTTTTGAGTTACATATATATAACTACAAGAGAAACAGAATGAAGTCTTTGACAAAGATAAAAGGAGAAAAAATAAAATAAAATATGGATTTGTAATTGTACGACTTCCCATTAATTAACAAGATGGCTTCTTTAATTGTTCTATTTGGAACAAGAAATGTTATAGCTTTTTATAAAACATCACCAGAAAACCCCTATTTATCAAATTAGAATCCTTGCATCTAAGTATCTTAAATTTAATCCCCCTTTTTTTGGAGTAATCTCTTATCTAGTATGGTCTTATAGCCATAACATGCTGAAACATCTTTAAAGAATTCTGTGTGAAAAGATGGTTGGTTTTCAACTACTTAAAAACAAAAAGCATGCTTTAAGAACATAGTAAAACACAACCGAACAGTGTTTTGAGCATTATATTGCTAATTTTAATCTTAGTCCAAACTCCAGCTATTTATTCAATAAATGTCATAATTTCTATCTCACAATTATTGTACATTTTAAATTGTCATATGCACTGAAAATCTCAAAGCATTTGGCAGATTATTGCACAAATGGATGATGTATGAACAGATTCTGGAAAGTCTCATTCCTCCATTCAATGGAGTATACTTGCAAACCACTTCAATAGCTTTTGATCTGCCAGCAGCTGATCTTCAATATCTCCCTGGTTTGAATAAGCAGTATTTCCTCCCCTCTTCCTTTTCTCCTTGTGGTGCACGCTGAGAGCAGACCTGTTTCAGCCCTCTGTTCCCTAAGTGTTGTTGAGACCTCATTGCAACAACAACCTAAAATTGAATCTGCTATGCTGACACTGGGAAGTCCCCCAGATTCTGCGGCCTCTGTTACCTTTTACCCTCATTGCTCAGTTGTGGCCCTTGCCAAAGCCTGTTTTCCATCCCTTCCGTTGTGCCTACATTTGCTTCTACCACTAACAGGAGAGAGGTTTGAGGCATCCATTTTCCAGTTCTCTTGGCTGTGCTGGATTCCCTGAGGATCACAGTGATGTCCAACCAAGGCAGCACAGGGCAGTATTAACCCTTCACCATTAGCCTTGTCCTAAATACACAGCTGATCCACTCGGACCAGCTCACCATATGAACTGTAAGGGCTTCCATTTCCCTGGTATCAAGCCGTAACAGCTCCGCAGTGCCCCCATAAGACAGTCTCCCACAGCAGCTCTGCTCAAAATGGGTGCGTCAGTGCTTTCCCACACTAGTCACAGAACAGATATGGTTCATAACAGGACTTCTGCATTTCCATATCTGGGCTTCTGTAATTTCATTTCAATTTGTTTGATCTTACACACATGGTATTCAGCCTTCACCCAGAAAAGACAACTGACGTTATGATTCAGCTATGCTCCAGCTTCCTTTGACAAAATGATCTGGAAGGGGACTTTATACATTGTCCTTCCTCTTATTCTCTCCAAAAGATGACTACAATATACCTCAGATATTAAGACTAGTGTTCGAATGAATAAGCTATTTAATGCCTTTACCTCAATGTTTTATTAGTTTAAAGATTAGCTTTAAATATTTGTACTGGCTTCCAACAACAGATTCTTTGGAAGTTCCAGTATTCTTATTACACGAGCAGAAAGCCTCTTAAAATTGAATAATACTTGTTCCTGGGATATGTGGGGATTCACGCCAAACAAACATCAACTTGTAAAAGCAGAAGGTTCATTTTACCAGCAAGAAATATGAAAGTAAATGAAAAAAAAGAGTTAAAGTAAAATTTCTGAAGAGGAAGAGAGTCAGAATACTGACAAATAACGAGCACTTTTTCCTTTGCAAAGCTAGCGAGGTAAGACCCAAGTTAGGTTATGCAGATCCAAACAAATCCTTATACCTTCAGCCCATTTAGATTATCTCTGCTGCTACAGTCTTCTCTATGGTTCTCTGCCAGGTGCTGTTTTCAGAAGCACTATGCCCAGACATAACTGTCTCCATGGGCACACACTCCACGGGCAGCTCCAGAAGCACCAAGGGCTTGGGCACGGCATGTAAGCATGGAATGTTATGCCAAACCACTCTCTAGCTTAGGCTCATGTGTTCTCATTCACAGATGAGTGAAATGATCTAAAACCTTTGTTCATTAGTAGTATTTACAGAAAATTAGTACAAGCTCCCAGCTGTAAAAAAATTATAAAGTAACTATTAGTGTTAATTATCTTAGAACATTAGCCCTTCTACTTAAGAACCAGTCTCTTGAAATTAATGCTACAGTAAAGAGTATTCTGTATTTCTTTTTCTTCTTGGTTGGCTAAACTTACTGATGGCTTAGATTTTGCCTTCTTTTCTTTTCCTTTGTCCCCTTTTCTGTTGCTGGTAAAGTAATGCAAGGTGCCATATTCCATCAAGGCAGCAAACACAAAAATGAAGCAAACTGAGACAAAAAGGTCCATTGCTGTCACGTAGGAAACCTTTGGGAGTGACTTCCTAGCAATTGTACTCAGTGTTGTCATGGTCAGCACCGTTGTAATGCCTGTTTGAGAAAGAAAGAAAAAAGACAGGAAGAGGGAAGTGTGTAAGTAACCCAATCATATTGTCACAAAAAAATCCTCAAAATTAGCCCTTCATTCATGAGACACACAAGAACAGAGCCACAGCAGGGTTCACCGCTGATCACACCCACGCACACTGGTGCTACTGCAAGAAGCCATCCCTATGGATTCAGTGGACACTGTGGGACCATACAGAATGCAGCACATTTCACCTTCAGTTTAAATCCCTCCCATTTTCAACACACACTGAATAAACAATGACACCGAGAAGGTTTGTGTAATTTTATAAATCTATTATAGAATGAACACATAAAACAAATACAGTAGACAAACAGGTACAAATAAGCACAAAAATTTTATAAACACAAAAAAAGTCCTTTGGCTCTTGAAAGATTAAAATGTACAAAAGGACGCATTCAGAAAAAAAGGTGTGTTATTTATCAATGATTTCAAACTTTCAGAAAACACAAGAAAAAGGAATAATGTTTTCGATTGTTTGCTTCTGACATGTAGCAGATCAAACTAGATGACCTTCATGGCCTTTTGACTAGGTATTTTTTCAATACTGTGTCTTAAGTAATAGAAAATGTTTCCCTTGATTCACTTACATACAAGTTAATTAAAAGAACAAGCTGGTCTTAATAGCGGTGTGTTCAGAATCTCAAGTATACCACTCTTCACTGGTTTAACATTTAGAACGTGTTAACACTTTCTTCTTATATTTGATGCTTCAGGGAGATGCAAAGCCTTTTTCATAGTAGTCCAAAATTAAGATGTGACCTTTCCTTTGGAGAGCAATACTTGAACACACAAATAATTTGTTATTTACGTGCACAGGCTTATTGCAAAAAATGTGTTACAGCAGTCTAAGGCTGTCTCTGGCTTTTGAACCAAAGCATGGAATCAAGGATCACTATGGACTGATCCTGAAGCAGGAAAGGAGCAGTGATTTTGCAACAGATTTCCCAAGGAAATTACATGCCTAAAAGGGAAAACAGACAACCACAGAGGTTTTCAAAAGTGCTTCGCTCCCACTAGATGCTTTTGAAAATCAATTAGGCATTTCTCTGCATAGTTAAATATCTAAATAACTTTAATCATCCAAACCTTTTGCTTTAGGAAACCACAATCTGCCAGGCTCTTTCAACATATAAGGAAGAAGAAGGCCCAAGCCTTTTCAGTGTACCAGACCCAGCACAACCTCCAGTTGGGAAGTCACACCCACCATTCCCCCTACTGACTTCTGTTCAGAGAGGACAAAAGGAGACGTGGACTTTCCCAGTCCCCTCCACTATGCGAAAGGCATACAGGGGGCAGCCACAAGGAGCAAACCTTCCACAGCATCCCGACTGCTTGCCATGATGGACCTTGCTTAGTTTTGGCTTTCTCGTCTTAATTTCTCAGTCTTTTTTTCTATAAAATTCAGTCTATTTGACTGGTATTCTCTTTCTTCTTCACAGGAACATCTGCATGTGAGAAAAGTCATCCTACAGTCTGTCAAACAATGGCTTCTGCATGTTCATACAAAAGGAGCTCAGAACTGCAGGGAGCTGTAAGTTTGATATAGCAAACATTTATAGTACATCTCAAGTAGGTGAAGGTTAGTACTGCTGAAGTGGGAGCATGAAAACTCTAGCTTAACCATGAGATCAAAGCCAAACTTGCTAGGTTTATGGCACAGAAAAAGTACTCTGCAAAAAGAACAAACTGGATACAGAACTAGCAGGATACCAATACAACAGTTTTTCCTGTTATAGCTAGTGTCTTTCCAGATGGCACCCACAATGATGTCCAATGATTAGTCAGCCAAAGAAATCTTATAATAAATTCCTAAATCAAGATTTGAAACTATTGAGAGATAGTTTCACTTATTTATTCAAGATTTTAGGCTCTCTTCGTTAAACTTTGCAGTACTTTTAAAGAGCATAAAGCTAAGAACCAAGAGTCAGTTTTTCTTCCATTACCTTTTCATTAGGCTACTGAGCCATGCTCATTTTTGCTTACTTTCTCTCTTCACTCATTAGTCTTGCAGGCTTGACTGCCCAGTGGTCCAGTTTCAGTGGGAAAGGTAGGGAGTTGAAGCCTGAACTCACCCTTCTGGTAGGAAACACTCCTATAACATGGGAATGGTGTGTTCACAATCCCATAAGCTGATGAGGAAAATTACTCACATCTCTCTCTTCCTAAGATGCAATCTCAGCTCTTGGTCTTTCGCCCAAAATAGGTCATACTGCTGTCACTGGTTTTACTAAAAGCATCTGTCACTGCTAAGCTCAAAGTTGCTAGTCTGTATCCTATGCACTCCACACATCCCTGTTGTACTGGGTTTGTGTGGCAAGGTTTTGATAGTGGGGCGGCTACAGGGGTGGCTTCTGTGAGAAGCTGCTAGAAGCTTCCCCGATATCTGACAGCCGATGCCAGCCGGCTCCAAGATGGACCCGCCACTGGTCAAGGCTGAGCCCATCAGTGATGGTGGTAGCACCTCTGGGATAACAGATTTAAGAAGGGAAAAAGTTGCTGTGCAACAGCAGCTGCAGCCAGAGATGGGACTGAAAATATGTGAGAGAAAAAGCCCTGCAGACCCCAAGGTCAGTGAAGGAGGGGGAGGAGGTGCTCCAGGCGCTGGAGCAGAGGTTCCCCTGCAGCACGTGGTGAAGACCATGGTGAGGCAGGCTGTCCCCCTGCAGCTCATGGAGGTCCGCGGTGGAGCAGATATCCACCTGCAGCCTGGGGAGGATCCCACACCAGAGCAGGTGGATGCCTGAAGGAGGCTGTGACCCCATGGGAAGCCCGCGCTGGAGCAGGCTCCTGGCAGGACCTGTGGACCCGTGGAGAGAGGAGCCCACGCTGGAGCAGGTTTGCTGGCAGGACTTGTGACCCCATGGGGGACCTACACTGGAGCAGTCCGTGGAGAACTGTCTGCCATGGGAGAGACCCCACGCTGGAACAGGGGAAGAGTGTGAGGAGTCCTGCCCCTAAGGAGGAAGGACCAGCAGAGACAATGTGTGACGAACTGACCCCAACCCCCATTCCCCATCCCCCTGTGCTGCTGAGGGGAGGAGGTAGAGAAAATCGGGAGTGAAGTTGAACCAAAGAAGGAGGGAGGAGTGGGGGAAGGTGTGTTTAAGATTGGGTTTATATTTCTCATTATCCTACTCTGATTTGATTGGTAATAAATTAAATTAATTTTTTTCCCCAAGTCGAGTCTGTTTTACCCATGACAGTAGCTGGTGAATGATCTCTCCCTGTCCTTATCTCGACCCACGAGCCTTTTGTTATATTTTCTCTCCCCTGTCCAGCTGAGGAGGGGAGTGATAGAGCCACTTTGGTGGGCACCTGTTGTTCAGCCAGGGTCAACCCACCACACGTGTCTATCGTGCTTTATGTGGGTACTACAGCTCTTCTGCAAGGCAGCACATGAAACCTAAACTGTCAAACACAGGAACTGACACCATGCTAAACAGGTCAGCCAAGATGTTCCATGACACTAAGTGAAGTTTAATCATACTTTCAGACTAATGATTGCCACATTGCTGTCCCTGGATATGACAAAAAGAACATAAAGGAGAAAAAAAAAAAAGTATTTATGTGAACAACACCAGGCTCTCAAGGCTTGGATCAGGATTTCCAGATTTCCATTCTCAACAATCCCTCCGTAAGCCCTGCTGTGTAACCACAGCAGGATCCTCCTGCCCTTAATCTTGCAGTTCAAGAGAAAGGGTGACCAATGGTCACAATCTGAAGGGGAATAAACTGTGGTTAATTTACTCCCTGTTGCAGATTGGTATTCCTGGGGAGTACCAGACCCTTCAAGATTGAAAAAAGACGTTCTTACCCAGAGAAGTCCTTGCAGGAACTGCATCCTTATTGATCCAAAATGACACCCATGAAAGAACAACTGTGAGAATACAAGGAATGTATGTCTGAATAGTAAAATATCCCATACGTCTGCTGAGATCAAAGAAAATTGTCATAATAATATAATCACCTACAAATTAAAAAAAAGAAAAAATACTTACATAACATTGGAAACAGTTTTCAGTTGTATTTTCATCTATTAGTCTTGTTCTGCACAGATATGAAATGAAATAAAACTTGACACTTTGCCTTACCAGACAAGGTATGAGAGATTTCAGTTGTATTTCGTAACCCTACAAATGCAAACTGATACAATCTCCAGTATTTTGGATCTGCCACTTCAACAGAGGTTTTCTTCCATTTGTATTCAATTTCATTTCTGGGATATCCATCTAGAAGAAAATAGAGAAAATCAAATGTTCAGCTCCAGTATATATCAAAGCAGCTTTTTGTGATCTCTGAAGTTGTTTATAAACTAAACCAGGGCTATACATAAAGTGGATCAGAGGGAAAGCCAATCTATAGTCCACCTGATACACTTAAAATTTAACCACAAAATATCTAGCCTCAGTTTTAAACCTAGATAAATGTATGCTCGATCAAGAACTATGTAAATACAAACGTTTAGGAAAAACCTACACAATATTCTGGAACTCAGATATGAAAAAGTGGCTCAGAATCATCACTATGAGTTAATACACAAATGTGATATGTGTTATCACTAAAAGACCACAAAGAGCTTAAAAGGACAGACACTTATTAGTACATAATTTGATAAAATTCCTCTTGAGGGTTATTGAAAATTTCTTTGCCTATTATTCACAGAATGGATTTTTGTGGTCTGATTCATTGTCCAGTACTTCAACTTAAAGGAAGTGCAACTTTCTTGAATTTCATGTGCCTCACATGTTGCCCCATATTATACTGCAGAAAGGCAGAAATGAAATTAAGCAAGACTTGCTTGTGTGGCACAACTATTTCATCAATGGAGCTACCAAAGCTCATTTAGCTGGAAGCACTCAAGAAGGAAGTATTAAATGAAAACATTAATTTAAAAAGAATCACTGAAGTTTGATTTCATTGCCTATTAGGTTTCACATCTAGGAATAAGTCATTCAGCTGTGTTCAGGTGGTTTGGGTTTCTTTTGCCAGTAATAGCACAATTCCCTTAGGAATATATATTTATTTTTTTAAATATAGTTTACAATAAAGAAATGAAGCCTGAAAGTTGTGTTTCTTGCTCACATAAGTAAGTCCCACTAAAAGGAGATGGACTTCTTACACTGATTAAGCATTTACAGGAATAGGTTGAAGAAGACAGTTCCTATTTTTCCTTTTAAGTATACCACAAGGAACTAATTCAAAGCTGGCAAGTCTGGCAGCCATAAAAAATAAAGTTCTTCCAGGGCAATAGATTTCCATTAACTGGAATGGGCATTGTATCAGAATCCTAAGCAGTAAGATTATTTTTGAAGTCTCACCTAAATGAAATGCATGTAATTCAACTCATTCATTCCTGCATTTAATAATGCATTAAATAATGCAATAAATCTAATCAAAACATAAACAGGTCAGTTCTTTCCTTCACTACAAGGCTTTAAAAAGTAAACACTTGGTCTCTTGCTGACAAAATTTAAGGAAATTTAAAGCCTGAATGTAAAGAGAAAAAAAAAAATAAGCATTTTACCACCTACAGCTTGAAAACTCCAGTGGACAGGAGTGTTCATCCATAGGAAAGTTATGAAGCTGAAGATAACATTCAGCATTAATTGTCAGCCTAATTGGAAAAGGAAGGAAAAAAAAAATAAAAAAAGAAAAAAGATTATATTCAAGCATCCAAACACTTCAGACTAGATAGTAAAGAACATGCACAGAAATCAATTTTGCCAATTAATGGATGTTACACATAGCCAACTGTGTATCTGCAAAAAACATCCAGCATCACTGCCAAAGACCAAAAACTATGATCATATGGAACCTGAGGACCTGCATTGTTTCAACAGGCACTTCAAGCCCTTTCAAAAATTTTAATTGATTTAGGGGGATCTCTCAGCTCTCTACCAGAAATAGGGGATAAAAGGGAGGGACTGAAGGCAGGGCAAGGATGGGAGTTTGTGATAGCAAATAAAGGAAGTTTCTGAAGAATGCATTTGTCAAGTCAAATTGCATTTGGCATGATTGTATCTGGTGGCTACAGACACAAGAGAGAAAGTGGGGACACTCTTGGGCTTACTTTATACTCATGGAAGCAGCTCTGGTGAAGATAGCAGCTTGGGTAGGAAAGAGCAGACTTGATATTTCTATTCATTGAATGTCTAAGGCATTCAGGTAATTCATGCAACTAATATACATTTTAGAAGTAGTTTAGGACTCGTAATGGTATCAACTGAATCACTTGCTGCTTTTGAAAATACTATCACAGATTTCCAAAGAGCTTCCAAGCAATCAATGCAAAACTCAGTTCTGCTAACTTTCACTAGCAAGTTAGAGTAAGGGGCTAGACTCCAAACTGCCTTCTTTGTATTTAAAATACCTCCTCCTTTGTTGGCAACATTGTGAAGAAAGTCAGAATGTCTTCTAAAATCAACTTTGAAAATTAACATAATGCTTACATGCTTGATTGTATGCAATACTTACGTACTAGACAAAAAGGGATGGGGAAAGGAAGATTCTGCCACATGCTGCCAGAAAGCTCTGTAAGTCTTTAAACAAAGTATTTATTCTATACAAAGTGTCACTACGACCTTTCTGGAGATTTGTCCTGACCAAGAGAGAGGCTTATAAGAGAAAGTATATTTCTTGTCATATAATGGAGGGGAAAAAAAGAACCCCCCCACACACACATTTCCAAGTAAAACACTTGCATCCCTCTGAAGATGCTTCTCAAATTTGCCAACTATGGTATATACGTTTATTGCCTTTGTTTTCCATTTTCAACCTTTGGGTAGTCAAACACTTAAAGAAAAAGAAAAAAAACTTATTAAAGGCAACACAACTATATCTGGAATCACTGATGGCTGCAATGGACAGACCAAGGAGTATCCTCAGAAAGAGACTCAGGAAGCCTGACTAACAGAATCACCACATCTTCTCCCTGAATAACCAACAGGCAAAGAGTGGTGGTACAGGTGAGCCCATGAACTTGGAGCACTGTCAGATCCTATTATTGTTCCTTCTATAACCAACATATGAACCTCTCAATGTTATTCCACCTTAGGCCAAATTCAGGCCATATCCTCGGCTATACACATGTTTGCATGTTGCAGTGCTGGGTGAATACCTGTTCTGCTGTTTTATTACTAGCTCATTGCACTTCATAGCTCATACTCTAGCACAAGAATTCTAACCTATTGCTCTGGGAGAGCTCACATGGTTTATCGGTTGCATGCATTTGTTTCTTTGTGTTACTTAGACCCTGTTTAAAAAAAAAAATTGGACATTGAAACTGAATGGACAATGGAAGGGTAAAGTCCAAGTATGACTCTAGAATTGTTAGCTACAAAAAGAAAAAAAAAATATTAGCATGTCAGCAGAAGAGGATCTCTAGAGGTTTTTATAAACACCAGCATAATAAACTGTTTAAAAAGTACTCTTCAGAGATATTTGTGTGCTCTCAAATGAAGCGTACTAAGAAAATATTCAGTGAAGAGAATCTTTTTAAACCATTCTAATTCTTCTTACTTCTGATACAGAAGACTTCTATAAATTGTTCATCCAGCACAACTAGCTTGCATGTGAAAACAGCATAAATGACTGAAAAAAAGGTAATTAAAAGGTGCTACTTTTTCTTTAAAATAAATAAATAAACTCTTAAAGGTAGAATCAGATTTATGGCATCCTCTGCATGGACTGCTTCTTGATCAGCTCCTAATTTATTGTAAGATTTTTTAGGCATACTTAAAAAATAAAACTGAGATGACCCTAAAACGCTTTCAGTAGACCACATCACAGTCTTTCAAGAACTGTTTGAATAGTGACTCAAAGATCAGTACATATAGCCTAGATAGTAAGCTTAGAACCAGCCCAAGCATCTGCCATTTGCCAAGAAGAACTATCACCAACATGTTTGCTTATGCCTAATTTGGATGAACAGATTCATTGATTTTAATAGCTTGCAAGGATAAACATGTTAAGAAGTACATGCAGGACTGGGACCTTAGCTTTAATCAAACTTCTTATGATTTCTATTATCTGAAGCATTTAATATTTTACTTACAAAATATAATTTGGTGGAAATTAGATACTGAACTGTTTAGAACAGAAAGTCTGCAAAACAATTTATGATAGGATCCGCAATATGTTAGTGAGAAACAACCATGGCACTACATGCTATATAACTCCTTTTTTTTTAATCTTGCCTGTACCTAAATGAGATTAAAATTTGTATCCCCTTCAATTGTCTTTACCCAATTATCTAGGCAATATAGTTCAATACTACTAATTTCATGTTTTTCATGATCAAATAATCTTTTTTTTTTTTTCCCCTCCTTTAGTAAACTCCTTACAAATTCCTGTGGTCCACAACAAAAGAGATGCCAAGGATTTGATTCACATTCATTATTTTCATATTCCTGGTCATAACTTTTTTTTTTTTCCCTAGCCAGTTAATAAAAACCCACCTTAGAGTGTATAATACTCTTCCATCACTCCAGATTCGAAGTAAACGATTTGGAGTTGTAATCCAGTGAGCATCAGATTTCCTTGAGTTCCGGAAGAAAGTGTCTGGAATCCATATTTTTCCAACCATATTGCTATTAAGCATAAGCACCTTCATTGAGCTGTTAAATTTTAGACGACTGTCATACCAAGTCTGGGCAAAAATTATATCTATAGTGTATTCCTAAAAACAGAGAAACAACCATATCTATGTATACAAGTCTGCAAGCCAACAATTTTTAATTCATATATAAATCCAAGGTCCCTTCTATTCTCTTTTGTACTACCATTTGCATAGCACTCAGCAGCCTGCAACCCCAAACTGAGAAATTACAGGCTGACAAAAGATGCATATAGCCTTCTGTCCCTAACTCCTCGCCCCTGACACACGCTGGTTAGTTAAGGAAGAGGAGATGTGATGGGAGCTTGCTGCAACTTGGAGGTTCCCACACAGTGTGACCACCTCTGGGGGCCCTACACAGAAATTTAAGGGCAACCTTAATACTTCAGGGCTAGACTCTGTTTGTTAAGACAAAGATTCTACATCTCTTAAACAGCAAACTAAATAAACTTTCTATGTTTTCCCCCAAACTTTGCAATATGCAATTTAAGATCCTTCAAGAAATTTCAGATTTCGAAAAATTCATGAATATGCGGGAAGTAAACATCACAGTTTGCAGAACTATCTGTTACCATCTGCCTCATATATCTACCTACATACACACAAAAGTATACATAGTCATAATCAGGAAGAAAATGTCCCTAAAGCAATTCCACTTTACGTATTAAAGCCTCAAGAAAGCTCCTTTTGTGACAGAAAGTCAAATTCCTCAGTAGACCTATGGCCAGAAAAGAAAGGTGAAAAATAAATAAATAAATACATAAATAAATAAACAAAAGGAAAACCCACAGCCTTTTAATGAGACAATTCTTGACACAGTAAAATTTGAGGGAGTTAAACGTTACA
The DNA here is from genome assembly GCF_947461875.1 of Haliaeetus albicilla. Taxonomy (NCBI): domain Eukaryota; kingdom Metazoa; phylum Chordata; class Aves; order Accipitriformes; family Accipitridae; genus Haliaeetus; species Haliaeetus albicilla. The sequence continues at coordinate 56,866,269 of NC_091483.1, read as the reverse complement.
GATGCAATGAAATACTGTTTTTCAAAGAATCCAGCCAGTTGTTACTGCACTCCAAAGGAGCAAAGCAGCAGCCTCTTCTCTGTTGTGTTTTTGTCACAGCTCCAGACCACGACTCTAACCTTAAGAGCAAACAGTCTCTCCCTCTACCTGATGGCAGATGTGATCTTTCCTGCATGGCTGCCCCATGAGGGCTCCAATGAGCAACTCAGCAGCTCCTCTGCAGGGAAAAAGAGCTGGAGACCAGACTTAGACACCTGGTGCTGGTTGTTCACCTCTCAGTTACGGGATGAGTGTGCAGGGGGAAGGCAGAAGGAGGCAGTGGTTTGAACTCTTGCGTAGAGCCAAAGGGGTCACTACTAGTTTATCTGGTCAATAAAAATGCACAGTGCTGACAGTCAATTCTGCTTTTAAATAAAATAAAAGTGGAAGGCTTTGCTGGTTGAGGGTGGGGTTTTTGTTCATTTTACTTTTAAATAATTACAGCAGCCAACTGTACGAGTTACAGACTCCTCACTCGTTTCTTCAGCTGATGCCACCCATCTCCCAGGAAAGTTTGTGAAATTTGGCACTCAATCCTTGAGAAGTGCCAAGGCAGATATTCTGGGACTACCTAAATCTCTCTCAATTTTCCCACCTCTCCCGGTGGGAGAAGAACAGGTTCGGGAAATAGATACGCAAGAGGGAGGCTTGCCCTTGCTCTGTGATGTATGGCAGATGAATTACCACCTGGACTGTGGTAACTCAGTGACTCTCAAAGGTTATGAATAACTAGTGTGTGAGGCAAACAGTGGAGGGACAGAAGGAACAAAAGGACTAATCAAAAATGCATTTTAGGGGTGACTTTGTTCTAAAACTCTGCTTATTCCTTGAGAGGCACAGCCATCAAGGGAAGATTCTGCAGGTCAAAACAAGTCCTTGATCATTTTGTTTCTATAAACAACGTTCAGGACACCTGTGAAAACCCTGTTTTAAGGGCCTGTTTAACCTTAAAATTCAGCTTTCTGTGCTCATCTATAGTGGTTAGAGCTGGAAAGGAAACCTGCCTTGTTGTAGTGTAAATGAGAACCCGAGGCAGTGCACCAGAGAAGTGTTTTAATGGGCTTAAATGGAACAGAATGAACAAAGATTTATGTGTTGCCTTTACAGTACAAATAGGAGAAAAAAAGAAGTCAGTGAGCGAAATCAACAGACACGACCAAATGTATGAAGAAAGCAGACTGTCTGAGTTTGAAGGTGCTACTCTAAGCAGCCACTTTACAGTAGCATTGCATTTTCTGAGAAAAAGAAATTTATCAAAGTGTCATTACAGTCAAATCCACCCAGAGCAAGAAAACTCAGGTTATCATAGAATACCAACCACCCTAACAAATTAAGATAAAAAAGGAAGAGAAGCTCACAGATTATTTTGAACACACAAAGCAAAGGAACAGTCCTAGTGGACCCAGATGCTTGTATTCTCTTACCTTTCAGTATTAAATGTACAAGTTTTTATCACACCCATGTATTACAGGAGCTGTTTAAAGAACTTTTTGGGGGAAAAAAAGAAAGAAACTTTCTTAAAATCCTTCATGATACATTTATAACTGTTCAAAAAGAATCTAATACATAATAGTTTAATATCACAAAATTAGTAACTACTTGTTTCCACATATCTTGCTGAATGTATAATTAGAGATCCAATTGCTAGCCTCTTGTCACATACCTGCAGAGGGTGGTCCTCCATTTGTAAGCTGACACTTCAGCACACAGACATCTCCCTCAGGAGTCAGCCAACGAAAGGCATAATCTTACTATTCATCCCATGTGAAAGATGTGGACTTGCAGCTTCATGGTGGGTGGCAGCAGCAGTTCACCCCCCTCTTCAGTAGGGACCCCAAATCAGTGCTCTCTGATTTCTCCCAAGAACATTTATTCCACTTCTGACATCTGCCTTGGTGGACTTTACTACCTACTTCGTTAGCGTATCTATTTGTGCTATGCCTCCCTGAGACCTCTCTGTCTTTGAGGGTCCATAATACATCCTGAGGCTGCATATATTCTTCACATAACACATCTCACATGGCATCACATTTTCAACCCATTCTATCTATACTATCTCTCACTCAAGTGAACTTCAGTGTAACGTGCAAGCGCATGCATGTACTCACGTTGCAGAGGTGCAAGGCATGTGGAAATGGGACCCAAATGTATACTAGCCTCCTTTCTGAACACAAGCTTCCCCGCAGAAGAGGCCAGGTGGCATAGGTCCAAATGGACGCCAAGCAGACACCAAACACGGGCAAACATATAGGATGATCAGACAACTAATAGACTGGCAGCATGCAGCTGTGACAGTATAGACGCTTGAGAGCAATAAGCTGAAAGGGAAACTATGCTACAGGCATTATCAAGAAAGTTGGATTATTTCTCAAAATCTAGGTTTGAAATGGGCTTGAAATTTTCAGGTTTTATGGATTCCCTTAAATTTGCATCTCTTGAAAAATATTCCATATTTCCTTTTAAGATGGAGAAATCTGGGTCCCCAAAATTTGTTGAAAATGAGGTAGAAAAATCACTATGCTGTCTTTTCTGTGAGTACTTTGTTTCCAAAACTAGATGAACAAAAGCCCTATCTTTGTTTAGACACCGAATGAGCAAGCACAGCAGCAGCCAGATTTATACAATATTCTTTTAGTGCAACAAATCTTTCTGAGCAACTATTTTGTTTTCCTTGTGTTCTTTCAAAAAGTTAACACTCTTATCACTACTTCTGTTAGTCTTTCATAAAACTCACCTTTCGATGCCACTGTGTACCCATAAAAATTGGTTTACTACTCTCTCTTTGAAATGAAACTAATGATAAAATAGCCATGCAAAATAAAATGGAATCAATCTATGGCTGCGTTAGTCACAGCTATAGCAAAATGCATGCTTATTCATATTTAGCCTCACAGGGTTCAATAACCATGGCACACGTTAGCTCATATTTGGCATTTGATTAGATCACTGAACTCTTTTTTGCACAGCTGGCATAAAGAGCCCACCTGCCTAATTATTTACAGATAAGTGCAATCCTCCTCCATCTCTTTCCTCTCTAAAAGATCATAACAAACTCCAAAGGCTGGGAACACAGTGACTAATCAGAGATTACCATTAAGGGGCCAGGCAGTGAACAAACTGTGAATATTGACAAGCAGGTGTATAGTGAGAGAGAAAATCATTAAATAAATAAAAGCAATTACTTCAAATAAAGTAGGAACAGCTACTGTACGGGAATAAATGGAATCCTCAACATCAGTTTCATTGTCATGCACAGTTCAATTACAGTCAGACATGAAAATGGGCCAGTGGATTGGGTTTTTTATTGGAAAGCTGTGAAAGAAAGGGGGCAGATACCATCCTACATGATTGTTTCTCAGTGCAAACTGCATCACACGAATTCCAACATAATATCGGTAAGGATGGAAAATATCTCACAAAGAAAAAAACCCTATTTTTCTTGGATATTTTGTCTGGCAGTCTTGCAACTGATTTGATATTCCACAGTAAAAAGCGTGGAGAAGTCAAGAAGTGAGTAGCTATATCATTGGCTGCATTATGTTAATGGCAACACATTTTGTTTGAGGCCTAGTTTTCTGGGGCCAAACACAAAAGCAATGAAAAGTCCCAAAACCAAACTCACAACTGAAAAAATGTGTTAGCAAACTACAGGCCTGCAATACAGTTCATTACTAATGAATTTCAGAGAAAAATGAATAAAAACATACTCCTGTCATTTCACCTTTGCTCAGAAACCCACGCCAGCTCTTCTCCCAGATTCAAAATTTCACCTGAAGGGCACCTGGAGTTTTCTGGAGTGCAACAAGCTAGTTCAGAAATCTGTTTCATAGGGAGCCCCTGAACTCAGTTCCATTACCAAGTGTGACATGACTTCATCTTCAAGGTATTTTCCCCATGTTTCTTCATTCTATCCAGCATTCTAATTCCTTAAACTGTAACTCAATGTGAAGGAGGCAGGGAATTTTTCAGAAAAAAAATTAAGAAGGGGAAAATAAGGAAAGCATTCTACCAACCTGTATGTTTCAACATTAAGAGATGTGATTTAATATTAAGACTCAGTTTAATATGCTGATTAAGAGGCTTAAAGAACAAAGAAAGTCATAGACAAAACTGGTAACCACATGCTTTCCTAAGAGGTAAGCACCAAATAAAGCATCAAGCATGAGCCAATTTATCTTCATCTTGTCAGTGTGCTGCCAATAAACACTTGTAACCTTTACCGTTTCCCTCACCCAAATATCTCTGAACATCAATAAGGGGCTATTAAGTAATTTATTAAAATACTTAACCTATCTTTGATGTATAACTCCTCTTAACAAAAGGTCTAAAATGTGGTTGCTCTCCCTGGTGCGTTACTTTCCAAACCCTTTAAAAATATTTTTGAGCTGCTTCAGGGCCAACAATGGTTTCAGAGCTTGATTCCCATGCCTGGGACTGAAGTAAAAGTAAAATTTCTTGTTTTGATAAACCATTTTAGTTTGCTCACTATAGCAATCTAAACCTGGTAACCTTAGGGTGAGATCTAAACGGTCCAACAAATCACAGTGATTCTGACATGTACCTGTAATATTACATTAATGAGTCTGCAGCGCTGGAAGTCGTGGGGACTGCAGGAAATACTCTGAACAGAAGTGTACAGCATCTGCTCCCAGAGTCTTTTAACCAGTCAGATTGTTATAACTGTACAGATAATCACACTGGAGGATGCTATGAAAACATATGCACAGGGTAAGTGGAAATATGGCAAATCATATCTACAGAAGGTGAGGGAGTACAGCAAGACCTACATAGTCACAATACAGGAAAAATCTATCACTCTTCACATCATAATTTGGCATCTGTGCTTATCCAGTTCTTATTTTGAACATGCAAAATGACAGGTGCAAACAACAATATGAATAAAAGGCAAGATTTGTTTCAATGCTTTGTAGATTAGAAACTATGATTAAAATCTTGCCAATAGTCAAAAGATTAGCTAGAAAAGTTACTAAAGCACTTCAGCAAAATCTCTGCTTTTATTTGATCACTGTAGATTTTGGCCATTTGAAGAGAGCATAAGGAGAGGAAGTAGATGATATAATCTATATACATTCCCACACTGAAAATTATACAAAAAGTTTTGGTTTTCTTTTCAATTGAAACTTGAATATTTCAGCCACTGCCACCCATAAACAACTTCAGCAACAAACCTGCACATTACTCAAGCATACATGTTTTACTACAGTTTCCTTTTATTAATAAGCTATAAAGTCTCAAACAAAATACTTCACCATTCAGCTGTTTTTAAAGCAAGATTAATTGCACAGTTACTGTTAGGTCTTTTATTTCCATGGTCTTCCTGCCATGCTTCAAAATCCCAATATGGCAAGGACACTCCTCTGGTTTCTACCTTGCAACTCCTGTAAGATACATGGATCCTACATGAAATACAGCACTCTTATCAGTTTAGCTTTCTGGCTGATGAGGCAGTCATGCAACTCCAAATATCAGTCATTTGCTACACCGAAGATATAAGAGCACGGACAACTGTTAAGAACTTCCTAAAAGAGCCTCTATTTACTTACTGGCCCCAAGGGCATAACCCTTTGTGGGGATAACCCTCTACAATAGAGACACTACAGTTATTGAAGAAGGTGAACTCTCATGCAGCGCTTACTGTATGCCAGCAAATGACAAACTCCAAAACAGTCCAACAAAAAGCGTTTTAGATGTGCATTTTCCGTGGTGGTCAAAATAACCATCCAGAGTGTATAAGACTTGATGAAATTTAAATTATACAACAGAATAAAAATAATGAAGGCCAAGATGAACAGGCAGGGAAGTTACATTCACCTACTAACTAAACCACATCATTGCATTTCTTAAGAGCTGCTTTGTCAGTGCTGTCACCCCTAGTAACAAGGAAGCAGGGCAACACTCTTTCCAGGAGTGGGTCTGCCTCCTCAGTAAACAGCTTGGAGGTGCTGCTGCAGGAAAGGGCAGCCAGAGCACTCCCCTGCTTTGTAAAGTGAACCTCCCGTAGCATGCACGATGAGGAGAAAAATCCTGTTCCTGTAGCTTCCCAGCTTTTAACAGAGGATGAGGGTTCGTAATGTCAGCACAGATCCTGGCACCGGCCGTTGTAGGGGCCAGTGCATGACAGCAGCTTTCCTCTGGAACACAGCAGCAAAGGAGGCAATGAAAACCTGTAGGTAGGAGCCATCGCCAAGGTCAGTTTCTATTGCAACAAGCTGTTACAAGCTATCGTAACAATCAAAGCGCATCCTCTGCCTTTTTTCCGGAAACCCAGTTCAAATCTAGGCCAGCAGAATTATTCCCACAACTGGAATGCAGCATCACGAATTTCCATACAGACAGACAGATTAGGAATTAATAACAAAGAACAGGTGTGTAACGTTCTTCAAAATATTTATCATCCATTTGACACAAAGACAAGAGGTACAAGACAAAGAACTAAATGTAGCTTGTCTCAGCTGCAGACACAAGGGAGACAACCACAGCAGAAGCAGAGACAAAGTATTTGGAGAGGATATTAAGGTATCAGAAGTAACAATACAGTGTACAACAGAGCAGCCAAGCAATCTGTGCGGTTTTGGGGGGAAAAGCAGGAGTCAAGCACTGCTGGGGTTAGCTTTAGCACTGTACCTTTACCTTCTCAGTGGATATTTATATTACCATTATTCTTGGTTTAGATTATCTCAGATCAGAACTGAACTGTGCAGGCACTCAATACTGCTTATACAGGATACACATCCTCTGCAAGGAGCTTACGGTTTAGAATTAAACATAAAAGACAAGATTTGGAAAGACAACAGGGGCATAAGTAACACAAAACAAAGAACCCGATACCAGTCAGAATTACAGGGAGTGATTTTAGCACAACAAAAGCTTAATTGTTTGTGTTATTTTGTAGCCTCCACAGAAAGAAGGAAAAAAAGGGGGGGGAAAAATAAAAAAAGAAAAGTAAGTTTAAACAAGAACATGATGAGAAACAATGAAGAAGCTTTCATACATTTATAGAAAGTTTTTCAAACATAAAGGGCAGCTTGGGAGAAAGTGGTATGAAAAGTTGAAAGGATGGGAGCAGAAACTAGTGAGATCTGAGATAGAAAATGGCCTCTTGGGGAAAAAAACCCAACAAAAAATGGGCTGGGGATAAACTTTGAAGTGCCTTGAAAGTGAAAGGAAACTGTTTATGTGTGATGTCCAGTGAAAGAGGAGACGGAGGAAGAACCTGAGCAAGAAATGACTCAGAAGAAACAGTGGAAAATTCTCTCTGTAGGACATCTCTAGAAGGTTTTGTATAGGGTTTCCGTAGAAAGGTTTTGGCAGCAGGGAGGGCTACAGGGGTGGCTTCTGTGAGAAGCTGCTAGAAGCTTCCCCTGCGTCCGACAGCCAATACCAGCCGGCTCTAAGACGGACCCGCCGCTGGCCAAGGCCGGGCCCATCAGCGACAGTGGTAGTGCCTCTGGGAGAACAGATTTAAGAGGTGAAACCTGCAGTGAGTTGGGGGGATTGGAATGTGAGAGAAACAACCCTGCAGACCCCAAGGTCAGTGAAGAAGGAGCGGGAGGAGGTGCTCCAGGCACTGGAGCAGAGATTCCCCTGCAGCCCATGGGGAAGACCATGGTGAGGCAGGCTGTCCCCCTGCAGCCCAGGGAGGTCCATGGTGGAGCAGATATCCACCTGCAGCCCAGGGAGGACCCCACGCCAGAGCAGGGGGATGCCTGAAGGAGGCTGTGACCCCATGGGAAGCCCGTGCTGGAGCAGGCTCCTGGCAGGACCTGTGGCCCCGTGGAGAGAGGAGCCCACGCTGGAGCAGGTTTGCTGGCAGGACTTGCGGCCCCTTGGGGACCCACGCTGGAGCAGTCTGTGCCTGAAGGACTGCAGCCCATGGAAGGGACCCACACTGGAGTAGTTCGTAAAGAACGACAGCCCGTGGGAAGGACTCATGTTGGGAAAAGTTAATGGAGGACTGTCTCCCGTGGGAGGGCCCCCATGGTGGAGCAGGGGAAGAGTGTGAGGAGTTCTGCCCCTGAGGAGGAAGGAGTGGCAGAGACAACGTGTGATGAACTGACCCCAACCCCCATTCCCCATCCACCAGCACCACTGGAGGGAAGGAGGTAGAGAAAATCAGGAGTGAAGTTGAGCCCAGGAAGAAGGGAGGGGTGAGGGGGAAGGTGTTTTAAGATTTGGTTTTACTTCTCATTATCCTACTCTGATTTGATTGGTAATAAATTAAATTAATTTTTCCCCAGGTCGAGTCTGTTTTGCCCATGATGATAGCTGCTAAGTGATCTGTCCCTGTCCTTATCTTGACCCACGAGCCTTTTGTTATATTTTTTCTCCCCTGTCCAGCTGAGGAGGGGAATGATAGAGCAGCTTTGGTGGGCACCTGACGTTCAGCCAAGGTCAACCCACCACAGGTATGAATAAAGCAAGGCTGCAACTGGAAAGATTACAGAAATATGTTAGCGTAACAATGGGAGTCTGGACAAGAGTTTCCATGTGACATATTAAAAAATAAAGAAAAATAAAACCCCTTTGCACTCAGAATTTGAAAGACTACAACTGAGACCATACTCCTCGTTCTAAGATCCATCACGTCATAGAAGATTTTTAGATTTCAGGCCTCGATGACACACAGAGTAGTGATTATGCACAGCAACTGAGAGTGTGGAAGTGGTGAAAAGTGGGAAGATTTAAAGTTACAATTTAGGCATATTGAGCTAACTAAACACCTGTGAACAGATATGACGGACACAAGGCAATATCTTAGATTGGACAACAGGAGGTAGACAGAATAGCAGGCAACTAGCACAGAAAGGTTGCTGAATTTGTGCATGAAACTACCAAGAAGTAGTTGAGAGCAGGAGAAGAGAAGATGACCATGGAAGACATCCCGCGAAGAAGTACCAAAGGAAGAGCTTTAAGAAGTACATTCACATCAACGCTTAAATAGATCAAGTACTAAGAACAGAAAAGAAATCAAGGGACTTCCTCACAACACATTGACAGACTGACCACAGATGAAAAGGAAGAAGCTTTTCAGAATTGTCTTCTAGCCCCAACCATGTCCACAGCTCAGCACTTCTGCTATTTCTTTAACAAAATAGCCTTATGCAAATACAGAGCACTAACATCTGAAATCTCAGATACTTCAAAGGCAGTTTGGTTATTGCTCTGGCTGTGGATGCTAAGAATCTGAGATGGTATAAACTGGACTTCCAGCCAGTACGCTGGCACACTCTACTGAAGTCGGGGAGTTAAGTCAAAGTTAATAATAATAATAATAATAATAATAATAATAATAAATTTTTTTATTATTATTATTATTGAAACCATGCCAATTGTGGCTTAAGTGATACAATAGCACTATACAAAACCAGTGCTTCCTAAAGCATGAACTATTCTAACATAAGATTTAAGAACAAACCACAGTGCAAAAAGCCTGCAGCCTTGGAGTATAGCATTGCTAAATGGCACACAGAAATCAGGCTGTATTTTACAGCAAAGAGCTTAAATTTTTCTGGTGTCTCGTGTAAAACCTTAATTATCTGTCCTGACTTCATATCTATCGAGGGACAACTGGTAACCTGCAGCTGAAAATGGCACAAGTACTGAATGCTGTTTAAAGTGGGCGCTGAAAAGATGCCTGTACTCTCATTTGGTTTCAGAAAGCCACTGCAATATTTGTCTGTTGTACAATGGCTGCCTTTTCCCTTACCCCTCTCCACTCCCTTCAAAATGATCACAGAAATTGGGAGCAATACAGGAACTGCTGTGCTGAGCCACTATGAGCATAATATTGCCTGTACTTGGCCAATTCCCCTGAAACCGAACAGGGCAAGCAGTAGGCACTCTAGCTGCCTGCAAGAGCCGGACTATCAATTTAAGCTAATTTTTTTCAGAAAAAAAACAGAGAACGTTCATGAAATTGTATTTGTGAAGTATTACTCAAGTTCCTAGAGCTGGTAAAATAAGAAATACTAACAGACATATGGGTTTTGACACTTAAATGTATTTCATAACAAAGAAAAAACAACGCTCAAGCCTACTGAAGGAATATTTACTCAGCAGCTGTAAATGAACACTGTGTCCATCAATCTCAAACACCCATCTGAGTAACAGTCAATTAACTCTGATCACTTGCAGTGCTGACAGGCACCAAAATGATTGGAATCTATCTTTCCTAATCAAAAGGAAAGAGTAAGTTGGGAAAAAAATTATTATTCTAGCTTACTCCAAAGAAGATGCTGTACAACAAGAAACAGGTAATATTCAAAGACTTCTTGGTACTTCTGTCCTGATTTATGAACAACTATATCAGATATTTGAAAGAGAATGGAACCAGTTTGCATAAAATCCACACACTTGACTCTCCAAAAAATTGCAGTGCTTGCACGCTGAACCCACACAACCTTACGAAATCTCATAAAATCTCAGATATGGGCAGAAGTGCATCCCTCATGCTCTTCCTTTCAGTCTGTCATCATAAAGCTCATAGAGACAATGGTTGTCCTCAAAACAGCCTTCTTCAAACATGAAAGCAATTCCAACCTCCAGGAAAAACTTCACATGCAGTTTGCAAACCACGACACGCCCTATCAAGCGGTGTTCACCCAGTCCTGAACTATTACTATACACTGCAGCATTTGGATAGCACTGTGATTTATAATGTTTACGCTTCTTGTACAGAACCATGTTCACTTAGACACACAGCTCTCTGTAACAGACAGACAGGAAGGGGGAGCGAGAGAGGGAGAGAGTTCATATCCTTCCTTTTATATACTTCTTACTTTAGATTTTTTTTCCTATTGTGTTTGTTAAATTCTTAAGTCAACATGACATGGTTCACACATGTAAACTGAAGTACATGCGTAGGTATCTGCAGGATCAGGGCCTTGCTAATTCCAGTATCTATTTCTGTCTCTTTCTAAGCCTCATCTTTCCTTTATGGTAGTTACTGTTCATTCAGTAACAAAACATTCAATATAATTCAAAAACAGCATTAAAAATACATCAGTTTACAGAATAATGCACACAAAGCATGTGAACCTTTGAGTACTGGATTTCGAGGTAGCTTCAGATAATGTATCTTTGGGTCACAATTACTTATATTGTGCTTAATGTAAATTACCTGGCACTGTAAAGTAAGAGTACAAAACCTTCAAACCTTCAATACAAATCTAGTGACTAGTAGAATATGCACAGTGACACACCTGACCACAAAGCATCCTCCACAAATACAACAACATTGAGCAATCTGTATTAGGATACTGATCACATTGACACTTGAATACACTTGAATTTAAAAAAAAAAAAAAATCCGCTGCTTTTTACTGCAACTTGAGAATGAAATGGAATTCAGAAGCCAAAGGATACTTAAAATTCACCATCAACACATTCTACACAAAGTCATAAATGGTACAATATGACAGGAAAAATTGCATCCTAACAGTGTCTAGGCCATGCAGTCTGTGTACCAAAGTAGTACATTGTATATTCTGTGAATATCTGATCTGCTCAGTGGTTTAGCTGTCTTGTTAAAAATAAGAGTGCTAGGCTTCAAAGTATGGCCTTCAGCTTGCAGTCACAGTAGCCTTCAAAGGATAACTAGCAAAGATCATGCAACAAAAGCTAAATCATCCACAGAAGAGACAGAAATGTTGGAAAATAACAAGGAAACTGAACTGCTTCAGTGAAGTGCAGTCCTAGAAATTTATCCTGGCATTTTCAGCCTGGACCTTCTAATAGTAAGTTCCATTAATAAATACAAAAGCTGAATAGAGAGCATCATCTGCATCCACATCAAGGGAAGAAAGGAATATGTAGTCCTCAAACACATTAAAAGGGCAATGATACCATAATATTTCAAAATATTAAATCATGACTTAGAAACACATGAAAAAGCAAAGGAATTTTAAAACATAAATTTTTTTCTGTAAACATACCTTTTTTTATATATATACTTACAGACAGATATAGACATAGGTAGAGCATTTTCTTTTGAATAGTTTTTAATCTATCAGTCATGATGTCTATGCTTCTCTATAGACATTATCTCCCTCTTCCTAACCCTTTCCCCATTTTTGTTACTTGGGTATTGCTCAGCTATTTACTATATGAAACTTGATTAAATAGACATTAAGAACAGGGAAAGTATAAACTTTTCTCTTTGCTCTTAATTTTTAACACAATGATGCAATACTGCTTCTTACTTAAGGAACTGCTCCTGTATTCCTTCTCCAAAAATTTCTCTCATTTGGGGTAGCAGTCTTGTATTGTCATGACAGTTTTCATCAAACAGAAATTACAAGATCAGGTATTCTCTTAGTTAAAGGAAGGTAAAAATGTCTTGGAGGGCTGCCATGCCTCTCCCAACCCACTGAATTGCACACTTGCATGGTCTTGTCAAACCACAAAAGCTGTGGTGCTGGCATGGCTCTGCCCTGGAACCCTTGGGGCACCAGTAGCACAAAACGTTATGTATTTATGAAAACATAGGGTTTGGGGGATGAATACAGGGCAGAGAAAGCTAATGAGGCCTGCAGGCAACGTGGATCAATATGCATTTCTACACAGGGACCATTTATCAGACTCTGCTACTTGTACCACCAGAGTGGTTTTTTTTCATCTTGGCCCTAGTTTGGAAGGAAAGAGAAAGGTAGTAAGAGCCTAGTACATCTACATTAAGTGCTCAACTGAATGAGCTTCCATACAGAGGAAAACCAGGCTCTAAATATTCAACGCATGTCTAAATTCTGCTAAGAAATCCCTAAACCACTGCAGAGCTATTGAGGATCAAGACTTTGGCCATAAAAATGCACTTAGCTGCATTTTACATGATTGTTGCATGATGCATAGCACAGCTTAGCTCTAAAAGACAGATTCAAAAATCTTTAGACTTAATGAGTATTAGAAGCCTAAATACTCCACTGATCCAGACACTTGTTAAAAATGTTTACTCAGGTTGTGGATGCCTGAAGAGATCACATGCTGTAGAAAAACATCTCTTAAGCATGGATTGTCTATACCATCTAGAATTTTGTGTAGATCTTTGTTAAATAGTGAAAGTCAAAACACAACAGCCTTCAAAAACAAATTCTAATGAATATTATACATACACTTAAAGCATCCTTTTTATGAAGGTAAAAGTCTATCAGATAGCAAGAGGAAAACAGACTGAATTATAAAAAGAAATCCATTTCCTCTCATAATATGTGTCCTCTGAAGCTTTCAGACAAACAAATTCCCTTGATATGCTGCTTCAGCATCATTGTAAGAAAAAATGCTCTCTACATCATGCCATATTGTATCCAAACTAAATAGTTAAAGGACATCATTTGCCAGAGTGAATTAACATATCTGGCAAATGAGTAATTCAATGGGGAATCACAGATATGTGTTCTCACATTAAGTGATGAAATGAAGGGCTAAGGACAGCCCTTGAAATGGAAGCAATTTTTGGATTATTGGTTAACAATCTCAAACAATATTGACTCCAGGGAAAGTGCCTTCCTAATGAAACCAACAGCTCACATAAAGAGATCTTACAGGGTCAAATCTGTAATTTTTTTTTTTTTGCTGAGAATGTCATTTCCCAGATTTAAAACATCTTTTTTTTGAAACCTTAATCAAATTATTTGCATGTATACGGTTTTATTTACTTTCACAAACATTTGATTTTTGTAGTGATGTTAGATGCTCATATGACCCAGGTTCCTGGAGTCCAAGCCCAGCGAAAGAAATTGCTCTTCTGTGAAGGCCATAGTGCCCTTAGACTATAATTTAAATTGTTAAGTAGTTCTCTGCCCATTTTTAAAAACCATAAAATTGTTTTTAAAGTTCTCTGTCTTAATGATATTTACCTTATTACCCTTTGGTGGCACGCTTCATTGTTATCTTTTTTTGTTAACAGAAATCAGAAGGTGAGAGGGATAAACATTCGGTTGATATACATTATAACCATTAGGATCTTGCTCTCTAATGAAATAATATGCCTTTTCAATACAGTGCTATCCTTACGCCTTGGACTAAAAGCCAATATGACTGGCTTTTATTAGCACCTTGGCAAAAGCATCACCACCCAGCTCTAGGACAGCTCTAGCAGATGTGGAGAGACCTCTAAACAAGTGACATGAAATAGTCCCATGGCTGATACTGTCATTGTTGCAAGTGTGGCACATGATAATTCTGCCTCCCAGGCTCTGGGCTGAGCAAGCAGAAGGCAGCTGTGGGCACCGGAGAGGCCACGGTACATAGCAGTGGGGAGATTGCCCGGGGCTGCAGAGACAAAAAGAGGGCAGGGGAGATGGGGCAAGCCTACCCTGCAAGGCCAGCCACATGCTGGTTCTTTAAAACTGGAAAACTGAAGCTGTAAGCATTTCTCATTTTGAGTTCCAGTGTATGCAATACCTAGTGGCCACAGGCTGAAGGACTTACATTGGTTACCGGAAAAGGAAGCCTCTACCATTTGCTATATCCTCCTTACAGGTAGTTGCCTGTCCACACATTTTGCTCCCGCAATAAGTTCCTTCAGAAGACGATAGAATGGAGAGAAGCAAAAGAGAACGACTGCAGTAGGAAGACAGACAAAACCAAAGACACCACTTATACCAGACATGGAAATTGAAAAGCTTCTCCCACCCCACCACTCTTCTGCTCTTTCACGCATTTCTTTACATACAGCCCTGGCCTGAGACATGGACTTCCCTGCCACAGCCCCAGGTAATGACAACCCTAAGCCTGTCAGACCATTATGCTGGAATGAATATCCATCTGCATCATTTAGTTTTGGCACCTCTATCCATAGTATCTAAGTACCACTGTTTTTTCCTGCGTGGCTTCCCATCGCTGAAAGTCGATATTCGCCACCCAAGCACGATGACATACATGTAAACCACAAGATACTTAATCGAGAATTACTGTGCTTTCACCAAATGCTCAGAAGCCCCCTGCACTGGCATACTCCAGCCTCAGTTTGAACAAAACTCTTCCCTGCCATGCAAATTCAACACTGTCAGCAATTCTGTAGGGAGGAGGAAAAGGAAAAAGGAAGGAGAGGGCTGAGCTCAAACTCGCCCAAGGGCCGGTCCCAGTCTTAGGCCTGGGCAGCGGTCCCCAGGAGAAGTCATGCAACAAGGCCTTTCTAAGGCCTCCAACACACCATTTCATACAATGCACAGAAAATCTAAGCAATTTAAGAAAAGGCCACAGACTCAGCTTCCTCATAAATGCTGTTACTTCAGTGTTGGTACCAAATAGATAGGTCAGATCTCAACAGGCCTACCGGAACCTAGATAAGATGCATTGCTTAACTTCTGAAGAAACCAGCTATGTGTACACACATACACACACTGAAGAAGACCCATAAGGCTAAATAAGACATGGAAAAAGGAGGACAAAAGAGTTAATTTCAAATATTTCTTTTTATGAATTTGAAAAATAGTAATAAATCACTGCACTGAAAATAGTTTTATTTACAAATGCTGGGTCAACTGTTATTTTTCTTAACCTCTGAAGAGTAGCACCAGGAGATTATACTGGGCCAGAGATAAACCAGGTATAAGCAAACATAGTGAAAATGTTCAACACAAACCAAAATAAGGACCTGATACAATGTCCTCTGTGTGGCCTTATTTTTTATAAAGAAGAAATCTATTTTTAAAATTACAACAATTTCAAATAGAGAGAGTCTAAACGTGTTTCTGCAATAATCACAATCATATTCAACAGCATAAGAATACACAGTAAGAAATAAAGAAACGTATTGGAATGAGATTAGAATTATTTCATAATATTAACCCATAGCATCATTCAGACAATGTTTTCTGTCAATAATCAGAACTTACCATATTGATTGGGTCAACTGGGCCAATGCTGTTAACATAGACATCTGTTTCAATTACCGTAGTTCTCACTAAACAAGACAGTAACCATAATAATTACATATTTAATTAACTTTGTACATTGTTAGTGTAATTTAACCTATTTACTAAAACAACAACAAACCTGATATTCTTTTATTAGATGCAGAATAATTAAACCTCTGGTTTGTTCATTTTCCAAAGGATCATATATGATTCAGCTCCCTTATTCCATATGAATTGTTAGAATTATCAACAACAAATTGTTAGAATTTTTTACTTCGTAATGCAATCCCCACCTGTACTTTGTGAACAGATATAAGATAGATATAAAAGGTAAAAAAGGTAAAGGAAGGAAAAAAATCAAAACCTGTCTTGCAACGTAAAAATTTAATCATGAACAGAAAAAAAAGCTTTGGAAAAAATTGCTAGTACAACAAACCATAAGGTCTGGGTGCAGCTGTGTTTATCAGCTGTAAGGAATCAATATGCAGTGCTTTCTGTCAATTCCTACTGAAAATGTGTAACAAAAATAAAATAATTTTTCATCACAGATTTCTTCAAATCATGCAACTATAGCACACCTAAGGATTACTAATATTCCTTTCATCAGCTTGATTAATACACCGCTTCAAACACCAAATTGAAAGCTCCTCAAGCGAAAGTCATTTAAAAGCTAAACATTTCCAAAATTATTTTTCTTTAAAAACACAGGGAAACCACTCTTGCCAGGCAGACAAAAATTAACTGTTTTAAAAATATATTCTCTTACAGAATATACTCTCTCTGTGTACTTACAGAAGGGCACAAACTCTAAGTGACTTCCCATGAAAGCCACATCTGAAGTACAGGTGGCACTGATAATTCAGTTTTTTCCTCCTAACTGGTTTATAGGGGAAAAAGGTACAAACTGAAGAGGTCAGGATGCATTTTAACTTCATCAATCTACCAAGCATTTTCTTCTAGCTTGTACTGGAGAGCCAGAACGTGGGCACAAGGACATATTTCCTAGTTCCCAGTGGAATGAAGAGGGTTAATAATAAAGCTCTGATGGTATTTCTTTCATGATCTGGCACATTAAAATGAAGCATCTCTGTCCATCTGCAGATGGAAAAGGGGGAAGGTACAAACAAAAAGGCACTTTGATTTCATAGGATTGGGACCCTAGGTCATCAGATTTGATTTCTTTATACTGCAAACCATCAGAGATTGCCCAAGTGCTCTATAACAAACCTAAAATCTTAAGTAAGAGGATTTTTCAAATCTCAAAAATCTAAAACTCTAACAGACATACAGAAAGAAACAGAGTATCATTAACAGCCTTGCCAGCTACAATGACAGGCAAGATACTTTTCCTACATATCCTCAGATACCTTCTCCCTGCCAATCTCACTTGGGAGGAAATTCTCCCTGATTCCAAATCCGATTACTGGTGTGACCCTGAGCCTGACAGCAAGACACACCAGTGAGGCTGCACAAAGGATTTTCTGTACAACCACAGAGCACAGAGTCACTTGATCATTATCCTGTCCACAGCATGCTTCACAGAAAGTTTAAGCAGATTCTGGAAACCAATTTATTTCCTGGGGGAAAAAAAGTAAGTACTTCCTGAGCTGCAAATGTTTTCAGTATCTGCAGGGCTCATAAAGGAAGGAGGGCAACACAAGAACTCATATATACAGACTGAAAAAGCAGAGTAAAAAAAGTATATAATGCATGTGTGTATATACACATATGTATAATATAACGTATTTTACATACACCACATCTCACAAACAGATATCTTCTTCCTTTAGTTTTGCAACCCTATTTATCTATATAGCAGCAACCCCAATGCTATACTAGAACACAAGGAGGTAGATCAAAAGTGTATCTTGCCTCATTACTCAAGCACTGTTGAATACACTATTTTTCCCCATATTAGTAGGAAATGTTTAATTCTCCTTAGTGTTACAAAATCTTGTTTTGTTCTGAGGTTCAAGTCTTTGACTCCAACTTTCAGCACTGCCTAGCCACATATCAAACCTCTTCTTCAGACACAAGTACCTACACTCAGTGATTAAGGTCACCTCTGAAACTTGCCTTCAGTATGCTGAACAGTTCACACCACATACTGTAAATACAACCTACAGATAATCCGTTCAGCTTTAACTTCTAAACTTGCTCCATTGTTTCCAGATCCATCTTGAAATGTGGGCACTGGAACTGGAAATTTTTCTAACAGTGCTATCAGTGCTGCTTGAACATTTCGAAATTTCTACTTGTTGTATTCCTTTTCAAGAGGGGACTTACCTCAGGACAATACTCAGGGGATACATAGCTTATACTACACAAAATATCTAAGTTTTCCCATAAATCACTGCTTTACTTTGCAGAATCTCTCACCTTGAAATATGACCCACAGGCTTCCTTCCCCCCACTTCCTTTTTTTTTCCCCTCTCAATTTCTGTATCTCCAGTTTTACTGAAGGAGCTGATTACTCTGCAGATAGAGCCTCTCCCTTTCCAACAGTCTTTGTGTCATCTGCCAACTTTGCTACAAAAATTCATTGCTGAAATCACTCAAAATATCATTGTTCTTGACCAAGACTTTCCTATGAGACCCCTACTATAGACAGCCCAGCCATGGAAATTTCCTTATTAACAACTAAATTTTGAGATCTGTCAGCAAGCCAGTTTTTAATGGGGGCTGTGTCAATTTTATGAAATTCCAGCTTGCAGCGAGCAGTACTTGATCTGCCACAAGGGCTCTCCTGTAATGTGCCATGGAGTTCAATTTGCCTTTTCCATATTGTTCTGAGTAAGATTATTAGAGCTATTAAGAACCAGTGAAGAGTCTGATAATCTGCCTCTGTTGAAATTATTTTAATTGACCCAAATGATCCAGAGAAAGAGATCCAATTCAAGAAGACTGGAAGAAGCTGTTTTGTTACCTTAGTTCTTCTGTATGGTACAGAACAAAGTACTTCTGTGAATTAGAAGAAAGAATTTGTTCTTCTCGTGTTCTTGATCTAGAAGTGATATGAGTCCATGGAAATGACAAATGCTGGAGGAAAATACATTCTTGACACTAATTTGACATCCATATAATTACTATTGTTCATTTACTCTCCACAAAGAGCTAACAGTGAAAGATGGTTTGAGAAGACTTTTCTGTGAATGCTTCTTATTTTACTTCAAAAATTTGGTATCAGCCTTGAAAACACTATGAGTAGGAAGAGGGCTATTTAACACATCCTGTGTGAAGTGCAAGACAACAATGTAAACTTAAAGAAGCTTCTAAGGAAGGGGAGAAAGGACTTGTACACTTTAAATATTTACACTGGAAGACAATATGAGCCAGGCTACAGTAAAGTAAGAAGGTGAGAGGACAGCAGACTGCATACTCAAGAGAAAGAGAGAGAGAAAAGAGCAGCAAAGGGCAGCTGCCCCCAAGGGGTAGTTCATCAGCTCCTAATGTAGCTGAAGCACACAGGGAACCTGTTTGCTAAGCCCGGTCTAGAGACATCTACTCACACTTTCTGATGTCCTGCTTTGACAACTTTTCTTCACTAGATTAAACTTTTCTTCTGGTTTAAAAGATTTGACTGAGATTGAACATCATCTAACACAAGCACATAGATAAGGACAGGCTTGTCCCAAGCAATAAATATAGTAAATAAGCAACAATTGTGCCTGAAATTCAAGAGCAAGAATGAACTTCCTGACAAGCAACAAGACATGGAAAGAAGTCACTCTCAGCAGGCAGGGACCACTACCTTTCTAGTAAGTGATGATGCTGCATAACCCCTGGGCTGTGGTAGCTTGACCTTGGCTGGCTGGATGCCAGGTGCCCACCAAAGCCACTCTATCACTCCCCTCCTCAGCTGGACAGGAGAGAGAAAATATAACAACAGGCTCGTGAGTCAAGATAAGAACAGGGAGAGATCACTCAACCAATTACCGTCACAGCCTAAAGAGACTCAACTTGGGGAAAAAAATTAATTTAATTTATTACCAATCAAATCGGAGTAGGATAATGAGAAATATAAACCAAATCTTAAAAACACCTTCCCCTACCCCTCCTTTCTTCCTGGGCACAACTTCACTCCTGATTTTCTCTTCCTCCTCCCTACCAGCAGGCAGGGGCATGGGGAATGGAGGTTATGGTCAGTTCATCACACATTGTCTCTGCCGCTCCTTCCTCCTCAGGGGCAGGACTCCAAACTCTTCCCCTGCTCCAGCGTGGGGGCCCTCCCATGGGAGACAGTTCTCCATGAACTTCTCCAATGTGGGTCTTTCCCACAGGCTGCAGTTCTTCACAAACTGCTCCAGCGCAGGTCCCTTCCACAGGCTGCGGTCCTTCAGGCACAGACTGCTCCAGCGTGGGTCCCCAAGGGGCCACAAGTCCTGCCAGCAAACCTGCTCCACCGTGGGCTCCTCTCTCCACGGGGCCACAGGTCATGCCAGGAGCCTGCTCCAGCGCGGGCTTCCCAGGGGGTCACAGCCTCCTTCAGGCATCCACCTGCTCCGCCATGGGGTCCTCCCTGGGCTGCAGGTGGATATCTGCTCCACCATGGACCTCCATGAGCTGCAGGGGGACAGCCTGCCTCACCATGGTCTTCACCACGGGCTGCAGGGGAATCTCTGCTCCAGCGCCTGGAGCATCTCCTCCTCTCCTTCTTCACTGGCCTGGGGGTCTGCAGGGTTGCTTCACATATTCTCACTCCTCTGTCTGGATGCAATTGCTGTTGAGCAGCAACTTTTCCCCTTTCTTAATGTGTTATCCCAGAGGCACTACCACCATCACTGATGGGCTTGGCCTTGGCCAGCAGCGGGTCCGTCTTGGAGCCGGCTGGCATTGGCTCTGTCAGACATGGGGGAAGCTTCTAGCAGCTTCTCACAGAAGCCACCCCACTCTCTCTCTGGGTAGCTCTCCCACTATCAAAACCTTGCCATGCAAACCCAATACACAAGCATATTCTGAAACCCAGTTTGAGTTCAAAATCTGTATTTTGAAAATTGTTTACTCTCCATTAGAAAAATCATAGTGATAAAAATCTACCTCAGTCATTGAAAAATTATTTTAGTAATTGCTCTGACTATCAAAAGTGCCTTTTTTTTAGTCTGTATTTATCCAGGCCCAATTTTCAGCTTTTGATTTGAAATATCTCTGCCTGCTACACTGAAGAGCTCTCCTTATCAGTTATTCTCAGTTTATAAATGCCCATCTCCTGACAGAAATTATTATCATTATTGTAAAAGGGCAGAACATTGCACTTTTTACTTTTTATTGCTTAATATTGCTCCATTTTCATTACTCCAATCCTCAGTATTACCCAATAGTGTGTTAGTCCACCTAAATTCACTAACCAGTTCCCATACTTTACCACAATTCCCCATTTTGGAATGAAGGTCTAAGATATATCACCTTTTTTAATTATTACTTATCATGCTATTTAATTTAAACTAAGACCACTTTTGATAATTTCACCCAGGCTTATTTTCTTTGAGCATGTTTTCTATAACTCCTCATTAATTGCCTAAAGAAGCATCTCTTCTTGGTGATAAAGCAGTTATTCAGCAAATAAATTAGGCAACTACTACATTCAGAAATAACAGAGGCTTTCAATTTGTAATAGTTTTTAATGGAATAATACAATTCTCCTTACCAGTTATCTAAGAGTATTACTTATAAGGCTATCTATATTGAAAATTCATCCTCAAGTGTCTACAGCAGGCTTCCAGCTCCATCTCTGAAGAATTTTTTCAAAGTGATTTTGATGAAAGCAGAGCCCTGTTCTCTACACTTCTTCTTTTACCTTTTTCTCCTTTTACACTTTCCTTTTACCTTTTACCTTAAAAGAAACCCATCTGTAGCAAATACTCCTACCCCACCACTTTTATTATTTCCATCATTTTCTATGCAGTGCACACCTCCAGTACCTTTAACAGTCACTGCATATGCTCTTCTACATCTTGCTCTTGTATTTCAATTTCCTTCAATTCTTGCAAAATATTCTTCATCTCAGAATACATAGCACTCTACCTTTACTTGATATTTTCCTGCTTATTTGGGCTTATTACTTTCCTGCCTATATCATCCTTTCATCAATGCTACACTAAGAGCACCTGTTCAACAGAATATCCCCCTAATATCCTTATCTTTTCAGAATTACTGCTTCTATTAGTCTCTTGAAAGCCCACTTTTTGTTCATGTATCCTTTATATCCCTGAGTACATGGCTTTTCACATTAGTGCACTGAGATGCAATTACTTACCCATGCCCTGCTTATAGGGCAATTACAACTATCCAGATTTCTCTAGGTACCCAATTTCTCTATGTCCATGAGCAATCATGCTCACTATTCTTAAAAATTCTATCAGTGATGACTTTCCTCAAACTGTTGGTTGAAAACACTCCACTAGAGTTGTAGATACGTGACGATTATTCCCTATTTTTAATTAAACTTTCAGATTGATCAGTTGTGTTTCACCAATATAATACACAACACTGGACATGAGACATAACTGGAAAAAATGTGCTGTACATTGATGGGCTAATATTAATATATCAGTGTCCCTAAGGTGTGAGAGATAGAACAGTATGCAGCCAGAATTCTTTCCTTTAAAAAGGAAAGTTGAAAAATAACAGCTGGTTTGATGCAGGACTGAAGCTAAAACAGTGTGGTTATAAAATCAAGTAGCCAAAAGGTAACATTACATTGAGAATAATACTGCTTTATTACTGTATCAACACTCCAAGGTTGTATCTGTAATTAAAGGGATTTATATTACAGATAAGAGACTTCATCTGGTAGCTACTGTTACTTCATACTGAGCAGAAGATACTTTAATACTAGTTCCTTTATGCTCCAAACACCTCAAAGTATATTACATAAATTGAGTTAAAGGCTAGTAAGATTAATAAACATAGCAAAGGGCAGCAGTTAAGAAATCACTACAACTTGTGGATATTTGAATCAGACAAACAGAAAATGACAGTGTGGTATTCTCCTATTAAATTTCAGTATTGCCTCTGATGTTTCAATTTTCATTTGGGTCTCCTTTATCATCTCCCTCAACTAACTGCATGTTTAACAATGAAACCCCTTATCTCACTCTGAAATGCTGAAATTCTGTGTCAACATCAGGAAGAAAACAAAAATCTGCTCTGGTATTCAAACCCAAAAAGGCCAGGTTCAAAACAAAAAATGTTGCTATTGTAACTGAGCTTTGTAATTCAATAGTAAAAATGTTCTGTGGGATATTATTGCTTTGAAAGATAATTAGAATTCCAGTTCAATAACCTTGTTGTACAAGTACTGACATATACTCTGAAGATGTGGAATCTGACACCAGATTTTATCCACATAATTGAAGCAGACTAAAATGAATGCACTATAGTCTGATTTTGTTTTTCTATTTGTTACATATCTGCTGCAGTTGCCAAGCAGCTGGACAGAATGCGATGCCTTCACTCAAAGTTGGAAATTTTACCTTATGTTGTCCAAAATTTCTGCCTTGTGGCAGAAGTCTGCAACTTCCCCTCCACCCAGAAGAGAGTCGTCTTAACATTTGCTCTCCTGGCAACAAAGTGAATACTCCCAAATGTCTCCTGTTCTCATTACTCTGGCTGATTATTCATGAACATTATATTTTAATGTATTGGATGGAGGCAGGTCCCAGGTAGCAAAGGTCAGACTGGTACAGAAGTATTCCATCAAGAAGTAAAGAAGAAAAAGAAAGGGAGCATTTATGTGAGAGAAGGTAGAACCAAGTATCCTCTTTCAGGAACTGATATTTGGAATCCAAAAAGTTGTACATTGAGTTACTCACAAAAAGTCAAGAGTTCTTGCCCTATCAAGGATCAGTTCATAACCAGAAAAAATGAAGGTAAGGATTACACCAAAATTCTTCCATGCCCATCTAAATCCATTTGACATGTCAGAATAAACTCGTCTTCCTCTATTTTCTCTCCATTTATTTCTAAGTTTTATGGGGAGAGAAGAGAAACAGAATTCTCTTTTCTTTCATCCCCATCTACCAGTTAATCATTAGAAGGAATCCTAGTGGAGACAGTTTATTCCCTCATAATCCCTTTGCTGTATGTTGCATCAAGCAGTTGGGGGAAAAAAAAGTAATGCTATACATCTGTCACACATTGAGAATTTAAGGAAAAATATGCTGGAAGACCTTTCTTGTTGTCTAAATGTTTGCAGGAATTCAATTAAATGAATGTGAAGGCAAAGCCTTACAACAAACTTCATGAGATTCACATGTGATTATATTATGACAGTGAGAGAAAAATTGCCATTCAACATCTTCAGGGTAACAGTCAACAATAAAACAGAACTAAGAAATTTGGGGAAGAAAACAATTTGCCAGAAGCTTTCAAAAGAAAATACTTCGTTTGAGATTGCATCTCTCTGTTCTCCTACATAAATGAAACAAGTCTAGATTGTTGTATTGTTTATGGTATAAGCAGCTTACAGACTTACATGGCATTCCTTTGATAGGGAATGCCAAGTATTTAACAAACAATTATGTCCTCCACCTCTCCCTTCACAGTTCAGAGAAAATAACCTCAGAGAAAATAAATTCTTAGTTTGATCCAGCATGCATGTGGCAGACAAGATCTGGCAAGGTTTCATGTATTCCATGTTTTCAACACAAGATTCTTCCAAATATTTACACTTAATAGTTATATGCAAATTGATGCTTTGACTATTGAAAGACAAAATTGCCTTCCTATTAGCTGCAAAGTTTGATCCATAGTAATGCAGTCTTCCTTCCTATATTCCTCTAGAAAAGATATAGTCCTAAATTATATTTTTAGATTCTTATGAAGCTTTTAAAAATCTGAACTAAGGGAAGAAGGGAATTGGGTTGAGTTAAATTTGCTCAAAATACACATTTAAAATGCATTTTCTACCGTAAAAGTAACACTATCAAGGAATAATTCTCAAGAACAATTTTTTAAATAACCATGGCTGGTTTATATCTACAATTCTTTCTGTCAGAAGATCCTAGTTAAGCAAAGCAAACTGTAATTGCCTTTTAATCATTTATTATAGATTGCCCTAAAAATTATAGATGTCCCCAAAAAGCAATACTTTACATAAGAAAGAGAGAATGTAAACAGAACATTAAAAATCTACTCTTGCATAGAACATTATTTTTACCAGTTCCAGAAAACCATTGCATTTTATTGCTGTTACATTTAGCTTGCTAAATTAAATTTTAAAAATTGCATTAAGCGGATTTTTGCCATCTTTGACAACACACATGCCATCTCTGTTTCATATCTTCTATACACTGAATTATTTTATGGGCTTACCCCCAATATCTGGCCGAAGCTTATTGTCATATCCTTGAAGTAAGGAGTCCAGTATGTGAGTTACATCCCCACCATGAATCTTTGGTGCAAGGACCCATGTTTTATTCACCGTTAGATCTTCATCATCCTCATCATCTGCTTTATCAGCTCTATGGTGTGTGAATAAAAAAAACAAGGTTAGGAAAAAAAAGCCAAACAGTGAAACTAAATACACAAGAGGTGAAGAAGAAACTGATAAAATACTGAACACTATTTAGAGTACTTTATAAAAATCCAATGTGTTCTGGTGCCAACAGAAAGAGGCAGGCCCTTATTTAAAACACCAACATTTTGGTTTATGGCAGTAGAGAGTGTAAGCTAATAAACATGTCAAGAGAGGCATTAACACATCACCCATACAGAAAAACTCAAGCCATGAGTCAAACCCATAAAAGCAGCAGTAGGCACCTTCTTACTGCCAGCCTTTTCCTGTTTTAAAACACAAAATGTAATTCCCAAGCTTTTCCCCCATGTATTTAATTTTCAAGTCATGGTACTAATATTTCTAAGAGATGCTTAATCATGATAATAGATACATCTTGGTGTCAAGAACATTAATAGAATCTCCTTCATAGTAGCCTCTGTTCTAGCTATGATATAAAAAATAAGACTTGTATACTTATTCAACTCCATTCAAATTTTAGAAAGCAAACAAACATCACATCCGTGTGCTATGACTAAACATTCACAGAAGCTGCAGTCATATGTCAATTATGTATCTGCATGCATGCATGGTATAGTTAAAATGCTGTACCATTCCTTTCAGTTAAGAAGATCATTTTTTAGCTACTTATTTTATCAAGATGCAACAAATGTACAAAGGAAACACACATTCATTTATTGCCTATCTTTTAATTAGATAAGCAGAAATCTATAGTTAATCACTAAGTCGTTAGAAAAAAATCGCAATACCTTGGTTGCATCTGCAGATTCACTCAGATATCACCAAAAGGTCAAAGAATGCCTGGAAGTAGTTTTCTTTCCATTTGAATCAAATGAGTGTGGACTTAAGTATTCCTCCAGTGCTAAAGCTTGCAATCTATATTACTCATCCAGCTTATTTCAGGGAACCGCTATGGGCTTCAAGTCAAGCAAAGTGCATCAGACTGACAGCAGTAACTCTGACAGTCACACAATGTATCTTCACAAATGGACACTGGCTAGCAGTTATTACAGAACCTATGCAATCCATATAAATCAGTTCCGATGTTAACATAAGCACAGATATTCCAGTAAAAGAAAGGAATTAAATTACTGTCCTCGTACCAATTTGTATTGTACACCAAACCTGAAAATATTACTGCTATATTATTAGAAACTGATTTAAGGGCTTCTAAACTACACAAACATACGCTGCCCCCAAAACTAAGGGTGGAATTTTTCAGTAAATTTCCTACAGGAATGAAGACCACCAGCATGTTCCACACGGAGACAACACTACACCTTCAGGGGGAAAGGACAGAAAAAGTCACGAAAGGACAGAGATGGAGTAGGCACACCTGGCGCTTATTGCATTCTTTTGTGGGAATGCACCAAAACAGTCCGTATTCGTAAGACCTTGCATCACCTCTCAGATACCACTAGCAAGTCTCACTGAAAATCAAGACTATCGTGGCTGTGGAAACTCCTCAGTGGGTTTGGCATGCCTGCTTAATCTGGGAGGTGCAACAGAGAGCTTGCCACAGCTCAGTAGGCTCCCAGAGGATGAACACAAGGCACTGCTCAGATATCGGGACTTTCATACCTAGCTTGCTGCAAACAAGTCACAAGAGTCTATTGTAGCTGAAAGTAATACGCAATCTAAATACAAGGTTCACTGACAGCTTCCACTGTAACAGTCTGAAAAGCGCTTTCATTCTTTTAAATTGAAATGCACCATAAAATGCTTAATCTTTACTGGACTCCATAGACATTATAGAAATGTCAGATATTAAATATTTAACATTTCCCATTAACAGGATCCCACCAGTGGGAGCACTAAAAGAAGTAGGAAGCTAAGTTTTGTAAATGTACACTCTTTTTCCCTCAAAGCTACCTATTGCTATCTCTTTCATGTTTCGTTACCAGGCAGGTTTTTTTTACATATATATTTTTGGTCTGCTTGCACTTTATGTCATCTAATTACTATATAAATTAGCTTATGGTTGCTAAGAGTGCAGAGGCAATCCCAGCCTTTCCCCAGGGGCATTAAGAAGATGAGGAGTAAAAATTTATAAGCAGCTCTCTAAGGTAAGAGACAAGCCCACTACAAAACTGACCTTTTCTTCTTCCCCTTTTTGTCCTCCATCCCACAAACAGCAGAAAGTACACTGAAACTACCAGAGCTCTGTATAGACCAAGGCACCTGACTCTCAGGATCAGCCCAATTATTTGCAGAGAATTTGAAGTGACGGTGACACAATTTTGGCCTGCTTTAATGTTCTTTCCACATTGCTATTAAGAACAGCATAGATTTAGCCAGATGAAAAGTACAGGAGGTCACACCATTCCCACCTAAACCCAAGAGCAGTTACAACCATGATACCTCGCACTCACTCAAATGTCTTGACATTTTGAAGAGCTCTTAATTTTATTTAGAGATTCATAGGACAATGCAGGTGGGAAGGGATCATGGGAGGTCTCTAGTCCAGGTTCCTCCTCAAAGCAGGGCCAGCTCCGAGGTCACAGTAGGTTGCTCAGGGGTTGATCACATTGGGTCTTGCAGACCTCCAAGGAGGGAAACTGCACAACCTCTCTGAGCCACCTGCTCTTTACTTCTCTCTTTTTGGCTATTTACTGTATTTAAATAAACTTGAAGTTAACAAGGAAAAAAAATACAAATACAAATACATTTCAGATTTTCACTTTCTGTCTTGCTTGATTGGAGGACCTCTGGTCCTCCTCCAATTTTAAAACTCTGAACTAGAAATAGGTACACAGATGAGGACACTGACAGCTTACAGAAAGCTATTAATAATGCAATTCCAGGGGGAGAGGGAAAAATTGCATCCCAACATCTGACAGCTTTTCCAGCCACTACTAAGTAAATCTATTTAAGGAGGCACTTTTATTAGAGGTAACATTTCTTTACTTTGTGTCTGACAAGAGTCTTGGCTTAAAATGAGCATTTCCTACTATTTACATGGAACTATCTGGATTTATCTAGAATATATCATGCCTTGTCATCTTCCCCCCCCCAAGAAAAATTATCTAGAATTATCTAGAAAAAAGTGCCAACATCTAGCAAAGAAATACACTAGACTTCCATACCAATACACCAGGTTAACAAGTGCTTGTGGCTCACTAATCCATTAGCTAAACCAGCAAAGGAACCAACACAAATCAGAAATTAATATAACCAAATGCAGAGGAACTGGACTATCACTGTTCTACACAGTGAAAGGAGCTATTCTTACTCTCTCTATTCCTATCTTACTGGCCTTTTCAGAGATGAGTGACTGTGATTAACCCATCTTGCTACCAGAATACCACCTTTTTAACTCTTCTTTAAAATGTGCCCAAGACCACTGAGCATGCAATAAAGACTATAACATCTCTGCAGTATGCTGGGTGCTGATGGTACCCAGTTCTACACTTTTGATTCCTAAATTGTAGCCACTGACGCACAGCCACAGGACTGAGATCAGAAAGGAATGATGCTGGCTGGAAAAAGGAAGTGACCAGAATATATAGAAAGTCTTCTGCATGCCCTCCAGTGAAGCAGAGCACACAACACCTGCCAACTTGAATTCTCAATCCAGACAGTTTGGGGGAGTTGCATAAAACTCTTCCAAAAGAGCACCTAGACACACAAAGGCAACAGGACAGACAGTGTGTACATATTCATTTCTAGGAATCTGAATTACTGATCTTTGTCATACTAAATAGATTTGAACTACTCTGTTTCAAAGGTAGAAATCCCTTCAGATTTACACAGTCAGCAGGATCAGCTGAGACGGTGTTACCAGGATCCAACCGAGGCTGCTAGATCATGTTCTTTAAAGAAACATTCACTTTGGAAAACAAGATCGGTCAAAACTGTTGACCTTTTACACAAGTTTCTGTGTGTCTCACATTGCAAAGTCCAACTTTTTCTCCAGGGTTTGGAATGGGGTTGAAGGAAAGACAGAAGACAGCAAACTTCATTCCAAACCAGAGAATAAAATGTAAATTTCAGGTATGCCGTTCAAATATTTAGTAACAGTTAACTTGGGCTGAACACCTTTTTACTTCTCTGCAGTTAAAATAAATCTAAGAAACACATGAAGATTAATGTCAATTAACTCCACCCTCACTTTAATGGTAGCACTTTCCCCTCTATCTCACAAGCCCAGGAAGAAAGGCAAACTTAATTAAAGAGGAATTCTTTTCCTTTCCGAGTTCATCTAAAGGTTATTTTGCTATACACAGAACATAATACTTGGTCCTCTCCATTTACTGTAAAATATATTTTTTACCAACAAAGTTCACTCAGCTCAACTTTTTCAGAATGTCTGGAGAGACGATGACTTAGAACAAAAATATGACATCAGACATTAAAACATTTCTGTTCCATGGCAAGATGGTATTTTACATCTATTACTGCAGGTGTTAATCTTGATTTTAATGATTATATAAATAAGAAAGAGACCTCACTTCTTAACGTGCTTGTTGTTATAACACTTCAGGTAGCCTCATAAACTCAACCGTAAACTGCATGTATATAGTTAACAGTAATTAGGCAAAAAGTGCCCTAATTATGCTCTCTGACCTTCAACTAATTGGAGACATTACCATGACTAATAAATCCCTGAGCACAAGTGACTAATGACTAAATAAGTCTTTTCAACATCAGGCAACATGCTCATCTTCAGACATTAATACCATAGGTCTTTGTTCTCCTTTAAATATGAGAAAAACCAATCAGATGAGTTTTAAGTTGCAATTAATATCTGTCACTTTATGTAATGAACTGGAAAAAAACTGATACAGTGAGAGTGTTCCTACTGCTATTTGCATCATGCATATCAAAGTATTACACATGGAAGTACACGTACAGCATAGGTGGGAGTATTTACACACAGCTAAGCATCAATTTAGCTGTCCATTCCCAGGCTCCTATTCCCACCCGAGACACCCGAGGGTGCCCAGTCCTCCAAGCGGGGTTGATTTATGGGGAACCTGTAGACTTCTGGAGAAGTAGTAGAGACTGGGCAGGGAACCTTAGTTACCTCCACTGACACTTCATGCCTATGTGCAAGCAACTCAATCAAGCCCTCAGTGGCCATGAGGTTTTAAACAACCCTGCGCAGTGGCTTTGTCTATCTGGAGATAAAATGATCCTTCCATACAAGGAATACTCTGATGATCATTTAATAAATAAATAAGAAGGAAAGTCAGTGTTTCAGATAATTTCCGTGCTGAACATACCATTTTCCTTTTTGCCTTACACATGCACCTGAAAACAATACGACTAGTTGTGTTTGTTAGTTCATTTAGCTGAGGATCTTCTCCAACAGCAGCCAAAAGCAGTTGCTTCAGGAGTTTTACCAACACAGGGGTAGGGCACAGTGACACTTATGTAAATCACGAAACATACCTTAAGACAGATGTTATTCACTGGCTGTTCTTCCCAGCATATTACATTTATGTCCTTTGTCTAAGTATAATACAATTTAACCTTTATTTTCCAGTACTTTAAAAAAACACAAACAACTATTTCTCTTTACTTTTAGACAAAATGGTAATGTTTCCCAAATTGTAAACATGGGAGATTACTTTCTTAGCAACAATACAGCTTCAAAAGTTTGTAAAAATACTGCATTTAACCAGACAATGTTTCATAAGAAGTCAGTCAAGACAGACAAGGTTTCCGGGGGAGGTTTCCAACCAATCAGACATCTAATCAGACACCACCTTACTCCAGAACACCAAACATGATATACTTGTATGTAGTAAAGAAGTATATTTCATGGCCCCATCAATGAGAGTTCGGAGGGCATCTGACCTAGCCAAATTCCATACATGAAAAAAGACCTAAAACATGGCTGAAAAACACAACATGGTCACTGACACCTCAACATCCAGAGTCAGACATTTTTACAGAGGCTGGTGGTGATTCTAATTCAGAAGCTAAAAAAGCAAGCACTTAAGCATGTGTCACATAAATGACCACAGCATAGGATCAGGTATAGATAAAAAACTGAACAAGGATGGTAAGTTTAAGCAGTGCCTGAGACAGAAGAAACTTCCTGACAGAGAGAGTAAAATGCAACTTCAACATGGTAGGAATGAGGTAGGAACTCTTATGTCAGCAATTTAAAATACATATTTACATACTTTGTTGGATCTTCCTAAGATAAAACAAGGGCCTCAGACAGACTTGTAGTATCCTTCAGAAGCTGAAAAAGGATTGGGACTCCTACACATACACAAATATTACTTCTTTTCAGTAGCAGCAATAACAGCAGAACCATATAGTCCTGACTGCTAGAATAGGACACAATTACATTTTTCTTCAAAAGATTTTCTTAAAAGCTTACTTCCACTGCTAGCTGTCAGTAGTGGACGGTTTAAACATCTCTCAAGATGAGTATGAAACAGCTTCATACTCATCAGTTCTACCACATTTCTGCAGAAATGAACTCTCTTTTGCATTTCATCATCAGCTTCTTCACTGATATGCTTTATTCATCACAGAAAATTTCTGGGAAAATAAGCATAACTGCAAGCAAAGAAATGCAGCTACTGAAAATACGTCTACAGAAAGCCTTACTTGCTCTTGTTAATCCTGTGGGATATAAAGTCACTGATGTTGTATTCCTTCATCTTCAACCTTCCTAAACTGGTTTAGACACTCTCTTGACAAAAATCTCTTTTCTCTTCCCTCCATCCATTCCATTTCAGAAGCTTTTGTCAATCTATTTCCCACTCCTTCTGCTTTGTCAGACTTTGGCATATTCTTTTGTGTGTCAAAATGTATTTATCTCTCCCACTGAAGTACGTTTTACTTATTCCCTACATCTTTTTTCCAGTATACCTACCACATACTGTTAAGTTGATTCTTCTTCTGGATACACATACTATCTTGTGCTCTTCGCCTTCTCTAATCTCATATTTGCCTGGCTATTTATAATTTCCTGCCCTGTTTCTTCCTTCCCTTCTCCTTCCTGAGTTTTTATTGAGGGGATGGACCTTAAGTCAGCAGTAAAATTATCATGGAAAAGTGTGGGGAAAAAAATATTAGAAATTATTATACAGAAATAAACATTAGATTTTTAGGATAAGCTACATAAAGAAGTTCACTTCATATTATGTGAGTAAAGCTTTGTTTAAAAAAAAAAAAAAAAAAGAACAATCACAGCACTACCAGAATAAAAGTAGGTACCTCTGCTGTTCATTCCCTGTAATGAAAAGTGTTGCCTACATATTTGAGTGTTTAGACTATCAAACTTGTGATATCTTAATACATATCACAAGCATCAGATGATCAAGCTCTTTTGAGTCATTACAGCTTTGAAGTACATCTCTGAAAGACATGAAACATTTTCTCCCACACAAACTTCAGTACAATTAATTTTAGTCCCAGCAAGACCTTCACTTAAAAGCATTATCACATTTCTATAAAATGATCTTCAACATCTCTGTGATACGAATAGAACAAAAACTAATCCAAACAGAAATTACTGAACAATACAACCAGACTTAACTCTGAACACTTAATAAAGCCACAATCTGACTGTAAAGAACATTTATAGAAATGTGAATTTTTAACATTAAGAACAACAGGTATTATTAAAGATGTGTTCCAGAAGAACAATTTTGTTCTGAGATCCACACAAATTGCTCTCCTCCAAATCACTTTTCAGATAATGCTACATACTAGTTGAAATGACACTGGTCAAATTTGTTATTAATTCAAATGGCTTTTAAAGATCTCAAAAAAATTATCATCTGGACTCAAAGCATCACAGATATTCTTTATCCGTCAGTCTTCTCATATAATACAGAGTTAAATTTCCCACCTTAAAGGTCATCCAAATATTGATATGCTCAGACCAGTATAACTGCCACCTCTACGCCTATCAAGTTGCAGTTCAGAAATCAATTGAAAATTTTCCTCACATCTATCTATCCAAGTACAGGTAATTCTCTGTGCCAATTCAGAGCTGCTGGATTCTCAAACATATTCAGCTTGATTAGTATAGCGATCTCACTTTTACCATCTTAGTAAAAATAGCTCTTTACTTCCATATGTGGTAACAAAAATAGTCTTCCATTTTGTAGACCTCAGGGAGACAACTACTTGTTTCTGCATCCCTCCCTTTTATGCTATACAATAGAGAAGAGAGCAAGAACCTTGCACGAGATAGCAAACTATACTAAAAAAAAAAAAACAAAACAAAAAAACCACCAACAAAAGAAAAAAACAAGCCGATTCCTGCGATTTTCCACAGAATCATGTCATTTAGAAGGGATCTTTGGAAGTTGACTTCTACTCAAAGAAGGGCAAATACTGAATTCAGACCATGATGCTTAGAACTTTGTCCGGTCGGGTCTTTGAAAATTCAATGGACAGAGATCCCACAACCTCACTGGACAGCTAGTTCCACTGTTTAATTATCCTCACAGTGATTTTTTTTCTTTATACCTAGTTGGGATTTCCCCTGTTGCAATTCATTGCCATTGTTGCTCATCCTCTTACCGTGCACCACTGTGAAGAGCCTACCTCTGTCTTCTCGATCACCAACCCGTAAGTGCTGGGGGGCTGCTGCTGGGTCCCCCCAAAGCCATCTCTTCTCCAGGCTGAACAGCCCCCTCCTCACAGGGCAAGGGTTCCTGCCCGACCAGGTTGGTATCCCTCTGCTGAGCTTCCTCCAGTTTAAACCCGAAACGGGATGCAGCATCCAGACGCGGTTTCACAAGTGCTGAGCAGAGGGAGACGATCACTTCCCCCACCTCCTGAGCAGCCCAGGAGGCTGCTGGCCCTCTTTGCGGCCAAAGCGCCATGCCGTCCCCCAGGAACTCCAGGTCCTTTTTGGCAGAGCTGCTCCCCAACCAGCCAGTCCCCAGCCTGTCCTGCTGAGGGGGGCTTCCCACGCAGGTGCAGGACTTAGCACTCATCCTTGATGAATTTTATAATGCTCCTGTCAACCCATTCTCCCAGCCTCTCCAGCTCCCTCTGACAGCAGCCCTGCCCCCAAACATATGAATTTGGTAAAAACAATCTTTCAACATAGGAAAAAAAAAAATTATCTCCAGGAAAGGCTATGCTGATATCGTCATTCCTGATGCTCTGAGCAGTTCTTGTTCCACCCCAGACAAGCAAGGTCACTTCTCTTTCCTCACATCAATTATTCCACTTTCTGATTACAGACTTTCAGAATCTGTTTTGTGTTTTGTTTTGGCTTACAAAAACTGGGTAACTTACTGATCGTAACACCCCCACTCGCAGTGTAAGTACACCTCTTCCTCTGTTCTGAGAAAATCATTACTACAATATCTTAAAGCTGCTCTTTGCCTTGCAAAGTACTTGAAAGTACCCATTATCTTCAGCAAGTAGGTCCTTCCTTTTTTTCTAGTACAAACATTTCTAATGCTAGCTGAAAAATTAGTAGGGGCCCTTATGCCAACTATATTTTAATTTAAGAGATCAAGAGCATTTTGTCATTGTAAAATTTTTAGATAAATATATATGCAACTTCCTCTACAAAACATCTTCTAAGAAAAGCCTTCCAGCCATTGCATGCAACAAAACATAAAATTTATCAGGCAGATAAAGTAGGCCTTAGGATAATCTGTACTGCCTTGACTGAAACTGAAGTCTCAACCTACTAAAATTCTTAGGGACATTTATTTCAGATGGATTTGAATGAAACCTAGAAATGTAAATTGGTAAGTCTTACCTTCTCAGCTGGTAAGTTTTACCT
This sequence comes from Haliaeetus albicilla, assembly GCF_947461875.1. Taxonomy (NCBI): domain Eukaryota; kingdom Metazoa; phylum Chordata; class Aves; order Accipitriformes; family Accipitridae; genus Haliaeetus; species Haliaeetus albicilla. The sequence goes on along the minus strand of NC_091483.1, from coordinate 56,831,117 downwards.
TCTTTGTGGGTTTTGGCCAGATCATGCAATCAAATAATTAAAATGTAAACAGCCATATTCTACTGTTCATCCAGACCAAACAGCAGGGAATAAATGAAGATTCAGAGAACAGAAGATAAAAGGACAACGATAGTAAATTACAGAGCTTAAGCAGATAGAACTGAAAAGGGACAAATAGTGTTAAATAAAGGACAAAATATCCTCAGGCTGCTAAGGAAGGACATGGTGATGAAAAGGTATCACCTCTTTGGATATCTGAAACGTGTACTAACCACAGCAGTATCAGATCTCCTGGGAGTTTCAGGCTAGAACCATCACGCAAAGACAGACACAAATAAATCCATGTGCCACATGTCACCACCCCGTTCAGGAGACTGCAGATATCTATCTACGGTTGACTGATGAAAGGTTAATTGTCATCAAGTTCAGAATGAACTGATATATTGTTGATGGGTTAAGTGCCTTGATCCAAGAAACACTTTCCATAGTGTCAAAATAGACTTAAAACAAACCTAACATAAATGAATGCTGAGAACCATAACCTCAATAAGAAGCAGTTACCCTAATTAAATGCCATCACACAGCCGCTATAACATTCATCAAATTGCAAAGTCAACTTTGTTAGATTTCTACTTTAAAATGTCACCAGCATCTTAAGAAATATATAAAAAGAGCTCTCCTTTTTAAGGCATTTTCAGTCACTTAAGGTGCTGATATTTCAATATATTCAGGTGAACATTCGCCCTAACACAACTCATTGCATATTTCCTGCAAAATCTTGAGGTAACTAGGAAGCTACTACAGTCTTCACAAAAAACAAGCTCATTTGAAATACTTCCAAGTTCTGGTACACGTGTGAGCAGCTATCAGTCTCTTCCCACAGGAGGTAAAGAAATACGTATAGACTGAAGTACCAACAGAACCAGAGACTTGCACTGAACTGTGCACCATAATTGTGGCATATAGGTGAATCTGGCTTAACATCATAGAAAAAGCCATACAATTACAATAACTAGGCAATGACAACATGTCCCCAAGAGAAATACAGTGAATGGGTTCTACTGAAATTTTAGTGCAACTGTCATTAGGCAATTATGGACTAATCCAAAGGTCAATGAAATTAATGAATAAATGTACAAAGAGGTGAATATACTCCGTAAAGGCTAGTGTAAATAGCTAAACCATGTAATAAAAAGCTTGCACTCTCTCTCTGCAAGCAAAATCATGTCTTCTCCACTGTAATTTACTGTGTATTGAATATAACACATACCTTTTACAACAGGAGTATTACACCTCTTGTCAGATGGTGACTAAAATTTACGGCTGTCAGAGTTGTCCCCTTCTGGAAGCAACCTGCAGGCCATCATCAGCTGGACGGCTCTCATTGACAGAGCAAGAACCTAAGGTACAGGTCCATAGCTCACCTGCAGCAGGTCTGATACAATCCACTACATATTCGATGGCTGTATGCTGGTGAGATCAAGTACCTTTCTCCCTCAGGGAAAACACTGAGGGTACTTCATTTTTAAAAACATCTACATAATTTATTCTGCCATGTAAATATGGCATCAGACAATGAAGAAAAAAAATTTGTCATGACTTACAGTGACAGAGTTAGCCACCTAAATTAATACTTAATAGTACAACTTTTTCCTAATATAAATTCCATCCAGCTGAACTTTATTCTGAAAGATAAATTGGACCATAATATTACATTAATAATAATAAGACTTAATCCCTCATGGTACACTGCCTTAAATAAGAAGAAAACCATGTTAAATGAAAGGACTAACAATCTATTTAAGGCCTCAAATAATTTAATCCAAAGGGGACGTATCTCATGTTACCTCAGGTCTTTCCTATTCACTATGTCTGTCTGTCTTCCTGAAAATAAAAAAAGTAACTGCATATGAATTCAGAAACACAGAATTAGCCATTCACACCTTATCAGAGATGAATGCAGTGACATGGAAAAAGGATTTGAGGATCAAGGAAGAAAGCAAAAAGAACATGAGGTACACCGGAGCAGTACTGGAGCTAATCCTGGGATAGAGTATCTCAGCAGTATGAAGTAGTTTGTGTGTATCTGCCATTAATGAGGCTAATATTTATATAATCTACCCATTTCTGAGGTCTGTTCTTCAAAGAAAAAATGGAAAGGGTTTACAAAATGGTTAAACAAACAATTTAACATTTTCTGAAGAAATGTAAGTAGCTCAGTTTACTTATCTGAGAGGAAAATGTAAGCTGCTATCAAGTTGTGTCTTAAATTACATATACCAGGGAAATACTTCTAACAGTAGTTAGTATGACTGTAGCATGGGTAAATCCAATTCAATGGAAATTTCCACTCTGCGTAGCGCAGCTCCGATTGTGACACATTTGTGTAAAACTTTCATTTTGGACTAGATCCTTCATCCTGCAACAACTGCTTGGCATATAACTGCACTGCAGCTTCTTATCTCCGAGAGGTGAGGAGGTTTCTCTCAGCAAATAATCTACAACATATCATGAAAGACTAGGCTGGAAAGAGAAAGATGGCAGGATGTTTTCTGACCAAAATGCTGATTCCTTTAAGAATTTTCAGGATTCATTTGAGGTGCTCTGAGTTCTTGTCAAGGCAAAACTTGGGCACACAGGGGAAGGAAGATCTGGTTTCCCTGTTGAAGAGCAGACGGCTGCAGACCACACTCTGTTTCTGAAGAGCAGTTGCAGCCATGGGTCTGCACCCTGAGCTTGCCCTGCACAACTGGAGGGATGAACCAAGACCTGGATTTCCCCACAAAGACATGGACGTAAGGTCCAGTGGCTGAGCCAGCTGTGGCAGGTGGTACTGGGAAAAAAAATCAGGCTTTTTCAGCTGGCAGAAGAAGGCAGGAGATCCACTGGCTGGAAGCCAGAGAAACCTCAGACTAGAAGTACTGTACAATACCTCATTGGATTCCTCCTCATCAAATCTTTATGCATGGACTTAGAACAGTTACACTGAAGCAGCAAAACTGATGCAGAAGCCAGTATAGATTCTCCAGTTTTGTTTATTCTGATATCAGACTGGATTATCACAACAGGTCCTACTGACTTGAACATCCACCAGTGAAAGCATGTTTTGGAAACTATTTCTTTCCATCTTTGCCATATCACTGAGATTTCCCTCTTCTTTGAAGTAAGTTCTGTTCACGTCAACTCCTCATGACCTTTCTAGTCTCTCTAGTTAACCTCCATTAGCTCGGTGTTGTTGCATGATTTACCATTTTAAGTTTAGATACGTAGAATCAAGTTTTTACATGGGCTGGTAGGCCACTGAACTCACCACACTTATCTTCAGCCTTATTAAAAATGTTCACATGTGTAAAAATGCAACATCGGGACTTCCATGTCATCTCCAGGTTAATTCAATTGCATCTGAATTACTCCTTACAAATTATTACCATTCAGAGAAATTGTTAAGAAATAAAAGTTAACGACACTGTCATCCACCACTCTTTGAAAGGTTCCTGTCAGTGTGCTACATACTGTCATTTATAATTATCACTTCACTCTGCCGCTCTTTACCAAATAAGTTATGATATTGTTATTTTACCTAAGTACACACTCAATTTAATAAGCAGTGCAAGAAAGGGCTATGCAGGTAATTAAAAAAGCCCTAGTACTCTTCTCTCATAAATGGTACTACAAAAATGGCTCTTTACCCATCTTGGTAGATACTCACCTTTGTTTTTCTGCGAGTTCAACATACATGACTTTTTTAGTGTGTGTGTATATATATATATATATATGATGGCACAAACCAAAGCAACTCACTTTCAAATAGTGCATATGCCAAGTTCATTTAAGTAGTCCTACCTACTGGCCATAGAAACTAGGTGTTGTATTGAACCCAGATTATTATAATTCCTCTACAGCGTCAAAGAAAAACCACAGGTCCCCTGACACCCTTGTAATTTACTCTGTGGCCAGACTTATGGATCCAGAAAAAAGTTGACCAACGTCAACAGGTGCTAACCTGTAACCTTTTCTATCCAGCTCAGAAAGGCTGGAATTGGTAGCAAGGGTGCTCTTATTTAACATCAGGCATATTTAACAAACCAAAAGTTAAAAGTAATTTAAATTGTACTTCAATTTGCTAGGAAAGCCTTTTTTTTTTAATGGATTGCCATAGTTTGAAGGTTTTCTTTAAACCCATTGTAAGAAAATTATGTGCAAAGAATACAAGTATTTCTCAATATTTATGTCTCATTAAACTTATAGTAACAAAAGAAAATATTAATAAACTTTTAATAAAATAAACCGTAAAATAAAATGTTTCCCACATTTTAACAAAATAAACCACTGGGACTGCTAAATAACAAGTTCTTCACTGTCACATCATGAACAAAGCACATAAGAGTGAGGATAATAATGAATAAACATCACAGATGTTCAAATGAAACAGTAAATCACTATTATCAAGAAACCCATGTTGTTATGACGGGCTTAACTCTGATCCAGGAATTTATATGAGAGGAAAACGTAGGCCGTATTATATAAGTGTTTTCCTAAGAGATATTTTGAAATGGAAAAGAAAAGATTAGTTGACATTTGCACCTGCTGACAGTTACATTGCAATGGAGCATTTAGAACTGCTTTTTAGAACATCAGGTTACGAAACTGAAGGGAAGATATGGCCAAAATTAAGTTAAGCTTACAATATACTGTCAGGGATGCTGACCAGCACATACCATTTAAAGCAGTATAAATTAGAAGAAATGTTACAGTTATGCTGCACCTGTATGGCTAGAACAAAGGAAATAATATTAATTATATTGTCAGCTCTTATGCTCTCCCTATGAATTATCTATTTATTTGAGTTCAACAAGAATAATGGGTTTGCCGAACATTTAGGACTGCAGTGCCTGCTGGGTAACTGATCCTTTCCTGCACATACCTTATAGAAAGGCTCGCAGCCCAATTTCTACTACAGAAGAGATGTCAGCTGTTGACAAAAATAGTCCTTCAAAATACTGACTCATGAAGCTACATCAAGTGCATTGACCATTCTTGTCTCTTTGTGCCGCACGTACAGAACTGGGGGAAAACAACTGTCTTATGGGTTAGAGTTCAACTGCAATGAATCCCTTTGGTGAAGGAAGTTCAGTCTAATGTCACACTACAGCTTTTGGGGCAGTACACTGAAAGGATAAACTCTTGGTTGGACTCAACTTCCAATGTCCTTGCTTAGGCTTTAGCTCCATTTGTTACTCCTGAAGTAACTTTACTCACACTCAGCACAAAGTACTTTGTGTATAAATGCATAGTCTAAGTGATGCAATTTGCAATCTTCTGCAAGTACGTGTTGAAAATGTAGGTTGGCTCCTGCAAGATGTTTTTTAGGAAAACAGCCAGAATTGGTGCAACCTGGTCTATTCTTGAGAAAAGCATTACTTCTGTGTTTGACTTTGAACTTCAAGGAAAAGCTTGGGCTGAAACTACAGAAAGGCATCCAAAGAAGCAGAAAAACTGTATTTCCATCCTACTTTGCAGCAGGCTGCTAAAGGGCGCCAGAGCTCCTGAGATCTCTGCAAACACCCCTGAGCTGTAATGCACTACATACCAGAGAATCACGATCTGAAAAACATGTCCACTTGTAGTCACTTAAAAAAAAAAAAAAAAGGGGGAAAAAAAAAAAGAAAAATCTTTCAATCACAATTTTTCCTTGTAGCCTCTGAATGAAAGGCAAGCATGGAAATAGTTGATTCAGATACATGGATATTTATACCAAAGGTTCCATTTTATCTGAGATGTTCTGGAACACAAAATAAAATAATGCATGTAAGTTACCTCTTTTTCTCACTGAAGACTTCTTATCAACTTATTTTTATAAATGCTACTGTTAATGAGATGTATATGTAATAATCTACGCCCAGTCCTGTAATCACAACCACACTTTGACAAACAAAAAAAAATTATACATTTTTTTAGCTAGTCCTCCTCCTTTGTAACTAAGCCTTTGAACTGATAAATTAGCATGCATATTCTTTTCTCTCAAACCACTTGATAATTTCTTTCATACCTCAGGTACAATATGTTCATTAAGAAACACTCTGAAGAGGCACAGCTGCACTGGTATAATTTCCATCGACGCTTTTGAAAAATATTTCCATAATATACCAAGGTTTTAAAAGACATAGATTAAGAAAAGTATAACCAGGGGTGTTTCTGACTAGGATAACACAGCAGCCTTCTGAAGATGAGAGATGAGCTGAGATCAACACGCTTCACACAGACTGATAAATCATCATTCAGTATGGGGAAGGGGTCTAGAGTCTGACAGAGTTAAAAAAATGTCTAACAGTTGTTTGGGGGGCAGGGGAGGGGGGGTGCCAGCCTTTATACTACACATTTGGTATACCCTCTTGGAATGGTAATTCGGTCTATCATGAAAAAGACAGACACACTGTCGAACACCCTTTCAGCACTGCTTTGTGATTTTTATGAGAGTATAACCTGTGGAATGGTTCGCATTAGCTCCGAATTATTAATGGAGTTGAAGGATCAGACTGCTTTTCGTTAAGTTGTTCCGGGCACTAATAACACATTTGCCCAGCAGTACCGAACTGCTGTTTCTTCAGAGCCCTTCCGATCAATTTTATAACTCCCCCTTAAAACGCACGTTTCCAACTTCGGGGACTTGAGCAGCTGCCCGGCACCATCCCCCGCCTGGGCCCGATCCCCCTCCCGAGGGCTGCCGAGGCACAAGCCGGTGCCGCGCAGGATGCCCCGCTGCGCGGGCAGCACGGTCAAAAACAAACCGGCACCGCCAGCCCAGCGGTGCCCCGCCGGTACCGCCGACCGCCGGACCAGCCTCTTCCAAAGGAGCCACCAGCGCCTCAGCCGCTCGCCAGCCCCACTCCAGCCTCCTCTCCCCGCAGCAGCCGGCGACCGAGCGGGGACGGGCGGGCGCGGCGGCGGGGAGGTGCCGGCGCTGCGGGGGAGCTCCTCGCCCCGGGCGGCAGCCCCCACCGCCGCCCCGCCTCGGGCCGCGGGGCTGCCCCGGAGCGGAGCGGAGCTGACCGAGGGGCCCCGCCGCCCTCCTGGGTGGGAGGCGGGGGGCACGCCGCGCTTCTGCCAGCACCGAGCTGAGCCCGGACTCACCAACTCGCTCAGCGAACAAGTGGGATGCGGCCGAAGTTTTACTTTGCCGGTGCCGGTTCCCCCCGCAGCCCCCCGCGGGAGCCGCCGCCGCAGCACCGGGACCTTACCTCTTTTTTTTTTTTTTTTCTTTCTTTTTCTAAGTTTCGCGGCGCGTAGCACGCCGCCTTCCCCCCTCGCCCCCTCCCCCCCGGCCGCCCGCACCCTCCCGGCGGGAGGGTGCGGGCGGCCGGGTCCGGTGCGGGGGTCCCCGCCGTACTCACCCGCTCCCCAGCCGCACGGTCAGCAGCAGCAGCAGCAGGCGGGCCCCGCGGCGGCGGCTCCAGCGGGGCGCGGGTCCCCCCCACGCATCCATGAGCGTGAAGGCGCTCTCCCTTTCCCCGAGTTTTCTCCGGAGAGGCTGGGGAATAGCGACCCTGCCAATCCCACCGTGCTTCCCCCCCCCCCGGCACCCGGCAGGCAGAGGGAGGGGAGGGGAAGGGAAGGGGAAAAAAAAACCAAAAAAACCCACCCAAACAGGTAGGAACCCACTCTACAAGGACCGAGCAACTCGCCCAATAGGCTCATCAGGTTGCTCCATAAATTATCCTAAAAACTGCTGGGCGAATCAATCCCTAGCAGAGGTGGAGCCTCCTTTACTAGAAGGGAAACATGCTTGGGAGAAAGGGTGGCAGTGATTTGCTATTTTCTCCAAAGAGGGAAATAAAATAGATCTTACATATATATATACACACACACACATAACACATATATACACATAACATATAAAATGCCAAATATATATTTAAAGCTACACATACATATACATTTAAATCTTTTTCCTTTTAAAGCTACTCAGAGGGCGGCTTGCAATGTGAGAGGCAGCCCCTCGGCCCTGCCAAGCGGAGACCCGCAGCCGGGAGCAGAAGCGCCGGCGGATGTGCGCGGACACCCGCGGGGACTGCGCGGCCCCGCGTCCGGCACGACCGCGATTTTGGGGACCCGCGGGGAAGGGGGGCTGTCCTTCGGCCCCTCGTCCGTCCCCAGGAGAAGGGCCCCCCCCCCCCCCCCGCTCCGAGCGCGGTCCCTAAAGCCGTGCCGGAGGCTCGGCGCGCAAGGGCAACCGCGGGAACTCCGCGCACCCAAGAAACGGGAGTCGCGCAAGCCCGGAGGCTGCAGGCGGCTCTGCGCGGCCGCGGAGCGCCCCCGGGGGGGAAGGGGGAGGAAAGCGGGCGATGCGCGGTGCTGCGCTATAAAATGCGCCGGGGCTTGCTACGACGTGCAAAAGGCTTTGGGTTTTTTTTTTGTTTGGGGTTGGTTTTTTTTCCCCCTCCCGCCTGCGTTCTCCCCTGTGCTGCTCGCTCCCTCTCGGGAGATCTCCGGGGGAAAATAGCCACCCCCCCCTCTCCCCCAAAACCAAACCCGAGGCAGGAAAAGCGACCGCGGTGGCGGAGACGCGCCGGTGGTTCCGCGCTTTGCAGCCCCCTCCGCCGGCCGCGGGGACAGGCGGTAACGTCCCGGCCGGAGTAGCGCTTAAATAAAGCGTTGTTTCTTTGCACGGCTCCAGGGCTGGATGACCCCTGAATCTCTGCCCACCCTAATTCCCTGGCCCCGGAGATGTCCCCGCTTGCAGGTCTCTCCGGGGCACTCACTCCTGGAGTAACCTGCGCTGCATGATTCTCAGCGTAAGGAGCAAACCGTTTTATAGTCGTCATCATCATCATCATCATCATCCTCCTCCTTTGAGTCAAGATGTAACTGCACAGAAATGTAAATAATTCCCCCATCCAGCGGTTGTCCTGATGAAAGGCAGTGTTTTGGTTTGGGTTCTCCTGCTTCTTTACACGTCATCATCTGGTTATTATTTTATGTATACAGCTTACAGCTGCTTTAACGGTCAAAAACTCACCACGCTTCAGAGAGCTGCAGTACATTAAGTGAAAATTCAACGACTTGAAAATTAATAGCCGGTCCTGGGGCTACTGGCAGAAGGTAAAGGCACATATTATCGTTTGACCTGAGGTCTCTTTATTGGTGGATTAACGCAGCGGGCAGTGTCCTAGCATGATGGCAGAGGCATGAGCTCAGAGAAGAGAATATGCATTTATTACAAAGTACAAAAGCAGCTCCCCTTCTGCAGCTGGTGGCACTGGCTCCAAGGAGCAGGATCGCTGTCCCCCTCAGTAAGAAAATAAGCACAGCCCGTCCTCAAGTCCCTTTCTCTCTGGGAAGTCCTTTTGCCCTGAAAATAGCCATGGTCCTTAGGTTTATTATGGATTGATCTGTCAAATTGACTGCATTTTGCAAAATGTGCAATGAACTCTTCTTATGCCTTTGCATTCTGATGTTTATGGAGCCATTAAAACTCTTTACTAGTCTATAAAATTTCATCCTGTCACTAAAATATATTATGTAATTAATGTGACTACTGAGAAAGTTTGACGTAAGAAGTTTAAGGGTACTTACAGGATTACAAGACATCTTCTTTCTACATGAGCAGTTTGGAGCATCTATTTAAAAACACTTAACTTCACCCCTGTGTAGGTCCAGCAGCTTGCTAGCACTGAAAGAGGTGGAAGATTACAGCTAAAATAACATGTAGCATGAATAGTGAGAAACTACAATTTTTCATTTGATTTCTGGGTTTAGAACGTTAAGGCACATAAAAGTGCCATTAAAAATATTTTAAAAGAAAATCAGAGCCAATGAGATTTCTCAAATGACACAAGGCTAAGGATGATACCAACACAAGCCGGTTTCAGATAGTCCCAAATCTGAATTTTCCTTGTACTTTATTGTAAAAAATAGAAATCCATCCCTCTCAAAACTAGAGAAGAAATTATTCCATAAGTAAAATACTCGATGAGAAATAGGTATAAAAAATTTGAAAAGCAAACAGGAAACAAAAATAATAAAAATTCTTAAATTACCAGAAGAAAACTTGAGGGAGAAGAAATCATCTCAGATTGTGTGTGTTCCTAAGGAACAAAAGAAGCAATAAAGGAAAACTGCGAAGGAAAAAAGGATATTGAAGAAAAGCTGGAGAAATTACCAAGATGAGTGTCAAAAGAAGGAGGTGCTGATGCAGGATAATAAACTAAAGGACAGTGAGTTACCAAGGCCTGCTGACATTCATCAGCTACTTAGTACAGGAGCAGCTGGCCTAACAACAATATTTAAATTCTCAGTTAAAATCATCTTCTCCTGCTGAGAGTAGGAGGGCTGTCTTTAAAAAAAAAGCACGGAGGTGAAGAAAGGGGTCAACAGTGACATTTCAGACCTGCTAGGCGTCACTTCAGAAACAGCAAATTGAACAATGTTAATGTATAAGCAAAACTGCAGGATTCAAATCGCTATTATTATTAAAGGGGCACCAACCAGAATGGCTTCTGCAAAGGAAAACCACTGTCTCTAACTTCTTCAGTCATATTTAATGAGTCTATGAATAGAAGAACAGAGCTACATAATTCACTGTCTTTCAAAACCTTTTTAAGTCTATCAGTTATTTGTTAAAGGAGCTGCATAGTTATGGGGTGAGTAGGACAATAATGCCATCTTTCAGAAACTGCATGAGACTACTGTCAGAGTGGTTAACTTTCCACATTAAAAAGATGAATCGTGAGTTCTTATGAATCCACTCTTGTGATCATTTTATTTAACTGATTCCTCACTGAAGTAATGGTTTTAAAGACAAGAAATAGAAAAATTTACAGATGAAAGTTTCAGTCTGTTTAAGTCTCTAGAAAAGAATAGGGAATGCTGATTAATTCATCAGAGTATAGAAAATTAATTATAAAATGGGAAGTGATGGTATGTTGGCAAAGAGAAAAAGAAAAATAATTCAAGGGTTGAATTTGGTAAAGATTTTAAGTACCTAAATGTAAAATCACATCTCAACTCTCAGCTCTACTGCTACCTAATAGTGGAAGATCCAGAGAAAACTACAGTTAACTGTGAAATTTCTCCAGGACTGTAGAGCAGCACCCATACAAACACCCAGAAAAGCACTAGTTTGAGCAGCTCAGCACCTAAATTCCGCCCAAGCTCATATGAACCTTTCTCTGCCCTCCAGGTTTGAGGAGTGCAAGGTAACAGCATAATCAAATGCAACATAAAAGTCCTCTAAAACACAGCCAGGGTAGATCACCCCTTTCCTAACTTCTTAAAAGTCTAAGAATTAATTTGGATTCCATACAAATACACCTAGCCCTCAGGTACTGTAAAAGGAGCAAAGGCACTTAGCACAAGCTTGTGATTTCCAGTCTGGAAGCCACCTATTCAACTTCAAGGTACCTACAATCTGTAATGCATCTAAAATGACATGAGAAAGAATTTTCATGCTTAAAAATTAAATCCAAATAGAAGAAGGGGGGGGGGACGGACCCAAACCAGCTAATATCACTATTTTTTTCACCTGGGAGCCTTCACATCTAGTATTGAAAAGCATTTTGGTTCTTCAAAATTTAACTGTTCAGGACCACAGAGGAACCTGAAAACACTCATATGTAATTTTCCATAGTTGACATCACACATCTGCTGTATTTTTCTTGGGCATAACTACTTTCCTGACAGGAACATGTGGAACTTGATGGCATGTTTGTGTGCCTGCATACCACTTTGGGTGCATAAAGAACTTTGAAAATCTAGCCTTTGTGGGTGGCCCATCTTCATTCACTGTGCTTGAGGGAAGTTGATGGTACTCACTCACAGAGCTGTGTAGAGGAGCGCTTACCCTGCTGAGAGCAAAGTCATCCAGTGTGGGTGGAGAGGAAAGAGAAAATTATTGCGGTGTTCTGCCCTCCACCAAAAAAAAAAAGGCATACACAATAGCAAGAGCTCAAGGACCATTGCAGTCATGTCTTCAAAAGGGTAGATTCAAATTTACATAACACTTTTTTGGTGATGTTACATATGTAGACCTCAACTGTGGATGCACAAAGCAATTTCCTGTGTAAACCTCACCCCCTAGATTCATGGAATCATAGAATCGTTTGGGCTGGAAGGGACCTTTAAAGGTGATCCAGTCCAACTCCCCTGCAATGAGCAGGGACATCTTCAAAAAGTATACACATGTGACTTATGTGCTTGCATTTGAGTAAGCACAAATGTTAAGTGCAGAGTCATCTGCACAGGATTTTAAACCTGCAGCCCAAATGAAAACAGTTCCATTCTTCTTAGGGCAATTCAGAAAAAGCAGTTTTAAATATGCATAATCACGCTTAATCCTACCTGAATGTTTACTCTTTCATAAAATTCAGGAAAGATATCCTAAACAGCACAGTAGCCTCCTGTTGCAACAGATGTAAAAAGCATCTCAAGAACAAAGAACATGAGTGCAAACATTTTGGCACTGACTTATTAAAATGGGCCTTTAAATAAGAGGGTGGAGGATACCCATAGGAGGAGAACAGAAAGATGCAGAAACATAACTTCAGTGCTGCTTTCATGTTGTGATTAAAACCACAAAATAATTGCGTTCAGTGAAACAGTCAACATCTTAATAGAAAATAAATTCTAAAACTCTCACTTCCCATAGCTAAATACCATTTTAATTAAGATTTCATCTCCGATACATTGATTTAACTGCTCACTCACTTATGTTATTCATTAAAATGATTACTAACAGTAAAACTTCAGCGGCACTTAAAAATTAAATGAGAGAAGTAATCTCAAGTAGAGAACGACGGATGTAGGAAAGGAGAAGACTGCACCCATCTTTGCATCCAAGGGAGAGGGGAAGGGTTAGAGCATAACCCCTTTACATTTAGCATGTTACTATTCTTCTCCATTTAAGCTATGATGAAATGAAAAACAAATTGAAGTGTAGGCAGATCTATGGTAACTAGGCTGAAGTGCTTGGGTATAGAAAGATAACTTCAAAGCACAGGTATTCTCTTGGTCTATGACTATTGTCATTGCCTTTCACTAGACCTCCAAGTAGCTTCAACGTGAGTCAGAAAACAGCAAACAAATACATTTTGATCCCATCCACCAAGACACATCTTCGAAGACAGCAGACTTTGCTAGGGAATATGGTCACCAACGAGAAGAGAGATACTTGCAAGTGTGAGGCACATGTATGCTGCAGACAAGGCAAGGAGTCTTACAGAGGACTGGGGCACCAAGATGCACTCTAGTTCATTTAGGAAGTTAAGTCCAGCTTGAACTACCTCAATGTCATGGGTAGGAGGTGAGCACTGGTTCAAACTCCTCCAGTATATGCTTTATTTTCCCTGGCAAGGAAGCAACATAGTTCAAAATGTACAGAGAGTACATTATATACATTGGCACTTCAGTTCAAATGAGGGGAGCGCTTTCAAAGTGAGCCTGCCCATCATCTCCACCTACTGAGCTTTTGCTGATGTAACAGAGAGGCCCTGGAGCACGTGAAGATGCTTGCAGCATGTTTTTGGAGGTGCTTCCCAGCAGTGCTGCAACCTACTGTGCTCCAGCACTAAGGGGTCTTCAGTCTACAGGACTAGATTAGCGCTAGTCTGAAGTAAAACATCCCCAAAACACACTTACTGTGGGTGTTGGGTTCTCGGTGCCAACCAATTCTCTCTGAAGACTTGCTTCTATTTCAACACAGGACCCTGGCATGAATCGTGGCAAGTCAGCCTGCCAGTGTAAGTGCTCCCATACTTTGAAATCATATAGCAAAGAACTCTTTTCTGTTTGCTGATTCCTCTTGTTTCCAGGTGGGATGGAAATTCCCTGCAAATGTTAAGAATAAGAATTGTTTCACGGCTTACAGGATGCTCTCAGGAGACTAATATCTGATTATCTGTCTAGTCTCATTTTGTTAGAGTCTAACAGGGCAGCTGTTCTACCCAACTACTGTGAGCACTTACTGTTCCAGCCAGATCAGGAGGAGAAAGACATGTGAAAATGAAAAATAATGGGGCAGGCAAAAGACTGTGGTCTGTACTTTTTCCAGTTTCAAAAAGATTCGGTTGATACTTGGCTCAGCCTTTGTTGAAGGTTGAAAGTGGCTTTCAGTATACCCTATCCTGACCAATCCCCCTTAGAGTATAAGTTTTTTAATCTGCAAAGCACAAGACATAAAAAGGTCTCTTCATAAGACTGCTCTGTCTGATAATTGAAAAACATTCTCTCCAGAATGCCGATTTAAACACTTGGTAACAGAATCCCACAGCAAATCTAAATGAGGGGTGATATAATTGCTGTCCAGAACATTAAAACTCTCTCTGCAATATATTATGGCACTTGCTGAACTTCTGTAATTGTTATCAATTGACCTCTAGACCTCTCAATTGTAACAGAAGCCCGAGATATTTAGAGACTGCTTTTTGGTGTATTAGATTGTGTTTTTCTGCCTTTTACAGAGTGTATACATTCTCTGAGTTGCACTAATTTTCTCCTTTTCTTTTGCATCTCCATCTTTCTTCTTAAGGTTCTTTTTCCATCTTCCCATTATTGGTTACTATAGGACAATTTAAAAAACAAATGTTTAATTTTGAATACATCACGATCATCAGTATCTCCTGTGCTTACTAGGGAAATAAGCAGAGGTCTGGCTGAGCTTCAAATTATTTTAATTGTTATTGAGTATTCATTACATAATCAAACAGAACTGTCCTACAACATAGCTTGGTGTAAACTCAGCTGTCAGGTCAATAGATTTATTTGCAGTGGCAGGAATAAGTCAAAATACATCACGTAAAACCAGCATTGCTTCCAAGCTTAATTACTGAGAGAAAAAGAAAAAAAAACCCAACCTTCCTAGGTAGTCTGTCATGACAGGTTCTCACTAGGTTGTGTAAAGAAAATACTGTTAATTACCAGTAATCATTTGCTGGTGATATCAAATATTAAGCAGCATTGAGATAGTGTAGAGCTTAAAGAATAAATGCATTTATCCAGTGTGTCAAAATGCAGAAGTCTGCTAATCTTTTAAAGATGCATTTCATGGTATGTTTCCAAAACTACGTCATTGCATCATCAATATAAAAGTGCTTTGATTTTGTTTTTAACATGTCCCAGAGAAGAGTGGTTTTTTTCTCTTTCAGAAGAAAAATTTCTTTCTCTTTTTACCAGAAAGTAGGACTAGAACACCCTTAGTCTTAGGTCTTTTGCTCCTAGACAAACTCTGCAGTTGTCTTTAATCACTGACTTGCATATTCTAACATCTGCATATGATGAAAATTCATCATTCTAGCATGACAAAAAATTGTTGCTGTGCAGAGATAATTCTAGTGAATGACATAGAAATCAACTATGTTTAAAAGTGGAAGAATTATCTTATGGTTTATCATATAATCTCAGGAAGGTCATTATCACTTATGATTATCAATACCAATTCACCGTTTTGATTGGAGGCTAATGGAACAGCTGCTTCAGTTTGTATCATTGATGACTCTATTATTCCTGAGTACGGTCCTTCCCTGGGGTAATTCAACCATTCTCTTGAAAGTATCTCCTAAAATAATTCCACTGACAAGATTGGTGATACTCATATTATCTTCTGCTTCAGCTGTGTTGCAGATGATATTCTGGATGTTAGAGTCTTTGATTTCCCTAATAGCTGTTAAAAGCATCGCATGTTTTTGTGAAGCTTCACCTCAGTTACCATGCTGTATTAGCCATGTAAAACAGATTCTTTATTTAGTCTGAAAAATATCATTAGAATTTAATCTGATTTAATAAAATAAAATGTGATTTAAAATTAATTTTCTAATCTATTTTCTTTCATAGTTCCTTTACTTTAAAATAGTTCTTATAAACTACTAATCCTTTTTCACCATTAAATACTCAGTAGCTCCTGGCAAAATGTTGTCCACCCAGAAACTAGCCTTCCTCTTTAGGAAGTATTGCAAAGACTGCAGTATGTTAACGCCTGCCAGTCTCAGTGTGTCACAGGCTTATGACAGGTGTTGAGTAGAAGCTGCCACTCATGCAGAATTTGACAGTGTGTCCCATAGCTGAGGAATTTCCACCATTCATCTTCCACAGCTCTTTATCATAGACCCCAGTTCCTTCCAGATCAATACCAGGACCTGGGCGTCTATTTACAAGAGAGTTTGCAGCTCCTCCTGGATCACACTGTTTCTGCTAAGAAAAGATTATTTTAAGAGGACCATACCCCCACTTCCATTTTTCCAGCTTGTATCTTTCTCACCCCAGAATTTCTTCAAAGTATCTACTATAATATCAGTGACTTTGTATAATTTCTTAACCTATCTCATTGAATTTCAGTGGTGATTGCACACACTCCACTTAGTCAAAGTGTAGAGTTTGAGTGGAACATCTTATGGAAAGACAAAAAAAGACAGAAAGATATAAAGGCAGGCGCTCTTTTTAGGGTCTTTCTGCAGAGCCTTGTGTCCATCATGAGCCTTGCGTCCATCACGAGCCTTGCTTGCCTTTGTTCATTCTACATGTCTTCCAGTAAATTGTTATGTTGTCTTCTGATAAAGGCCTGCCTCCGGGTTTTGGCATTCATAGCCTGGGTTGTGAGCATTACCTGAAGTCAGCTGCACTTTCTGGGTGAATCATAGTAAGAATGAGAGACTTCGCTTTCAGCCAGCCCCAGACTTTGTTGTAGCTCCATAGACTGGGTCCGTAACAGAATGAGATCTGCCCCTTGGAATAAATGTAGCACCAATGGAAAAGACACATTCATGCTCTCTCTTGGCCTTGAGTCACTGCCACGTTATGCCAAGCAGTAGTCCCTGTGAAAGCCCCAGCTAAAGTGAGTCATAGCTGCACAAATACCAGGGATTGCCAGAGCCTACTGCAACTGCAAAATACTTTTGAATAGTAGTAGTGTAGTCCTCTGCCAAATAGATATCGCAGAACATTTATGTCATGGTGAGTAAACGCTAAAAACTGTCTTTAAAAAGCAAAGCCACTTGCCTTCTTGGGATGACGGAGATTCTTGCTAGCAGCAAGTATTTTTGCTGGAGACTTACATGAATGTCCTAGCCTGCAGCACCTATTTCTTGTTTGGACTCAGAGTAAGCTGCCTATTCACAAGCATATCATCTTCAAGACTTGTGACAACCTGCTGACCTTACACACTGCATCTGTTGAGGATAGATGAGCTCATTAATCCTATTCAATCCCTTGATGTTTAAGAATGTATTGAAAATAAATCTACAGGCTAAACTGCAGTGTAGAGTTTTGATAATATAAAGTGGTAGGACATCTTACTGCATGCACCTAATGTAATCTCACCTAATATATGTTGTTCTGATTGTCTTTTGTTCCCCTTTAGAAGCACTTCAAGATAGCAGGATAAGCTTTTATCCTGTAAGAATGCTCCCTGAATTATTGTCAAATTTTCCTTGGAGAAATAATCTAGGTAAAAAAAAAATCACTATACTGAAACAATCTTATTTCTTTTATTTATTCATAGAAAAAAAAAGTAACATTTTTAAAAGTCATCCGTATGGTTTACAAGTATGTGTGTTTGGAAAGCAAGGTGGTTAAGTCCAAGTATTAGCTTATCTTCAGGAAGGCACAACTTGACCTCATTAATATCAGTGTCTACAAACGGAAAGATGCTCCTGAGAATAGGCAAAATTTTGTCAGTAGCCAAGTGCTAAGCTAAAACTAAGCTGGTTTATTATCCTAAAGTATTTAGGCTCCCACATTTCTTTATTAGCACACATGCCTTAGGAGTACTGTATTGCAGTGGTCCTGTCCTCTCAGCCATAAGTATGGCACTGACTGCAATGCTATAGTGCTTCTGGGATGAACAGGTCAGAAAAAGTAAAGTATTATCCGCACAACTACTACTCTCACATTGTAAATTGTGATGGTGGCTTTTAATAGGAATTTTCATATCAGAGTAAGAAAAAATCATGCTGCTGAACCTCCTGCTATTTTATACAGATTAACTAGTTAATCTAGCAGCTTTTTTGTTTACTTTTGTAGAGGTTTTAAGAAAGAAAGAAAAGGCAGGAAACAATGAGTATGCTGCTGTAGATCCAATATATTTGGGTTTGGTGCAGACATACAGATCATGGTAGCACTGTGGACTTCTATTTACCTGCAAACTAGGTACAGCACATGTAATCCTATTACACAGTATCTTCCTACCTATGGGATATGAGAGAGTGAAAGCCAAACTCATTCTTTTGGTCTAGACATTTATGCTGTCTCTGAATCTGATAAATACATCAACTAACATTAAACGTGAGAGTCATTCTTCATACTGAAGAGCTACCATCTCACACCAGCAGAAATGATTTCTTGTTACTCTTACACTGCCAGCAACTGAGTGACCACTATTAGAAAGCTCGGTGTTGTATAACTATGTCAAGCTCTCTGATTTGCAATTCTGCATTGGTCCACCTCATATAAAAATATTTCAAAATTTTTTCAGTATTTGTGTCCATGAAAGCAGAGGTATTTATAATATTATAGCTATTTTAACAGTTAAACATTTGGGAAGTGAACAACTAAGATGCCAGTTTAGCAAGTGACTAGATAAATGCAACATACAATTGACTTTGATGTTGTTCTGAAGTGCCTAGGTTAAGAGATTTATTTCCCAGGATCTCTATGTAGTCCATGGAGAGGGAGATGATTATCTTTTGGAGGATTCAGTTTCTCTTTCTCAGCTGCATAGAGAACATACAGTTTAGCTGTGTGACTAGTCCTTCCCTCCCATTCCTTCAGATGTTTTTCACTGTAGATGGCACTACTGGTAATTGCTGTTTCTGACAAATTAGTAGAGTGCACTCAATTCCGGGAAGCTCAATATGATTAGTGTCCCTTCTGCCTTATACCCCATTGTACAGCCTTGCACTCTTCCCTCCACAGTGCAACTATTCAGAGTTTTGAGGTGGTAAGAGCCAAAAAAAAACCCATTGCTTATCAGGGTCTTGCAGATCTCATGCTGTTAATGCTACCTATGGTAATCATTGGGAATTTTTCCAAATAGAGGTAACTGAAAGAAACCCCACACTTTTCTGATTTACTTCTGTGAAAATCTCCTAGTTATAGATTAATGTGCCCAACTAACTCTACCTATCACTTCTCTGAAGGTGGGTAGGCTTTTCCCACTTTCATCATACACATGCCTGTGGCTACTTTTCTTCTTCTTTGTAAATCATACAAAATCACCCTGCTAGCTACAAGAATAACCATAGTTACAGACAGCATGGTACCTCTCAATGTTTATCATCATCTTTGATAGATAAACTAAACCAAAATATTAATCCTTTGGTCTACGTGACTGGAAGATGTTTCCAGACTGGGTCTGCAGAAGGCTTCTGTCCTCATCATGAAGTGTCTGTCTAGTTCTTTGCTTTCACTGGACTGAATGCTTCTTTACCCATTGCAGGATGCCTTTCCTCTTTCTTGTCAGAAACTGTCCATCTAGTCTCTCTAGATGGACAGTAGATCACAGCCTCTCTGTTTCCTACAGCAGAGATAGGTATGTGCAAGCTAAGTAATATAGATACGTTCCCTTCTGCTGCCTTCAGTTTTAGTCCTTCATCCTTGGCTATAGAAGTATTTGTAGCTCTCATCCCTCTAAGTAATGGTGATTTGCCACTACCTTCTAGTCTTGTTTTGAAATTCAGACCTTATTCCTGCTTTTGTGTGGGACCAAAAAATATTGCTCAGGCTTGCAGGCCTGGAATCTTACGTTGCATGTAGATTGTCCAACCTTATCCCTATATTGCTCTACCACCCAGGATACCAGAAATATATCTGTTGTGATGACTTTTGTCTTTTCCGAGGGAAACAAATGTAAGAGAGTGCATTACAGCAGCTGAAATAGCTGGAGAAAGCGGACAAGCTTGGAAGCACACGATGTCTTTACCAAGTCTGAAAAAATTGTGAAAATATCCCAAGCAAAACAGATTAAGTGCCGTTGCTTTGGATTTAACATAGTTGTATTTGTCAAACAGACAAGTTGAAAGCAAAGAGCACTTAGCACCTGTTCAACAAAGAACTACAGGAGGTAGAACACGAGGTAGATTGGTTTTATGATCTGTTTGCAATGTGGTTCTGAATCAGAATTTTAGGTTTAAGTAGCTCTCTGAATCTTTGGTTGCTGGACTCAGAGAATTGATGTTTGGTGCCTGAAGGTCTGAAGAAGAGTTGACTTTTTTGAGCAGAATTCTCAAAACACCAGGGGAGTGTTCTGCCACCAGGTCTTCAGACACTGCTGTAAGTTTTAGTACCTTTAAGTCTTTAACTAAATCCTCTTCAACTCCTTGCCAAACTTATTCAAATATTCTTTTCAAAAATCAGCTCAAACTCTTGTCCCCTGAAGAGCTTCCACTAACACAGTTCTTAGGAGTTTGCTTTTCAGTTCTCCTTCTTCTCTGCAACAAGTTTTACTTCTTCCCAGGATTTTTCCTGGTAGCTGGGATGTTTTATTTTTATAGCTCTTTCTCCTAAGGCAGCCAGTCCACAGTTTTCGGTAAGGAATTCCAAATCACATTTGGGATATGTAACTGTCAAAATGTCTGATCTTGGATGGGAGAGGACTTGGTACTAGGCATATTGGGCTGCCCTTGTTCTATGTTACCAACCTGCTTAAGGTGGTGTCATTACCTGTGCAAAACATGGATGGGTTTTAAGCAACCGTTAAGTGTGCAACCAGAATTAAATCATGTTTGTAATAACAATGACCTGGAATCAATGAGTTAGGAATCTCATCCCAGTGCTATCTACCAATGAATTTTGCATATGCAGTGCACTCAAACAGAATTACTCTACTGTTAATCCTACACAGCTTTTGACAATGTGCAAAGCACACTAAGGATTTGAGTTCAACTGTTCAAATCTGCTCTGAGCAATAGAAGCCACTAACGCGGACTGACAGTTTATAAACATGCATTAGGATGGTCACCAAAAGTAACACTATAAACTTTTTAAAATAGCTGTGACAGTTCTAGTGACTGAAACCCCTCCTGTTGTAAAGCAATTTTGATACTGCTGTAACTAATAGGTATTAATAACAAGTAGTTACCAAAACATATCAGTATACAAATAGAAATGTCAGTGGAGCATTCTTTTTATGGAATGAGCTCTTGAATAACCCTTGAACGAGGATGTATGCTTGACTAGGTTGTGCTAATACAATGCTAATTACATTATTGGGAAAGAACAGCTCCAAGCCTTTTGAAGAACAGGGGCCTCCAAAAATTCAGGCACAAGATGACAGAATGGGCCTTGAAAGTCCAAGAGCAGGATGACACCAGAAGCCTTAGGGCTGCAGATCAGGGTAGTACTGGATTTAGGGATTACAAAGACAGCAAAGACAAGTATCCAACACGTGAAAACCACGCTATACATGCTAAAACCCAATGATAACATGGAATTTGCAGACTGTTGAAGAAAGAGCAAATAAGTTTGTCAGCAAACATTTAAAAATAACCCCAAGTGAAACCAGAAATGAGGAGGAAGAAGTACTACTACAACCACCATGTTCCTGCCAGTGAAGTATCTGAGGTGCTGGATCCTCAGAATAACTCCACTCCCCTATTATATTCTGCTTAAGGAACAGTAACACCATCAATCTATTAACCCAGAATAAAAAAGGTGAGCATAAAAGAGACAAGGATAAATACTAGGAAGTCTGTGTTCAACAATTGTATTATAAATGAGCAATAACTGTAATTGGATAATTTTCACTGTATGTGTTAGCAGCATTGTAATTAGATTAGTAATAAGTCTTTGATTAGATTTCTAATACTTTAACTGGACTAACAATAAATTCTTAACTTTGCATGAGGTGTGTTTCTTTAGCCCACATACACTGCAGAGCGTTTAGTCTGGTACCCCACCGTTGAGGCGTGACTGTAATTTGGATGCATTGCTCCTTAAAGATAAGTATCATATCTCAGGTATCTTTTATTCTTTTGCTTCTTAAGACATACGTCCAATGTAATCATAGACAGATTAATAGGATAGCTTTTCTTTTAATGAAGTGCTGTGTATATATGAGAGCTTAGTGAGTAGGTGTGTTTCATCACCTTTTATGCCACAACAATCAAAATAAGAGTAGTGGCGATTTGGTGAAAAGACTGTCATGGTTGCCCCCTAGCCCTTGATGCTCTGGAAACAAGCAGGGATAGCAAGAGCTAAAAGAGCAAGCCTTCATAGCATTAACTAGCTGCAGTCACTGAGCAGTGCTTCCTAAATGATGCAAATAAGAAGCCCCATGTCGCACACCAACAATTTAACTGTACCCTCAGTTCATCCATACAGACACTATTTGACCGCCTGGCCATCTCTGAAACGCCTGCATGCTCTTGGTGCTGCAATTGCAGATGGCCAGGTAATCCCACCTTGATGCAGGCTGGCTGGAGGGTTGGTTTGTCTAAGTCTTGTCCAGACACGGTTCCTCTTCTGATGTTCCCACAGAGCACCTGAGGAGGCCAAACTCTTCCCTTTGCACAGAAAGCCCTACTTCCTCCTGACTGCAGAAGCCTTCTATCTAAAATTGTAATGTTTCTGAGATGTAAGTGAGAAAATCAGACTAAGAAGTTCCTTATATCTTTAATATTTATTTGGGGATAATTATAGTTTTTCACTACTAGAGGCAGTTTGGTGAAAACAAATGTTTATAAAATAGTGGTAAATACTTACAAAATGAGCTTCTGGAATTCTTGGTAAAAATCACAGCCAGTCAGACCAAGACACAGTTACTGAAGAACAACAAATCACTTTGTATACCACAGCATATTTTTTATAATGTATCTTTAAATATAGCAGCCTCCTAAATACATACACACACACACACACACCCCCCCCGCAAAGTCCTTTCCAGGGAATCGATGTTTTTTTACCTTCCTGATGTGTCTGATTCCTCCAGTTCACAGAAGTTCTTAAATAATCTGTCATCCTAACATAAGTCAATAATCTTTAAGGAGAATATCTTCAGGAAATTTCCCTTTAAGGGAGTAATACAGTAGCTTGTGATTAAATATAGCAAATTATTAATGTGTTTGCTTGTTCCTTTCCCTATTCTGAATTGCCTAAGCATAATTATTTTACTTTTTTTTCCCCTGTATCTACTTTGTAGGCATTCTTTCCACTTCAGAATAGCTGTCTTAGTCATAAAGCATAAAAGAGCTATAAAAGCTGACTTTAAGTGGTGTTCTAAAATCCCTTAGGGACCATCCAGCATTCAGCAGATTAAAGTAGTAGTTCTTCAAGACTGAAATGACATCGAAGTGTGGAAACTCATTTTAGGGAAAAAAAAACAACTGTTGGATACTACAGTAGACAAACAAGTCTTTTAGAAGACAGCTCTTGCAGAGCACAGTAACTACCTGGGTAATAATATATGTCTCAAGTCATTTTTCATACACTCTAAATGGAAGTGCCAGAGATAAGAAAAGGCTGCTTGTGCTCCCGTATCATTTACACTACGCAGCGCTGAACTTGGCTACTGTTTAGTCATCTCCCAACTGTACCTGTTGATGTGTAAAGGCTGCTCTAATGGAAAACAAACCATTCCCACTTAAAATTCATTGCAAAGTTACCAGCTGAGCTTTAAACACAGCATCTTGAAGATGCCGTGGTGACTGGATATTGCGTAGCAGCTCTAACATCCTGACAAAACTCTATCTGTTTACAGACGATGAGTTATAAATGTCCTTTTGCCAATAAACATAAAATGCTCATGCCAATGAAAACACAGTTAAAATGCAAGCAAGTTCTGTAGGTAAATTTACTAGCAGTAGAAATCTGTAACAGAACGGAGGAATGACATTTTGTGACACATTACCCCAACAACTACTTTTCTGGGGCTGAAGTGCAAGCGGCAGGGCACTGCCTGTGGGCAGGCTCCTAGGAGCTCTATAGTGTCGGAGGGAAGAGCCTCATGGGTTAGCAAAAGCCTCATAATCCTCTGATCAAACTTAGGAAGAGATATCTGAGAGAACGAGATTTTGAAGGTAACCATTCTTTGTTATTATTCCTAGAGAAGGCAATGATGGGACCGTTTCATTCTTCCTTCCCAGGCAAAAAAAGGAAGTACAGATGGGTGCTTTGTGCATGCAAAGTAAGCAAGAAGAATTATTGTGAGGCAAGTTAAAGGACAAGCAAAATAAAATTATTTTTCATGCAATTCAGACTAACTGAATTGGAATGGAAATGCTGAAGGAAAGGAAATTGTAAAAGTCTGAGCTGTATTTTATCAAAAGCTACAATGTGATCTGCTTTAAGAGAATTCCCTGGAGATCAGTCCAAGGCATTCAAGTGCAAGAATTAATATACTCTCTCACTCTACATTTCAGAAATAATTTGAGACACCAGGCAAGTTGGAGGAGGTAGAAAATGCCTTAAATAAACTGAAGTTAAATATCCCTTGTCAGAATATTGTGAGTTTTATGAGCCAAGAAGCTCCTTTAGGGCTATTTAATACCTGTTACAGTTTCTAATTGTCTCCCACATTATTCCAAGACTGAAACAATCCCAGTTGCTTCTAAATGGAAAAAATATAGCTAGCTACTTTGCCAAAATACATCAGGTAAAATGATTGCTAACATCTGATACATGTAGAGGGAATTTTATTCTCAAAGGCACTTCTAAGGCACCTACTATCTTGCTATCAGAACAAATGTGCTCGATCATTTTTATTATAGAGTACTAGCATGGGATTTGCTGGGAATTAATAAGGGTTTGGATCATCTCTAGGCCCTTTCTGGGCAAATTTTGGCTTCTGTAGGAAAAAACATCTAATGATATGGATCCCCTAACTGACTTAAATGCATGTTCTCTTTTATGTCTTGGTAAGTTCTCCCAGTCTCTCCAGGAAACTCACTGTAATCCTCCACCACAGACTTTTGAAATAACTTCCATTACTGCTGTTTCATCTTGCTCGAGCCTTCTCTTCTGCTGCAAAAGGCTGGGACACACTAATCTGCACCCTGTCCTGCAGAGTCTGAAGTCAGTTTGCAAAGGGGAGAGAGGGGACGGCAAACAGCCTGGCCGCTCAGGCGTAGCAGGAGCGGTGGCGGTCCCCTGCCTGCCCTTGCTGCCCTGCAGGAGCAGGGGGCTCGCCGTGCCTTTTGCACCCACCTGCAGCCCCAAAAGCCCCCGCTTTATCCCCTCTCTGAACCGGTGGCTGAGCCAGCGTAGGGGAACCAGGCAGGATTTCTCAGCTGATTCAGAGAAGCTAAGGAAAGGATTATGGCTTTACATACATTATAAATGCTTACGCCTTCATACCTTCCAACTAACTGCAAAGGATATTATGTAGTTGAGGTTTGCCTGTTATTGACTTCTCTCCGATGCATGCAGAAGTTTCTGAAAATAAAAATGTTTCTTACTTAGAGTTCTGTGCCTCAGAAGTAAAAAGTGCATTGAATCTAATCTTCCTTGGGTTTGTGGGGAGAAGGGGGCCTCGGAAATGCTCTTGTAAGCTCTCACACTTTTATAGAAAGAAATATGATGCTTAGAATTGAAGCCAAGGAAAAATTCGTTTCACTAAGCTAAGAAGGAGATCACTAGAATGAAACACATTAGGAAAACAACCAAAACCCAAACCAAAAAACCCAGACACCAAGCCTCCAAAACCAATGGAATGTAAACAAATCAATTTTGGAAAAGCTTGAAGTTGTAAAAGATTGGAGAAGATCTGGAAAAGCCTGACGCTAACAAAGAATTCTTTTCACTAATCTAAGGAAAAATTCACTAGGATGAAGTGTGCTAGGAAAAAAATAAAATCAAACAAAAAGCCCTTAACAAAGCAGCATTTAAACAAACCAGTTTTTTAAAAAGCTTTTCCCCCTCAACTGCTCATCAAGTTTTCTTTGAGAAAGTGAAAGCTCAATAGTTTTCTGTTTGTCTGACTTTTTGCTATGAGAAAAAAAAGCATGAAACTGAAATATTTTTCTTTTGATAAAACCCTCCTTGCCTTCTACATGCATTACAAAGAGCTGAAACACAATAACAACTGCCTTTATCCTGTACAAGTCACCTTGAGAGGTACAATCTAACCCTGAATTTATTTGTGGTGACTATCAAGTATGACTATGAAAGGGATATATAGTACTGAAGAATGAATATGAAATACATTTTAGTTGAAGCGGTGCATTATTACATAACCTCCCCTTTGTTATATAGCCTCTTGTAACCTGATAGAAGGCTTCAAGAACAAAAAGGGAGGCACTTTAAGTAGAGGAAGGTTTTCTGAAAGTCAACTGCAACAAGAGCTCCCTGTTCAGTATAAAGTCCAATTCAGTACAGCCCCCTCATCCCAAATCTCAGTGGCATGGCTTCTGAGTAAAAAGCACATCTAAGTCTCCAGCTTTTGGGGAAGAAAAAGGTATAGAAGAAGAAAGAGCAACTCGTAAAAACAGAGAAATGTTTTTGCATGAGTTTTAAAGAATCTGCATTTCTCTTTCCTCATGCATTCCCATATCGGAGGGAAACATGCCCAGGTGAGAGCTACACATCTGCACTGTCATCTGCCTGGGGGAAGAAATTAAATCAAGGGTCCATTTATTCAAAGACTTCAACAGCATGTGAGTTACCACAGAAGTTAGCAATACATTTTCCTAAACACTTAAATACTTATTTTATATTATTCACAGATAATACAGGTATTGATATTCATATTCTGCTGCATTTGGTGTGAGATAACTTTGAGTTACTCCCTAATTACCTAACTAATGACAGTTTCCTAGACTGAGTTTCTAATTCACAAAGAGGGAAATTGTACTGGGTTTGCGTGGCAAGGTTTTGGTAGCAGGGCGGCTACTGGGGTGGCTCTTGTGAGAAGCTGCTAGAAACTTCCCCTATGTCCAGTGGAGCCGATGCCAGCCGGTTCCAAGACGGACCCGCTGCTGGCCAAGGCCGAGCCCACCAGCAACGGTGGTAGCACATCTGGGATAACAGATTTAAGAAGAGGGGGAAAACAGCAATTGCAGCCAAAGAGAGAAGTGAGAATATGTGAAAGAAACAACCCTGCAGACCCCCAGGTCAGTGAAGAAGGAGGGGGAGGAGGTGCTCCAGGCGCCAGAGCAGAGATTCCCCTGCAGCCTGTGGGGAAGACCATGGTGAGGCAGGCTGTCCCCCTGCAGCCCAGGGAGGTCCACGGTGGAGCAGATCTCCACCTGCAGCCTGGGGAGGTCCCCACACCAGAGCAGGTGGATGCCTGAAGGAGGCTGTGACCCCGTGGGAAGCCCGCGCTGGAGCAGGCTCCTGGCAGGACCTGTGGACCCGTGGAGAGAGGAGCCCACACTGGAGTGGGTTTGCTGGCAGGACTTGTGAGGTAGAGAAAATCAGGAGTAAAGTTAAGGCCAGGAAGAAGGGAGGGGTGGGGGAAAGGTGTTTTAGCATTTGGTTTGTATTTCTCATTATCCTACTCTTGATTTGTTTGGTAATAAATTAATTTCCCCAAGTTGAGTCTGTTTTGCCTGTGACGGTAATTGGTGAGTGATCTCTCCCTGTCCTTATCTCAACCCACAAGCCTTTTGTTATATTATCTCTGCCCTGTCCAGCTGAGGAGGGGAGTGATAGAGAGGCTTTGGTGGGCACCTGGCATCCAGCCAGGGTAAACCCACCACAGAAATATGCCATGAAATGAAATTACAACTTTCATCCCACATGAAATTTACTGAAATCTAGGTGCCTGTTAAACATTTTTTATGCTTTAAGGAGTATTATACTGTTGCATGAGCAAGGAGGATAGAAAAATTATACATTTTTTTTCTTTTCCAAATATCAATATTGATTACTTTAAAAATAATGCTTAAAGCATCAGTGATCTCTCTCATAGAAGACCTTTCTCATGTATTTTGGTTATAGGTGCTTTCTATGAGTGAGAAACTTTGTTTTCATGCTTGTGTATACAATGTGGTTCGTGCCATCTCCATTTTTAACCCTGATTTTACACATTACTGAAATGGTCATATTTCTGGCTTGGCAAGAAAAATATCTGTTGTGCTTTTTACTGAATTACTTTTTAAAACAAATGTATCAATAAATCATGTTCCTTTATGTAGTCAGATTTTCTAAAGTGCAAAAAAAAAAAGAAAAGCATCAGTTCTTTAAAGGTAGGTCAGGCTAGGAGGCAGTCCAGATTAGAAATAAGAACATTTTCTAAGATTTTACCTTTAAAATCCACTCCAAATATTTAAGCATAGAAACAATATGGCGAATTTCTAAGTAATTTGTTTGTAACTTGCTATGAAAATAGTGTGAGTCATGTTCTGAAGTAGTATTCTTGGATGATTCCCCCCCCCTTCCAATTATTTCCCAGTTAAAGTAATTCTTTTCTTAGCCCCCTTGCACATTTTCCTTTTCTTTGAGTCCCTATGGTACTGTACCATACAACAGATGTGATTTCCTTAGCTTTTTGCTCTTTCATTTCAACCATTTTCCCTCTTTTTTTTTGTAGGGAATTCACTGAGATATCGTTTGAGTGGGATGTTAAACAGGCATCCAGGTTATTTTACAGCCTGAACATTGCATTATATTTAAGAGCTTTTATGCAAAATGGCAAAATATGAACAATAATGATCCCTGAAGGCTAGATAATGCCTTCAGGCTTAACTGTTAGCATCGTTCCTTGATTAGGTAGACTGAAGACAATTCTCGGTATAATTCCTATGAAAAAAGTCATTATCTTTCCTGCAACAAACCCACGCTATGGATCACTGCAAAGGGAGGACAGAGCAATGTCCTCACCCTCACTGCATGCCATCCTGCTTCCTCTGGGACTGCAATTAAGCTTACAAATGAGCAGGTCAGGTAGCAGAGAGACAACCACGGACCTTCTCTTCCTGCTGTACACCTGCACCATGAGAGGGTGATCAGCAGGGCGCTTATCTTCCTCAGCCAGTTTTCAGCGGCTCACTTACTATGTACCAAACCAAATAAACTGTCACAGATCACCAGGACCCCACAAGATGTAGGACAGAGAGCCATTAAGCTTTGCTTTCCTACAGTGGTCCCATGAGGTGCCTGTTGGTGTTGAAGGGAACCAGAGAACCTGGAGAGGAAAACCAAAGTCACGTCGACCAGACCTGCCCTCGCGGCCCACCTGGGCAGGAAAGTGCTTTGTGAGGAGCTCCATTAATTTCAATGGGATTACTTGAGGAAAATAACCATGATGTGAGCAAATCAGACCTGAAATGGGTACCAAAGGGTTTTGCCTCAACAGAATCCTGCTCTGCATTTGGGTCACTATGAGTTTCCCTTAAATGTAGGCCTACCAAGTGCCTTCCTCTGGAGAGTATTCTGGTCACTGTTGTCAAGAGACTGTGATGACTCCATGGCAGGGAGCCTTTGAAGTTCAGCAAGGTGGGAATGCAACCCACACCAGCCTTCCTCAGCTGCAACCTGGGAGGGTTTGCTCTCCAATTCAAACAGAAGTCTGAGCTGGTGAGGCATGAGGAGAAGGACAGGTACTTAATAATATTTGATTTGATCTTTTCCTCCAATGACATGTAGACATGTAACATGTAGACAATTACAGATGAGAACATCACTTAGATCATAAAGTCAAGTGCTCACCAGGTCAAAAATGCCTACTTGTCTGTGCAACTCCAGACTCCTTGGTTGTTTGCAGTATAATGCTGTACTTAATTCCAAAATCAAATGCTATGGTTTTCCTCAAGGAATAGAT
Organism: Haliaeetus albicilla; assembly: GCF_947461875.1. Lineage (NCBI taxonomy): Eukaryota > Metazoa > Chordata > Aves > Accipitriformes > Accipitridae > Haliaeetus > Haliaeetus albicilla. The sequence continues at coordinate 56,801,440 of NC_091483.1, read as the reverse complement.
ATGAAGCAGACTTTATCATCTGAATGGTAATTTCTTCTAATACAGGAATGTAATTCTGATATACAGTGACCCATTACCCCACTGAAGAACTCTATAGGTGGACTGAGCCTTTTTTTTTTAAATTTATATATGGTCTACATTTTAGAAATTATAATCAGTAAGTGAACTTGCAAATTAAACCATTAATCACTATGAATAACATATGTATCATGTATTAATTACAGATTCAAAACTTATAAGTTAATCAAAATAAATTCTGACGAAGGAGACTTACGGATGTTCTGAACAGCAGTATTCAATCTGTGATTGCATCACATACCACAAATGAAAAAGAAATTGTTACTGGAGAATGTAATTGGATGCAAGGATATAATAGTCATTTGGTGCTTGAGCAGGTGTAAGGGATTCAGGTGTAATTACTACCATGAGAAATCAAATGCTAACATCCATAAAAAAATAAATGTCAGAAGTAATTCTCATATGTGGAAAGAGAATAGTTTATCCACCGTTATAAAAAAAAAATCAGTTAATAAAAACAGGTAGAAACTGAACAGAAAAGAGTTGCAATGGGAGTTAGTGGGGGAAGTAATAGCTGAGACATACTTCTTGTCATAACCCAAATACACTGCTAAAATTAATAAAATACTGCTCATAGCAAATTCTCATTTACTTGTGATTATTCCTTTAGTATTGATGATCACTATTTCATCAACAGTAAAATAATTAAAACAATATTGATATGTGCATCATACTCACTGGCCTTGAAAATTAACGTGTTGCCATTATTATAACTTGGCAACAAAGCAACTACACTTCAGGCATGAATACTTAGGTTTTAGCAATGTGTAATGTGTGAGTAGTGAAAAAGGCAGTAATTTCAAGTAGTCAGCTCTTTATGACTTTGTGATAAGCTCAGAGTAAATGGAAATCATCTGTCATTAATGGTCTACAAGAGCGAATGGACAGTTAAGAAATTTTCATTGTGAAAATGGAAAACAAATAGCAGGCAAAACATTAATTCACTTGCAGGATCTTAACATAAAAAGGATGATTTCATGCAACTTTAGACTAATAAACATAAGACATCAAAGTGTAATAAGAGAGCTAGTCACGCAATAAAGAAGAAACTGCTAACAACATGAAACATTTGAAAAGCCTTCTCACACTCTGGCTTTTCTGTGATGGACAAAAGAATTCTCCCTACCACCACCAAAATGAGGTGCAGCTGCATTTCTAGTCTGTGTCCCACCATGGGAAACGGTCCTTATTAGAGGGCAAGTGTTTGTATTGTTAGTAAGATCTATAGCTTTCTAATAACTTTTGTAGGTACTTTTAAGTAATTTCTTCCTTGCTTTACAACCTGCAGTAATTAGTTCTGTTTGATTCATGATAATGTAGTGCTGCATAAATCTCAGTCTGCTCTTCTTTTATGATTTCCTCTTTCCCATCTCCTAAGAACTATAGACAGTTAAAAATACCTTACTTGTAGACTAGCAGAGGAAACAAATCTCTTCCTTGCTCGAATGACTTAAAAGATCTTAATTGGAGTACTAATTAAATGATTAACTGATTAGTCCACAACACACTAAAATGACACTTCTCAGAAGTGATCTATTGAGTCGGAGTGTCTGCAGATTCAGGGAGTGCTGTAACTTTTGATGTTGAGCATACAACTCAGAGGCTTTCTTTGCAACAGCAAGGAATAGAAGCTGTCGTTCTGAGGAAAAATGACATCAGCATACAAGTTAAGAAACAGGGCAATAGTGATGGTTTGCCTACTGTGTTGATTGTTGTGTGAATGCAAAACATCCAGCTAATTTTTCCTAAGTTTGCTTAATGTAGGAAAAAAATATGTGAAGAATTAGCAAAAATCCTAGCACCCCTAACAGTTATGTCCTACTACATGCAGCTAATGCTGGAAAAGATGCAGTCCTTGATGCTGCATTTTGACATGTGATGTCACACACACAAATTGTCCCTGGAGTTCAATGGATCTGCTAACGTAAGTGAAGCTATTCTTCTCTCTAGCACAATATGGGCCATGGAGTTTAGATAGCCAACTCTGCTATTCTGGCTGGCTAACCAAGCAGGCTATGGGAGCATGCCACTGAATATAAAGAGACCTCAGTTGATAAAGAAGCTGCTGATAGACAGGAAAGATGCCTCCTATGAAAAATATCATACAAGTTTGACATTTACCGAAAAGCTAAATTATAAACAAAAGTATATGCTAGTAACAAGGTGGGGACAAACCCTGAAGCCAAAAGGAGCTTCACAACTTGCAGGAATCAGGCCAGGATTTCACCCAAGGTCTCAAACCACAACAGAGCAGGCAAAGCTGAAAGATGCGGGTTCACAGCTATGCTAAGCCTTTCCCTCACCTCTGAATTCTCATTCCCATTCCTTCCTTTTGGCTAGCACTTGCTCTCTGTTTTAGCTCAACAAGTCAAATTAAGGAGCTAATCTGGCCCAAAATAAATAAATAAAGAAAAATCAGCATTTAGCATCACTGTCAGTAGTGGTGTTTCAACATTTTGTACCATTGTATCTATCCATATTAGGAAACTTCCTCATTGATGTAACAGTTTGGTTCAAGAGGCGTTAGCTGTTCTGCTCTAGGTGTTTTAGAATGTGATTCAAGCAACAGGTTTTAGTCATTCATCATTCACAAATTATAACACAAATATAATAGCCATAAAGACGTGTCTTAGGCCCATAGCTTATGCAGAACATTTCTCTAATAATGCATGGTTCATTAATAATAGGTATAACTCATATCCCCTGTTCGGTGTGCATCACATTTTTTGTTGGAATACATTTTACCATGATATTATACTCATGACTTGCATAAAAACACAAACTTGCATAACAAAATCCAGGCTGTATCATATTTATAAAGTATGACTGTTTCTTCTAGTGAAATGCACGTGGATCTACACTGAATTACAGCTGTAGCAGAGTATATTAAATTCTGTTTTCTGAGCCAATTGGCATTGCATATGCTTTGTTTGCAGTGTGATGTGTGATCAGAAAGCAAGTACTAACCAAAGTCTATGGAAGGCTACCAATTTGGTCAGGTTTGGCAAAATAGCATCATGCATGTGTTAACTCAAGCCGTGCTGAATCCTTTCTCTTCAATCACACACAATGCTCCCCTCTTATCAGGCTCCTCTCTTTCTAAAGGAGAAAGAAAATCACTGGCTGGACTATAATGATCTGTGTTTGTTCCCATACAGAAATGGACTATAATCCCTCTGTTGTGCACAACCATTTCTTTCAGTGTTTTAGAATTCAAAGATTGAAATATATGCATGCCTGCTTGCATTTATGTATACCCACATAAGGTTTCCTACCTTTGGTGGGTTTTTTTTTGTTTGGGGTTGTTTGTTTGTTTTTCTTAAATCAAGACTATTCTTAACTTACTGTGTAATTCACCAAGAACCAAATTCTGAACTTTTCAGATTAGCTAGGTCACATGGAGAGCAACAGAAAGCAAGATTAGTCATATACTGCCTCAGGCTCAATTGTAAAGCTAGTTTTATTTTTGGAATTTTGATACATTAAGTTCTCAATGTATCTATAGGCTCCTTTTTAAAAAGGTAGGTATTCATTTATTTTCATAATACATTTATATTCAAGTCAATCTATTTCTAGAGTTAGAGGGCTATCGTTGTGACTCCTAATTTACTCACACTTTCTTTATATAGCCTGTGTTGGTAGTGGGATCTGAAGAAAACCTGGCTGCTATTTTTACAGATTTGGGGTTTGAAAGTGAAGAGGGGAAGAGCACATTAATTTGCAGTCATGTGTTACTGGGAATGCCATTGTTAGTATCAGGTTGCGCCACAGTCCACCCCAGCAAGGAGACTTTGGTGTTGCTGCGTAATCTAAGAGGCCACAGTGATGTCCTCTGACCACAAGAAGAGATCTTCAGAGCTGGAAATGATCCATCTTTGGGATCTGTACAGTTCAGATTTAACACAGAACTTCGAGCTGATAAATTCCAAGGTGGAAAGCCAAGAACACATTCACAGAAGAGGAAATAAGACTGAATCTAGAGCTTGCTTAATTTTGTGCCATGAGAGACAGTGATCTGCTTGGATCCTTAGAAAGAAATTTAATACCTGCAAGTTCATTCTTCCTTCCAACACCAGCTTTGTCAGCTTTTGCACAGTCACAGGATCACTGAGGTTAGGAGGAACTTCTGGAAATTATCTAGTCTAAACTCCCTACTCCGAGCAGGTCACCTACGGCAGGATCAGGATCAGGATCATGTCCAGACAGCTTTTGAATATCTCCAAGGATGGAGACTCCAAAACATCTCTGGGCAACTTCTCCAGTGCTCAGTTACTCTCACAGTAAGGCAAGGGGTTTGTGTGTTTAAATGAAATATTCTGTATATCAATTTGTGCCCTTTGGGTCTTGTCCTTTCACTAAATATCACCGAGAAAAGTCTGGTCTGGTCTTCTTTACTCCCTCAGATATTGATGCACACAGATAAGATGCCCCGTGAGCTTTCTCTTTTCCAGGCTGAATAGTCCTAGCTCTCTCAGCCTTTCCTCATATTTCGAAATCACCAGGCCCTTAGTCGTCTTTGTGGCACTTCACAGGACTTGCTCCAATATGTTCATGTCTCTCGTGTAGTACAGAGGAGCCCAGGACTGAACACAGTACTCCAAACATGGTCTCACCAATGCTGAGTAGCAGCTCAACCTGCTGGCATGCTCTTTCTATTGCAACCCAGGAGGTTGTTGGCAGCCTTTGCCACAATAGCACATTGCTGGCTCAGTTTCTTGCCTACCAGGATCCCAAGGTACTTCTCTGCAGAGCTGCTTTCCAGCCTGTACTGGTACATTAACTTATTATTCCTCTGAGGCAAGAATTTGCATTTCCCTTTGCTGAATTTCATGAGGTTCCTCTCTACCCATTTCTCCAAATTGTCAAGATTCTTTTGAATGGCAACACAATCCTGTGGTGTATCAGCCACTTCTCCCAATTTTTTATTTTCTCTGAGCTTGCTGAGGGTGCACTCCGTCACATCACCCAGGTCACTATTCAAGATTTTCAACAGTATTGGCTGCAGCATCAGCCCCTGGGTAAATAACTAGTGATTGGCTTCCAAGTCAGCTTTGAGCTGCTGACCACAATCCTCTGAGCCTAGCAGTTCAGCCACTTTTCAGTCCATCTCACCTCTACCTCATCAGCTTGTCTAATAGTATGTTATAGGAGATAGTGTCAAAAGCCTTACTGAAGTCGTATAAACAATATCGAGTGCTCTCCCCTTGTCCACAAAGCTAGTCTTCTAATCATGGAAGAGGATCAGGTTGGTCAAGCGTGATTTTCCCATCATAAACCAATGCTCACCACTCCCAGTCACTATCTCGTCAAGATGTTTGAAAATGCTTTCCAGGATTATTTGCTCCATTACCTTAGGAAGAATCAAGGTAAAGATGACTGGCCTGTAGTTTATCAGACCCTCCATCTTGTCCTCTTTGAAGGTAGGAGTAATATTTGCTTTCTTCCAGTCCTCAGGAACTACTTCAAATCACTGTGATTTTTTCAAAAGTAATTGAAAGTGGCCTCACAGTGACATCAGCCAGCTCCCCCAGCACTTGTGGGTGCATCTCATCAGAACACATGGACTTGTGTATGTCTTGCTTGTTTGAATGTTCCCTATCCTCATCTTCTTCCATCAAGGCTGTCTTCTTTGCTCAACTTTCACACTGGACTAAGGCCTGGGACTCCTGAAGGTAGGTCTTATGAACAAAGACTGAGGCAAAGAAGGCATTGAGTTCCTCGGCTTTCTCCATGTCCTTGGTCACCAGGGTCCCTGCCCCATTCAACAGTGGGCCCATGTTTGCCCTAGTTTTCCCTTTTCTGCTAAGATACCTATGTAAGTAAGTCCTTCACTTTGCCTTTCATGTCCGTCATTAGATTCGACTCCAGGTGAACTTTAATTTTTTCATGACTGTCTCTGTATACTCACACAGTGTGTCTATATTCCTTCCAGGTCACCTGGCCCTGCTTCCACCTCCTGTATGCTTCCTTTTTATATTTGAGTTTATCCAGGACCAACTTGTTCATCTATGCAGGCCTCCTGCCGCCTTGGCTTGACTTGTTGCATGCTGAGTTGGGCTTTTCTTGAACTTGGAGGAGGAGATTCTTGAAAATCAACCAGATGCCCTGGACCCCTTTTCTCTCTTGGACCATCCACCAAGGGATTCTTTCAAGCATATCCCTCAGCAGCCTGGGGCTGAGTATGGAGTTAGCACTGTGTGGAGATCAGAGCCAGGGCCAGTCTGCTCTCTTGAAATCCAGGGCTGAAATCCTGCTTTTTGCCTTGTTCCCTCCTCTCAGGATCCTGAAGACCACCATCTCACGGTCAGTGCACCCAAGGCTTGCACATTCCCAACCAGTCCATCCTTGTTTGTAAGTATGAGCTACAGCAGTGTGTCTCTCCTTGTTGGCTCTTCCATCACCCGTGCCAGGAAGTTGTCATCAATGCATTTCAGAAGTCTCTGGTATTTCTTTGGAGTTTTTCCACCTCTTTTTTTTTTTTTTTTTCATTTATTACGCTGTCTCTTAGCGTGAAGTGTGAAGACACTCTCACCTTTGGTAAACAGCAGGGTGACCAGATGGATCTAGTCTTTGATATTCGCAGTACCACCTGGTCACCGGCTCATTACTGGACACTTGTTCTAGTGTATTAATGCTGTCAGACTTCTTTTTTTAAAAACAGAAACGCTGACCACCATGCACAGCCCATGGAAAAGCAGTTGAACTTCACCTATAATGCAGCATGGTTTGACTCAACTCCCATCACTGTCATTTCTGCAAACACTAATCTGTTTAGTGTCAGGTGGCTGTGATAGAAAGAACAGAAAGGGATTTTGAAGGAAAATGTGTTCCATCAGAAAGGTTTAACAGCAATATGCCAAGTCACAACTTACGGGAATTTTCATTGCCAGTTCTGACTATCTTAAAATATTAACAATTGACTTGGGGGTGAGGGAGAGGAGTGCAGCAGTTAAATAAGTTGCTCTGCACAAAACAGTAATCTTCATAAAACTCAGTCATATTCTTTGCACTTGCCACTCATGTCCAGTATTAGCAAAAAAAGGATGTTAGTCTTTGGAAAGTGGAAGAGACATTGAATGCCTTCCTCTTTAAAAATTTATACCAGGGTCTCAAAAGATCTGCAAAAAAATTGAAAGTAGAGTTGCTTTTCAATATTTAAAATTTTATGAATATTCATCTTTCACTTTCACTGTGGCTCCTATCCACCACAAATGCAAAGGACAAGTGTTCAAAATGTTTTCTGTGCTGGATATAGTTAAATGCTTCTCTTCTCCCATATGATTTGTCAACTCTGCAAATATTACTCAGGTCACCTGTTCACTTCGTATCTGTACATAAACATACTGTTGAAAAGAAATCCTCCTTCATTACAATCTGATCTTTTGATTAAAAGTTTCCTGAAAAAATATACTATATTCTAGACCATTTTCAGCATTGCTATTAATCCCTCAGAATTTCATAAGACTATAAAAGTACTCTTTGATACTGGTGAAATATTCAGGAAAAAAAAAATCTAACTGAAGAAAAACACTTTCCAATGGAACAATATCTATCTTTGGACAATTGCTAATAAAAGAGCATTACAAGCATATTTTGCCCTCCAAGCGTATTTTGTCTGCATAGATTTTTGCATCCATAAAGAAGGAAATGTATAAAGAGACAAGCAGAACAGACTGCTTCTTCACCAATAACTTCATCCTTATTTATACCTTGGCACTAGGATGTTGCCTTGCTTTATATTACAACATTTTCTCTGAAGGGGAAGAAATGAAAAGGAATTCAAATTCATCCAGTGTCTCCAGGAGGTGTTATTGGCAGTGTCCTAATAAATCAGTAAATCTCTCAATGAGGAAATACCCTGAATAGATACATAAGAAATGTACTGGTCATACAACTGAGATTGGACCCTCTTGGCACATGCTCAAAAGTTACTGATTTACAGCTCTAGAGAACAGCAGGCAGCAATGCCTAAATAACACAAGTACATACCTATCAGTGTGTTTGAACAACCACGTCCAGCCTCTGGCTGGCAGCATCCCAGTGTGAATCCCATGTTTCAAGGGAGGGCTGTTTGTTTTGGAGCAGTGGCAAAGAAATGGCAAGCTATGAAGTGGCAGTAGAATTAGGCCCACACATTGCCTAATGTGTTGCTCAATGTGCAGTGTGTGTGCTGTTCATAGGCTTTCCCTGGGAACAGTATTGGTGACAGCGTTGTAGTACGACCGGAACCCACTGAGAATGTTGTACTTCAGTGTCATTCTCTAACGCAATAAAACAGGCTCTCTGGGACTTCGGGATCAAGACCACAACTGCAATTACCCAGCCCTGCATTTACCGGTTCCTGGCTTCCCACAGGGAGGTGCTGGCACTGAAGCACAGGGCTTTCCAGACCAAAAGGCTGCATAACCAATATAGGACCCTTTCCCCAAGGGAAGAGCGCGCTGTCTGAGCACAGCAACCCTTCCATACATTTTCAGCACCTATTAATGGAGGAATCCCGCTCCTACAGGGCTTCTCATGCAAGAGGCTCCAAGGCTGACGGGGCAGACATTTGGCTATGAAGCATCACACATTTGTTCCAGCACAGAGGTATGCCACTGTTTGAGCTGAGGGTTGCAGCTACGTGATCTATAGCACTCTATAGTCAAGTATCTACATGCATCTGAAATAAATTAAAAAATTAAGTCCATCAGCCACATGAAAACCTTACCTTATGACCAACGGTAGTCAAAGTATAAAAGGCAGGGTTTTCCTCACCTGATACAATATGCATTTTGTATCACATCAGTGCCTGAAAATTTACTGTGGGAAAACAAGTGCAAAATCACCATCTGATTATGTGAGGATATGTGATAGCAAGGCTCTTATACTGTATCTTGTTAACTGACAGAAGTCATCGTACCCACGCAAAGGATATTGTCCTGATTCACAGAGGCAGGTAGAGTTTGTTATCCACCAGCCCAAATATCTCTTTTGTGGTACAAGCCAGTAGGATCTAAGCAGTGATCTTCCAAGGAAAACTCTAGGAAAGCAGCCTTGTGGTGAAGCCTGGGCCCAAATGATAGAGTTTTCAATCTAAATTACCAATGAAGCCAAACCACTTAGGGCTATAGCTTAGATATATAGATAGGGACACTTGTCTCAGAAGTCCAAAGTTACAGAGCAACTAGCGACAAGCACAATTTGCAACATAGGAAATTCCAATCAAATACAAAGAAATGTTTCTACGCTGTGAGGGTGACGACAGAGGAACAGGGACCCAGGGAGGTTGTGCGATCTCCATCCTTGACTGGACAAGGCCTCATACAACCTCATGTACTGTGGCTGTGCTTTGAGCAGGGAATTTGACAGGATGACCTCCAGAGATCCTTTCCAATGGAAATAATTACAACTCTACTATATTTACCTATTTGCAACATAGATTGTTCACACTCTGTCCTGGCATTCCCAGGTGTTCCGGGAGAGCATTACATAGCTGCAGCCCAGATACAAAGAGCCCCAAATCCCTTCTGATAAGCAAAATTACTTCCATCCTCCATGAAGAACATTTATGTATTTGTCATGAGAAGCTGCAGCTATAGAGGAAAAGAAAGGGCCTTCCCTGAAATACTTACAGCCTTTCCACTGAAACACTTGGAACACAGAACACTCATTTTAAAACAACCCCCCCCCAAAAAACCAAACCCTACTAACAGTATATACATTTGGGGTTGTTTCTGAGTAAGCTTCGTTACCCCATCTACTCCCATGGATGAACCAAGCTGTCTAGTAGGAGGTTTCTTACGTTCTACATCAACTGGTGGTTAGTGTACGCCCTGCAGCAATATGTTTTATAACCTTCTGAAAACATGAAACATTGCCATGTGTAATATGGATACATGAGGACATTCTCATTATATAAATAGAAAACCCTGTTAAACTCTCACCAAACAAAGGACTATTTTCTTTCCAGTATATTGTTTGCTTCCTTTGGGAAATTCTATCCTTAATAAAAAAGGACTTTCATAGAGTCTGTAATGGGTTGCTTAAAAACAAGCAAACAAAAATAAACAAACAAAACCCCCACACACAAATCCTGAGAGAAAAGCCATGAGGGGAATCAAACATTTGTGCTGTCAAAGCATTAAAAACAAAAATACAAAATGTGCTCTATTTAAATTAACTTTAATAAGAAGTACAAAAAGATAATGTTAAGCAATATTTTGCATGTGGTTAATAAATATTCTTCAACAGCAAGCAGTGACACATTCAAACATAAATCCAGTTATTTCTTTTACATTTTAGAAAAGTAACAACTTTTTCCAGTTAAAACAAGGTCACAAATTACAGAATATTATCATCCTCTTTAATTATTTATAACTATGAAACCTACTAAATAAGTGAACTGTCACCCAGAAGATTTTATATGATGCTGATGTTCAAGGTTAAGTATACTTACATTTATCATGCAGTTTCTTACTGTGCATATTTGATTGGTGTTTTGTTTAATTTTCTTTAAAATTATTGGTTCCATTCTTCCTGTTTCCTTATTTCTTGTTAATATACTGGAAGCATCTATTTTCAAACTCCTACATATTTTCACACCTAAGTGACTCACTAAAGTAGATTTGTCATACAATGCATAAACGCTCTCTGACTCCAGCCCAGCTGAGAAATTGCTAACAATGTCTGAATCAGACTCCACATTATTTTTACTTTTCTTTTTTAAATCAAGTATAACAAGATTTAGTGTAATCACTTCCATTAAAATTAAAGTGCCTTCAAATGTTGCCTATTAAAGTGACTATTTGGAAGGAAGAGGGTGAAGGGGTGCCGTTTAGGAACTGATTTTTTAACAGTTTATAGATACGGTGCATATTGTACATATGTATTCTAATAGATGTAAAGTACTACATTGCATTCCGTGCTAATGCTAAGCTACAGTAGCCTATAAACTGATAAATTCAGCCAAAATGAACATCTAATAAAGAATATTAAAAGCAGTTGATCAAAGCAATATCTTGTTCTGTTCTCTATTTCCATCCATCCTCAACAGCGTAGAGAGATGGATGAAGTACTGGAAAACAAATATAACACTTTAACCTGTTGAAGCGCACCTCTTTGCCTATCAGATGAATGAAAGCACTCAGTGCAATCATTAAAAACCTGGAATGCATAAAGACACGCTCCAGGCTACCTGATTGAGTGAAGTATTCACAACATTATGTAAGGAATTAAAATCTGAAAGCAAAATATAACCTTTAAATCATCCAACAATAAAAATATATTCATATATATTTATGTAGACACCAACACTAGAGGAAGAGCATAGATCATCTTGCATGTTTTAAAACATCCTACAAATTCCTTTTTGTGAGTGTTACCACCTACTCCTAACTCATAGCACTTTCACAATATTCTTAAAAGGCATTAACATATACCAGGAATGAAACAGACATCAAGTCCTGTATTTATTTCAGTATGGTTGGCTCTTCTTTTAAGGGCTCATTTTTGTGGGTTAAAAACTAAGCACCTTCATCCAAAGGAGAGCTTAGGTGCCCTCTCAGGTGTACTCCCCTTCTGTAAAAAATCCTTTCTGACTTCAGTGACATAGGCGAATATCCTGAGGATGCTAATCAGTTTTATTCTAAATTCAGTGCAAATTTTGCCCTGATCTCAGTCAGAGACATCAAGCCCTCAAAGTTTAGCCTCTTCCAGTAAGATGTAATCACAGACTCCAAAACATGAGTTCACCTAGAGGGATCTGAATCTAGAAAATTAAATGGTTTAAAGTAGAGGAAAACAAACTTTTTATGTGATTAACATCTGCCATTCATTGAAACAAACTTTTGAGCCTTTAACTTCTACTACTAAAGGTCTAAAGTGGTGAAGTCCCTCACTGATTCTCAGATGGCTGGAATTAACAATTGGATTCAGAATAGAATTAAAAGTTCTGGTTGTTAGGGAGTTTGGGTTATCTACAGAAGTGAGGCAGCGGAGGTCTGCTTGACTAAAAATAAAATCAAGAGAAGGTCATGTTAAAGGGATATAACTTGAAGTTATACTGCAAACTGACAGCATTCTAGCAGCAGGTACACTGTCGCTGCGAAGAGGTGGAAAGAATCCTAAAACTCTGCTTTCTGAAGAACCACTCCCTTTACTGGAGGCTGAAGCGTGAGCTGACTTTCATATAAATTCACTTAATTACTTTAACGTTTCAAAGTCTTCAAGATAAAAACTTTATATATGACATCAAATTATACCACACTCAGATTCTATTTAGATGTGTTTAGACATCTGTACATTTATCATGCTCTGTGTTTTTTAAATGAAGCTATTTAACTTTCTGGGCTCATTTTAAAATGTTTTCTTCCCCTGCTTTAAAACCCATTGCATTGCTTTCTAAATTTTAGCATTATGTGTCTGCACATAATCGGGCATAGACTGATGATAGCTTCATATCCATACTGAAATCATCTTTCATGCAAATTTGTTAGGAATGGAAATGTTCAGAAGCACAGACTTCATCTATTATGTAAAAGGCCAACACAAAAACTTGTGCGCCACTAAGCTTTCAGAATAGGAATGAGAGGTATGGAGGATGGATGCTGACTATCTGTGCTTAAGTGAAAGTCACATCTCTTCAGAAAACAAAACCCAGAATTAACAAAGTTCTACTTAATTCCTGAAGCTTCTTTTCCCCCTCTGCCCTAGACGTCCCATACGGCAGGAAGCACACAACACTGCGTGGCTCTCACAAAGCAGTCAGCAGAAGCCTTTCAGTTTCAAAGGCACAACTCATGTCCCTCAAGTTCAGCAGAATTATACAAGAAGTATTTCAATTTTATGTGCTCTGAAAGTTACTTTCCCACAACTCACGTATGGTAATGAAGGCTCAGAACTGAAGCTGAAACAAAAACACACATTACCTCCCTCAATGGCTTCTTCCTCAATCATCTCACAATCCACTTACACAGTAACAAAGCCATTTGCTTCTTCTCTTTCCCCTTTTCCTCCCCCATACATCCCTACATCCTCCCAGCTGCTTCTGGTTGCTTTCACGCAGAGAGTTTATGGTCACTCCGCTTCCAAAAAGTCTCACCACCTGTATGTTATCAGGAAGGGAAGGTGATTCAGCAAGGCTCCTGTTTGGTGTCTAGTGAAGCTCTTTCATGCTCTCTCCTGTGACTATACAGGCAGACTAGCTCCTCAATTTAGCATAACGTTCAGTGGTATGAGTAGTCTCCCAAGCTAAAGCTCATATCGCAGAACATCTACCATAATAATTTTTTTAAAGATGCTCAACAATGCAGCAGTTACGAGTTGAATTAACCCAGATTGGAAGATGAAGGTAATTTCATTGGCTACAACATAATTGAGAAGTTTGGAAGCCACTCTTTTAAAAGCAATCTGCTAAGGAGTCTCCAGCAGACAACTCTGGCTGATAAACCCTGCTGATCTCTATATTCTTCATGCTGATTTATAAATTACTGTTAAATTACTGACCACATGCATCCAGAAGTATGTGCCCCAGTACTATGTTGGAAACCTACTTCATAAACCTCGCTCAGAATTATGGTAATTCCAATCCAGGTTTACCAGTGTTATATCATTGTATTTATTGTATTCATTTCTTAAGTCACATAAAATATGACACCCTGACCCAAGAATAATGGGAAAAATAAATTACATTAACATGTCAACCAAAAATTTCACTGGTAGATTCCATGTGCAAGTCTTTGATAGAGAAGTGACTTGCGTTTGCTCACTCATGCTCTCTCGCCCCACTTTAAGTATTTAAGACCAGCAAATTTTACTCAAATTAAATGAAACTTCTAGGTATTTGGCACATAAATGTGTGAGAACAGTTTTAAAATCCCAGACATGGATTATACTGCTAAATGGAAAGAACGCCTAACTGTTGTATTCCGTTGTTCCTTGCACAATGCTTGTGTTCACTTAAATCTTTACATTCAAAATCACTTATCCAGTTGTTAGTCTTACAAATTTGCAACTTATGTGTAGTCAGTTTAGTCCCTGTAAGTGTTTCAGTAGTAAAACAATAAAGCAGACTCCTTCCTCCCACAGAAGTAGTTTGCTTTAACATGGACCAACTGAACTAAATGTAAAAGTGAAACTTTTCTGGAGCGTACGCGCTCAAAAGCTTTGCTGATGCCCACAATAACTGCATGTGGATCTTTAAAATGTATTATTTTTCACTGAGTGAATTTATATAGTATGCCTATTTTTCTATATTAGTGTGTGATAAAGGTATCTTTAGCATGTGATAAACACCTGGGTTTTTTTGTCTGACTGACTCTAAGCGTAACACAAGCATAGAGAAAATGGTCAGCGAATGAAAAAATAATTGCACCCAATAAAAGCAGTAGCAGCAGAGCTGACTAATATGAGGCAGCGTCAGGCTTCTTGTGCAAACTGAAGATATGCTTTTTGCATGCAGCTCTGAATTACACAGATGTTATCTTCCAGAGAAGAAGTCTTGTTGAAGACTTGTATTGTTAAAAACCTTTGAGGGGTCCCGTTCTTGGATAATGATGCAAAATCCTTCCTTATCAGGTGATCCAACATGCCCCTGAGCACACTCATGTTCATAGTGGGGAGAGTTCTGACTACACAGTGTTGTATTGCATGGAGCAATACACAACATTGTTTAAACATTGTGAAGGGTTTGGAGCACCTGGGATGTGGCCACGGGCAAAACAAAAACCTCTGTTTCTCATACCCCAGTTCAGTGAGGTTCAGAGAGTCCCTAGATCTTGCTGATGTGAACAGAAGGTAAGAACTCCCAGTAGGTCACAGGAAGGAGACCTCAGCTACAGAAAACATAGTCGAGCTACTCGAGTTCAAAAGCAGTTTAGCATGGGCCTCCATTAAACTATAGAGTCAGAGCCCTTTGCCAAAAACAGAGTTAAAAGTGAAGGGATTTTTCTACAGTTCTAATATTTACAATTATTTGTACATATGTACATATTTATATATTTATTCATACCTGGACAATGTGATGTTAAAGGGATAATTTATAATTTACAAATGAAACATTTTAAAAATGTGTAATTATACCATGAAAAAACCTTTTTTTATTGCTTGCCTTCCAGCCTTATGCTCATAATCACACTATTGCACACGTCTCCATGTTACATGGAAGATCTACATTTATATATAAATATATATGAAAATAAGGATATTTTTATTTTAATGTTCTGAATAAAGTGCTCATTTTTTAACTACTGTTGATGAGAAAGGTTTAATCTGACGGTTTAATTAGAGGGACTTCAAGGGATACACACCTTGTCCATGCTTCTCCCTTTCACTTATAGCTTACGAAATGTCTTTATTTTACCGATGTCAACTCTGTCTCAACTATTAATTCTATTCATAATATGCATTTGTGACCTTGGCATCTCTACTGTCACACACAGTACAAAACAGAATCACATTAAAAGCAAAGAAAAAGCAAGAAAATAAAACAGCAAATGAAAGCAGTGTTTCTCTTTGTTGTTTTTAGCACATTTCCATGTCTTAAGATACTCTTTTATTTGATTTTAGAAATATTTGTACAACTTTGTTAAACTCTGAACATATCTATTTTATGCACTATACTCAAGTACTGTACAAAACTGCAATAAATGACACTATACGACTACATATGTCTCTAATAGAAGACATCATCATAAAGGTGTATCTTTTTTTTAAAGGTCAACTAATAACTGCTAATGTATGTGTGAATCAAAATATTTTTGATTGGCCAAGTATACTAAAATCTAAATACAGTACACAATTATTACTTATGTCATGATTTACCAGGCCTTTAGGGGCATAAAGAATCTTTGCAAAGGCTCAGATGAAAAACAATTTTACTGATCAGTATTAAATGTTCATATAAAATTGCAAATGGCAGCTCCAATTTTGTTATATTTGTGTATATGAAATACAGTTGATACCTACTGATGATGCATGACCTTTTATTAAAAAAATAACATTCAAATCTTAGCAAAACCATTTCTAGTATACAAAGTTGTAAAGTTATGTCAGTGAAATGTAAAGTTGCAATTTACAAAAGCAGCAGTAAATTTTATTATATGGACAATTTCCTGAACTTAAATCATGGTTCTTGTTTCCCTTGAAAACAATGCTTTCTGGGACAAATACAGGTAAATATTTTAAAGGCAGGTTTTAGGATAACATTAAGCAAGAAAAAACAGTGTATTCTATTACTGATACACTTAACCCTGAAAAATTTCTGAATGCTTTTATGAACCTGACTATAATCCAATTAAGAACAAAATCAAAAAGCAAAAAAACCTCAACTTTGCTGAACCAGACAACCTGGCTTAGCAACATCAAATCAATAAAACAGTGAAAACAATAAGAATTTCACTAGCGGAAGTTGGTTGATATTGGAAATTTGATTAACACTTGCTTTTCCCTGAAATCAATTAGAAGAGTTTATTAACAACTTCAAACAGGACAGAAGTAAGAAACTTGTGGCTTTTGCCATATAGTAGTCTTTACTACCTCTTCAGCCTAACTAGTATCCAGAATGTTTGTGAACAGTAGAACTGTACGACCTCCGTACTCTGTTATGTACATGGGTACTGCTATTGTATGAAACAATTACACCTTTTTAAAAAAATCACTTTTTTAAATGACAGTTTCTTTCATTAAAGTAGAATTAGTTACTTTATAGAAAAATATTTTAACTTTAAATTAAAAAAATACTGTTCCTAAATAATTATGTAGGACCATATCTTCATTCCATTGTACGGAGAGAATATAATTCTGTATATTTGAATCCTAGTTTAACAGAACTCCCCTGGGTATAACTTTTAAAGAGCTGGCTATATTTGCCATGGGTGCTATCTGTTTACAGACCCATGAATTAACACTGTGTCCCTCCTTTGGAGATACACAGATAAGACATCTATATACACTCTGTACATAATGGTTCACAGATTAGCAGTTATTAGTCGTACTGTACATAGCGAACAACCTATCTGATTAGAATGATGCTTTAAGTCCTCAGTGCAATTCAGCTTTTAGGTTGATGGCGCAAAGCCAAGTAAGACAGGCTCCCTGTTTAAATATGTAGCCCAATACACTAAATTAAAAGTACCAAATAAGACTGGAAACACTATTCTAGACATTCTGTCAATTTTGCTAACACTGTTGAATGTCTTCTTTGCTTCCTGTGGCTTCGCTTCTGGTTTTGCCTTGTTGGGTTCTGCAGTTGTAGCACTCTTGGAGATGGTTGGTAGCACTGAGTCCTTGGTAATATTTGGAGCATAGTTGGCAACAGCCACTGCATAGGCATTGTTTTTCTTAATGACAGACGCTTTTTCTTTTTTCTATTGGAAGACAGCATGAAGTTAAATATTTAATGTGTATTTGCCAGAATAGTCTTAATAAAACATCATTTCAAATGTAAAAGAAACAAATGAGTATGTGTGAGTATGTTAAAATAAATACCAGGAATACCACACTGATAAATTCAAATATAAAGAAAGACACTTCCAGTGTATCCAAAAAGGAGGTACAGGTAACATAAGAATGCTCTAAAAACATGGACTCTTGCACCATCAAATGCCTTACTGAAGTTATATGAGGCAGGGTCTGTTATTGCGATTTTAAGGATAACCGGAAAAGAGTTGGTCTTTCTTGAGCTGCTTTGTACCCAGCTCCTTACAAGAGAATTGCAAGAACTTTACAGTGTTCTCTGTTAAGAGAACTAGAAGGAGTGAATGGGTGGACTGGAAAAAAAAGATTACCTGGCATTGTAATAAAATTAAAATTAGGCCATCTTTCCCACATAAATCTAGCATCATTATTATTTGAACATCTCATAACATACCACCAATAAATAAAGGAATTTCAGTAATGGTCTACATTTTTAAGAGATTCTGGAGAAATATGTGTGTGTTTACATGTATATATGCATAGACACACACACAGAGGTCAGAAAGAGACTGCAATTAAGAGAAAGAAATACTCCAGACTGGTACTTGGAGAAGTGAGCTGAGAACTAGCCCAAGAACTATTTCTGTTTTTCAGAAATTATTGTTCAAAAAATGCATAACAGTAATGAAAATGGGGAATAGAACCTAAAATGTAACAGAAGATAAGAAATATGGGATGGAATGACAAAAACGTAATGAAGTTCAGCAAAGGGAAATTTAAGTCCTGCACCCGGAGAGGAATAACCCCATCCACCAGTACAGGTTGGGGCTAAAATGGGCTGGAAAGCTGCTTTGCAGAAAAAGACCAGGGGTTCTGGTGGACACCAAGTTGAATGTGGCCTCATAGCAATGAAGGCCAACAGCCTCCTGAGCTGCATTACTAAGAGTGTTGCCAGCAGGCCAAGGGAGGTGATCGTTCCCCTCAACTCAGCCCTGGTGAGACACATCCAGAGTGCTGGATCCAGTTCTGGGCTCCCCAGTTCAAGAGAAACATGGACATAAGGGAGCGAGCCCAGCGAAGGACCACAAAGATGATTTAAGGCCTGAAGTGTCTGCAATATGAAAAGCTGAGAGAGCTGGGACTGTTCAGCCTGGAGAAGAGAAGGCTTGGGGGGGAATCTTATCAATGTATATAAATGTCTGGTGGGAGAGAGTAAGACCAGACCAGACTCTTCTCAGTGATATCCGGCAGAAGGACAAGAGGCAATGGGCACAAATTGAAATAGAGATTATTCCACTTAAATATACAAAAAAACCCTGTTTTACTGTGAGCGTGACTGAGCACTGGAAGAGGTTGCCCAGAGATGTTGTGGAGTCTCCATCCTTGGAGATATTAAAAAGCCATCTGGACATGAATGCCAGCAACCATCCCTAGCTGACCCTGCTTGGAGTAGAGAGAAGTTAAATTTGATGATCTCCAGAGGTCCCTTCCAACCTCAGCAATTCTGTGTTTTTACATGATTGTGTATGTTTTCAAATAGCTAAAGTTCAGCCAATAGCAGTCCAATGGAGAGGCTATGTCTATAGATAGATACAGGGATGTATAGGTAATGAGTATAGGTAATGAGTATAGGCTTGAGTTTTTAGACATATATATAGGTACACAGACTAGCTCTGCAGTAAGACTGTAATGGTACAGATTGATTCACAGTTTTGCAGCAATCCCAAACTAAGCAACTTATAATAACCTACAGGAAAGAATAGAAGGATTCAAGTTTCTCAGGAAGCAAGGGCCTCCATATATAATTTAGAAGCATGCAAATATCAGATTCAGTCCATCTCTTCCACAAAATACAGAATTAAACAGATGAAGAAACAGTTAACTTCTGGCTCATATAAGAAATCATCAGCTGTTGGTTTGGTTTGGTTTGATTTTTATTCTAATGGAAGTGGCACAAGTGAGGGCATTCTCATGACATTTCTTATATAGGTGCATTCCAATTTTTTACTTCCACTGGGAGGCATCTACCCAATTTCCAATTTTGGTTTTATATTAGCTCCAATTCGATATTTATCAGGGCCATCTACAAATCCTGCTAAGATCTTCGTGGTTATATGTTGTGCCCCAAATACCTGGTCTCAGGAGATGGTGTCACATAAAAAGAAACTCTGGGATTGGGTGGGAACTCAGCATTGTTCCTTATTGACTGCAGTATGAAAAAGGGCTGATCAAATATGTAGCTTGTCCCTGCACCTGCTTTCCTGTGAGACAAATTCCATGCTGACAGCACTTAAGATGGGAATTTCCATATAACATGAACACACATGACTGTCACTGAGGAAACATATTTAACTTTATTTGGTGAAGGGTAAGCCTGGCTTTAGGTGCACAGATGCATTCAGCAAAAATAAGAGCAAATTACCAAAACAGATTACGAGTTGAACACTCTGATCTACAAATCCTTCCTTTCAGACAGACTTAGTGTTTTTTTAAAAGGTATCTGTAATATCATTAACGAGACCTGCATAATAAAAATGAACCATATTTTTGTATGAGAAACTATGAATAAGTTAGAAGTTTAGCTTTTTGTTAAGTCAGTTTGAAGAAAATAGAGAACTAGACATGTGAATAGTATATAAATCTTAAAATAGAATGGCTGATCTTGTCATTCCTAGGGAAGGAATACCATCTAGCTGTTAAACAGCTGCCCCACCTAAGATCATGAGACAACACTGTTACATTAATTTAAAGGAACAGCCAAAGGATGACCGGAGAGTTTGTAAGGGCTCCCTACGTTATTACAATGCCAGGGCAATGTACCAGTCTGAAAAGCTTCACTCATGACATGCTGATAAACTTGTAGTGATTTGGTATCTTCCTCTAGCATGAGGGAACAGATCCTGAAGCTATGGATGGTTTATGCCCTTCCAGAAGCCACAAGGAATTATAAGCAATGTACTCATTTCCTCTAGTTCTCCTTTACCATTAACTGAAAATGCTTCTTTATGCATTGTGCTTTATGCATTCAGAGTGCTGAGAATCCATCAGTTAATTAAACTTTGCTTCACATCTACTATAATCATCTAGAAAGCCAATAATATTCTATCCTATTTTAAGGAGAACCACAGAAATCAGAGTATCATTTGTCAGAAGAAATCCTTTTCCATTGGTAGAATCAGGGACTGGGATAGGACAAAATTATATAATATAGTAAGTCAGTCAAAACAAGAAGTCAGCTTTAACATTTGTTCTGTGTTATTAAAATTATAAACTGTAAAGCTTGACACAAATTTAGGCGTATCACCAGTTCATTTTGTTCACAAAATACTAAATTCTATCAGGTTAAAATTTCTTTATGCTATCACACCTACACTACTATTAATACCAGAAAATTAAGGCACGACTGTTTCTGCGCACTCAGAGCACCAATACATTATAGGTGAAAAAGTACTCAGAATTTTGTACAACTGCTATTTAAATTAGTTTAAAAATTAATGTCTACACATCATTAGGGATAAGTTTCAGAATACTGTAAATGTTCAAAACCTCTAGATTTTATTAATAGTTTTCACATATAGGGGCATTCTGTTGTTTTTCTGATCCTTAGTAACTAGGAAAATTAATATACATTTTATCTTTCTCTAATCTTTTTTTATTTCCAATTCAATTGGATTAAATAATAAAAAAGTGATCAACCAATATAATCTGGATTAAATTTTCTGAATAACCAATAAACAGTTGTATCTGAGGAGTCAAAAAACAAGTCAGACCGCTCCCAGCATAAAAAAACAATGTGCTTTATAACTAAATCTGGATTATTGAGACCAAGTGAGATTAGCTACATCAGGACAGATATATTTTTGTTCAGAACAGAAAATACATCTATATTCTTTTGATTTGAAGCATCACATATTATTTTTTTATATAGCCAATTTTATCAAAATAATATATTACAGCTGGTTTAGTGCAATTGACTGGAAATAGGGCTATTTCCTTAGGACTTACCTTATCATTCACTACACTTTTTCCATCCCAGGCCCATCCTCGTTTTGTGAAATAATTTACAGTTGCAAATTCAATTAATGCAGAGAATACAAACGCATAACAAACGGCAATAAACCAATCCATAGCTGTTGCATATGCTACTTTGGGGAGCGAATTTCGAGCACTGATGCTCAGTGTTGTCATTGTCAACACAGTTGTTACCCCTGCAAGGGGACAAAAAAACAGAATATCAACAATTTTACTTGGATTTTGATTGTTAACAAAAATACAAACCAAAAATTATTACAGTATGTTTGTGAAACACAATGAAAATTTGCTTATCTAAGTTGGTGACAAACTGCCAGAACCATATTAGAGCCTGCATCTGGAGTTTCCCTTGAAGTATTTTAGCTCAATTTTGTTGTCTAAACTCTTTCAATCAGCTGAAGATTTTTTTTTTTTTTTTTTTTTTTTTTTTAGCTATCAGGACAGGTAAGGGACAAAATTAACAATTCCTCAATGGAATCATAATATTTTGCAGCATTACAGTAATAATGATTAATATGTTAATGTTTGGTGGCTGGCTTCACTGCAGTGGCTGCAGGTCTGGCACCCATCTTTACTGACAGTACCACACAAATTGACCTTTGCTATTAGAAATAATGATTTTTTTTTTATTTTTTTTTTTGGCCAGTCGCTGTCTCACTAACCATCCGGTGACATAGTTGAAGACATAAACAGGTTAAGTTTTCATTCAGGTAACATAGATTTCTTCTAGAACAGCATATTGACTTGAAATGCCAGACTATTATAACTGTGTATTATGTATCATAAAACAAGACTTCATGATCTGGGAAGATTGTTCTTTCACTGTGGCAGTTATTAAAAGCATTTTACAGTACTTTGTACATCATGAAGACCCAGTAGAAAGCCAGGAATTATACTCCAAAAAATCAGAAAAAAGAAACAGGGGAGAAAAGGAAGAGAAGAACAATTTTCTGAATCAGTTTTAGCAAGCAGAAATCCACAGCCACAAATGCAGTCTCCATTCCTTAAGTAAATCAGTTTTCCCACCTCAGGCTGAATCACACTTAGACAAACTGAACTACTCCCTTTGTGGCACACCATTAAATACTTCACCAGAATGAAAAGCAATGCAAAGTGATATACTTAGCACAGATCAGCAAACCTACACTCCATTATGACAGGCAAAGGAGATGCCATGGCAGAAATATTAGTAACAGCACATCACAGCTTCAGCAACTACACACTCATAAAATTGCTGTAAGAGGATGCTCAAGAGAAAGTAGGCACTCTCCCTAAGCCAGATCCTCCACTGTCAGTAATCTGTCCCTTGGGTTCTGCAGGACTGACCTAGCTCAGATTTTCCTTCTGCTACAAGAGAAGCATTTTTAACCGCTGTGTGAGAGGGAAGAGAGGCAGCAATTACACCTACTCAGACCTCTTCAGGCTTTGCAATTTCCATCCCCCCTGTAAAGAATCTCCACCTCTGAGGGTGCTACATAGGATGACAGAGCAAAGCTAAGTGGACTCAGCCTCAGCACTACTCTCCCTTGATGCACTTCCAAATGCCTGTGCAGCAGGGAAAACAAGGCACAGAAACATCCTCCTGAGTCACACAGTATCCAGGCACCATAGCAAATACAATTCTCTAGCTGCTATTTTTCAGCCTCCATAAATTGAAGAAGTGGATTTGGTCTGGAATCAGCCGTGACAGTGTTGGGATCTACTAGCCTATACAATGAACAGGAAGCAGCTATCATATGATATTGTATGAAAATGTGTAGACAATATATTTTGTAAAGAACTTACTCTCTCATAACACTTACACAACATATGGCTTAATTATTTTCAGCACCTCAGGGAAACGGCAGTCTATCATACATATAAAATTATCACATGCAAATTTTAACACCAGTCCTGAGCTGCAAATAAATCATTTTAATTATACAGAAGTATCAGTAAAGTGATTGTTTCTCAGAGATAAGGTGACCTTATCCACATGTAAATATACACAGTTGCTAAGGTACTGTTCTGCTTAAGTCCTACCTCTTAGAATAAACTAATCTTCTGGAAGCCCCATTGGCTTCTTCAGAAATCTAATTTAAGATTAACTGCTGATCTTTTCTAGTCTCAATTAAAATATCATGAATTTACATCCTGTATCTTGCTACCAGTTGACAATTTCTCTAAAATGTTCAGCAAGCCACACCACTTTGTGACCCAAATGCTAATCAAACAGCACATTGTCAGACAATTGCCAATGCACTTTTATTTTTCCCTTCACTCTATAAATTCAGTGATGTTCAAGCTACCACAGTCATTTAACCTGAATTGAGTGGGAAAAAAATGGACAGAAAATTTAATCTGTGATACCTGTCAGTTTGAGAATTTCTAGTATTTTTATACTTGCTATTCTTCAGACAAAAGACAGATGATTTTGCACATTATAGTTAATTTGAAAAATCAGTATTATCAAGTCTTCTTTACAAAAAAGGACTGAATGGAAATAACCTGACTCCTTGTTACTGCTAAACCTGAGAGGACTGAAAAATTATTAATGTGGAGGAATATGGTCAACCTGTAAAACAAAACACATTTATTTCTCAAAGATTTACCTTAAAACCCCACAAAACCCATACACAGACCAGATGAAAAACATTCCTCATTGCATTATCTAATTCATAACACTAGTGAACTAAAATTGGTATAAAAAACAGTGAATAGATTGTCCCCCTACAATGAGGTAGTCAAAATATTAGAGGAAAACAATCTTCTCTCCTAAATCATGTACCACTCTGAAGATCCTAAATAATTTAAGAGGCTACGTAAAGACTGTATGATATCTCACTATGATGTAGAAAGACCACAGTTTATATACAGGTCAAGAACTATCTTCTATAGCCCAGCACCCAGCAGATGTGGCACTGAATGGGTGCCAGAAGGACATGGACAGGTATCATCTTGTAAGCGACCATAAGCAGTCATCAGTTTGTCTTTAAAAAGGATCCAAAAAATAAACTGTTGGCATTTCCATTCTCCAAAGAGACCAAGCATTTTATACTTGACAGTAAATATACCTCTACATCATTACAACTTTTTTTCTTAGCATCGCATGCCTATAAAAGCTAAATATCTTCTTTCACTACAGGTTTATCCATTCAGGCCAAGACTGGAGCCATTTGACTGCCTAGGATTTTTTTTATGGTGCTGTTTTTGAAACAGCATCTGCTCACTGAAGAGAGGATATCCATCTCTAGGGCTGTAAATTCAACACTTTTCACTGGCACTAAACTTATATATGTGGAAAATACCAGCTCTGTCATATTTTGGATTCCAGAACAGATGGATACCATTCAAGATGTGTTTAATTAGACAGCCAACTTTGGGCAAACAATTTCTGTCACTCAACAGTATAGAGCACTGCCACGCAACAGCCGAAGAGGTAAACTGAAAAAACCAAAAATGCCTAGCTAAAACCATACAGTGGAAATTGGAAGAGCGAGTACATAAATATTAGTTAAAATCTGTCATGATGACTAGCTTATGCCCACATTTGTGTGCAAAAGTCAGGCCACTCCTTGACAGCGACAAGTTCTTTTGGACCCTAATTTCACTCTTGTGTATCAACTGATTTTTCTAATCTGAACAGATTTTAGTCAACTAAATCATGTCCTAGCCTTCTTGTGTTAGAATGTGGACATCTCCTTTGCAAATGGAAGTAAAAGGCCCAATTAACGAGTTACCAAAGGACATTTCTGTAACAAAAGAGCTACTTCAGTTTTGCAAATAATTTGTACAAAATGCTTAAAATATGCTCCATTTCTTATAATGTCATGCTATTCCCCCCACAATTTTATCTTTTCATCACAGCACTTCGCAAAGATACAAAAAATGGTTGAAGAACATATCACAAAAGGATTGATCTATTACTTTTTTTATTAGGGAGCTAATTCAATTGCTCTATTATTTCACTTTTTCTTTTTTCTAAACAATAATCGCAAATTAGGTAATTAGATCACTCAACCTGGTCCAAAAGCTGAATAGATTTATAAATACAAATAAAGAAAGCATAAAGAAAAGTCTGTTGTGCCTTTCACAGAGATACAGATTACTACTTCATTTTTTCACACCAAGAGTAAACAGTTGGAGGTCTAAAGAAAAGCTTAAAAGTTCTGGAGACACTGTAATTTTAAAGTATTATAGCATAACATTTGGCTACACACCATGCTGTTTCTTCTTTACTTATGAAATGAGTATATATTACCTGAGAATACAAGACACTGGGAGGTAAGTCTGAACAACCATTGAGAGAAAGATTGTAGAATTGTAGAAAATAGCTCAATTGCTGTGTCTACCCTTTTTACTAAAGGCCAGAAGCCTTTTTAAATAGCATGGGAGGCCAAGGACCATAACATAGTCTATTTCCAGAAAAGTTACATCCAGTCAGTCAGTTAAGCACATATACATATCATGAAGTCGGTGCTCATGTTGCTTCCCTGTACAAATATTGAGCAATGAAACAGAGCTCGCCATCCATCGACAGCCAGGCTAATTCCCAAAGCTGAACTGCAAGTGTTATTTACCCCAGCTCCAGTAAAAGTTGCATGTCATTATGCCACTGTTGGAACATGAGCTAGTGTCCTGGCACACCACTGTGCTGAGAAGACATATTAGTCAGTTTGCAGCCAGCTCAGTCTCTAACTAAGGGCTACACTTTTCCCAGTAGGCTTGCCCAGTGCCTACCACTAGAGTGCTATGCCTACAGCTAGCAGAAATTCCCAATTAAGAAATTATAGACTGAAAGTTGTGAGTGGTGGGATATCACAAAAGGTAATCGGCAGTATGTAAAAGGAGAAGTAAATACAGACAGCTGAGATTTTTTTCAACAAAATGGGAGAAGGTACCTTGTATATTCAGAATTGTTCAAAAGGAAGGGTCTACATTATTCAATTCCCATTTAAAAATAACCAGAGGACAGATCTGAACTCTCTTGGGTTCCCCTTCCTGTAGTTGCACAATAAAATAGTCTGCCTATTTCAGGTCTAAATGGCTTTTTACTTCAAAATGTACTTTAATTAACATAGGTTCAGAAAAGATAAACCAAGAACAAGCAAAACACAGGTATAGGAATGCAGCGTAAGAATACAATGATCACAGAGAACAGAGTCCTGACAAAAGAACATAGCTATGTGAATTTAAAATTCCGCATCTTGGACAATGTACTAAAAAATATGACAACTACTAATTTTTGTTCTTGCCTGGTTCGTGTATCAAAGAATATGTATCTAACTACTTTCATTTTAACATTCTCATTCCTATTCTGTGTGAGTTAAAACACACAGAGAACTGTAGCATGAAGAAAACTAATTTCTGATTTTTCTGTCACCTGCATCTAATGCTGCTATTCAAATATATGTGATGCTTCTAAATGTTATGACCCATTAAAAATGAAGCGAGAATTCAATAAGCTGCACAAGATTAGTTTTGCTAATATTGTTGACACTAAATGCGTAACAATAAACACATTACTAAATGAAACAGATTGTAATCTTGCACTAAATGAAGGCATTATGAACCAGGCTTATTCTCTTTCGTTAAAAATGCAATCAAATGCTTTTCAAATTCATCTGCTAGAGAAAACACATTCAAGACTTATTTAATTAATGATGATAAAACTTTCTTCTTCCAATAATTTAAAGCAAAGTTGAAACAATATAACATTAGGCCGTAATTCATGTGGGATAGCTTAGGTCAACAATATTAAATAGATGCCATAAAGGAAAGGGATTAAAGAGCTCAACTAAAAAGAAGCCTCATTATACCAAGCCCTTAATGTTAACCTAGAACTTGAAACTACGTTGCAAGAGAATAGAAAGGGGGAAGAAAAGTAACTTCTTTCAAACATGAAATAATAAATGCTAAGTGGTGCTTTGAATAACTGGGAGTTATCTTTCTTTGAAAGGAAAGTAGTTAGCCCTTTCCAGGAGTGTGTAGCTCTCAAGAAGGTACTTGAAATAAAATCCTCACTGATTCTGAAAAACACTTTATCAAAACTAATACTTTCTACTTAATCATATTTTAATATTGATATATTTATTATACCATGCAAAGATGAGCATCTAGCAAGTGACTACGCCATATAAAAACTAAAAATTAAGTATGATCAATAAAAATGTAAAGCAAAACCTCCTGCAATTTTTATATTCCATGCTGGAAGTAGCTTGTTTTAAACCACGACATTAACTTAGCTGTAGTATGGGCTTCATGTGTCACTGGGTGGAGTCTACCAGTAAGTACCACCCAAGTGAGACCTTGAGTGTATCTGCCCAGCTCTGTCAAGATTAATTCCACAGGAGCCAGAAAACAGTAAGAAGCAATACATGAACTTTGTTATGAAACTGGCTAACTTCACATTTTTTGTAACACATGCAGGCAGAAGACCAGAGTGTATCAGAAATCCCAGTGACAACCACTGCCAGTAGGTATGGAGAAAGACTGGGAGATTCGCCTGGGGCTGCATGATAGCTCCTCAGGGGACATCCAACCCCCCAATGCAGAAGGCTAAGCCTGAGGTGCAAATGCTGCATGCAGGGGCTAGGCTGCTCCATGAGGCAGAGCCTGAAAATGTCTTGTTCCCCTGGGTTCAGGGTGCCCATCTAAGATGGCCTGGAGGGGATGGAGCCCTGAGCGGTCCATGAGGTGCGTGTCTGTGTGGCAGAAATAAAATACTATCATAGAAATTGCTATCTCCTCGATATACTCACTGTGCTTAGTAAACAGATTTCAGATTTTATGTCACTGGGTGGTGGTGTTCTGTTCTTGCAGCCATCCTACCCAGTTCCCTCAAGACATCCTGAAACAGGACACTGCTCATTATCCATATATGCTAAACCCCCAGGAGAGTAAAGCAGCAGGCTGCCATGAAGATATTACTTATTTCAAAAAAACCCATAAATTAAACAATAAACTAAATCAAGAACAAGAAAGAGGTATGCACAAATGGACACAACATTCCAGGAAAATTATCCTAGTGCCTTGTTACTGATGTAGTACCTTGTTACCAATGACACAATAACAGAAAGTGCATTTTTAGGAATAGAAGATGTGAGACTTTTTTTTTTTGACAAACCAGTTACACTGTCCTAAATGTATATGAGGGGGTACAGAAAAGGGCAAAGACAGACATATAGAAGGATTTGACAGTGTACTTGCAAGGCTGGAAAACAGGAATGTGCATTTCGATAAGCAGAAATGGATAAATTCATACAAGATTTTGAAGAAAGAAAAAAAAATATCTCCCTGATAACTGCCTGGGAAAACATGGTAGAATTCTGGTCCCATTAAAACCACTGACCCATTTCATCTGACTTCAGTAAGGCTCATATTCAAACCTGCAATTTTCACAATGCTTTGCATGGCATTTTCTCTACCAGGAGAGACAGTAAGTGCTTTGTTGTGCATCATACTTAATATGCATTTGAGTTTGGCCTATTTTTTGAAGAGCGCATGGTGTTTACTGATGACTAATCACGCAATTTTATGCAGCATTTTGATGGCTGATTCCACACAGACATTACTTTCATTTTG
The DNA here is from genome assembly GCF_947461875.1 of Haliaeetus albicilla. Classification (NCBI taxonomy): domain Eukaryota; kingdom Metazoa; phylum Chordata; class Aves; order Accipitriformes; family Accipitridae; genus Haliaeetus; species Haliaeetus albicilla. The sequence continues at coordinate 56,772,373 of NC_091483.1, read as the reverse complement.
TTGTGCTAGTCCGTTTTTCTTTAAAAGCAAACAAATTAAAAGTACTTTAAGTTATGCAAATAAGAATGACATGTTACTTTGCTTTAATAAAGAGAGCAAAACCTTATTGTAAGAGAAACACCATTATTTTGCACTGCTGAAGCTGTTCGCTGCCTTATAATACATTCCAATATGAATTAGTGAGAAAGTTTTGCCCAGACCCCCAGAATAATTTCTTTCAAAGAACCGGAGCTTGCAAAGTTTAACACATTCAAATAATTCAACAAATTCAAATTTAGTTTGCTTAATTTACTAATATATTTAGAAACGTGCTCATCTACCAAGTACCAAAATATTTGGATAATATCAAGGTAAGACATTTCAGAAAATAATCTAAAACTACTTTTTAAATAGAAACATTATAATCTTTTCCATTCTGTGAAAATTTTTCCTTTTAAGAGAAGCAAGGATATATGGACAGTTCTTTCCTATGTGCTAGTTTCCAAAAACTTTGGCATTCTCAGGAGATCTGTAAGCTGCACTAAAAGCTGTTTGGACTAGAAGTAGTATCACATTCTACAAACATGATGACTTGAATGAAAAAGGCCTTCACCAAGCAGACTTCAGAAATGCTTCCTAACAGCTTCAGCTGTTGCAAACAAAGCTAATGCTACTCAGTATACTCACCGAAGACTGTCCTGGCAGGTACAGATTCTCTGTTCAGCCAGAATGACACTTGAGAGAGAATGACAGTCATGATACAAGGGAGGTATGTTTGAATGACAAAATAACCAATTTTTCTCTTCAAGTGAAAATGAGCCGTCATTACTGTATATTCGCCTAGGTGCCACAAACAAACAAAGTACAATGAAAGAAAAGGTTATCATCTTAAGAAAGTCCATTTCTTTGGTAAAAGAAAGTTTGACACATTTATGTGAACCAAATGTGCTAGGGTTAAATTGCATAGACCATATTTTGTAGTCAAAAGCATCCAAGAAAGTTTTTTGAGTACAACTACATCTTATTCCCACTGAACTCCAGTAAAGACCAGTGTTCAGGAACTTACAGGAACTCGTGTATGCCCTGACAAGAATTTCAGTTCTGCACATAAGCAACCCTCTGCGTTCACATGAAGGCACCCTGAGAACTTAATCTACCATCAGAAGGCAATCATGGGGGTCCATCACAGCCTGGCACACGTAGGAACACAGTCTAGAGTCTGGTAGACTAATCCAGTTTTTAATGCCAAAAACATGATGGAAGGAAAAAATGGTTGAAACCTGCATGCTTCACCATTTAGTAGACAAAAAGTGTCATTTACCATATGAAATTAAATCATTGTCCCAGTCTTGGGTTACAAACATTAGGATTCAAGACTGAGCTCCAGATAGCATTAAAAAACAGTCACTGGGGACAAGTCCACCTCTGCAATCACCAGTAACTTATTAACTTGAAAGAATCAGTAAAGCGCTGCTATGCACTACTTGTACCATACATTAATTGACTATGCTTAATCTCTCACATTTTGCAGCAGTTTTTTTCAGTAGCCTTCTAACACCACCAGCAATGCTTATGGTCTTCATAGCCGAGTGAGTGCCCTTTTCTTCAAAATAGCTTTTACTAACCTGTACTTGATTTAACTGTCTCTTTCCCAATTGTTTGGCCTAAAAGATCATACTGATTCAATCTTGAGCCATCTGGTGCCACCTGCACAGAATCTGAAGCATTGTAAGTCCAAATGTATGTCACTTCTGAAGTTGTGTATGCATCTGTGGGAAATAAGATAAAGTATTTTGTCAGCAATTTAAATGAAACAGCTTCCATCAAAACTCATAGAATTAGAAGAGCTACTTATTTTTCAAAAAAAAACCACCCCAAAAACTTAAAATGATACCGTAAAAAAATATGTTTGGCCATTTAAAATAGCTTTACTATAGCGTAAATGCCTATTGCAGCACGGGAACAGGGCACTTATTTGTGATCTTATTAACCACAATTTATTGCTATTTAATTACAAACAACTTCTCTTCTACACTGTTAAAAAACTTGTCAGAGATTAGATATTATATGTATCCTAAAACTTATGGTAAGCCAGATGAAAAGAACAACAATTTGCAAGATTTAGGACACACAACATTTTTGAAAATTCATTCCTATATTGTTCTGACTTTCCATTGTCCCCACTTTTGACTTTGGGAGTGTATCATCACAAGCATTTTGTTACTAGCTTAAATTCATACCTAAATATGGGAAGCCAGGTTCAGTGGCAATGCCCTTAACAAACTTGTAGTGGCTCTGTGCCTTGCCCAGTGTACTCTCTTAAATTTCACTCATTGGCATTTTTTTTGTGGGACACGCTGGCATTAAGCAGGCTGCTCTCTCAGTGCATTCATGATCAAATATACATTTAGCCTAGGGTCTGTCAAAATAAACTAGAACAAAAGCAAATCAACACTGTATTTTAAATAGCATTAATGCCTCTCCAGTAAGAAAGAAAGAAAAAAATTGAGTATGTCCTGCAAGTTTTTCCAGTCTAATACTCTACTAACAAATGGAGTATGAAAAGAAAAGGGTAAACCACTGATGGAAGAAATCATGTGTTCATTTTGATTGACTGAAACAAGTACATTTTAAGTCTTATACCATAACTGTAGTGAAGTGAAAAAGAAAAGCAACATTTTTCCTTCGGCTGCAAACATCTTCACTTGAGAAATCTTTGGAGGCCCAGAAAGAAGCTTCTTCATGCAACTAGCCATAAATTGCATGACTAAAAAAATCTAGCAGGTGGGTAGCATGTAGAAATTTTTAACACTTCCCTTCTATCTTTCTAGCTTCCCACAAGAAGACCTCTGCTTTAACGCAAACCAGCAGTATTGCCAATTGCTGATTCGTCCCCACCCTCCCTGCTGTTGGCTAGACTTTTTGATAAGGATAAAGAAAGGCAATCTATTAAGCTACAGCTTCTCCAATACATTCAGTTTGGCTTTGCTCTTATGTATAAAAAAGACCCTGAGACATTCATACAGGCCCATGATCCTCCTAGTAATGTAAGATTAGCGGCATACGAAGAGCTGTGACAAATATATACCACTGGCAGACTTGCCTCAGCTAAACCAAAATCCTCAGGATGCCTGCTTATTTTCACCTCTATTCATCATTCAAATTCTAGAATAAAAGCTGAAAAATGCACAGTAGTCTAGAAATGAGTTCTGGGTAAAGAAATAAAATAAGCGTGAAGCGATTCAAAATGAACAGAAGTAGGAGTCCCCTGGATGTGCCAACAGGCTAGAGCACAGGTGCCTATGGGGGGAAATGGAAGGCAGCTTTTCTAAAATCACATTGCTCACAGTTTGAATTCTCCTTCTTACTAGAAAATCAGAAACCATGTGCAAAGAACAAAGAACAAATTAGCAAGCAAGAAAAGCCCCAATAAACAGAGGAAAAAATAAAAAGAAACTGTTCACACAAAGTCTAATATACCTAGTCAGAAGGGTTTCTGACTTAGGAATGCAAATGAAGTCGTACTATAAAGTAGCCTCTTGGCCTAAGTATCAGCTTCATTATTATGTGTTTTTTTAAGTTTTTTTGAGGCTATGTATGAGTCTTTTTTCCTCCCACACCTTATAAATCAAACATACATTGCTGTGTACATATATATATTTATTCTTAGTCAGTAGCCAATTTTGGCTAACATCTCTGGTGTTAGTTAAGCTATATTATGTATTATGAATATAATATTTTGGGGGCAAAAAAGGCTACATGATACAATTATTAATTCTATGATCTTTTATCTCCATAGGTAAGATTTCCCTCTAGTGTGGAAACATCATCAGAAACACAGGCTTGGTTTAGTTTGCTCCAAACTCCAAGGAAAAGGATATGTCAGGGTTATGGGGAGAGTGTGCACAGTGCTCTGACAACGTTCATCTGTTTCATGATGTCCTTTGTGGCAGCATATCACCTGTTTTGTAACGGCTGCAATTAATGTAAAATCAGTCAGAATTTAAAGGTATTAACTGGTTTCCTCAAAAAAGCATTCCCTTTCCTGGGCCCAGCAGAGAACATAGGCTGCAGCCAAAGAAAAAAAGAAAACCTTTTAGTGTACAAAATCCAGGAAATATATATAATGTGATCCTAATTCACGAAGAAGAAGAAGAAAGGCTGTAATATAGGTAAATGAAGTTATCCTGCTGTTAAAATAATACTAGTGAGATCAAAGTCCACCTGTCTATAACATGCAGATGCGCTAATGAGCGAAATTTTTTATCACAAGAAGCCACTTGTTGTTGCCTTCATTGACTAAGAATGTAAAAACAAATACCATTAACAATAAAGAGAAAATAAATGTTTCATAAATGAAAACAAACATTCTTTGAAGTCTTTAATCTGCTCTTCATTAATACTACACAGGCTACATGCACCCAGGTCTGCATCCATTGGTATGGATTGCACTCTGGAATAAAAGTAGCTCAGTGCAGTGCTGAATTAGGTGCATAGCATTTATAGTTAACTGGAGTCAAGAAAGCTTTAAAATACATTAGAAGACGCAACACTGAATAGAGAAAAGAGATTTCAATGTGTCGGGTTACACATTTTTTAGAAAGTACCGTCTTGTGTTTTAAACCTCTCATCTAACAACTTACTGAAACAAAGTCATGCTGAGCAATGTTAGATAGTCACTAACCAAAGGCTATATTTCTCTTTATATACTTACAGCTGCCAAATTTCAGTGGGCATGAGTGAGCATCCATAGGGAAGTCCTCCAAGTGCATTGGACATTCGGCTTGGACTGTAAGCCTAAAAGGCAAAAGACCGCTATGGATTTAAGTCAGTTAGCAGGACAAGAAAATCAATTCCACAGAAATGAACAGAGTTCATGCTGATTTAGGAGATGAAACTGAAATGTTATATTAAACTAATTAAAATTTAAATCAGCTCTTGCTTCTTCCCTTTTATGTGTTCCTTTGGAAGGCATTGACTTATCACATCAAAAACCTAAAAGAGCTGACCTCAAAACTGTGAGCAAAGGCCATTTAAATGAAAATATAAATTATGTAACTGCAGGTTGTTAAGAACACTCATTTTCTTCTCATAATGTTCTGAGGTACATGTGTGATTATATGACTCTCAAAGGCTCATTACAAAAGCACATAAAATACAGTTAATTTGCCAAAGGACTGTGCTCCATAGTTTTCTGAATTTATTTTTTTTTTACAGTTTGAATGGAAGATGTAGAAAAAAAACATTTGTGTTCTTTCAAAAGATTGCTGCTACTCCTTCTCCATGTTAGTTGTGATTATTTTTATTTATGTATAAGCATGACAGTATATTAACAATGCATTCACTTTTGTTCATTTTGTGAAAAAATCCCACCAATATCCCAGTATCAAATATGGGGATTAATATGATAAAAAATAATTTTAAACAGTTTGAAGAAAGTTTTTGACAGACTTTTCTTTCCCATTATTTTTAATTTAAAAAAAACAAAAACAAAAAACAAACACAGCTCTGTTTCTCCTTCCTATTCTGTAATTCTCCTCTGGGTAGAGATTTTTTTTCTGGATGTCTTTGTTTCTCTTCAACCAGCTTCAAACATCAGCTACATTCTCTTGTACTCCCAGTGGTTCATAGTCACTGTATTCCCCGCTATGTTCTCCCACCCTTCCACGCAAAAATATTCAATATTTCTATTCCCACACTCCCCAGGAAAGTTTTTCTGAAGTCAAGGGGCAGAGAGAGAGAAGAGTCACCAAACAGCTGAAGGCAAAGGAAAGACCTGCAGAAGCCTCTGATATAAATCACAGTATCATTTTAAACAGACAGAGATAAAAATGGCTGTTTAAAATCTAGACAATGAACAACAGTTTACACATTAATTTTATACCCTCAGAACCAACATACTTAAAGTCATGAAAATGCTTAGTTAATTCTAGCTGACATGACCCATCTTACGTTCTTTAAAAAAATCCTTCATAATGGTTTCAAACAGTATTTCTTATTATTTATAGCATATGATTATAATACCTTCTGCAGGGAGAGAATTTCAGTCAGTTTATACAAATACAACTTCAAATATATTCAAAAATACTCAATTTATTTCCAGCAAACTTTTCTCAACCTCTCCAACCACCACACCATTCAACATTATTAGCAGTCTACCCATCAACACTCAATACTATAAGGGCTTGGGTGTTGTATAGTAAATCAGGCTTAAGGGATGCTGGCATAGCTGCATGGAAAAAATTGCAATTTGCTTTAGAGCTCACATTTTCTATCTTACTTAGGTTGGGGATTTTAAGGCTACATTCACAAACTCAATTTATTAAATATCCTCAAAGAAAAAGAAAGGAACTAAATCAAGAGTTTCTGGAAATTTGCATAAAAAAATTCCAAAAAACTCATATAGGTAACATCATTGCAAAAAGAGCAATCAAAGAAGAAATCAGTCTTAAAAAAAGTGCTGCTTATGCCTGTACATGATACTTATAATTTTTCATAAATTATTTTCTAAGCAAATTTAATACATTTTAACAGCTAAATGTTTCTCTTAGCTGCTAATCATCCACAGGATGCAAAAATTAAAAAGCTAAGTAAAATATTGTAATTAGATATAAAGAAAGTTATTACAGAGTAAGACATATTTTCCCTGTAGTTCTTGCTGGAAAGAATTTGAGGCCTTATTTCTTCTTCTTCTTTAGTTTTTGTTGCCACTGATCTTAATATATTTGCTTAAGGGCTCACATGGTCGGTACAATGGCTGCAGTAACAGGCAAAAGTCATATACTATTTTAATTGTTCTAAGATGGAGTTGGTAAATTTTGAGTATTCTTAATAATTCTTACACACTGCTTCCCATTTGAAGGTCACAAAGCACTTTATGCAGGTGGCCAGTATCTTTTGTTACATTATAGAGGTATGAAAACTGAGGAAGAAGTAGGAAAACTGATCTAACTCATAATCACCCAACAGACTTGTAACAGAACTGGAAACAAAACATACGTTTTCCTAGCTTTCTTACCACTGGGAGAGAAATGAAACAAAGGAGAGTCCTCCTGGAAACATATTTAATTGTTATTTGGAAAAGTACCTGAAAATAGCTTGAGTAGAGAACAGATGAAAAGATTTACCTCATGGTGTACAAGAGAGTCCCATCATCTTGGATTCGCAGAAGCTTGTTTGGCATTGTCATGTTATGAGCCACTGACTTCTTCCCATTGTGAAAAAATGTATCTGGGGTCCAGATTTTGCTGGCCATTAAGTTGTTCAATCGAAGAATGTTCATTGGGCCCTTAAACTTTAATCTCTCATCCTTCCATCTCTGACGGAAGAAAACATCTATTGTGTATTCCTGCAATGGAATAAAGATATGCTTTTTTTGACACAATGAAACTTTCATCTGTTTTTTGAGGGCCAAAACAGAAAAGCTCTGGTTGCAAAAATTCTCTTGGTAAAACTGTCAAGGGAGAACAAACATCACATAAAATTGTATAACACTGAGAATAATAAACAGGAAGTCAATTTATTAAGGGTATGACATTCTCCTTCATGACCATTAGCTGTTGTTTGTATATCGAACCCTTCCAATATTTAGATTTCTGTACCTGATACACATAGTATGTGTGACAAGGGTAATTTCAATAAACACAGCTATTTTATGTTAAGAAGTAAGAAAAAAATACACAGAAGGATATTAAATAGTTCCTGCAGCAGATGCACCTGAAGGAGAGTAACCCAGCATTTCAAGAGCACAGAGAATGGCTGAAACTGAAAGGAAGGAAACAAGGCCACCCATAAAGGGTACAATATATCCAGGCAGACTGGCATAAGGAAGATTTATTTTTCCAAAGAGGAAAGTAAGGCTCTGTAGTGGTATGGATTTTATTAACAAAAGTACATAGGCAGGGAACAATAGCTGATGATTAACAGGTGACACACACTGCCTGCTGAGCTTTGATGCCTAGTCTTGGGAAGGAAGTACAGTCTGGAGAAAATGATGCAAGCAAAAACAGACTCATGACCTAGACCAGATGCCTGTGTCACTCAGCGCTGGGTATCCCATCTGCTGGGTTTTGTTGCTGTTCTAAACAAACAAACAAAAAAGATACTGATTAAACATTGATAATGTAAATTCATCAACTAACTTCAAATTGGATCTGTAAATGGATTTAGTGGTTTGCTACTGTCAGCACAGCATGTAAATTGGAAATGGAAGAGCTTTAAAACTTTGTTGGAAGCAAACTGTATTCTGTGTATTGGCAAATGCTATCTTGGTGCAACTTCAGCTTTATTGGACAGGTGCAAAATGGACCCATGATTTCAAAATACTAGTATGTTACAACAGTCTGTACTACTGCAACTACTCTGCAAATGCTACAGTTTATGTAAACCATTTTCGAGTAAATTATCTTGGAATGGACAAGTCCTGATAAAATTCAACCAATATAAAATATTCAAGTGATTTCTATATAAAAGTGATTTCAAGGAACTTAGCCCCCATCACTTTCTGCTAGCTCCACTGTGTGCTGATTAAAAAGGCTTAAGTTTTTTCTCAGTCAATCATAAGGCGGTACAAAAGGAGTGCTGAGTAGACAGCGAGAAACGACAGCCCTTTTCAGCTCCTTTTGTCTGTGAGACAAGGAGCTGTGAGGACCTTTTCCAGGTCAGGGCCAGAGGCTAAGACAAGCATGTGGAATAAAGGAAAGAGAATTCTGTTACCTGAAGGAGCGTGGCAGGGGCAGGAGAGAAAGCAGTCATTAGGAACTGTGTCAGGTGCTTGGGGAGATCTTTTTGGAACGATGTAATAGGATACTTATAAACTAACCTGACAAAAACCACAGGTGCAATTTTTAGCTATATCAGGAGGTCTTACATTACTACAATACAATTTTGTCATTTTTCTAATTAAAATTATTGTTACTCCACCAAATATTAAATAAAACTAACAAAACAGTACACTGATAATTAATTTGCTTGGGTTTCTTTAACACCAGTTGCTATTTTCTCTAATAATATGTTAGTAAATATCTCTGTGAAATACAGAATTATGCACTTCTAAAACATGTATTTCTTTGACATTATACCTAATCTTTTACTGTCTCTCATCACTGCCAGATACACTGCTTTGTGACAAGTAATCTGCCCATTTCTCTATGATAGATCACATTCAATTATCCTGTTTTATTTGCTGATGTATATGTTGTTTCATTTGCTAAATATTGTGTGACTTAAAATCCCATTTACAAATTCCAAGTTATCTATCAGTTCCATTGTAGACCATGGTAAGTCACAAAACACATAAAATCACAGAGGATCAGGAGCAGCAGGAACAGTGTGCTTGAAGCAGGGGGAATATATGAAATCTGGCAAGAAATACCAGGTAATTCAAGGGAAACAACTGCCCTAAAAGCATCCTTGTGGTTTCTGTCTGAGGGGCTTTGCCAATAAATCACTGCTATGTATAAGATTGATGTTTCAGCTATAAGGAAGTGGAAAGAGCCTGAGGGAGTAAGACTTTGAAATCCCGCTGAAATTCAGCAGAAGTGAGTGGTAAGTCCTACAGGTTCCTTTGACAAATATCCCTGCACATAAATGATTAGAATATAAATCTTAAGTTTTTGTAATGTTTCCATCAATAGAGAATTTCAAAGGTCCCGCTGCTTCACTGTCTTCCAACATATAAAAAAAAGAATTACATGAGAGATGATAAAATAGAAAAAAAAGCAGACATGAAATGCCACTAAATCAAAACAGCAACATTTCAAAAAACCCACATCTGATGCATGGCAACTGCTTAGGAAGTGGAATAAGCAGGATAGAATCTGAGCTGCAGCCTTGAAAGATCCCACCAATAAATCTCTGACTGATCCACAGGTAATTCTAATCTCTCCATCCAATCCATGCTGGAAATCTTTATTTGCAGAACATACCATTTAGAAGATGGAAACAGGGAATAAACCAAGGTTTGGTGTGAATGATCATGAACACCTTCTCCTTCCATTTACCACAACAGTAATAAAATCTATCATAGTTCTTAAATAACTTATGTTTCTATAGACCTCAGTGCATTTTTCAAAGGAAGTACTGGGATCTCAATTTTGTTTGAACAGAAATCAAGGCACAGAGATGAAATTAACTTGTCCCAGTCCATTTACAGAGTGATTATGAAAAGCAAAATACAATCCATGCCTTTTGCACTCCAGTGCTATATTCACTGATCCCATGTTCCCTCCTGAGCCAAACCTATTGTACTTACGATGATGAATATCCCTTCATATTCATATAATATGAAGATTACCATACAAAACAAATGAAAGAAGAGGAAACTATTAAAGTATTTTGAATATAATCAATGCAATAAAAAGCCAGCATTTATCAGAAGATGCTACATAAAGATTTTGTAACTATTTCCTATTCCATATATGTATCACTTTGTGGTAAATGCTGTGTAATGTTTACTTTCTAAGCAAGACTAACATTCTGTTAGAAATGCAAACCTGGACTCTAGAAAAAAAGACTCAAATTAATACCTGATAGTTGTCTCATACACTCTGCAGATATTCTCCTGTATGAAAAAAACTGTGCTGTCTTTAGACATTACCAAACCACTCTCCACTATATAGTGCAGTATCTCCACAAAATCACAAGAGCATACTTCCTGGACTACAAAGGACTCCTGTGATAATTTCTAGACAAGGAAATGCTTCCTTCTGATTTGTGTCTGAAATAGTGCTTTCACAGCTGGGCTCTAACACAGTACAATTAAACATAATCTTTCAAATATGTATTATACCAGCTTACATGAAATTTTAGGTACAGATGATGAGATTCTTACCACAGTGTTAAGAAGCACTTGAGCCTCTGCCAGTTCAATGTTCAGAAGAATAAAATGGTGAAGGAATTTCATTCTTCTTTTAATATGCAGTTGTTGTGCATAACAGTATGCACAGAAGAAAATACATTAGTATCTCTGGGAGAAGCTTTAACTGACCTGAGTATAAGCAATCCCTCCTCACTACATGGCAGTCTTCTTTTTTGCTAGGCCAGATTTGTATGGGAAAAGTTCAAACAACAAAAAATGTACTCTCATCCTCTCAGCTAATGGTTGGCAGATTTTGGAAGTCTTTGCATCTGGATTAAAGATGGAAGTGTTCCAAACCTTCCAAAAATTGTGAGTGTCCATTAGCAAGCAGCATTGTCATGGAGCAGACTGAACATTTTATTAATCTGTCTCTGGAATATAGCATTTTGTTTACTGAATAGTTCAGGCCAGAGTTCCTCATTCCCTACTTGTAAAGATTCTTCTCAGTCAATTCTCTAAAGAAAGTTTGGCTTTTTCTTGACCACTGTTAAAGCCATTAACAGACACACATATACAAGCATGAAAGCAAATTTTAAATACTGTAAAATATAAAACTTCAAAAAAGCAAATACAAAAAATAAAAAATAAGGAAAGGGACAAAGGCACACATACCTTTTTATTGATTCCTTAAAGACAGTCAGAAATACTGTGGTTGATATATTGACGAGGTAAACACCTAAGATTCAGGGACCTGTATCTCACCTACCTAATATAGGAGCTTCATATTAATATTTATTTTTACATTACTATAACTTCTTAATTTTAGTTCTTAAAAAGCACATTCTTGGTGTCATATCTACCTTAAGGCAATGTGTAATTTTTCTTTCAGTTTAGCTTAAAAACATTAACAATATTAGTATGCAACTAGTACTGTTGAATACTAACATGGTTGGTATGCAACTAAGTATCAAAACCACTTCCATGAAAACCAAGGAGTATTAGACAGGAGACTCAAAAAAATGTGATTATTCAAAGCAAAATAATCTTCCCAGTATATGCATTCTTGCTATAATCTGATATTTGTGGGCTTGATAAGTGCAAGTTTGTGATGGAACTTCTGCAAATTAAGTTACCAAACTTCCTCACTAAGCATTTGGATCTAGTTTTTTAGTGAATGCTGAAATTAGCTTTACAGTGGGAGGCTCATATTGTAAGTTTGTTGTCTTGGTCATTTCATTCTCTGTGGGATAGATTTGTGCATGGTGCAAATGGCATACACACTACAACAGTCTGCAAAACCCCATAGTTCTTGAAGTACGCTGTTGTATGGCTTGGCTTTACCTGGGCCTGTCTACCAGACTGGACAATGTTTCTACCATCTCCATCTCACTTTCTACTTATCTCTTCTCTTTAAAAAAAAAAAAAAAAAATTAAAAAAAAATTGTCCAACAGTATCAGTATCGAAAAGAGTTCAGGATGCAATTCTCCTCTCCCCCAAAACCCCTCAACGGTCCAATCACAAACAGTGACTGCTCACAGTCTGTAAGAGTACTTCACTAGCTGTCTATCTAATATCAAATCTCACTGCACAGATGTATAAACTGAGTCCATTTGTTCTTTTCCAAAACTTACCCTCTGATGTGTACAAAACACAGAACATAGAAGGAAATAGCAGATGGCCAGAAATTCCTTTCAGGTCTTTGGGAGGTGCGGATCTCATACACCCGTGAATAGAATTCTTGAAAATATTCTGAATAAACTCCCTTATGAAGGAGAGTTGTGGTCTGAAACTGCACTATTGGTTATTTATTATGAAAATCCTTAACAGCCCTGTTAAAAACTTAAACACTATCCCATCACTGCATTTCAAAGGAACATGTACTCATTTTTAAATACTTTTAAATAAAAAGTAATGTCTGCCAGATATATACGACCTTTAGTACTATAAAGAATATGTGGTATATTCCTAGGGAATTGTAGTATGATTCTCCTCTATTTGAAGAACTCATTTCAAGCCTTTTATTTCTGCTTCGTCTGCCATCTTCAGTCATTTTTGTCTAAGCATTTAATCTAAACATGAAGTATTTGAAAAAAATCTGGAAAAAATGTGTTTAACCAGTTTGAATGATAGTGTCTAGGGAAGAGAATGTCTTCCTATTCATACCCATTTATGAAAAGGATCTTCTCTGAATGATTTCCTCTCTCTTTCTTTCCATAGAACTGATGTAGAATGAACTCTGAGTCTAAAAAAAGCACTGAGAAGGGATAAGAGAGGAATGTGAAAGATACGAATAGGGATTACTTAGAAAAGAGACTACAGAATATTATTCATGCTGCTGTTACTGAAAATACAAACACTTCTTGTTACCTTTTTTTATTCAGACATGGAGAAAGAACAACCCTGAAACACAATGGGTGCCTGGTGCCAGGGACAGGAATCCAAACAAGAGGTACACCGAGAGCTAATGTCAGCGAAGGGCTTGGACACAGACTCTGACAAATCAATCTCCAATATTGATCCACTTGGCTTGATGCTGCACAGGTGAACAAGCCTTCCCAACAGAATAAAAGGACAGAAATTCTGCAAGAGATCATGTGAGATACCCTCCTCAAAATTTCAGCCCATGGATTTAACTTGCAAAGGCAATGACCTGAGCCTATAATAAAAGGGAATAGAGCAATCAATTTATTGACTTTTCAGAAACATATCAGTGATAAAAAGACAACCTAGATGCTCCCCAACACCCAAGAAGGCCAAGTGTATTTATCATTTCTGTTTGCCTTTTACTCTTTAGTCTTCTGTTACTGAGTTAAAATAAAAGCTACCGTAAAATAATTGTAGTGCTTTTTTTAATCTTTGTGAAAAAAATCATCTTGATGCATTCCTGTATTGTGTCCTGACTTACAAATCATACAATCCCTGTAAATCTTCTCTCCAGTTAAGGAACCATAGCTAATAATTAGACTTTGAAACAGCTAAAAAATAAGTTTCACAGAAAAAATACAAAATCTGAAATACAAAACGGAATGAGGAAATCTGAAAAACCGACACAAAAAAAGAAACGCGGTTCCCAGTTCAGACACTCTCTCTAAAGAACCATCCTCATTTGTAGTGAGAGATGCTGTAACAATCCTTTCGGTCATTTCTGGATTTGACCTTCAGCTTTCATTGAAAATTTCTGTTCTGGCTATATTTGAAAAATCAGAAATGCTTATTGAAAGTTTAATCGAAAACTGACAAGATGGAAGTGAGTGCAGTGATGAACTAGCTGGGTATGACCATCTCTGCAGAGAAATGTTCACATTTCTTGACTCTAGAGTGAAAAAAATAGAGGTCTATCATCAAGAAACTAGGAAAAATTGTTGTGTACAAACAAACAGGGAAAAACAAAAATGTAATCACTGTAAACAAAACTCCCCAAAGACAGTGAAAAGCTAAGGTTGAAAGCTGAAACACAAAACTTCAGAATACTTGTTAGTTTTAATATTCAAGCAAAACTGATTCAGGTCTTGCCACCTACTGTATTGTAGGAAAGCAGGAAAGACTGTTCCCAGGGACAATTAGAAAGACTGCTCTGAGGCAAAATTTGGCAAGATCTTGGCAAAGCTTGCTTCACAGCAGACCTCATATAAAGGTTCTCAGTGCCTATATTCTCTGTTTTACATAAAATAACCATTGCTTGGGGAGTAAATATGTTTCTGATTTATTATTTATATTATTTTTTTCTATCAAGGACATCAGCACTTATGGCTATCTGGGAAATTTTAGAAGCCAAAGTGTCAAGAGCACCTGGAAAGAAAGTAAGTCTGAGAAAAAGCTGTAAAATACCTTGCTTGCAGTGCTAAAATCAGAGTTAGCAGCATATATATTTATAAAGATACGTCGATCTACCAGACTTCAAATAATTAATTTTGAAAAAGCAGAGAAATAATCAGTTTTAATGTTTAAATGAAATGATTTCCATTTTGTTATCCTACAAATCATAATCCAAGCAGAATTATCCTTCACCTCAGAATTTTAAAATATTAAATATTTTAATTTAATTACAATTTTTTTATTAGCCTCTTTAATCATAATTTAGCCTTATAACTCTTTAGAAAATTCAGATATGCTATGTTTTTCAATTGTTCTGTTCAATTTTTGGTTTGTTTGTTTTTCTAAACAAGGCAGCTTTTCTTCTCTTGGGCTAATGTCAAAATAAATTTGTATCACTGATCTGGTTGGAAGCCTATAAGGCAGAGCATCATAATAGTGAACTTAAACATTTCAGAGCAATAACAGCTCAAAAAGACAGAACAGTGAAAGTAAAATCTGTTTAATCCCATGTTTAGATTTGCCTTCCTTGATTCTCATTAGTTTGCAAAATGAAGTTGAAAATTCCTGTTGTATATTGGCATCTCCTTTGACATTAAATACTGTGGTTGACATACAATAGCATTTTTATGACACAGCTAATATAGATACACCAATATTTTAGTCACAGCAGTCCACTTGAAGTGCAGTTTGCAACAGAGTTCTGGCCAAGAGTCAACAGATTTGGTACCTGAGTATTTTGGGCAGAACGGAGAGTAGCATCTTTTTATCTTATTCAAAATGTTAAACCACAACAAGGATCAAAAGATTTTGACTCTTAAAACATCTGGAGAAAAATCTCAATCTTTGCTTTTACCTCCTAAATTTATCAACGACAAACATCAGCTAGCCTAAAATCAGGCAAAGATCAAATTCCCCTGGACTTATTATTTTTTGGCAAAATTGTGATACTGGAAAAATACAGGGAAAATGAATAAAAACCTACATTCTAGCAATCGTACTGAGTCACAGATTGCACATGATACTATATTATCATTAATGGGAACTACTATACTTAGTGAGGAAAACAGAAACGTCACAAATTGCTATCAATTCAACAACAAAGGTTAGAATGGCATTTTATCAACTTTGTGAATCAACACTGCTATGCGACAACTGTGTCCTTAGTTCCAATCTACCCATCATTTTCAGTGTGCCGCCTCCCTCTTCCATACTATAAACACATATTAACCATCTCCCATGGCAGTGAGTCCCCTTTCCATTTTCAACAGGCTTTTCTCCAAAGCACTGTTATTCTTCACAATATGCTAAGCAAGGGGAAAAACACCAAAACTGGCAAATAGATCATGCAAAGGAGTGCAGTCATACATCTGCTGACTTTTGTGTCTATGAAAAATCCTAGGGGAAGGAATTCTACTGGCAGCAATGACTATGAGAGTTTTGGGCAACAGCAGTGACCAGCCTAAAAACCTGATGTGACTGAAGGGCTCACCACTCACACTGTGAAAGCAGAAGACATCTGAAGCTAGGACCCAACCTCGCTGAAAAGATCTGAGATTCAGTTTGAGATCCTCTGGAGATTTAGGAGGACATGGGCAAGAGTCAAACTTATTGTCCCAATGAGGCCTTTTAAGGAGGAAGCTTATAAAATGAGAATATTCCAGAGCTTCCAACATTTACAAAATAAAGTATCATTAAACCCTCTGTATAGTAGTTTACAATATCAATTCAGTAACGCGATACCTAAATGAAAGAGTACTCATGGTAAAAACTCTAATGTCACCTTCATGTTCGACAGAATATGTGATAGTTTGGAAGCTATTATTTCAAAACTCAGATGTTGAAATTTTCTAATTGATTGCTCATACATTTCAAAATTATTTTATAATTATCAACTGAACAAGCTAAATTAACCCTGAAGCTTGTAGTAGTAAGTATTAAACTGCTCTTACTTACCTATCTACTTATCTGCAAACAGACCTACTCATTACAGTAACAGCTGCCGTTCTGATGCACTGCACTCTGTTTCAATTAACACCTCTGCACAGAGCTGTTAGCGCTGTAGGATCAAATGACGTGACCCCTTACTGTGCCATCATATCTGTCCGTGCAAATGGACACCCAGAGTTCTCCACACATTTACACACTGATGTCAAAAGTGTTTCAGGAGCTAGGGATTAGGCTCAGGGAGCTTTTAATTAAATTTCCATTTAAGCACAGATGACTTGCACAGCCTTGGGTAAGTCTCCTTCTGCCTCAGTACCACCTCTTTAAAATTGGGTTAATATCATCATCCCATTTCACAGGAATACTGTGTCAACACTGTGAAGTTACAAGATACTAGATTAACAAGGTCAAGATGTTCATATCACCTTTGTATATAGCTGTGGATACTTGTTTTTTATAATTGGTAATAAAATAAGAATCATTTCAGAAAACTAACATCATCAGGAAAAAACACCTCAAGAGAATCAGTAACATATACAGTGACAAAAAGAAAATAAATGTCTATTTTTCCTATGAAACAACTTTTCATGTGAAGCCTCAGTAATATACTCATCACAGTCAAAACAAAGCTTGAAAACTGAAACTATCACATACAAAAAACAAACACAAAAAACCAGATTTTCCAAAGCTATGACTACCTGTTAGTCAGTGAGCAATTAACTTTCAAAATGTACAACATACCATGAAATATTTACTTTCATTGCAATGTAGCTTGTAACATCAAGATGCTTCCTGTTTTGTATGATGTATAACCCAAAAGTTTTCATAGAAAAAGTAAATATTGCCTGTTTTAAAAAATATTGGGGTTTAATACCTATAGATACACATAGGTAGTATTTTATATGTCTCATACATAATCACAAATGTTAAAACACTTCAAAAAATAATTTCCTGCAGGAAGTAATTTCTTGCAGGAACAGCAACGGCAGCTAAAGTAACTTTCAGACTGTCCTTCCCTTCTTTCCTTTTAGAGATGTTATATCCATGAAGATCTTTCTCCCCAGTGTGACACATTCTTCCTAATCTGTGTATGATTTGCAGCGAGCCTACAAAGGATCCCTTGCCTCAGAGTTTTCTCCATTGCTGTTTTCATGAAAAACTGTAATCCAGAGCAATAATCTGACAGTTTCTTTCTTTTTCATGTCACTGACTTCCTTTAAATGGTTACTAAATAGTGCAAATTATGAAGGACAGATCTGTAGAACACCACAATTGTGCTGATGACCCCACTTCCAAGCTATGTCCTTCAACAAGTTTAGTTTAGACTGACTCCAGTCAGGTCCCTCGGACTGTTGCCAACATTAAGTGTGCTCCTACAGTGCACTCTTCACTCTAGTTTCATCCAAGAGGAATCCAGTTCACTCACCTCAAGACTGCTCCAGAATATGAACCAACATACAGTCAGTGGGGACAATCAGAAGAGTCACTGGTCCAAACTAAACAGCTAATACAAGTGTACTTATCATGTAAGGTTTATAAACCAATTTTCATCTGTAGAACTACTCGGATTTGGCACTTCCTGACTTCACTGAAATTATTCCCAATTTGTCTACAATAAGTAAAAGCAGAACACAAGTTTAAAGGACATTAATGTATATATCTTACAACATTTACTATATAGGCAGAAGATTCAGAAACTCACCATATCAGTATCTGAAACAGGTCCAAAACTGGTCACATAGATGTTAGTGAAGACTTCAGTAATACTATCTGATATAAAAAAGAAAAAACAAGCAAACATTTTAAATTTATAGTACTTCTTCAAACTCTCTGTGCAAAATTATGGGACATTTTGAACAAGTTTCTGTCATTATTTACTTCTCCTAACCAGTATCCTGTTGTAAATACTGGGAGTCTCTACCCGACCTAACATATTGGTTATCAGATGAGAGTTTGTCCCACTGAGTAGTTTGTTTCAGTTAAAGGACTATACAACCATTAGCAACTACACACATATTTCCCACTTCTCCACCAGCAAAAATAACCACACTGTCTTGGACTTAACACGGTAGTACAGCTCTAAACATAAAATGCCTTTGTTGCAGAGGTGTTATCTGTGTTGTTGCAGATCATTCCTATTAAAACCCTTCTACTTCAAGGCTGTTTTCTTCATCCTGAATAGCTTTTTCAAAGCCAAAGACAAAAAAAACCTTACAAAGCAATTACTGACTACACCAAATGTAACACTCAACAGCATCCTACTTTTTAATTGGGTAGGTTTTTAAGTGGCACGTATTTTAACATAATAGTTCCTTCCCTTGATACACGATGCTCCTGATACATTGTTGTGGTACTGTAAATACTATAAGAAAATGTTCTTCCTAATCATTGTAGTTAGACAGCCATGAAATCAGAATATTAAATGTTGTACTGCAGGGAAAAATAATTACTGAGTTTTCTATCTTCAGTTTCCAATTAGGCTCAAAATGGAACGATATTCACTAAGAGGGATAGCACACACTTGCAGGAAATTTCTTACAGCAGTTGCCAACTACCGTCTGCATTCAAGACAGTCAACACAAGGAATTCTCTGCCTTAAAGCCAGTTGCTGGCTGGAAAATAAATATCTAAATACAACTAGCTGCAATTTGACTTACCCCAAATTTTCCCATTCCTAAAAATAATACAGCTGCCTGTTATGTGAGTGATCCTGCTGTCATATTATGATTTCCATCTTTAATCACCATTTAATATAGATAGTTAACAGTTTCTATATTCCTAAAAGCTACCTTTTGACAAATATGTGGCATAGGCACATTTTACTTTTAATTGTATTGAGGCAAAAAGTATAATCACTGCTTTCTATTGGGAGAAATCAGCAGTGCACTGGGGAGCAGTGTATTTTCAAAGGGATGTAGGTGCACCCAAAGGAAAGATGGGGTGATACAGTACTTTCAGAGAACTTCTGGAGCATGGGAGAGGCACATTCCTGCAGTCTCATCTTTAAGGACACTTGAATTTCCTTCTCCAGCTGAACACTAGACATGTGCTTACTAGAATACAGGACGTTGTAAAGCCCTTCCTACCTGAAACAATCTTCTTTCCAGGATCATCTCTGCTTTTTAAGCAAATAAATAAAGGCTGACTCTTACTATGTGTCACTTGGAAGTTCAAAAGCACACTACCCTGCACATCCTGAGAGGTGTTTATTTGTGTGATAGAGACTTCTATAAATCCATATGCAGCATCCATTCACAAGCTGAGTTGATTTCTACTCCAAACATCTTACAAACTAATTTTAAATCAATGGACAAGAGGTGCTGAGTCTGCATTGTTAGTATTCAACAAGGATAAAGTATGGGTCTGGCTGAAATATCATACAGAAACCACAGCTATAGTTCAGAAGACTAGTGACTGCATGTTGCCTGTGGGAGACTCTCCAGAAAAAAAGATTATTCTTTCCAAATGGTTACCTGGCACAGGCTGAGATGAAATGGAAAAGTGACAAGAGAGCTACTCTTCAGGGGGTAAAACAGTGCTGCAGGGACTAAGTGTGAAATTTGGCCTGTACTGTGAAATTTGGCTTGCACTATAATGACAACACAAAATCTTAATTACAATTCCATGAAAAACACTGGTGTTACAAAAATATGACTGACAATCAAGTATCCTGATAGCAGAGAACCAAGGCAAATTTCAATTATACTGGTATAATCTGAAGGAACTCTACTATAGGCAACAAAGTCACTTGGAAAATCTTAACCTGCACACACACCCCCCTCCCAAATGGTGGGAAGCATGGTCCTCTGTAACCTCACCCTATTGCTATCAGTTGTTTGCATCTGACATACTGACACATGGGAACGACTTTACAATTTGCATATAGTAAACTACAGGACATGGAATCTTCAAGCTTGCCTTCCATTTTAAGTTTTAATTAAAAAAAAAGTCCCATATTCTATCATATAATTTTTATATACTTCTGGATCCATCTTCCCATCAGAAATGAGCAGAGAAGACAGAGCTGAGAACAAATTGACTGTAACACATCATTGAATGCTATTACAACAGTCCGTAGATTCCCCTTGTTGGTGTGCATTACTCACTTCAAATCACTTCACATCTTTGGAGTGAAGGATCAAGACTTGGGGAGTGGAGGGGGGATGGATGGGAAGAAGAAGAGGCTGGCTATCCACAGATCCTCAGCTGCAAGAGCTTCATTTCAGGTTTTCGTAATTAAGATAAGCACTTCAATGTATATAAAAAGTCCTGGGGCAAATTCATCCCTGATAGCCTCAGGAATGGGAATGGATGCAAATTAATCATGCGCGTTTCTTTCTTTTATGCCAAAAATGCCTTAAACCAGCATAGCTCCAGGCAATGGTGACACCAGTGACTTTCAATGCAACCAGTTGTTCTCCCCCGAAGTGAGGGTTGATCCTGACGGCAGACACTCCACCAGGCTGCTTCTCCTCAGGCGAGAGCCACACTGTGGCAGAGAGTGAAGGGAGCAGGTAGAACGTCTTGAAACAGAGTATGAAAGGGACAAGGGAAGCTGAAAAGTTGCAAGAGATGAGAAGACTGAGGGAAAAGAAAGGATAAGGAAACAGAACAAAGGAAGGCAGGAAAAAAAGAAAGTACACAAAAGAGGAGCTGGCAGGTTTTGATTTCTGCCTCCTATTTTCTCTCAAAATTCTGCATATTTTTTAAGTTTCTGCTTATACCCTACATACAAGGAAAATGGTCCTTAAAGACAAAAGAAGCTGAAATGTAATAAATCTTGAATTATTCCTGTTACTATCTGTTAGTGTTAGCAGCGTGAGCCTTGTGTCTGTTTCTTCCTTGTTACTTTACACAGTATTACAGTAAAGATTCCTCTGAATTACAAATTTGAACTCAGGGTTTCAGAATCAGTGTCTACAAAAAGAAAAAACTAATCTCCTTTTTTACAACAAATATTGTAATTATTGCTTTGAAATAATACATGCTTGTCAAATAAAATCTCTATTAAAACATTCTACTTTGTCCCACCAGTAACTTACTGAAAACAATTCAGAGGCACAAAGCACAGTTTCAGATGGACTCTCTAATCAGAATTCATACAGCAGGCACCACAGTTACAGGCTTTTTATAACTCACATTCTGCCAACAACAGCACAAGTCATCACACTTGGCCCACTGGAGATTCAAACAGTTCTGGATCATCAGCGCTTCTGGAAAAGCCAAAGGAATGTACTCAGCTAAAAAATGTCCAACGCAACATGTGTTCGTGTACAAATCTAGAGTCTGGTTTTTTTGAGAAAAATTAAGGACAAGTTTTTTCTACTAGAATTATAAAATCTTTTTCTTCAATTGACATGTAAACACATAACTAAAAGGCCTGATTTTCAAAAGTGCTTAAATCAACAGAGGCCTAGTGCTTTTGAAAAACTGTCTAGTTTTTAAAGAAGAACCCTCGAACCCTCTGTTGGGAGGACAGGTAGCTGACTCATTTATAGTCGTGAACTCTTAAGTTATTCTGAATCACTGCCTTTGAAGGTTAAACAAAGAAACAGGAACAGGAAAGGGTAAGGATATAGTTTCTACTTCTGATGCTTCTTTTAGGGGAAAAAATCTCAGGCGAAGAATATGACATGTAGATGCCATCACCACATGAAGTGCTCTGAAATTCAGCAAATGCTATTATAGCATTGTTTCTAACGATGACCAAGGCATGGTCATAAATGTTAAAAGAGAAGCCTTATCTGACTTAGCTTAGGCCAATTTCTCAGAAAATGGAAGCCAAAGGTAAACTGACAAAAAGTCAAGAAAGTTAAGAATAAAGAGAGGAAGAAAAACACATCCTATGGAAGCAGTAAAAGCAATAACTATTAAGATCAAGTTTCACATGGTTCTTAAGCACTGGTTTCTCCTGATTTCCTTTCCTTACTTGAACTTTCATGATATCAATACTGAAAAAAAAATCAGAAAGTAAGAAAAAGCAATAAATATAGCAAATTATAGATCCTTATCTATCCTTAGCTGGAAGGTTTACTGTGTGTCTTAATTACATTTAGGATTTTACAAACATTAATTATAATAACCTCTCTCTGAAGATAATAACTTTATTAACTTAATTTTTCTGTACTTGAGAAGCTGAGGCAGAAGGATTAAATGACGTGTAAGTAATGTGAAGGACAGGCGTTACCAAATCTGGCTTCAGCTGTCCAACATTAAGTGTCCACACTGGAAAATGTCAACATCATTGACTCGTCAAAAATTAGAAGAGGAGTTCAGAGCTTAGTTAGAGTTGGTATCAGTGCCTTTGTCCATTCCATTACGCCAGCTCTCATGCTGCTGGGATACCCTCTCTGATGGTCTGAGTCCTGCTGACTTGTTCCTCAGTAGAAGAGCTGGCTCAGCTGAAGTAGGCTGCTTGGCAGAGAATTTGCAGTGGCTGAAGTCTAAATCAATCACAGGTTGAGTAATGGAGATCGTCAGAAAAGTCAGATGAAAAGGTTCCTCATCAGCATTTACCAATTTGTCAAAATTGGAAATTTCGACAGAGGCAATTCAATTTTGAATGAGTTCCTTTGGACTGCTGCCTGCCAGGCAGTTTTCAAAACTTCTCTGCTTTCTTTCAAACGTCCCTTCTCAGCTGCCTGCATCTTTGAAGGGGTACACAGGGTTCCAGTGTCTGTGACATGGGGTAGTTAGACATGCAGGGTTGAGCACACCTGAGAGCTCTCCCTTTCCTGAAGAACTCCGAGGCAGGATTATCTTTTTTTGAAATAAATTTTCTGAATATTTATCAAATTTGAGAATTATCTGTGTTTTGCTCCCTCCTTCTCTCCTCTCACCGAAATAATCTACAATCGTTTCTTCGCAGAGAGTAGGGACAAAACATGCATGGCTCGTTCTAGGTATGTTTAAAAGAAGAGAAGAAAGGAGTGCGATCACTGCGAAGTCTTCAGAGTGGACCATCAACAAGGTTCCAGATGTTCGTTTGCATGAAGCTGGCTATATCATCCATTGTGTCAAGGCTATTTTCACAAGAAAACAGGCTAATAGATTGTGTTGGACTTTTTTTTTTTTTTTTTAATTTTAGTCAATAAAACTGTAAAGCCAGGGTTTGGGCAGCTAAAATAAAAGCCAATCTGTTTGAGGTAATCCAAAACCATCAAAAGTATTCTTGGTGGGACAGAGCTTTTAAAATGTACATATGCAGTTCTAATGCATAGCATGAAACAATTTCTTACAAACATTATTTTACATGTAGAGTAAATAGTACCCAGGAGAATACTGCAAGGCTATAACTGAAGGGCTGCTACAGAAGGAAAAAAAAAAAGAAAAGAAAATACTGCTCTTTAATTATGTCAACAAAAAATAAAAGAGGAGGTTAAGTTGCAGTGCTGTGGGAGCCTTAACTGAGGATTTCTGAGTTTTTGTGGAAATGCTGTCAAAAGCCTGATGTTACTTTAATTATTTTGCTATAAAAAATTATTTAGCTGGAATTGACATTGTTCTGACATTGTAATATGGTCTCCAAGGGCATGCTTGGCAATGTTGCCCAAAGGCTTTGAAATTGTCATTCATAATACAACGCAGGAATTGCACAGGTGAAACAGCCAGGGTCTTAATCCATCAAACACTGTTCCAACTCAACACGCTGCCCTTATCTGACAAGCTCCTTAGTGTGTCTGCTGACAGCTCAAGACACTCTCTGGCTGGCAGGGAATGGGGGTCAGAGGAGGTCATGCAATGTGGAGCCGTAAGGGCAGTAAAATCCATAAGAATGCAGATATTTCAAAATACGGTTCTGCCAGTTCTTCTCCGTATTTGGTTTTGGTGCTTTAGGTGACAGTTTTATCTATCCAGCTACTCAGCATCTTCATTCATTATCCACTGTTAAATTACAACAGTTTCAAAGCCACATGTGTCTACATAAATACACTTCCAATTTGTAAACTGAAGCCAACTGTGAGAAGAAATAAATTCAATTCCCTCCTTGACATTAGCGCTTCACTTCCAATAGCCTCACTCTATCCTCGATCTATTGGCAAGACAATTTCTTAATAAGAGCCTAAGTAAACTTCTCTTTCAAATCTCCATCTTTAATGAAGCATAGGTAGAGTAAGCTTACCAGTAAGACCTAGTAATACCTGTGTTACTGTTAACAGCTGCTCTCTTGATTCACTCTGGTGTAAAAGAGACCTGAATCTGGTGCTGTACTTGATTTCTCATGGTGTTGACTGAAACAAAAATATATTCTGGAGAAAGATACAGGAATTGAAAGCCAGTAGGCTAACAGACCCCAACTGATTTCCCTCTGAAGAGCTTATATCTATTAACAGATATTATATCATACACTAAATAGGCAGCTCCATGTAAAGACTATCAGAGACCCTCCAAAGACCTACACAGAACTGGGCAACCCTGTAAAGCAATACCATACTCTTGAAATAAATACCATTACATCATTTAGACTAACCAAATACCTGGTCCTGTGTATAAGGCCATTCTTGAATTGGAATTTTTACTTCAGAAAAGTAGTATTTATTATTCTGAAATTGAAGATAGCTGGTCTGGAATAGCAGGAAAATATAAACTTGAGGGAGAATTTACTGTAAAACAAAACTTCACTTAAAAGTAGGTGTATCTTTAGAGATGAGTGAGACTTTTTGACCATTAAAAAAACACACATTAACCTGGAAAAAATATTTAGCTTAACTGTCGACATCCTTTTTTCTGTAGCAGAAGACTTGGGGAAACATTTTCAGACATGTTTTTAGCTGAAAAAATGTCTTTTTTAGGTGTAGGTTACTCACAAAATGTGCACAGAATGAAATGCAGGCATATTTGCAACTCAAATAATGTGATATATCTCCACAGTTGGGTAATTACTCAGATTTCTCCTGTATGTAAAAGACATTGGTGCAAACTGTAAGAGCACTGTTTTCAGCTAGCAAATGGAAAATTAAAAAGTCCTCTCTGTGCGGAGTGATATATTTACATGTTACTAAGATGATTTTCACACACCTATGACAGATTTGAGGTTTAACTCTCACTCAAGAAGAAGAGTGCAGATCACATACACAGACATTATCTTTACTACTTTTTCTTCTCTCTATCTCTACCAAGAGAGCTTTATTTTGCAAACCTTATTACTTCAGGTAACAAAATTAAACACTTTTCCAAAGGGTCCTATGAATGAAGAGTCTTGGATACAAGTGACACTTGAGGTGCAGTTTTAACTTTATTACAGACTTTCTCTGCAAGTTTGAGAAAGTCACTCAAGGGTAGGGCTAAAGACTGATTTTGGTGCCCAATTATCTCTTTAAGTATATTGGACAAGCTCCACAAAGTTATTTAAGCTCCAGGTTTCCACTTAAATCAATAAAAGTTAATCTGAATGTCTCTGTGGTCCAGATCATAATGACTAAATTTTGCACTTATATTTGTCTGAATCCCCTTTAGTCCCAAATTCCTGTCTAACGTTGTCAGTACCTAAAATTCCCTGGCTGCTTATATTTCCACCTTAAGGCAAAAATATCCTGATGCTGCCAAGCAGCTTAAAGAACTGGCTCTCAACCAAGTCCCAACGAGTTCTTCAAACTATAAATAATTAAAAATTTACTGGGCCAGAAAGACTTTGAGAGAGAAAGCAAGAAAACAAGCAAGAGACTGATTCCACAGCCTAGCAGTACTCATGGGATATAGCAGACATAAATTGAAGTCTCTGCTCAATATCTAATTATTTACACAAAGCAGAACAATTCCTTCCAAAGACTGAGGAAGCATGCCCTATCTTAGAAAATTCACTTTCGTGGTCAAGACAGACCCTGACACACAGTAACTTCAGTTCATGTCTCTGCTTTAAATCAAAGCATGCACTTGACAAGAGGTGCTCTCTCTCACACACAAGTTTCCATCATCCCTGGCTATCAAGCTACTCTCATGGCTCTTTTCAGGAAAGGAGGAATGGCATGAGCTCTAGAGGGGGCACACCACTCTGAACAGATGAATTGGAGACTGGTAATGTGTTCCCACCCAAACTTGGATGTTTCACCTGTGTTGGTAAGAAAAGGATTCAGCTACATGCCTCTCTTCAGCAGTTTTTAATTAGTTAGCTTGACAGATCCCCACTCAGTTTATTGACTTTATGAACCGCTTTTGCAGACAGTTAAGGCCTTGCCTACACCTTTTCTGAGGTGTGCCAGCAAGTCTAGCTTTCCCCATGTTCCACAAAGGAGACCCAACTGTTTGAAGCAATGAATTCCACTATACATGGGGTCCAGGAGATGTAGGTATTGCCAAACCTAAGGCCTCAGTCTGTATGGGGCTGACTGGCTAAAGACTGTGAATGGCTCTACAGTCCAGCAGTACAAAACATAGGTCTCAGTCCGTGTTCTGACAAATGTGTAGATATTTTATACAAAGTAAAACATCTCCAGTGAAAGAAACCATTCTTCCAGAACAATCAAAAGCCCTGTGTCTAGTTAACAGAGTTGGAAAGTGGGAGACATGGATTCAGATCCCTTTTGCAAATCAGGTAGAGAATAAAAAAGATGTTTAAGCTAGAACATACTTCATCCCTGATGAGAAGGCTACTGTACTGACTGGTGCAGCCCATATCACATCGGGCCAACCAATCAACCAGTGTCTAGCTTGAATCCTGCCAGAATTTAAACATGAGACAGTTCAAAGCAACCCAAAAGTGCATAACTTAATTGGTTCTTTGCAGGGGGAAAAGAAGAAATTTAGATACTCTCAGCCATTAGGTCATTACTGTTGGAATTCATAGCCTTTTGGCACCTCAAGCAACATTTTGACAATCTCAGAGGTATCAGCTGCCAAGTGAGTAAGACAGCAATTAACTATCTAGACACCTTTCTGGATTTTTTTTTTTCCTATCTTTTAAACAGAGTATTCCTCCAAGTTACAGGTTCATTGTAAAGATATTAATACAACATAGATGCTTTGGTTGTATAAACATTTGAGACAACTGAGTAATTATAAACAGTAGTCTTGACTATGGTACAATTAACAAAGGGAGAAACAAAATGATGAAAATAGAAACAAGAAGGCGTGAATGAAATCATTGGGAAGGGCACTCTAAGCACATGGGTAATATGAAATCTGTTCCCATAAAGCCAAATTACCATGAAATCCACCAAATCAAAATTTTTTCCCTTTTCATTACATCTTCACACACCAAGAAAAAAAGAATTAAAAAGCATTCAGCTCTAAAATAAACAACAAATGTGAGTCATTTTTAGTTGGAGTTGCACAAAATGTTCAATAGAAACATGAAAGTGAAAACGTGGTTGAGTATGGCTGGAAAAAATGTGATCTTACTGAGATGGGTTACTTAAAATGTTGAAGTAAAATGAACTTAGCTAACACACAACACATTTGGCAGCAAACCAAAACTACATGGCATTCAAATGAAAAATAAAACATCAGCACTAAACCTTATCCCTTTAGACACTACAGCTTCCATCATGATGCAAAGAGGTTGTATATAATAACCAGGCTGAGTAACAAATGGGACTACTGCATTGTTTACATCAACTGGATGAGCATGATAAAGCTAAAATGAACCAGAGTGCCTCAACACTGTCTAAAGAATGAGACAGAGGAAGACAAAGAAAACAAGAGCACTCAAACAAGGCTGGAAATGGAACGGAGCAGACTTTGACAAAGTGGAGCAGTAATTATTTGGACCGACCTGAATCGGTGTCATCACACAAGTAGGGATGGCAAAGTTATTATTCCCATGCAACCGTATTTCCATTTACTCAGCTTAGAGGCTTGTGCTATTAGAAAGGAAACCATAACATGCAGGTAAGGCAGAACAATTCCCAAAATTATTTCAGATTTTAGAAACTTATATTCAGAAGCCTTTCTCTCTCTCTTTATTTTTTTTTAATGTTCGAATTTTGTGACCTCGGTACTTAAGAGTCATGGAACATCGTGTCAAATTCTGCTGCATTACCTTTCTAGACTAATTTCAGGTTTAATCTCTGTACTTTATTCCAAGTTGCAGCATTTATAAATCATCCCGTTTGGTACACTCACTCTGCCAGCCCCTCCTGTACTCCAAAACACATCTCCCCATAACAGCAGTATCATTTTAAAAAAGCAGCACCTTCAAGTTTTTCTTTGCAGTCATGAAGTGGCAGAGTCTGGGCTTCTTAAGATATGCCTTTATTGCACATGACTCCCTTGATTTTAGTTGCTAGGTTATTTGCTTGTTCATCTCCTCTTACAGAGGTCCAGATGTTTTTCTAACCAAGATCACTCAGCCTAGATTTTCTCCAGGTTAGATTTCAGGTGCCACATTGGCTTATGCTGGTAACACATCAACTTGCCAGTGAAAGTACAAGTTACGAAAAGCACCTCTCCTTCAGTACCTTCCCACATTCCAAACATTAAAAAAACCCCAAATTCTCACAATTCCTTGGAAGAACACCAGAGGTCAAAGTCCTTCCACATCAAGGACATGTGAAATGGCCACAGAAGTCACACGGGAACGATCAAGGAATTGTGATAATATATACATAATACATACAGGATTTCACCCTTCGGCTACACGCTACTACTTCTAAGTTAAAACAGACACTGTCACAGTGCTTATTACCCTTGTTAATTATTCAGTGAAGATTTGGGTAGCATGCCAGAACCCACTGAAGTCAGTGAAAAAGGATTCCCCTGGTGATGGGCAACTTCAGAGGAAGCCTCTGGAGAATGCCTGTCTGTGTGGTCAGCCATGGCAAAAAGAGTTGGCACCCTGGAGCTGACAGAAACCGGGATGAAGCTCTGGGAAGAAGAGTCTTGGTTGTTCTGTGGCAAATACTCACTGTCGCCAGAGGTCAGCATTTTCCCAAGGCTTGCTGCTACATATGAATTTCTCATGTATGAAATTTCACATGTATGAAGTATGAAATTCACATGTTCTGATGTCCCAAAGGCTGATGGAGGTCCTCTAGAGATCAAGAGACTTCAGAAAGCACTGAAAATGATGATCCTTTCAGACAGATTAATTTTACTGTCTGCATATAGTGCCTGGTTACTTAGTCCTGGATCGTACACTCATTAAAAATGGAGCTACAGTTCTTTTATCTTTTGCTAGCCTTGTACTTTGCATTCAAGCATGACAGGAACCAATGGAAGGAAAAGGTAGTGCCTTTATTTAATAGAGCTGTGTATTAGTGGGCACTCTTAATGCATTTTTTGCAGCAGGAGTCTTGAATATATTTTTAATAGGTAACACTGTATGAAATTCTGTAATAGCATTTCAGAAAATTGTGACACACTGTCAAAAAAACTAGACAGCATTCTAATCCTTCTATCAACCAGCCAGCAGTTCCTATTTTAAGCCAGGTAAAATAACTATGAAGTACAGGAAATTAACGTTTATCCAGACTACTCTAATATTTTCAAAAAAGCTAGCATGGACTTACTAAAATCAGTTGGAGGTTGTGTGTATGCTAACACCCTAAATACCCTTATGCACCCTGGGTGCATAAGAACAGGTAGGCACACTTTTTCTTGTGCACTTCCCTGATCCCCATGGTTGCTGAAGTGCAGGGAAAGGTGGAATAGAGGTATGGGGTTTGAGACACAGCACAAATCAGACTGGCTGCCAAGCTGCTTCTTTTTTATTCTTAACATTTTTTTTGTTTGGCAGGACAACCTGTGGGATGGTCATGGATAATACACTTCTTGCTAAACAGGAGTCCTGACAAATGACGAGCTCATGGCTTGACCCAACAGAGAATCATACTAATACTTAAATCGAACAAGTACTCCCCAAATGAGCAAAAAATAATAACATGGACAGTAATGGGGCAATCTTTTTTTAAATCCCACTTTAACATGTTACAGAGTTGTAAGTTACTCTTCTGTTATCTCATTAATAATAATAATAAAAAAGGCCTTAGATTAAGGTTGTGTAATGTGCCTACAAGAAGTGTACTGTAGCACTCAAAAGTCCCACGTCTGAGTCACTTGAATGTCTCCAAGCTACTTTACAGATAGCAGTGTTTCCCAGAATCTCCTCTAAAACATACTCCCAGAGCTTGGATTAAGCAGCCTCAAATTTGTCTTTTATGGTTGCCTGTGACAAGAGAATTCCCCTCTGGCTGTCCATGGGACTTTCAGAACCCATCAGACTTCTATATGTAGAAAGGCTATATATTTGGGACAAGGATCTGCTTTTAATATTAAATTAACAGGGGGTTTTTTAAAGGCAGAAAATACAAAACAGTATTTTTTTTCTTTGAAACAATGCCTAATATGAGTTTAATTAGAATCCAGTTTCTTAAAGTGCATATTCTTCTAAGCAGATACTATGGCTTTGTGAAAATGCAGACAGCATCTACCACAGAATATTATTTTAGAACAATTGGTTATTTTAAAAATAGCATATTATGAATTAGCGAACAAGATTATCTGCTCTTTTTTTTTTAAGGTCAACTAAAGACAAAATGCCTGGTAAAAAAAATAAAGAATTCTCTGACAGCT
Source organism: Haliaeetus albicilla (assembly GCF_947461875.1). NCBI lineage: Eukaryota > Metazoa > Chordata > Aves > Accipitriformes > Accipitridae > Haliaeetus > Haliaeetus albicilla. The sequence continues at coordinate 56,741,327 of NC_091483.1, read as the reverse complement.
TTTAGCACCCAGCAGATGGAAAGGGATTATTAAGGATGTGACCACTCCCTTATCTCAAACAACAGACATTTGTATTTCTCCCTTCTCATATTTATTTATATATTTATTTTTCCAGGAGGAAATATCTTCCCTTTTGTTCAGAAACTGCATGAGGCAATGCAGTACCAAGTTCACATTTAAAGATCTAGTAGAAAGGAGTTCACTGTTTGGTATTCAATTAATACTATAGACATTGATAAGGACAGTCTGTGAGATGCCATGCCCTCAGGATGGCAGAAGGGTTTTATCAACACAGCACTGAATCTAAGGCTCAAACTTCTGGTTTTCTTAATTTATATACTCCACACTACAACTGCTCCTCGCCTCTTCTCATCCAGAGGCACTTTATGCCTCATTCAGTAAGCCTATAAATTGTGAAAAATATATATTACTTCAAATAATAAGAATAAAAAGACATCTGCAGTAGCATTTAGATTGTCAGTCAGAAGGAAATATCTAGAACATTAGGCTGGTGTTTTCAGGACAGGAACTGTCCCTTCAACCCACCTCTAAATTCTTGAAGATAAATGCAGACTCTCCTTCCCCCTCCATTCCCTTTCTGCTCTCTGGTGTTGTGCTGAAAGGCTCACACACTTGAAGGAATGGAAAAGGATGGTTCTAATAACTCCCAATCTCCTGATAGAAGTGGTCTGAAGAACCTATTATCTTAGGACAACTGAGAACATATACAAGAAAGAAAAAGCAAGGAATGTGTTGGAAGACATTACTTCTCTTGGATGAAAGAATCAGCACCAAGCAATGGAGACCAACAAAGAGAAGAACAACTCTTAATGACAGGGCAATCTTTCAGCCAGAAGACACGTTGCTTTTCTGACATTCAGGTATTTAAGGGATCAAAAGGATGTGATTTTTTTAAATTAAAACAGAAGAAGGTGTTAAATGCAGATAGGTAACTCCAGGAAACTGCATTCACATGAAAGATTGCAAATGCAAGCAGTCTGTAAACACTTCAAGAAAAAAATTAGGAGTTTCAAAAAACTAGCTTATTTAGAAGTCATCTTTCCAGGTGGAATATATCTTCTGTATAAACCTCTCCACTAAGGTCAAATCTGTATTAGAAATTATGTGACCGGTAAAACAGAGCACTGTACTCGGGCTTAGAGACATGGATCTGTTCCATTACCAGTGGTGGATCATACCTGCTGGTTATTCACCCTTATGTACCTTTTCTATTTACTCAGATATAAAAGTCACCCCTTTTGCAAAGTAGTCTGAGGTCTCTGATACATTTTCAGTGTCACTGCTGTGAGAAAAGCCATAATGCACATATAACGGACACGTAGGTTTTACAGCGTACATCAGTTTTTAACTGATTCTTATTGAACTATGTGTCAGAACATAGTGAAGGTCAGGAGTCCATGGCACTGAATTTGGACTGCAATCAATTCCATTAGTCATAACACTACAAGATTACAAGATAGATACTTAACTTACAGTTCGTAGAAGAGACAGATTAAGCAGATGGAACATGGGGCATCCATGTTTTTCCCAAACAAATTGCAGATTAAGATGCATGATCTCTACTGGTTCAGCAAAAAAATGCATGTGCAGGACCAAATATGTATTTATGGACATAAAAAATAAATGTTAGATTAAAAAATTTGGTCAGATGCAACTAAATCAAATTGCTGACTGCAGCTACACAACTTCACTAAAATGTTTCATGTCCTCTGATGTGCACAATAATCCCAGGTAAAAGGAAAATTGATTTACACTGCTTTCACAGAGTTAACTGCTCTAATTATTAAATAGCCCTCAACATATGGCAAGGAATTATGGAATGTAAATCAAGAGCCATGTGCTACAAAGTAATCACACAAATGGTTCCCAAATAGCACCACCGTTTCCAGAGGGTTAGCAGAATCATACCTTCCTGATGTACAGACAATTTCAGAGAACTAGTGCTGACATACTCTGCATTATAAAGCAAACTATTCTTAGGATGACAGTGGTAAACAAAACTTCCTTTAGCTTGTGATTAATTTAATTCAAGCATTAACCTGAAAAAAAAAGACCTAAAAATGTGTTTAAAGATTAATCTTGGCATATTAAAGTGCTTTGATTCTTATCATTAAAATTTATTAGACTTTTGACAGTATTAATTCAAAATCTTCTGCTGATGCTTTAATTTAGCTGGCTGGTGAATTGTACAGCAACACAAAATGTTATCCAATATATCCTCTATAGCTGCTTTTTGAGACAGATGACTCATTGTTGAAAAACATTAATGTCAGAAATTTAAATACATGCATATACCTTAATGATAAAACTGCTTATGTTATTCTACTTTCAAGTTTCCAAAGGGTATTTGAAAAAACTATCATTCAGCTGTCTTAATCTGCCAGTGTTTAAAAGTGGCCAATGTTTAGTATCACCATTTTACCTCCCTCCTTCACTCTCCATCTCTATTGTCCTGCCCTCCTGCCCTTTCCCCTGTTCCTTGCTCATAGTGGTTTTTCACCTTGGCTTGTATTACCCTAATGCTAGGTTGTTGAAAAACAGTGTTATGTTCTATTTCGTATCTGTCTCTTGGGAGTCTTTAGAAGCTACTGTTAGATACTACTAGTAGCCACTAATAACAGCTACTAGTACCAACAATTAATACAGACCAAAATACTGTAAAAAACAAAGCAGATGCAGTTTTAATGTACAGGCAATTACAGTGTCCTTCTGCATGATCCTTGTTGATGAAATACCTCTCTCTCTACACTCTACTAATGCTAAAAATTGGATGCACTAGATTATGCATTGAAAAGGTTATTGTTAGAAATGGTCATGAAATGGTGGCACTCCAAGAAAACAGCAGCAGGAGTGTGTAGTCACGAATACTGCCAGAAGCAACAGATCTGTCTCAGACCACTCAACAACACCAACAAAATTGTACTGGCACAAAAGGAAGGCCATAGAATCCGTGGGTAGAGAAGGATCTTTGCTTTCTACCTACCCAGGAGTCTGTCTTCGCATCATTTCAACCTCCCCAATCCAGTTTCATTAGATATGAAATTTTTCAGGCAGCTGGATGTAAGCGACTGTACCTGGGAGGAGGGTAAGGCAAGACTGGGCTTCATACCACAAAAAAAAAATAAATTGCAAAATTAGACAGCTGCATCTACATGGCATGTCTGGCCCGGATTTGGGGAAAGCTATATTTAGATGGACTGAAATAAATTCGTGGAATTTTGGTCAAAGAAAAGAGTTGGGCGTTTTCTAGAAGGATATATGAAATAGATAGGTATTTAGAAAGGGAAAAGGCAACTATGAAAACAGAAGAAGAAAAAAGGAAGACCTCCATCAGGGCAGGATGGAGAGGGCAGAAGGGCAGGATTCTTCAGAAGGGCAGGATTTAGAGGTTCCTGGGTGCTTCCTGAGGAGGTGTTGAGCTCTAGGATACACAGTGTTCTACAGCTTTTCAGTTCCCTGTACACTGCCCATCTAATGATGACAAAGCAAACTGGGAATGATTCAATGAAGTACAGTGCCTCTCCTTTAAAATACTGTCTTTTCCCATATTTAACCCTTTTCAGGACTCCAGGTTACGGTGATAGTGGGAAAAATGTGGCTAGAGTCACTTTTAGTCCGTTAGTCAAGTCCCAACTTCTGATGAATGTTAGAAAATCCAAGGCAAAGACCATAAAAAAGGGTATGTCCTCTGCATCTTTCCAGACCCTTCCCGTTTACCCCAAATCTTCTATTCATCACAGTGGATTGTTTATTAATAATAAGCCTAAGAATTGTACAACACTGCATTCTGCTGTCCAGAGGCAGTCTAAACCTTTCGTCTACACAGGTATTTTTATTCAGCTGTATCTTCCAGAACTGACATTCTAAATTTAATTTTTTCACAGTTGCTAATTAAGATGGAAAATTTCTGCTATTATTTCAATGTCTTGCTAGTTGTTAAGTCACAGAATCTTAGAATAATTCAGTTTAAAAAGCACCTTTGGAAGGTCCAAAGCAGAGCCAGCTCTGAAGACAGATCAGGTTGCCCAGGTCATATTCTGCCAAATTTTGAGTGTCTCCACAAAGATGGAGACTCCACCACTTCTCTGAGCAACCATCACCTCTGTGACTGTGTTGAAAACTACCATCATTGGCCTAAGAGTTATGAGCTTGCCTAGTAAAACTAAGGGGGGGGGGGAATAATATTTCTTCATTTTTTTATCATTTTAGATTATGTCTTATAAACAAAGATTATATATATTGTTATATTGTCTTCACCACAATTAGGCCTTGAAAGGAGTAGAAGCCTGTTATGCTATGCAGAATATAAATACATAGCAAGAGGTGTGTCTCATGGCAGTTTTTCTTTATGGGGTGCTAAAATACAGGAAATAAAAATATATCTTTGCCACTAGACACTGCAATAACTAAGGTTAAAAAACCCTAATCTTTTCTACACAAAGAAGCTGAAGGAGTTCTGCATCCATTTAATCCCAAGTTTTTAGTTTCCATTGAAAATAAAATGTCAAAATTTGACAATGAATTGTCTTGAAAGAAGGGTATGCATGACTATTTGCTTAAATATTGGTTGTTGTCACATGACCAGAAACCATCACTAAAACAGTGATGCCTACTCATATCACAGTATGATGTAACTACCATTTTTCCTTAAATGAAACATACTCCTAAGGTCCATTTTTCCAGCTCTGTGAAGGACGGTGTATTCCAAATATCATCTGTGTCCCATATATCTAACACCCAAAATTCAAAGAGCGCCAATGCTTTTATTAACTGCTGGTTTAATAATTCGTCACCTAAAATTTCTTAATACCTTTAGGTGATTATACAATTGAATGAAGAGATCTCTATAGCTTCCTTCTTACGTTCTTTAGTTAACACTCTTTTTTTGGTATACCTTATTAAAGAAAAGATTTAAAACATAACTTTTCGTGTGTCTCCTATACAAAGAATATACAAAACTGAGTAGTCCATGGCTACATCATAGCAGTAAACGTTAAAGGATTTCCCTGATACTGCTTGTAAGTACGCCTTTTAGTGTAACCCAGAATACTATTAATTTTGTATTACAAAATGTGTCTCTGTTGCTACAGAATGACTAACATTTTTTTCATTGTAAGCAACACACACATTGATTTCTACATTTTAATTTCACTTTTTGCTTGGTTAAAATCCACTACCAAAAATCCATGAAATCTGTGAAAATCCCCCAAAGATATCCTGGATGAATTTCTAATGTGCTTAAATATTTCTGAAAACGTTTTGGAGTTAGACTATTTAAATAATAATTATATTTCCAATTCAGGTGGCATTACACAAATTGTATCATTTCACAAGGGTAATAAAAATTTTGGAACTATAGTATTGCAATCCTTTGGTACTTGGCTATTAAAACTAGTCAGCCTGAGACAGCTGAGAAGCAGCTCTATATTTCGGATAGCAAACTCGTTGCAATATTTATGTAACATGATAAGAGGCCTTAGTGGGAAGCAGTCAAGAGTAGAATACCTTGGATATCAGCAAGGCCACTGCTTTTCAACCAGTTTCTAAATAACCCAGAATAAATGTATCGCTGAAAAAAGGCGATGTTTGTCTTAGCCCATCAAATCCAGCTGAAAAATTAAACCACCCCGTCAGTCTGATTTACAATGAGCTCCAATGAGCTCCACAGAAATCTGCAATATCTGCTTTCATGTCTTCCTTGTAGCTGAGATAAAAGTAAGCAAAGCCTTAATTCAGCCTTGGTGTCATCAGCAGTATTTCTAGCATTAGAAACAATGCTGATGGTTTGCCAGGAAAAAAAAAAAAAAGAAAATACTGAATATATATGTTCAGTGAACTGGGAGATCCTCCCAGACAAGCTCCTTTACAGGCATATTAACTTTACTGTAAAGTACATAGATTTTTGTTAACTCTTGTGAAGCACAGTGTTTTTCCACTTTGCACAGTGCAACACTTTCCCCAATTGCAATACTCTGCACAGTTGTAACTTGAATTTTATTTTGGTATCTTCACTGTTAATTCATCCACAGACTTTCAATAAATAAATAAATAAATAAGCAAGCAAGCTTCATTTAGCTCCTTAGCCACTATCCTATCCTACATCATTTTTGCTGTTTTTTTCTTCAGTATCACAACAGTTTCTGAGGGTATTTTACCCTTCCCCTTTCCTACTGATTCATTCCCTAGAATGCTTATAGCTACTGAGTTAGCTCTGTTCCTGGATTTTCGCACCATCTGCACACCCTGGACAACTAATTAAATGAGATTTTCATACCCTCCTCTCTATTTCTTTTCCATTTCTTACAAGGAATGCCTTTTGACAATATACATTATCCACAACTCTAACATAAATTAATTTGAGTTTCCCGCTGACTCCTCTGAAAGCACTATTACGGCCAGATTCCACGTGACCCTTCCAGGTATGCCCAAGAAAGAGCATATAGTAGTTTACTCCTTTGTATCCCAGCATAACTACACAGATAATGGGCTTTCAGGAAACGCAAGTGCTGCTCTGAATTGCTCTGCACTACCACTGACAGAGAGACATTACCATTTCCAAAAGATGAAACTGGAACAAAGGGCTAAGGAAGCAACCAGAACTGAGCAGGGGAACTGCACTTTTTCCTTTAAAAACAGTAGTGAAAGGTTTCCTGTAGTGTTCTGCAGCAAAAACAGTCGAAGAACTTTCTTTTAGGATCCTCTGAATGTGTATTAAGCATGATGAAGCTGACAAACACCACTAAGTTTTGAATGCCCAGCTAGGGGACTGCTACAGCTACAAACTCTTCTAAAGCTGATTAAAAACTCTGAATCACAGAGATATATAAATACACTGCCCTAAATTTAACATATTCCAGATTATCAGCATATGATCATGGCCTTGTTTCCTGGCAACTGAAGACACACAACTCTTTGATAAACACACACACATACATACATATATATATATATATATGTACCTGTCCTGATCTTGGGGGGGGGGGGGGGAATAGAGTTTTCTGTGAAAAAATGTTTTTTTTCCCTTTTAGCTCATATTGGTGAGCACATCATACAACTTCTAATCACATTACTACACCAATTCTATGCAACAATATATCCAGGGCTGCAAAGATGAATGATCATACCTGCAAGCGCTCACTGCTCATCATCTCTCTGATAGCAATAATCAGCCATAATCCTTCTCAGTTCAATTTTACTTACAAAATGTTGTGAAAAAAGGGTTTTGGTATCTCTACAAGTGAAACGCAATGGAGATTCTTGTTTAAAGCAATCAGAACATCTAAATGTCACCCTGCAGCAGAGACGGATCCTTCAAAATGGAGCCACAGCAGCATTTAGTTTTCACCAACCTACTGTCTGATCTTCCTCAGTTTTTTAATAACCAACATTCACTTCTTTGGTTACGATAAGAATGCTGTTCCTGAAGCTGGTGAGACTGACCACAGTTTGTGGAAAGATCCTCAAATTGTATAAATTTGCATAGCTCTTTTCAATGTTAATATGGCAGTTGAAAATCTGGCCTTCAGGCTATGAAGTCCAGTCCTCTGTCCTTGTAACTTCCCTTTGTGTTTTTTTTCAAGATTTAAATTTTATATTTTCTTAGTCTTCTATTCAATTATATTTTATAAATTTGGGAGAGTAGAACTGACAGAAATTCCATAGCTGCTGGAAATGATCAATTTCAAATGTGAGAAAGGAGGCTGAATAGCTTATGGAGATGGTAAGACTACTGAAGTATCCAACATTGTATCAAAATCCTAGCACCATCTCCATTCCTTCTCCCTTCCTTCCTCTTTTTCATCTTTAAAAAGAAGTTACCATTTTAAAAAATATGTATGTTTTTGCTGATGCACCTAATACAGAAGAACATCAACATATTAAAAGATGGGACTGCCTTAATCTATGTCCCTTTTTCCTTTAAGAAAAGGAAATGTCTGTGCATGGGGCAGAGCAGGCAGAGCAGAAAGAGCAGACAGATAATTCAATCACTTCCAGGTTTGAATACTCCTGTATCTCAGCTTCAACATTCTGTTGCCTCATTATTTGAAGATCTAAGTTCTCTTTTGGTCCCTTACCTAGTTCTAGTGTCCATTGTTTTGTGGATTTCTTTTTCTATATGCTAATAAAAATGAAAGGATTTATGGAAAAGTGCTACCCTGTGTCTTGCAAACATTACAGCAAATAGAAAGAAAATACCTTCATGATTTTGAAGAAAATCAGAAACAATCAAACTCTTTATGACTTGTCATTTGCATGGCTGTATTTCATACAAATTGGTGCTAATGACACAGGGAATTTGTTTTAAAACCAAACTTGTAATTTATTTTTATGTCTAAACAGAAATGACATCCAATGTTTGGGTAAAACAGTTCATGTCAGAACTGAAAGTGCTGTCAAAAGTGTTCCAGCTGCAGTCCTGTGCTTAGCATAAAATGAGTACAGAGCAAGATTTATCTCCCCTTGAATACCCTCATGCCTATTCGTATCAACACAGTAGGTCGGGGTATTATCTACGTCATATGAGATGTCTCCGGCTTCAGGGGACAGTGCAGTGTCTTCTTTTCCCTACCCACACCCATTTTGCAGGCTATTTCATCACTATAGTGTTCAAACATCATTCAAGGATCCCAGCTGCTAGGACAGCCATTAGCCAACAGCCAAAACCTGTTTATACAACAGAGCTGCATCACCAGTGAAAGTTAAAGCTGCCTTAACAGCCTATAGAAAATAGTACTCTGTTCTGAAGTGTAATGATGTATCAGCAAAGCATCAAGTTACATACTGTAAGTACTCACACCGAGTCTCCCAGTAAAATTAATCATAGATCTATCCCTAAGTTCAAGAACGAATTCCCAGACAGACAACTACTTAGTTGGATTTATATACAGTCTTTGAAAGAGCCTACACGTTTCCATTTTGCTGGTCAATAGCTAGCTAAAATGCCAATGTTAAGCTAACACTTTTCATTATTAAAAACATTTTTGAGATGCATAATTATTTACAATGAGCTGAATTTTTGCTGTAAGACATCTCTGAAAATGTCTTTCACAACAGGTGAAAGTGGGCTGGTGAACAGCTCTTGCTTTCAGAAGAGTTTAGAAGAATCCATCTCAGACCCTGGACTATTTCTGTTCTAGCACATGTTAGGCCAGATTGTGATCTCAGTCATAGTAGTGTAGCAGGATAATGCAAGCTGCTATGCTAAAGTAAATGCTCTACTGGTTTCAACTGAATTATTTCAGATTCATATAAATGCACGTAGAACAGAACTGAGACTAAGTATATTAAATTAATGACATGTGGCATGGTCAATATGCAATAGTCTATACAAAAACATTTTTAAAAACTATCAGTACTCACTAGGCACTTAGTATTTAAAAAAAAATTAATTATTTCAGTTTTTCTTTTATGAGTACAGGTTAATAGAGAAAGAGGAATAAAGTGCTACAAAATTCCTGAAATATGAAACTCCACAATTACTAAGCATTATGTACAAAAGCATTGTTTGGTATATTTCACATCATGGATTATCACAACTGGCTTTACAAGAGTTCTTTTAAACTATGAGAATCCATCCATCCACAACTGAAGTATTCTTGCAGATTAAGATTGATGTATCATGAATCATTACGGTTTAATATGCATGACACGGTTTCATTTCACACATGTTCTGCATGGGTTGATTGCCATGTATGCCAATATCAAACAGATGTTAATTCTTTCATTTTTATGCTCCCAAAGTATATTTTAATGACCTAGGAGGCTTGGCAAAGAAAAAGAGGGAGGTATTTTGAAGTAGATTTAATGGCAAATCTAAAATAAAAATCCATTAGAAAAATAATTTTTAAAATTCATGTTTTCAACAATATAAATTTTAATATGAAAAAGAACACATGATATGCAAAGGAACTGCAGACTGCTCTCATTAAATGGCACGTTCCTTTTTGTAAACAAGAAAAGAATTTTTCATTATTTTTCTAATAAAAAACATTATTTTAAAAGTCCTACCAATTAAACACAAGCTTTGTGATATGAAATGTTTCTGGAAGTCACCTGCAAGGCATTGTATGTTTTTAGTATGCCTAAATTCTTAAATCTGGGTATTTTGCAAAGAAACCGAATCTCCATGTAAAACATCACTATATAAATTCTCACATCAGCAGTGCTGTATGTCTCATTTTATGGATCATCTAAATTAAAAAGTCCTTAAATATAAAATATTTCACAAGTCTCCACTGTAACAGGCCAGAAGTGGAAATGAAAAGGTATCCTAGGTTAAGATTAATGTATAATGAGAAAGCTGTTTCCAGCCAGCACCAACTCCCACTTTATGCTGTGTCAGATGCAAGACAAGATTCTCCAGAACCAGAACAGCAGCAGAGCCACAGGTCAGGATGGAAGAGTGTTGGCTAAAAATTGTGAGCTTTAACTAATTCCTAATTTGATCAAATGGACTTGCTAGAGTAATTTCCATGGAAGTTAGAGCAGGTCTCTAGCTTTGGGCCTGATCTTACTGAAATCAACAGGAACAGGAATGGCTCCCAGGGATTTTGCACTAGAATTAGTTCTAGCAAGCTGAAACAGTCTCCAGGTTGAAAATTACAATTACTGAAACTGTTACGAATAATAATAGTAGCAGTGATATATTCGATACATAAATATTTATGTTAGATAGTATAAATAGCAGATTAAAAAAAATAGTAGATAAAATACTATCAAAAACAAGATATTCTGCCCCTCCCCATACCATGGAGATCTTTTTTGTACAGTAATACTTCCAACACCAAACAAATTATTTAAATTTCTTGCTTACATTCTTACATGAGCTGGCATACAGCTTTAAAATGAAAATATGAACTGACATTTTGAAAAATAACTGACAGTCATGGCACAAGAATGCAGTGACCTCTGCCCTCCAATATTGCCTTTTTTCTTTTTTTTTTTTTTTCAAATGCCCAAATACATGCAAGGTACACAGAAACAAAATGCTAATTACCAGTGAAACCCTAATTCCAAGGAAATCAAAAGTATCACATTCCCATTGAATTCACTGGGACAAGGAATGAATCTAAAATGTGGATTTTACACACACCACACAAAACACTTGTGCAGATTTCTGAAAACATACACTCATCGCATTGCAGGGAATCAAGCCTGCATTCCTTGCTCAACCAATATTCCCTGACTGGAATAACAGCTTTAGATGTTATTTTTGTTCTCGTTCTGTTTTACTATGTTAAATCACCAGATTGTTTTTCTTTTTACTTAAGATTAATGTGTGAAAGTGCCTCCTTTCCATTCATAGATGTTATCTTCCTCAAACTTCAAATGATTCAGCTGGGTGAATATAGAGTTATAAATAATTTATCAAGATACATACCAGTTGTTAGGAAAAAAAAAAAACCTGAAGGAAGAATATCACTGCATAAAATCTGAACATTAAAACTGATTTTTTAAAAATCAATCTTTAATTGTTTTTATTACCTCCTAATCCAGGTCTGAGACGATTATCATAACCATCCAGAAGTCTGTCTAGAATTCTTGTAAAGATGGTGATGTTATTCTTAGCTTCATCTTCCAGGGAGTCAGCCAGCACTGATCTAAATGGACATTTTACATTTTAGAAAGTGCTAGATATGTTTTAAAGTACATTCAACATGCAGTTTTTGCAGGCTGGCCTTGAATATTTAACTTGCTGCCCTCCAACATGAAGGGTGTAGTTAAGAGTATATGAATACACAATTTATATGTAACATGTTCAGAAACATAAGAGTCGACGATATACTATTTAAAATTTCCAGGAAGTCATTTTCCAGTGGCCTCTACTTCTACCCAACATTGAATCACCGTGAGTGCTACTCCAAGCTCCACTAACACATTTAGCTGTGCAGGTGCAAAAGCCTAGAAGAGCTTCCCGGGCCTCGGTGGCGCGTCACTCCCGGACTGATAACCCGGGTTCCCACGCACAAAACTGTCTCCTGCCAGCTCTACCCTATCTGTCCTCACCTAAGTATACCCAATCTCTGGGTAAATCCTGTGGATATGCTTCCACCCAATGGTCATGTAACGTACATGACCAGGAGAACTAACATGAGGGAAAACTCCAGCGATCATGCTCAGGGAGTCCTCTGATGTCAGTGCTTGGTGGGTGGGAACAACAATGCTGACTAGCAAGCTGCAGGATAGCTGTGCATAGCCTTCACGTTTCTAAAATGCTGTTTTGTTATAAAAAGCACTCTCTGATGTTCCACTAGATGCAGACAAACGTTATAAAAGTTGGATAGAAAAACAAATCATAAATGAAGTGTCAAGAAGAATCTCTAGATCATCGATCGTTCCAAACTTCCCCGATAAAGAAAGAGATGTTACAGCCTTTACGGGTCATACCTCTGTGGAAAACACTAGGGGCTGGAACACGGATCTGCTGCCCAGCCAGCCGTGGTGCTGAGCAGTCCTCTGGGACCTGGACACCCAGACCAAAGGTTTTGTATACCAGGAAAACACTCCCATGCAGAAAGCCTTACACATGCAAGTGTTACTGTGCCAACAATTTTAAGCACCGTGCATGTGAAATGCGTGAGCTCATCAGCCTTACCTACTTAATACCGCAATATTAGTACCAAGGAAGTAAGCCTCGTATGTTAGACGCGTTATCATTTATACCTTTTTTGGCCACCTAAATTTTTAACCTGAAATGTTTGAGCATTTATCATCTCTAAATGAACTACTGACCAAGGCATTCCGAATGCCATAAAAAGAAGCATCTTTCCTTCCTCCTCCAAAACAAAAGTAGGTTTGGGTGACATTCTCTCTAAAGCAAGCTAGAAAATGATTAAAGACAGGGCTTTATGTTGGTCCCCAATTCAACAGCATGGAGGAAGTATTTAAATGTAAATCATTGCAGGTCTGTGCTTTCCATCACATAAACCACCGAATCGACCAAAATCAGATAACTTATAAAGAACACACCAAAATTTCATGTGTGATTTTACTGATCTGAGAGTTTTTTCTTAATTTAAATTACTGGATGGCTCATTTTTCATTTTTAAAATCTATTTCTGTACTGTAAGTCTCTGGCATTTTTTAAGCTTCTTTTTGAGATACAACAGTTTTTTGAACTCTAGATATCACTTAAAAATTAGATCACACAATTAGATCAAATTAGGGTCAAATCCTGCAAACTTTACTCGGGCATAAACTCCTTAATTACGCATGTAGTCTCTCTGACGTCAGTGAGATTACTCACTTGAGTAGGGTTTGCAGGATCAGGCCCACTGTGACTCAACTAATACTGCACCGCAGTTAGGCATAAAGTGATATGGGAAACATAGTTTCAGGAAGTATTTTGTTCACTAGGAAGTAGACAAAAATAAATGCAGACTTCTTAAATCATTAGGAAACTTGCATTATTTAGCTTACGACCCTTACCATATTAGGACAAGACCTACTGCAGTCAGACCCAAAATAAGTAAAACGAAGTTACAAACTACAATTAATTGCATGTTTAGGGACTGTGAGCAACACAGAACTATTATGTGATTAAAATTACTTTCTCTTATGCTGTCACTTTAGAAATGGGGAACTTTAAACAACATGAGAAAAGTTGATTAATAAATGAGGCTATTGTTTTATTGTATGTGATTGTGAAGTTGTATGCTATCTCCACCTAGAGGTTTAAAGCTTAAGTATCATTTTGAATTCTGTTATGTTGACCAAAAAAAAAGACCAAAAAAAAAAAAAAAGGCATGCCCGTATTAAAAAATATGCGAGCAGTATTTTAGAGACTGTGATTTGCTATTTGACTTCACGATAATCTATCTCTCCATCTTAACTGTTCCGTACAGTACAGAATCACAGTGATACAGTAACTCCAATAAATCTCTTAAAGAGATCCAGTAAGGCATTTAAAGGAATTATTTTTTTAATGGTGAAACAAAGCATCAATTCACAAACTGTTTAAGGACAAGAGATTAGGCTTATACGGTCCCTAGACCACCTTCTATGGCATTTGCTCTGGAAACTATGTAATACTGCATTCAAACAGCTAAGAAAGATTTCTTTTTTTATTACATTACTACATACTATACTTTTATAACCCCTCACCAAGCTTACCCTCAGCAGATCGTAACATACATGTTTGTACTGAACAACAAAATTAAACATCCTCTCACCTTGTTGGTAGCCACACCAATAAAACGAGAAGAACCAACTGCATCTCGGAGAGTGCCAGCTTCCTCTTCATCGCTGCTCTTTGCAAAACCTAACCGTGCAAGAAAAACACAAACCCACTCTCAGCTACAGCCAGTCTCCGCCAAGCAGTGCTTTCAACTTAACCCGAGGAAAAATATGTCACTTCAGCGGAGAAAGGAAACCACTGGATTTCTGCAGCACTTTTCACTACTAGCAACTTATTGTATCTCCATCTTTCCCAACGATCCTGCTCTGTGCAAAGAGGCAACGCATGATCAAAAGTGGCATGTGAGCAGACGCATCAGATGCTTCCCTCTTCCGTAAGCTGAAAGCCCCAAGACGAAAAGGAACAAAAAATTAAAAAAAAAAAACAAACCAGCCACCCAAAAACCGTATGTATAAAAAGACCGGGGTTTAAGCATTCCTCGCCTCGCTACGGCACACCGCAGCCGGGGGGGGGCGGCGGGGGAGCGTCGTGCCGTTCGCAGGGGCTCGGTGCGGGGACCGCGGGCGAGCCGCCCCCCGCCGCCGCCGCCGCCGAGCGCCCAACACGTTTGACAGCTGCTCGGCAAAACACCGGCGACAGCCGCCGCCGCCGGGGGCGCGGGGCGGGGGCGGCGGGGGCTGGTAGCCCCCGCAGGGCGACAAGTTGCGGACCGCAGCGGAGCCCTGCCCGCCTGCCACGGGCGAGCGCTGCCCGCGGCCGTGAGGGGCCACGCCGCCGGCCCCCGCGCTGCCCGCCGGCGGGCGGGGACCCCCGGGGACCCTACCTGGGAGCAGCGAGCGGGCGGCCGGGGCGGGCGGCCGGGGCGGGAAGGGGGGCGGGGGGGGGGGTGGGGAACGGCGGGAGGGCGCTGACGGCGAGCGGGGGGCAGGAGGCGGCGGGGAGCGCGGGGCGGCGGCGGCGGCGGCGGCGGCGGCGAGCGCGGGCAGGACGGAGCGGCTCCCCAGCGGCGGGCGGGCGGGCGCGCGCGCGTGCCTGGGCGCGCGGGGGGCGGCGGGCAGCGCGCGTGCCGCTGCGCGGAGGCGGGCGGGCGGGCCGGGAAGGTGGGGGGCGGGGGGGGGGGTCGGCGCGGGGAGCCGCGCGTGCCGGCGGGCGGCGGCGCGGCGGGGCGCGTGGGTGCCCCGCGGGGCGCGGTTCGGCGGGGCGGGGCGGGGCGTCGCGGCGCGGCGCCCACTGCCCCCGGGCCGGCCTGCGGGGCGGGGAAGATGCAAGTCACCCCGCTGAACGGCGGCTCCCGCGCGAGGGGGCTCCCGTGGGGCCTGACAGACAGACAGCCTGCGCGGAGCGGGCGGGCGCGGTAACTTGGCCGGGGCGCGAACGGTAACGCGGCGGGCGACGAGCGACGCCCGGGACGACGCAGCACGTTTTCCGTGGCCCTTCTCAGCCTGTCGGTCACCTCTTGCGAAGTGCGCGTCCCGCGGGGCATCACCCCACCGACCACCCTGCGCGCTTTTCGGTCTGCTGCGGGAGCAGCCGCCAGCACCCGGCTCCCACCCTCGCTCCGAGGCTGCCTCATTAATATTCCTTTCCCCACTTGCCCATTGGCACAGTCTAATTGAAATGCAGAGAGAAGAAAAGTCTGTCATTTAAAGTGAGCTCAGGATGCCGGCGGCCAAGAAAACAAACCTTGCTTTTCTGCTCAGATTGCATTACTTTCCGTTGCATTGTCTTTTAAAGCACGTCGCCCTCCTTTCTTAGGCGCAGTCCTTCTTTGGTAGGAACTGGACCGCTGCTGGGATTCATTCCCCTCGATTTCAGGCTTTCCAGCGCAAGTAGATCAGGACAGGCTTGGCAATTAAAGATAAGGGTTTATATTTAGTGTACCCTCATTTTGCATTGTTAACTCGGAAATAATTAAATAACACCGGCAATAATATTGCAGCTTCTTTTTTTTTTTTTTTTTAACCAATCTGTATCCATCTCCTTTCCCTTCAATCTGTTAATTGCAGAAAACGCAGCTCTCAATTATCCTCTTAACATCACTGGCCTACCTGCTTACTGCGTTTTGACTGAAGTTGTTTTGCTGAAGTTTGCTTCTGAATCGTGACCGGTTCCAAAATGAACATGTGAAGTTGCATGCACAGACGGAGTGGGTAGAAAAAAAGAAGAAAAAAAAAAAAATCTTTTCTTCGGTTAACTATAGAATCAATTATAAAAATTGGAGGATTCTTTTTCCTACTCTCCTTTCTGCTGTTTTTCCTCTGTTGCCTGCTTCCTAATTGTTGCTGCTTGCAACTGGAGGTCCCCTTGTTTTCCTTCTCTAGTGGCTTAATGATTCCACAGCAGAGCATGAGAGGCAAAAGAAGGAGGAAAAGTGCTTGGGCTGTCAGCATGATCTGCTACTTCCAACTTTGAGATATATCATAACTTGCAGTAAGACTGGGAAGAGAGATGGAGCAAGCTGGATTTCTTTGTTTTTAAATAGCGAGTAACACGACAGCCTAAACTGTGGGAAATGACAATGGTAAGGACAGAAGTGCAAAAACAATTATTCAGCAGCCATCTAACTCTGGACGTACCTAAGGTACAAGGCCCTTCTCTTTCCCTTTCCAGATGTGAAAAATTCCTCTGCTTACAGTTCTTCATTATCTGATCAGTTAAGCATCTATGGTCAAGCTAAAGTCTTCTTTGGATCTACCTGCAAGTTCCCACGTATTAGGAATTAACAGCTGCAGAATTGACAACTGATACTAAAGGCAGAATCAACACTCACAGTAAAGAAAACTAGTTTTAACTACTTGTCCTAAGATAGACTGACTTCACAAATATCAATATGCAGAAAAAAAATCACTAAAAGTGAAGAGCCTTCATGATGTATTCTAATGTGAAGTACGTTACATAATAGAAACAGAATAATTTTTTTCCACAGGTATTCGTGGCATTCCTTCCCAAAAGACACTTCAAGTAACCGTAATACCAAACTAGAATCTAGTCTTTGTATGTGAGTTGCATCAAAAAACAGAAAAACACATTTGTTAAGGAAAGCAGTCACAGTAGCTCCACAAGGAGCTATGTGATAGCATATTGTCATTCTTCAAAAGCCACATGGGGTAGGTATGTATTTATAATGAGCTTGTGCTCAAAGCCTTCCCCCAGAAAAATGTGCTGGGTTTTAGGCTCTAATCACAATTATTACCTGTGATGTTCTTTGAGATTTACCATAGCTTCATGCATTGAAGTCACACTTCAGATAAACCACATACCTTAAAAGTATCAGAAACTTGAAAATAACCCCTCATTCCCATTTCAGACAAGTTGGACCGCCCTATGGGGCATCCCAAATCACAGGGAAGCGGAGTACAGGGACAGACTACTGAGGCTGTGAGAGATCAGAGGCAATATAATTACTACCAGAGAGAAAGGTCTTTATGCTAGTCCCATACGCTTATAACCCACGCTGATGATGAACTAGAAGGCATTTGAGGAGAAAAGTGTGCTACTGCTGGGGTTTTATTGTTTTGCTGGGTTAGGTACATGCATGGCTCGCAAACGCTGGATGTGTTAGCTCTTGTTGGTTAGAAACGGCGTGCTTGAGCCCCCCCAGGTGCATAGTCAACAGTGAACTCTCTCTTCCCTTCTGCGTTGTAATTTGCGGATTGTATTGAATGCTGTCATTCATTATTGAATTTCAGTTAGCTCTGAGTCATATGCGGCGTCCAGCTTGTCACCTGGGTTTGTGAGACTCTCCTGAGTCCTGATGCAAGTGCCCTGGAAGGTGGGGCATTGGTTTGAATTGGTTTGATTGGACTTGAAACAGTCCACTGGAAGGCAGCAGGTCTACAAATTGTTACTTTCAAAGTATAACCAAATTATTTTACTCAAAAGGGTTTATTTCTTTTCTGCTATGTTTGCCAGAATATATAAATAGAATTCAATCCCTTTTTTGATATTTAAAAATATATTTAAAAAAAGGACCCTACAATCCTATTATTACCCCTTGCCAAGGATCTCAAAGCTCTGCACATGCTGATAAATAGTGTTTCACAATACCTCTGTGAGATTGGAATGACTTCCTCTGTGAGGACAAATTGAATAGCAGGGCAGGTATGGGACATTGCTTAAGCACTTCTTCCAGTTTAGAGGTAATAGACTCACAGGAGAGGTTAAGCCCAGGCTAGTCACTGTCCATACTGCAAAACACTAAATTGAATGCTTCCTTTAACATTTTGCTTAAAAGAATCATTTAGATGACAAAGTTACACCATCCTTCAGGCACAATAAATTACTTAAAAACGGTACCTCCGATTTGTAGCCACTAGGGAGGTGGCAGTAAACATTTTTTTGTCATGGACATAATCAAGTAATGCCAAACAGAACTTAATGCAGAATGCTGATGTAGGGTACGTTCTGCAGTATACCAGTTCCAGACAAAAATTTTTGGCAGATTGAGGTAATCATCATATACTTTGTGCTGCTTGAGAATAATCCTCACTCTTATATCTAGGCCAGCAACACTCTTAGCTGTAAGCATAAAAACAATAATCATTGGAGTTCAGTGAAGTGATGCATGTATGTGAAAATCGAAGTGATATATCAGAAATTTTTATATATGATATAGCAGTGGATTTTTTTTTAGTATAAACAACGCTTTTTATAAATGTTTTAATCTCTAAAAAAGCATAAAGCACATCTCAATCCATATGATGTTAATTATTGGAAAGTCTATTTTATTTATCCTTTTAAAATTTCTATTTATATTCATGAAATAGTTAACCACCCATGTATAAATGCAAGTGTTTGAGATATGTAACCAAGATACAATGTCTATGTAATTTTAAACATGTATGTCATGTTATTTTATTTTATTTTTATGAATAATGACAAAATAAATAATTGAAGGGGGGAATTAATTTTTGACCCAGTCAGTTCCTAGACTGGTTCATCATGCTGCTACATGGATGCTAATCTGAGCAAAAAGAAGGGAAGAACTGGCTCCTTTCAGGAGCAGCTCCACATTATGCCCCACTGAATGATGATGGAAATAAGATTTCTGTAAGAAAAGAAGACTCAGGTCTCCAAAACTCCTCTAGTCACTGACTTTCTGCAAGATTGCACCCCAAATCCCTCAGAGAGGTGAAATTATTTTGAAATGCACCATTCAACAACAGATGCTGGTATAATAAACAAGAAAGCAAGAAAAATCTTACGGCCTTAGGCGGTACCCATTGTTATAAGCACCTGAGCAACTTTTAATCTTTAGTGTTTTCCATCTAGCTGTGACACTCCCAGATTGGGAAGAGTGGCTGTGCTTGTTCAAAAGCTTTAACTATCATACAGGCTTCCTGATTGAAGAGCAGAAGTAAAGGGCCAGTGCCGCCTTTATTTCAAGAGTGTGTAATCAGCTTTAAGTTACTTTCCGAAGTGCACTGGGAAGTTCAGCAGAACAGGAAATTAAAATGAGCTTTCCCATTTTACGTGTCGATGACTGTTTTTTCTTTCCCAGGATTATACTTCTCCCAGATTTGAACCTTAAAAACCATATGAGGATTTTTAGTCTTCTACAGATACACTGAGATCTACAGAAAGAATGAGCGGAGAGTCTTTGCAGTCTTGCATCATCCTTTTAGAGTAGGTCTTCCTTGACGGGACAAACATAAGGCAAGCAGCAGAGGGCAATGCAACACATGCACCAGCTGGGACAGGAAAGCTCAGATAAATAGAATTGGCTCATAACTCTTGGTTTGAGTGAGAGGAAGGGCAGATCTGCTTTTATAAAAGCAACAGTTTGCTTCAGCTGCAAATTCCTGTTTTCTTTTCACATCTATGGGGAGCTCACATATCACAGCAGGCTGAAAGTCAGTTTACAGCAAAACAAGACCTTTGATCTGGGGAGACAAGACAGAATGCAGAAAATGCAAATATATGCTAAATAATTTCATAAATATCTTTACATTTGTGTTACTTGTGCAAACACAGTCTATTTTATCTTTCAGCTCTTCACTCAAGTGTTCCTTGGACTCTGAAGATGTTTTTCACGTAAAGCAACACAGGTCTGTGATGTTTCATGTTCCAGGTGTCCAGCTTGGAGCAAGTAGAGCTTGTTTATTAGAGGGATAGAAATATACAGCATTTCTAAAAATCAGCATCACAACACAGAACTACTTTGAGATCCATTTTGTTTGAATATACTTTGAAGTTCAAAGACAAATTCTCTTCTACTGCTACAATGAGATTGATATTCAGAGAAAATTTTACAGACATAGGGCCACTTACGATTGACCTTTTTTCCAGGAATACAAAGAAAGGAGAGACACTAGACGTCTGCCACCTCGTGTTGCCCACAAAATTGCCATGTGCTGACTTTGGAATCTGGAAATACCAGGAATCATTCGTCAACAGCTGTCTTTGCTTCTGCAAAGGCCTCATCTCCCCTCTTCACTAGCTAATATTGGCCACACTAAATGATGTTCAGTGCACAGGAATTTATCAATGACCAATGAATTTGCCTAAGCCTTAAGGCCCCAGACAGCTTCTGGGAGAATATGCTTCTGCACATCTCTTTTTCCCCCACCATAATGCAGTCTGTAGGCAGATGACGCAACAGAGCAGTGAATATTTCTGTGTCTAAAATATTTAATTAATTAATTAAAATCTGCTTCTGGAGACTCAGTAGCATGAACAATTAGTAAAAACAAGCAGAAAGTGAAATGGAATATAGCGTGACAAACAAGGGGATTACCAAGGGATGCGTTTCCCAGACAAACTGGTTTAAAAGGTACTGTCTTTTGTGAACAAGCACAAGTCACTCTAGAACAAAAAGCATGATACAGACCTTCAGATTGCCTAAAAACTGCTGAAATTAGCTGCTGACAGGTTTGAGCAGAAAAAATCATGGGTTTTTTTTTATTCCTACTAAGAGGGCATTGAAATTTTGAATTTAAAAAAGTGGATGTTTTTCTGAAGTCCTATAAAAAATTTCAGCCTTTGCCCTAATTTCAGTGCTGCTTAAAAGAATGGCCAGAATTCATTTAGCAGGCTGCTCAATAACTGCTCCTAGTCAGGAAAGCTTTTGTTGCTGATCCAAGATTACCTTATCTTGGGTGGCAAAAAATCTGCATTTTAAAAATGATTCTGCCTCCCAGGACATCAAAGAGTTTCCTCCTGTCTGTGACTAATGTTAGCTAAAAGACACGCGAAGGTGTTCTTCTATCACTAACAACAAATAATCCAAAGACAGTTCTAACATGAAATGTCTTGCCTAGATTCAACAAGAACAACAAAATAATCACATTGCTTCATACTGAGTCAACACAAATCTAGCTTCTTTGTCTATGGAGTCTAGATAGTAAAATTTAGGAGGAAGAACGTTGTGCTGTGTCCCATGTTTGTTAGAAAAAAACATAAACCACACAATTGCTTATGATGTAGTTGTAGCCTGTGACAATCTGTTCACATTTTGCAAAAACATTGAGCTATTTATAAACATATCTGGTTAAATAATTGCCATTATAGTATTTTTATACATTTAAAAGAAGAATTTAGCTTTTCTGCATGCTGCAGGTGACATATTATGCAGGATGACAATTAAATCATAGTAAAGACATTTGCATAAACAAACTGCTAGATTTCAGTACCTGCTGTCTGTATTGCTGTTTCCTAAATTGTCCCTTGCTGCACCAACAGATAGAGAGATCAGGAAGTCCCTAGCCGGGCAGATGAGAACCACCCCAGCTCTTGAGGAGCTGGTTAGATGGATTCGCAGCCAGCCCTCCCGGAGGAGGCTGAAGTAACCAAGGATGCACAAATCCAAAACGCTCCTAGCATGCACCTAAGCCGGCAGTGTGAATGCTTCCCCCACTCTTCCATGCTTCAGTGCAAGATCTTTAGGTGAATGAAGGTTCTCCATTTCATCTCTTCTCAATTCCATACATGCAGGTGCCAAGCACAGCCCAGGGCCTGAGAAAAAGCATCAGACTTTTGCAGCTGTCAGTCCAGCCGCATTCCATTGCTTTGAGTATGCCCTGGGCTAAAATAAATAAATAACCAGATAATGGATGGCACTTGGTGTAAACAGGCCTGATTTGCCTTCCTCTCCTTTCAAGCAAGGAAGCACCAGTGAAATAGAGGTGACTCACTGGGGGAATCCAAAGCATTCTTTCTCTTTCACATGTGAGTCTGCAGTAGCCGTTCATGCTCTAAAGGGGGAGAAAACTAGGCTGCTTTTTAATATTCATTTCCACGACATTAAGTCAAAACTGCCTGTAAGTGCAAAGGGATTTTTAAGGAAAAACAGAGCTGCCCTCATATCTCACTAACATAGTGAGAATGTATAAATAGCTGCACATGGCAGCTAGTTTATGTCAACACAGTATTGTACTTGTGAGCATCTGGGTAGCAACTGCTTGATACAAGAGAGCAACTGAGCAGCTGCTAGGAAAATATTATGCTGCTGTCTACAAAGTAAGTGCTGTGTTACCCAAAAGCTCTGGATGGTGCTATTCAAATCTGCCACATAAAAAGGGGTGCCCAGGGCAAGAGTTTATTAAACATCACCAAGATTTTTTGAGAAGAGGGAACTTGTTATGTCCTTTCTAATTGATCGTGTGGTACTGGCTTTGTGCTCTGAGCTCTTGCTGATGGTCCCTACTGTCTAACTGAGAACTTGGACAGGTCCTCATCTTGGCCTGGCCACTCTGTGGCATGGGTGGACAAAGTTGTGTGCCACATTTTGGGAACGTGGCGACAGGCTCTCCCCTCTTCCCTGGTGGCCCTCCATGCAAATTTCTCACTGTGCCATCTGGCTTCAGGGGCTTGATCTCGTGCATTCCAAGTCCCTTTTTTCCCTGGGAAGCTCTGAGGGATGCTGTGGGGACATAGAGGCAGCTATCCCCCTTCCCCTTCCTGGGGAATGCAGTACCACATCTGATGAAGGAAGCTTTTAGCTAACCCTAAATTGCCACTGTATGGAAAAGCAGGCATGAGCACGGCCAGAAGTCACAAACACGCCTGTTAGCCAGGGCAAGATCCTTCCCAGTGCTGGCCCTCCCTAAAAGCCCAAATCTGTTCTCACAGACACCAGAGACAGAGGGGCAGTGATCTGGGATGCAAGAGACCACAGAGACACAGAGAAAAAAAGTCTTTTTTTAATCTAATTTGCCAAGTCACATATCTCCAACCTCCAACTCCACACTCTTCACAGAATTCCCACTCCTCTGTTTTGCTTCCCATTTATTACAGGGAACAGTTCATCAGGAACCTCATATCATCATATCCTTGACTATTTGTGGCTTTTTTGAATTATGCATTTGCCCAGCAGGATTACTTCCACAGAGAAGTGTGGATGGCTCTTACGATTCCCAACCGCAGTTCCTCTTCGAAGAAAAAATTGTAGCTGAATGGAGTCTTATTTAATTTTTGAAATTTTAAAGGACTAGCAGGGAGCTCTGTTTGCATAAGGACCTTTCTATTGCTCTGAGCCTAAAGACTACATACTACTACTATAATAAGTATTCAACTAAGAGATCAGTCTACCAAAAACCAGCAACAGACTACATGCAAAAAAATTGATGAAAATATGCAAAGTAGTCTTCGTGCACTGTTTATATGACTCTGTCTGTTAGAGATGTACCTGCAACTCAATTTGGCAGACTTGTAGCTTTCACAAATTTTTACTGGAGTAGTTTGGATTGCAGAGAACAGCTTTCTTCCCTGGTTTTATGTTGCTTAATCCAGCCCCTCATGAGTACCTTCAGGAAATGGGGGATATTAAATTCATTTTTTCTGCACAGCAGCAGGTCTAACTTTAATTCAGGTACAAACAGAGTGTTTCCTCAAATTCATTCTTATCCTGTATAAAAAAACAAACAAACGAAAAAAAACACCTGCAAAACAAAAATCTGATTCATCGAGCTACTCAGAGAGACCATAAAGAATTTTTTCTTTAAATACGTCTCTCTTACCCAGCTGCCTTCCTTCTTCAGGGTGATTTTCTTCTCAGCTTCCTGCATCTTCTACCAGCCTGTTCCATCTTAAAAAAGAAATCACAGGCTTCAAGTTGCTCCTCTGTTACATCATAAATACATGGGAAAATGAATATTTCAAAGTTAAATGTTATTCAATACTTAGTCCTTGGTGTTCCATCACTTAAAAGAAACTGAAAAAATATTCTTGCAATGAAGAATTTTGTACTTAAATAATACACCAACAGTGTTGAAAACATGTCTCAAAACGCGTGAACACTACTTGTAAAGCCATGTAATTCTCCTCAAATGACACAACATGGTTTAATTTGGCTGAAAATGAAAGAGTAAATGTAAGTTGATCCTGGATACTATTCCAACACATTATTTAAACAAACTCTGCTTGTTTGCAATTTTCATGACTTTGTATGTTTTATACTTCAACCCTCTCATAAATGCACTTTGTAAAATGTTACTCTTAATCATATGCATCCAACTGCACATCGTTACTATGTCTCCTCAAGTTCTTATGTATCTGTGCATTCCAGTCATCCAGCAAACCAAGCTGTAGTGTTAAAATCCCAACCGATGGTCTTGACTTCCACAGGGCCCATAATTCTTTCCAAGACTTTTCACTTCAGAGACTGATTTGAAGGTGAGTTCTTTGGATATATTTCACAGAAGAATGGCAGGGACTAGCACATTATTCCACCCAAATACCTGTGCCCTGTTTATTTGAGTGAAGTTATGCTTGAGTGAGAGCATCCCTATACTGCAGTTATTTGGGAGAGAAATGTGAAGAAGCTTTGAAGTAGCTCAGATTCTGTTAACAGTGTAGAATTTGGCAGCATGAGCAACAAAAGTTGCTTAATAAAATTAGCACTTTTGAGATGGCAAGTTGGGAGGTAACTTCAGCTAACCATGGCTTTAGTGCTATTAATTCAGGTTTGTCTGCAGATTACTCTATACTGGCTGTATCAAGATGAGTCCCCTTAAAAACTTCATGATGCTCATACAGTTTTTATGAAACATACTGCAAATCCAAAGTTTTGCCTATGCTCCGCAATCTCTTTTCTATACCTGTTGTCTGATGGACTATGTAGAGGAAAATTAATACATTATCAATTAAAAAAAGTAGGATTTTCTACATATATTGGTTTTGGAATAATCCTGAAGTATTATAAGATCATGGAAGGACTATTAGCATAATATATTTATACAAGGACAATGTATATTTAATCAGTACTTAATGGTGATATAATAATAGGTTTCCCCATAGAGAATGACAATATGATTTTCAACTTCCTGAATTAATAATCTTGCAGAATACTGAAGACCATTATTTCACTTCACTCACATGCAGAAAGAAGAAATCTTTTTCTGTGCAAGTAAGGAAACCTCTAAAACAAATCAAAGATGTGGGCAGACAGTACAGAGAACTAATTAACTCAAGGCAAGTAACCCAGGAAAATTAATGTTGAATTGGGGGTAGTTCAAAGACTTTAAGGGTAACAGTTTAAAATGCAGCATTTATGGCCTTGAGTAGTTAAGACCTTGTGATTTACTATATTCTTTTCAGAAGGCATGAAACATCAAAGGCAAGAGGAATAGGAATAAATCTGTGTGTACAAAGTGATAGGAAAGAGAAAGGAAGAGGTCTCATTGTATTCGTAGAAGGGCCATATTCCTCAAGATCCTCAAAGTCTACTCAGGACATAGTGACCACTACTACTGCACTGTGAATAGGGCCATGGATGCAGTGAGATTGTCGAAGGAACATGTGCAGGGGTCCAGGCATTCTGTGTTCCCCTTAGGTGGTGTGCCTGATGTCTGCTCCACTGTGGCAGGGTCTTCAGTGTACAGCAAGTCCCACGTCTGTTAGGTAGCTCCTTTTATAGTGTTGCTAAATTCCGTGTTCATTAATCAGAAACAGAGAAGAAAGTTGGTTCTGAATCACTGATGTAAAGTGGCACCGTCAGGCAAATGTGATCCTAGGACACACGAAGAAGTTTTCTGCAGGAGAAATAAAGCTTTGGTACCTCTGTATAAGGTTCTTGTGTGACCCTGTCAGGAATAATAAGGATCAGCTTTTAAGTTGGTGTTTCAGAAGGAGGAATCGAAACTTGGAACATGTGTCCAAAAAGGCCACTGAAATGACAGGGCTACTTGTATCGCAGAAGAAAGTTGAGACTTGTCTTCTTGTGCCTACTATAGCAAAGGCTGAAGAAGGAGGGGCATAGAGAGAAAAGAAACTCTGATAACGTGTCTCTAGAAAACACCAAAAAAGAGATATTGCCACTGAAGGACAAAAGGAGTGAGTATCCACAGGTCCTGAATAGATGTACCCAAGAAATTAGAGGGTTTCTAGCAAAGTGGAACAGCTGCAACAGAAGACTGAGAGAGGGACAAACACAATAGTTGGTACGCAAAAGGGAGCAAAACAGCAGTTTGAACAGAGATCTCCTTCTCCTGGATGTTTGCTATTTTGTGACACGTTTCTCATTCTTTGTTTAAACTTTGAAAGTATTGACTGGAAACCCCTCTTTCATCATCTTCACTGGTATGGTCTACTGAAAGAGAGCGTTGACTGGGGAAGCTTTAAGCAGGAGCAAAGTGTTTTACCTCTATACATCTTAAATGTTTTAGCACTATTGCTTGGTGGTAGAATAAAAATAAAAACTAGTTAATGATAGCAGTAACATGGTACAAAACTGAGAAGCACACTTTATCACAAGAGCCTATAGACACTTTTGATGAATGTCAGTCTGCCACCAATGATAACTTCTATTGCACAGGTATTTAAATACCACCTCTGTCCAGTTTTTGGACACAGCTGTCTTTGCAGACAATTGTATTTTAGTAGAACAAATAATGTATATTGATGCCGTCTCAAACATACATATGAAACCTGCTCTTTTCCATGCAACCTCACTCTGCCAGTGGTTATGGTTCAGAAAAAGATGTAGTATTAAAATATGTCGGGTAAGCATTTTTATTATGCTAAATGTTTACCATGTCTACTCTAGAGTTTTCAAATGTAGAATGACTCTTTTTTTTGTTTAAGATTTCTTAGCTGGTTGGGACAAATTCTAACTTCTCCCAAAAGACATAGAGAACAGGCTACAACTTATTCCCTTGTTTAATAAGCTTAGGATTTTCCCCTTAATGCTCAGTATGGATTCAGTGACAACACAGTTGTACTTTTTCTAACAATATATATTCTGAAAACCTTGGAAGGGTAAAAGAAGTGCTTACATAAATCAGAAGTAAATGAAGTTTCTCAAGTTTCCTGAAAATGTATGCATTGGTGAAGATCAAGTGTGGAGCTTTTCTGCCAAATGGAATAGTATTTTTATGAAATTGCCAAAGCATTTTTTAAACATTTTTTTTAATACTATAGCATCTTATTATAATTTTACTGTATAGTAAGAATTACGGGTCCTACAACATCACTTTAATTTCTTTTAAATACTACTCCCTCAAATTTATCCTTTCTCCATCAGAGCACGCCATGGTTTTTATATATATATATATATACACACACATACACACACTCTACAAAACTGATTGATTAGGCCAGATTTTGATTAAGCAGATATGCATTGTTCATTTCCATCCCAAAAGGGATTATGAAAGTAAAAATGAATGAAAAAGGTTAGCAAAGTCATTTAAGAATTAATGTGATTAGAATCCATATCCCTCTTCCTATACGCAGATCTTTCAAGAGCAAATGGCAAATATATTCCAGCCACTGGGAAGGAAAGAATAGATAATAAATCTCAGAGAAATGAGAAAGGTTAATGGAAGACCATAATAAGGAAAGAAAATTATCTCACAAATTCAATTAGGAACTTCGATATCTAAGGCTAAAAGTAGAAACCAGAGGTTCAGAGATACCTGGACATTGAATTGTATGTCATTGAAACAAGAAAATGTAGAACACAAATGCTTTTTAGTAGAGACAAGTCAGTTTTACAAAGGTGGAAAAGGGACAGAAGTACTTACTTCATTTAAAAAGCTTCTTTACTAGCTGGGCTGGATATTGTTGTTTTGCTATATTAAAGCCGGATTTAACATTTGCAGATTTCCTAATGTGTGATCATCTGACAAAGCCATTCTCAACGGTCAGGAATCCCCCCTCCTTTCTTTTCTTACAAAGGGATGTATTCCCCAAAGAAGACTACAGCCTTCCTTTCAAGCTTGATTAGTTAAAATAAGATAAATAGGTAAGACTAAATACAGAGAACAAAACAGTTTGCAATGACCTTGGGCTGTTATTTACATGGGATGCTGTTAACAGAGTAGCTTGCAACCACTTTCAACTCACTTCCAGTTCCTTATCCAGAATAAGTACCAGAAATACAGAAAATTTTGTGCAAAATGTTATTCTTTTATTTATAAAACACAATACCCTTATTTTAAAGATGAAAATATGGTGATAAATGTAGTAGGGCATTTATAAAGCTTGAAGCTAGAATATACGCCTTTCTGCAGCAAAAAGCAATTAAGCGTCAGGATAGAATAAAAGTGTCTCCTGGAGCTCAAGGAACAGTTGTTCACACACTCGGCCAGGAGAGGGACTGCTGAAGTCTGAGTCATTCTCTGCCCAGCAGAAGCTGCGTTAGTTATACAGAAAAGGCACCTCCAGGGCAGTGCTGCTGCCAGGTAGAGAGTTTTGCTTTTGATACTAAACTGCAGCACGAAAGCTGTCCACCTGGAGATTCACTTTCAAAAAATGCACACACACCCCCAAAATACTGCATTTTCCCCTAATGGATGAGGGGATTTCTTTAGATTTAAAATTACAAAGGCACTTCTCCAAGGCTTAAATTGATTAATTATACAGTAATTACAATACAGTTAAATCTCAGCAGTATTCAGGTTGTTTGTAGGTAGGCTGACACCAGTAATCAGCCAGTGGCCAGCCTTCCTCTTACTTCCTCTACCTCCCTTACCCACCAGGCAAGCGTTTGGCCCTTTCTAAGCCTTCTCTGTTTCATTTAACAAGTGCAGACTGGACCACTAGTTCTTCGGATACCTATGAAAACACAGTGATCATCTTTCTAACTTCTACACTTTTGTGCTTCCAATAAAGGGCCCAGATTTCCAAATAAAGCTTTGAAATACGTATTTTTATCATCCTGCTGTCCTTCCTTTTATATAATGACCTAATGCAGTTTGGTTTCAACCTTTTTTTCAATTTGCAGACCTCTAAAAACCTCCCAGTGGAGATATATAGTGAATTTAAGCCTACTAACAAAATACTTTTCATGGTTCCATTTCTCAGACCCTTAGGGGAGGAATCCATAGACTTTGCAAATTAAAAACTACCATAGTGTCCAAGCATTTCTTGATTGCAACCAACCAGCAAATGTGTCCTGTAGCTCTAATTGTACTGTTTGTTTTAACAGGTCTGCCTGGAGGCAGAAGGATATAATTCCCATTTAAACAGCGTTAAATTGGTGAAAATTGGCTTACATATATTGAATAGAATTGTGTATTTCATCATCAGAGCTTTGCCAATGGTGATTCATGTTAAAGGGATATACCTTTTAGAATTCTTCCTTCAGTCAGCTAGAGTCTCTTTATTCCTGTCTGGAAAGGGAAAACGTAACAACAAACTCAAGAAATCAATTTAACTATATGCACCTTCTTTAAGGACAGAGGAGTAGTATTCTGGAGAGCAAACTCCCCCTCTGCATATGCAATTGTCACCTCAGATATGTCACCCAGGAGGAAAATGGTCTTGTCATGGTCCAACTTGTCCCTCATTATTCCTGTTATTGGTGTGTGCACAGTCATCAGGTCCTAGGCGCACTGTCCTGAGACAGGCAGTTGAGGCTCTATCCAGAACAGGACTTAAGCAGAATCTAGACCCCTAGCTCAATACATAGGGCATGCAGAAAGACAGAGCTCAAACAAGGTCCAGAACAGCCACCTGGTAGTTAGACACATCTTCTCCTGAGCTTACAACTACTTTAAGAATCAAGCTGGAATCTATTTTTAGAAAATACCAAGGCTCTTGGTTCTTACATTCTAAGCAGATATTTATCTGGCAAAGACATTCTGACCCACCTCTCCCATGATGGCACCCCAGTTACTGTCCTGTTTCCGTGTGACACCAGCAAAACTTGTCTATCACTATACAACAACAGAACAAACCCCACTGCAATTACAGGACCCCATGCTATTATGTAGAAACAAAAGGAATGACCAACCAGGGATGGAGATCATGAGAAGGTTCCTGAGCATTGTGAACAAAACAGGTTCGGATGTCAGCCTGCAGAAACTTTGTACAGGTTATTTCCAGATGCTATGTGTTCTGGAGAGAAAAAAAAAAAAAAAAGTTTTTATTCTCTGCAATTCTCACCCACATTCCTGAAGAAATTGCTTTTAAAAAAAAAGAAAAAAATTATGAGAATAGTTAAGCTACTGTTTCTTTTTCCCCATATGCTTCAGAATTGTCTAATTTGGATGAAGGGTGGTGGGTGGTTTTTGTGGATTTTCAAGGACAGTTGCTCCAATTGTACATAAAAGCTCGGCATCTATTCCATTTTTGACAGAGAAGAAAGTGTGTAAGTAGCTAGCAAAGTAGAAACAGCAAAATCTGTAAATGCTTACTTGAACTTAACCTCCAAGCTTCTGCCTATATGTGACAGACTCCGTTCCCCATTGATGCAGATCCTTTTAGTCAATGCATTACCTCAAATTAATATACACTATAAAATAAAGATATTTGTATTCGAATTTCTTGTGCTGCAGGGAAATACTATTCTTTTCCTATTGCCAAAGGTGCCTCATACCCAAGTCACACAAAACATTTTTTGGAGAAAAAGTTTAAAATCCAATGGCTTATGCAACATGACCCAGGAAGGTGTTGCATGAAAATGCAAGCTGTGCTATGCAGAGGTGATTGCAAAGTAAGCACTAGTTTTTAAAACTAGTTCACTAGAGTACTTAAAAGAGCTGTTAACCCAACTTCTCATTCCCGTGTAGGAGTTTCATAATAACTCATTTTAGAATATAAAGCAAATGTCTCCCCAGCCATTTCAAGCAGATTTTATCCCTTGTTATTTTAATACATTAAGATGCTGTGCATATGATTTTATGT
Organism: Haliaeetus albicilla; assembly: GCF_947461875.1. Taxonomy (NCBI): domain Eukaryota; kingdom Metazoa; phylum Chordata; class Aves; order Accipitriformes; family Accipitridae; genus Haliaeetus; species Haliaeetus albicilla. The sequence continues at coordinate 56,710,102 of NC_091483.1, read as the reverse complement.
AAAATTTTAATATGCCTAATAACGTTAAACTAGTGTGTTAAATAATCAGTCTTTAAAATAAGTGTGGGAAGAGACAAACTAAGCAATTGCTGTGTTCCTTTTGCTCTGACTTTATATATATATAGTTCTGCTATTAACCTCTAAGCTTTTTGTGATGCATTTGTGATATAGAATGTTTAAGGCAGGGAAAAAGAAATAAGAACTTTTTAATAAGTATTCCAATCCAAATGAAGGCTTAAACAGACAGCTAGATTTTAAACAACTCTTAAATTTCATCAAGCCAGGGACACAAATATGTCAGATTTTATTTGAAACCAGCTACATTAGCAAATTGTGTTCATTCAGGGACTTTCTTAATATTTAAAGGTCACTGTAGTATTAATTTATTTAAGTAGACTGAAAAGTCATTTAGTAAATTCAGACATCATGGCCCAACACGAATCTTTCTCTCTTTGATTTCAGGAGAAATGACAGCTATTCCATCTCATGGGTATCTTCGCCAGTGAACCCTTGTGATACGGACTGCACATTTCAGCCCTGGTATGTAATATTTCTTTCCATCTCATGGACACCACTGAACAAATAAATCACTGCTTTTTGTGCAGAGATGACACTAGTTATACAGGTTAGAGAAATCTGAGTTACATGTAATCCAATTTTAATACTATGCTATGTTATAAAAGCATAGCCTGGGTTATGTTAAATCTCTTGTTATTCAAAAGATTTAAAAGAACATTTGCAATAATCTCATTTTAAAATTTTTGATTGACACTTCACAATAGCTACAGCTGAGTCTATTAAAAGTTTGGGCACCAGGACAGGGGAGGAAGGGGAATTCATTTGTATGAGCAGGAGTTTGTCTTTTTCAGCAATATCAGCTGCTCTATGAAATACATCAACAGCTTGCTTACTGTCATTGTCCTACTCAAAAGGCACTACCTTTTCTGTAAAATATGATTTTAGCTTCAACACCAGAAAAGAGATGGGAACATAGGAATGTTGAATTATTGACATTAGTTATCATTTTTCATCTTGAAAGTGCTTTATCTCAAAAAGAAGGAAAGAAACTTCTGATAAAACATTTCATTTCAGTGGATCCCAGTGCTTAGAGATCATACTAGACAGTGTAGTTGTTAAAAAACTTTAAAAAAATAAGGGCTCTCTAACTGTTAACACTGTTTCTTCAAATATATTTTAGACAGCTCTGACATAGGGAATGCTATGCAGAAGTGTAAGTGTATGGCTGAAGTAGTTTACACCCTATATGTTTTGCGAGGATACCCTTAAGGATAGCAAAGCTTTTTTTTTTCCTCATGCAAGAAGATTTATCAATTTTTTAGAGCTTGAAAAGAAGATTACTTCAATCCTTTGAAATTTCAATTTCAAGTCTTAAAAGAATCTGAAGAGGCACCTGAGATATTTTGAGCCTGTATCTTTGTTGTGCTTGGCTGCTGTTAAAGCCTGTACCAACCTGGAGCATGCCCTCATTATTTAATGCTCAGCTCTGGTGACCAGTCTGAGCTCCCTCTCCTCAGGGGTATGTGCTTTGGCATCTTAAAGAAAATGGATAAACAAATGAATTTTAAGGAAATACTGTCCTATCATGTGTCTATCAATCAGCTCCAATTACTATCCATTCTAAATCATCATCCTTTTAACGTGGACAATTAATAAACATTTCTGACCTCTAGATTCATCTCAAGTTTCTTGTTTCCCATTCACTATTGCACAGGAATTGGTATGGCTAGCGTTATAGTCTCCATGGTGACATGTAGTGGTTGAACAGCACTGCACTGTGTACATCAGGGAGATATTGCTCCCCACAAATAGGGTGTCTATGGTGGCACCAGGAGGACATAAGAAGTTAATTTCCCATATTATCTACTGGAAAGAACCATTTTTAAATGAACAGATAGAAAGTACATCAGAAAATTGCAGGTCTCCCAAATTCATGCTATTGAAATAGCACTTAGGGACTGATTTGTGATAATCTGGTGATTCGCTGCAAAGGGCTGAAGGAACAATGTCCCCTCTGTTGACAATGATAAGCAAGAATGAGATTTCTTATTACTGCCAATGCACCTGCTGAAATTACTACTCAAGTACTTTCTGCTATTGCTATTTTTCGTTCTGCTGTAATTAAAGTAACATCAGAGGAACACTGCCTTCTGCTATGTCTCAAACCAAAGTTAGCTTCTTCACTCAATCCTATCCAGGAGGTTTACAAAAGGAACAAGAGACAATATACTACCTTTAATACTGTTTCAAAGTTTTTAGCACTTTCACTATTTAGTGGCTCCTTTACCTCAGAGAACTGCACTTCCAAAGACTCATGAGGACCCAGATGGTTTTATTTTTCCTGAGGTCATGTCCTCATTACTAATCTAACTGCAGTAGGATTGCTGGACAAGCACAGAGGTGCCTAGTATGCAGGGGTTCCAGAATGTGACCTGAGGGTTTATTTAGCAATGACTCAGATAAAATTCCCTTTTCTTTCAGTAGCTGATTCGCCTGAAGAAAAATAAGCATGGAAACACACTCCATGGTCTGATCCCAAACTTCAGCCAGATTCACAGACCTGATAGTAAATGTAATTTGAATGCCAAGATCAGGAGTATTAACTAATTGCTGAGCAACATTCCCTTTCTCTGCATGTATAAATTGGGCTTGTCTGTGACTTGGGTCCTCATCCAAGAACCCAGCCTCTTCATGGATGGACAGGTAAGACCTCGTGCCTGCAGGGGCAAGACCTACCCACATCAGTTGCAAGACGTGGGGAAGGGAGTCTTCACCCAAGTCCTGCACACTGAACAAAGTACTTGACTCATCAGAGGGAGTACGAAAGGTGATTATTGTTTAAAAGGGCTGGGGTTAAATTATGGCTGTGGAATATGCAGAGCAATTTTCCCTGGAGATTTTTCTCTGAATTACACAAGCTATGTCTATATTGCTAAATAAAAGCCAGACAGGCATGTGTCCACATGACTAAGCACACTTTGACATAGCCTCAGAAAGTGAGATCGGATGGTCCAAAACAGGGCCAGCTAGCAAGCTAGCTGTTAAGTAATGCAGATAGTCAGGAGACCGGTATTTGATCTCAGTCTCTGGGCCTCTTTTTTAGCAAAACAGAGGCATGACAGGACTGCTCTAGTACACCCACTGCACAGGACCATGACTAAAGTCACCGTCTTCAAATGCCTGCCTTTCTGCAACAGCCACCTCTGCTGTGGATGGCACAGGACTCCCTCTTTTTCCCCAGACTCTTCAGAGATCAATTGTCTTAGGGCATCAATCTAATGTTTGGGTCATACTGTTGGGAGATGTGCCAGTCACAGGGGAGAAGAGGAAGAAAACAGCAAAAGTGAAATGACAGCTGATGTCAGTACATATAAAGGCAGAAAAGCTATGTCCATCTAATGTCTAGTTCTACTGATACAGCTGTTTCCTTAAAGTCTGTTAGTAGATTTGTATCTTTGTATATGCATATATGTTTATATGCAATTAAGATGCAGTTTCATACTGCAGCTAAGGAAAACTAACCCCTAGCTGCGTCAAGTGCTCCCACCATTTCCCTTATGCTATTTCCTTATCATTCGTCTGACTTGCAGTGAACCAGTCCCAAACACTAAACTAGCACAACTGCACCCTAACTCCCATTGGCTCAGCTCCCTGAAAAAATTCACCATCGAACAGGACCCCATTATGACGAGCCTGGGCTGGCACCAAAAAGCAAAGTGCTTAACTGAGAGGCAGAAAGTGGAGCAGGACTGGCCTTTGTATTAGCCAGAAGCTATTTGACAGGCTCAGCTGTACTTCCAGCCATACTTGCAGCCAAGAAGATTTTTATTCAACAGTTTGTTGGACCTAACAAGGTCTACTATTACATACATCATGATACAAGCAGGAACAGATACTTTTTTTTTTTCCTGCCCTGTAGGGGGGAGCAATATTAATTCCTTAAGACCTGAAAATATGATTAATATATAGACTTAGGCAGATGGATCAATTTGAAACTGGAGCACTTTCTGCTTCTCAGGATCTGATGTATATCCAGGGTTATGTTGAACCTCATATCAAAGTAAGATCCCAGCATATACCTGCTGCTCCCCTTCCAGTGAAGGATCCACAAGTACATAAGCAACAAAACACTCTGTAGTCTGAAACTTTCGCCTAGCCTTTTAGAACACTGCTTTCTGGGCACATTGAGAGTAAATCACACCTATGGGCTGAATCTCTCAGAAGGTCACTGCATTATTAATAGCTTATTCAATTTAGGTAGTTAGAGGAAGAACATTTTTTTAAAGTAAGATTGGATTCCAACCACCTTTCTTGGATTTATGTTATTTTTATCCTTTAGGACTAATTGCTTTCTGTGCATGGTTTACCACACAGCTATAATTCCTATATCTCTATAGTGCCAAAACAAATAGCTGTTAGGCAATGCTAATCCTTGCAACCGTCACGGTGGAGATTTTATTGTCACTCTTGTTTGGATCTTTCCCTAAAAAGGCTTTTTAAGTTCGTCTGGAAATTGGGTTGTTGCATTTCCCTAGTCATGCCTTCCCACTCCTACCACCTCCCACCATAGATGCTGCTGCTGCTGCTAATTTTCCATTGCGCGCTAGCATCTATTGCTGGGTATCCTCACTGCCAAAGACATATGAGGCACACTCAGCCATTCTGATTTGAGAAAGCTGCCAGCACAAGGGCTGTCCTCTACCACCGTGGTTTTTTTAACAATGAAATTTGTTCTAAGGAGGAAATTTGAAAAGTAAAAATAATAGCTCAGCACCAAATCCCTTTCAAAAGGCAATAACAGTGGCAAACATATTTCTCTGTATCTTTCTCTAAGAGCAAGAATAAGTAGAGTATGTTCTTCAGCTACTTCTCTCTAGATACAATATTTATATTCCTTCTCTATAACTGAACAACATACAGCAACATTTTGCAACAAAGCCCTAATGATACTGTGCTATGTTCACTTAAAAAACACAATGAGTTTTGTGTCATCAGAGGATATATGGTTTCTGCTCTGAGGCTTCTTTTGACTGAATGACTTCTTCATTCGTCATAGCCTTACTTATATACATAAATAGTAAAATACTTGCATGAAGGATTTAAGTTAATATTTACAAATATCTTAAGAAATTAACAACAGTAATGATTTTTCTCCTTGCTACTTTTTCCATTAAAAAATTGCTATGGATGGTGATATGGAGATCAGTGGATATGGGGATTCCAGGAAATAGTAATAGCAATAGATTCATAGAGGCAGAGCAGGGAGATGACACTAGCAGCCATATTTTTCTGGAGAAAGGGAGAAAGTGATGGGAATCTTGGGGAAAAAATACAATAAAGCAGTTTGAGTGCTCACAATGTATAAGACTTCAGGCCTGAAAATGTTAAGCCTCTATGTTGAAAAAGAGAGAAAGACAAGGCTTTTAGATGTGCTATGGGGAAAAAAAAATGTCAAGCATAAAAGGCAGCTTGGACCTTTGGATCCAGCAAGTAGTGAGGGTCATCTTGCATATTTTGTGATCAATCTCCCAAGATAAATAACAACACTCTGAAAACGTTTGATGCTTTCAATTTTATTAAATTACAGCAAGTTATTTCCCCATCGATCAATTAAATAGGCAAGACTGGAACTTGATTATATAGCCCTGAGTTGGTCTGCCATAAATCAAGCCCACAGTCGAGTAAGTGTTTAATTATGTGTTCACAAACTGTTGTGTAAAAAGGAACATACCTACCAAGTCGTATTTTTTACTTTTTATCTGGAGGATTTGTTTCTCATTAACCAATTGCTAGCCACAGTGAACTTTCTCTTGAGAATGATAGATAAGAGCCTGGTAGCAGGACAGAACCTCACCTAGGAAGATCCTGTGTTTCCACTGACTCATGTACTTCTGGCAGCTTGAGGAAAGGACTCCATACCTTGCAGAAACAGGATTCATTCATAATCTGAATGTGTGCATTGCTGGCTTTGTTTATCCTATGTTTGCTTTATTGGGCCCAGGGAACGCATTTGTGAATGGAGTCCAAGACTGAGGAAAGCTGTATATCAAGATAGAGGCAGCAAATCCACTCTTACACAAAAGCCAGGAAAAAACCCATGAATAGTAAGGGCTTATTTTATCTATTGCCACAGGAAAAGCCACAGGATAGAACTCCTTCCAATGCACCCGAGAGCAAAAAAGTCCATTCTCCAGGAGGGATTGTGTGCCCCAAGGGTACCATGACATCCACTTTTTGTAGACTTAGTAAATAGTTGGACCATAGCCAGACCACCATTGTCCACAGTCTTTCTTTATTATTTATTCAGAAGCATCAGCCACCTGGGGTTTTTTGCTTGCTTTTAGGAATTTTTAGCCTAATGGGCAATCATGTGTAATCTGTCTGTACTTCCTTGTTAATGCCAACAATTGAGTTCACTGGGCTTGTTAAGGCTATCAAGCTGTTGATGGAAGTATCTAAGACTCCTAATGCAAGTCCTTTCTTCCCCAGAGGCAGATGTTCAGAGACTAAGTTAATACTTTGTAAGGACAAAGTTATTTGGAATGCCAACCTTAAGCATCACAATCATAATTTGTCTCCTCTTGATATCCTAAGAAATATCCTGTTAAGAGCCGTTACCCCATCTTCTCTGTTTGGCCTTTTTAATACATTGTTCTCTTGAGAAGAAGCCAGGAAATCCACATTTCCAGAGTGGCTCAGTGCCTGAAGGGTGACATACAATCATTGTCATCAGTTAGTGAACCACTATGATGAGTAAGTCATAAAGACTGAGAGGAAAAGAAGTTTCTAGTACCAAAACTTATAAAACTTTAAAAAAAAAAGAAAGGTACATTATGCAGAATACAGATAATTCATCATCTATGAATCCAACTTTGCTGTGGCTTATGCATGAAGTACTTTAAAAGGAAACTCATCACAAGTTTTCTCCTGATCTTAAACTACCTTCTGCTGTAAAAACATGTCTTTTATGGCCAGATAATCACACCATTAAGAAACCTGTATTCTCTTTCTTCCACCATCCCAGCCTAGACTGCTGATCCTTCCCAGAATTCATTTGCTTAGAAATGGCAGGTCTTGGACAAGTTTGGCTGGTCCCAGATGGCATTAGATGTACAGAGAACAGATCACCCTATTACAATGCTCTTCAAAATCAATAGAATATCTTTAATAAATTTGCATAAGAGCACAGGCTTAAACAGTAAACTCAAAAATAATGTAGCAATTCTAATTCATGATGCTAAAATCTTTACCCAGCATCTTTCACCTCTGCTAATATCTATGAACATATTTGGAATGCATAGAGGTTCCTACTGGAAAAATCTAATTTAGCCAGAGATCCCAGAGTTGCCACTAAACCTGTAGCTTAAAATTTTATTGAAGAACTGTGAATTGCATGCCCTTTTGATCAACCTCTAGCCTGCCACAAGAGAACCACACCCATGCTCAAAGGTGATCTGAGAGCAGTAAAATTGTACATATAGGGCAATTTAAAAGCTTTCATGGAAGAATTACAGATTAATTTAAAAGATTAATTTCAGGGTCTTGTGTGAGTCATTAAGGCTGTGGGTCTGGGAGGAGAATGGTCAGCTCAAGGCAAAGCATAAGACTTCCAGAAGGCATGAAGGACACAGATTTTTCCATCTTGCACATCTGTAATTAGTACTTTCTTGGCACAGCCATCTTACCATGCCGTAAACGAGACACTGTGCCTACTTTCACCCAGGCCAGCGCTTGCTGACCTTGGTAACTTGCTGGCTTCCATCTGCTTTGCATTCTTTACTACTGGGAACCAGGTGATGACTGCCCTTGCTACAATATGGGATACTCTTAAATGGAAAAAGAGAAGGAATGCAGGTAAAAACCAGTCTTAAGCAGCTGATGGAGTGTGGGGAAAACTGCTGAAATCATCTGATTATTTTGTGTGATTTTTGGGGGTGGGGAGGTTCTCCTTCTGCTTTATAATATGGAACTTTGGGCATTGGCTGCATAGTTATGTATCACTGCTTGTACAGAAAGGTGTGGGTTGTGATCACTGGTGTACCAAACACCCATAATTTCAGCTAGTTTCTGGGCAGCTTCATATGGTCAACATTTGTCAGACCTGGCACATGAACAGGTTGATATATAAGTTTAGGCTGGTTTAAATTCCTAGACAAGATTCTTATTTACAGAATCCCAGCATAAGAGTTCTCCTATGAAAAGTCCAAGATTTTAATTTCCCTGCTATATATGTCCTTGCCAAGGACATACCAGAAGCCAGATAAGAGCATTCAGCAATTTATTACAGTTCCAAGGTTTTGAACTAAGATCAATCAAAGATAGATTTTAAATTTGAAAGTAGTAAGGCCTTAGTATCACTTTGGTGCTTGGCAAGTGGAATATGTTGGTTTTTTTCAGCGGAGTGGGAGAGGACTGCATATTTTTTCTGAAATCAAAATGTGTTGTATATTCTTTCACTTAGAGCAAATGAATTTTTTTTCCCATTTACCATCTTCGTAATTTGTTCTGATTCAGCAAGGTACTCAAATTTAAGCCTATGAATAAGAACATGGAGTCGGGAGAACTGCTTGTGTCCCCCAGCTGAGGAACATGCTTAGGCATAATGAAGAATTCAGCCTTAATTAGTTTCTAATACTGCTAAGCACTTTTTAAGGCAAGGAAGATATTGAGTGCACTTTGGTTCAAAAGTTTCAAACTCAGCAGCAGCCAGGGTTATCTTGGCCTAGCCATGAATGTACTGAGTAATTAACCAGCTTCATGATGACACTTATTTATGTACCTATTTATTTTAAATAAGGAGAGGAACAAGACTCCTAAATTTGCAGTTACCCTGACATTACTAATGCTACAAAATAAGTTGGTAAGGAAAATGAAACAAAGAAAACCCCTAAGAGGAATTCAGCCACATCACCAGAAAGAAGCAGCAACTTCCCTGCTGGGGAAGAATTCATTTCAGTCATCACATTAGGTCTCTCCACCTATTTCTTCTTGCAGATCAAACTGCATGAGCAGTTTAAATTCTGTTTACTTAATGGAGGGAGTCACTACATTTGTTCAGTGGAAAGGTGGTGGAGAGAAGAGGATGGGTTGACTTGGTTTTGTCAAATTTATTAATTATGTTTAGACACTTCCGTAAATACACTAGGGATGCTACTAGGAAATCAGGAAAATACAGCCTGTACAGGGCTCCAGGACAGAGATCTTCTATGTCTGCATATGTAAGACTACACAGGGAGAGAGGAGGCAGGTTCAGTGAACGGAAGGAGCAGAAAAATGACAGATAAGGAATGTGAGTTTTAAGAACAGCCTTCTGAACAATTTTTTAACTGGATGCCAAACTAATTAGAAGTTAACAGAACTGGTTTTAAAAACATACCTATTTTTGCATGCCAGCTCAAGTCATAGCTTTCTGAAATCTTCATTGCCACTTCCTCCTTTCTCATTCTTCAGACTGTTACAGAAATTGTGAGACCTCTGCAAGTTGCAAGGATGTGTGATGCTTCTTGATTCTCTCCTACTTTATTTCTCTGCTATTGGGTTGTGCATTTTTTTACTTCCAATATTCTTAAGTACTTCCCCTAATAGGGAAAATACAAGTCAGAAAAACACTGGAGTAAAAAATTTGTTGACAAAGGTAAACATAAGTGAATAAAGTAATGGAAAAAGACAGTGCTATGTATACTTTAAATACAGAAGAAAGCAACTGTCTGGTGAATTTGCTTTCCCACAGCCAAAGCCATTTAGCTTGTGTTTAAGAAGAGTGGTAAACAGCAAAAATAATTAATAGAAACAGATATCACTGGGGCTACTTAAGTAAGAAAAACTAATGTGAATAAGTACTTGAGGGGATATAACATTTAATAATGGATACTTATAGGGAACTTTATGTGTTCCAGGAACTGCACTTACAGCAATTAATCCTTAGGACACCCCAGGGAGATGACTTGGTAAGAAATAGTCTCCTACTTGGTTTACAGAAGGGGTTACAATTCTGGAAACAAGCTGTCATTGTAATATGCCCAAGACTAAATAGCACTTTGATAGGAGCAGCAGGGCAAGAACTCCTGAGGTTCTGGATTTCTGTTCTGCATTCATGTTGTCAAAAGTGGCAGAACCAGAGTGACATGGGAGATAAGCACACACACCTTCAGTGTGTGTCTGGGTGTTCTGTTGCCTAAGAGTGGATCACATACACTGAAGTCCCATGGAAAGATACCTAAAAAAATATTGGTGTAATTGTTAGGCTGGAAATCCATAGTTTTCCTTCATGATTTTCAATGCTATGACCAATGGAAATTCAGGGTGATTTCACAAAGTAAAAAAATAAGCTACAAATTATTTTATTTTCAGAAATAGTAGAAAAGAAGAGTATTTGTTTGCATATGTTTTGAGGATGAGACAAGAGTTGGCATGAGTTGAAAACGTCTCATATTTTCCCTTGGGCTTTTAAGTATCAGTGGTTCATTTGAGCAACAGAGGATGGAAAACAAAATAGACTGTGAAAAGGGACGAAGCAGAATATAATCAGAAAAGGGAGAAAAGGAACTTAGCTTGTAATTTCAAATTCCTGTATCACATATATTCAAAATACTCTCCTTTTTTTCCCCAACAGACTCATATAAGCAAGTCTTCATCTACCTTATCAAGGTTATTGCCTTCACACAATAATTTTATGTGCTCCCATTTAAAAGCATTTTATTGGACATCCCAATTATAGACTATTATTTTTATTACTAGCATTGGGTGGGAGTAATAGACCAACATGCCATTATAAAGACAACAACAAAATCATTCCTCTTTCAAACAACTTACATGCTCTTTTTAATGGGATATGTAAAATGTTATAATGAGAACCATTCTGAATTGCAGTGATTTTCCTGACTGAATGATGGCATGTACTTCAATGACAATTTTTTTCTTCTAATTCTTACATCTAAAATAACTAGAATTTTAAAGCAAGCTTAGTAGAGAATTAATATGGACATAGTCATTTTTATTTAGTGGCAATTAGTAACATTTTTGTAAGCATGAGAGTTCTAGGACAAGTAAAAAGAAAGAATCTGATTTTGATACAGCTGAGTGTCCCAAATATTAAAAATTAAATTATCCTGCCATGAGTATCAGTGGCATAAGTCTATGGACTTCAGCTTGCATGCTCAGGATGTTTACAGCGATGCTTTCACTGTTCCTGCACAGGACTGATGGATAACAGTTTTTCTTGGGTAATATTCTCTATCAGATATGCTCGGACATTGCTTTTTGTATCCTGCGATTCCAGCTGATAATCCATTCCTGCAAGAAAGGCAGAAGAAAGACCAATCATACTGTGAAGGCAAAAAGTCACTCTTGAAATCCAGTCATGATTTGAAATATGGCCACTCACTTACCATACTTTTCTCCTCTAAAAACAAAAACAAAACCAAACCCAAAACCCCAAATCAACCAACCAACCAAAAAAAAAGTAAAAAGAAGTTTATTATGGTTCCTGTGAGGCTATGGGCTATATGCGATTTAAATCTATTCTCTAGTTTTATGGATAGCAGCTCCCCTAATTTGTGTTTTTATTATTTTATTCTACAATGCTTCTCATACGGAGAAACCAGTCATGATTTGTCCATACTAACTCACAATTTACAGTGCTACATATTGCAATGACGAGAACTTTCCCTGACAGACAGAAAGCAAGAGAGAGCAACTTTGGAAAAACAAGACTCTGAATGTCAGATTTTTTATTTTTACTATTTTGTCACGTGTGATCTCTGAGAAAGAAGCTAATGGTAAGCTGGAAGTCATAAGCCCTCTGTTGTGCATGAGCAATGAATCCTTCTCCTAATCTAGGAAGATAAAGGTCTGTTATAGTCTTAAAATAATTTGCAGAAAGAGCCAGAAGCCAGAAAAACTAGTTAAGGAACACAGTGGAAATATCTGTGTGAGGTTACCTCAATTCTAGTTAATTAGAGGTGCATTTTGGAGGGAAGGAGAAAAGAAACCTAACTCCTGGTAGCAAGGGATGAGAAACCATCCAGCTTACTACAAGTGTCCAAGTAGCCTCACAAGGGAGGAAGTAACTTCACAGCCATATTTTAAAAAAACGAGAAGGAAAGTCTACCAAGAGCAGAGAGAAACTCAGTCTAGGGACACTATAGTTTTAACAAAGACCAAAAAAGGTCTTGGAGAAAGAGCTGCTAAAGAAAAAAAAAAAAAAACAAACAAAAACAAGCAAATAAAAAACTGTGTTATGGGGAAGAATGGGGTAATCCCCAGCACTCATCCTAGCTGAAATGCTGAGGCAGTGAAAGAGGGAGCTTTAGTAGAATCCATCCTTACAAAGGAACAAAGAGGACCTGTGAGAGAGGAAGACTGCAGAGCAAGTCCTATACACAACCGCTGAGCTAGTTGCTGTGTCCCCACACTGGGTAATTTAGAACAACTAGGAAAACCTTGCAGTGCCAAGACTGACACAAAACTGCATTTGGGGGGTTATTGGTTCGGGTTTTTTTTTTCTTTTCTGACTTTTATGTCTAAAATTTGTATTTCAACAAACTTACCTCATTTTCAGCCTGAACTGAATGTGCTGATGAGCACTCACAGGTTGCTCATCAGAAATGGCCAGGGCTTATCACTAAAAAATTACCCCAGGTGCTTTCTTCCTTATGGAGCAACACATCAAAATACAGTGAGGACTGAGGGGAGAAAGCATGGCCAAGAGAAGGATTCCTGCAAGTGGATATTCCCAGGAACCACTGGGATTTGTGGTTCACATCAAAAATATCCTGAAGAATTGTGCAAGATATAAGAGCTGCCTTCATCAAACAGCAACTAAAGAAAACTTTAATGTCTCTCTTACCTTTTTCCCCTTTCTCCCCCATTTTTCCCCCTTTTTTCACTTACTTTTTTTTTTTTTTTTGAGAGGGGTTCTTTGGATCCCAGCACTAATTCCTCTTGGAGAAGGGGCCAGATTTTGCTGGTAAGTGTCAGAGCTATGACTCTCTTTCTTTGCAAATCTGTTTCCTCCAGACTTCTTGTACCTCCAAGACAAATGAAATTCCTAAATAACGTGCTTAGGGCTGGTGTTAGCTGTAGAAGTTCAGATCCTACACTCCTGTAAAGCATGAGTAAAAATAAGCTCAGCAGGAACAGGCTTGGGGGGTGGGCTTCTAGTCCTCCTGCATAACACTTAGGCCCGGCGCTTCCCATTTGCTGCCATTTGTTTCTGCAGCACTTCAGCGACAAGTAATTCCGTGTCCTGCAGGTGACAGATACCTTTGGTGTTATTGCTGCTCTGTGCGCAATAAATCCCCACTCAAATATAAGCCTGGGTCATGCCATATGACAACTTCTTTACTTATTTGCATCACTGTAAGGCAGCCTGGCAATTATACAGAAAGTATGTTACCATGGCAACACAGGGAAACTGCAGCATCCAAAAAAAAATTAAGACCGCAGAATTACTTAACATTTTATTCCCCAAAGACTTTGGTATTCTCAGTTTAAATTTTGAACAAAAAAATCATAACAAATGGTGCCTATTTCATAAATAGTGCTTCCTACGCCTTTTAGAAGTAATTGCTTCTTTTCATCAAAGCATTTTATATTTTCATCTTTGTGGAATTATTGAGTACAGACATTAATGAGTAAAATACTCCTCTATCCCCTGTCCAGGATTTTTTTTTTTTTGGCAACAAATACCACTTGATTGTTAGTCAAGTCAAATACAGTAATTACTTCAGCACAGTTAATGCGTAAGTCCCCTCACACACCTCCCACACAAATGACTGCGGACCACTCTGACAGCTCCTGCGTCCTGGTAAAGCTCTGGAACAGCACAAAAGAATAGCTGAGATTTTACTTTTCATAGGACAGGAAGAGCCAAGCAGTCTGAAGCATGAGAAGGGACACAAAAAGGTGAGAGGGACACAACCATCCAATGCCCAAGTCATGGCCTGGTACCCACCAACTCAAGATAAAAAAAACACTCTGGCTTCCAGCGTAAGTCACAAGACTCATTCTGACTTAGTGGCTAATTGAAGACTGAGGCTCAGTCATTCAAAGATGGCTTTGTCACCCAGGTCCCACCAGCTGCACTGGCTGGGAATGTTGCGTGTCACATGATTAATGCTCTTAAACCTTTTAGTCAGGTGATGGTGATGGGAAAGCAAGGGGCAACGGAGACTGTACTGTCTTCCATATCAACCTGCTACTGCAGATCCCCTTGTAAACCTGGGGTTTGTAATAACTTAGTATAAGCCATTGCTGGCATATCATGACTAAAAAGTAGTGGCAATACAATGAAGCACACATACAATACTAATGAAATTCAAATAAATAAATTAAAAAAAAAGGTATCACTATACCCCAGAGCATTTTCTCTTGTGCTACTATTTGTAAATTATTTCATTTCACAAACATGGTCAAAGCATGTAAAGGCAAAAAATGTTTAGTGGCCTAAGAATGTTTGTTATGTGCTTCTTTGAACAGAAATAGTTATAAACAAATATGAAGCAGTCATAGTTTTGTGACTCCTTTCTCACAAAGGGTAGTCAGAGTGCTCAGTCTGAGCCCTTTATGACAAAAATGGAACTGTGTGACACAGGTACAAAAATTTAGAGAAGTCCATTAATGCATAACTAATGCTCTACACTGAGGTAAATACTCTGCGTTCCATTTTTTTCTAAACAATTCAACACTGCTAACAGGCTACTTTAAAGTCTGATTTTGAAAAACACCCCATCCATCCATTCATTGGCATAGTCAATAGAAAAGCACAGACTGACTTCTGAAGAACAGAGTTTGAAAAACAAAGGTCTTGCTGTTCAGCGTCTGATCCACATTCCACGCTAATTAACCTATATCTTTCAATTAAAAACAGATCTTGGTTCCTTAACAAGAACCTTAATTATGTTACCTATATTGCATTTCTGAAATAGGCGATAAAGTCCAGACTCAGATTTAAGTCTTTGTTAACGCCACTAACCAATATGATTCACAGAGCCACTTAGGAACAGAAACTCTAAAAATGACCAAAGCATTTGCACAAATAAAACTTGCAGAAGTCAGCCACTGTGGCCTACCCAGAATTATCTGTTGCCTTAGTACATACAATAAATATGCAATACAAGAATTCAAAATAACCCAACTGTCTTGAGTAAAATTCTAGAGCTTGAGGCCAACAATACAATGGGAAATAAAGTAATAGATCGGCAAAAACTCAGAAATAAAATCAGCAAGGAAATGCTGATCCTTATTCCAAACAACAGTCTTGATGGACAAGAACCAGAATGCCAAGTATAGCAAAAAGGAGAAGCAGCAGGAGGAAGAGAGGTAACACAAGGAGATACTTGATGTTGTCAGGGAGTCTACTGACATGTCAACTGAAGCAACAAGCTGAGAGCTGTGAAAAGAAAATGGTAAACAAGAAGCAGCAGCTCAATCATTAAAAAGCAACAGCCAGCTAACGGGAAAAGACATCCAGCTATCAGGAAGCCAACTGCTTGGAATAAAACTACCACAAAGGAAAGATGACCACCTGGCACCACTGAAAAGAAAACAACAGCCAGTTGCACATACCAGCAAAATTGCTAGAATTATTGAGTGGAAAAAGCAGCAAGAGAGGAAGCCTGAAGGTAAAGCTGCAGGAAGGTCTTGGCCACACTGCAGACATTATTTGAAACTAATTCAGTTTTGACTACAGCCTCATGTATTTGCAATGCAGCTTTCACAGTGAAATGGACTGATTTCCAGCTGCTGAAAAATCTGTGTTCCTACTGGAGAACATGAGATATCATCATAGGAACAGGATACTTACTACCTTTGACTAACCGCTTACCCACTTCTGTTTGTAAAAATGCTTATTTGAGTGATATTTCTGTTCATAGGATAGGATTCCTTTCACACCATGGCAGTATTTCTGTTTGGTCATGCCAAGCCCCAAATAGAACCACATGTCTAACTAAAGAGGAGGAGGAAAGAAGGATGGCACAATATCATTACCATGGAATGTGAGAAGCCAAGCAGGTTCAATTCCCTGCCCTGCCACTCCTGGAGTAAACTTTTATAAGCTGCTTTAGGCAAGTCTGCTCCTTCCAGTAGACCCTGGTTCAGAGAGCCTTGGCATGGCTTTCCACCGGGCGCTGCAGGTGATGTGCAAGCCTGCCCTGGGAGACGTACGTGCTCCTGCAGTCACACTAGAAGCCTTCCTATCTGTGAAATGAAGATAACTATCTTCGTGTCCTATAAAGATGTCATCTGGACAGAGATATGGATGGCAAAGAACTAATGAAATATTAAGTCTGTACATCCTCTTTATTCACAGAGCGCAAGCTGTTTGGTTAAAGATCTAGTGGATATAGGCTGAAAGGAATGTACAGCCACCTCTACAGAAAACATATGGCTGAATTCAATCTTGGTGTAAACAAAAATACTCTAAGTATCACACAATTTCTTTTCCTCCTTTTTATTTCACACTTTTTCAATAGCTGCAAACTATCGTCAAAGCCCATCACAGCCAAAGTCATTTCTGAAGCCAAGCTATGCATTTTTTAACGCCATTTTATCTTTTTCCATATGTCAGTCCTTCTATTTCTGTTGCACTTCTTCACCTGTAAGCCAATTATATATCTGGTAATTTGCTCTCCAGTAAAGTCTGATTCATCTGTAACCGCATAAGGACAGATTCCATGATGAAATCTTTAGTCAAGACAGTTCGGAGAAGGAAAACTTCACAGTTTCCCCTAAAGATATTTTTCCAAAGCATTCCACTTCTAGGAAAAAGCTCTCTAAATCCTGTGGAATTAACATAATAAATATACAATCCCTAAGGCCAAAATTGCATATAGAGAAGCCTGTTTCTGGACAGGTTTTCTTTCATGCAATATTCTCCTGTGCACTTTATTCCTTTTTAAAAACACTCTTGAGAGTAGTAAGATATATTTTACCATGTCTACAGTAACTACAAAATTATTTCATCCATTTTAACAGGCATCTCTCCACATCGGCACTCTCATATTGTTTTGCCTGTGCATCCAGTCTTTTGACCTTAAATCAATGTTTTCTCTGCTACTTACTTTGCCTGTTTGAAACTCATGGATATGCTTTACCTTTTCCATAAGAAATATGTTACGTTAGCTGCTAAATTATTAGTCCCTAAGATAGCTCATCTCCTACCTTGTTCGACATATTGTTATTTTTAATACAACGGGTAGTCTTTCAGCCCTTTTTTTGGAACAAGTGGTACTACTTTTGTTCAAGTAAATGTGAATTAATTCTTGTCAGCTGATTTCATAGGGTGAGATAAAACTCTGAAATGAAATCCAAAGGCATTTCATCTGCTGCAGTCTGTACAGCCACTGATTTTCTACTGTACTTTCAATATAAAAGAACAATTAAAAACATGCCTGTTAAAAAAACAACTTTTATAAGAATCATGATACTTCCTGCTCCAATTGTTTTTATATGTTTAGAGAGACATTTTTCCCTACTATTCTATTATGCTTCTAAAAGCAGAAGTTAAATGTAAGAAAGTTCAGTGACTACCTTCCCCCCTGCCCTTTCCTCTCTACTCCCAACTCACGAATCAGTACAGCTAGATGTGTTTTCTCCCATTTTAACTGAATGCGAGGGGCTGCTGCACCTTCTCCCGGCTGCAGAGCCACTTCCACTCCCGTACTCTGGGATCCCAGTGCCACAAGCAGGCAATGTCTGGTGTGCACACTCCTGCAGCAGGATGCAAGAGACACAGGTACTGAGGCAGAGGAAGAGATCAAAGTGAGCAGTTCATGCCCAGTCCACATCTTAAGTTGTCCCTGAGGGCTCCTCAAAAATAGCTCATGATACATACATTTGGTTAAGTGTTCCCCCCAAAATTGCATGCCATAAATTCTCCAGAACAGCAACTCCCCCAGGCTCTGCTACTTCAAGTGTTGCCTCACTTGCTCCCTTGTCCTCCACTGAAATCATTTCTGTATGACCTTACCTTCTTTCTAATTTGTGTGTGCACATATGACAAAGAAATTTTGCAGGGAATCTCAATCTTTGCCATTTTCAATTCATAATTAATTCACTTCTCTTCATTTATTAATGAACTAATTTCTTGCTAAGGTTAAAGTTACTCAAAAAGGAAAAAGGCAGAACTTTTTCAGTGCATGAAGATCTCCCACACATCAGTAAAGAAGCCTGTTTTGGTGGCCTGCTGCCTAGAAGAGTCCACAAACAATAGCTGCACATTTAGGAAGGTTGGGACCTGGCATTTGTTTTGGATTTTGTGTTTGCCTCTTATTTCCAAGCCCTGTAAGTCTGATTAGACTCATTAGAGGAGGAAAATAAAAACAAAACCCTCAACCATTCCTCTATAATCATCCCCAGAGAAAATCTGTTTCACAGCTTCTGAAGATGTGCCTCCCACTTTCACATCTGGGGATAGTATTTCTTTTCTGAGGACCAGGAAAGCAATCATTTGCATTTGAATACAAAATACCTTTTATGATCGTTAGCATCCTGGAATGAGAAGCTCAGGATTTCAGGGATCTAATTCAGGAATTACAAAAATGCAGAGCAGACTGTATGTCCCAGTGCAATTTTTCCCATGTTGCAGCAGCACAGTTGTGCAGGTTTGGCTCACACTTTACATACAGAATCATAGAATAGTTTGGGTTGGAAGGGACCTTTAAAGGTTATCTAGTCCAACCTCCCTGCAATAAGTAGGGACATCTTCAACTAGATCAGGTTGCTCAGAGCCCTGTCCAACCTGACCTTGAATGTTTCCAGGGATGGGGCATCTACCACTTCTTTGGGCAACCTGTTCCAGTGTTTCACCACCCTCATCACAAAAAAATTCTTCCTTATATCTAGTCTGAATCTACCCTCTTGTAGTTTAAAACCATTACCCTTTGTCCTATCACTGCAGGCCCTACTAAAAAGTCTGTCCCCATCTTTCTTATAAGCCCCCTTTAGGTACTGGAAGACTGGTTTCTCTGGAGCCTTCTCTTCTCCAGGCTGAACAACCCCAACTCTCTCAGCCTTTCCTCATAGAAGAGGTGCTCCATCCCCCTGATCGTTTTTGTGGCCCTCCTCTGGACTTGCTCCAACAGGTCCACGTCTTTCCTGTGCTGAGGACTCCAGAGCTGGACGCAGTACTCCAGGTGGGCTCTCACCAGAGTGGAGTAGAGGGACAGAATCACCTCCCTCAAACTGCTGGCCACGCTTCTTTTGATGCAGCCCAAGATATGGTTGGCTTTCTGGGCTGCAAACACACATTGCTGGCTCATGCCCAGTTTTTCATCCACCAGTACACCCAAGTCCTTCTCCACAGGGCTGCTCTCAATCCCTTCATCCCCCAGCCTGTACTGATACCAGGGGTTGCCCCAACCCATGTGCAGGACCTTGCACTTGGCCTTGTTGAACCTCATGAGTTTCACACGGGCCCACTTCTCAAACTTGTCTGGGTCCCTCTGGATGGCATCCCATCCCTCAGACATGTCAACTGCACCACTCAGCTTGGTGTCATCTGCAAACTTGCTGCGGGTGCACTCAATCCCACTCTCTATGTCATTGATGAAGATATTAAACAGTACTGGTCCCAGTACTGACCCCTGAGGGACACCACTTGTCACCGATCTCCATCTGGACATTGTGCTCTTGACCATTACCCTCTGGATGTAACCATCCAACCAATTCCTCATCCACTGAACAGCCCATCTGTCAAATCCGTCTTTCTCCAATTTAGAGAGAAGGATGTTGTGGGGGACCATGTCAAAGGCTTACAGAAGTCCAGATAGATGACATCTGTAGCTCTTCCCTCGTCTACTGATGTAGTAACTCCATCCTAGAAGGCCACTAGGTTTGTCAGGCAGGACTTGCCCTTGGTGAAGCCATGCTGGCTGTCTCAAATCACCTTGCTGTCCTCCATGTGCCTTAGCGTAGATTCTAAGAGGATCTGTTCCATGATCTTCCCAGGCACAGAGGTGAGGCTGACAGGTCAGTAGTTCCCAGGGTCCTCCTTTCTACCCTTCTTAAAAATGGGTGCAATGTTTCCCTTTCTCCAGTCACGGGTGACATCATCTGACTGCCATGACTTTTCAAATATCATGGAGAGTGGCTTGGCAACTATATCAGCCAATTCCCATCTGAATTCTCCCCTATACAGCCCCATCATTACGCTGAGCTACACGTCACTTTGGGTGGGCAATATATTGCAAAGTGAGGGGAAACGTGGGTAAGTGAAGATAATCTATCCATACTACTTGCAAAGAAGTTTTTGAATATTGCATGTCACTAGGCACAACTGCTGGATTACACATGCCTCCTGTTCTCCCTGCCCTCTTCTGTGACTGCACGTTACACACTGATTTCAGATTAGGCTCACTCTTCACTAATATTAGGCTCTCATTTCTAGGTTCTCTCAGAAAATAGGTCTTTAGCTCACTCAACTACGTGGCATGCACATTTCTAAAACAAAAAATAAGGTCAACCAAGGTCACCATTACTAATGGAGCCTATTCTAAAATTATGTAGCCCAGATGTTGGGTTTCTTTTTTTTTTTTTTCTTTTCTTTTCTTTTTTAATCAAATGTAGGACAAGAGTAAAGAGTACTTGAATTGACACATTAATATAGGATGGAGACTATGAAGATGGAATTACAGTTATAATCAAAGCCTGCTGCATAAGAGCAGACTGCTGCAGCTATGTTCAGAGTGAAGTATGATTCAAGCCATCTCTCCACATTTTGATTTCTTCGTTGCTTTGTTACTGAAGACTTATATTGACTTTCTATACACAGACACACAAGCTGTAAGGGAGAGATCCCAGTCACTGTTGGTAAGGAAACAAGTTACTGGGTGCTGAAATCCACATTTTAAAATAGAATTATATTAAGATTTGAGGCAATTCATACTTATAATTGTCAATGAGTCTTTATTTGTATCTACATAGAGCAGGAAATCATTAATTGAGCTAATATATTTGAAGGAAACTTAGTTATTCCAGTAGTGTTGAACTCAAGAAAGGATATAAGAAATAAATTGCTGAGGAATGTGTGCGCATTCCTGTACAGAAAATCAAGCACATAAAATTGCAATACCTTGTTTCCGAAAACTTTCAGTAATTTTTGAGGAACCAAGACACCAAAACCCAGCACTTTTTCTTGGTTTCCATGATATTACTGCTATAGACTGCACTTGAATTATCTCATGATCAGGCTGCCTTACCACATTTTCTGTCCAGAAAGAAAACCACTGAAACTCCCCTCCTCCTATTCTCGTTCATGTCATACTCATGCAGCCTTCCTTGTAGCCTTATGTTGAGGTCCCTTGAGTTTTGTGAAGTTGTTGCAACTAATTCAGCACCTCATTTCACCTTATATTTTAGGACAAGACAAGAAAAGGGCATGGAAATATCCACTGGCCTGAGGTTGTATAGACCTGGCAGCAAAACCAAAAGGAAAAAAGTTACTACTTATGGCTCTTCTGAGGGCTTCAAAAAGCAGCCAAGAAGGGACAGCCTTTGTGTACCACACATTGCTAGGATAATGGCAGCATTTTCCTGCCAAGTACTGTTTGTTACCAGAACAAAGTCCAATTACATGGTCGTTAAACAAATTTTGTTGTTCCTAGATGGAAAAATTCGAACCCGAATGGAACAGTAGTGCTTTATCAGCTCTTTCTGAAGTAACATTTTTATTTTTCTTCCATATAGCAATTAAAGAGATTCAGTAGGGATTACTGAAAATCTTACTAGTTTATGTGAAAACATTAAATGTGAAAATATGAAGTGTTGGCAGTTCAAGTGATAAGTGGAACAAGTCAGCATTTTAAGTTTTCCACATATAAACCAGTTCATCACATATATCTAGTTAAGATATTATAGCTGAAGAAACTATAATTCATTTCCCATCCTGTTCTCATGGTAAAGCTGGTATAGGCTAGGGATGTATCATCTCTGCTTGAACCACTTCTTCTGGGAGTTACATGCATGCTGTATAATGAGAATAAAACTTCATGTCATATTTTGGAAATGGCATTTATGGTCTATTTATGGCTTCACAATGCAAGGTCATTTACAGGGATCATTACCTCCACTTATTCTGCCAATTCTTTCAATAGTTTGACATAGTCAACTAATTAGGTTTCTGAAAGTATTAAAGCACAAGTTGCCTTAGTTTAAAATAGGTGCCCACTTAGATACATTGATGATTTTCAAACTAGAAAAAAGCATATATATTTTAGTAGGGTTTATATTATAGAACTCAAGTGTATATAACTAAGGCTCTTTAAGCATTTGTTTGTAAAGAGAGTCTCATATGCCTGGAATAATTATTAAATGCTGTAAGAAAAATAGGTCTTTTAACATTATGTCTTTATGAAAAACAAATACTCCTTAGAATTTTAAGCCTAAATAACTTGTTGTTGTTGTTGTTGAATAGAGTGTTTTTATGAAATAATGAACTAGAAAAAGATACTTAGGAACAAGATATTTAGTCCTACTACATGCAGGAAGATGGGTCTAAATCTCTTGGACATTTTTCAGCCAGCAATGTGTCAAGCACTTATTTTGTTATGAGCATTATTTCATCTGAATAGCAGGAAAATTCTTCCTGATTTACTTCATTTACTTTGCATAGTCAATGGCAAATTTAAAGAATGGATTTATTAGGGAGTTTTCCATTTCTAGGGACAAATTTTCCCTCTCTTTCCAGCAAGATGTGCAGACTTGCCCTACTACAAGCATTAACTTCTCAGCATCTACATTAATGATACATTTTCCTGCTCCTCTCCTAATAAAAATAATTGAGGCTTTGAATACTGTAATTATTACTACTTAGTACAAATGACTCTTTATGCAAGTAAAGCAAATAGCACCAAACTATCAGCACTAACATACATATATAACTCCAACAGTGAAATTGTCTGGCATCAGGTACTGTTCAATGCTGTGAATTTTATTATTTAATCTGCATACATCTACAAAGA
The DNA here is from genome assembly GCF_947461875.1 of Haliaeetus albicilla. NCBI lineage: Eukaryota > Metazoa > Chordata > Aves > Accipitriformes > Accipitridae > Haliaeetus > Haliaeetus albicilla. The sequence goes on along the minus strand of NC_091483.1, from coordinate 56,687,123 downwards.
AGACTTATTTGCCTACCGATGATCAACAGAAACAAATTATGGAGCAAGTTCATTAAATATATACATCTGTTTTTTTAGTAAGTACTAGCAAGTAAGACAAATAATGTAAAAATATTTGTATTTGAATGTAAATACAGGCACTGGCTACACTTTGGTTACCATCTCTCCTGCAAAGTCAGGCAGAGAGGTGCTACACTGTCAATGTCATCCCACCTTCTGATATCTTTGCCACGTGAGCTTAGAAAATCTTAGTTATTTTTAGGGTGGTTGCTTGCCTCACTTGTCAAAGGTGCCTCACACTCTAATGATGCCAATATTTATCGCAGTCATGTTCTCAAGGGACTTCAAAGCACCGAACACCATCCATTTCAAATGGAAACACTTGGCTTTTTCAGAAATACCTTTAATGTTTATTCAGCTACATTCATCCCAGGATCTCAGTGCTTTATAAACAGTACGGAACATAGCACAGTGCTTTGTTAAGGCATGAAGGTATGGACAAATGAGCCAAATCCATCAATATCTCACACAGGGGTTCTCTTACAAAAGGCCAAGAAGGGCTTTCTTCTGCACCAGCCAGAAGGACAGAGTTTTGGTGACTCTTACAGTTAATTTTTGTAGTTACAATAGCTAATGATAAATGATCATGCCTTCTGCACTGCTAGTTAGTAAAACAAGTCTCCTGTCTCTCTCTTGGATTTCTCTTTGAGCAGGTTTCGAAAGTGGGATCCAGAGCCATGTGTTCGGTACCCACATGGCAAGAGGAGCATTTCCAAGCCTGCTGCGTTTCAAGCCACGGGCAGAAGGATGGGTGCCTGAACAGGCTGAGGAAAAGAGTCTTCAGTCTTCAACAGGAGCATGGGATTTTGTGTTATTGGTGAGAAATCAAGCAGCAGGAAGCCAAATGTTTAGTCGACTAGCTAAAATGTATTCCATCCCTGGTGGTACTCTTTTTTTTATCCTTACTTTGAACCCCTTTCCTGACCCTCCTGAAACTTCCCTTTCTCCTCTGCCGTCTGCTCTCTCACCAAACCTCTCACAGTAACCAGTTGCTCCATTTGTGGAAGATAATTTCATTTTATATTGGTACAACTAGGAGAGACAATGCCCCAGATGGAAAGCTACAGAAGCATTTGCTGGGCACGGTTTTGTGGAAGCCTTTGCACACCAGTATTTGTATGCACACAGTGTTTTCCTCTTTCCTCTCAACCAACCCCAAATCCGAAGTAGGGAATATTTCTGAAAAAATTTGCAAAACTCTATACATTAATTTTAAGCCAAAGCCCTTTTGTGTCCCCAGAGTATAAGCAACAACACTGGCAACTACTGTAATTGGGTCTGCAGTGAGTAGTTCACAGGAGTCAAGCTGATTGACAGCTCTCTGTGGGCTAATAACCACAGAAGCTGAGACATTTTTTTTCTACAGCCAAAGTACTCCTATGGAAGCTTAAAAGAGCAACACAAACTTTTGCTTTTTCTCCACTTTAAAAATATTTATTTTATTACCTGTTTAGAGCCCATCGGGGCACTCTTCTGCTTTCTAACCAGATTTCAGTGGCATGCCATCCTCAGCACAATGAGGCATACGTCATCCTATAACAGACTTCCTTGCATTTCTATTCCTTTTAGGTCATCTACAACACAATAAAAAAATAAATAAATCCAAATATGATATGAGACTGCAAAAAAACTAGAAGGACTTTGTTTAGACTCAAGAACAGTTCCCAAGATCCAAAGGGCATTTCTGAAATTACAGTTGGAGCTTCTCTCTGTTCCAAAATCTGGATATGTTTTCACACAATCCCCGACTGATTCATGGGATAGTCACTAAGTTGATGGAATAGCCCTGAGGGATTTGAAAAGTATATACCAATTTAGTTAGCTAAAACACTGGGAACACATTAAAATCATCAAACCTATTACATGCTTTGGAAAATATAAAGTTATTTAAGCCTAAAACATACTGTGTATTCTATTACAACATAGTACATTAAGAAACAGTTGGCTCGTTTTTTCTTTTCAATAAGCCCTGGGCTAAAAATCTATTCTTCCCCATCCAATTTGTCCACACCGTTTCCTCCCAACAACCATAATCCTTCTCTCAGCAGTGTGCATTAACCTTAATGCAAAGCATCTCACCAAGAAAGCAATGCACTGTTGTCTTTGGTGCAATTTGGTACTCAGCATATGCAGTACTCGAATGTGCTATGGATAGTGTATACACAAGACACCTCTAAATTTGTTCGTTTCAGTAGTGTAAATCAGCAACATTCAGAACAGATTGTTTGAAAGCATTCATCACAGAAAATTTTTGTAGATCTTCCATGAACTCTAGTACTGTTTTACTATTGCAGCAATACAAATCTCTGTCTTCCTAAATTTATGGGGACATGTTCTTCATTCTATCACAAACCAGACTAATCTTAAAAGTCAGTATTTTTGCATGATTTACTTCACCACAGCTGTGCTCCAACTATGTTAGTGCTCAAAGTACAGCCAGCCAGCTGTGCAATTGCTCTGTCAGCAACACAGAGTCTTTTAAACCCAACATGCTAAAATGGCTGTTTAAAGATGTGTCAAACTATTCAGCGGTGATTAGAATACTGAACGGGAGCGGCTGTTTGCTGGTTAATGATGGGCGAGAGATATCATTTCCTACCCATGAAAATAGATGAATTTTTTAGGACTTGCATTGTCGTACTACTGCATCCCAATTTACAGCACACAGCACTGCATGAAAAAAAACCCAACTTAACTGGGCTGAATTCCATAGGCCTTTGTCAGGCAAAAGCCATCACTCAATTAAGGATTGCAGAATTTGGCACACAAACCTTGAGTTTTTGTCTCATACAGGACAACATATAGATTTCTAAAAAAAGAAAATTTGGAACTAACCAATTTTATTTTGTCTTCCCATCTTGTAAACAAGTGGAAGTATGAATGTTTATAACCCTTCTATAATTCCCACTTCTAATGCAACTGTAAATATTGTGAAGACACGTATAAAAGTTTAAGACTTTTTGGACTCCTGCTTACCATCTGTCTGCAATGATATCTTGGGGCAATGCTTGATAGACGTTAACTATGCATTGTAAAAAAAAAATTTTTTTTTTTTTTTTTTACTCAGCTTCATGTTCAACTGATGGAATGTGCTGTTGCTGTCAGCATCTAGGAACTGTGAACATGAAGGAGTAAAAGAGACCCCATGAAATCATCTAGATTAATCTACCTCTCACAGGTACATAAATCCCCACTTACCCTCAACCAGAATGACTCCATAGTCTGTGACTTTTCATTTTTAAGTTATACACAGTGAACAAACACCACTCGCTAAAATTTTTTTTTCTGAAAAAAATTGAAGTCTTTTCCTTAATTCAGTAAGCTTTAAATATTGCTGGTTAAGCTTATTATGCAAAAGTGGGCCATTACAATAAATAGCAAATTTCACTTATCTTTACAACATCAACAGTGCCATTCCATGATTCCTGACTGTCATTAAGCATAATGTCAGCTTTTGATTTTGGTATCTTTAAAGTCATTACTACAACTCTTCCTAAGGGACAAATTCCTGCAGAAAATTTTTGCTGGCTTTTCTACAAAAGAATGCCAGAAGATCAGGGCTGTCTTCAAGAAGAGTAAAAAATATTCCCAGAAAAATCTCTGATGGGAAAGCAGATAAGACAAAAATAACAGACTATAAGCTTAAGCATAGCCCCATTTCAATGTTCAACGGCCTTTGGATCAAAGCTGATTTGCCGGGTCAGAGCCCATTCAACACAACACCAGCAAGGTGCTAACTTTTCTTACTCATCTAACAAGATGAACAAGCCCTGAGTTATCAGGAAAGGTTGAGCTGATTTCCCCATACATTTGTACTGAAGCAAAATGAAGTCTGCGACAAATCACAGCTCCTGCAGGAGCAAGTTTCATAGTCTGGTGCCATTTATTAAATCAGAGCAATACACATACCCAGAACTTTATCCTTGTGATGGATAGCTTCATCACTCAGAGCATTTCCAGCCTTTCACTATCAAATCTGATCTGCCCTCCAACAGCCTCTCTGAGCAATGCACAAAGTATTGTGCACAGCAGTCACTTCCAATGAAATTCATTGCTACCTAGCTTCTGATGATGTATATGCATTCTTGTATTTCATTCTTAAGTTTTCCAATGAATATATGAATTCAGTTTGTAGGTGGTGACCATAAACAAAATGTTGGATTATACACATGGATGAAGAGAATTTAAAAAATCCAGATATTTTGGTCAAAGTTTGAAAACACTGCTGTAGCTTTTTCAGGAAAATTTGAGTGCTTTATTCTTTAGCTGTCCTTTGTAGGTCAGCCTCTCCTCCTGAGGAAAGCACCTATTTTCATACAAAAATTCTGTTTAGTCAAAAAACACTTTTGCAGTGAGAGTGCTCAAGTGTAATTTTCCATCAACCATAATACTAGCAAAGCAGTTGAGGTTGAAATTTAAAGTCCTGTTAGTATGTACATTTTATAGTTGGTTCTTTTTCATTCTACTCTCTAAACCTCTTTTACATGAAAGGATGCACCTCAAGGATATAGCTGATGCAGGGGAGCATAAAGTAAGAAACATTTACAGTCAAGGCTAAAACAGTCCTTACCTCATTAAAGGTTTGCTATTGCAGCTGTTATGGTCTATCAAGGAAGGAAATCTTGCACACTAAATGAGGTACAATACTTCAGCACAAAAATGAGAATAGTTTGGTTGAGTCTTACCCCTGCATTTCCCAGGTTTAATCAGACCCTTAATGTTAGTTTGGCATATTTTTCCTTTGGATTCCTTTTTTGGTGCTTAAAAGTAGAGAAGGTGAATAAACATTTGTAACAGGCATTTTCATTAAAACTAAATCTGCTGGTGTGTAGTACCAGCAACCTTCTGATGGAGCTCAGTACATCAAAGCTCCGATTTTCCCCTGAGTTCAGCAGAGGTTCACAGGAGCAACCATTCTGCCAAAGGTGAGGTCTCCTCATGAAGACAACCTCTCTGCAGAATGGGCTCCAGTCATCTATGAGCCCCAAAACCAAATTCATACCACTAACATCATTGTATCAGAACTATAATCATAGAGGGCGCTGAATCAAACATTACCAAAACAGTTCTTGTACTATGACACCACGATGGTATCCTTCCCATCAGCCTCACAGGCAGTAGTATTGGTGTCATAAAAGATGTCTTTATCTAGTATTAAAAAAAAAAAAAAAGAGTATTTACTACCCAAGCCACTGAAGCACCAAGTATGCTGTAGATTTCACAGACAAAAAATTGCTTCAGACAAGTCCTAGCTTTCCTCCTATATTAGGTTTCTTCCAAAATGACTGAAAAATTTGTTTCTCTTCTGGTTAGAGTACACATCTTTACTGAGGGTCTCCAACTCCCTGCACACTGGCTGTAAACCTGACAGCTCCAGCCACACACTGAGGCACAGTAGAGGGCAGGGCTTGCTGTCACAACAGGTTTTAGAGTCTCAGACTCAAATTAGGCAAGACTTTGGTTTTAGTAATTAATTGCCCTTGATCAGTGATCCAGGAATATAATTACATGCATCAGTCAATTAGAGTTTATGTAGTCAAGCATTCACACTTAGCTGGACCTAGATTAAAATATATCTGAATCAAGCATGCAAGGTAAAGTAGCTTGTACACAGTTGGCAGACTTATTTTTACAAAACACTTAATCACACCATCTAAAGATCAGTTCCATAATTTAGTATGTCAACTACCGCCTTCAACAGAAAAAAAAAATCATAACTGTAACATACTTCAGTGAACAGTGAAAGTAATGAGAAAGGACAATATTTTGTTAAAACGACAAGCTCATTTTTTTGTATGCACCTTTCTTAACTGGAACAATGTCTCAATAAACATCAGTTGATATGAAGTCATTCTGGGACAGCTTTCTATCCTGTGTCAAATGAGATATATAAATACTCATGGAGTGTTTCCACACATCCTTCAAGCCATAGTAATTTTTACAGAACTACCTGGAATCCTGGCACTCAGAAGAAGTTTGTCCAAAGACTTTAACAATAAGACTGTCTGGTTTCTGATATTTCATATAGATTGGGGAAAAAAAAAAAAAAACAAAAAAAACCCAGCCAAACCACCATGATTCATGTTCTCTACTCTTGCACTAGATCACAGCTTTTCCTATATTTTCTTGTCTCTCGGGCAATAAATATTTTTCAGTGCCTTCCCACACACACACTACAGCTAAGTTAAAAAGAGCCCTTAGGATCAAAGATGGTTCAGTACTGTTTTTTTCTACAAAATGTCAAGAAATTGAATGAATTTGTTTCAGGAAGTCACTTTTCTTTGCTCTCTAAGAATATTAATGGGAGCATTTGAAAGGATGTCCTCAAGCAGCAAATTTTCTTACCAATAGCAATTTTGGTCTAGTTATCTATGCAGAAATCTCTTGCAATGGCAAGGAGGGTAATAAAGAAGACTGAAATAGGGGTAGAAAGCAGCCAACTAATAAAAATGTGACTACACAAAAGACAGAAAGAAAACTCCAATTTCATACCATCTTCACAGAGCTTAAGCAAAGCGGAAGCTGCTACATTATCTACATCTGGAGTCTCGCCTTCAGATCACTGCTGATCTACAGCTTACTAAATAATGAAATGTACAAATCCTTCATTTCTTTACGACTTCCATGGTAGAGTACAAGTAAATCTAAAGCTTCACAGTGATGCATGTGTGTTCAAAACTTGGGTAACCACTGTCATGGATCATCATAATTTCCTGCAGATGCACCTATACTGAGCCTTGTCATTTGATTTATGCAGAAGTTTTACACTTCTTAGATGAATACATAAACAGATGTTTTTCAGGCAACAAACAAGACCAATGCCTAAGGCAAGGAAATAACGAGACATCCAAAAGTCATCGATGGAAGCCCCACTACCTTCAGATTCAAGACAAAGCTCCTGCCAGCCAAACTTAGGGAAGCCAGCTTCCTAGAAGCTTGTGATAGTTGCTGTGAGCCTGAGCATATAAGGACCCCAAACAGAGGTTTCTCAGTATTATTTAACAATGTGAATACAACCTTCCTAACTTACCCTGCCATCTGACCAAATTTTGAAAGTTCATATAAAGAAGTAAATAAATAAAATGTGTAAATTCCTCCAGACCCTCCTAGGCAATGAGCTGACGTTGGAGAGTCAACTGAAGCAGGACATTCAGTTCTACTTACTGTTTTGTTATGTAGCTAAAATGTTAAAAACATGCTGAGTGCAATACACATTTTACCTGTGGATCCTCAAAAAAAAAAAAAAAAAAAGAGAAAGAGAATTAGAATTCATAAACCCACACATTTTAAAGTAAAAAAAAAATGCTATAATTATCTAGGCCAGTACAAACAAAATGCTACTCTTTTGAAACACTGAATTATCCTTGTATGAAGGACCCTGCCTCTTTGAAACTAGAGGTTTCTAACTTCAGCCTACATGTCCTGGATTTTGATGGAGATAGGAGTAGAGGAGAAGGGAACATTGTCTGGCTTGGAGGCCTATTGCTGGAGATTGGGATAATATTCTCAGCAATTGTATGTTTTCTTTTCTTCTTGGTCAGGTCACAGGCATTAGTGAATGTTGGGTTTGGGGGGGTTGTTTGGGGTTGGGTTTTTTGGGGAGCGGGGGGGCAATAGTACCCAGCTGTATTGTTTTAACATACTCATGGGTTTGTGGCTGAAGAAATGTAGTTTGGAATTAAAAAAAAAAAATACTCTTACTGAGTCCCTTTAAAAGGTCTAAGTATATGCTGTCAAAACATGGAGATTTGAAAATGCTTAATTTTAGTAGATAATGCCTCACAGCTTCCTTTCCTACAACTGGTAACCTACCTACCACACCATACATGATGGAGCTATCACCCTGCTGCAGAATAGGGTTGGCTATTGAATTACTTGACTCTCTGCATGATTATTTATAATCAAAGTTTAATAATAGCTATGTCTCTGAGTGGAGCTATTTTATTACTCAGATATGTTAGAGAATCTTTGCGTGGTTTTTAACCAATGTAACCGTTGATATTTGATTATTCCTTTAAACAATCTCATCAGCCATCTGCATGATTAACATTTACTATATATTCTATTGCATTTATTATTTGTTTTCCATTATTTATGCAATATAAATAACTACAGCTCCTTTAAGTAGAATGGATTGTTACCCAGTGTAACTTCCCATTCCCCAACTCTTTTTAAGAGTTCAGGAGTGTCTCAGGGTGATGTGTTTCACCACAGATGTGCTCACAGCTCTTTTTGGACTAGCTGCATGCAGTTTCATAACTTGGGTTTTCCCCATTTTAGCCAGAGGCAGACTGAACAAAAAAAAAAAAAAAAAAAATTCCCCAAAGCAGTGGTGTCACCTGGCATGAAGCAGGAGTGGTCTCTTCCAGCGTCAGGCAATCAGAGACCACTTGTGTGCTTCAGCTCACCTCAGTACAAACGAGAGGATGGATACCAACAGCAAAGACCACAGTGCATTTCACCTAAAACTTAACCAGCAAAGCACAGTTCCTCTGAGGCTGTGCTGTTTTGCTAATCCATACAACACACATCAAGGCAGTATGACTGTAGGAGATAAAGGAAAGGATGCATACAGTTAATCCTTATAATCAGAAAGGATATGAAGAACATTTCTTTTAGTTTGCTCTCAGACTTCTGGAGTGCTTAATCGCTCTTGTCTGGCAGACATACTAACTTTGAAATTACTGAGACAGATCTGACATTCATGTATAAAAGGATGATATTCTACCAAGGCAACTCTATCAGCATAAATAGCTATAATGGAAGAAAAAACTTTCGTATTAACTTCAGTAGTGGATTATTTGACTGTCTAAAATTGCTGTATTCAATCTTTGTACGTCACCGTGCTTCTGTTTTCTAGGGTAAAGCAGCAATGAAAGGAAGTATTACCATGTAGAAAAACATCTCACTTTAAGGCATGTAAGTACTGCATTTTGTGGCATAAGTTTGTCACAAAGTCATAGCATGTGAAAGGGAGGCAAGTTGTTTTGCGCTGCTGCCTGGCTAAAATTACATCAGGTAACAGTGAGTGCATGTGCCACATGTGCCTGGGGCTAATGGTTATAACTCCCTTAGAGTCCCAGTACATCTGTATCTTCCTAGCATTGCCTTTCCGTAACAGGCATCTGTTTTTGAAGGAATACTTACACGGTATGTAAAGCTATCAGTCTTAACACTAAGCATTGGCATTTGGAGAAGGCAAAAAACATTCAAACTCTAAGCTGAATAGAAAGCAACTTAGAGAACACTTTAAAAGAAAAAGGGGGAAGTTGAAAATTATGAATTTTGTGAACAATGAAATCCAGTGGGCAAGTCACTTGATTCATAAATCACATTTAATAGTTCTGTTAAATTATGTTAAAGTGACATAATAATAATTCAGGAAATATTTCAGAGCCTTTACAGCAATTTTAAGCTAGCCGCAAGCAATGAAACCAGAAAACTAAAAGTATATCCATTTTTATGATGATGAGCATCATTTTACAACCATGCACATGAATAGCTTTGCCAGTGCCTATGGACTGTGAACAGCGACTTAATAATCTTAAAAGAATTCAAATAGCCTCCCTGAGACATATTACCCTCTGAATCTTACACATTGTGATTTGCTGCAGGAGTCATGGACACACCACAGATACACATAGAATAAGCAAAACTGTGAGGGGGGAAAAAAATTTTTTTAAAAAATCAGCCTTTCCTGCTTAAATAAGGACATTGTGTTTTCCTGAGCTAAACTTTTACCTTTAGTTTGTCATAGGTGACAATATTTATTCTGTCCTTCATATTCTGTATAGGTAATAAACAGTAATCAAGGAGTCAATAGTAAATACAAAATGTGTTATTTTCTGAAACTATACAATCATCAGACTTCAATATTGATACCAAAAAGTGATTATTTTGTTTATATAATTCCCATTATTTTGATCCTGATTTTGCCTTTACATTCTGTTGCAAGAAACGTTTCAGTTAATTTCATGGCTATAACACTCGAAGATCAGTTGCTTGTGTGGTTATATTTTGATTGCTTTCTCAGTGACATGAAATATTTAAAATAATTAAGGCAATTAATATGTAATCTGTTTTCTACTAATGGAAGCAAAAGGGAACCCACCCTCTTAGGTCTGAAGCCAGGTGCATCAATCTAATGGAATACAAACAATTCTGGAAGGAAGTTTTGTAAATTTTGTATTGCTTTGCATCTTGTAATTTTTTTAAACAAGGTTTTTTATTAAAAAACACAAGGATGTACACAAAGAGGTATTATAAATCATACCAAGTATGGAACATTTGATAAGAGTTCCATTATAACCATTCTAGAAATGGCTAAAAATCTAAAAGCTATTTGGTCAAAACACAATACAACAAAAGTGTCTTCTCACTATATAGGACACATCACTCTTGTAAAGGCAGCTGCAAGTTAGAGAGGTAACTTGTCAAAAAGATAGACTCATGCTTACACCTTAGAAGGGGATCTGCCTGTGTAAAAGAAGGATACTGAACAGATAGCAACCACAGAAACAGAGGTGGTGCTTATGGTATATTTTATGCGCTGAAAGCTGTGTCATCTGGCTTTCTCATATCCATCCTTTTGGCTAAAAAAAGGCAAAAAAAAATCAAGCATTAGCTGTAGAAATATACTTGTGATACAGTTGAAAAACAGTATAACTCATGTTTCAACTGCAATACGAAAATTTCTGTTGTTACTGAAATATCAAATAGTTTCACTTATTTTACAGGTTTACCTGCAGATACTTTGACTCTAAAAAGCAAGTCTGCATATAATTGCATGAAAACTTGGCTACATAAATAGTAAAATGTTATATATAGTAGTGTAATAAATCATAACTTATTGACAGGTTGTTCTTAATTGTATTAAAAGACTGCTTAAGAATCATCTATATTTTTAAAAATAGACAGCCTGGCAAATAAACAATTTTTAAAAGTAAAACAGAAGTAAAAACAGAATTTTGTTACAGTGAATGAAGGTCATCTGTAAATGTGGGATAAATTCACGCTTGAATTTTTTTTTTTTTGAAAGCTCATGTAATTGAGAAAGATAAAGAATAAATAAAAATACTGAATAACCAAAATGCAATATTTCTCATTAAGTTTCAAGAGTTTGTTTTAAAGTGAATTTTTTCCTCTGAATTTGTGCAAAGTTTTATTCCAAGCAAAATTGCTTTATATTTGCCTCTTCCTTGTTGTGGCCACTGCAGAGAGGAAAAAAAGAAATCTCTTCACTCTGATAAATGGATAAAATAGATCCCTAAGAAAAAGATGGTATAAGAATTAATATTCAAAAGATGTTCCAAGAGCTTTCCTACTCCAGAGGTGAAAGCAATTACACCTTCACTGCATTAGCAACACTGAATATGCATTTTTATGACCTGTCCTCTGCTCTCTGCATTGACTTCAGATAAAATTCACAAGGCACAAAGTTGTTCTCATCTGGAACAGTCTGTTACACAACACTGATCACCCCCGTCATATCTCAAGGGATTTATGAAAGATGAATGATCAGTGTGTACGTGTGAGCTATTTAGAAACTGTAGTGATAAATGAGGATCAAATGAAAAACATGAAAAACACAGTGTCAAATGGTACTTCTCTGATCTAAAACACCCTCCAGTTAGTTTATAGGTAAAATTTCTGGTACTGTACTTCTCAGAGATTCCAGTGTTGTGAATCTATGATGCTTGTGTGGTCATACAATATAGTGCCTAGTCTAACAAATTTTAAATGAAGACAACCAAAAGCCGTCAGAAGTTTCTGCAAATCCAGCAAAGAACACACAGCAGTAGGGCAGTACTACCTTGCTTCTTGATCCTGTGTGCTGAAAAGAAGGATTTTGTTTCCTAGCACTGATATCTTGAAATAGAATGTATCCATCTAATTAAGATTTGTTTAAGATTGAGGACTGACATTAAAGTGCTAACTGATAGGTCATGTTAATAGTTAAAAAAAAAAAAAAAAGCCAAAACAACAAACACAAAACACACGCACACACTAACTAATTAGAAAAGTGTCCAAACACCACTAGAGACCTTCCAGAGCTGAGGAATCTACTCCACTCTGACAAGCCATTGCAATGGATAACCACTTTTTAATAAGAATCTTCACTTATCTCAGTTTTGAATATTTCTTCTTTCACAAGTCAGATAGTGAACATCTCTTATCAAAGTTTGTTCTTACTGTTATAAATAGACTTTTCAGCCCTTAAATTTCTCTTTGATAAGTTAAATAGACTGAGATTCTTCAGGAACTCATTAAAGGCCTATTTTCTAGTCATTCTCTCACTCTTTGTTTCTTCTCTGAACCTTCTCCAATTTTATTTTTTTTTGTAAATTATGGACTTCAGAACCGAACATAGTGTTCTTTCAGTAATCTCATCAACACCAAATACAAAGGGAATATAGACATTAACAAGAACATATAGTGCCAGCATCAAACATCATAGTCTTGACATTGTTTCTCAAACTCGTGTATAGATTCTCAGTTGAAGACGTACCATGAAAAAAACAATTTGACATTCTTCCTATGATATTTATTTTGCAAAACCTCTCCCTAGGTCTCAGTTCTCTTGGTGTAACTTTCCCATTCTGTTGTACTCCCCACTGTGGTTTCCAGCCCTTCAGGTTGTCACTGACATTCCCTAGAGCACATTTTTTAAAAACACATGCTCTTTTTATTGTATAGCAGTTGCTTGCTCTCCCTGATTGAATCAAATCGACCCAAGTGAAATGCTTTGTGGATTGGCTCACTTGCACACGGAACTGTGAAGATTGGTGAGGCAGATGGAAGAGGTGACTGTGAAAGGACAGTGAGAGACGGTCAGATGCAGCCTGGGTGTTCCCTGGTAAGGAGGACAAGTCATGCCTACACAACATGTTTGGTGCAGGAGAGCGGGCCAGGTCACCAGCAGCATGAGTTTGCAGGTGAAGTATGCAAGTGTGAGGACAGCTAGTGAATGAGCACCTGAGGCATGCACTGAAGTGGCCGCAGGGCCTGGCCATCTAGTCACCCAGTCAAAACTGTGTCCTTCCAAGTTCACCACAGAACACTCACGTCTTTGGATGAGAGCAGCACAGCCAACGCAAAGGCTGTGCTTGTCCTGGTGGCCAGCATTTCTGACGCTGGGGCTCTGTGAGATCAGGCAGACACACAGACTAGGCTACTCGTCGCGAGCAGCAGCAACCATGTTTTGGCCAAGTGTACTCTTCAGCGGCTATCTTTGTACAATGGAGCAGTTATGGATCTCCTGCGGGGAAGATCACAGCCTTTGAGGAATCATATGATCCTAACAAGCAGACACTAATACTCTTACCCTTCTCATATTAACTATATGTTGATAGAAATAAACATTGGGTTATTTTTGAGAGCGTGCTTTTTTCCTACATGCATTCTCTATTGATAATAAACACAACATGAAGACAATCTGCGCAATATCCAGTGTTGCTCTACCCCAATGACCTGCGCAAGAATTAAAACGGCATTAATAATTAGTAGCACCTTTTCCAGATGTAGACTGCAGTTGCTGAGGATCATTTAATTACCTTTAATTACATTTTAAAAATATTTAAAAGCCCTGTAAGAAAGAAAACTGCACTTGGCTCGAGTACTCAGTGTGTTGGGTTTAGATTTATTTCTTTTAAAGCTAGATTTCTTTCAGCAATTCCATATTATATCTCTTATTTTAGCATTTTCATATTAATATTAAGTTAATAGTAAGAAATTCACATATACTGTTTATATAACATCTTTGAATTTAGTTTGGTGACACTTTAACCCTTAATGGGTGTTTGCAAGCAAAGATAGTAAGAATCAAATATCTGTGGATTCCTTCTACACATAGGAGACAACAGCTTGTAGCCACTCCCTGGAATGTAAGGAAAAATGTCAAAACCATCCTGCAGGCAGCATCTTCCCATACATGAAAGTCATTGTATGAAACAAAAGCTACATGGAAAAGAAAAATAAATTTGACATCAATTCAGGGAACTGAACACCAATAAATCACCAGAGGTGTTTGCACAAAAAAACGAAGCACACCCTTTCACAACTTAAGTATTCCAAGTCTTTTGACTCAGTTTCCCCATCCATTGGTGTGAATATTCAATATTAAAGACCTCTGGTCCCGTGGTTCCCTCCCACGTTCCAGAGGCCCCCTGCACACTAGCCGTGTTCGGTGAAGTTACAGACCCCAGCACAACCTTACACATCCCCCCTTAATTCCCAGGGACATGTGCTGTCATGAAGAGGTGCCTGTTACATTGACTCACGCCTGGCTGTGTCACTGCTCCTATGCACTCTTCTCTTCACTTGCTCTAGATGAGCCTTCATGGTCCTCTGCCTTTAAAACAGCCCTGGAAAGGAATTTTTGTGCTCTCGAAGTGTTTAACAATCGTCACTTTACAAGTATTATGATCTCTGTGTCAGCTCTTTTAAATCTTATTGCAAGTTACTATGAATTTCATTCTGGCAAAAGCCCCAGAGCCCTTTCTCCCTTCTCGGCATTGCTGGGGCACCTGAACTCCCACACTCAGTGGCCCGTGGCTGAGATTTGGTTACGCAGAAGCCTCACTCGCTCTGCATCAAATTCAAGTCATTTGTTGCTTATTCAGTCACTAAGGATAACAACAGCTCGTTTCCTCTATAAACAGAGATTAAAAAGCAGTACTAACAAGACTGGCCAAGGCGCTTGCACAGGCGCAGCCAAGGCGGTCGGACTCGGGCTGTCCCTTCCGTCGCTTTATCAATAGATGGCAGCAAGAAGCTCCTTCTCTCCTGAGCGTCGGAGAAAGAAGATACACCCCGGTAGGAACACAGGGCAAGCTTTCCAAAAAAGTTCAGATACTAGGTGTCAACAGCCAGGTCTTGTGGCTCATTCAGGAATGGCTTGGTCTGCTCTGCAGCAACGCAGAAGTATGGAGATGACCCTTTACTAAAATGTCCCGACACATTCGGAGTACATTGGGAACAGGTCAACAACAGGAATTAAAATCCATTTTTCACTTGTGTTTACTTGTATCTCAACGGGCATGGGTTAAAATCCTAAACTGAAGCATAATAATGAGTGAAAGCAATAGCTAAACCAGGTCAGGATGTCGTCTGCACCAAAATGAAGGCTGCCGAGGTTGTGTAACTCGTGGGCAGTGAGACTTTGATAACATCCCACTACACAATTTGTCCAATTTGTGTGTTTAGAATCAAGATGCAACTTACATTACATGAAGATTTGGATGAGTATTGAAAATAACGTTTGGGGTTTTTTTCCTAGCAAAGATGAGTTCTTCAGGAATCTCTCAAAACTACTGCATCCTTCCTTCTTGCACTCAGTTTGACTCTTTTTCTGGACAAAGCTTCCAACTCCCTATTTGACCAGTTCCTCTACTCAGAATAATACTTTTTCTGTTCTCAGGATATCTCTTTGCTCCCAAATAACCTTTCCTCACATTCCCCCCCGCTTTGTGCACTATTCCTTTTTTCTTTCTATTTTTCCCTTTCTATATTTCTCATGCCCTTAGAGTGAAAAATCTTCACATAAAAGCATCTCTTTCCAGTCCCACATGTTGTAAATTCAGTGGGTTGGACAGGTTATCAAAATTGGGCAAGTGAACTGGTGACCTTTGAAGGATGTGTGAAATGGGAATGAATATGCCCGAGTGCTGCTACTGCCACACAAAAAGAGGTGCTGTGTTAGGATAGCTTGGGACACAGTTTTTACTACAATATTTAGATATATCTGCTTGTACATACAAATATTTAAGCTACAAAACTATTTAAGCAGACCAGTAATACTTTTTTCCACACAAAGAGTGTTTCAACATAATTTCCTGAGCAGGTAATATCCAGTAAAAGAGGAAACTATACCTTCTTTGAAGCATTCAGACAAAACCTCTAAGAATCTTGAATTTCATTGTTCAATTTCAGTATTGAAAGGATTCATAACATTGGCCTCAAGACCTTTCATTTCCTGCATCATGCTATATACTTTAAAAAAGTAATTTTAAAAACAGTTAATATTTTGCTATTCTATTCAATAGCAGACCTACTACTTCTGCTTAAGGTCTGCCAAGTTCTGGAGCAATTAGCAGTTTCTTACACAGATACTGACTAAAACTTCAAATGCACAGTCTACAGCATCACTTCTGAATGCCTAAAATCAGCCCTAATGTCAGCAACAACAGGGATAGTGCCATGAACCTGGGAGCATCCGCATACCCAATGAAGTTCTCTCAGTCTCCTGCGTGTCTAAGGGCTATGAGTGCTAATGGCAGTTAAAACTACAGTAAATTCTGGCTTCTTATCAATAGTGTCATACTATCCAAGTTAAGTGGTATGATAAGTGTAGCTGCAGACAGGTGACTAGATTTGTGGAGGGATGTAACATTTTGTGGTGGAAGTTGGGGAATACATGTACTGGACAGTCTAGGAGTGCCTCAGGACACCACCCAGCTCTCCCAGCAAGTTTAAGAACCTTTTTTTTTTTCTTCTCTCCTTCCCTCAGAAAGTTCTGTTGCTGGGAATACAGAAAGACAAACTATCTTTGGGGAAAACCTACCCTCACCACAGACCGTTGCCTTTTTTATCCACCAGCTTTGTGGGCTCTTCTGACTTTGCTGATCACAATCTCTCTCTTGGAAGTCCTTTGGGGATTTTAAGCAAAATCACATAGTTACATCACCTTGTCTCTAAATTTAAGCTAGATGACATCAGGCTTGTTTTACTTGCAGCCTTTTGTTTCCAGTCTTTTATGTAAAAGCCAAATATTCAGACTTACCACAGAAGTCTTTCCTTGTTTTTGCTATTGGCAGAACCAAACTCCAGAAGCATTTTTGCAGGCATCTCAGAGCATGCTTAGCAAAGCTTCAGGTTGGGGAGCACTTTCTGCCAAGTAAAAAAGAAGCAAAGCAGAGTCATGAGCTTAGGTGAAAAAGATTGCCCTGAAAGGGTGAAAACCAACATGTTTCCTGCAAAGTTCCGATAACAGAGAGATAGCCCAGGGCTCCAAGCAGAGGTAAAAAGCCTCATGCTTTTTAATTTACTCTCCTTTTCTAAGCAACAGAGATCACTGCAGAAAGGTATGGCACAGGAGATATGGATTTTTTTAAAGTTAATTTATGGTATGCAATTTTATTTCAACTTATCAAAAATGTGCAGAGGAGGGAAGTGACACCTACACTTTCAGCCAGAGGGTGGCCATAGATCTATTTCTGCTGCACTGGAAGCTGCATCCCCCTCTCCTGTCACGATTATTTGCACATCCACTACCCAGCCAAAGTACAGTCACATCCTAGCTGTGTGGCAGCATCAGTCATGGGACTGCAGCGTGGGGGAGCAGGCAGAACAGCTAGCTGCTGCCTTCCTCCCTGCAGGTCACGAGTGTCACAGGATGCACATCTGGCACGTGTTAAAAAGAGGCATTGCCTTTCACATGACGGGCACGTAACTGGTCACAGCAGAGGAAATGCTGCACAGCACTGGAAAGCTGCCTGGCAGAAAAGGACCTGGGGGTCAGCAGCCGGCTGAATATGAGCCAGCAGTGTGCCCAGGTGGCCAAGAAGGCCAACGGCATCCTGGCCTGTATCAGAAATAGTGTGGCCAGCAGGAGCAGGGAGGTGGTTGTTCCCCTGTACTGGGCACTGGTGAGGCCGCACCTCGAGTCCTGTGTTCAGTTTTGGGCCCCTCACCACAGGAAAGACACTGAGGTGCTGGAGCGTGTCCAGAGAAGGGCAACCGAGTTGGTGAGGGGCCTGGAGCACAAGTCTTATGAGGAGCGGCTGAGGGAGCTGGGGCTGTTTAGCCTGGAGAAGAGGAGGCTGAGGGGAGACCTTATCGCTCTCTACAACTGCCTGAAAGGAGGTTGTAGTGAGGTGGGTGTCAGTCTCTCCTCCCAAGTAACAAGCCATAGGACAAGAGGAAACGGCCTCAAGTTGTGCCAGGGGAGGCTTAGATTGGATAGTTGGAAAAATTTCTTCACCAAAAGGGTTGTCAAGCACTGGAACAGGCTGCCCAGGGAAGTGGTTGAGTCACCATCCCTGGAGGTATTTAAAAGACTTGTGGATGTGGTGCTTGGGGACATGGTTTACTGGTGGACTTGGCAGTGTTAGTTTGACGGTTGGAGTGGATGATCTTAAAGGGTCTTTTCCAACCTAAATGATTCTATGATCCTGTGAAATAAGAGCAGCTTCTGACTGACACCACAGCATTTTGGCTCTGTGACCCCTCCCCAGGTGCAAGGGTGGGAGACAGTCCTGAGATGCACCCAGACGATGGCAGTAGGATCACACTGTGGAGGGGAGGAATTTCACTATGAAGTGCATTTGGCACATGGGCCATATCTCAGCTAATGCTAGTATGATGAATAAAAACTAGGAAAATGGTCTATTTTTAACAGGCAATATAACTAAAGGAAAGCAGAGTAATGGTAATGATGAAGACAATACACAAAGTCTTTTCTGAAAGCTAATCCACCAGAGTCTATAATCTCCAGGAAAATATTTTCCACACAGAGAGTCTTTTCTACACAAGTTAAGACACCATTCTGCAAGCCACTAACAAGTTCTGTTCTAGTGTACCCCACACAATTAAAAATCATTACATAGGTGAAAACTCTGTTTTGTCATAATTTACAAGTTGGCACCAGTGAACTATTTCCATTATTACTTAATCAAGGTAAATATTACATTTCATTACTTCAAAGATTCCATTTATACAGTGATCCTGAAGTAAAGGTTGAATTAATATTTTAAATGCTTGTATTAATCAGATCTCATAGCCACACAGGTCAATTTCAGTATGATTCCCCATGTAATGCTTCTGCAAACTGCATCTCACCTAAGGGTATCTGAGAGCAGCGTTACGCCAGATTCCCACTGCTTCTTTTATCTTCTTGCTGCTGTTTGTGTTCTTGTAGTGATACACAGGACAATTTAAGGAGAGACTGCCATAAGTGGAAGGGATGACCCTTCCCTGTGCAATTCGTACAAGGCTTATTCCCATCTCTTCATCTCATTTCACAGGCAGAAGGGCAAGCACTGTGCCCAGGAATGAATTGACTTGTAAGTAGCAGTATCTGTCACCTTCCATTGCCCCACACGTGTTTAAGGTATTGTAGTCCTCCCTCATTAAGCTACTGTGGGTCAGGCTGGTGACGCCTCCTGGACTCTTCCTCTGTTATTCTGCTGGCACCAACCATCTGTTTTCTGCAGAGACTTCAAATACTTTTCAAAGGCTTTTGGGAGAAGAGATTTTATGTCTACATGTATTAATATTCTGAGATCTTATTTTCATTACATATTAACTTTCTTGTGTCCTGTTTGATATCAAGGCACTTTTTTTTTTTGCCCTTTTTTTTAATTTAGAACCAAGAAGTTTGACCATTTCCAGCTTCTTCAATTCTTTAACCATGCATTTCAATGGAAAGTAGGTATCTTGGATTGTTAAACTAGGTATTATTTTTCTTTTTTTTTTTTAAGAAAGGTTTTAGGCATCACAGTGAGTTGGATGATATGCATAGCTTCCTTTTTCATCAGTTTCTTGCCTGGAGACAGCATGAGCAATTAACTTTGCAGAGTCATATGTACAGGGCAGATATAGGAGGCTTCACAAGTCATCAAGCTTCACTTGATCTTCCCTTCAGCAATACCATCACATCTTGTTTACTCTATTCTGAGTTATGACTCTTTCTACAATATCATAAATTTGTCTCTGCAAGGAAGCCAGACAAAGAAGGATGCAATCAGTGGCAAGAGACAGAAGTTGGCTTCTCAGAAACATGACAGAGATGATAGGAGAGAATGGAATTAGCTCTGAAAAAATCTGAGGAGAAGTGGAAATAAGTTTGTAGACGATGTATTTACAAGAAAAAGTACTTAATAAAACCCTACTGTTCCTGGGGAAGGAAGAAGCAGTGAAGCAGGATGGAGAGGAAAACAGTGACTTTTTGTATCTATGAAGAAAGAATGTGGTCTGTGCAACATTCAGTGAAGTAACATGAAAATGGTGTGTTTACCACTTCCAAACAACCACGTGACACTTTTTTTGAGAAAAAACACTTTAAGGTGCTGGGTGAAAGGAAAGATGAGACTTTAGATTTCAAGATGACAGTTTTGTTTTGCATTATGTCCTATTTACCCTGTACAGAAATCCATGAGCTGCCCTGCTTACTACTGTAATACCTAAAATTTTCCATCCAGTTTAGTATTATTAGCAAGACCTGCAGCATTGCTTTTTCTGAAGGCCTTCAGGTCTTTCCAAGATGCAGTATGTCATTGTTAGCTTTAGTATCCTTTAAAAAGAAGTGTGCACAAGTCAATCCTGTTACCATTTTCTCATTGTGTAGTGTGCAGGCAAGTCTAGTCACTATAAACATATTTTCCCTAGAACTTTACTCATAATGCTAATAATGTCTTCTCTCTTTGTCATGATTTCTTTCCCCTAGAATGAGGGCAGATGTAAAACTGCACAATGTAAAACTGCACAGTATGTCCTATGCAAGGCTTTTCAAGGACCAAGATGACAATGATTACCTTTTTGCTTGTTGTGGGCCTACACTGATTTCAACTCCATCACTTGGTTTACAGTAACCTTTTAGATGCAGAAAAACAAGGAAAGAAAAGAAAGAAAGAGAACCTCAGCGACTTCACTTTCCCCCCTCCTTGTCTGGAAACCATAGAAACCAAACTGAAAGTACAGCCAAGAAGTTCGTCATTTGGCTATCTCTGGCTGATCTCCATGGAAACATTTCACTTTTTGTTGAAAGGAAAGATTTTCAAATCAGACAAATGGCCACAGTCTGATGGGTTATGACATCTTTGGGAAGAATTTAAAGAACAAAAACAATGTCAAGTGTTTCTGCTTTACATATTCCTATTACATTTCTATTTTACGCCATTCATCCCTATTTTATTTCATAATTACAGCTTTTCTTTCGGAGTTGTGTTATCACATAAGACATTACATTTGAGAAAAATTGTGATAACCTGCCTACAAACCAGGGTCTATTCACTCTGGTATCCAATTTAGATATCATTTGCTGTACATTATATAGGTCATCCAATACCTTTTTTTTATGCTTTGCCTGGAAGATTGAATAGAGGCGTTGAATGCATCACAACAACTAAGACTGAGAGCTAAGAAAACATTCAACACTGGCAAGTCACACCTCTCGGAGCTATTCTTTCAGGAACCCTGCAAAGCCAGGAAGGTACTTCTGCCTGCTTCCCACCCCCTTACCTTCTAATGTTTATTACAATTAAAATAAGCACTGGATGACTGGGGAAAAATCTACAGATGAGACAACTAATATGAAAGGCAATTCCATAGGACTCAAGGCTTTTATTGAGCCCCTGGAAGTACTTGGGAAGTATGTGCCCATGAGGGTAGAGTGCCCTGAGGATCCTACAGAGGCTTCAGATTCTGGTTGGTATGCTGCTGCTCAGCCACATCAGCAGCGAGGCAGCTCAGGGCACCAGCAGAAAGAGAAGAGTTTGGAAGATTCCACCTTTACAACATTTAGCATTATATAGGTACCATCTACACCATGTGTACTACCTACATGGGTAAGATGTGGCTAAGCAGTGCAGATACCCTGCTGAACTACAGATGCAGCAGTGAATATTAAAAAGTCTTGTTACAAAGTGGTCTGAGGTACTAAACTATAAATTTATTTGTCCTTAGACAGCTCCAAGTTACTGCTGCAGCCATTCTACTCCCATAAATTTTTATTTGCTTCTTTTGCAGGTAGTACACATAACATAGGTGAGAAGATGGTAAATTTTTCTACTAACTTAAATACACACAAAAGCTCCACTCCCAGAAAATTCTTAGGCAACAAAGGAAGGAAAAATGCTGATGCCATCTTAGCTCATACAGAAAAAAAGAAAGAATCCACAGCCACCCTAACATTGTTAAAGAATTATTCTGTTTATTATTATGTACAGCAAAACAAACTGCAACGCATATGGGATATGACTTACAGTCTTAGAAGAACCTCTAGATTTCTCTGACTCATCATGCAATGAATATTGTTTCCAACGTCAACATTATTGCATTAAGTGTTGTTAGCTAATGCCTAACGGTGGCAGTTTATTACGCTGCTCCTATCAGTGGCCTACCTGCAAAGAAAAAGTGACAACAGAGATTAATGTAACGGAAATATTGCCAGCGATGAAGAGACATCATCTGATTTCTGCTGCAGACAAACTGTCACTGAACAAAAGAGTGAAAATGTGCTGATGCTTCCTGAAATTTGAAAGAATGTTGGAAAGATTGCAATGAATTATAGAGACAGAAGTAAACAGAGCAGGAAACTCAAGGAAGTCATGAAAGAACATTCATAAAGAGAAAGTGACAGGCCAAATGTGACTCTGCTGAAAGTTTTTTCAAACATTCAAAGTAAAATAATAGTACAGACCCAAGAAGAAGAAAAAGGTCACATCTGCCTCAGTTAGAAGAAGCTACTTTACAAACATACAAATGAAGACTTGCATGAAAATGGATGGCAGAGTTTGGTCCAGATTATTCAAATCTGCTTAAGAAGATCCATTCTAAATATTTTGACCCCATCTGGTTTCTCTGTACCTGTACATTTCAGCATTTACCATCTGGGAGATTAGTTATAAGATGACCTTTGTATTAAAACCCCTCTAATATCAGAACATAATAAAGTACAGTTGTGCAGGAGCAATTGTACAGGACTTCCAGTGTCAGGTTTATGGTTGGACTCAATGACCTTAACGGTCTTTTTCAATGTAAGTGATTCTATGATAAAGGTTGTTAACAGCGGTATAGGTTTTTGCCTTCACTGCACATAAGTATTGTATGCAAATATCAGTCCTTTAGACAATTTGATCTGTAACCATATGGGAAGGCAGTGTGTATATTATTTTAACTCAACAGCTATAAAAGACTGATATTTTCCAGCTTGATTCTACTGAAGTTTGGGGGTGGTTTTTTTTTTAAATAATGCTTGATAATTCAAAATAATCCCAATAAGTTTGTGAAATGATTGTGTGCGTGGAAAAAAAAGAGGAGTATTTTGTATTTGTGCTTAGAAGGGATCAGCTGCCCAAACACAAGAAGGAGGATGATCAACTTAATATTACCCAACAATATCAGTCTTGAAAAGCTGTCTTTGTGCCCTGATGTATATACATAAAAATAGATATATTATATATATCTATATATTTATC
Source organism: Haliaeetus albicilla (assembly GCF_947461875.1). NCBI lineage: Eukaryota > Metazoa > Chordata > Aves > Accipitriformes > Accipitridae > Haliaeetus > Haliaeetus albicilla. The sequence goes on along the minus strand of NC_091483.1, from coordinate 56,663,868 downwards.
TATATATAGATAAATTTTAAAAAGTGTTGTATGCAAGGCATCCAGCCTGTTGTGCTCAGCACTGCTCCTGCATCAGTAGTGCTGCATCCCAGAGTACCAGCTTCAAGAAATCCATGGATCAGCTGGAGAGAACCCAGAGGAAGACAAGAAGAATAATCAGAGGGCCATGAAATGTCCTATAGGGAAGGTTTGTATGAATTGCAGCTACTTAGTTTGGAGAGGAAAAAGCTAGAGGGAGACTGAGCTGTCTTCTAATATGCAAAAGCTCCTTGTAAGGAGAAGAGATTAATCTGTTTTCTGTGTCCATTACAGGAAGGCCAAGGAATAACGGACTTAAATTGCATCTAGGGAGATTTGGGCTGCACATCAAGAGAGAATTATTTCCAGCATTAATCATTGTGATAGATTTCCCAGTAGAAGTGGAGAAGTCTCCATCACTAGCAGTTTTTGAGAACACATCTTACAAACATCTGTCAGGAAATGTTTATACATAATTGGTCCTGCCTGGGGCAGAGGAATTGGCTAGATGAGAGTTTCCCTGCTTCACTCCCGAGGCCAGAGCCACAGGCCCCTGCAATGGGAACTAAGGCACAGGGCAAACTCCCTTCCCCTCTTTAACCTGGAAAGCCAGAGGGCAACTCATCAATTAGATGTAAAGCACTGGCCAAATTATTTCAGCTGTGGCAGACTAGACAGCCTCCCCAGGTTCTTCAACCTCGTTTCCTACAATTTTCAGGTAAGAGGAAGTTGGAGTGGTAGAAACACAGCATTTCAACTTTTTAGTATATGACAAAACAATTACAGTTTAAAACTTAAATTATAATCTGAAAACATGACTCTGAGGAATCAGATGAAAACTGATTTTGATTAAACCAATTTAGGGAACATTTAAGCATCCTACTTGGCATAGCAGTTAGAAAGTTTTAAAAAAACTCTTCTGGATGTTTACTTGCAAGTAACCTTTTTGTAGGAAAAGTAAAGCATATTGCAGCATCTCCCCACCCCTCCTCTGCTAGGCCTTTCCCTGTTCCCACCAGCAGGACAAGAGCCTGCACAAGCTCCCAGGACACTGCCAGTCCTTGAAGGCAGTAAATCTTCCTTCAGCTATAAAAAGGGGCCAGGCAGTAGTGAGATGAGGCAACCATTAATTACTGTGCAATCTGGATAAAACACCCTTCAAATGCTAATTTTTAAATTTTTAATATGCTTCAAAAAATATGAATGTGCATCACTACAGGGTAGTTTTAGATAAGTATTTCCTGGATTTCTATATTTAATAATCACACTTCTATTGTTCTTGCCTCAGTCCAAACTATGTGGCTACTAAGACCACCCTCGCATTAACAGCTTCTTTTTTGCTTTCACACAAAAATATGAAAATTTCCCCTTGACTTCTCTTGTTGCAGCCTGTAATAGAACTGCATCTGGAAACACTATACCATATTCTTATACTACTCTTACAGCAGGAACTGCTAAGTACTTTGGCTCACTTACAAATTCCCCAATTCACTAAGATATAATTGCGCTGTGATTCATGCCTTTGCTAAATCTATGCAAGTTGTGGGCATGATTATTAACATCACATTAAACCCTAGAACTAAAAAGATTAGCAAACAGATTTTTTTTTTCCTGGACATTGACACTTAGCAGATAAATTACACTGTCAAAATGTTTAAGGAAAACAAAGCACAATTATGACAGAAATGGTTTTATTTTACAGACTGCTCTACTTTCAAGAATTTAGCAATTGTTATATGGCAAAATATAGCATAATTTCAACATTTGTTTATCCATGGAACAGCACAAGCCCAGCATAAAATAACATTAAGTGTTCAGTTCAGGAAGTTATGATGTTATTTCTTAATTTCAATACAATTTCACACTCAGGATGTCATAAGCCTCTGTAGTGACATATAGTGGCATAAATAGGCCACTGTATGTCACCTAGTAATTGCTATGGAGCCTATCATGTCTCTCTGAACTACAACCATTGGGCCACAAATGAGCCCATTGACTTCATTTCAAATTTAAGTTTTGCTCAGCTTCAGATTAAAACTACTACCTTTTCTTATGTGTTTTTCTGCCGACTGAAATCTCTTCCTAACACAGGTGTGCATCAGCTATGATCAAATGACCACTCAGCTACACTAAAAAATGATGGCCTCCTACTTCTCATTGCTAGGCAGATTTTTTTTTATTTTTTTTTTTCACATCCTCAAATCGGTTTGACCCAGCAGATGTTTTCTTCTAGGATACTGCAGATTCTCTAAGGAGGGAAGGGGAAAAATAGGAAACTCTTGGTCTGGGTAGAAGGGGTAAACTAAATTGGTAACAGCACATGTCATCAACTTTAGCAAAACTCTAAAGTGTATTAAAAAGCAACAGGACATATCCTGTGGCTGCAGGATGTTGTCACTGCAGCCTCTCAGGAATCTCCCCTGAAAATTTCCAGCAGAATTCCAGAGGAACAGGGAAGTCTGGCAAGAAATAACAGCTTTAACTTTCTTGATGGCAAATTTGGTGATGAAGATGTCTTGCCAGGCAAGTTGATGGTGGCTGTGACCGCCTTCTTAAATAGTTTTAAAAACTTTTTTTCTTTTTATGTCCTTTCTCAGCAAGATCAGTGCAGAGAAAACATTATACTATAAGCATCACCCATCACTAGAAATCTATGTTAATGTGATGATATAAGCAATCTGAGCAAAACAGAGTCTGTTGCATTTATCATCATGCATTTTACCACATATATGAAACAAACAGATAAAAAGAACATATTTATCTCTAAAGCCAATAAGGAAATCTACCTTATTAATAGTGCCATGAGGTTTATAATAAATGTTATGTTACTCTTAGCCCTTTTACAAGTAAATCCTATTACTTGCAAAGTAAATAATTAAAAAACATCAGTGCTTCTAGCCATTAATCACTCATATCTAAGAGTTTTCTTGTGGCAATTGATTCTCTTGGTAGTTATACACTAGAATGTTTTCAGATAAAGTGTGTTTAAATGCTTTTGGCAACGAACAAAGGAGCTGAAAATATATTTTTGTTGTTTTTGTCACAAAACTGTAACATCAAGATCACACAGATTTTCGGTGTCTGGTAGTAGGAACAGATCAAGGCTTACTCCTAATAAGGCAAAATTATATTGCATTCAGATTTTCAGCATACTCAATACACTTGCATACACAAGAGAGACCTGCAGAGATTTTGGAGGTACCTTGTCCAGGAATACAGTTCACTTTAAAGCAACTCCGAGATAAGAGGGATAGCTCAGCACACCAAGCCAAAAATACCAAGACAAGCCTGGAAAGACATGGGAGCATGCTTTCTGAACATCCGACCTGAGCAGCCGTATATCATCGCTCACCACAGGCAAACAGGAGAGGGAGGCCATGCCCATGGGGGTCTGCAGGCTTAGGCACAGGTCTTGGGGCTCAGAGTCTGGCGGGGGCAGAGCAGGAGGCACAGGGACTGGCATTAAGCAGTTGTTGTTGTTAGTTAAGGATGAGGGACATGGCAACACAAATGAGCTGCTGAAGCAGCAAGCCTAAAAATCACCCCAGCATTTTTTCAGTCAGAGCTCACTGTCAAAGCATCTTTGCTTCCACAAAGCCTGAATGAACACATTCGCTCCTCTCAATAGCTCACTGCTGGTAATACCAACAAGGTTAATGCTCAGAGCTGTATTATTCAACATATTACTGGGATGAACTGCATCATAATAGCCATGGAATAATTCAAGTACAACGCCTAACAATCAAACTAAGAATTACTAGGACTATAATGCCTCGATTAGCTTTCATAAGACTTCAGAAAGACAAACCTAAGTAAAAGTCCCAACCTGGGTAGTCTGCAGTTATCTAACAGCCTGATGCCTTAAGAGGAGAACAGCACTCCTCCCTACACGCTCACTGGGTGGAATCTGTTTTTAAGCTAAAACACATTAAGTAAAGATTCAAAGCAATGCACAATACTAACCTGCATAATCACTTCCTAGTCAGACTGCTGCAGAAGAAAGAGTCAAAAGCTACTGGGCAGCAGGTAAAAGCAGAAGTCATTAACAAATTAGCAGTGAAAAATAATTTTATTTTGATCAGAGACAGATAGGGATAATACCAACTATCTTTTTTTTTTTCCTAGTCAATTTGCCCATCCCAAACCTCAGCCCTGTTCATTGTGATAATGGTTGTAATGCTTTGCAACCGTGAACATGACAGAAGATTTTCATGACTGTTTTCTTCTACAAATAATGTCAAAAGGAGAGGATACAACAGACAACAAACAATTTCCTGCTTCGTTTATCATAATCTTCTTGTTAGCCACAGGGCTCAGTTTAATTACAGTTGCAAGCATTGGGTCAGTTGATTTCTTGCCTCTGATAAGTTTGTAATTGTTAGTGTCCTCCTTGATCCAATGCTCTCATTAGCAAAAGTGCATGGGACTGAACCTGACATCATCATCTAACATCTACCCAAAGAAACCCTGAGAAAGAGATTTATCAATGGGTTCTGTTTATTTGTTTTAAACATAATGGCTGTAACCCAGAAGACTGACCTAATTAACTTCCTGAGACAGTAACTCATTAAGCTGCTGTTCTGGTTTTGACTACAGTACAGTTAATTTTCTTCATAGTAGCTCGTATAGGGCTATGTTTTGGATTTGTGCTGAAAACAGTGTTGATGACACAGGGATGTTTTCATTACTGCTGAGCAGGGCTCACACAGAGCCAAGGCCTTTTCTGCTTCTCACCCCACCCCACCAGCGAGTAGGTTGGGGGGGGCACAAGAAGTTGGGGGGGACACAGCGGGGACAGTGATGTCATGCTCAGTATATAAAGCTGGGAGAAGAAGAACGAAGCGGGGGACATTCAGAGTGATGGTGTTTGTCTTCCCAAGTCACCGTTACATGTGATAGAGCCCTGCTTTCCTGGAGATGGCTGAACACCTGCCTGCCGATGGGAAGTGCTGAATGAATTCCTTGGTTTGCTTTGCTTGCGTGTGCGGCTTTTGCTTTACCTATTAAACTGTCTTTATCTCAGCCCACGAGTTTTCTCACTTTCATCCTTCAGATTCTCTCCCTGATCCCGCCAGGGAAGGAGTGAGCAAGTGGCTGTGTGATGCTTAGATGCCAGCTGGGGTTAAACCATAACAGCTGCTAATTAACAAATACACATCCCAGTCTCTATGATTGTTGCAGTACTAGGCAATATCTATGAGCAAAAGAGATAATTAGAGATGCTTTCCAGTTTATCTTTTTAAGGCAATCTAAACATTGTTGCTTGTGGAAGGCAGTGTGATACAGAACATGTCAAAACAAGAACTGCAAGCACCATTTAACCACTGCTTTTTCTGCTTTCATTTATTTAGACTTGAGGTAGGGCTCTTACTTTCCACAAGCAAATAACAGTAAAACTCTGAACCACTAATATATTCATTTCTCCTCTACTGGAAATAATCTTCACTCCTGCCATGGCTCACTGTATGGGCTATGCTTTAAATCACACTGGGGCAGACAATAAGCAGTTTGCTACGCTGGTGAATGCAAATGAAGCACACACAAGTACATGGTATGGTGACTAAGGGCTATGGAAGGACAGATCTACTGTGAGAAGCTCTGCTTCGATCAGGCATGGTTGTAACAGCTGTAGTCTAGTCATACACATCAGTCGTAGGAAAAATTTGCAGCTATATATGATGAGAGAAACAACACTGCACTTCATCACTGCATTACTGATCACACTTACTTTAAAAGTCTAAAAGTTATGACTCTGATTATGAAGTTATGATTAGGAAGTATTATTACCCTCTATTATCACTTTAAATGGGTATTACTAAGAATGTAACTGATTCAGTTAAAGAAGTTTAACCTGATACTATGGTGCAATTATATAAAGTAAAATTATGACCATTTTAGTGCAGTCGGGGGGAAGAAAATAGGATTGGCACGCCTATATTTCTGAGCTTAAAAACCAGGTTCCTGAGGTGGTTTTAAACAAGGGAATGTACCTGGAGGAAATAAACCTAGTGTGCATGCACTTCATACCTCTTATAATGCATCATGCTAGTATACATACTATAGCTCTCTCAGGTGTCCAGGGGGCCTCCTGGTTTTCTTTAAGTCATACATTTGAACATTAAATGCAAAAGATAATTCAAAGTAGATATTTATATAAAAGTACATTTAAACAAGTTTAATGTTTATCTGATCAAGTTCACTAATCCCTCAATATAAAACCTTAAGCAAGCTGGTTTTATTCTTATTATTTAATCTGTAAAAATATTTAATTTGCACACACATATATATTATTTTTGTAAACAGTACTTATTGTACTAGTCCTTGTAGTTAACAGAGTTCTTCTTGTTACTTGCCTTAAAGCTTATGCTGATTTCGTATCACAGATATTACCAGGAACACCAGCTGAAAAACAGGTGTTTGGAAGTGTCTTGGAAAGCAGGACTTGACTTTTTACTAAAACCCTAGAATACTTGATGCTCAAATGTCTTTATTACCTAGTTTATAAACATCTTAAACATAATACATAAATGCTAATGTTAATGCGTAATATTAATTTGCATTGTTATTAATCCATTATTATCAGAAAGGCTACATAATTCATGTTGAACTGTTACATAGTTTGTTCATTCTTATTTCTAAAATTTTAATCTTACATTTGCTTAAAAATAAAAAAGATTTTAGGTTGTCTTCAAATCATTATTATTTTCTATTCGTACATCTCTTACAGCATGAAAGTTTTAGCATTAATAAAGTTAAGCCTGGACTTATAGGAATACCACTTTTCATACTTTAATATTTTTCTCTTGTTATCTGCCAGTTATTCACTTTTTCTTTTTATATTTTACCCTGTTACGTGATATTTTATTAATTCCTCAGCTTCATCTGTTTCCTCATATTTTAGCATATCTGAACCTCCATAATATATGCTTTCTAGATACGTGATGATTTGGATGTTTTCTGCAAATCTTTTTTCATTTTCTTTCTGTAAAGGACAAGAGAAGACTTTTTAAAGTCTTTCCTTCTTATTTCAAATCTCATTAGATAGTTACAGAACTAATTAAATGTTTTATATCATGGGGCAAACCAATGTATGCTTTAGATCATATCATACCAAACAAACTCTAGAAATAAACTGTAAGTAAAGCTAGAGAAGGACATGTAGCCTAAAATTATTTTCTGATTTTTTAATGTGTGAAATGAGGCAAACCTTTTAATACAGAAAGTATCACAGAAACATGTGCCTGAAGCCAAGTCAGATTCCAGACAAACAGGGCATTAAAATAGAATCAAAATGATAAAATCTTCATGCACTTGGGGGATGATGATTCCCTCTCCTGCTGCATAAGAACATTATGTTTCTATTTACTCATTCAATTCCCAGTCACACCCTTTGATGAAGATGGAGCGTTAACCTTCATGGCACACACATATTCAGCTGGGTTTTGTGAGTACAGTCCCAGCATGGTGCCCCCCAAAAGGGGACCCTACACAGCATGGTTCAAATGGGCTGGGGCAAAGAATGAAATGGCAGATCTTGGTTTCCCTTTTCGCATTTATCCCATCTTGGATTTAAACTCCTTTCTTTTTCCTTAGCTTGGGTGGCTTAGCCAAAAATGCATATTTTTACTAAAAATATACAAAATATATCTATAATATATGTTTTGTTTTGTTTTGTTTTAAAAAGCATATACAGCTAAACAGTGCATATGCTTCTACTTTGGGTAGTACAGCATTTACTGCAACCCAGTTAGGAACAGTGCACCTGTGAATCTTCCCGTATATTTTAAAGTATTCCACCATTGTTGTAGCCACATGGCCTGCAGCCTCAGTAGTTACACTATTAAAATCCAACAGCAGCTTTCCCTAAAATTGTTCTTTAATAAACCTCTGCCACCTTTACAGTGCCTCACATGAAACTTCATTTTCTTTTCTCCTCCAAAATAGGCACCTCTCAGTTCTCAATCATCAAAATTTTCATTTAAATTTGATTTTGTCCCATTATAGCCTCTTTTCAGATGTGAATGCTTTTTCTTCCCCTGGTATATTCTGATTTCATGCTGTGTAATCCGTGTTTCCGAAGGCTTTCCCTCACACTGCCTTCATTGCTGTTAATAGTTGTTCACTGCTATGCCGATCTGAGCTGAACATTTCCATTACTTCAGAAAAAAGCTATCAGAAAATTCACTCTGTGTTGCACCTTGCCAAGAAGTTACTAGTTTAAGCATTGGCTTTGTTTTTTGTTTGAGATAATGGCATCTAATACTAAAAGCTGCAAGTGGAAAACAAATCATTACTGAGAAGGAAAACTCATGAAATCTGGTTTCCTATATACGATGAAAGAAGCAGCCCGTGCTTATGTGATTTCTGAGCTATCCCACACTGTACTGGGTGATCAGTAAGCCAAACAGAAGGTAAAAGTCTAGAGCTCAGAAACTGCAGACTTGCTGTTGGAGAGAGCAAACCTCTCCCTTCTCGCCAGCTGCCTACAAAACTAGGAGCAATTTCATACCTTTGAGATCTCCACCCTTCTGTCATGTCCGGTTGAAAATGTTCAGTGGGCTGAAAAGTTACAACACCTTTCGGGAAGGGAGAGGGAAGAGTTAATACTAAAAGCATTGTGGAAATGCACAGCTCAGAGTTTGGGCTTCTGAGCTGTGAACGGCTGCTACCTCCCACTTGGCAAAGAAGCGGTGAAGGTGGTGGAGGTCATTTGCGGTTAGGGAATGCAGCTGAACTGCAGCAAAGGCAAACAGAGCAGCACCCCGGTGGGGGAAAGGGACCACAAATAACAGCCAAGGCTCAAAATACTTTCCAGGATTCTGCCCCAAAACTGGAGCATTTCATAGCTGCTCAAGTTCTCTGACCACAGTGAAGCTTAAGGAAAGTAGAGCAAAGACAAGATGTTCTGATTTGAGGAATAGTCAGCAAGAATCCCAAACTAGCATTGTGTATGCTTGACAAGAGGTCCGGAGGAAGGTTATAACTCTGGAAAAGAATTACTGCTAAGATTCACCTCAACATCTAGCAAGTTATGTACCTGCAGTGTAAAAAATGAGACTCCTGGATAGCACTTTAAACTCTAGACTCCATTAGGTTCTTGTTCCCATCTGAATGTGATGGTTATTTAAGAGTAAGGGTTGACTGATTGCTTTTTGAAAGAGTATTGAAAGAAGAGGTTGGAGGTGAGAAGAAGTAAAGGACTGGAGGCTGAATTGTGCCTGGCTCAAGAGAAACCAAGGACAAGCCTTCTTATTTATACATCCTGCTGAATGAAGCAATTAAGCTAGGGAAACCTGGATAAAGGATTTAAGATACTGCTGTAAAAAGCATTAGTTTCCTATTTTCTCTGTTATTGTGCCACATGTACTTTGGAGATTGAGACAACCAGTTTGTTTTACATAGGCTACCAAGACTAATTACTTTTACTCATTATTAACCTGGACGAAATACAATACACTGCCAAAAAGGTGAAATTGTCTCTGCACATTATTAATCCCCTACAGAAAAGGCAGTCAATTGTCCATGGTTTAGATTATTCAGAGATGGTGCACCTCTCAGAAATATAGTGACAATAAGCAGGTGGTTTAAAATACTCTTAAATTATAAAATTTTGAATGCTTTTCCAAACTGACTTTTCCTTAGGAGAGGCTAGAAGTGGAACCTCTAGCATTTACACTTGGTTTGTGGAACAGCAATGTCAAAACTCCTGCTTCCCACCGGTGTTCAGGTGTCAGGCAGAATCAGTCCAGTCAGCACAGCACTAGCTCCACTTCACTTATCTTAGTCTATGTGTCCATTTCCTCCCCAGTCAATCCATCTGTCAGTCCATCCATCCATCCATTCATCCATCCATCTATCCATTTTCTGAATACTCCTCAGGCCAGACATTTACAGGTCTCAAGATGCAAGCACATGTGTGCATACACAGCGGTGTGAATCATAACACTGTAGTCTGTCACTGTGTAAATCTTGGAGTTAAGCTTATATTGAGTGTTTTCAGCTTGAGAGGGCAACTTTACCAGGCCCAAGGGCAAACCTCACAGGTCCTATCTGTCCCAACACACACACCCTATGCTTTTTGGTCTGGCAGTGAAAAAAGAGTGCACAGTGCAAGCATGTAGCTAGGGACCATGGCTAGCAAAAAAACCCAAAACAAAACAAAAAGGAAACAATAAAAAAGCAATTCACACAAAATGAGACTGGGAAACAAAATTTAAAGACTTTATTTCTGAAGGTTATTTGATGATGTAAATAGCAAGTTATAGTACAATATTTAAGTCTAATTAGGTTGTGCAATATAGACAGTAAAATTAGGTTTGAAATTCAGCAGACTTTCATTTTTAATGGAAAAAAGGTGGTATGATTTAGCCCTAGAGATGTAACTATAAATGCCAGGCTTGACTAGCTGATTCCATAATAACATTGCTCCAAGTGTTCATTTTGCACATGCACATAATCACAATAAATGCCACTCTGATTCCCAGTTTCAAGAGAGTGAAGTTGCAGAAATAATACAAAAATAGTTTTTGGTGTCAGGTGGGATATGCAAAACTTAAAGCTCTGCCAGAATACTGTACAGAAAAGGAATTTCACCCTACGACTTCACATGCACAGAGAAAAAGACGCTAGGCATGATCTCAGCTGGAGTACAAGGTGTTCACTTCTCCATTGACTCGTCTGAAAGGGGAAGAAGTGAATTCATGTAGTATAAAAAGGAAAATACAGTGAAGTTCCCTATGAAAAGTATTGCAGAAAATAAGGGATGTCTGTTGTGTATTCTGAAACACACCAGAAAGTATTGTTCCATTTCAAAGGTAAAAAAGGAAACAAGTATACCTGCTAGTACTTCATGTGATGCTTGAAAATACCACTACATCTATATGAGTGACAAAGAAACAAAGCTCTCCCCAGATGCTTGCGTTGACATCCTGTGCTGCAGATATGATGGAAACATGACGCATTTTTATACTTTTGCTAGGTTACAAATCAACAGTATTCTGAGCAACAAATTAAAACTGTGTGTCACAAATTCCTGTTCTCTATGTCCCTGGTGGTGAGAGCCTAAAGCAATATGTCTTTTGAGGGCTTCTTTGGTTGTTTGTGACGTACCCTGATGAGAAGTAATTGCAGGCCCCATACATTCTTTCACAGCATTTTGTAAAGTGGCTCTCAAAGACAGACATAACGGGGCCCCTCATTTGTCACCTCTCAGCGCCCTCTTGTTCAGAGCTGCTGCCATTTCTTGCACACCTAGGCAAGAAGAAGTTACTGAGACAGGAGAAAGAGCCTGCGATGTCCTCAAGAGGAGACTCTGGGAAACCAAGGGCACCTCAACACAAACCTAAGAGAGCCCCAGCATGATGAGGAACCTGAGGCAGATTTCACGAATTCAGGTTTTCCCCTGTTTTAACTGCATCTGTTATCTATTATGGTGTGCAAACGACTGTATATGCTGTGAGTTCTGGATACCTCAGAAACTGCAGCCTCCACGTGATCCCAGATCAGGAGATATGCAAGAAAAGCGTACTGCAAGTCCCAGGAGCCAGTGTGGCCAGTATTCACTGTGAGGCTCGGGATAACTCACTGCATGGCCCTATACCTGCAAAGGACAAGCAGCAGCCCATGCCCAGGAACCATGTCAAGAAGGTCCTGATCCTGAAGAGGCTGATTTTTCTTCAGGAAAGAAGAAATCCTGCACCTTATTACAACCAGAAGAAATTTCAGTGGAGCTCATGTTTCACTGAGATTTTGCTTTCGTATTCAGACTAACAGCGGAGCTATTTCGCTGAGGGGCAAGGATTTTTTTCACTCTGAAAGTTCAAGCAGGCAGAAAACATGCAGGAGCTTGTTTGAGCACAAAAAACCTCTACACTTTCCACTGAACCAGTCTAAAAGTCAAAAAAAGCTATCAGAATAAGTCCTGTGATCGAGAAACCCCAGACATTTAGTCACTGGAAGTACGGGCATGATTATAAGACTAGGCAGGTGGGCTTCCACTGCTCTGTTGTAAAAGAAATAGTGTAGAAATATATTTGATCTTCTCTGGCATTTCAGTTGCTGACATGAGCAAAGGTGGACTTCAACTGAAATTTGATCTCCTTAATGCTGATGGAAATATTACAGCTAAGTGGTTTCATTACCACCAATAAATGCGAAGACTTGCTGTTTGGCAATAATAAATGTTTTGAACCAAAGAAAGATGTTCAGTTCTGCTGACTAGGAGCCCTCAGGATTTCTAGCTAAAAGGCCACAAAATATAGGACTTGCAAATAGCTGCTGTTAGGTGTAACTCACATTTGCCCTTTGATTTCAGTACAGACCAGGAGATTTTGGCTGGTTTGAGGACAATGAACATTGTAAGCCTCAATATGACCTTCTTAGAAGGGAGAACATTTGCCAGAGATTTGTCTTTCAGATTTATGCTTGATCATATCAGTAGGTTAAATGTTAGTCATTTCATTCCAAGTAGGTGAGAAGTATTGTGCATTAATGCGGTTAGCCGGGTGTGAAGTGAGTGCAGTGGAACAGGTTAATGGCATTGCTGACCTGAGAGAGATTGGAAACTGGCTCTGATACAGACGACAGGATTTCTGAGACATACTCCATTTACTCAAATTTTAAACGTTAATGGTATTTTATTAGAAAGAAAGCAGCTGAAATGAAACATATAATGCTTCAGAGAATGAAAATATATGCACAGATACAAATATTCTTAAATGTTAACATGGTTCCTGAGTCATTATGGCATTTCTTTTCCATTAGTCATCAAGAAAAAAAAATATTAAAAATACCACTGATGGGTATTTATATGGGTGGATTTACCCATCTGTCTAGCTAATCATAAGGAAACTCAGTTTCTCTGAGTCTGTATATGTGTGTGAATATACAAATAGAGATATATATATATGTATATATGCATATTTGACAAGAATTTATGATGTGCCTCTTCAGTTAGAGGAAGAGCTGTAGGAACAAGTAACAATGGCTTGAAATCCTTGTTGTAACCAAGTGGGTTACAATGAGGTGGGTAGAGGTTCATATATGCAGTGGTTACTATAGTTACAGGATCTCTCTCTGTCCCTTTAATGAGGAACTAATCACTTTGTTCTCTGTCCAAGACATCCGTATTTTGCTCGTTCACCTCTTCACCCACACCAGACAGTATTTCTTCCCCAAGGGAAGGCAGAAATATAGCAATATTAACCCTCCAGAGCAAAAGGCTCCTTGACTAGCTAATCCCAAGCCCTTAGGGAAAAGAAGTAGGAATTTCACAGAAGTGCCAAGTTTAATAATGGGCAGGAATCTACCATGCCATGGCAGTCCATAATATTTGCCACCTCACCACAGCTACCAGAAGCCCCCTAAAAGGCTGCCAAGAAGTCACATACCTTACATTTCTATTGCCACCTGTCATTGAATTAAATATCAGAGATGGGGGAAAAAGAGAACTCAAATTTGCAAGTATTTAACGAACAGCTTGCTACAAGGCCCCAAAACTTAGTAGTTCCTAAGATTAAAGACACCCACGGGCTCTATTGCACACATGGTAGCTTTTCTCCCCCTCTGAAATTATGTCTTACAGTAGTAGGAGATGAATTGTGACCCAAATCCAGGAAGGGATTGAAGGGCTTGCATCCAACTGTTAGGATGCTGTGCTTCTCAAAATATCTGCCAGCTGCCTTTGGTACCTTCCTTCAGAGATCTATCTAGCTCTTTTCTTTAGGTAAAAAGGACAAGATTCAGGGGCATAAACATAGGTACCAAATGTCCTTTTTAGGCACAGCTGGGTTTCTGAAACCACGTCTCATCCTGTCAAAATCTCACCTGCTGGGCTGGTAGGCACAAATACCTCACCACCCTGAGCAAATGCTCTTTTACACAAGGACCAACAAGGGAAATTTAGGGCTATCAAGTTTCACAGTACATTTTAACTCTCTAATCAGTAGGACACTCACCCAAGAGGTGGAGTCATCTGTTATCAAATACCCTAACTCATGGGTAAGAGTCACCTGAAGAATGATAACTCTATTAGAATAATCAGCTACTGACCATTTAATATCACTAAGTAAATGCACTATCTTCTCTTTTCAGTTTCTATCCTTCTGTACTACAAATGACAAACGTCAGTGGCATTAGTCAGATTTGACAGCATGTTTTACTGAGCATAAGCCCAAGCTAAAAAGTAACCAACAAAGGCAAATGCAATTAAATACCCCTAAACACCATGTACATCTATTACTTCTGTAAGCTATGACTTTTAACCTTTTCAGATGAACTTATAGCCAGGCTTAATGTTGAAGCAAAAGGGCTATATTAAGCTTCATCATAGATTTTCCTCAATTTAACTGACAAGCTGGAATTACCCATACTTGGTCTTTGCCTCAAGGAAATGAGGTTTAAATTCACCAAGGATTCAAGCCTGTGTGTTAATATCTATGTTTGTCTGTATCTCTGTGTGCTCTTCCTCTTTTGAACACATTGCCATTTATCAGAGGGATTTGACAGAGTTGAACATATTGTCATAAATACCATAAACATGTTAAGACGTATCTTGTCTTTAACACCTTAAACATATTCTTAATACCTTTATATTCTTAATTATACCTTAGCATTTCTAATAGTTTCATGAAGATACTAAGTTTTGTAAATATATGTGGCCAGAAAGAGAAGAAAAGATGTGCAAGTGCCAAGGTAAAGATTGTGTTGTGAATTCAATCTGTCTGCACCAGAAAATCCAGATACAAGACACAAAAAATTTGTTTCACTGGTTTCAACAATGAGCAACATTTTAATGAAATTCTAAAAAGCAAATAAAAATAAAATAGCTTTATTATTCTATATTTGAGACAGGGAAAGTATGGTTATCAGTTTAGCAAAGATTTCTGACTTCTCTCAACAAATCCTTTATTATTTGGAGAAATAAATTTAAATTTAGCATCGTAGTTCTCAGACATAAGAAATGCCACCATAAAACCTGACAAAAAAATGACTGAACTGTCATTGCAGAAAGTCACTGCAGTCTACAGGGATTTTTGCATCCTTTGGGAACAGCATCACAGAACAGAGTTTCAGGACAGGACACAGACAAAATAGCTTCTCTATTGTTTTACTTTCAACCTCCCTATTTGTTAAAAAAAAAATCCAACTTTCTCAATATCATGCATAACTAATGTGCATATGTTAACATTGTTGAGGCTAAACTTAAGGTTAGTCAGTTCAGCTGGGTGGCCTGCAGTCTAAGTGCTGAGTGGTCCACCTTGGACTGACAAGATACATACATAGATACATAAAGGATATCATAAATGCTGATAGGAGCTGAGTTGGGGAAACACTACTGCTAGACCTTTTGGGGTTTTTCCTTGGTTTTTTTTCATTTGTAAACGCTCTACTTACAGAGGGAAGAAAGTAGCTGATGAGAAAGAAATACTGTGCAAACAGGAGACAACTAAGGTGACACTTTTCTCTTTGTAGAAATGTTCTCTTAAAAGATCATTTTCCCTTGTTAGCTAAGATTTTTCTTTTTCAGCAAATCAAGAAAATAGGAAAAAAAGAGTTTTTCAGACCAGCGTGTGATTAGCATATTAGCCAAAGAGTGATTGACAGTTGCATAAGCACAAAAAGAAAAGATATTTTAAGAAAATTATAGCACCATTAATTCCTGAAAAGGTTATTGTCTTGGAATATGCTCTCCCTTGTTCAAAGGCCCTCACTGATAGCTGCAATTACTTAAAACAATAGTAATTATATTCCATACAAATTGACACAGATAGTGAACATGTTGATTAAAGTAGGTGGCATCATCCTATCCTAGGGTTAGGCTTTCTCTACCTAGTGAATTAGAAATACATTTGTTTCTACAGCAAGATCTAAACCATACCTGCTATTATACCTGTTTCTCTGAATTTCAATTATGTAAGAATATGAAGTCTAAACTGCAATAACAGACTTATCTTTGCTAGACCCTGCTTATACAAATTACCCACATTTGGAAGATGACACTTTGCTGAACGCTGCTAACAAGGCAGCTAGTAAGTTCCCCTCTGAGCTGTAAAACAGTTTATAAGACCAGCAGTTGTCTATTTGCATATAAAAGACAAAAAGCAACAATAAAAATAATCTCCAGAAGATCAATTATTTCACCATTGCAGTTCTACATATAATTTGTCATATCACATTAGCTTTTCCTTGTTAAAACATTATGCACAGCATAACTGTTTCTTCCCAACACATCCTTCTGTAAGGCAAATGAACAAATTGTATATTTTGAACACTTGTGCTCTATTTAAAATAGAAAGTGGGTCACTGGGTTTGCAGATAATTTAATTTAAATCTCAATTGTCCTGTACTTCTTGCTATCAGGATGAATAGATGCTACTAAATCAAAGGGTGCTATTTAATCACAGGGGCTAGCAAACAGGCAACTGCATTGCATGGCGGGCTGCTGGGGACAGAAAAAACTGCTCACGCCTCAAATGGCCCCACCAACAGGCTAGCAGATAAACACAAATCACAGGCACATGCAGACCCTTTTCCTTCTCTCCTGCCCTGGTGAAAGGACTGTTATCACAGCTAATCACCACAGCTAAGGTCATCCATTTCAAACACCAGCATTCCTCCTCCTCTGCCAGCAGGTCGAGGGTCTGAGCTGCTGAGGGACGGGCTGGCCTCCTCCTCTGTGCCTCTCCTACCCACAGTGACAGTGACTTCCACAGCAGGGCAGTTAGCAAAGGCCTGTAGTTCATAATAAGACTAGTAACTTTGGAAAAATCAGGTGCCTTCCACATCTGCAAATTCTCAGCCTGGGCATTAGAGAGGTACAAAGTAATGGAGAATCAAGTCACAGGTCCCCTTTCTCCTCACGTGCTTCTTCATCAGCAAGTATCTCTTTCTTCTGGAGGAAAATGGGAATGGATACTACCCTAAAACATCCTATACAACAGAAATGAACAGGAATAGTCTTTGGTCTAGTTATGGCCATCCCCATTAAAACCAGGTGATTCTTCTCACCTTTTTCCTACACCCAGTGGCCAGGAGGAAGGGACATCCTGCTTCAGAGTAGGACAGTTTATCAGGAAATTACACGGCACTGATAAACCCAATCTATTTGAAAATCTATAATCCCAGCAATACCAAAAAGAGAAGAGACAGTTATCTCAGCAAAAGTCAACAGAGAGCAACTTCTTCAAACTAAAAACTTTGTATTCAAATTGAAATAACAAAACCGCTAAAATATGTAGTATTTGTTGTATTAAGTAATAAACTGCTACTAACAATAAAGCAGAGTGAAAGTGGATTGGGCTAGAACATAACCCCTGGGTATCTTCACTTGCCTTGCAAACAGTAAAGAGCCTGGTCTCAGGAGCTTCGAGGTAAGCAAGACCAGCCAGCACCCACCAAGGCAGCTGCACTGCAGAGCAGCACCTGCAGTGCAAGTGGGCCCCAGCACAGAAACAAGCATCTAATGTTCCTTCTCAGTTTATCATTTGCTCACTAGAGATTTCAAACATGGAAGGCAACTAAAAAATGAGACCCTTATGAGAAAATTACTTTCTCCAAGGTGATACATCCATTAAGAAAGAGAAGTATGAGCCACAGTATCTGAGACATAGAATCATAGAATCATTTAGGTTGGAAAAGACCCCTAAGATCATCAAGTCCAACCACAAACCTGACACTACCAAGTCCACCACTAAACCATGTCCCCAAGCACCACATCTACACGTCTTTTAAATACCTCCAGGGATGGTGACTCAACCACTTCCCTGGGCAGCCTGTTCCAATGCTTGATAACCCTTTCAGTGAAGAAATTTTTCCTAATATCCAGTCCAAACCTCCCCTGGCACAACGTGAGGCCATTTCCTCTCATCCTACCTCCAGCCACCTGACAGAAGAGACCAGCACCCACCTCACTACAACCTCCTTTCAGGTAGTTGTAGAGAGCAATAAGGTCTCCCCTCAGCCTCCTTTTCTCCAGACTAAACAGTCCCAGTTCCCTCAGCTGCTTCTCATAAGACTTGTTCTCTAGACCCTTCACCAGCTTGGTTGCCCTTCTCTGGACACACTCCAGCACCTCAGTGTCTTTCCTGTAGTGAGGGGCCCAAAACTGAACACAGGACTCGAGGTGCGGCCTCACCAGTGCCCAGTACAGGGGAACAACCACCTCCCTGCTCCTGCCGGCCACACTGTTTCTGATACAGGCCAGGATGCCGTTGGCCTTCTTGGCCACCTGGGCACACTGCTGGCTCATATTCAGCTGGCTGTCAACCAGCACCCCCAAGTCTTTCTCTGCTGGGCAGCTTTCCAGCCACTCTTCCCCAAGCCTGTAGCGCTGCATGGGGTTGTTGTGACCCAAGTGCAGGACCCGGCACTTGGCCTTGTTGAACCTCATACAGTTGGCCTTGGCCCATTGATCCAGCCTGTCCAGATCCCTCTGTAGAACCTTCCCTCCCTCAAGCAGATCAACACTCCTGCTCAACTTGGTGTCATCTGCAATCTTACCAAGGGTGCACTTGATCCCCTCATCCAGATCATTGATAAAGATATTAAACAGAAATGGCCCCAGTACTGAGCCCTGTAAAACAGCACTTGTGACCTGCCGCCAACTGGATTTAACTTCATTCACCACAACTCTTTGGGCCTGTCCATCCAGCCAGTTTTTTACCCAGTGAAGCACATGCCCATCCAGGCCACGAGCAGCCAGTTTCTCCAGGAGAATGCTGTGGAAAAGGTGTCAAAGGTTTACTAAAGCCCAGGTAAACATCTGCACAAGGCTGGAAAATATTGTCCAGGATTTACCATACAGCCCCACCATTTTGAAGAAGAGGCAACCAGGGGCCAAGGGGATGTTTAAAACATCTAAAATGGTTGTAGGTACTTATGGGCAGATAACTGAATCCCTACCCTGAAGTCAAACAGGGATGAGCATGAGCAAGTGCAGGATGGTGGCTGAGTTCTTAGTCTCCCAACATAAAAGCCATTTCCAAAACTAGACAGAAGATAATACTTTTGGAAAGGGGAGGGAGAAGGAAGTCTCCATTCCTGTAATGTGCTAGACTGTTATAAAAATGGGAATGGTACTGGGGACACAATTGAATATAGTCACTATTTGCTAAATGAGGTTTGAGATAAAGAATTTAGTTTTGTATTCAAAACTGAAATCCTCACTAGCACTGTCTAATATTTGCTGTAGTATGTAGTTTTGCTAGAAAAGGCTATATCAATATTAGCAAAATTTCATTAAATTCCACTGTATTGGTTAGCTTCCCCTTCCTCAGCATAAAAAGGAAAAAAAAACCTGAGAAGGAATTTGGATTTAAAAATTTGGATTTAAAACTTACTGTGGGGTCATTTGGGTTTTTTTGTTTGGTTGTTTTTTTGCATAGACATACACATCTTTATACAAAGCGAGTAGAAGTGGTAACAGAGTTCATCAGAACAAAAGTATTTTACTGTTCTTAAGGATATTGCCATCTGCATGTTCTGTGAGGTCATATTTCTGTGATGTCAATATAGTGCAAGACAGTGATAAACTGGGCAGCTATTAAGCTATATTGTAGCTTCTTATGCCCTTTATTTTTGCCAGTCAAATATAGCAAGAGACTATGCACAATATAAAACTGAGGCAGGGGTGGTAAGGAGCTGCTAGTATAAAGACGGCTTCATAACTCTACCCTTTCAACAGCTCTGAAAAGAGGAAAAAAGACAAACAAAACAAAACATGAACCTCTTTCATGCTTGGCTGGACTTGAAATTAGCTGCTGTCTTTCCTTTATTGACTCAGCACCTTCACACAATGCTCTTAGCTCAGTCTCAGCTTGTGAATATGTAGTTGGCTTCATACATATGCAGCGTTATTCTAAATGGCTTTATTTTTATAGTAGAGAATTTTTAAAGCATCTTGAAAGATTACTTTTTTCTTCATTGTCCTTTTTGTGAAATATCCTTTCATTTTTATCAGAGTTTAATATCAGTTAAAGTTCTGTTTCAAATAAGTGCAAACAAGCTTATCTTTTACACAAAGGTCTATCAACTCTCCAAACTGCCTTTTAAATTTATTTAATTAGTTTAAAGGGTCCTTACACTTAAACAGTAATTAAAGAAGTCATTTTCCTTTACCATTAGCAGCTCCTGCTGTAAGGAAACTGCTTGGTCACTGCCAGACTGTGTCAGACCAAGTGACCATACATATTGTCTTCTCAGGTCATTTCTTAACACTGGACCACAGCTGGAGCATCTGCTTAGACTAATACACTACATATACACCATATCACTATTCAAACACAATATTGGAAGTTAATTTTCTGGTCATTTATGTTAAGACAAATAACATCTGCACCTACACCTGGCCAACTCCGGCAATACAAAGAAAGTCTCTCTTCGTCCCTTGCTGCAACTGTGAGGAAATTGCCAGACATACTAGCTGAGAAACTGTCCCAGGAGTCCCAGCAGTTCAAAGAGGATATTTCCTACTCCCCACCTGTACGGATCAGTATCTCAGCTATTAGGAGTAAATGTGCCCCTGCTCAAGAGAAAGAATGTAGAAGGTACACACCTCAGGGTGCCCTGTGGTTTTACGTGTATGACCATGGAAAGGACATGAGGAAGTGGGATGGAAAACCTACCTCGACCCTAGATGCACAAGTATGTGAGTTACGAGGAAAAACAAACACAAAAGGGAATTCTTCCAGGAAAAGTGCCACTTCAGTTTTCAGAGAGAGTAGAAGGGCTGATCTTACTTCTGATGCTCTTGAAGGGACTTCTAAGTCATTCTGAGTAACAAATTATCTGACCAGGATTAGAGGCCCCTGCCTCAAGCCAGGTGGAGGAAAGGGACAACCATGTTTATTGGACTGTGTGGATTCAGTGGCTTGACATGTCAGACCCACAGGAGCATAAGGCTATAGTAGACACCAGTGCACAGTGTACTGTAATGCCATCAGGTTATAAAGGGGCAGAACCCATCTGTATTTCTGGATTGACCAGGGGATCCCAACAGCTAACTGTATTGGAAGCCGAAGTGAGTCTAACTGGGAATGAGTGGCAGAAACACCCCATTGTGACTGGCCCAGAGGCTCCGTGCATCCTTGGCATAGACTACCTCAGGAGAGGGTATTGAAGGACCCAAAGGGGTATCACTGGGCTTTCGGTATAGCTGCCTTGGAGATGGAGGAAATTAAACAGCCGTCTACCCTGCCTGGTCTCTCTGAGGACCCTTCTGCCTGCGGCTGTTGAGGGTTAAAGAACAAGTGCCAATTGCTACCACAACAGTGCACCGGTGACAATATTGCACCAAGACTCCCTGGTTCCCATCCATAAGCTGATTTGTCAACTGGAGAGCCAAGGGGTGATCAGCAAAACTCGGTCACCCTTTAACAGCCCCATATGGCTAGTGCAAAAGTTTAATGGAGAGTGGAGACTAACAGCAGCCTATCGTGGCCTGAATGAAGTCATGCTGCTGCTGAGTGCGGCCGTGCCGGACAGGCTGGAACTTCAGTATGCACTGGAGTCAAAGGCAGCCAAGTGGAACAACACAATTAATATTGCTAATGTGTTTTTCTCAATCCCTTTGGCAGCAGAATGCTGGCCACAGTTTGTTTTCACTTGGAGCGACGTCCAGTACACCTGGAAACGACTGCCCCAGGGGTGGAAACAAAGCCCCACCATTTGCCATGGACTAATCCAGACTGCACTGGAAAAGGGTGAAGCTCTGGAACACCAGTAATACACTGATGACATCATATGGGGCAACACAGCAGTAGAAGTTTTTGAGAAAATGATGCAAATAATCCAAATCCTTCCAAAAGCTGGTTTTGCCATAAAACAAAGTAAGGTCAAGGGACTTGCACAGAGGATCCAGTTTTTAGGAATATGTCCTGGTTTCAGCTGGGATAGAGTTAACTGTCTTCCTAGTAGCTGGTGCAGTGCTATGTTTTGAGTTCAGTATGTGAAGAATGTTGATAACACTGATGTTTTCAGTTGTTGCTCAGTAGTGTTTAGACTATAGTCAAGGATTTTTCAGCTTCTCATGCCCAGCCAGGGCACCTGACCCAAACTGGCCAACAGTGTATTCCATACCATGTGACGTCCCATCTAGTTTAGGAACTGGGAAGGGGGGGGCAGGGAATCGCCGCTCGGGGACTGGCTGGGTGTCAGTCGGCGGGTGGTGAGCAATTGCCCTGCGCATCATTTGTACATTTCAATCCTTTTATTACTACTGTTGTCATTTTATTAGTGTTATCATTATCATTATTAGTTTCTTCTTTTCTGTTCTATTAAACCGTTCTTATCTCAACCCACAAGTTTTACTTCTTTTCCCGATTTTCTCCCCCATCCCACTGGATGGGGGGGGAGTGAGTGAGCGGCTGCGTGGTGCTTAGTTGCTGGCTGGGGTTAAACCACGACAGAATAAAATGGCAAGATGGACATCGTCAGATCCCGATGGATGTGAAAAACAAAATAGCAGTTATATGTCCACCGACTAGTAAAAAGAAAACACAAGCTTTCTTAGGCATTGTGGGTTTTTGGAGAATGCATATTCCAAATTACAGTCTGATTGTAAGCCCTGTCTATCAAGTGACCTGGAAGAAGAATGATTTTAAATGGGGCTCTGAGCAACAACAAGCCTTTGAACAAATTAAACTAGAGATTGTTCATGCAGTAGCCCTTGGGCCAGTCTGGGCAGGACAAGATGTTAAAAATGTACTCTACACTGCAGCCGGGAGAATGGCCCTACCTGGAGTCTCTGGCAGAAAGCACCTGAGGAGACCTGAGACCAAACCCTAGGGGTTTGGGGTCAGGGATATCGAGGATCTGAGGCTGCTATATTCCAACTGAAAAAAAGAAATTGGCAGCACATGAAGGAGTTTGAGCTGCCTCAGAAGTGGTTGGTACTTAAGCACAGCTCCTCTTAGCACCCCGACTGCCGGTGCTGGGCTGGATGTTCAAAGGGAGGGTCTCCTCTACACATCACGCGACTGATGCTACATGGAGTAAATGTGTTTCACTGATCACACAACGAACTCTAACAGGAAACCTCAGTCACCCAGGAATTTTAGAAGTGATCACAGACTGGGCAGAAGGCAAAGATTTTGGAATATAACCAGAGGTGTTGCATTAAAAGGTAAAGAAGTTTGGCAGAAAATAAACACCCTTGTGTTCCAGCTTATGCTCAGATATCAAAGGGGCTGATATAGTAATATATTTTCAATCTAGTCATGTTCAATGAACTATCACGGCCAGACTTAAGAAGTGTGGTCGCATTCAACGAACTGTCATGGCTAGAATTTAATGAACAGTACTTCCAATCTAGTCACGTTCAACGAACTATCACATCCAGACTTAAGGAGTGCGGTCGCATACAACGAACTATCACGGCTAGATTTTAATGAATAATACAGTTTATTAAAGCAACAGAAGTGCAGGTTCTTTTGGATTGCCAGTGATAAATACACTGTCTGCAAAGCACGTGCAACTACCAAGAATATGAATAATACAGTCAACTACAAACGCATTAAATTATGGAAAAACTGTGCAGAGTTTTCTAAGTTTCCAGGAGAAGCACTAGGTGTAACTGAGGGTTTGAATCTTACCCAATAGGTGTCCCTATGAGGGCAAGTTCAGCGCATCAACTGATCCCAGAAGTCGGCAATGTTCTCCCAACTTGTCTATGATGGTATCTTCCCTAGCATTCCTTCTCTCTTAAGCCCTTTTATACTATTTTCTTATTTTAAGGTGGAGCTTGAGTGACTCTAGTCATACATACCTTTATTATGATTGGTATACAATCTCCTCGCTTTACTTTTAAAAGTATATGCTAGAGAAAATTCAGAGCACATGCTCAGTGAGGGGTGGTCGCACCTTGAAGACAGGTAGCTTTTGGGATGGAGGTGTGTTTTGGTATTATAATGAGATTATGATGAGCAAAGTTCACCCAGAGGACATGATTTTGTGTGTCCCTACTCCAGAACTGGGCACTTATGATATAAATCAGAAGTAAGGCAATAGCATTGACAGAACCCCATTGTTTCACCTCCTTGCTTCAGTGGACTCAATGCAGGGACCTTCAATTCTTTTTCCAGTACTTCCAGTTCCCCATCTCTGCGGTGATATCACAGAGCCTGGCCATGGTGTCTCCACTCAGCTCCACCCTCCCTGTTGTTTCTCTTAGAGTCAGCATACCAAGCTCCCCTGATGCTGCTAACATCTAAGGTTCCAGGTTATGTTGCTGCTAACATCTAAGGTTGCAGGATATGTTGCTCAGGGAATTATTATGGAACAGATTTTATGTACATCCACCGCATTCCACCCTGGAGGTTTACCTTCCCTTAAGAGGGGGAACATATCAGTAAGTCACCTCCAGCAATTATTCCACAAGAAGAGGTGATGCATGCTGAAGGGGCCCCACCATATAATAAACTGCCAGAAAATGAGAGACTATATGCCCTGTTTACTGATGGGTCCTGTCGCATTGTGGGGAAACATCAGAGGTGGAAGGCTGCTGTATGGGGCCCTATACAACAAGTTGCAGAAACTGCTGAAGGAGAAGGTGCATCGAGTCAGTTTGCAGAGGTGGAAGCCATCCAGATATCTTTAGAAATTGCTGAATGAGAAAAGTGGCCAGTGCTCTATCTCTATACAGACTCATGGATGGTAGCAAATGCCCTGTGGGGGTGGTTACAACAATGGAAGCAGAGCAACTGGCAATGCCGAGGTCAACACATCTGGGCGGCCATACTGTGGCAAGATATCGCATTCCGGCTAGAGAATCTGGTTGTAAAAGTACGTCATGTAGATGCCCACATACCCAAGAGTCGGACCACCAAAGGACATCAAAACAACCAGCAGGTAGATCAGGCTGCTAAGATTAAAGTGGCTCAAGTGGATTTGGACTGGCAACATAAGGGTGAATTATTTATAGCTCAGTGGGCCCACAACACCTCAGGCCATCAAGGAAGAGATGCAACATATAGATGGGCTTGTGATCAAGGGGTGGACTTGACAATGGACGCTATCGCACAGGTTATCCATGAATGTGAAACGTGCTGTAATTTTCAAGCCAAGCTGTTAAAGCCTCTTTGGTATGGAGGACGATGGCTGAAATATCAGTATGGGGAGGCCTGGCAGATTGACTATATCACACTCCCACAAACCTGCCAAGGCAAGCGCCATGTGCTTACTATGGTAGAAACAACGACCAGTTGGCTGAAAACATATCCCATGCCCCATGCCACCACCCAGAATACTATCCTGGCCCTTGAGAAGCAAGTCTTAGGGCGACGCGATACCCCAGAAAGAATTGAGTAGACAATGGGACTCATCTGCGAAACAACCTCATAGACACCTGGGCCAAAGAGCATGGCACTGAGTGGGTGTATCACATCCCCTATCATGCACCAGCCTCCAGGAAAATCAAATGATTCAAAGGACTGCTAAAAACTACACTGAGAGCAACGGGTGCGGGGACATTCAAGCATTGGGATACACATTTAGCAAAAGCCACCTGGTTAGTTAACACTGGGGGATCTACCAATTGAGCTGGCCCTGCCCAATCAAAACTTTTATGTACTGTAGAAGGGGATAAAGTCCCCGTAGTGCACATAAAGAATATGTTAGGGAACACAGTTTGGGTCACTCCTCCCTCAGGCAAAGGTAAACCCATTCATGGGATTGCTTTTGCTCAAGGAGCTGGGTGCACTTGGTGGGTGATGCAGAAGGATGGGGAAGTCCAATGTGTGCCTCAAGGGGATTTGATTTTAGATGAGAACAGCCAATGAATTAAATTGTGTGATGTTAATTGCTATATAACCCTGCCACTGTCATCATTATAATTGTTATAGTCTATATCAATGTTATTACAGTAAGAATCACTTAGATTAAGGAAGAATGAACTTTGATAAAACTGAGTGAAGTGCAGTAGTGATGGAATGAGGACTGACCTCAGCATGCAACAATCCAACACTACACAACATCCTCCTGCCCAATGTCACCCACCTGCTGCACCGCACCAAAACCTGATCCTGCTCTGCCGACTGAGCAGACTTCACACCATTCCTCCTGCCCAGAAAGACTGTTATGACAGATGGAGCGCAAAGTCCTGGACTAAATCAACTCAATGGACACTTTAAAGGCCCATAGACTAAGGGAATGATATCTGTGTGTATATGTATCAAAAGACAGGAAAAGTAGCGGTGATTAATTGAAAATGTATCTGAAAGTGTGGGACCTGGACATGACATAGATTGTATAGAATAAGGGGTGGATATTGTCCTGATTTCAGCTGGAATAAAGTTAATTTTCTTTCTAGTAGCTAGTATAGTGCGGTGTTTTGGATTTAGGATGAGAATAATGTTGATAACACACTGACGTTTTAGTTGTTGCTAAGCTGTTTTTATACTAAGTCAAGGACTTTTCAGCATTTCATACTGCCCTGCCAGCAGAGGTTGGGAGTGCACAAGAAACTGGGAGGGGACACAGTCAGGGCAGCTGACCCAAATGAGCCAAAGGGGTATTCCATACCATATCACATCATGCCTAGTATATAAATTGGGGGGGGGGGGGGGGGCAGTTTGCTGGGGGGCACCACAGCTTTGGGATTGACTGGGCATTGGTCAGCGGGTAGTGAACAATTGTATTGTGCATTACTTATTTCGTGTATTTATTACTGTTATTCCTTCCTTTTCTGTCCTAGTAAACTGTCTTTATCTCAACCCATGAGTTTTTCTTTTTTTTTCCCAATTCTCTCCCCCATCCCACTGGGGAGGTGGGGAGTGAGCGAGCAGCTGCATGGTGCTTAATTGCCAGCTGGGGTTAAACCATGACAACATCTCAGGAGACTTGGCTAAAGGATTTAGAGGTGATCTTCACTGCCTTGAGAAGAAGCATACCTGAGAGAGAAATTCCATCACCTTCCAAGCGTACATCTTTCTTAAAATGTGGAGATTCTAGACAAGAAATTACTTAGGTAAGAAAATAATTGTGTCCCCTATAGGAGGGTTTAAACTAAGGTTGTAGTCACCTCCAGAGACTGGCAGAGGTTAAACTCTGCTTTACCTCACATGTAGATCATAGTGAAGCCCAGATCAGTGGGGTAGCTTTTGTTTAAACAAGGAAGCCTCTGAATTCCCCTATAAAGGCAAATTAAGGAAAATTTTGTGACCTAGTTACAGATCATAGAATCATAGAATGGTTTGGGTTGGAAGGGACCTTAAAGATCATCTAGTTCTATCCCCCCTGCCATGGGCAGGGACACCTTCCACTAGACCAGGTTGCTCAAAGCCCCATCCGGCCTGACCTTGAACACTTCAGGGATGGGGCATCCACAACCTCTCTGGGCAAACTGTGCCAGTGCCTCACCACCCTCATAGTGAAGATTTTCTTCCTTACATCTAATCTAAATTTACCCTCTTCCAGTTTAAAGGCATTACCTCATGTCCCATATCTACATGCCCTTGTAAAAAGTCCCTCTCCATCTTTCTTGTAGGCCCCCTTTAGGTACTGGAAGGCTGCTATAAGGTCTTCCCAGAGCCTTCTCTTCTCCAGGCTGAACAACCCCAACCCTCTCAGCCTGTCTTCCTAGGAGAGGTGCTCCAGCCCTCTGATCTGCATGATGCTGCATGAGTTGCTGCATGAGTTTTGGAGCTGTCCTGCCTTAGGTGGCTGCCAGAGCAGGGCTATTCTACATAGCTATTTTTAATGTGGATGCCTCACTAGATCTCATCTTAATCCTCCTGACAAAACCCTGACTCATTTCATCCAGATTCTCAGGAAGCCATGAATGATATTATCTCAGGAAGAAAGCCAAGTGCTCAGAATGGAGGTGCATCAGCAAAACTTAGAGAAGAAACACATCTAGCTAGGAATGTAGATCTGCATCTATCCATCAGGATTAGTCCTGTATCCTTCTGAGAAATATAACATGACTGTTATTATATTACATTTAACTAAATTAAACACATTAATTTTAATTATATACCACTGTCAAATGGTATGAAAAGAGATTTGAGGGAAGTATACATTAGAAATATACAGTTTCAGAAGGAACCCTAAGACTGCCCGTTACAGTTTCTTTGACTACCTTTAACTAGCTTAGAGTCACAGGAGCAATAAAAGAGCAATTCCCTGCTAGTCTTATTATTTCAGTCTGAAAAACATATTTATCAAGTATAGAAAAGAACAGATTTTTATTCATAGTCTGATGTTTGAAGGAGTGTTACTTTCCCTAGGTGTAAACTAATTAAAAGGAGATTAGGGTATTGCTTCTCTGGAATAAGCAAAGTATGGACACCTGGCTTTTCACAGGTAGTCTTCTGTACCATCTACATCTGCTCAATGTGAGTATAAATTAGTGCCCCTAGTGTAAGCAGCAAACTGTAATGTGATAGTGTTTGAAATCCATTTGGCTTTTTTCACAGCAATGGAGAAAGAAACAAGCTCTATATATGTCAAGGAATAAGTAAATAAATAATACTATTATTTAATGGCTATTTGTCTGCTTTTGTTGAATACAGATAAGTTTAAAGAAAGCCACTCTATCATTTGGCTTCCATGTACAGTGACCTTAGGAATAGCCACTGAATTGGCATTATGAAAAAAAAAGAAGGAAAAGTTATCAAACTCAGGATAAAGTGAAAGGAAAGAATCATCAGTCACTTACCTTCTCCTTCACCTGTTATTGAATCGCCAATGTATTAGATACTAATTAAATTATCAGATAGCTGTTGTCTTCCAGCTTTAATCTGGTGGGGCCACGCCAGCAGAGCTCCTGTCATAAAAAAGGCTCCTAGTCCCCCAACTATACTAGTAGTCTTACTCTGCATCAGCTATGCTACCAATTCATCTTTCCTCAAGGTAGGTGACCAAAATCAGACGACTGCTCCCCAAGATGAAGTCTGACCACTGTCTCATTGGTGCTACCAATCTATTCCAATACCTAAACACATTTAAGATAGAACTAGGAGAGCCAACCATTTGTTTTAATTTGCTTACTAAAGCTCTGAAAAGTTATTATAGCTGGACCACCCAAATGGCGTCTCTTATCCAGTTAGCACAGCTATACAGAAAAAAGCTTTGTGTTTGCATAGCCTGGCACAACGTAGTCCTACTCCAGGATGGGTTCCAGTGGTACAAATTTTTATTAGTTCTGCTTTTATTTGTAATTATCTATGGCATTCCTAGAATACCAGCTGGTAAGGACTACACTCTTAGCCATTGTCACTTTTTGAACTTTAAGGTTTGGCTCCATAAGTACCTTTCTTGGGACTACAGAAACAGGTCCTCTGAATCCTGGAGCTTGCTACATTATTCAAGCATCAGAATAAAAAAGCAACATCAGCAAAAGAACTGAAGATCAGAAGACGGTTTCAATGGTTGCATATATCCTGAGCCTTCAGTCTATGTAACTAACATAAATGAGGTATAGCCTCATGGGGAATGTGTATGTCTGGAATTACATCTCCTCAAAAATCATGTGTCACACGGTGACATTTCAGCTGCTGAACACAGAAATTCCACAGTGAGGTTGAGTTTGCATTTTTATATTTCTTAGAGTACCTTAATGCAAATAAAAAGCATTTTAAAGTTCCTGAGACCAGAGGCTGGAATATCTTCTTGGTGGATGATGCTGACACAGCATAAATTAGTATACCACAGCAATATACAAGCCTATGAGCCTGTCATGAGCCTTTTGTCTTGATGGCTCCTTAAGCAATTACTTAGTCGCACTGAAGATGAGATTAACCAAACTAAATTAGAAAAACACTCATATATTTAACTTCCATTCACTACCAATAATTGCCAGTTAAATTTAAATTTGTTCACATTCTGGATGATAAAGTAAAAATGTCCTTAGTGGAAGTATTTGACTACTTATCAACTCAGAGGGAAAATTGGACTATTTATGGAATGTTAATGCTCAGACCATCTGAAAAGAAAAGCACATACTAATCTTTTACATATTAAGATTTCCGCTGTTTTACAAAAATGTGTAAATCTAAAAAGAAAAAAAAAATCTGCAAATGAAAATGCCTACTAAATTTGTAACAGCTTTATGTGCTAAACCGATCACAAAAGAGAAAAAAAAGTGATATAGTGTGAGCTACCTCTAAGTGAAGAGACAGGGCCCTTGAATATAATTCTGCAATAGCTTTATTTTTAAAAGGTAGGGTTACACAATGGGCAAAAATCAATTTGCAGTCAATATACAGCATGTGATGTGACCTGGAGATAAGTATCTAAGTTATAAAGCTATAAATACTCAAAAGCTCAGTAGTGGTCTCACCACGAACAGCAAAAAGGGAAGCTCAAATTGCTTATTGTCACAGTATGGCTTTGATCATGCTGTGATCAATCCAAACTCGGTATGATTTGTGTGACATAGATGAAGGAGAACAGCTACAAACCCAGAAATAAGTTGGAGGTTGCTGACTGGAATGCAAGGCCTTCTCCAGGCACCTCAAAGCTGGGTGCCCTTATTCTTCAAGCAGTGTGCCTGCCTGCTCTGTCAGCGGGTGGGATATTGTCTAGTTGCATTAGAGTGGCACTGGGCCCAACCTAATATATCCTGCCTTTCAGAATTACTGATTAGCCTAGCGTTAGCAATGTGCTATCTGGAGCTACACAGCTTTGGCTTAGAGCTGGCTCATGTTCAGCCAGCTTGAAGCCTGGAGAGAGCCAGCTTGCTTCTACTTGCAAAACACTAAGTAGATATACCACAAGCCAAACTATACCCTTCTTTCTTCTCTGGCATCCATAAACCTTTAAGTTGTGCCTGCATAATGGCACAGCTCTAACAGAGGTGACATCTTACCCAATGCTCTGTGGCACTGGAGGGCATTTCCCTGGGACAGGACAGATCTGCTGAAAGTATTTAACCTAGACTTCCCTCATCCCCATGGTGTGACTGAACCTTTACATGCAAAGTGATCTCTTTCCCCAGAAACAGGCTTCAATCATGTTATGACAAGGGACCTCATCCTATCCATTGGGTGAACCCTAAAAATGCTCAGATTTGGGGGTTTGTACATAAACTTATACCTAGATGGTACTTGGGAGGATGCTGTGAGGGAAACTGCCCTTCAGATGGATCGGAAGCTGTTCTGCCAAGACTAAGCAGCGATAAACCACGCAGAGTTGCAAGTGTGATAATCTAGATTCAGCACCTCACTGATCTGTGCTATCTAGAGTCGGTTCACGGTGCTGGGGTTGGGGAGCTCTTATTGACTTGCTTACCACCCTTCAGATACCAACTGTGTCTACCCTTGGTTGTTATGTGCTTTTTTTACCAATCAGATTTCTTCTGCAGTACGGATCAGCTCTTGACTTCAGTATATTCCTTTCCAGTGCCAGATAAGGCAAAGGCTTAGATTAAATAGGAGAAATGAGACCTACCATGCCCACTGCTGGATGGGACACATTGTTGACTTTCTCTCCAGGATTTTAGGTACAACATGAGCAAATCCAGTCAAGCAAAAAGGGATTTGGGGGCTGTCCTGAAGGCAAAATGCTGTGGTGAGGCTTAGGATTCTCTTGAATTGCTGTGTTTACATCACAGCCATCGGACATGTCTCCACAAAAGCTATCTCCAAGAGCCAGGAGTATCATGCAGCACAAGCCAGACACTCCAGACAGGGAGAAACGCAGGCAGTAACTGCATTGCCACAGGCGTGCTGCTTTGCCGACGTTCCTGTGGTGCCTCCTGACTCGTGTGAGTATCTGCCTGGTGCTGCCACATCGCGTGCCACCTCGGGGTCTCCGTGGTGCGTTCAATCCCCCAAGGCAGAGATTGCCTTAAGACAGCTGGGATTTTTTAGAAGCCTTGGCAGGTTTCAAATTTATATCTGCACTACATTTCACAAGTATGACACAGCCAATGTATTTTTCTACTCTTTTGCCACTATATTAATGATGAGTTTTTTTCAGGGGTAGTGAAGTCCACTGCCAATTTCCCATGGTAGGACAGGTTTACACTGGAAAAACTGACAGCAGAGCATGTGGAGTCTCCAAATTTAGCTTTTTAAATTAAAGCAATAGGCCATGACAAGCAGTGAATTTCTTGAACGGTTACTGCAGACTGTGGGGGGCATTAAAAGGTACAAGAAAGAAAGCCAAATGGCTTTTTAAGCACTCAAGCAGAGTGAAGCTCAACTGGAAATGAATTACCTGGAGTGTGCTATTGCTACTGGAACATGCAATTCAAGCATCTAAATAAAACAAGACAAGCTATGTTTTAAATAACAATCTTAAAGAAACATAAACTAGGAGGGGTTCATAAAGGCAAGCATTCTGCAGAAGGCTTATATATAGTTTCAGACAGTTCATCCACAGTTTTAAGTCTCTGAACCTTGAAAGAGAAAACTTGCTAAATAGACTGTTCAAAGCTAAACTGTGCACCTTGGTTATGCCTTTACTGAGTACTGAAGTATGAAAAATGTTTTTAAGTAAAAATATACAATGACATCTAATTTGGAAAAAAAAAAAAAGAAAATAGAGTTTCACTCAGCCTTGTATTTAGAAAATTTATAGGGGGTGTTACTAATTACACTCAAATTTTTCCCAAAATTTCATGCATTTAAGTCTGGCTACCATTAAAATAAGATAAAAATCAAGGTAGTGACATTTTTAAAGTTTGCTGCTGTACCCAGATTATTCTTTATCCAAGCAGGTTGATCTCTTTAAGAGTTCTTCCTGGTTTCTAGGATCAAGCTAGGTGCTGCAAAGCCTACTTTCTAGGCAAGTAAGTCCCTATTATGGGTGGTGTCCCCACCATGAAGTTACGCAGCTTTCACAGTGACACACTGCACATCTTGCAGCTGTCATGCCAGCATGCATAAACATTTTTACTTTAGTTTAGAAACCTCAGCCAGCAATATCTAAAGCCACTCTCACATGAGTTTAAGTTGAAAGTTAAAGTTGAGATTGGCCCAACCACCTCTGTGGATGAATAAAACATCTAGAAGATGGGAGATATGTGTCAATTTCTCTTTGAAGAGGGCTACTGATTTCAAGGAGAAATACTGCATCCATGAATGGCAGCCTACTGCTTGGATTTCAGTTGAGCTTTTCATTTGCAGAACACTTGATCTAACTGTGTAAACACACACTTAAAGTTGAAAGAGACTCAGCAACTGGATTGCATGTGACCATCCCCATCAGGGAAATTCTGAAAACTGGAATGGAAACGATGTGGGGTAACTGAAGGTTTCATGGGGTAACTTAACGTTTCACTGAAGTACCAGACTCTTCCAGAGATGGTCTGGATAACAAGATCTTGCAAGAACTCAGAAGTCTCCATTTCAGTCTTTTAAATTCTTCACTGAAAAGTAGGATATAGATTATTTTTTTTTAAATTTTATTTTAACAGCATAAAAGCTGTCTTAAGGGCAACAGGTATTAACAGGCTGGCATAAAAGAAGCCTGTATACACTACATTCTGGTTTTTGATTTCTTTCTCCATTCCCACTTGACTGCAGCTTCTTCAAAAGAAAAAATGATCCACACCATTTTCGAGCATGGATTGTGATGCGGAAAGTTGTCCTTACAATAATGGATTTCAATGTCCCTTTTGCTAGCTTAATTCTGTACTTGCCTTGAAAATCTCACCCATTGCTGTTTTCATGCTTGCAGAATGCCCTGTTGCCATGCTGTCAAAGTTGCACTCCTCTAGAATTGCAAGAACATGAATATATCCATTACTTAACAGGGTGTTTGAAAATCCAGGATAATATTCAACTTAAAAATTTAATTCTGACAGGAGTTCTGATGAAGTACTTTTTCAATATATACATTGTGTGAGCTTAACTGTAGTCCTCCCTTGCATGCACACTCAAGGGTGAAAGCAGATCGTTGTCATTGGGAAGCGTGGTTACCTTTTCGGGCGCTGTGGCAGAATGAAATCTCAGGTCTAGTGGCCTCATGCTTATTGCATCTGATAAGCAGTATGCCTTCACAGAGCAGAGAGATGAGATGCAACCTGGTAAACACCCTGTCTTTTTAGCAGTAGCTATGCATCACAGCATCATGTCCTACTACACCAGCCTCACGTTGCCTCTGGTCCTTCTAGGTTACAGCAGGCAGGGGTAAGTCCAAGCTTTCAAAAGAAAGAAAGTGCATTCTCACCAACAGAGGTGGGAAGCAGTCTCACCAGCGAGGACCAGCATGGGGTGTATCGATTAATGACTTTCCTCTGCTTGCCCAGGTGGAAATTCACATTTGGAAAGGTACAGTTAACATTTTTTTTTGTTTCCTTCAACTGCTTATGAACTGGGGATCCGATCAGGGATTTTAGTGAGCAGGAGCTATCATGGTATATTTTAATATCCTTCTATATCTGAATAATTGCATTGATTTTGCCCTCACCACAAAATCTATGAGTTGTTTTCACTCCTTCAGTTGAAAATGAATACAAAAAGGTGCAGAAAATAAAATACCATTTTAGATTTACTTTAGATTAGATTAAAATAATGTCCAAGATAATAAAGAACTGTGACTGGTGTCTGGATAAAGGCTTAGTGACAATCCATACATTTATGGATTGCACAGTTTAAACAAATAGACCTGAATAAATCCTGAAATACATGTGAAAATGAAATACTACTCACAGATGTGCACGTGCAAAAAAAAAAAAAAAAAGAGAAACAGACAAGGTAAGGGACCAGCAAGGTGTAGAGACCCAAGGGCAGCTGAAAAAGTGTAATTTCATTTTGCCCCAGTTTGTGCATTTTATCAAATTCTAATTTATGCTATCTCCAGGTTAAGAGAAATAAAAATCACTCATTTAAATTCTTACCACTCTCAGATGGGCATCAAGACTTCTATGTAATCATCACATTAACCCCCCCCATAGGATCAGACTAGAACAAAAGAAATGAAACCTACTTTTTCTTCTATGTAGACTTTCCAGAAAGTCTTTTTGTAACACTCTAATTATAAAAAAGCATCAGTTTGGAGAAGAAACAGAGAATTAAAATCAGAAAGCCCTGATTTGAAAAAGGAGAGTACAGCTGACTGATCATATGCTCCAAAAGAAGTATTAAGAAATCAATTGGCTTTCCAGTTGACTGCGGCGTGCAGTCATTGTTGGTAGTACCTTTACAATAGCTGAAGAGAGATCAGCAGCAAACTGACACTAAACTCTGGGGACAATTCTTTTCCCTCTTCAGCCAGTTTATCTTTGTAATAATTAACAACTGTTATTAGAGTAAATCCCTTTGGAGTGCAAAATGTGCATCATTAAAAAAAGGCCAAAACTTTGGATTCTGAATAGGCCTGGCTTCTCGGTGCTCCAGGTTTCATTTTCCCCTCTTATTACTTCTATGTAGAAATGGAGAAGGTCTCAGCATAGATATGAGAAATGTGAGATTCAGTTTGTGGGAGAACAAAACTATGTTCTCAAGAGAGCTTACCAAGTTCATCACCTGCTGTCACAATTTCTTTGTGAATGAATCATGAGTTTGATGACTGCAAACTGTTGATACCAAGTATTCCCTGAATAGTTCAGATGTCTCCTTCATCATACAAATTAATAGTAAGTGAGGCACTGACTATTTTGGTAATCTTCATTCATGTTGTGCAGAATTTCCCTGACTGGGGAAAGGAAGAACTTTAACACCAGGAAAAGAAAAGACAAGTAGACTTAGATGAAAATGAGAAGTCTTTCTTAAAGACTTTTTTTCCTACTTTTTGACAATGTATTCAACATTCATCTGCTACTGAGCTATTTGAAGAATGGCAAATTAAGAATAACATATTACAGCTGTAGTGGGCCACCACCTAAGTAAATATGCACAATCAGTGGGAACCATTCACATGTGGAAAGTCACATCATTTCCCGTGCTCTTGGTAAACATAATTTAGATGAACAGTTGATTCACAAACAGCTTGACTGATACACAGCCTTTGTACAAATAGAGTGGACCTATTAATCTAGATAGTATTAATCTCTTTACTGGCAAATACTTTTGTGGGTATGGGCTAAAACTAGAGTTTTTAAGCACCTAATTGTCCTCATCACTTTAATCAAGAGCATTTGCTTAAGGTGTGGGTGAAAACGTCTCCACTTGCCCCCCATGCCCCAAACTGGACTTAGACCTAAGACAGAGGCTGCTTTGATGCAGGGATCTCAGTCCCTCTTGCTGCAGTGATTTTCCTCTACCTGGCACAGTACTACCACCCCATTCACATTTAGCCACCAGCCTTAACAAGGCAATCCACATTTGCTCCCTCTCCTTGGCCCACTGAATAGCTACTCCATGGAAAGCAAAGAAGAAAGCCATAACCTCCTTACCCCAGAATAACCTGAAGCAATGCCTGCCTGCACAGAACAAATTGCTGGATGCAAGCAGCAGTGCTTAGATATTTCTTTCATCACTTTCACAATATGATTTTTAAAAAAAAAAAAAAAAGGTAAATATCTTTGAAGTCTTTTCCTGTCTTTTCTCTTAGCATTTGCAGTATCTCACTGCTTGGCAGCTAATTAGCGTCGTGCTGAAAAACAGTGCTGTGAGTCAGTGCCGAGTGACAGGGGAGGGGAGAGGGCGGGAGACTGGTTCAAGCACCCCCCCCCCTTCCTCTGCAGCCTGACCACCCGGCAGGGGAAGGAAGGAACCTGACAAAGAAAAAGCATCGTGATTTCTGATTTATTGGCAGGCCACAGTCGTGAACATGGCGCTCTCAGTGTTTCTCTCCCATCTTTTGCAATACTTTGCAAGCATGAATTTGGAACCGAAATAATTAAACAATGTAATTAGACATTTATTTTAACTCTGTGGGCCAACGTGTTGGCTGAGGCTTTGCAAATGACGAAAACTGCAGCTGCCATGTTCAGCTTTGGGAGCAGCTCAGCTGCACTGTGTGTCATCAGTTCCCATCCTGCTCTCTCGTTTTAATTAGACTCTCTTGCAGGCAACAAATCAGACTGATATTATTCGTAAATGCTGCAAGTGCCTGGAGCAAACTGTGAATACTAAGGGAAGAACAAAGACACAAACTAGATGTTTGTGCTCTTTAAGATACAAGAGCTTTGCAACCACAGTCAAATATATCAAAATAGCCATGTTCAAGAGAGAGGTGGCATGCTACTATCGCAGTAGTGTTACTTCAAAGTTGTCAGGCAGAGATACTCTCCATGAGAACAGGCTTGGGTTATCTGAGGCTCCTGGCCCACGTCCTACCTCCACTTTCCTTCCTCAACATTTCTTCCCACCAGTGGGATAATGCCACATGCGTGGCCTGTGGTAACGGCCAGGAAAGAAAGGCGATGGCAGTAAGGATGTGTTGTCCGTGCTTCCTTCCAGCCAGCTCAGCGAGTACCACAACTACTTTAATTTTGAAATCCCCAACTGTCTCACTTTTCACCAAAAGCAAGGGATCAGATCAACTCAATCTAGTTACAGTCAATACAAGAAAAAAATTTGCCCTTCTTTAGGTGGGAGTACAGGGCACTCCAGACTCTTCAAGAGAAACACTCTCCTTTGCTTTTATTCATCCCTCTTCCCCCCTAAAAAAAAAATATCTCCCCTAAAATGAAAACCCTAAATCTCTCTTCCTTCTCCAAGCTCTTCCTCTTCTTGAAGAGGAAGCCTTTCAAACTTGTGAGCTGTTTCCCATCACCTGTGCTTCTTCATGTTGGCCAGCAGGACGTTCTGCCTGTGTTGTACGTCAAAGGACTTTGGGAGTTGCTCACATTCTCCCCTCTCATGATCTGCGCCTTCCCGCACTCTCCCCAGCAAAACGCAGAACACAGCAGAGGGCCCTGTGCATGGCTGACTCCAAAGGGACTGGGTGGAGGAAACGGCTGTAATAACTAGAAGAAAATGTAACTTAGTGTGGAGGGGAAGGATGAAGCATGCCAGGGCCTTGGCACTGCATCTTGAGGTGAAGTCTTAGCTCACACAATTTCTTATCAGGTACAGATGAGACATTACTGTAGGAGGGAGGGGAGACCCACAGCCTCCTAAACCCCCCAAAAGTCAAAAAAGGTATACTGGTATTACAATACTTGTTTAAACTGCAATATTTATGTTAGTACTGATGCTGTCAAATATTCAAATGATAGCCCCCATCACTAATAGATACCTGCATGGAATAAGTCCCGATATCAAATGTGTAATCATTCCATGCCAGACTGCAGCACGTATTTATAATCACACTATCAAGGTATTTTAAGCACTCTAACAGCTACTTTGCTTCAGAAAAAGAGTTCCAGAGACGATGTGAAAAGATCCGTTGTAGCTGGTCTCATTCTTTGAAAAAGGTGGAGAACCATTATCTTCCGGTGTTTATAACTTGGCTAAGACATGAAAAGCACCTTCTACTTCTCTCATTATTGTAATGAAAAAATAAAAAATATTCTCAAAAAAAAATATTTTAAACCATTCACAAATCAGCAGACCATTTTACATAAAGAACTGAACTACTTGTACACTGCATGAACCGTACAGTTACAAGTTAATTACAGAATAAACTGAAGATTTGAAGGATGATTACAGATGAGGCCCTGGGTGCACATATAACAAGATCCTTTAATTTGAAATAATCTTGATTGGGAAAAACAGCAAAGCAGTAGCTTTTCTCCTGAGGATGTGGAGGTAAGCTGTTTTACTGAGGTAGGAATGCACTGTGACTGGGGAATAGGAAATAAGAGCTAATGAAGATAAGCAAAAGACTGTTTCCAGCATGTCAACACCTGGTTTTAGAGAATATGGGACTGCTCATGTGGGTAATATCAATTGCATGATCATGGTCCTGAAATATTAGTATTCTAATATAACCCTAATAGAGCATAAAAGGCTGAATAACTAAATCATCTGAGCTGGGACTGCATGGATCCACAGTTGTCCAATTCGCTGTTCTGGACATTCATCCAATCTCCTTAAGTGAAGGCAAATGAAAAAATTATTCAAGTGTTGGGCCAGGCTAATACAAGCTGAGGGAACAAACACTACTTGAACAACTGCCTGTTGACACACTGAAAAGCATGTGCCTGATTGCCAAGGCAGGCAGCTCCTAGGGATTATGCTTTTCTCTGAATAGCTATCAGCTTGCAGCATGTATCTGAGTTTACAAAAAGAGGTTTAAGAAAATGTATTGAACTGCAAACAAAAATAGTACCAAGCGCAGGCAGAGCTCAAACAGCTGCATTGCAGTAGATGTTTGCTTTGAACATCGTGACAGAACAGCATTCAGTAAAAGCTATCCAGTGCGTGTGTTCAAAAAGGATGCCAGGATGTTGCTAGTTCTTGTACTCCCACTGACTGGGATGACAAAGCCATGAACATAATTGTCAGGCAGAAAAAAGAAGTGAAGAACTGTGCCGAGGTGCTTTGAACAAAGGAACATAAAGATTTCTATGATCAGCTTACATCTGACTAGATTATGGGGGGGAACACGTCACAGGGAAGGGGAAGACAGCAAACAGACTGATGAGAGCACTAGAGACACACACTGAAAGAGGAAGGACTGGCACTGAAGAAGGGAAAATTGCTGCACAGTAGTGAAAATTAAGGATGAGGAATAGCTTGTAGAAGAACGTATTAAAACTAAATAACATAAAAACAAATAAATAGTGAAAACCTTGTAAGGTCTTCGGGCCAAAGTCTATCTTTTCATGTGTGCCTTACCAAACGTGACCAAGACAGGATCTCTGGGGTTGCAGCTACATGGCACACATCAGTGTTAAGGTGATGATGTTCTTCCTGGCCCCAGGGTCTATCGAATCTCTCACCAGACATCTCCTGCTAATGAAATTAAGTATGCTGGAAGAGCTTGCAATGAATCAAGTTGTTCATTTCTTTTTAAGCAAACACTACAAACTCAGGTTAACAGCTCTTAATGTGTTGGAAATTACTGATCTGAGCTAAAGGTTAGTTGTACTAAAGAAGAGGTAGGCAGGCCCCACAGCAGGATTTAGCCAACCCAGTTTTTCCCAACGTAATTGCATTCAGCAACCCCCAAAACCTGGAAGTGCTCAAATCCCTTTGATACCACCCAAAACTCTCACTGGCAGCCTTCTATTCTTCTGCATGTCTGCTTCAGCCTGCATAATTCAGCCATCTAGCTCCCACTCAAGTCTCAAGGGGATGCCAAAGTTAGCCATTCTTCCACCAAAGTCTTGAAAAGAGCCCATTTCAACAGGTTTCATAATGCCCATAATTTGCTCTGGATCAGATACAGTGTGAACGCTACTTTCTTTGAAATGCGCGTGCCAAAGGGAAGCTTTCCAGCAAAAGATCACCTTTTCGACACACAACTTTTGTCCCAGCAGAGCTTTTAGCTCAGGTACAACATGATCCTAGTGCAATTACACAGCTTCTCAGTCAGAGGTGATGAACATAGAAGAAATTATACCTGCCCATTCAATTCTAAATAAGTCTATCTCTAACATTTTATTGCGTACAGCCTCTAAGCTACTTTAAAAATGCAAAATATCATGTTCTCATTTGTTGGTTTTTTTTTTTAAATCCTATTTATTTTTTCTCTTGGAAACACAGAAATGAGAAAAGCTGATTTTAATCAAGAGCTGGTTTTTTGGAGTTCAGCACCCTTATTTCTCTTTTTTTAAAGAAATTCTGAATTGTCACCTATTTTTTTCTGACCCATTAGCTTCTTAAAAATTAATGGACGTACTTTTCTCATTTCCTTGCCTTCTTACCCTTGTCCAGTTAGTAAATCCTTTTAACACCTGATTAGTTTCGGCCAAACCAATTCATTATTAGTCTTATCTTTTCTATGCTGGTTTTAATAGTGCCTTTAATATTCTTGCAAATGTCTTCTTTTTTTTTTTTACCTGTGGCTTAAGTTTCCCTTCCCCCCCAATTTTGCATGGTCCTTCATGAAGCTACATTGCTCGCTTCTTGTTTCACAAAGATGTCACAGCATCCTTAATCATACTTTCTCCATTATCATCACCCACAAGTTCTGACTCTCAGAAATTAAAGTTCTTCTAATCAACAGACTTATTTCAATTCTTGCTGATGGGTAGGTATTTGGTTCTCATGACTTTATTCATACATTTGTATATTAATTCAGTACAACTCTATATTACTATATTATTTTCTTATATTATTTCTCTGTCTTAATACTGTTTCAATACAATATGTTAAGTGTCATTATCTCATCCTTACTTACTAAGCAAAAAGCCCTTTATTTGCTTTAATTCCCTTTCAATGTCTGAGGTTGACTGCTTCTAATTTTCTTTACCCACCCATTTTCTGAATTCCAAGGCATTTTACTTAAATCTTCAGCCTTTCTTTGACTGCTTGAAAGCACTCTAAATATTTCCCAAAATCCTTTCTGAGAGGTTTATTCATTTAAAAAGATACAGAGATCTTTTCTACAATATTTTGAATCTCAAGTTTCCTTATCTTTCCTTTCTTTTCTTAAGGAAATCCCAGGCATCATCTTCACATCAATTTCTGAGCTTCTTAGTTCAATTTGTCTTCAGTTTTCTTCATTGTATCTCACAGTTTAGTCTGAAAATTGAACATCTTAATTATAGACCTACTTTTGTTCTCACAAAATTTAAAGAGAACTGACATACGTCAATTCAATCTAAGGATGTTTTCTATTACCAGAACTTTTATCACGTTTTCAGTGCTTACCACGCTACCTCTCAATACAAATTTATGTTCAGCTGGGGACACAGTGAATTATAATATTAGGAAACAGAGGAAAGCCAGAAGAACAGGTGAGTACATGCAGATAACTATCTAGTAAACTCTACTTTCAGCGACAATTAAGATTTAACACCTAACCCTAAACAAACACAAACACAACCCTAAAACACAACATAGCCTAAAATAACAGACACATCCTAACTAAAAATATATACTGTTTATGCAGCAGTTAAACATATTTCCAAGAATATATGATACT
Source organism: Haliaeetus albicilla (assembly GCF_947461875.1). Taxonomy (NCBI): domain Eukaryota; kingdom Metazoa; phylum Chordata; class Aves; order Accipitriformes; family Accipitridae; genus Haliaeetus; species Haliaeetus albicilla. Next base: position 56,621,985 of record NC_091483.1, on the reverse strand, counting down.
AATGCACCCAACTTCTTGTCCCTTATCCCAATGTACAGTGATGTCAGTAGTGATGACAGCAGGCAACTGACCCCAGTACATTACAGCTGTCTTTTTTTAAGCTAATGTGGTCCAGGTTTATTCCCCACCCCCAGACATTCATACCATTCATATTCATTTTTTACTGTCACACACAGCTTCAGTTAATCCATCTGCAACTTTTGCTTCTTTGACATCACACCTGACTTGCACCACAGGCCCCTCCATCATGACATCACATCTGCCTTGCACCACAGCCCCCTCCATCACTCTACTGCCAAAATATTTATTCAGAAAGGTGGGCAGGTGGAGGGCTGGCAAGAAGAGCAGGACCTTTTAGCTGCACCTTTTGAAAAGAAGAGAGGACATCATTTGAATTGCATAGGTGACACAGTTTTGGTCTCACCACTTGCCACTACATTACGCATGCTACTTCAACAAGGCAAAGCTGAGCTGCAGCACAGTTAAAAACTAAAACCAATGTTGAGAACATCATAGTCTAAGAAAAGCTTTTGTAAAAACTATATTTTGATATTTTAAAAATTTAATATTTTGATCAGTTTACATAAAAATGATCTAACCTTTCTATTTTTACGTAAGGAAACTGAATATACAGACAGTGTTTGAATGGAATTAGAAGAAGGTTAGGCATATAAACTGCCAGTTGCCAAATCATACTGTGTGATAATGACAGTAGCAGGAGTCCTCATAATAAAGATGTAAACTCTTAAGAAACACAAGGAGCTATATTCACAAAAACATGAATCAAGACAATAATTATAAAAAAAAAATCACTAGATTCTTTTTTTTTCTGAATAAAGGAAATACACCTTATTTTTCCTCAAGGATGGACCTTAGGAGATCAGCTAATCCAGACTCATACCCAAGACAGGACCAACAGCATTAAAACATTTCTGATACAGGTTTTTTAAAAATAAAAGCCAATTACAAATACTCCAAAAGTCCCTAGACAGCCCCTGTGCTGGAATACAATAGCAGCCAGCAGGTTTTTCCCAATGTCAAAGGTCTCCCTCACTGTGTGAATGTCAACCCATGAGTCTGAGTTGCAACTCAAAATGTAGAAGACTAAAAGGTAATCTACATACAGATAATCAAGAGAGCCTATGAAGTCAATAAGATGTAAACGCATGCTTAAAATCATTGAAATACACGATGGGGATGGGTTAGTGAAGTGGGACACGGTATTGTCGTCACCTGAATGCCCCTGTTTTTCCCCAGCCACAGAGACACTGACCATCTTCTCAGCTTTAAAGCCTGACATAAATAAATTGTTAGTAAAAAACACTCACTGATGGCCATGGATCAGCAAGCACTGGGCCATGAATCCCATAAAATCTGGTAAATGTGAAGGGGGTGCAGTAATTTAGATCAGGGTAAGAGTCTGCTTGTTTACTACCCCTATACTTTTTCAATAGTATATCCTCACATTTCAAGTTTTCAGCAGGTGTACAACTTTACTTACTTGTTCTCAGATTTTTAAAGGCCTCATAACAGGGATGTTACACAAGGACTGTCCTTACTGGCAATTGCTGAGCTGAGCCAGGAAGTCCTGAAATGAAGAAAGGTATCGAGCTTTTTTCCTGTAATAGCTTTAAGTCAACAGCATTTAGGATTTGCTTTTTTTATCCCTTAACATTTCCTGTTCGAGGATCAGAAAAGCTGTTCTCTTTATGTAATTGTTTCCTTAAATTGCTGTTTTCAATTTGCATAATGTATCATTTAAGTAAAGGTAAAGAAGCATTTCATCTTGATAATTTCTGCCACAGCTGAGATTGCAAAATTGCTTCTTGTTAGAAGGAAATTTTTAAAAAGTGCAATCACTGCAACTTTCCAGATGGCAACTAACAGATTTTTCAGCGTGCTGCATTAGTATGTTATAGATATGCTTGCTATTCAGTTGAAACTAGGAAACATTTGCTGCAGCTGAGGTAACTTTTTTGGTCACGCTTTTTCATATTGTATCACACTTCTTGACATTTCATATTTTTTTAGTTCCATAGCTCTAAATTTTGTGTTGTATATAAAAAATTCTCTAAAAATTTGACTTACCATGACACACTATTTCTCCATTGCTAAGACACTCTATTTCTCCATTGCTAATTTCTTTGCTATTAAAGCTGATTAATTCTTTTCTCCGGCCTCATCTAAGAATGGAATTCTTTAGCCACAATGCCATTCTAAATGTATCAGTCCTTACCTCCTCCTAACTCTTCTATTAATAATAACAGGTATTGATACCTGCAGTACACTATACCTTAGACCTATCCATAAGGCCAGATCTACAAAACACCAAATTTCTCCTAAACCAACATGGAGGTTCATGCCTGATACTTCTCTGGAATTAGTCTTTAATTACAGAGTTGCTGGAAATATCAACGTCATTATATTGAATAGTTTTGCACAGGTCAAAAATCTGGCAATTAATATGTATCGTTTGTACAGGTTTAGTCCCACATTTATCTGAGCTTTTGACTCAGCCAAGCATATGAGGCTTATACTTCTCTAAAGTCACTGCTTACACGCCTAAACTTCGGTTCAGTACTGGGCATGGAGCTATCACTGTATGTTAGCCTGGGTGGAATAAGCTGTGGTATGTCTCAGTTGATTTATCTATATGTCACTGCTTGGATGTGATCACAGGCTATGAAGTTCACATATGATGGCACCAGCAAGATCATTTACTTGTGATGCCTGAAACGCTAAATGGCTTTATCTCAAACCGAAGGAATGTGTTAGGGTTACTTCCTAGACAATGACAAGCATTTGCAAAGGACCAAATTGCAGTAACACATGTAATTTCATTTTGAAATACAGGTATTAATGGCATACAATGCCACTAATGGTAGTTAAGCTTGACCTTGAGGTAGGATTATTATAATCCTGTGGGGTATTCCTCTGCAACTGCTTTTTAAAAGTCTACTTTCAAACAACACAGTTTGCTGCATCCCTCCATACATTCACAATTCAACTCAAAGAAGCCCTTTTGCAGCTTCTGCTTAATGACCAGGTAAAATTACAGTCCTTCAAGGAACACAAGGACTCTTTTCTACCCCACCACAGTCTGGTGCAACTATGCTACTAGGTTAAATGTGCCCAGGACCTTTGCCTGTTGCTGAGGCCAGCTGGCACTGATTGAGTAACGCCATTTGCCTCTCTTTGCCTTCCAGTGAGGGCAACTATGTATTGAGAAAGCTCCCATCAGGAACGCCCAAATTGCGTGCAGAAACCACTTGGCTAGCTGGTGCAAGCTAAAACCACTCCAGAGACTAGTTTAGGTGTTTAACTTCTAGTACAGATGTAGTCAGGAAGAAACAAAAGCAAGAAAGAGATAAAACTATGTCTTTTTTTTCACTGTCCAAACACTGGACTGCAGAGTAAAACTACTGCACTGGGGGATGCCAACAAAACTCCTAAATGAATATGTAAGTAGGGTTATTCCTCTTCCACACCAGGTATCTGAGAGAGGTTTATGTAGCTGCCTGAACAATTTATGAATAAAGTAATCTGTGACAAAATGAACATGAACAAATTGTTCTTGCATTTATTCATAACTCAGAAAACTCTTCATAAATGTTATTTACTTCACAGACAATTTCAGTTCTGATTAACTAGAGCATCCTTCTTCAGGAGAGCACTTGAGCATGTCCTCAAGTCCCATTGAAGTCAATTATTAGGTTAGTTGAGGGAATTAGTTACGAAGAGAGATCGGGGAGGAACATTGGACATAGGAAAGCAGGAACTGAAAAGCAGAGAGAAACAGAAACAATATATGGGACAAAGTCTAAATGAAAAAAAAACAGGATTTGGGAATAAATCTGGTGACCTTGGACCACTGCTATTTGGCCATTGTAGGGATCTATACCTCACTCTTCAGTAGCTCCAGCACAAACACAGTAGAAAATATCTTCTGTACTTCTCTCATTTCTTCATGACTCTTGCAAAATGCTTTATTCTATACAAGTTTCCCTAGAAAACTCTTTAAATAAACATGTAACACACAAAGCTATTTGTAACCTGAATTAACTACTTGTGAGATCACCTAAATTTAAAGACATTAATGTAATATGTATTAACTGAATAGTGAAAAAAGAAATGAAATAACGGTTACAGAGAAATGCAACAGCAATGCATTTGCAAGGACTTAACCAATACTCATGGGGAAAATCCATGACAATGAATTAAGCACACGATTAAGTAATGATTTGGTTGATTTCCTCAATTTAGCACACCCTGCTCCTATGATAATGGAAGTAAGAGATGCTTACACTATATAAGGTAATTTACTCAATGAATTTGACTTTCATGTGAACAAGGTAATGCTAAATCCAGCTGCATGAAACAACAAGAGAATGCTCAGGCTCATTCCCCCAGCTCTCACTTTGAGCACCTGTAACCTGTTGCTGCCACTGGTCATTTCTTCCCATCTGATTAAACAACCAGACCACAGTGTGTGCTGGGACAGAGACTGGATACCTAACCAAGGATTTAATGTGGAGTTCAGTGCAAGTCTCTACATAACCAAATTTAAACATTTTAGCAAGACTTGCATTCCACAGCACACTTGTTAGACAAAAAGACCTAAGAACAGTGAGCCCAAGACCCTAAAGTACCTTGGAAAACAAACAATTTTTTTATATTGTTCAAATTACATCAAGATTATCTGAGAATGGAATTGCCTTCCTCTCCCATCCACTGCCCACCTTTACTTCCCTGTCACCTGGCCTTCTCTCCTCCTCCCCACTCCTAGAAAAAAATGCAGGAAGAAAGGCCTTTGCAATAGTATCGCCGTGAAATAGCATCTGCTTGTGTTTAGGTTCAAACTCCACTATAGGTTTGGATGTTGTTTTCATCTAGAAAGCTGCAATGACCAGCACTTAGCCCAGGGTTTGCAATCCAGAGCTTCGCAGGAAAGGTTCTTGGTTCTCCTCCCGTGGGATCCCTGACTCGTTACCCTATGTTTATCAGAGAGCTAGGGGGTCTCAGAAAGGGATTTCAGAGACTAGGATGCTAGAGGGGGACTCTCCTGAGGTGGCCTAAAGGGAAACACCTCATCTTCCTCAACCACTCCTTTGGGCTTCACTCAGGTTTACAGTGGGACATCTCTATAATTTGTTACCTCCAGGCTAAAAACTCTTGCCGAGTTGCTGCTAAGTGCATTTTTCTTTTTTCAGCAAACTGTGCAGGTCTCATGTTGCCAGCACACCTTCTGTATTTTTGCCTCTGATGACGGCATTTTTCTTCCCTACTGATAGCATTTATATGCACTGCTTTTGCATTCCAAGCCAGAGCTTCAATGACCACAATGAGTACTCAATGGCTAAGTACTTAAAAGGCACATACAGAACATGAACAAAAGTTTTCATATTTAGGTTTTAAAACACCTAATTATTAGGCTTTGCCCACAGATGCCTCAGACAGAGAAATGAGTAATCCATTAGAGATTAACTCTTTCCAAACCCTTCTTGGCATACAGACACAGGTATTTTGCACAGATTTCAGAATCTGCCAAACCAACTTCTCTTCCCGCCACCACTTGCAATAGCAAGCTGATCACCACTTATGCTCATGTGATTTTACTCTGTCCCAGAGAAGTCTAATTGCTCATATTTTAGAATGCAGCTTGTTGACAAGAACCTATGAAAATAAGGGCAAGATAAAACATGCATTATGCAAGAACTGATTGAAAAAGGTCTGACAGATACAGTGATCTACAAGTGGCCACAAGTTTGATAACTAAATATATTCAGAAGCATCAATATTGACATCTTAGCTAATCTAGGTGGATGTGAAAATTATCAAAGCCCAAGATGCTGATAGGATTCCAGGCTCTTAAAATCACAGAAAGAGAGGCTTCCAATTAGAGAAGTGGAGCAGACACACAATTTCCTTATTTATGTAGCTACATTCACAACCAGTTATAATGTTTTCTCAAATTCAGGGATAAAGTTTACCACACTTGCTCTCCAAAGGAGATATTTATTGCAATCTTATATGCTGAAGTTAAAACATACTGAAAAGGGGTTTTAGGGTAATGCCACCTGCAGCGATTCTCAGACAGTAAAGCTGCTTGAAGAGGCTGGGAGACACATGGAGAGCATGGAAGCAGACCTCAAACACCTCCTCCCGTGTGATGGCCGGGGAATCTGGTAGGGTCCTGCTTCTGCAGCCCCAAGGCATCCCACCTTCTCAACCTTCAGCTCTCAACATATGAAGCAGAGCCTACACACACCATCTACCAAGGCACTGCTGTGCTTTATAGCCCACAATGAATCACATAACAAAGATGCAATGCTGTTTAGAGAAGTTGGAAATTTAGAAAAAAACCAGCACAACTTTGAGCCTAAACTGACAGATGCAATTGGTTTCCATAAAAGCAAAGAACATTACTGAGAAGAATAAATAAATGAACCAAAGTCAATTGCATGGTAAAAAAGAGGCTGCTATATTGCAGTAGCAAAAGTCATTCAGACAGGCCCAGACCCATATAAATAATCAGGCTGATTTAATTTCTGACTGCCTACATCTACCCTTAAAAAGTTTTTCTTTGAGCCAAGTATCAAAACCACTACGGCATTTAAGCCACAAAGCTAGGGTGGAGCTCACAGGATGGTTGTGTCCCTGGGGACAAATAGTCCTCCTATAGCTGGATCTGTGTCCATACAACCCACGTAACACTTGGGCCTCTTCAGTTGAGTCCAGTTCCCATATTACAAGGCCATAAACTGCTTTATCAGCTGCTATCTTAGCGGTATTCAGGGCCAAATCCAGCAACATCTGTAGGCACTCTAACACTGGTCTATACATACTCCACATACAATGTTACCTAGTGCTAAGGCTCCCTGGGCGTATAGGTTCCTCAAACAAGGGATCCAGAAACACTGTAAAAAATGTGTCCGAAATTATCTCCTGAACCAGCAACTGAATCACGCACCTTTGCGAACTCCAGATCCCGGACAGACTCCTGAAGCAAAAACCTTCTAGTATGCTTCAAGGGACCCCGTGGGCGTTCTCCTTTCCTGTAACAGCCCACTGGTTATGGTTACTTCATGTTATGGTTGCAGTTGGTTTATGTCATCTGGGAACTTGCACCTATATACACCTTGTAAAATGGGCAGGAGTCTCTGACGGTCTTTTATGGGCAAGTGCTCTAACCATTAGCCTTGTAAAGAAAGGACATAAAAGTCTGTAACCAGTTTAAAAAAAACCACCCAGTACATACAACGCCAGGGAGCCCCGAGTTGTTTGTGTTGTTTTGGCATGTTCTCCTAATGCTGTGAACAACACTTCAGAGTAGCTCTTTATTCAGCTTCTTGTCATCTGAAAAAGAAAATACTTTAATACTTTTTAATGAATTTTCTGTAGTTCAAGATGAAATTTTGTCAGCTGAAAAAGTAAAAATCTCCACAGAGCAAACAGAAAAAGTCATATAGGAAACATTTCCAAAATTGCAATAAATACCAGTGAGTATGCTTGGACACACTTCCCATCCTAGAATGCCTTTGGCGTCTTGTCCCAACAGCTTCATGCCTGCTAGTTCTCCAGTAAGAGTCCTTTCACACCATCCCTCGGGCCAGCAATGTAATTCCCATCCAAAGGCTTTCACCAGCATTAAAGCCAGCTCAGCAATACAGGTAAGTCCTCTGCTCCTCTTAAAGACTACCCTTCAGCATCACTTTCCAACAAAGTTGAAAACAAGCCTCTGATATATAATTTCTCTAAATCGTGGCTTAACCACATCAATTCCCGCCTTCGTCTTCCCTCGCCTAATAACATCAGGTTGTGACCAGTTCCTTCCCGCTCTCATACTGGGACCACCCTTCACCCTGTGTCTTGAATTCCTCCTCCAGCCTCACTTAGCTGCGCTCTCTCCCAAGGTGAAGTCAATACAACTGCCTGTCTCTCTCTGCCTGCGCTGGCTGTCATCCTGACATGACACTTGCTAGCATAAGCTATGAAAAGCCACATGGGTTACATCCAGCCTATTCCCAGGTGTTCCTTCACTTATATCTGGAGCTGTCATTTGGTTGGTTTCCTAGATAATTTTCATCCTATCACCTCAGACAATCTAACAGGCTGAGCTGGTTTTAGCTTTAATACGTTCCAGGTCAGAGTCTGCTCGTAGATGAAAAGCAATATTCAGCATTTGAGACCAGGACTTTTTATTCAAATAACGGCATACTTACCTGTCTCTTCTCCAGGACCATTGCAACAGAGCATCCCAGAATACGTCTGTGAGACCCAGCCCTGCAGAAAGGAAGGAGGAAAAGGGCAGAAGACAGTGGCAGGCAAAGAGCCAGACCCCAGCTTCCCCAGCCGAGTCCTCCTCAGTTGTGGTGTTTCTCTTCTGAGAAGTATTAAGTACTATATATAGAAGTAGAACATTTTAATGGGAATCAAGAGCACCTATTCCCAGCTCCATCTCAGATTTTTCACAGGCCCCCAGCGAGACCACTCAGACAGCAAACCCAGGCTCAGCTCCCTTTCGCTCAGACTGAAGATACACATACAACAGAAGTCTCATGCTCCTAACTAGCAGGAACAGATCCTAGTGCTCTCAAGAAACACTAATCACGCCCAAGTACATGAAGAGGTATGAAAAATGAATTTAGGAGGTGCTTTGCAACAGCCCAGAGCAAAGTTCCTAATTGCTTTCAGCCTGCAGACTGAATTCCTCTTCCACGACCAGCAGCCAGAGTTCTGACTTGCATAAAACCTGATCCCAGCATCCACTGAAGTCAATGGCAACTTTCCCCGGATGCTAAACAAGCCTCATCTGTAGCCTAACAGCAGAATTTCCTGCCTAATCAATACAAGTGCCATTAATAAAATGTGGTGTGCGGGGCAGCGACATACCATACAGCATTAAGTGGCAGCAGCAGGACATATGACTAATTTCTGCACCAGCCTTAAAAAGTACAGCCACAGAAGCCAGGAGAAAGGGATGTAGAGTCTCCCAAATCTATGAACCAGCTGTGGTTGTCAAACAGAGCAGATTTCTTGGCATCAACATCTGTGCCTGAAGCAAGCAGCAGTTACAGCACTTTGCAGCGCTGTAAGCCATTCTGACAGCTCTCATCTCAGCCTGCAAAAAGATTTGATGGTCCTGGCCACACTTAGCAAAAGAAATGAGGGTGCCCTGCTCCCTGCCTTGCACTGGCCACCACGCATATTGAAATGATTTCTCCATACATCTCTCTCTACACATATTTATTGCTAGGTATTTTTCACCCTTACTGAAACACAGTTTTTTGCAAGTTTATGCCTTTTTAATGCATGGAAGCTTTACCAGGCCCAAGCACAGAATATTAGAAAAATCACTTTAGGTCATGTAAAGAAGTAGAGCAGCTGACAACTGGCCTATTGGCAGGTAAGGCAAGGAGTAAGCACTATTAGATTACCTCAGAGGAATATGAGAGAGAGAGAGAGAGAGAGAGAGAGAGAGAGAAAGTGGGCACTACTGCTATGTGTATTATTTGTTTCTGCTGCTGTGAGAGAGGCAAGGTAATTTATTTTGCTTTTAGCTTATTAACATAGTGAGACACATCTTGGCAATGATGCATCAGTAGACTGGTGTGCCATCTTAATAAATTATACAACAGATTATCAATCATCATATTGCTGATGAAACCCATCCCTTTATCTGTTCATATATAAAGCATCAGGTTGATTGAATCATTTAGCTAACATCAATATTCCAGCAATAACTGCAGGAGGATCCATATCGAAGAAGTTTACTATACTCCTTCCTTTTCCTGCTTCAGGCCACAATTACAGACAACTGTTTAAGAACTGTCACAATTGTATTTTATTTGACATCAGCAATATACACTGGAGTATAATAGGAACAATTTTTTGCACAATCTTTCTTGCAAGATGGATTTATTTTCCAAATACATAGATGTTCATAATACAGGAAGGTAACAGTTAAGCTGCACAATAGCAAAACAAGTTGACAGCTATCAAACCACCTTTTAAGTTTGTGAGTATATTCAGGTGACCAGCATTGAATATATGCATTCAAATAATTTAGTTAACCTCTGATTCTTCCAGTCCTCCCAGCCACATTGTTCCACGCAACAAAAATGTGCACAAAGAACAGTGTAAAAGAACTCAACTCCAATGCTTCCCTTGCTTTGATTTCCTTTCAGTTTTTCCCCATGTATGAGTCAATACAAAAGGGATAAACATCAGAATTTGGCATGGCACAGAAACTCTTGCAACATGCATCTAGGACAGTCACATATTGCAGTAATAGTAAATTACTGACAGAAATTAGGGGATTTGGGACTTTCCTAAGAGGGTGTTAAAGAAGCATTTCTATTATGCTGCTTTAGTGTGTATTTTCTGCATGCCACAGCTTTTACAAAAAACAAAGATAAAAATACTTCAAGAAGCTTCATATTTTTCACTGGGAGTATTCCTTACAATGTTTAAGTTTAAACCCTAATGCTTTGGTTACAATGAAGAGGGCTTCACAGGAAAAGAAAAGCTTACAGTTAATTAAAACACCAGTAAATACCATCTTCTTGCTTTTTACTTTTTTCAGCTTAAAAATAACACACAGCTATAGCAGCTGCTGCACATCATGTAGAAATCTCCTTTTTCTTTTGGTTCCTCAGGTGGTACAGCTATTACACTTTGAATTAGCACAGTAGTATCTCCCAGCCTGCCTCTCTGACCACTGTGATTTGAGACAGCGAGAGAAAGGACGTTCCACATCATTTGTTAGATGGACCAATTTTCACAGCTCACAGAAGTGCCTCAGCAATTTGGAATATCAAAACTGGCAGGACTGGCAGAGCACAAGGGCAGTAGGTAAAGGTAAGGAGAAACAGGAACTTGGGGCAAACATTGGGGGCTTATTTACTTATTCCTAGCAAGTAAATACTGTGTCTGCAGCCAGGCTTCTAACATACTGTTGCTGCTCTGCGTATTTGCTAGTGATGCACCACTCTTCACATACATCCAAGTCAAACAGCCCTTGTCAGAGCAGCACACAGCACGGGCAAGCTGGCAGTGCTAGCGCTCATCCAGAAAACGTAGAAACCAGAAAATCTTTTGTCTGCTCTACAACTGACTTGTACTTCAAGCATCCGAAGTGCTTTATGCCACAGCACTAACAACGGATCTTGAAACCCAGGCAACAATCTTTAAAGACCACGCTTCAGTACTCCAACCCTACCCACGCTGCTCGACTGTCAGGTTTCACCTGCCACCGGCACGGGCACATGCCCAGGCTCCGCTGCCCACCCCAGTGATGCTCCGCGCAGAGCGAGCCCGCGGCCGAGGGGCAGGCGTGCAAATCCTGCACCCCCCCAGCCGCGGCCGCCCCCCACCTCAGCCGTGAGGCAAGGCAGCAAAGCCAGGGACGGGTCTGGACCGAATCAAAACAGCGCAAAAGTAGCAGCACATGCTGAAGCGTGGGTTTAGTTTGTACACTTAGGGGGTTTTAAATAGCTAATGAGCAGCTCTCAAGCCTAATTCAACTCTCACGGCTTACCTCAGCAAAATGCCTAATGGTCTCCAGCCTCAGCTGTTCTTACCCAGAACTGCGGTACCTTCTCCCGCTGAACAGATTGCTCCATCAGGACTAAATTTACACCTACGAAACCATGTTCCTAACTCAGCAAGGCCAGCACTGACCGAGTGCCTTCCTGACTGGACTGATGAACGGAATCTAAAAATTCCTAGGTCTTGTTTGAACAGGCGTTGCCTCCTGCACTCCCCCCACGGCACAGCAGAGGGAAAATGTGGAAGTGTATAGGGAAGCTGTTAACTCGCGTACTTAGAGAAAAATCAAGAGTGTGAAGATCAAAGAAGGTCTTGCCTTTCACTCACGTATTTTCCCTTACCTGGTTTCACTATGTTTATGCATATGATATCAAGATAGGAAGTGAGAAGTAGCCTTTTTAAATCTCTCTACAAAATTCTCCCACCTTCTGTTTACATATGATCTCCATATTCTCAAAAGAAAAAATACAATCCATGTATTTATGAAATGGATACTGAGTATCACACGGCTAAGCATCTTTCCTACTGTGACATATATTAACTAGCTTAACAGAAAACCCATGTACATTCATTGTGTCTTACCTTCCTAAGTGAAATGGCTACAAATAAAATTCACGTTTTCAGTACAGAGAAAATATTTTGATAAACTACAGCTCATTTAAAAAACTGTAACTAAATACTCTCCAAATGAGAGATTTTACTTGAAAACAAATGCTGTCTTTTTAATAAGCATAGAGATTCTCCTGAAGTTGGCTTAGAAGTGTTTGCTACCTTCCCAAAGTTTGCAACAGAGCTTGTGATTTCCATGTGTGCAGGCGAGGAAGCCTCTTTTTTAAATAAAATAAACAGAACTAGAGAAAAATTCAGCTTGATTTTCTTCTTCACAAATACACAACAAAATGGAGAAATGAGCGTCAAAGAGAAAACCCCTTTTCCAATATTTAAGCTGCAGGAGAAGTAGTAGGGCCATAACAACTGCACCTACAAAAATTCAGCGATGCAGTTCTGCTTCTGGGAAGGCCCACAAACTGCTGGCATGAGACTGTGGGTACTTACCAGGCAGCAGCACTAAGCATGCTCCGTTTCATTACCATACAGGTACTTGGCACTCCCACCACTCCCCGTATCAGAGCATTTAGCAGACATGCAAGGAGAAGACAAGACTGCCATATACCTTGGTCCTCCTTTGGGATGTTCAGTGCTGTTACAGTGAGTATCAGCAGTGCTGAGCTGAAGGAAGAGTTTTCTTCAGCTTCAGGCTGCCCTATTTTGTACTCCAAGAAAGCGTTTTCCATCCCACCCCCGCGCTCCGAGGACCCTGATGCCCCATGGTACAGCCTGGATGCACAGCAGCAACGTGGCTGCAGCCCAGCTGGCAGCAGCTGCTAGCTCACGTCTTTCCAGTCTTCCAGTCACTGCATCAGAAACCTGAGGACAGATTAATTGTGCTGATCCTCGGGCAGGATTCGTAGTCGGTGTTGAATTCCACACTGCACTCAGCTGGTGCCTAAGCTGCTTACTTGGAAAAGAGAGTAGGGGGCATTTTCATAAGTGGCTTAATCCAATATAAGATCTGCACTGTCTCTGAAAGAGGCAGTCTCACTCTCCTTCCTCCCCTCTATTTCTAACCATAGGTTCCTAACTTCTCCCACATCAGCAACATAACAGCTCTCATGCACCCATACAGTGGGTTACAGACGCATCTTTGCCTTTCACAGGATCCACGTTGTGCAAGTGCCGAGGTTGTGGATGTACATTTTCAGACATGTCTACCTTAAATGCAGCCACAGCCCACAAGCTGTAGTGCTGACTGGATTATCAGAAATGCTCAGTACTAAAAAGCTCCCATGAATTCAGGTAAAGGAATGAAGTCTTCAGATTAGTAGGAAGGCATGATACTTCTAAAAACTGGCTGCTAGTGTAATAAAGCTTTTTTCTTTTCTGCCCCCCACCCCCCTTTTATAACTGAATTAAATCAGAGGCAGCAATCTCTGTATTCAGTCTCTTAAACATAAAGCAAGTTAAGTGCTTTAAGTTTCACAGGGCTTCATTACTGAAAATTAAATATATGGAGTCCCCAAAAGATAAAAAAAAATGTTACTGTTTACATTTTTGGTTGAGAAATGCTCTAAAACAGAGGGAAACAGTAATACTTAATAAAACTCAATCTTTTTCCCTTACCATTCTGTCTCCCAATTCTTCCTGGCTGATGATGAAAATACCCCTTTTTTAATGAAAACAACTTCAATGGAACACAAATGTTTCTAAGAGGACATTAGCAATTTATTTTCTTTATTACTTTCTCATTATACTTATAATGAAGAAATAATTATTTCTAGGCTGTTTCCTGCCAGATGCTGTTCTAGTACCTCTAATAGGACATATCTTAAAATAACTGCTTGGTAGCAAGAAACTAATTTTTCATCCTTACTCATGTTTTCCCTTCTCTTCCTTTTCTCTCTCTTCAGATAACTTTATTGATTTGGGCTCTTTCATAAATTCTCGCCTGCATTTTCTATCTTTTTCTCCATTATTTGTCATTGATGTAATTTACAAAATCACCTTTGTGGAAGAAAAATTACTACAGAGGGCACCTGAGGTTCGAAAAAGCCTGAGAGCACCTTTGTTTTAATGCCAGTGGAGGCAGGATGAGAATTCTCAAGCTGTGGTTTCACACCAGCTTTAACCCAGCTCAAAACATCAATCCCAGCCTCCTCACCACCTCCTTTGTACCAGCACTAAGACAAGGAGCCTGATCAGAGAACTGATCCCACTGGTTACTAACCAGCCAAAAGACAACAAGACAAACTTGGTTTTTAGCCAGACAAATTATTTCAGCCAGCTCACCATGACCACACAAATACTTCTCCCTACACAAAGCAAGACAGTAAGGAAGAAGGTGGGAGCATTACCTTCAGCGGTAATATAGTTTTATGGTGGAGTAATCATGGTCTTAAAAAAAACAAACAAAAAAACCCAAACACCACCACCCCCCCCCCCCCCAAAAAAAAAACCAAAACCAAAACCATGGATTCTGCTTGTGGTCTGTCTGGTGCAGACTGCTTCAGACAATGGCAGGACATAAGCCAGCTCCAATCCAGAAGCCTCTTAAAGCAAATATGTCCAAACTCCTGCCCTGGTCCATATGCTTCATGAGCCCTTCAAATACGGGTTAAATACTCAAGGCCAGGATTTTGCACAAGTGGATTCATTTCCACCATGAATGTGCTGCTGGTATTGATCTGCAAAGGAATGCATCAATGAGACAACATGGTATTTTTATGTAATTCTACAAGAATTCTGGTTATCTGAAACTTTTCAAATCTCCAACACTGGTCTGGTGCCAGAGAATGTTGCCACAAATTAATAAAAAATGAAATGCATGTACATACAGAATCATCTATTTATGAAAAGTATGTTGTTATTCATTTGATAACTTGGTACATTCTAGCAGACAAGGAGCTTTTCAAGCTTGCAAATGTAAAGCAGACTGCAAAGTTAGTTAGTAACAAGGTTAACTATCTCATACTTTGAAAGCACTTTGAAGAAATACTTGTACGTGTTCTTGACTTCCAAGTCCTCCATCCTTGTGCATCTTTACTTACCATGGAGATGAGCCACCAGCACAAGATGATGAGGCAAGGCAAAGCAGTACTCGACTAAATTTTGTAATACATCAAGCTCAGAAGTCCAGCTGCGTGCTTCATCCTGTCACCTGCTTCTTCTACAAACCTCCAGTTAAGTTTTATCAAGGATGAAAATATATTCACAAATAATTATTATTTCTTTAAATGCTTCTTTATGCCATCAGATCATCCACAGAGTGCTACATCAATTAACAGCAACGTGGCTACAACAGTCACAAAAACACACAGCAAATGTTGAAGGAGATAAACAACAGGAAGATCACCAGCAGGAAATAACCTAGATCTCTGTGCTAGTAGAGAGTTAAATTCAGTAGTACTGTATTTTTCCTCAGGATCTTTTTCTTGAAAATAGAGATATGATAATAATTAAAAAAAAACCCTACCTCACACAGTGCTTTCCATCCAGAAAGGTAATCTTTCAAAACAAGACTGCTTGCAAGTGCATCTTGAGCCTGTCTCCCTTACACTTCAGGGAATTCATACTATTTGAATGGATACATATTTATATGTATCCAGGCTGTGATCACATTAGTATTTTTAAATGCTAAAACTATGCTATTATTTAAAAAGAGCATTCAGTAATTGATGGGAGTTTGGATGGTTTTCTAAAAAGGGAATCTCCAAAGCTTTTTATTTTTGCTGATGTTATTTTTATTTTAAAGAAGCCATCACGCTCTCAGTTTCTCTTGCACAAGAAAATGAAAATAGAATTATGACCAAAAAATGTAGTGAACGGCAGTGGAGAGTAACTGGTTTGCTTTGAAGTCCTTTTTAGTGGAATAACATAAAAAGCATAAGAAAGCCTAAGAGATATTTGTAGATGCACTAAGTTACAGACCAGAACGCAATGTTATTCAATTCTGAAATAAATACCTACCGCATTGTCCAATTCATGCGAAAACCAAATGTTTTACAAATTCTACCAATTTTACAATAATTGCATTTTTCATTCCCTCCAGTTAAGAGCACAGACCGTAACATTAGCAAAGAAAGATCTTTTCAGAGTGCTCTGTACTTCACGCTACTCTCACCTGCTTGGGATGTGCCAAAAACTTACTTTCAGAGTCTGATTTACTCAGAACATGCTGAAACTGCTCACCACACTCATACTCCAAAAAAAGCTACATCTTGACTCCGAGAAGAGACCTACAAATGAAGACTGTACAAATTAACGCATATCAGGCTTTCAAAATGGTGTATTTTTCCTTCCAGTAAACTTCCTGTTTAAAGTGCATCAAAGTCAATGAAAAACACATATTGATTTCAGTGGATACCAGTAAAGGTCCTTACGACAATATAAATATAAGTAACTTACCTTGGAATCACACAGTAAAAGAAATATAAGGTCTTGAAAAAATAAAAAAAATTTATTTGGGGAGAAAAGATGCTATTGTCACTTAATTGGTTTCTTTTTTCCTGGACTTTTTCCTAGTTTTGGGGGATTTGGGCAGGGTGGTTAATACTGACCTCCATAAGGCTGTTTACCCTTTGGATTTTCACTGAAATTTTATTTATAGAGTTTTGCTCCTCCAACTTTATGCTGTACTGCTTTATGCTTGTCAGACTACGAAGAAAAGCACCTCCTGTTCTCCCCACTTCCCACTGACCTGCCGCAAACTTACGGCCACGTAGTTCTGCGGTTCTGTAATATTTCTACAACTTTGATCATCCTTGGCTTTATCGAAATCATCAGTAAACAGTATACTTCACCTAGGCTTCTCAACACTACAGTTGCCATTTTCCTAATCTGTTATTCCATGTTAGGATTAAATAAAACCACGGGCAAATTTTTTGTCAGCTGTCTGTACTGCAAGTCACAACAGTGCTAGCCACACAACGCCTATCTATTTTAGTGCAGTCAAGCCCTACTGGCAAGTCCCAGGAAGACAAGGAAAAACTCACCAAAATTTCTTTCCTCCTAAATCTTTTGGGTCAAGCAAAAGTTCTGGAGCCTGGTGTGCAAAGTCCATGATCTAATCTGTCTTCTAAACAGATCTCTTGCAAGTTTTGGGGATTCAGAGGGAGAGTGTGCTACAGGAGAAAGCATGCTCCAGCTTCTCACACTGAGAAAGATTCTCCTAGGAAATCTCCTGTAGCATCTATGGGAAAATGTCCCAGGTGGCCAATATGTGTCTCTTACACAACCTGTGTGGTCATTTCTTCCATTCTGGCCTTCCCTCCGCTTCCAATAGCACAAGGGACCTGGCTTTGGATAAATATACACTGTATACTCTGATGTTTTCACACGGCACGCAGACTCTGTACTACAGCGTAAGGTACACTGCGGCCAAATGACATACAGGAGGTACGCAAGAAGTGGAAGGAGACAGAATTCTGTGCACATGGAAAAGCTGAGTTCATTCACTTTTCTGTAGAAATACTGGTTAAATCCTCTTTAAATAGAGTTACTTGGTTTCCCCAATTTTTTGCAAGGTCCATCCTGAACGATGAAAATGATGAGATGCCAAAGGCTACGCTTCAACACTCTGTAATCAATAACTTTTAGCCCCCGTTAACTGAAAAGCTCTAATCATGTTTCTTATTAAATTATTGACCTCTTTCATTCAATTATCATATGGTCTACTTGCCTGGTCACAGAGTAATCTAGAACAGATGACTAAACACTTTACAAAGTCTACTTTTTTTTTCACTTAAAAGACACATGGGAGAAGAAATGTGCCATCAACATCCATTTGATGGAGACAAGTCCATTCTAGAGGAGGAGAAACAGACTCCAGTTCTGCTGATGAGCTCTAAGTGCTCAGGTCACCATGGAGGGTTGGGGTCTAGGTTTGCCACCTTGCTCAGCTTCATTATTTTCGCAATTGTGATGAAACCTGTTAATAGCAGGCTGATGGAAATTTGACCTTGCTCACAATTGACTATAAGATTCACTTCGGTTCCTGTGAAGGCAATCTTCCTGAACTGAGTTTTTAACTGGTTTTCTCAAATGACTGTGTTAGTGGTTGGGGCTGCATCACTGCAATCTGTGGGAGTTTTGTTGTTGGTAACAATGTCTCCGAGGAAACAGCAGTCAGTGGAGATCTATCTCTGTTTCCTGGTAAGGGTTTTTGGCTTTCTATCCAGTTTCCTCTCCTGTTGATAGAGATGACTTATCTGAAGTGTTTGGTTAGTTTTAAATCAGTATGGTTCTGTCAAAAAAAAAAAAAAAATTGTTCAACAAAGCCAGCAGAAAAAAAAATAAAAATAGCTCCTGTAGAGTTCATCTCACACAAACCCATGCCTAATAAGCCGTTTGGTCACTGAAATGACACCTGCAACATTCTCCCTTAGGATTTTAGTTAGCAGTGTTGAACATTTGGGCCACTATATTTAGCATATTCCTGCTTTTGTTTGTGCTTCTGAATTACACAGTATTCAGAACCTGCCAGTATTACTGAGTATACTGCAGGCTCTTCACTGTTTCTGATCACTCTGCAAGGAGATTAAATATAATGAAGAACCACTGTTAACAATAAATTCCTATTTACATTGTCTGTAGGTACTTTGGAAAGCTATTTATGGTAATTTCTTTATATGCTGTAACGCAAAAATGTAGCACAGTACAATAAATTAGTCCTAGACTCATAATGAGATTTTTTTTAATATATATCTCACTTTGAATGTAGGCATGCAAGTGTTGGAAGGTGCTTCAGAAATACGTTGACAGATTAAAAAATAGATATTTTTTTTTTCTTGGGGTATCACTAAAAATTTCTTCCAAAATGGAAGCAGAGAAATAAATATTTGGAATCTATCAATTTTTGCAATCCTTTTTTCCTCCTTATAAGTCTTTAAAGTGAAACAGGAACTACAAATGAATCCAAGTAGCACATTTAGATCGATCTCGGTCAAACAGCCTGAACCAGTGTTGATCCTACTGAACAATGCACTGAGAAAGCTGATTATACAATCTTTATATGGGGATGGGTGGAAGGAAGAGACAGCTGTTTCTAGTGAATAGTTTAAAGCTCTGCCTGAGAGAAAACATCCTTGGTTTTCATCAGAGAGGACAGAAAAGAGTCATTTCAGTAACTTCTGGTGCAAACACTAGGCTCTTAACACAGAAGGCCATCATTCTTCATACTAGAAATACTTTATCATTTGTGCAATTATGATCAGTAATTGCCATAGGATTAGCTTTGTTTCTTCCAGTTTAACAAAATTAATAAACATTCTCTTGTATACTATCTTCTATTCTGACAATCTGCAACAATGTGACCAAATTAGGGAAGAAACAGCTACAGCAACTAGAGATACATGCAAAGATGCAAATTACTGCAGTTAGACATCTTGCATGGGTGCTCCATCTTCAGTTCTGTGCTATGGCAAGCGTAATGGTTTTCTAAGGAGTGTTGTAATCCCAGACTTCTTCTAGATGTAAAAGACAAAAAGGAAAGGATGACCCCTGGCCTTTTGAGAGCATCACTTAAGCAAAAAAAAGACTAAGGCAACTGTTTATATCACTACATCATAATAAAGTCATGTAAGACATTCCCACATCCTGTGTATCCTATCATCAACAGTCCAATGCTATACACAAAATAGCAGCCTAGGATCCATACTACATGCTGTAGTACACATCTCCTGCAGTCTCCCAGGTCCCGTACGTTAAAGGACAGCTTCTCAGCCATGAACTGTCTAAAAGGTTTGGAGAGACAGAAAGAGGCACAAAGATACAGACACAGTTTCACCGTTATGGGGTCTTTTTACTCTGATTCTTGTCCCAACGTAGTCTAAGGCAGTCTTATGCATGTCCTCAATTACCCCAGTTGCTTGTGGTCTCCATCAGTCACTTATCATTACCTGGGCACAGAACCATTCAACACTCACCTGATTTGCCCCCCAGCATAAACCTTTGACAATAGGCTACCAATCTGCTATTCCAATCAACTGAAGCTAAGGATTAGTCCAGACCCAGGCACAGCCAGATCACAGCTGAGAATTTGGCCTTTGATTTTTACTTGTCACCTGCACAGAAATGCTAACCATTTGCCTAGCCAGATGGATCTGGACAAACATTTTTAGATTTATTGCCAGCATATCTTCCACCCATTCTGGTGAAAAGAACATTTCTGATGAAGATTTCTATCAGGTTTAAACTATTCAATTCTTTAATAAAGTTGCCTGCTTGCATATTGCAATTTGAGCCACTAAGAAAAGTGCCTATCTATGCCATAGCTTAAGAGAAACAAACAGATCATAAACAAACTTTTTTTCCCCAGGCTCTACCTAGAAATTTTCTTTTCTTATTTATGTCACAGGATTCCTTCACAAAAGGGTGTCTCTCATTCACTCAAAGATGTGCCATAGCCATGCTCATCAAAGCACAGGAAATTTGTTTTGCTAAATTTTGAAGCCACTTTTAAAACTGTGTTGAAAATTTAACTTGACTCAAACATTATATAAGGGGTGGTGGTGGGGAAATACATGTTCAAAGAAAATCAGAGGAGTGTGATAGAAAAATGGGGGGGGGGGGGGGGGGCAGGGTGGACACGACAACAACAACAAAACCCAACAAAGCATCCAAAGAAAGAAAAAAGAATTCAAATAAAAAGTTGAACATTGTGGGCTTGGTCCTCATCTACCACAACAGATGTAATTCAGGAATAAATCCACTCAAGCTGGTCAGCAAGGTCAAAGAAGAATCACATACTTAAGATCACCTTATCAAACAAAAAACTCCAATTTTGAGAATTACATCGGATTTCAGATTTTACAATATTCACTCATTCTTACTTTGGAGTGAGAATTTCCCAGGTTGCAACGCAAAATAATGCTTAGTAAAAATATACGGAGCTCTACAACTCCTTTGCATAACTTTTCTGGAGTTGCACTCTCCCAGGCTGGACTCTCTTTTCTTTTCCCACTGTTCATTTTCTTCCCCCTCATTTTGCCAATTTTAATCTAGCAGGGAAAGTCTTTGTCTAGCAAGCACTGTCAAAATATTCAGGACACGGACCTTGCACTCCAAGAATGCAATGCTGTGTCCAGACAGCAGTGCTGGGTGCCTCAGGGATTTGTAGTAATCAACATGCATATTCCTAGCAGTCAAGGTGTGTTCCACTGCACAGCTGTGCACCTCTGCCTTTGATTTGTTTCAGGTGCATATTCCTCCCAAAGGCAAGTTCTGTGTAGCCAGAATAGTCTGTCTGAAGAGAGTGATGGTTCACTGCTAGCTGAAGGGAGGAAGACAAATCTGTTACCCATTACTCTGGTAGGAGTTAACTAATTATCCCCAATAACTCCAGCCTTTACAATGGGAAAGTAGCACACAGCTTTTATAAATAAGAATTATTGACCTTTTTAAATAGTTTCAAAAGAAGAAACTCTGCATCAAATGTGAGTATAATTTAGGAACTACTACATAGCAGCAAAACTACATTAGACTTTCCGATTTTTCCATGGTATCCTTGGATAGATACACCACCCAGTAGACCATGTTAAATGCTCCGAAGGTAACAGGAAATAAAATGCGTGCATATTTGTCTATCTTACTCGTGCCAGAATGGGCAGCGGGGGGAGCAGGTGGTGTGACAGCAGATGGCTTTGCAGATGCTCCTAATGTATTGGGTGTGGTGGTCTGAATCTGCTCCAGTCTAGATCCAAGCAAGTGCTGAATGGAAGGGGATCCAGCTGTGGCATGCTGGGATACAAATCCAGTTAAAATTGGGGTAGAAGGAGGAGCTGGAGGGGTAGCTCTTGCAGAAGATAATGTCTCTGATGCATTGATGCGTGTGAAAGGGTTGGGACTTGATGCAGAAAGGGAGTGGGGTGTAATGTCAGAAGACCCCTGAGCTACAGAGGGAGGCTGGATGGAGCTGTGCCTTGTGTCAATTCGGCTCCCACCATCAGCTTCAGACTGTACTGTGGCATTCGTTCTTTTCCTCACATTTGAATTGGCATCCGTACTCTGCAAAGTTACAAAAAAAATACTAGTCATTCTTAAAATAAACACTTAGAAGCAATGGAAACTTTATAAACTTTATAATCAAGCACTATCAGAGTAATACTCACAAATATAACCAGTAGCTTGATCCTGAGGCACAAAGATACTGCATGCTCATGAAAATAGATTTAATAGCATACAAAGCAATGCACAAGAGTTCCTTTTACCTGTGGCTAGAATACCAGGGTGGGCACATCTGATGCATCACACTCCATGTGATGTGGTACCTATGTAAACTTAATACCACGAGGCTAAGAATTCTTGGGTTAGAGAGTCAGGGTTTTTTTCCAGGCTCATGCTCAAAATAAAATTCTCTGATGTTTACTTATTTCTCTGATAATATAAAAACATTCTAGATCCAACTTACCAGCCACGATGGTTTACTTCTGCTTTGTATCTCCAGAAAAGTAACTAACATATATTAGGAACTCTAGTCTGTCTTCTAAAGTAGATGCTATTAAAACACAAGTATTTACCAAACCAAGTTACCACATTGCTGCTCTTTCAGAAATAAAGGCAGTGTTTTTTCACATCAACCACAGGCTCCAGCTGCAATTGAACCAGTGAATAAATCAGTCTTTCATCAACTACTCTTTTCCATTAATTAACTAAGAAAAGTGGTGAACTCTCCATCACTTGATGTCTTCAGGCAAGTCTGGATGTCTTTCTGAAAGATACACTTAAGCCAAATAGTACTTATTAGGCTGGATGAGAAACCAAAATACAGATAAGGAAGTACGGGTGGGAAATCCAGCAGAGTTTAATATTTTACTGACTTCTGGGAATGGGACTCAGGCTCTGCCTTTCTTCTCCACATTTAAGAGGAAGCCTAACATCTCCTGACCCTCCTTCTGGAAAGGTACCTGAAGAACAGACTTTTGAACCTTCAGCCCTGCACCTAAAATATAAAACATATTATATTTTAGATATAATATGTGAATATATTTTGTGCAAAGACTCACTGCTTTCCAAAAGACAAAGATTTAATGGCAGATAGGGTACATATACTCAACTGCAGCAATATAGGTCTAAATACAGACAGGACCAATCACTTGTTGTATATCAAAAATCACGTTTTGCACCTCTCTGACGATACTGTTCCCAAGCACTGCCCTGCACCACACCTGCTGCTGTTCCTTTGGCTCCCTTTCCCTTCACCCCTACCAGAGAGCCCTGCCAAAGCTCACAGCACAAGTAAGAGGGACAGAAAGTGGGCAGTGATCTCTCTTCCCTCCTTCATCCAACAGCAGTTCTATCCAGCTAAGTCCCAGAGAAGTAACGGAGGACAACTCAGGTGTTATTCAAGGTACTAGTACCTTGAGTAGTGAGAAGAGTGACAACCATGTCTGTCTGCTACATCAGTTGTGCTTGGCTGTTTAGCTCGAAGAAACAGAGAAATGGGAGCCGAAAAAAAACCTGAAAAAATAATAATTAAAAAACAAACAAACAAACAAACAAAAAATCACTTGACATCTCCAGTATTCCCATCATGGCCAGAATGTTGGTCCTAAATCCTGTTAACTGCAGTACAAATCAGTGACTGGCAATATCGTTGGCCTGAATTTATCTGAAGCTGTCACAGCTATACGCCAGTTCATGGGTGATGTATTTGCCAGTTCATGGTTGATATATCAAAGAATCCCTCTTAGGTTTCACAGTTTTCCTTCTTGCATAGAAGTGTGGCAATCCCTTTCATTTATTTTTCTGCATCTGCAATCCAAAGAAGCAGAGGACTGGCATAAACACCAGAGGAAACTGGTATTTCGTGAAAGAAACACTAATTGTACTGTTTGAAAGAGAAGCCTGACTCACTCTCTGGGAAGTGCAGAAGTACACACAGGTGTGCAATTTGGATACTTTTCACATTAGGGCTGTCAATGACCCAGGAATAGTAAAGCAGCTATCAAGACTGCTAAATTGAAATTATAAAGTACAATCAGGACAGGAGTGCATTTGCTAGAGACTTGGTAATACCTGATGGAGTATTGCATGTTTCTTGAAGGCTTGCAAAGTTAAGCAGATGCAAGTCATCGATGTTCACTGTCCCAAACAATAGCTCTGTGCTATGGAGAAGCTGGCACTAGAGTCATTCTGAGGAGATGAGTTTTACCTTCTACGTGCAGATCCTTGGACAACCTGGCTTTGCTCAAGTAAAATTCTCCCATCATAAACTTCTCAAGCAGTGCCTGGGGAGCAAAAGCTGGGACAGGGGTTGTAAAGTAGATCTGCACTGGAATGAAGACATGTCTCGCTTCCCTCCTGCTCTCTGCCTACGTCGGACCAGTAGCTTAGAGGTGGTGCTGCTGGAGAATAGACGTACCACATCTTCAATCACTCCAAGCGCAACCATAAAAGAACGGTCCCAAGAGTACAACAGAGAATTAAGCGCAATTCACAGAGGCACCATTTAACACTCCTGCTCACTTGTACTGTCACCTGTTTTCAACAGCAACCTCAGTATCCTTCCCTTCTGTGCATCATCAACCACAGACACTGGTAAGACAGACAGGTAACAGCCAGGCTCCTTCTCACATTACAGTCATCTCCATTTCTTTTGTGGGAACTTGTTTCCATTGATACTTTTGCATAATACCTCCTCTTCCCCCCACTTTGGCCATCATCTATGTGAACAAATAAGACCTGTTGCTATTTAATCCACTACTCATGTCCCATTACAGTGTTTATTCTAGAATAAAGTTATCTATACTATTTCAAATGTAATAGTTTGGATTTGCTTTCTTGAATATTGAACCTTGTCCTTGAAACGTACTGAAACAAGCACGTTTCAAGGAGAGAGGTGTTACATTGCACACAGAAAAGCAGGGGCTTTGGCCCCTGCTGGGGCAGCCTGTTAACCATTAATACTCACTCTAACAGTGCTGGGACCAACTTAAACATTGGAGGTGGAAAGTCTCCAGGGTCAGTCCTTAGCTCCAATACGTTATGCACCCCAGAGGCCCTGTCTGAGGGGAACACATTCCAACTCCTGTCCCCAGTAGGTTTTGCAGAATCAGCATGCAGCAGCAAAACAAGAGGCAGGCAGCCTGCCCCACTGCTTCCTCTTTTAACGTGGCAGCTGTATCACTCCCACTGTGAGTGGTGAGCACCCAGCTCCGTGCCCTGTCAAAGCTGAGCAGAATGCACACTCATCGCCAGGGTGGCCTCGCCAGCGCATTGCCCACCACCTCCCCTCATATATCCTTTTCCTGCACTTGCCTTACTCAAGACTGCATCATGAAAATAGCTCATTTTCCTCCTTCAGAGCACTCGGGTATCTTTCCTTTTTGGTTTCTCCAGTTGAAAAGTTTCTAGCAAAAATTCTTACTGGTCGTACATGTATGACCCCTACATATTCCTCTATTCAGTGTTATAAAGATAACTCATTTCTTCCTAGATTAGTCTATCCCTCCTCCGTACTGATGCTATCTCACAACTCTACATCATCTGAAGATTAGTGCCAAGGTCACTAATAAAAACATTAAACAAGGCTGATGCCATGGCCAAGCCTTAACAAACCAAATTCTGTTGACATCAGCAGAAGTCAGGTTAACCACTACATTGCAAAACACAGTAAAATGCATCATTCAGTTTGTACTAAGCAAAACATTCCATAGACATTTCAGCTATGGTGCATACCCCGATTAAAAGGATATTGTGATAATAACAATCTGACTGACAAAACGATATACATAGGTAAAGCACTTGCTGCCTCCCACAATTATATTACTTAGTCTTTTTAAAAACAGCAAGTCTTTTTTACAACAGCAAGAAACACAAACCTACTGCCTACCAGTAGTATTTAGTTTGGAGGCATTGTTTTGGGCTTGCGTGGCAAGGTTTTGGTAGTGAGCAGGCTACAGGGATGGCTTCTGTGAGAAGCTGCTGGAAGCTTCCCCTATATCTGACAGAGCTGATGCCAGCCGGCTCCAAGATGGACCCACCGCTGGCCAAGGCCAAGCCCATCAGTGACAGTGGTAGTGCCTCTGGGATAACAGATTTAAGAAGGGAAAAAAAACCCTGCGCAATTGCAACTGGAGAGAGGAGTGAGAATATGTGAGAGAAACAGCCCTGCAGACCCCCAGGTCAGTGAAGCAGAAGGGGGAGGAGGTGCTCCAGGTGTGAGAGCAGAGATTCCCCTGCAGCCCGTGGGGAAGACCATGGTGAGGCAGGCTGTCCCCTTGCAGTCCATGGAGGTCCATCGTGGAGCAGATATCCACCTGCAGCCCAGAGAGGACCCCACGCCGGAGCAGGTGGATGCCTGAAGGAGGCTGTGACCCCCTGGGAAGCCCACGCTGGAGCAGGCTCCTGGCAGGACCTGTGACCCCTCGGAGAGAGGAGCCCACAGTGGAGCAGGTTTTCTGGCAGGACTTGTGGCCCCACGGGGGACCCACGCTGGAGCAGTCTGTGCCTGAAGGACTGCATCCCGTGGAAGGAACCCACACTGGAGCAGTTCATGAAGAACTGCAGGCCATGGGAAGGACCCACATTGGAGAAGTTCATGGAGGACTGTCTCCCATGGGAGGGACCCCACGCTGGAGCAGGGGAAGAGTGTGAGGAGTCCTGCCCCTGAGGAGGAAGGAGCAGCAGAGACAACGTGTGATGAACTGACCACAGTGCCTATTCCCCATCCCCCTGTGCTGCTGAAGGGGAGGAGGAAGAGAAAATTCAGGAGTGAATCTGTGCCTGGGAAGAAGGAAGGGGTGGGGGGAAGGTATTTTAGGATTTGATTTGATTTCTTATTACCCTACCCTGACTTGATTGGTAATGAATTAATTTTTCCCCAAGTCGAGTCTGTTTGGGCTGTGACGGTAATTGGTGAGTGATCTCTCCCTGTCCTTATCTCAATCCATGAGCCTCTGATTCTATTTTCTGTCCCCTGTCCAGTTGAGGAGTGATAGAGCAGCTGTGGTGGGCACCTGGCGTCCAGCCAGAATCAACCCACCACAGGCATGAAAACAAGAAATAAAACATGAAAATCAAATGCAAGCCAAATTAAAATGCAACCCAAAAAATGAAGGGATTATCTGAGTAAAGATTCCTTTCTGAGGGCAAGTCAGGAAACTACTCAGTTATCCTGAGCCAACAGAGAGCTGCTGCACTAGTCCATATGGGGCTCCACAGGAAATACTGAGTCCAAATTCTTTACATTCCCACTCTAGATTGAGAAAGGATCTGATTTTCTGGAGGCATTTCAGTGAGGTTTCTGGGAGATGTTTAAAATGGTGTTGTTCAGGAATGCAAAATGGGAGCCTGGAAGCTACCATAAAATGGAGTATATTACAGCATGCAATGCCAGCCTTAATACATTTGATAAAGATTGCCTTTCTATAAACACAACAACTTGCTGCTTACATAAATGATGCCTCACCCTTCCTTTGAAATAGCCTGTCATTCTGACTTGGTCCAACCAAGCCCACACCTCACAACAACCACCAAGCCAGAAGTTGTAAGTACTTTGCTTTGCTGTATTCTCCTTCAAGAGGAAACCTTGCTGTTGATCCTGTCAGGAGAATTCAGCCTCTGAACCTTAACTGGCAGAAACACTATGGATGAGAGTTTCAAAATCCTGGACGATTCAAGAGCACAGTTCCTGTCCATACATAGACAAAGTCCTCAAGAGTTCTGACAATAATCTAAGAATATGTGTTTTGATATAATCATAGGACATCTTCATTGAATAATGCTCTGTGGTTGGCTAGGATACGTTAATGATGAGAATCTACAGCACCGATCTCCTATTTGATTTTTAACAGCCAAGATTGGCAACAGTGAAAGCTAAGTTTCAGCCCCCATGGGACTTCAAACATTTATCACCAAGACTTTTATTTAGGGACACTAAAAGGTACAACATGCCAGAGGTAGATAGGTGACTGCACTAACAAAGAAAAGGAATTGACCAAACACAGGGAAATGCTGACTCCAGACTTTTTCAGGAGAGATTGATAATTACTCCTTCTTTCTATCCAAATGAATTTTTCGTTAGTCTACACAATTAAAAAAAAAAAGCTCAGTACAAGAGATTTAGAAAGTTCCCATCCTATGCATAAGCATATTTTACTGGGAAGGCGGGGGAGCATAGGATAGGACAGGAGGTTCAAATTCTGTCAGACAAATTCTGTCATAAGCATGCAGTATGCAAAAAGCTTTTGAAATATTTATTGTATTAAGAAGCATAGAGATCTTGCTTTAATTTTAAGCATCACATGCTATTTTTGCATGGTTTTTATCTTTAAAAGAACTGAAGTGGGGAAAGATACATTCAGTACAAATTCTTCCTATGTAAAAAGTCCTGATGTAAGATGACCTTTTGCTAGTCCCAGAGCAGAAAGTCCATTTTATTTGGCATGAAGATAGGATAACTAACCAATCTCCTTGCAGGCATGTGTAAAATGCAGTAATTAATGCTGTAGCCTCCCTTGACAAGTGGATTCACATGCAATTGACCATGAATAATACAATGAAGGATGCTGTTAGCATACTTCAGGATAAATCTATACAATTTAAATACTGTGGCAGATTTGTGGAGCAAGTTTGATGGTCAGCTTCTATGACAGAATGTATAGAACAAAAAAAACCCTACGACACATCTATTGCCAAAAATCAATTCATAGATCATTTGCTTTTCCATTTAAGCTCAACTTTGATGGATACTGCTGTTTACTACCACACTAAAATGGTGCACAAATATGAGTCAATCTAAATTCTTCAATATTTAACAAGGTTTGCACACTATAAACAGCTGCTCACATAATGTGGAAATTCTGAAACTTTCTCTAAGCCTACATAAGCCTTGACTTTAGCCAAAAAAATAAAGTACTGGATTGTTTTGTATGTATTACCAGTTTTTGACAAGCAAGCCAATTTTGCACTTCAACGAAGTCAAGATTGCAAATTTAGCATGAACTGAAGTAGCGTGCAGCAGCTGAGCTGAGATTCATGAGAAGAGGATCATCAGCACAGCAATATCCAATACTGAACTGACAAACTTAGTCATCTTGTTACAGAACAAAGAGAGCTGGTATCAACCACAGTGCATATTCCCTATGATAAGGCCAACCTAGAATCTGTAAAACAAACAAGAACTTTATTTAAAAGTCACATGCCAAGTCCTGGGGAGAATGCAGCAGTGATAAAAGTGATTACCTGGGCATCAGGCAACTTTATCCTTAGGACTGTATTTAAGAACGTAAGCACTGCAAGCTGTGGGAAATCCTGGTGTTGGTACAGCACTGTACAGTTAGCTCCTTCATACAACTGAAGAGCATCTTCCTGTAGCCTGTCAGTGCTCTACACAGCAGCTTTAAATCAGTCTCTGCAATTTTAAATTGATTCATAGTTTATATGATGGATACATCCTGTTGGGATGTGAATCCAAAATAAGCAGTTCCTACTGCCTGAGCTAACAGAGAATCAGTAGTACTCGGTGCCAAAAATCCCCTTCATAGGCCCTCTGGGCACTAGGAAACACAGCCATCATCAGCCGCTGATAAACAGGTACACATTAAAACTAGGACCACGTATTTGCAATATAATTCAGAGGTATTCTTTTAATCCGCCTCAGCACTCTTTGGAAAATAGCTCAGCAGTCGTGGGGTTGGATATATAGACACTTCAGGAGACCTGCATCAGCTTCATCCTACAACAGACCTTTACAGCACCACTGTGCAAGGTCCCAGGGCTGCTTCTGCACCATTTGTTTACTTAAACAGAGAGTTCATTGCCGCAGGCCAATACATTTTCTAGATTTGTAGCAGATCTTTGACACAGGATATCACCAAAGTGGTATCTCTCTCTGGGACAGAGGCAGTACAATATTTAAAGCAGTAGCATCTATTTTCTCAGGGATAAATTCACAGCAGGATTTACAAGTCACAACACCACCATCTGGTACCAGTCCTAGCAGGAGAGGGCTAACACTTTGACATCCAGCAAGCAGCTGTCAAGGCTGGAGAAAAATGCCCTGGGTAGGATCACAGCCTAAATTACGTGTCTGTGCAGGAGCAGCCATCCAACCTAGCACTTTCAGATCTGAGCTCTATCCTGAAGCTACATAGCTAAGTCACACTGTAAAAAGACACTCACAAAAAGACTCTGTCCTCCTCTATAGTAACCCAGTGACCAGGATGGGAACATAGGTTTGGTGATAGGAGACCTCTTCTCAAATCTGCCCTGACTGTAGCAGGGATATCAGCGCAGGCTTTGCACATCTCAAGTGCTTCCCCACCAGGCTACTCGGTACTCTAGGACAAGTGCTCCTCACTCCATGTTATGGATATTGCATTCTGCACACTTCAATCTCACCCTCCCATTGCAGTGCACGCACAGACAAGCTGGCTCCAGAATCGATTCCTCTCCTTCTCCCTGGGCCCATATAAATTATTTAACATAACAAGAGCAGCTTCAATAGGAACTTAACACCCCATGGACTACCTAGCAGTCTGGTTACTAACACAATTCTCCAAGACAGAAGGGGCAGGACTCAAGCCTGCTCAGACTCCCACGTGGAGTTTGTGGGAGACCGTATCTAATAGGCATGCTGGCCATTCAGATGAAACAGAGGAAGTATCTTTTCCACCTAAGATGCATGGCAAACACTTTGGAAGCTGCAAGTCAGCTCTGTACATGCCTACCCAGGGAAATTTAGTAAATAAGCCTTTTAGGTGCCTAATCACCATTTTAGATACTTAATCTCCCTAAGTAAAAAGCAAAACAAAACAAAACCCAAAACCAGAAAAAAACAACTAAAAAAACCCCAAACAAACCCAAAACCAAACCAAAACCAACGTGAAAAGGCTACCACAATCAAAGCAGTTTTAAAATTGCACAGAAGAATTTTAATTGTTTATTAGAATAATCAAGCATATAAAAAGATGTGTTACTATAATGAACTCAGAAGTGAACAGTAAATAAACATCTCTATGCCTTGCTGTTAATTTTGCAAGACTAAGATAAGAGCCTTCCATGACAGCACTGTTAAACCTTCAAGACCACGCAGGTAAATTAATATATAGGAAGGTCAGCGATGTGCTATAGGAAAGCATAGGTTTCCCAAATTGGGAGATCTCAATGAATTCAAACAAACTCATGCAAAAATTGGAAGGCTTAAAGCAACCAAAAGTCTGGCATTACCTATTGTTTAGCTACAACATGAAAATTGTTTGTATGGTAATTGAGTAATATTTTCCTATTAAACTCTACCACAGTGTTTTTTGTCCTTACCATTCCTTCCTAAGAAAACAGTCTGTTCTTCTGGGAGGACATTAGATAGCCTGCCAAATTCACACCATTTGACATTTACCAGGGAAGTAGCATGTTGTCATCAGTGTAAATAATGCTGCTTTTCCCAAATCCCACTGAGTCACCATATTGCCATGCTGCTAGCAAATGCACAACTTGGAGGAGAAATCTACCATGTTTTACTATTATGTTGTAGAGCCAGTCAATCAAAATTTTACTGGAATAGTACTAGAGATTTTGGGTTGCCTTACAGAGCCCTGGAATATGACCAATATGCCACAAAATACAATGAATTCTAGTCCATAGCTTTAGCAGTGCAATAAGCAATGCAGAATATTTGGAAGGGGAAAAGTGAGGGGAGATAAGCTATAAGAGCCAGTCCACCATCTATACTGCTCATTTTGCAATCTGAATCATGTGATGGGAAGAGAGGTAAGAAGAGCACTCCATCTTATATAAGTTCCACCATTAGACAGGCCTAAAAGTGCACAATGTGGAAGAAAAGTGAATTCAAGGTTACTAAAGAGACGTAAATTAGAAGAATCTTTTTACAAAAAATGGATGCCAAATTTATGCCAAATAAACCCATTCATCCGTATGATGCTTAAGAGGCATATACTTGCATACATACATGTATGCTTGTATATGTAAGTATGCATTTCTATGGTTCTTAAGCACTGGTGTGCACAATTCTTAAAGGTTTTATTTGTAGCATGACAAAAATGAAAGAACTGAAAACATAACTACTGGGGGAGGGGGTGCAGGGGGAGATAAATCTGTTAGGATAGGTCATGTGTTAACCAACTGCGGAGGTGCTCTGTATAACATCTATGAAAGGAAGAAGAACAGCTGATTAGGGACCAATGACCTTCATTATTTTCTGTATCTTTCACTTTTCCGTGACCTTAAAGCTGCGGTTAAATTTGCTTCAGTAGTTTGCTGAAAATGCCTTAAACACTCATTGCCTCATAGATTTTCCCAAGCCTCTCAACGTTTATTTCTTCTGACTCCAATTTACCCAGTGTAAAAATGAAGTCAGCTAGAAATCTCACACAGCTGTGAAACTCAATTGCAATTTGGTGTCATTGGGCTCACCAGTACTGAAAACTCCTTGTGGAGGGGAAACAAAACTGAAATTTAAATATAATTACAGAAAAAGGTTTAAGCAGAAAATATTAAGAGCCTCATGTTTAAAGGCATCATTTCATACTAATCATCATAGGGAAAACTAAAAACTCCCCGACAATTTGCATTATAAGGGATGCTGAACAATCTGAAAATTTTGCCCCTGTCACCATACAAGTTTGTTCTGACTTGGTGTTTCTGAAATGCTACCACATATTTTTTTGAGTACTTAATGTTTGCCTCTACAAAAAAGAAAAAAAAAAAAAGGAAGGAAACTGCAATTAGATCAATATAAGACCTATCTTAATGCCTGCAACTGATATTAGCATGAAAAGATCTTTTATTATTAAACAGGAACATGTGTTGTTTATTCTAATGATGAAACCATAAGGAATGTGGTTTTTTGGAGCATGGTAGGGGTTTTTTTTTCAGTCGATCAGCACAATGACAGAGAAAGGCATTTAAGTGTATTTTTAGAATTAAAAGCAATGGGGTTTAGTATTTTCTACAATAACCACTTGAAAGATTGACATTACTGAGCTATCCTTTGGCTTCCAAAATAAAAGCCTTATCCTAATACTATTTAAATTAAGTCTTCCAGTAACTACAGTAAACACTGTCAGGTATTTGAGCATCAGATAAATAACAGCCAACCATATCCCTCATATTCTCTTGCTTACTATTGTGGTAGTTCATTGTAACACTTACAGAAAATTGAAGAATGAGCAATTACCGCATTTCCTAGTAAGGGTTGGAGGAGATAGCACTCCAGCAGGATTTTTTTTGTTTAGTTATAAATCAGATGTTGAAATCAAATTCCTGCCTTTTTTGTGCATATTAAAAAACAAACAAACAAACAAAAAAACAAACCACCAACAACAACAACCACAAAAAACCCACACAAATGAGAAAAAAAACCCAAAGACATTTCCACTATCAATAAGAAAAAAACCCTCATTCCCCAACTTGGAATTCCAACACACTTGTTCGTTTTATCAACACCCAGCCATTTTTACCTTCATTATAACTGAATTCTGGAATTCAATGGAGTTTACATCACAGTTAAGTTGGGTCAGAATCTAGCTGCAAACCTAATACTACGTTGCATACTTCCAGTAATTACTCTGCTCTCTTTGCAGTAGACAAATGTTTCTACTTCCAGCGTAAATTTATTCCACAACTCAACCATGTTAAAGGTAGAGCAATATCAGGTTCTTGGAAAGAGACCAAATTTTTAATACAGCACTTTAATTTGTGATATTTAGAAAGACATACTATGTGAAATATTAAGAAAAACATTTTAAATTGTACACCCCGCATTTATGTCCCAATCGTTTCGTTTGAGCACATATTTAGCTTTATACATTCTGAGTAGTGCAAGTTGCTGGGTAGGACTATCAAAGTCTAGTGAACCAAGTAAAAAACAAAAAAACAAAAGAAAAACAACAGAAAAACCAAACAAAACTAAAGAAGCAATTGAAAATTAAAAAAAAAAAGGGGGGGGGGACCCACAAAACATTGTACCTGAGCATCACAACTAATAAAATATTTTAAGAACCATTTTGGATCTATTCTATCTTCAGGTATCCAAACATTCAAGCTCCCACTTAGTCACTGCAGCCTTACCCCAGGTAGTCATTCTCTCCTATCGTTCAAATAGCGTTCACTACGAAATGTGCCAGTTGTTTATGACCTGCATCCATTCTCATCCTACTTAAACACGATGCTAGCATATTATGACTGTAAATCATCAACAGCAAAAATGTTGACTACTGAAACTAGGGGACAGAAAATTGTTGACATGTCAAAGAAACTATTCACGTGGCACAGCAGCCTCCCTTTTTATGGTCCTGTCCTTATATTTGCATGCACTCTACACACTTCTTGAGCCTGAAGTCCTTCATTAGGATCTGAGTTTTAAATGCCACTGCCCTAAAAAAACCCTGAACCATAACACCCTAGGCAGTGCAGAAGTAGTGAAGCAGCAAAAAATGATTATTATATTTAAGAACTGAAATGCTGTTCCAACTGCAGGACTATTCAAAGTCACGCACAAAAGGTAAGCTATGCATCCACGTACGGGGTTCAGTGAACAGACCACCACTGTGGTCCAAGTACTGCCATTAAGATCTAGCTGCTCTTCAGATACCTCCCTCCACACATGAGGGGAGTGGGTTTAGCTCCACTTCTCTATTTGCTGGGACAGGGGAAGCTGTTATTCTACTAGTCCAAGGAAAAGGCAAAGAAATTAAGTGGTACCACTCTAGATCTGGTACATTTTATGCACCTCTCTTCATTACAGAATACGTCTACATATTCAAAAAGACGGTTTGGTTCAAAGGCTAAAACTTCCACTTTCTCTTACAGTCTAAGCCTTAGACACAAGAGCATATCTGCTGCTCTTTCAGCATCAATCAACTTCAGGGATTAAGAACAGAAAAAGGGCACACACACATACACACACACACACACTAAAAAAAGAAGTATCCAGCCTATGGCCTCTGGATTGTACCCAGCCCATCAGAACAATTTATCTGGCCCAATCCTTGCTCTGGAAGTCATGAGATGGGGCACAGAGTTGGGCACGAGCTCTAGACAAATTGCTCTAGACATCTCTTCACCAAAAGCTGCCAAAAGGATCCCACTTTCTTCCCATCCCGCATCATGTAACTTGAGCTGTATCCATCATATGACTAAAAGGCAAGTATACTTTGTATGACAGAAAATATATCTTAATTGCATGAAAGCACATATGCAGGTTGCCCACATGACAATGTTTCTGTAAACTTGTTGTCAGGTACTTGCCAGTCACATATCACCCCAGCATGGATGCTCCGATTAAGGACAGGAGTGTACACGTACATGGCAGCGAAGAGCTTGACCCTTGAGTTCCTCCATTAGACATTACGGGGCTTACTCAAGACAACATGACACTTAACTGTCTTCAGAAAAGAGGAAGAAAGTTTAAGAGTTACAATCTACTTGTGACCAAGTATGAAGAAATTATTCCATTCAAAAGGTTCATTTGAGTCTGACCTGGTTTTTTTCAAGTTTCACACTCTTTTAACAAACAGCTGAGGTTGAAGCTTGTGTTAAAAGTGTTTAGGAGCCTATTTTTTGAAGACTATTTTTCAGTAGCATTCTTCATCTCCAAAATTGGGTAGGTCTTTAAAAATAAACTTCATAGGAATACAGTGAAAAGGAAATAGTGCAGAAGTATAAAAATAGACTGAGTCCAATAACAAGCTATAAATCATTCATTTCCATCACACACTGACTTGCAACATTTCTGCTTTTACTAAATAACGGAGTGCAGAACGTTTAGCGACAGGTTCATTCCTTCTAACCTGAAAGCATTTTAACTTGTGCCCAAGACAAGGAAATCACAGGAGACCATGGTGTAAGTCATCTGTCCTGGCTTAGACAGATTCCAGTACTATCTCACTGTCCCTGACAGAAGGGATGAGCAAGGCTGTCCAAGTTCCTTGTGAACTCAAGGCAGATCTCAGACAAGCTTGGGTCCTACTCATGGGGTGTCTACTGCAGAACTGCAATCCTCTTTATGGAAACACATTAAGTTTGTATCAGAAAGTTATAGACAACAAGAAGAAAAAGTGGAAATGGGGCAGGGAGGGGGAGGAGGGTAAAAAGAGGTTGAATAATACCATGGCTAAAACCAAATCAAGCAAAAGAGGAGCACACGCTGCCTCTGCAGGCACTACAGGCTTACTCCTGCCACCCCCAGCCCAGTAAATTAGCTTGACACCAGGACTTTTTTGTTGGAATTAACACAGTTCAGATTACTTAGCTAGCCTCTGAACTTATTTAATGCTTACTGTAATCAATACATTGATCAGTCACACCCATCGTGTAGCTCCAAAAATGTAAATATAATTACACAAGAGAATAACTTAGAAAAGCATATAGTCCACATTTGCCACAGTAAAGATGTATTGGTTGCGCTGAAGAAATATGGAATATGAATGAACACATCCCAAATAATTTTATCATAATGATAGGAGTTGCCTTTGATCCAAGACAACTGGAAAAATGTTTTTGACTGAAAAGAAAAGAACAACCCACCACCAAGAATTCTAATTAGTGCGAGTAATATATGAACTGATTCAATATAGAAAACTCACTTTAATTCTATGGTCAGAAATTGGTCAAACACATACATGTCAAAAAGGACTTACAATTACGTGCCATTTATCTTTATTTTACCAAATTTTACTATTAATATCCCTAATTTCCACTACTATCAGATAGTAAAATCCCAATATTCTATAGGGAATCTGGTTTCATAGCCCAGCTTGCTCCCTCCTAGAACCCTCTAGGACAATCCCACCACATTACTGGAGGAAAAAAAATTAAATTTAAAAAAAAAAAAAAAATCAAATGCATGTTACCATCCAGTGAACACCGCAGAATCAACAGCCCATAAAATGAAACCCTCATTTAAAGGTATAATATCCCTTTGCTTGTTTTCCTTAACAGCCTCGATTGCTCTGTATTTTTCTTCTTTTCAGGGGACCTATATAGATGGGACCTCAACTATGAAAAGTCAGAGCAGCCACCTGTATGCCATTTCAAGGCAGGCAAAAGTACAGGGCTAACAGGCATAAGAGAAGGATCTCCCCCTCCAATTAGTAGAACATCCAAAGCAGGTTGCAAATGGTGAAATATGCACCAGAAAGAACTGCAGAGTTTAGGTATTTGGGCATCTTCTTTCCCAATTTACACACACTTCCTCCCTGGCCTAAGTGAAAATTTTTAATTTTGGGAAACTGGCAAATTTACCAGATTAGGCAAAGTCAGTTTGAAAAAAGTTTTGACTTTAAAGTAAAACTTTTCCTTGAGCTCTGGCAATTGTATGGCTAACAATTTCTAGCACAATAGTGGCAGTGTAGTACAGACATTTTTCAAACACTAACTTGGTTAAGAAATCAAAGCCTATCATTTAGCTATGGAGATAAAGTGTGTAGTCTTTATGTTAAGAAACAATGCTTACAGATTACATGCTACAGTCAGGCTACTGTCCTGCATTCTTTGTGCACCACAAACTCACAAGGAAGCTGAGATTCTGTTCTCTCTGGTAAATCAGCACTGATTAGACAGTATATATGCAGGAAAAAAAAAATCAGATTCATAATAAGGCATAAGAAAATTCTAGATTAGTCTTTTATAAGCAAAACTAAAAATTTTAAGGAGAGGACTATATTACATGTCAGCTTGGAAAGCAGAGTCTAACAGCCATATTAGCTTCTAAAGGATCAGAACAGCCTTATTAGCTTCTGTTCTGCACAGCAGGAGATCAGAACAGAAGTCATCTAGTCATAGAAAGGACTGCATGATAGCTAAGCCTTTATAACAGTACCTGTGGGCTCACCCTGCACACCTGTCCTGGAAGAGCAAAGACTCAAGTCTCAGCATAGCCATAACTGGAGAAAAAGCCATAAAAAAAAATAACAGTTCAAGGTACAAACAACATTATCACTCACTTTACATACTCACAGCACTAATGTGTAACACTTCAAAAAAGTAGATTGCTCCCTTGAGTGCTTTCAAAATCCCCAAACCTGTAAGCACACTATCCCATTTATCACAGAGGTATTAAGCAAGCAGTGGAACAGAACTGTTCACATGTCATTTTACCTAGCTTTCAAGTTGGGTGAAGCTGCATGTGTGCTGTTGTTAAAAAAAAAAACAAACAAAAAAACCCACAGAGAGAAAGAGACGAAGAGAAGTTTCTCCAAAACATGTGTGTAAATGGCTAAGCATGATACAAGACTGACTTACACCAATTCTGACCATGAATCAAAACAGTTTTATTAAGACTCCATCATTGCTACCTGAGAAAACTACTATTTTTCCTCTTGTTTTAATCAAACCTTACAGAAAAACCTAGGATGAAACTGTTCTTATGTAATTTATTTTCCTATGGATCCAAGTAAAACCTATCACCAAAAGCAGTATTTACTAACACTCCTCAGGAGTACCCGAGATATTATACTAAACTGCATGCTGTACAATCAAGAAGCTTAGCATAAACTAACAGCACTAATACTTCTATGTACAAGGCGAACTACACACTACTATAAACATACTTTTTCTTGTTCCCGCCTCTTACTAGCAGCCAACGGAGTGACAAGTAACAAACTCTTCAGGAGCACATCTATCCTTTTAAGCAGAAATGGAAGCTAACAGAACAACACAGCCAGAAGATTGAAAACCGTAATGATCTACAGTAGGAGAGCAAAGAAGAGGAAGAAAAATGGAAGTGGGTGGACAGCAGCTGAGCAGCAATAGCAAATGGAAGGGGTGGGAAGGCAAAAACAAGCAGATGAATAGGGAAGGAGACAAATGAGATGTGAAAAGAGACAGAAGACAAAATTACCAAGAGTTAGTCTAAAACAGCAGTTCTT
Organism: Haliaeetus albicilla; assembly: GCF_947461875.1. Lineage (NCBI taxonomy): Eukaryota > Metazoa > Chordata > Aves > Accipitriformes > Accipitridae > Haliaeetus > Haliaeetus albicilla. The sequence goes on along the minus strand of NC_091483.1, from coordinate 56,583,052 downwards.
GAATCATGGCTCAGCCAAAGGAAATTACAAAGTCAGCCTGACAGGAAGAGTAAATTACAATGCTACTGTCAGCATCTTACTTCTTGAGTGGTGCTGCCAAGAGTCAGCCATGGCTGGGAATTACTAGCCTACCGCTTGGCTGGTGCAAGTGCTGTAATGACTTTGTTGGCTAGGTGTCTCATGAATAGAAGGAGTGATGCAGCAGAGAGTAAGCATATAGGAATGGAAAAAGGGAAGAAAGGAGAATTACCGGTGAGCTCAACTAGAAATGAGATCAAGCATTTATTAACTGGTCTGCATGCTAAGATAGCTACCACACAAGTCACACTTAATCCAAAGCACTATAAAAGCTGGAAAGCATTTTGTTAAACAGAACCCCAAAACCTTTTCAGGAGTTGAGGTGAGCTCCTGTGCAAAGATACGCAAATTGCACAAAAATTAAATCTATGGTGGACACAAAGGATCCATCCAACATTCATTAAAAAAAAACAAAATTGTAACTGAATAAGAAAGAAAACTCTGAATAGGCAATACATGCAATGAAAGGAGAACTGTGATGTCTAGGGAAGTTCTCCAAGGTGCAACTGCAATGCTTTAGCTTATTTTTATTCATAGAATGGTTTGGGTTGGAGAGGACCTTAAAGCTCATCTAGTTCACTGGCCATTTCTCACTTTGTGTCTAAGGCTGTACTCATAGAATCATAGAATAGTTTGGGTTGGAAGGAACCTTAAAGGTCATCTAGTTCCAACCCCCCGCCATGGGCAGGGACACCTTCCACTAGACCAGGTTGCTCAAAGCCCCATCCAACCTGGCCTTGAACACTTCCAGGGATGGGGCATCCACAACCTCTCTGGGCAACCTGTGCCAGAGCTTCACCACCCTCACAGTAAAGAATTTTTTCCTAATATCTAATCTAAATCTACCCTCTTACAGTTTAAAACTATTACTCCTCATCCTATCATCACATGCCCTTGTAAAAAGTCCCTCCCCATCTCTACTGTAGGCCCCCTTTGGGTACTGAAAGGCTGCAATAAGGTTTCCCCAGAGCGTTCTCTTCTCCAGACTGAACAACCCCAACTCTCTCAGCCTCTCCTCATAGGAGAAGGTGCTCCAGCCCTCTGATCATCTTCGTGGCCCTGCTCTGGACCCACTCCAACAGGTCCATGTCCTTCTTATGTTGGGGGCTCCAGAGCTGGACACAGTGCTCCAGGTGGGGTCTCACCAGAGCAGAGTAGAGGGGGAGAATCGCCTCCCTCGACCTGCTGGTCACACTTCTTTTGATGCAGCGCAGAATGCAATTGGCTTTCTGGGCTGTGAGTGCACATTGCTGGGTCATACACAGTTTTTCATCCACTAACACCCCCAAGTCCTTCTCCGCAGGGATGCTCTCAATCCACTCATTGCCCAGGCTGTATTTGTGCTTGGGATTACCCCCCAAGAAGACAGTAGCCACATTAAAGACGTTAGCCACATAAGATAACATGCTGCCCTTATAATCTGTAATATGTTGGTCTGTATAATCAGTCCAGCCAGAATCAATGCGCAAAGGGAAAAAAAGTTTCCTAAAGGTACCCATCCTATCTGACTTCCAACAACACACAGCTAAATATAGAAGAGACTGCAGGTATGGATGGACGCAACCTCCTCCTCTCCCCCGAGTTAATCCAATAATGCAAGAATTAAATCATATTTTACAGGGTTTTATCACTGAATATAGTGTAGCATTAGCCTTCCATTAGGCTGACTTATACTGCATCATTAGCTCAGAGGGAACCTGGGAGGAAGTTAAAGGCCCGTTTTTACCAAGAAACACCACCAAAAAGACAGAAAATGTTTGTATAAGCTGAAAACGTACCATGACTGTCTCTTCTGTACTTCTTTCTCTTTGTACTGGAGCAACTGGAAATTCAAGAAGTGATTTTACTGTCTTCCTTTTGGCTTTTTCCATTTGAATATTAGTAAAATAGTTGACAGCAGCAAACTCAATAAGAGCAGAGAACACAAAGGCAAAGCAGACCGCTATGAACCAGTCCATGGCAGTAGCATAGGATACTTTTGGCAGTGAATGTCTTGCACTGATGCTCAGTGTCGTCATTGTCAACACTGTTGTTATTCCTTCAAAGAAATAAAGCAAAAGCACTGCTGAATCAGAGTAAAACAAAGTGAGAATAGAGGCAAGCAGCTTCAAACAAAGAATTTTAAATCACTTAAGAGTCTTTCTCTGCTACTTGTGAATAGTGCGTTAGATTTAAGTCATTGCAACCATCATGTATCTATAAGCAGCTATGCACACAAAACAGTTAACCAGTTTTTAAAGGAGGCATGGAAAGCCATGACTTCAGCAGATGATCTAGAGTTCACATGAAGAAAACACTGAAGCCTTAATTTCATATTTTTTTCATGTAAAGTTCAGTAGAATTTCCTACAACAAGTTGCTTTCTAAACATTTGAACATAATTTAAGTTGTTAAATAGGGGAGTGCTCCTCAGACTGCAACAAAAACATGATTTTTCCTGTAATGGGTTCAGAATACCGCCTATTAGTCTGCATCCATTCTTCTGATCCCACTCATGATGCAGGTGCTGTTAAGTCATGGCAAATTATTTTGGTGCTAAGGAAAACTAGAATATTATGTTAACAACTCTGTTAATTAAGAAACCATCACCTTACCTTTTAAACCCTTCTGCTACTAGTCAATCGATGAAATTTAATTAGAATTTCATCTTCTGAAAGAACAACTTTTTAATTAAAGTGTACAAGCATGAACACTGAACTCAAATATGACCACTTCATGGTAATACTTCAAATGCAAGTACATGCTGTATAAAACCAAGGTATGGGGTCTTTTTTTCCTTTTTCATCCAAAATATCCCATATCATACAAAGTATATAGTGAACACCGCATAAGTCCTACCATGAAAACCTCAAGGAAGACTGACTACAAATGGACATGTCTTTATTCTTATGAAGAGAACACTGTACCCATTTCAATTCAAGATGAAATGCTCATGGTCAGAAGAATTCAAAATAATAAAGAGCATGTTTTTCAACAGGATCCTCACGTGCCCTATTGCCTAAATGGTGGTACTCCATCTGGGCAATCTGATATGAAAAAGCTTCACCTAGACACTGCCATACAGAGAACTGGACACAATGAAACCAGTCCTTCCTATTGAAGGAGAAAAAAAAGGAAAAAAGAGTAATAGCAAGTTCATGCAAGCACAAACAATATCTCAGAGCAAACTCAGCAGGATAAAAACACAGATGCAAGCTCACAAAACCTTCTTCAGTGGGAAGGTGTTGAAAAAACACACCACTGAAAATGTTTAAGTCTGAGAAAAAAAAAATTATGGAAAGTTATTTTTTTCCTGGAAGAAACCCATCCCTGCTTAGCCCTATCCTTCCTGATTCTAGCTCTGCTCACTTCAAGCAAATAGTTTGTCTGAATTGTCCTTCTAAAGACATTTGTTTAATAGATGTAAGAATAGGATGAAGTGAATTGAATGACCAACCATTCCCAAAACACAAGGAGGAGGCTGTGACAGTATTATAGTCTACTGCCATAGTCTTTAACAGATTTCCCCCTATTAAATCATTCTTCTGGGAGACTTGCAGTTGCCACTGCAACTGCCTTTGGATACCTGCCACAGGGATTTACAGGGTAGGGAATTAAGTTCTGGTAAAAAATATATACACACAGGTACTGTAATTATCAAGAGCTAAATACTTGCAAGCTTCTGATTAGAAATGCACATAACCATATAAAAATATATTGAGTATTTTAATATAAAAATTAGTGTTTAAAACCTGTTTTAATATTACTGCTTCTTTCCTCTAAGAAACACCAATCTGCCACAATCACCAGGTTCAGGTGTCTGAAGGTCTGACTGCAGAAATCACAACCTCATGTACCTTTGTTCATTGTGCATCCTTCCTCTGTTTGTTCCTTGGCATCCTTTGCCAAGTTCTCCCTAATCATGCAGTGTCCAATGGAAAGATCTTTTGGTTAGCCTCTTCTGACAGTTCCTCTAGAAAGCTGGTACCATAGTGGGTATTCTGGCTTTATTCCTATCTCTTGCCTGCAACATTTCTATCTTCTTTTAAGAAAAACTTTAGAAAACAGGATTCCTGTTGGAATTTGCAAGAAAACTAAAAAGATACTTTTAGCCATACTTTAAGCCATTTGCTTTCAAAGGCATTCAAGAGACTTATCTGTAACTTAGTGGATGTCCAAACTTTATTATTTGTTTTCAGTTTCACATATGGATATAATGACACATATTACATCTATTGCTCTATATTCTGTACATTTTCAACTATCATATTTTGTCTGTAAATACAGATTCTACCTTTCCAGTTCATGGCAATACTCCCTTCACAAAAAGTACCATTATTCAACATCACTGCAAAGACATCTGAAGTGATATACTAGTTTGCCTAATATAACACTTGAGTTGAGAGCTAGTGGGGTTCTTAGGTTTACAGCTTGTTTCTCCTATAACTAATCATTAACCTTGTCTAATTTGTGATATTAAACAGCGTTCTGGCTCCACTCACATGTTCAAATGGGCTGTCACGTAGAAACATTAATTCCTATCACTCTTGCCAGCAGCTATCTATCTATAGAAAGGCTTTTTGTAGAACATTCTCTTCCTAATTAGTCCTGCTTTAGACTACAGTACATTATAAAGTCAAGACATTGCTCTGTAAAGACTGCTTTTAAAAATGTTTTTATCCTACTTCTTTGTTAGGAATCATATTTCCATTTAATTTCCTTATGCTTTGTCGTCCATAGAAGCTTTTTTGTTTTTTATTTTCAGAGTTCACTGAAGCATTTCATTCAAGCTGTATTTTGGTGAGGGCAATTTTAATATCTTGCGATCACTTTGGGTTTTTAATTCATTTTCATAATGACAATGGCAGAAAGGAGAGAAAAGCACTAAACATGAAATTACAGTAACAGCTCACAGCAAGCTTCCACTGATGACACAGATATCTCATAAGAAGACATCTGTACATCTCACACACTCCCAATCAAATTATTGTAAAAAAGTGTGAGTTCAAGTAATTACACTACTGTCCACTGGAGGATAAAACTGCTCTGGATGTAGACTAAAGACTTGACTGTATTACTTAGGGCCAGGTCTTCCCAGTTTGCTCCCCCAAGCAGGTAGAATCCCCAGAGATGCACACCCATTTGCCACAGGCAACCATGCCACCCTTCAGGTTATATATTCCAAGTCTCTCTTCAGATTCCAAGGATTCACATAACAATATTCTTCATACATCGACAGCAAAAATTCCTCTGAATTTACATCATTCCCTTGTTTCTACACTAGTATGGAGGCAGTATACCCCAATGCACTAAAAAGGCCTATTCTAGTGAAAGTCATTAAAAGAGGAAGTATGAGAAAAAGCAAAAAAAGAAATAATTACCAAATACAGTTCTAGCTGGAACAGATTCCTTATTTATCCAAAATGAAACTTGAGAAAGGATCACAGTCATAATGCAGGGGATATAGGTCTGAATCATAAAATAACCCATTTTCCGTCTGAGGTGGAAGTAAACTGTCATAACAATATATTCGCCTAAAAAAAAAAAAAAAAATTTCTGACTGTGCATAAAATTTGTGTTGCAGAATAACTGTTTCAGACTATCAGCTAGGATTGTTTAAGATGATGTTATTCATTCCACTTAACATGTACAGAATTATATGTTCCTTAGACACAAGAATGAATGAAAGTTTTAAACAAAAAACCCTGGAAGTAATAGGTCCTTACAGTGCCATTCAGAAGCTGGAATCAAAAATACTATAAATGTACAACTAATACTGGATTACATTTTAAAGTATAAGCATGATTTTTAAAATTCTTTTGGCAGCTGTTGAAGAAAAGAGTCCCAAGACACAAGCTATTTAGCTACCTATAGTATCCATAACATTGTGGTACCTACCTGCCAAATAAAACAATAATAACAATGATGCACACTAAATGTTATGGAAGCATCTCAGCTTTTTACTAGGTTTATACGTCAGCACCACTATGATAATGAAACAAATGCAAAAATCATTGACAAGAATTAAAAATACTGTTAAGTTTTTCTAAAATGTTATCATTCATATCAAACAAACAAACAAAAAAATGGCAGTTTTACCATTAATGGAATAAACTGTCTAAATAAAGCACTACAGAATGAGCATTTTGGGGACAGTAAGGAAATTCTGTTGTTAACTCATAATAATATGCTGAGAAGTGAATTTCTAGTGTATTGCAAAACAATTTTATCTTTGAGAAAAATATCCGTAGAGCAATACATCAAATACATTTACTTTATCTGTTTCATTTTGACCATCTCGCAACACCCAAACTTGCTGATGCTTAGAAAATTATTCCAAATTTTAAAAATATTTTGGGAGTATGCTTGTATCCATACTGCTCATCAGTGATACTTCACTCATTTCGGATGCCTGTAGTTGCCATTTGCCTTATTTCTTACAACACAAATCAGCAGAAGTATCTATTGTGACTAATGCATTTGTGCCTATCCTTATCTGACTAGAGGGTTTTTATGGCTTTAATAACCCATTCTGTATGCTGTACTTCTATCCCGAGCTGTTTGCATCACCAAACAAAGGAAGTCTTTTGCACATAATGTGGATACAGTGCTGAGAAATTACTTCCTCACCCAGGCATCCTCTTGACTCTTCAAACTGCATTTTAAGCAGTGATTAAATGCTCATTTTGTCCCTCAGAGTAATGATCTCATTCTAGCTTTCTGAAAGACCGTCACAATCTACTGTAATGAATCTGCAAATGTAAATCTGAAGGACAGAAACCTAATTCAGATTTATGCTTTCAGTGCTTCATATATGCCCTAGGACATTCAGTAGAACACCTTACAGGAAGGAAAGAAAAAAGCCTCAGGCAATGTTACAGGGTTAGTTTTACCTCAAGTTGATTTTTATTGACGAGATTCCTACCTGTAATAGATTTAATGGTTTCAGTGGATACCGTATGCCCAAGCAGGTCATACTGAACTAAACTGGAAGACTCCTCAGGAACTTCCACTGACTTCTCGGGTCCTTTTGTCCAGGTATAAATCATTTCACTCTTTGGATAAGCATCTACAACACAGCATCAGTTTGCATAAATAGGAAACTTCTTCTCACACCTTACTTACGAGCCCAATGCAAACTTACTGAAACCAAATGGCAAGACTCACACTAACAACTTTAGAAGATACCTTTCATGTTAAGTTACCCCCCAAAACCACCCTCACAGGAGAATAAATAGCAGCTAAGGTCATATGTCAAGTGTCACACACAAATTCACATTTGAATGTGAAGTCTAAACACGAGTTCTTTCTGGATCAGCCCTTATTGGGCATGTAAAGTTTATCTTTAAATTATTTTAGAAATTTCTATCTAAAATTTTATCATTAAAGTATACTACTATATAAAAAAAGAGCATGTATAAGGAGGACACATTTTGGAGACTGGGTGCACATTTCTTTACAGAAAAGAATTATTATACTAAAAACTATAATATTTTAAACTTGTGTTTAAAATATTTGCCAGAAACCAGAAGTCAGTAAAAAACTCACAATAGCCCAAAAATAAGCACACCCAAAGAAATGTTTCACATTTAATACAAAAGATATAACTTAGGGCTAGCATTCAATCCCTACACAGCCCAAACTCCTGTTAAAATTAAATTAAATCAGTCTTGCATTGGAAATGGCTACATCTTATTTCAAGTTTCACTGAGGAAAAGATCAGATCAGAGTCAAGCACAATTTCTGCTGGCTGGTGATTCCTCCTGAAGAATTATGCCAGTGGAGAAGCCCCCACTATTGAAGCTCCCCTATTGTATCGCTGATACCAAAGCCAAATTTGGCAGCATCTGTTCTCCAGTCTCACCATAACAGGGATGAAAAACCTTATCAGAGCAGCGTCTTTAATATCCCCCTTTTGGTTGACTACCCAACTGAATAAGCTAAATTTATGCTAAGGAAAGACTGAGGAGTGTCCAGAGTGTCATTTCTAACTTCAGAGCTCTGGGGTCAAGGAAAACAGATTAATGTCCAACCACTGACTACAGTGGAGTATAAAGCAGAGAAGTCAGTGACCAAGGAGGCTTAGAAGAGTGACAAGATAGTTAATGGAGTGCACCAACCATCCCCAGGTGGTCTCGGAGGTCTCTGCTGTGGATTCAAATCAGGGAATCCTAACTACCTCCCTCAGTTGTTACGCAGTATGTCCCAAAATGTTCTTTCTAGCCAAAGTTTGGAGATTATCCAAAAATCTATGTCTGACTTCAAAGCAGAAAAGGGAAGTCATCTGAACTAAGATTCCTCTCACCAGTCTAAAAATTATTTATCTAGTCTAAACTTGCCATGCAGACTCCCATTATAGGCCAGGAGACAGACAAATACAACTAAAGGTCAAATCTCTGCACATAACCTACACATCTTAGGATGTCAATGTGCCTCCACCAAGTATACAGAAAGTCAAATAACCTGCTTCCCTAAGTGCCTTTTACCTGGCTGTTGTAAGCTGAGATGGATCCCAACCTCTTTGTCTTCTACAGAGAATCTCTCACTTCACTGAGTATCCAATTCCTCCCTAAGAACCAAGAAAAACTACGTATTTCAAGCAACTGTGTAGCCAGAATAGTGGGGTTTAATATAATAGCTGAATCACTGCCTGCTTTTCAAATCTCTACCTGGGTTTAATTTTTGAGGCCCTAAATAAAATTCCCAAGGAACTTAACAGGAGTTTTGTCTGCATAAGGATTGTGTATCAAGACTAATATTCAGAAAGTTTAGTAACTGCTAAAAATCTACTTCTACTATTTAAATTCTGTAGTTACAAGAAATTTCATAATTGCAACTTACAACTCCCAAATTTGAGAGGACAAGCATGACCATCCATGGGAAAATCCACTAATCTCATGGGACACTCTGCACTTATTGTAAGCCTATAATGGAACAAATTAAATAGTCTCTGGTTGCCATTTTGTCTAGGCAGTATAACTTTTGCATACAGTAATTGTAAGAAGCCAAACAAACACGTTAGATACCTCATTGTGTACAGGATGGTGCCATTTCTCATTATTCTGAAGAGCTTATTTGGGGCTGTCATATTATGTGCAACAGACTTTTTCCCATTCCTGAAGAAAGTGTCAGGAGTCCACACCTTCGAAACCATCAAGTTGTTAAGTCTTAAAATTTCAATAGGGCCATCATATTTTAATCTTTTGTCTACCCATGTCTGACGGAAGAAGACATCCATTGTATATTCCTGTATTAAATTGCAGAAAAACAAAAATCACATTTGCATGTGTGTTTCCTGTAAAATAAGAAATCCCTCAGGAACAAAGAAATCAGTAGTAAAGAAAACGCTAAGTCCACTACACAAATGTATTTCCACCAATTAAAGTGTTGTGTACTTCTTAATAGCTTAATTTCCCACATTAGTCATATCAATAAATTGCTACACATATTTAATCATTATGGAATAATTAATCTAATTAGGTTGCAGGAAGCAGGCAACTGAATTTGTAGTCAAGCATATAACTGGAAACAAAATGATCTCTGACAGTAAGTGTCAAGAGATTTTTACAGAAAAGATATCCATGGATTTTCTGCTGCTGGCTAAATTAAAAATACCAGGACAAACGATTACTTCCACTACAAATTTAGGAAAGAAAATTTAATTTCAACTCATGGAAAATAAGCTTTTAACTGAGGAAAGCTAAATATTTTCTTTGCCATGCCCACAAAACATGGATAATGAATTACATATAGACTTGCATATATACATATTTGTTCTTAAACTACGTAACCATCCCATTAACTTCCTCAGAAAAGCCATTCAGATGCTTCAAAGAAAACATGCAAACAACAACTGCAGAACTGCAGACACAGGCACATCATGAGAAATCATATGTGAATGAATGGATGAAGGAATGCATTTCTGATCTCAGGAAGCTAAAGCATTTCACAAAAAAAGCATCACATGGAATTGAAAATGGTCATAGAAAGCTTTAAGTGCTTTTATATAATTCACATATATATAAATGAGCACCTATCACCACATTGATAAACATTCTTTGGAACCACTCTGATGGCTGTGATTTTGTTGTTAAGCCAAACAATGTTTTCTCATTGTATTTCAAACTCTTCTGCATAATGTTACCATTGAAACTACTTGTATGGCCATATCTATTCACATTGGCAAGGAGGCATGTCTACTAGTGTAATGCATCTTAGAATTATATCTGTCATCTTCTCCATGGCTGCATCCTCCACTGTGGTTTATAGTTAATTTATGAAAAGTCGCTTTTCTAGTGTCATTTCCTGCTGGTAACTTCATAGCTCATAAGTAGCAGTTTCTGTTACTAGCTTCTACATGACAGATTTTGTAATACAAGATTTCAACCATTTTCATTACACTGGGTACCAAAGTAACCCAGCTCTAAAAAGACATTCCGATCATCCCCTGTACTGAGACTGTATCACACTTTGCTGTTTCAGCGAGTTTTATGAGTGCAGCCACATTCAGATTACATTGAGTCACTAATGGATACATTAACTAAAAATTATTCCAAAAACAATTCCTGGATCCCTGAATAGCCTCCTAACTAATCCCTAATGATGAAAGGGGAAACACCTAATGTAAACTCTCCTTTTGCCAGTTCCTTACCTACCTTCAGTCCATGTTCTCACTCCTGCCTTCTGCAGTATAACTAATAATTTCCCATGTGGCACCATGTCGAATGCTTCAGTGAAACCCGAGAGATGCCATGCAGCCCTCTTTTTAGATTTGAGGCACACATTACTAGATTTCCTTGGGACCAGATTCTTGTACCCCTTGTCGCACTGAACAGCATCATACTGTACATGACAAGCATTGAAGGGGTAAGATGCATTTCAACATGAGACTGCTGTCACAGATGTAGCCCTTGAAAAAGTATCTTGCTATCACATGAAAGAACTAAATCAGGTGCACCACAAAGTGCACAATGACACTGTATGGGAAGAAAGTCACTGCCCTGAAACGGCCTTTCTCTTAAAGAAGTTCAGTGCAGCACATACGGCTGTGTTACTTCCATAGCATTTCTTAGATATTTTATAAAAAGAGAAACTGTTGTTGATTTACGTGTATACCACTGGATTATAGAAGTTGATGAGAGTTTTGCCGGATTTGACCTCAAATGAATGCAGATGCCATTCAGGCACAAATAACAGTACGTGCAACTGTAACGTATCTCTTCTGTGACTATTTCATGCATGTCACTTTGACGTTCAGTTTCTGCAGACATTTATGAAAACTCATCAGTCAAACATTCAGTGAAATGTGATGCTAAAAGGGGCACAAAGATCAGCAAAGGGCATTCATCTGAAATGAAAATGTCAACAAGTATTTGTGAAATGATGTCATTATTATTCACCTGAGAATAACACAGGTTTCAGAAAGGAAAAGCAATTTCAAAGATATTACATGTCCTCCTCACAGTAAGCTGACTTAGGCACCCCCCACAAGGCCAGATTCTGCCTCTATAACGTGAAAGTCTGTCTTAAATCCTACGAAGTGAATTCCTTAAGCCAGCCAAAACCCAGTGAAAGTGCGACCAGAATCAGGCCTGATGTATCTAATTATAACCTGTAAATTAAGCTGTTACTAATCTTTCCTACTTTGCATGATTGACAGAACAGTACAGATGAAGCATCCACTCCTTACTTCAGTTAATGGTTTCTCAGAACCAGGAAATGGCATTTTAATCCCAGAAATACATACCATTTCTACATCAGAAACAGGTCCAAAACTGGTGACATATATATCTGTTTTGACTTCAGTAACAGGACCTAATGTATGAAAAGGAAGTGAGCAAGAAAATTTGAATTTTGCAGGTCAACAATTCCCATAAAAGATCCTGGCGTGTGAACAGTTACCGCTTTGAGGGTTCTGTGGATGAGCAAGAGCAAAATGCAAACACAGGTCATTTCAGATAAGTCTCTAATAACAAGCACTGCTCAATTACCTTTACCACATTAGTAAATCAAAAGCAGCATTTCCATGCAAATCCCCATTCAGAAAACCAATGTTGACTCAACGGGTAAGAAAACAAATGCCAAAAACTTAAAAGGCTCACTGAAAACACCACACTAATTAACAACAAGCACTGAATTCAGGAAATCCACATTCCCCAAGGCATTTATTACTAACATTCGGTCCTGCTGGTAATAACTGGACTACACATATTAGCATGCCATGCACTGGGCAATTTTGTACTACAGGATCAAGAACTGCATCCATACCCTGAGATGTACTTAAGTGCTTTAATACTAACAGTCAAAATAAAAGTTGGATATCTAAGCATTTTTGAAGGTCTGAACCTAGGTCCACATGCTACTACAAAGCCTGTCTTGAAGGAACTAGTGATACTTTGGGCACTGTTAAAAACAGCGCACCAAGCAGAGATCTTGAACTCTCGCAGCTGGGTACGGCATAGTAACTATCAGAGAAAGCAGTTTCATTTTAACATATCATTTTCTTTACTACAGGACAAAACACTTGAAATTTCAAATGGGCAGTCACTTTGCAGTACACTCCACAGTTCCCCTTAAACTAAAGAACACATGCAATAACTAATTTCACTGGGATTTAGGTCTGTACCCAATGTAAAAGGCTAGAAAGCTGCTAATCATTACCAACTATTATGATGATTCTGTGATCAAAGCATTAGCCAACAGTTTAGTTCAGGCAATTAACTCACATCATAAACTAAAAAAAAAAAAAAAAATTTAAAAAAAAATCTACTAATGGTCTTACCAAACAGTATATGTTTAAAAAAAAGTAGTAGTATGAACTAAAATCCACAACCACAGTTTCTAAACCCCTACAACTCAAATTTCTAAAGGTGGTAAGTGGCTCGAGTCTGTTAATTCAGGCTTTATCATAGTATTTGCAATCTAAAAATGAAAGGAGGAAAGACTTAAGACTGTTAGCAGCAGAAGAATATGTCCCTCTTGGAAAGAAAAAAAAATATTAAAAAAAAAAAGACTGTTCACAGATGTCACTTTGAATCAAATGTTAAAAGGAGAAAAATAAGTAAGCAACTAGAAAACAGGGAACCTATACTTCTTGCACCTATAACAAGTGTCAAACTGTGAACAAAAAGTAAAATAAAACCATGTAAAATTATTTCACTAAACAGTTTGCAAGTTATGTAGAGAAGAACAGCTAAGAATTTTTCAGCTAAATGTCAAAAAAACCAACTTTGCTGGCAGTTAACAGTTTCACAGAAGGATATTTTTTCAAGATAAAATCTAAAGAAAATTCACCCTACAACAGTTGGTAGTTCAGCAGTCCCTGGAAAGTTGGATAGTTTGGCATGTCTGTCTTGAAGAGGTTTTAAGAAACTCCCAAGCTCCAGATAACACACTTTCATACCATACTGTTTGTTTTGCAATGGGTTGCTCTCCTAATATGTCAAACGGAAGCTGCTCCCCTTTCTACAAATAACAAAGTGTTCATTAGGTCAGGGAAATCCATGAGTCGTTAGACTACTCATTTTACTGACAAAGTAGTCCAATGACATTTCCTGAATATAATTATTTCTGGAGAGCAGAAAAGCTGCAAGAGATTGGAAGAACTCATAATAGAGCTGTCAAGATACTGAAAGTGAAGACATTCATCTGGGGCACTAGAAAATAGGGGAGAAAAGCCCAATCTTACTTATATGTAGAAATAGAAGAGATCCAATCGTATGTGACCTCCCATAATCACATAAGTATATATATTTAAACCAACCCCAGTTAAATTAAATATTTATTTCACCTGAACTTGAAATGTTTCTGAAATCAAAGTTCTATAGAATGAAAAAGTCATTTTCCTACGTAACTCTAATAAGAAAATGGAGGAATTAGTCATTGTTACTCAATAATAAGAGAATACTGAATATCGCACTCAGTTCCTGAATCTCTTTCAGGAACTGCTTTATTTGTTAATTCTAAGAAACTAAACAGGAATATTCCTCAAAAAAAACCCCAAACCTTTAACTGCTTTCCTCTGGCGATATCTGCTTTTCTTTAGCTCACAGAACACTGTAATTTTATAATCATATCAAACTGAGCAAAGGGACAGATTTTTCCCACAGGCATGAGTTGCTTCTCCTCTGGCATTGATTTCTTTTGTTTTATTAAACGATTACAGCTTCATGGGCACTAAGCATTCAGAGGCTTTTTGCAAGTTTATTTTTTGGAGTTTCTCAGAAAGAAGGAGAGAGCTAAGACCAAGAAGCTAATCTCCAAATCAGCAAGCCTATGACTTAATGCTATTAGAAATCCTGTGGCAACAGCACAGGACCAAAACTACGCTTGAGTTCACTCTTTAGTAACTGTTATTCTGCTCTCAAACCTTTATTTATTAGTAGGACCCATGAGAAAGAAGGAAGCAGGCAATAACAAAGCCACAAAATAAGGTTGAAATTAAAGTTTACTTTTGGTTGCATGCCTGACATGATGGCAGTACAGTGACAAAACAAATGTTAAAATCACATTTTAGGCCACTAGAAAATGGCAGATGAATGAGGACCGAGAAATATTTGAGGCATCATAACAGTTTTCCAGCTAGTACTGATGCACAAATCCTTGCTTTGCATCCAAAATTTTGGTCAAACAGTAACATGTTTGGTAGGAGTGAAGACAGCAGCAAGGGACAGTGAAGCTGATTATCTCCCTAATGCTTTTTCTCCAATTGCAGCCCCGTCGTGCTCCACGTCTTCCACCTACACTGTCAGTGCACAACTGCCGAGGCCAAATCTTGGATTTTCTAGCACATCCAATGCACACTTAATGCCAACCCAGGAGTATCTATAGCGACACCAAAACCTATCCCTTAGTCTTGTTCTAGAAGAAAACATAACTCCAGTTGGTAACAATAGCGGGGAACAAACAGTGAGTCATGCTTTTTTTCAGAAAAACACTATTATTAATCGTGGGAATTCCTGTCAATGAGGAGGTGATCTGTAGTCACCTAACCTACTTTTACTGGTGATTTAAGCAGCCCTCCGAAATGAACATGTTGCACCACTTAATCAACTCAGGCTCTGCAAGCAGAAGATCCTATTAGAATCCTTAACGCTCTATTACTGGCAATAAAATGCAGCAAGTTGTAAGAAGGCCAATTAACTTTAAATATGACCATTTGGGCTTATCCCTCAATGGATGTTCAGAAAGCATCTATCCACCATAAATCCTCAGGAATGCTGAAGAACTATTTATAACATACTGGTGTGTATTTTTATGTCAATGAAATAGGAGGAGAGTCCTACACACTGCAGTGGGAACAGTTAAGTCTGAATCACTGCTTGCAAGATAATATACTTTAAAGAAGCTCAGGCAGGATTAAAAGCAACCCCTGCAAAAAGCCAGAATAGTTCAGTGTTAGATAGAGATGTTCCATGTGGGCTGAAGAAGCGATGCCAGGCCCTAACCCTGTGAAGAGGAACATAAGACAGCTCTCCCATGCATTTTCTGCCAACATATGGGTTGAACTGCAGCACAGCTCCCAGTGAAAGACTTTGGGCTCCATTATCCCCGCGTCTCCATAGGCAACTATCACTGCAGAGATCTCCACTGTATGTAAACAGTCAAATCCTGCACAGGCTTTCTATATATTGCAGATTTTGCCATCAGGAGTCACACAGCCAACTGGGAACGTTAGCAAACGAGTCTGTACAAAGGTTTCAACATACAAAGTACAATTTAACTGCTAAGTGCAGTTATTGCTGCTATTATGAGATCAGTCCCAGGATACATAAACTACATGAAATTATATTACATCAGTTCCTACAGCGACATCTAAAAAAAAAAAAAAAGTAGTTGCTACAGATTTTATTTTTTTTTTAAATATAACTACATGTGAAAGATTTGGTGCTTTCTCCTTCCAAATTCTTGCTGCCTGAATAGGTCTGATATCTTTCAAGTGAAGAAAAAAAAAAGGGGGGGGGGAGGAGAAGCCATCATATGAAGCATGTTCTCTTGTTTCAGTCTATCAGAAGGAACAGCTGAGGACACCTGCTATATGTAAGATTTCCATTAGGAAGCCAGAACAACTAGGTAGGGCATTTTTTAAAAATTAATGTGGAATTCAAACACATGGGCTACATTCTCTACCAAAAGACATATACAACAAAGGCAGCAGCAGCACACAACAACGTTTGTCTCTACATACGTTCGTCCATCAGCATGTCTGAACCCTGAAAATGGAAAACCATACCTCCAGAAATGAGGAGATTACTGTTTCTTTGCCTGTTCATCAGCAGATAATCTCTGCTGAGGCAGCCAACAAGCTTGATACTGGTGCCAATTTTCATGATGTGGACACCTGTCTACTAAGAACTGGACTAAGAATATCAGCTAATTTTATGCAGGTCACTGAACAACAGACAGATGGTAATGACTTCAAGCATTACTAACCTGGGCCAAATTCAAATCAGCCAACTACAGGTATCTAACACCACATCCTGTTAAGCCCTTGAGTCATCTACTCTCACCAACTGAGGAAGACTGGACAACTGCCTGAAAAAAAAACGATCAGCTTCACTTCACAATGCTCACTTTAAGTCCATTTGCAATCTAAAAAATAAAAATAAATTACAATATCCATTACGCTGAGCAATGGAACCTTGAAGGTACACGAGTTCCTAATAAGAGCAGATAATCATGTAGATATTTTTCTTTTCTCTAGAAACAGAAAATTGTCTTTGCTCTTCAAATTTATTCTGTGTTTATTTTCTGACTAAAGTCACTCCTCCTGCACTGACAGGAAATCAAACTCTTCAGAAATGCTGTTCATCAGCTGAACATCACACAGCCTAAAAGGGGCCGAGAAGCCCTCTCCTACCCTTCTTAGGGGAGACAATGGCCAACATATTTAATTCCACCAAGTACTCAGCTGCACTTTCACAGGTATGAGATCATGAGAAAGAATATGAAAAGAGGAAGAAAAGAAAAACGAGTGAACAGGGTCCTGTTCCTTCTGCTCACAAACCAGCGTACATGGCAACTTCCAAACCGAAAGGCACAGAGCTATCACCATTTCGCTAGCTGGTAGTGAGACCTGCAGCTCATTCCAGACTACCTCACACAAATAAACAGAACCCAAGAGGAGAGAGAGCTCCAGCTTTCACCGACCGATGGGCAGTCACACCACAACGAGCCAGGAACATCCTGTGTCAGCTTGTTAAGAGCTAACGTCAGTGGGTTTCAGAGTCAACCCGAGAGCCTTGGGCAGGAAGCAAGTCACACACCACCTTCTTTCTTTGGTCTGGCCATACAATCGGCCATTAAAAGCAAGACACCAGATGAGATGTTCTCTAAAAGGCACAATTCATTAAAAGTAGCAGATACATGGCAGCACACAGTGATGCTGCCCTCGCCAGCTTCAGTCCCTCCATTCTTTCTTGCTTCTCTAAGTGCAGGCTTAAGTATGATGAGTTACTGTATCATGAAAGTTTCAAAGACACCATTACATTTTTTAAAGTTGCAATCCAATACAGGTTTAGACTGGATCTTGCAGGCCCTTAACTTATGTCAAGAGTTGCTCAGGTAAAGTCTGAAACCATGCCAGTGTTTAAAATGGCAAATCAGACCCAGGCCTTTCACTTCAAGCAAATAATGCTCCTTTTAAAAATTCTCTGGACTTCTAGCATCACTTTGAAACTAATCACCAGCAGAAAGGGGATTTTCAGAGAAAAGCCAGCTTTTGCAACTTTCTAGAGTTTTCCTTTGTGTCATACACAACATTTTTAAAAACAAATGAAAACTGGAGTTAGGGTATAACTAGAAATGCTTTTGCTTCAAAGTTTTACAGCTGAATCAAAATAGCACTGTGGTAATACTTTTGAATTTTCCAGCAGATAATCCTTTTATTTAATCACACTACAAGTCGGTTCTGTAAACACACTGTTCATACAGAGTGGTTTTGACCAGGAAACCCACATGCATTACTAATTGCATTCTGAAATTCACGATAATGATATAATGGAGCATACAGTGTAGGGAATGGAATTTACTTCATTTCCACCACACTATTTTCAAACATCATACAGCATTACTTTATTCATTAGTCCCTAAATACCTTCCCTCTCCTGAAATTCAAAACTCTTACGCATTTAAAGTTTTCCTGACAGCACTTGGGTTTTGGGTTGGTTTTTTTTTTCTTTACTACACAAAACTGCCCATTCTGCTTTGTTTCACTAAATTTCTAGGTGAAATCTCTACTTCTCTCTTGCTTCTTTAGATCCCCCCTCCCCAACTCAATGGGAACTTTCACTTAAATGGTCTTTAATAACTTTTTCATAAACCTTTCTGGTTTTGTTTATTACACTACCAAACCTCAGAGTGCTTAGCAACTGACAGCAACTTTTTAGGTTTGTTAAATCCATTTAATATAGTGGGTTTGTAATGCAAGGTGTCAATCCAATGACATGGGAAACTTCCTTCTTCTATTAACCCTCAACATACGCCATGCTCCTGCATAAGAAGTACCAAGACAAGCTTCCACGTACTCCACTGAGGTTCAAAACCCTCCTGAGAGACCATTTCCGCATTTGTAAGCATTCTCAGGCAATTTAACTTCTCCTCCATAACTACCAAAAATTGTGCTAATTAACAATAGCATGGAGAATCTGGATACAGTTTTAGGATATCTCAAAAATCGAACGTTTTCTACTTTGCTCTGCATGCGAAAAAACTTCATGAACTGTTATTTGTGGCAACTCTGGAAGATGCCAGCAAAATTCAGAATTTGGCTAACTCCCCAAGTCTGATTTTAAACATAATTTGAGCCAGAATTAGAAATGTTTTCATTGATTTGAAGTTTAAAATCAGCATCAGTTAGACCTCTGTGCTGCCTTTTGTTCTTAAAATAAAACCTTCATTACATTTCGAGCCACGTGAAAACTAGATGGTGAATCAGCTTCAAGAATAAAACAAAAATAAATATTCTGCTGTTCATCAGAAAGTGATGTAGGTTTAACATTACCAAAACACACTATACTTTCCATCTCTAAATATTGCCAACCCCCTCTGACATTTTGTCTGCTATGCCACAAACTAGTGGGTAAACCACTTCTAAGAGTCAAGTCCCATTTGTCATGAAGATTTAACAGCAAAAACCACCCCCAAATATAGGGATTTGGATAGTGTATATTTTAATAACTAATCCACAGTTCTTACTCTGAGT
The DNA here is from genome assembly GCF_947461875.1 of Haliaeetus albicilla. Taxonomy (NCBI): domain Eukaryota; kingdom Metazoa; phylum Chordata; class Aves; order Accipitriformes; family Accipitridae; genus Haliaeetus; species Haliaeetus albicilla. Next base: position 56,563,795 of record NC_091483.1, on the reverse strand, counting down.
TATGTCAAAAAGCCAGATCTGACCAATTGCAGAAATTTCTTTCTTTGGTTAGTTTTGGTTTGTTTTTTTTAAAAGTTGTTCCTGCAAAATCAGGTGAAGATAACTGAGTTATGTCAAAAAGCCAGATCTGACCAATTGCAGAAATTTCTTTCTTTGGTTGGTTTTGGTTTGTTTTTTTTAAAAGTTGTTCCTGCAAAATCAGGTGAAGATAACTTTTGCTGTAAGGAGCTAGGGAGGCAGGCATCATTTTCAAAAATAAAGTATTTTTTCCCCATATTTTACTTAGAAGTTCTGAACTGAAAGATGAGTGGTTTAGATGTTACAAGGAAAGAAGAGGCAAGAAGCAATATAATATCCATTTTGTGAAATATTCACCCAGAAGTGTTTTCCCCAGGCTGAAATCTGAGAGTTTTTTTCTCCCTCTATCATTTACTTCAATATTGCCGTTATAAAAGTTCGGGGAGATACAATGAACTTTTTCTCCTTGACAGCATTTTGCTGAAAGTCTGCAACACTTACTGGGGAAAAAGATCCACTCTTGCAAAATATCCTGCAAAGGACAACTGTATGAAAATAAAAAATCAACATAAACTGTATGTCATATTACATATTTAGTAGTTGTTTAATTTTGGAAATCTGATAATGCTCATAAAGCATCTTTGCTAGATGACTAATTAGTTGGCATTCAACCTAAAATGATGCCAAACATAGCACTTCTCTTGTACGCGTGCAGAAGTGTCTGTAACCTCTCCGCAGAGACTAAATCGCAAAAGGCTACCGGTTCCCAATGATCTCTCTGGGTACCAGTAAATTTAGCTTCCTTCTCACTTAATGTATAAGCTAACTTACAGAAGGCCTCATTTTTCCATAATAAAGGAGTGATCAACGATGCTAGGTGTTGTCCTTTAACAATCATGATCATGCATGTGAGCACTGTATATGGCATGTGGGGAACGTGTTGGCATACATGTCAGTGTAGATGGATCACGTGCATGAAGACAGTACTTTCAGAGGAGGAAGAAAGTATTTCGCAACATAAACCTACGCAAGGATCTCATTCAATCCTGTATAGGAAGCAGCCTATAAAATGCTCCTTACAGCTCTGTGCATCCTAAGAAGGACTGTAGCATTTCCTTTTTTTTTTTTTTTTTAACTTTCAAATCTGTATTTTTAATATCTTCATTCCAGATTACAAAACAAAGTTTTATTTCATCTGGATCCTAGCGATTTTTGGTTCCAAGTCTCTACACAGCACCATCAAAACCAATAAAGAACTGCAAGTCTGGCTGCTTCTTCAGCAGCACAGAACTGCATCTTAACAGCCTGGGGCACGAAAGGGGCAGGGAAGGGGCACGAAACCCCCGCATGCAGAGCAGAGGTGAAGGCAAATTCGAGACTCCTCCACTTGTAATTCCTATACAGCAGTTAAGTCTACTACATCTAAATCAAAGCTGGAATTCGAGCAACTGTGGTAAAGAACTGGTGTGCTCAGGCGCCTGAGCTCTGGTTTTCCCCAACTAGTGGAACAAAACTCATCAAAGACGTGCCCTCTTAGGCCAGTAAAAGTGCACTTGTTTCTATCAGGACCCGATCCGTGGCATTTAAGGGGTCAAAAACTACCAAGAGCCAGAAGAATCTGGATGTCAGACAGGTCCCTCCATCCCCATCAAGCCCACGCACGCCGGCTTCAGGGCTTTTTATGTTCCAGCGCAACAGCAGCAGCAGCAGCCCGAGCGCAGGGTGTGGGCAGAGCAGCGGAGCGGGGGCTGAGCCCGGGACCGCCCCAGCGGGACCCCCACGGCCGGGGTTACTGGGGACCCCCACGGAGCTTTCGGGGCTTCGGCCCTTCCCTCCCCGGAGCGCTCGGACCCCGGGCCGGGGGAGGGGGGGGCAGGTGGGACACGCCACACGGGTTTTCGGACGGTAACGGGTCGGTACGATCGGCAAGCGCTGTGCCCCCCGCCCCTGCCCGGCGCTCTCCCCCCGCCCCCGGCCCCGCACCGCCACCGTACCCCCGAATCCCGGTCGCAGCCGGTTGTCATAGCCATCCAGGAGGCTGTTCAGGATGCTGGTGAAATTCTCCGGCCACAATTTCTCCTCTTTTTTGCCCTGCCCTGGCGGCCCGGTGAGACTACGAGGCAAAGAGGGAAGGGGTGAGCGGAGCCGCCGGGAGCCCGCGGGGGCAGCGGCACCGGGACCGGCCGCCCCGGGGACCGGCCGCCCCGGGCCCCGGACTTCCCCCCCCGCCCCCCCGCAGACCGTCCGGGGTACTCACCACGTCGCCAGGCACAGGCAGTGCAGGAGGGCGATGGAGAGACCCGAGGACATGGCGATGGCTGGCTCCTTGGCAGAAACCATCTTTGCATGCCATACTTCACGCCTGGGCACGTTAAACGCCTTGTCCGGGGCGGGGAGGGGAGGGGGACGCGGGGCCCGGCGGCGGGGCGGGGGGGAGGGGAGAGAAGGGGAGGGGGGGGCGCGGCGACGGCGGCAGCCCCCGGCGGCCCTACATGCGCGGCGCCCCGGTTGCCAGGCGCCCGGCCCGGACGGAGGAGAGGCGACTTTCCCCGCACCGTTAACTCTCTCGGGGCAACAGGCGCCGGTCCCCGCCGCTCCGTCCCCCGCCCCGCTCGCGCTCGCCCTCCTCCTCCTCCTCCCCCCCACCTCCGCCCCGCCCCGCCCGCGGCCCCGCGCTCCGCTCCGCTCCGCTCCGCCCCGCCCCGCTCTCCCCCGCCGCGGCCCGAAACCCACCGGCCCGCCCGTGGCCTGCCGGCGGGGGTGCGGCCGCGGGGGGTGCCTGTGCGGGAAGGGTGGCTGGGAGCGTGGCGGTGGTGACCGCGGCGGGCGAGCGTCCCTTCGTCCCAGCCATCTCTGCTCCCCACGGAGGGGAGAGGGACGCACACCACACACACACACGCGCTAAACCGGGAGCGGCGGGGGGGCGGGAAGCGATCGGTTCCCCAGCGAGGAGGGTTTGGGAGCGGGAGGGTCCCTCCGCTCCGGCGTGAGAGGAGCTGGGGAGGAGAGGAGAGGAGAGGAGAGGAGAGGAGAGGAGAGGAGAGGAGAGGAGAGGAGAGGAGAGGAGAGGAGAGGAGAGCCAGCTCTGACTTCAAGGTTAAAACAGGGCGCAGCCGAAGCGGATGGGAGCGAGTGGGTTATCCCGGGTTTCTAAAAGCAGAAATGCCAGAATAAGGGAATGGTTTCACATTCTGTCTTTTTTCTTTTCATTCCTATAATTAGGAAACAAGATTTGGTGACCCAAATAATTTCCATTATGCAGGGTCCAAGGGATTCTGCAACAATTACAGTAAAATCCACTCAGAAGTGTTGCTAGTCTGTCACGGGCTATTGGGATAGTTGGGTGCCGAGGGGAAGAGAGGGGGAAAGGAAGGGAAGGGAAGGGAAGCGGGGGGCGTCCCCCACACAATAGGTGTTGGCAATAAACAACTTGTTCTTCTGATCAAGCGTGCTGCAGGGACAACTGTTTACGTTTGGAAATCGGCGTGCATGTCAGTTCTAATGAGGATGGCGAAGTTCATCGTGCAGGAGCACATAGAGCAGGTATTGTAATTGACTCCAAGACTACAGTACTGTCAGTGCTGACATAAAAAGGCTTTATTCATTACTTGCTACAGCATCCCCAAGCTCCGAAATGCCTGATTATCTTCAAAACTACTGTACACTTGAAATCTTCCTGATTGTACTTCAGAGCTTATTCCAGCTAGGGTGCCCTTTGCTGATTCCTTTGAAAAACAATTAAAGCTGTGCTTGAAATCCATTTAGCTTGCTGATGCTGTTTATCTTTCAAAAAACTCTGTCTAGGCAGTCAGTTCTGCTTCCAATTTTAAAAGCCCAATTTAGGCCTCTGCAGATTACTAGTTGGCTTACTGAGATTTTGACAGGATCCTCATCTCCTGACTGCCTTACAGGATCCTGATCTGACTGCCTTACTGGAACGACAAATGCTCTGCTGAAGCCCCCCAGAGCGGGCAGCCTGCCTATGGACGGCACGTGTGCTCCATGCGGTATTTACAAGCCTGGACAATGCAGACGGTAGGATGTCATGCCAAGGTCACTTCAGCTCCTGTGACGAGGCTCTGGGAGCAGCCTGTTTAACTCCACACACAGGTGAAAACCAGCACGCCAGTAAGAGTCCACTGCCCTGGCTCCCTTAGCAATCTGATCAGGAATGACAGAAGGATGGATCAGCAGCTCTTCAGGAGTCTAATTTCACCACATCAGGTAAGTTTGCCTGGTTAATCAGCCACTTTTGATCTATAAAGTGATGTAATTTGTTTTTCTGGACCAGTGTTCTGCTGTAGCATGGACTATGCCAAAGGGATACATAGAACTGGCCTCCAGTAAAGAGAGTCTCTAGTTTTTCTGTCCCTTGCAAGAAAAGTAATCCCTTGTTGCAGAACACTGAAAGTATTTCTAACTAAGGTTATCTGATCTAGGGATGCCTCAGAAAAATTTTGCTGGCAGAAGCCAAACTCACAAAACTGAAGCAAGGGCAATAGATGGCAATTGAGAAGCGGGAAGAATCCTGCTGGCTAGTCACAGAGCAAACCACAGCTCTACAGCACTGCCACTTCTAGCAGCTGCCATGGAAGAAAGCCAGCAACACCCTGGCAGAGCTGGGGACACCCTTGGGTTTAGATTGTCTTATTACCTTCTGCATATGTATAGACACCTGTGTGAACTGAAATAGAAAAGTCAAGTGGTATTCACCGGTAATGATCTCCCCACATGAATGTCCTGAGAAATGTTATCACAACCCCCTCTCAGATCCGTGCCTGGAGTCATAAGGAACTTGGATGCTGTACGTCCAGTAGTTCTGCTACAGGTAAAAATCAAAGAAACTCACTCTGTTATCCCTCTTTCCAGCAATTTTAGGAACTGAGCTGGTCTTTGAATGATTCCCAGGTTCTTTAGAACAAAGAATAATATTATTGATTCCTTTTGTCTCTTCAGTACAGGTACTTCAGTAAAGGTAACATCAAGTTGAAAGATTTGTGGATGTGCCATGCCAGGGCACCAGGCGAGAAGTACTCACGGCTTCTAAGAAGATGCTCATGTTGTTTTTTCCAAGAAAAGGTAGACATAGTGCCCTTCTGTCACACCCTCCCTGCCGCAGGTTGTATTGATGTAGGATCCAGGTGACATCTGGGTGCATTTACTCCCTACAAGTGCTAAAACTAAATGAGAAATCACTTTCTCTAAATCAAGAAAATGAATTCTAACACTTCTCAAATTTATCAGTGGTTAATACCTCCCTTAGATCCAGCAATGACTATCAAGAACTCAGTAAGATTAATACCAAAACCAGATTGTTGTCCTTGGTATCTGAAAAACTGTGTCATTTGTATATTGCTGAAACTTTTATAAAACTAGGCTTGAAGGAAACATAAATCAGTTGAAAATAACAGTAAACAGTCCTGTAAGCCAGATATATCACCTCTGAGTACTTGTTTATACCTTATGATATATGCATTGCCCTGGCTAATTTCAACATTTTTTGAATTGCATCTTAAGAGATATTCTTTATTCCTTTGTAATGTATTTGTAGCATAGACACATACAGAAACTCCCAGGGTGTTTCTTTGTCACCAGCAGATGTATGCTGATTTTAAAAATACTGCTTCAAATGGTCTTTGATCACTTCAAAGAATTTCTGGGTTATATCATGTCTCTAAAAGAACTTGATGACTCCAAGAAGGATTTAGTGGTCACAGGCTGAATTGATGGTGCCTAAAAATGTTTGCTGAATTCGGTGTTTTCTCAGCTTCTCCAGCTTTTACCACCAATTCTTCCAAGATTTCTCCAAAGAAATCTCACCCATCGTGGACTATTGTAAGAAGGGGGCTATTTTTGCCCAGCTCCATATGCTCAGAAAGCACTTGAATATCCTAAATACCTTTTTTTTTTTTTTTACTGCCCCTATGCTGATGTATCCTCCTAATAATTTTTTATGAAGCAGACATTCTGGCCAAGCCTCAAAAGCAGTTTTATTGAAAGCTATGGATCTTCAGGTATAGCTTGATCATTTTTTATTTATCACAACACACAGAGAAGCAGAAAAGTTTTTCATCACCCTTCTCATTTCTACTTTACCATCAGATTAAGTGCAAAGAAAAAGGAAGCCGGTACTTTTCTTGTGGAAGGCATTATCTAACCTTTCAATTTTTTTTTTTTTTGGTAAACTATAGCCTCCACCAACAAACAGGTTATATAGGTAAATTATAGGTTACATCCTTTTCCCCAGCAGATTTGATTATTCAGCTGATTTTGACCTGATATAGTCCTGGCATCAAATCCATGAAGATAGAGAAGCTTATATGGAAAAGACTGCGAAAATCTTTATTGCCCAACTATATATTGCATAGTTAAAAGCCTCTAACACTTAGAAAAGAGGAGATAAAACTGGGGTCACTGCCAAGCACCTAAATGTTTCTTTATCTGAATAGCTAAGTCATTGATTTCTTGGACTTTTTACAGTTTCTGCCCATATCAATAGAGTTTCTTACAGCCTTGATCAAATGGCTTGTCTTCACATACATCCTTTTTAAAGGTCAGGGGTTGAATACCCATTCTTTGGAAAAGGTATACCCCAATCCCATTTTTGGTAGATGACCAAGAAAAGATATGAATACATTTTCTGTACAGCTAATTAGAGGGTCTTTCACTCCCGTCCTTGCACCTCCTCAAGTGTGTAAGGGGTCTTTCACTCCCCTCCTCTCCTGCATCCACACACATTAAAGAGATCGTGGGAACCTACAAAAAAAACCCCACCTGTCCTTGGTTTTATCAAGACTTTGATCTGGAGCTCAGGAGAACCCTGAACTACCTGTTCAGGGAAGAGTTTTTAATCAGTGGGGACATGAGGATACTGTGGGCCTTGATTGCACCTCTAGGGAAGTGCTTATGTTTAAGGAGTCTGGATTTTGAGTCTATTGATTGCAATTTCAGTTCTGCTGTGGGAGCAGTAAGATAGATGCTTAAGCTCTTTCTGGCTCTTCTTCCATCTTTACCAGCTTTTCCCCCCTGCTGCAGTTCTAGTAGTTTTCTTTCCAGCTTCTCATTTCAGTATCTGATCACAAAGTTGTTACCTCCAGTTTTAGAAGGATCCCATTGCATTCATTGTAGTTAGTGTGTGACCAGGTGCATTTCTTTCTCTCCAGAATTTACAATCTAGATAGATAAGACTAACTAAGGATTGGACACAAGAAAGTTTTGCTGGGAACTGAGATGCAAAAAAAGTGACAATGCAACACCATAACACCATGTAAGAAATCTGCACCAGAACAGGAGCTTAATTCCAGTCTGCTGTGTCCCAGGTCAGTTCACTAATCACCACCTCAGCAGTCCTTTCAAGGCACAGCATAAGCTCTGTGTAGAACTGAACCTTCCGCTGGTCCAGCTTTGCTTCACTTCCATGGCCAGAACTCCTACGAAACTGCAGGAACTGATGCCGACATGCATTTAGCCGTATATTTTTTCCTCTGACATATGGTATTTACAAGACTGTTCTACAGTACCATGGTTATTTTAACACACATGTCCTTGATTGCTTGGAAAAAGGCTAGAAAATCCTTTGAGTACCAAATATATATATATATACACACACATATATATATATTGCTATTACTGATTGCAATAGGATTTATGTGGATTCTTCTAGTGATTGACACATGGATGTTTAAGGAGGTAAACTGTGAGCTTCATATTTAAGGGGACCGCCACTCTACACACTGCAATGGAAACATGTTTGTGGAAGCACTCACTGCAGGAACTGCCAATTTGGGGCAAAAAGTGTTCTCAGCAAGAAATCGTTAGAGAATTCCTATGCCTCCATCTCTCATTTCTCATCTAACCCTGCTGCTTCCCCAGCACACACACTCAGGTAATCAGGCATGTCACTGACCCATGTCACATCTGCAGCAGGAGCCTAGAGATGCAGGGGCCATCAGGGCAGGTCGCGGTCACCTCCTCAGTGGCAGAGTGAGGAATAAAGCAGATCTCCTGACTTCCATCTCTAAAATGGGCATCCCCCCAAAAATATGGTAAGAAGATCTCTTCATGCAGGGGGGAATAGAAATTTTTCTCAAAGCAGTATGAGGCTGTCTCTGCTTCATCGAGGTGAAGGACATGGCAGCCAGGGTTGTGGGGAGGAATCTGGGAAGCCACTGCCCTGTACCCTGCCTTCTCATCAGGGCTGCCAAGTTTAATGCAGTATGTGTCAAAAATTTTGGTTGCCCTGAGCAACGGTAGCAAACCTGCAGCTTTCAGAGGCGGCAGGCAGGCTGAAGAGAGGGGCAGGGGGCTGAGGCAGGGGCAGCTCGTGGGGGCTTCCGTGGCTCAGAAGGACTGGGGAGGAAGGCTGGGTGTTCCCACTTGCGGTCTCCTTCAGGTTCCCGCTTTCAGGCAGAGCCTCCCACTCTGCCACCTAGTTTTAAGACAGCTGCATCCCACTGCTGGCCCCTGCTCCCAGAGGGAACAGGAGAGCAGAAGCACCAACAAACTGCCTCCCTGGAAGACTTCATGTTCCCAGTCATTACATGTCTATTAATCCCAGAAGTGTATGAGTCATGGGGCAGAGGCCTGGGGAATGAGTTAAATATGCCATGGGAGCCATAGGTCTGTCTCCTGACTCACAGTGAAGCCATTGGCATCATCAGCTCTAGTGATTTTCTTGCTGCCTTCATGGTGCTTGGCTTGCCCAGGTCTTTCAAAGGCAGGAGGAGCCTTATTTTTCTTTAAAAGAGAGAGAGGGAGAGTTGCAAAGTCTCTGGATTGTACAATGGGGGAGAAAAAATCCAAAATTTGACCTAGGTGTTTTACAAGGCACTGCATAAAGAAATCAAAATCCTGCATGCAGATAAGTAAAACTGGGACTTCTGAATCTCATGACCCCTGTGGGGCTGACTTCTGATTCTCAAAACTGTGGGCCTAGCAGTACTGATGAGGCTCTGTTTATGCTGCTCTTCCCTCAGGTTGCCGTGCTGGGGGGTTGGTGAGCCATGCTCAGCACCGCCTCTGCACTGACAATGATGTTCGGTTAAGAAGAAACAGTTTGCTTTGGTTTGGTTCACTTCCCACCACTGCTCTCTTTGCTAATGTCAAGCACACAACATTAACAGAGAAACCTTCCTTTCTACTTGGAAGAGATACATCCTTTCTGTCATGACATTTTAAGAAATACTATGGCTTCAGAAGGAGCAAGGCATACAATCACCTAAAGATGTTCTGCATCTAACTTCTTACAAGGGACAGCTTGTATAGTTGTACACACACTACAGTCAAAACTTTCCATGTAATGATAACATCTCCGTACTAAATAATAATATCAGTGTTCATGTGTTAGGTAGAAAATATTCCCTTTAAAATGTCTTAGTATAAAAACAAACAGAACGATTTTTTATGCAAATAGAGCTGCCAAGCAGACTTTTGTAGTGGCCCAGGGGTCGGTAAACAGCTGAGCAAATTGGCATTTAGAGCTGTACTTGCAAGCTCTGCTTGCAAAGGCAAAAATTGCCATTGTGGTAATACACTTAATCTACAGAAGACACACAACCAGTCTGCTCTTCATTACCATCTGGTGGTTGTTGCATGGAGTGGCGTTACTCACATCTCAAAAAGTTACTGAAGGGAATTTTCATATCACGAGAAAAGAAAGGCTGCTGTAGCAGCAGTGGGCAGCACAAGAGGACTGGTTTTGTCTTACAGGCATTGATACAGAGGCATCAGGCCCAGAAAACACTAACAAAATGAGCAGGTGGAAAAGAGAAAATTAAGAAGCATCTGGTGGTACTTTAGCATTTTGTGAAGTCATTTAAGGCATCCCTGAATATCATTTACTGAGAACTGCTTGGGAAGCATAGTGCGCTGTTCCCTCCCACTGACAGCAATGGCAGCTGAGACCATTTGGCAAGATAAGGTATCTTGTTAACCACTTTTAATAACTAGTTTCCAGATCTGCTCCAGTACTTATCCAGAGAGGTATCTTACAAGTGGTATCCTAGCAGGGGCTGTGTGTCCCCGGTGGTAAGCAAGAGGAAGATAATAAACCCCTACAACTATATGGGGAGCTAGCTCTCCTCTCGCACAGTTTGGACTCTCCACTGTATAGTCTCTTCTCCTTCCCACACAATGGTTTCATCAAAGGGAAACTGTGCAGTGTGATTCAGCTTGGAGGGGACTTTTGGAAGTCATTGGTCCAATCACCTGCTCAAAGCATAGCCAACCTCAAAGTTAGATCAGGTAGCTCGGGCCTCTGAGGAGATCCTCACCCTTTTCAATCTTCTTGGAGTATTTCTTATCCTTGGAGTATTTCTTATGAAGCAAGGGTAGTCTACTCTTATACTGAGTGAAAGAAGTAAAATAACTGATGAAGTACAATACCCTTTTGCTTTTACCTAAGTGTATGGATCAACAGATGGATCAACAGATAATTGATATACAGTGACAAGTCCACTCTAAGTATTTTGCAGCAGTAGAAATATAACCTCTTGGTCACAGTCACAGAGGGTGCTAGTCTGAATACACCATGGAGTTGATCCAGTGCAGCTGCAGCATCTCGTCTTACGCACTAGAATCAATTTTTCAAGAAGAGCATGAAATGAAGTAAAATAAATTTGCTATTGTAATTATAAAATTCACAAAGCATAATACACTTAAAACCAGAAATCGTTTTATGGTTCTGTTGCTTTTTACCTTTAAAGAAAATGCACTCTTCAGTTCCTTTCCCAGCTCTGCCACTGATTTCTGTGACCATAGTTAAGACATTTAGGCCAAAACTTCTCAACAAGTGTAGCTAATAATAAGTGCATGAACATATACGAAGGCTTTTATATGTAAGAGTGACCCAGATTTTGTGGAGGCCGAATACCCAAATCTGCATTTAAAATTTTGATCCCCAGACCCCTGTGTCTGAATTTCCTGTTCTGTAATTTTAGAGGAGGCTTACCTATATTGCAGGGATATTTGAAGGTATTAATTAGTTCAAATGCACACAGTGGCTTAAAAATGTAAAGTACATAAATACTAAGTATTATTATCAAATAGGTCAGTATTTAACCAGTACTTGTGTCCTTGCTAGTTTAGACATTTTGTCAACTTTGTGTCTCATTTTGGATGTTTAATACATAATCAGCTTTCTAAATATTTCTCTGCTGGACACAGGCTTCAGAGTACATGAGATTAACACCATCTGAGAAATAAACACCCCTTAGCCAACACACTGTCTATATGAACAGGCCTCCACAGTCACCTCCCTGACCTCTTAGCCCACTTAGACATGAGAAATGAAGGACTTCCACTGCTGATGGTGAAAATGAGTGGGTGGAAAACCCAGGGGACAAGAAGGAAGCTGAATATTTTACAGAGACAAATACACAATTCCAGGAGGCAGACTTCACAAGATGAATGGTTTTAACAGGATGGATGAGGTCTGCATTCACAAGCGCTCTTTCTTTTCTCATGGAAAACCACCTGTGTCCTCCCTGTCTTACTACTCCAGAGCAATACATGCTCTTTTCCCTGCTGTACGGTTCAGCTCACAGCCCAAAAAGATGAAGTACAAATCTATCCTGACTTATGTATGATTTAGACACCAGGGTCATTTAGGTCCTGTTCCAAAATTCACTGAAGTAAACTAAAAACCTGCCACTCACCCTGGGGATTCTGGATCAGAACCAGAAAGCATTTTTCACTCCGAGTTCCCAATTTACTATGGTGTTGGGTTTTTCTCTATATTTAGAGTACTTTGTTTTCTTATAGCCTCATTGTTGTTTTTATCCTATTATACAAATATTCTAATTCCTCAGTTCCCCATCTGACAGGCAGGCAGGCAACATTTTGCCTTCATCAAAGGGGGGTGGACAGGAATTTGACTTGGCTGCCACTCCTGTGGCTGGCCCCTCAGACTGGTCTAACACAGAGACAATACTGAAACACATTTTGCAGATTTTCTGAAATTAAAACCTTGATAATGTCCAGAAGCTGAAGTAAAATTTACGCCTTCATGTGCTAGGTGAAGGGAGAGAAACTCTCTGAACTAGGGAACAAGTCACTTAAGGAGAAACTTGGAAAGACAAAGGAAGACACAACAGAGAGGTTAAGAATATGAGACATTAACTCATGAGAAGGATCCAAAAATCATCCCTTACAGTAGGAAGAGGTGAGAGGGAAATGCTTCCAAATTATAAAATTAAGTATATTCTTGATATTTCTTCTTTTGGCGTCTTCTGCCCATGAAACTGTCTTCTTTCAACCTCTTTCACTTGTGTCCAGAGATGGTATTAGAAAATATCTGAAGGTAATATTGTTGACATCACACAAATGCTTGCCGCTGCTCGGGTGAACAAGGGGATGCTTCCTCACCCCTTATCTCACCCTTTACTGCTTCTTGAGCATTCAAGTTCTGCTGATTGCCCTAAAAGAGGAGTCAGGATGGTTTTGCTGTCTGAGGTAGGTTTGAAGGCAGCCACAAGCAGTTCGGTCTTTTCCAAAATGCATGAACAGCAAATAAACCAATACCCCCTGTTGTTCAGCCATCCCTCCTGCAGGCTTTTTCTCCGAGCAGTTATCCCTGCGAGAGCCTCTGTGCCCACCACTGCAGTGGGAAGAGACACCAACAGGGGCTAAAAAACTACTAGCATCCCAGTTTTGTGATCTGGCTGAGGAACCTCTCTCTCACATCTTTACCAGTTCTCTTTCTTTGTGTTCAGTTTCTTTTTTCTTCCAATTCTTATTTTTGCACTTACTTTAGCCTTTATTTCAGGGGTTTTTTTTCAACTAGCTAAAAACAGCACAAATGACAGGGCGTAATCTATTTCTCAGTTTATGGACCGCTTCCAGTGACTGCTGCCAGCCCACACGACATATATAAATCATGGATTTTAGACCTGCACTTCTGCATCAGTTAAAGAGATAAGTAAAATTACTTGTTGTCTTACACCTCCCTGTTGACAAAGTGACTCCCAGCTGAAGAGATTCACATGTGCTCTTTATTTCAGCAAGCAAGAAGCATCTATCTCGCTCATCAAATGTGCTCCTGAGACAAGAAAGGAGTGTGCAAGCAGCTGTTGTGTAGGACTACTGCATTTGTTAAAATCATGCCCACTTTGTTTTCTCCCAGCGTAGGTATGACTATACATGGCGATACATATCTAATGCTGTCATTTTCATGGCTGTAAATCCACTCAACAGAATTCCAGAGGAATTTGCCATCAGCAAAGAAATCAGCCTCTAAGTTTTCGGTCTGGCAGCTTTTATTGTTATATTTTGCTGTTTTTCTAATACTCACTTTTAAATGTGAGAGGTGAAATATTTTGTAAATATATTCCTGAAATATAATGCAAATTTTTCCTTCTTGTCACCTTTGTCCTTGGAGGCAGCAGACAACCTTGATAATGAGTGGAAATACAAAATTCCTACCTTTCGGGAGGCAGGTGCAACAGCAAGAGGATAAAGAGCCATTTCTATTTGTGGTGACCGTTCTTGGCTCTGCTCTAGCTTTTACTCTTTAGGGTCTTACCATATACAGGTACAACCTCTTAAAAAACAAGTACTATTCAATCTCAACCAAAATGTCTGTTTCTTTTCTTACTGAACTTGGCTGTTTGAGCAGCATGTGATTTGGAGGCTCCAATGCACTAAGGATACTTTCAGGTAGATCTAATTTTAAAAATAGAAGCCCTGGCCAATGGAGAAGGCCCATGTTCAGCACCAGTTTTCATCCCAAATCAGACTTAAGTCAAAACCCCAAAACTTTTAATGTAAAACTAGTTTTGAGGAAAAACTAATTAGGACCTTCAATCTCCCCAGCAACGTAACACAGCAAATAAGCAGGGGTTACTGAAGATTAACAAAGGAACTGGAACTACGGTTTCAATGGAAGAACTGCAAACCGTACTTAGAGGCAGAAAGCGATGTTACCACCCTTTAGAGTAACAGAATCACAAAATACTTGAAATTGGAAGGGGAAGTTATCTAGCCTACCTCCTGCTCAACTGCAGAGCCAAGTTCAGCTCCTGCTCTGAGCTGCACTAATGTCAAAGATAGATCAGGTTGCTTAGGGCTTTGAAAGGCGTATCTTTTAATTTGAAATTTCTTGAGAGAAAATAATGTAGAAATCTATCTTTTCTCAAAGAAAAGTTCATTTTGATTAAGTATCTTCTTTCTTCTTGATGAAGGAATGCTTTGATCAACACACTTATGTGAAAATATCCCCAGAAAAGTTGCTTGTGTGACTGAATTCGGCCATTCTGATTCTTTATCGCTAGAAGCAAACAAGCTAGGCTTTTATATACGTGACTCACAGATTCATAAGCGTACATAGCAAGTGCATCACATCACTGAAATGGGACAGAGACACATTGCATTCTAGTGGCTCAGTGTGGTAAAATACTTCTGAGTATGAGACTACTACTCATATTTCTCTGCTCACTGCTTTTAAAAGGACTTATTTAACCTGACAATTTAAATAGGGTTTTGCAGTGAGCTGCTTCAGAAAACAATGAAAAGGCAAAGCTGGAGAAAATTAACTCAATTTATCAGAAAAATAATTTCTGGGCCATTCCAGTACCAGTGTTTCATTTCTTATACCAAACCCCCCCCCCCCATACAAATAAAGACAGGACCAGGCCTAAAAAGCATAGAAGCAAAGGTCTCAATCCTACAAATATTTATGCAACTTGCCATTGTATGCATCAGCCTGTTAAAATCAAGGGAGCTGCTTGCAATGGAAAGGTATATGTGTGCTTCATTTCTACAGAATAATACATCAGGTATTAACTCTTTCTGTCCTGCTTCTGACATCTCACCTGCACTGACAAACCTCAGTTTTTAGAAACTGTATAAAAGGAAGTACCTGAAACACCTTTTAACAGGAATCATAACAATATCACACTTCGTACATCTCTGTTCTTTAAGTATCATCTCCTTAAAGACAACCTCTGCACTGCTGTCTACAACTGCCTTTCTTTTTTCAGCAACACTTAAGACTACTGGCTCCTTGTAGTTAATATGCCCACAGAGGCCACTAAACTATAGAAATGCGTACAGACTAACTGCTGCCTTCACGTTCTTCATGTCTGTCTCAACACTTGTTGAATGTCTTCCTAACTTATCCTGGATGGTTTGTTCTCTGAAGCCAGGTTTGTCTTTTTTGATAATCTCTATAGTATCTGGCACAAAGATCTTGAATCTTCAGCCTCTGCTACTTCTCTTGAGCTAGCATCAGAGGGAGAAAGAGCTTGTGAGTCTCCCACACCTGGGATGAAGGACTTGGAAGGTCAACAGAGTTGCTTCCCACAAGTAGCGAGGAGGGGGGCACAGGAAGTGCATTGCCGGGGCAGGGGTGCAGTGCTGGACTTGCACACCCTGAGAGGAAGCAAATTCTGTAATGTTAAGAAAGGATGTTGGACGAGCAGTGTAGACACAAGGCTGGGAGATCTAAAAAGGGATTACAAATGAGTGTTACAGATGTTTATCTGACATGATTAAAGACTCACTAAATTATGCTGGCTGTAGATATTATAGGACAAAAGAATCCTATAGCTCTTACTATATATTCTCTTCTCACTTTGATTATTAAAGGTGAATAACTTCAATTCACAGTTTTGATATTTACTATTAATTCTTTAAAAGCACTGTCCTAAGTGTTTTACAGGCTCTTAAAAGAAAGTAGAACCTGCACTAAGAAGATCTTAATTGACCTTTACAGCATATAAAAAGAGGGATAAAAATGGGGCACAAAGAGGGCATGAGTTTTGAGCTGTACCTTTTTTATTTCCTAAGGGAAGGGCGAGGGTGTGGAGGCTTACTGAGAGACCCGAAAGAAAGGGAAATGGTTGGGAGGGCGAGGTGCTCTCTTCAGTGCAGGGCAGCATCTGAGTGTCTACAGATCCCAGGATAAAGCACAAGTCCAGTGTGTCACTCCACAGCTCTTCTCAATCACTTGCACAGCTTTCCCACTGCACTGAAATCCCCAAAGCACACTAAAAGCATCTCCAGCTTGCCGTTTCCTGCCATCCAAGACGACTGCTCACAAGCTGTATTTGACTCAAGGGAATACTGTAGGTATAAAATGACAATAGCATTATCACTAAGCAGATGAAATAGGTGACCTATTTTGTTACCTGCCTCCTTTCTCTAAGTATAAATATTAACAGGGTTTGTTTTTTACCTGCAAAGGTAGTAATTTCACAGTTCCTAGGTTTCATTTCATAGTTTTCAAACCCAACCATTTAGCTTAATTTTTACAAATTTGAAAATTTCATCTAAATTTTTGAATATATCTTAACAGTATAGTTACTGCAAAATGTCACCTTCTCAGTGCCAAGTAAGAAAAAAATGTATACCCATCCTAATTCTCTTTTTTTTTTTAGCTGGGGTGTATGCAGTACAAAAAGCCACACAGCCAAGCAACCTGTGGGGCACAGATGTCTGACAATGAATAATCCAAAAATCTTGAGCTCGGTTTCCCGTTCTGTTTTCTGTGCACACTGTTACACTGTAATGCAATTTTGCTAATTAATGATGCTGCTTTCACACTTAACACCAGTCCCGCTTCTGGTCTGTGGCTGGTGTACCTGTTCCCACAATAATTCTCCCCACTGACTGGAAAACTGCAAGTCCAGCTGGACACTTACATTACAAGTATCCTGGGTCTGCAAGTCTCTATTTTGAATTACTCTAACCAGTCATTATTACAAATACTAGCATTTTCAGTCATCACCCCCACATACAAAGTGCACAGTGTGAGGCACACAGCTGCCCTTCTCTGTTTTGAGCAGAATCACAGATAGACTTTCCCCCATTCTACATTTAAGAAGGCAGAAAGTATCACGAGAGAGAGATGGCATAGTCACTACTTTTGCAATTTTTTTTCCCCCCTAGTTTCATTAAAAGTTGTGGTCTTCCCTCCTAACGAGCTTATCCAGCAGGAAACAGGAAGAATTCCCCTTTTTCTCAGTGATCTTCTGTTCTTTTTAGTTACCCAACATTGTCTTTGTACTGTGTGCACTTTCTGATTCCAAATGAAAATGAGCATTGCAAAAAAGATCTTTAATAAACTTGAAATATTTGTGTAAAAAAAAGGTTCCCTCCTGAAAGTTTATGCATAATGAAGGTGAAAAATGAACATGCAACTGGCCCAGGATGGTTTTATGAATCATGCTTTGCAATTATATTACTTGTCTTGCTTCTAGTAAGCATTCGACATGCCTCAGAATATGAAAAAAAGTCACGGCTACTGTGTTAGAACTAGTGGATTTCAATTGTTTTAGTTTACTGGTGTTTATATATGCTTAATCAAGATGAAACTACTCCCCACCCAAAAGATCTGCCTTCACTAACACAGCCCAGAAAATACTTTAAAAAAATCTTATTTACAAGTTGTATATCTATCTCATAGATAGCGTAGAAATGAGTGGGAAAGGAATTTGGCATTATCATTAGCTATTGTTTAAAGGAAAAGATTATTGAACAACAAATATGAGAAAATAACCATAAGAAAAGATCATAAGAGCAGAAACTGAAGCCACTGCAGAAGTCTATTTTCTTTAAAAATATTGAAAACTAGTGGCAAAAGTCTCCAGATTAACCTCCTAGGTTTTTAGGCACTAAGCAGCCTGATTTCCAAAGTGCAAAGCAGCACATCTACTTATGTGCCTAAATTCTGGGGTGCTCAGCAAATTCCAGGATGCCTAAAAGCCATGTTGGGTACCCATCAGGTTTCACTCAGCCCAAGTGAGTGACCAAACCCCCCTGGAGTGGATGGAAAGACACACTGCTGTATTTTGTATCAAGTTTATTGGCTGCAAAAGCAGCTGCAGTCTGAAACACATTTGTAAATAAGACCACCAGATGTCTCATCACCTGCAAAAGCTTTTAGAAAATGTTTGTGAATGACAGTGATAATATCTGGACTTTGAAAGTTAGCCTCTTTGCCATGGTCGCTCATTTTTTATATCACCTGTTCTTTGTAAAAGAGGTTGTTAAAGAGCTGCCAAAAACCAGAATTATGTCACAAGGAGTATTTTTATCAGAATTACGACAAGATTCTTCTGCATTGGTGGTCTGGAAAAGCATGCTTTATTTTCCTAGAAACAGATCTTCTGCAAAGAAAGCAGAATTTAAAGTTCTTAAACTCCAAGTAAAACTATTGAGCATTTCAGTTGGTAACATGTGGGAGAGTGGAAGTTCTGCTGTTAATAGTTTACCTTTTTCAGTCCTGGAAGCAATGGAAGACATGTCCCAGATGTATTCCCATCATCCACCCCATGGGGCAAAAAGGATCCTTCTCACCACCCCTGATGTGGCAGTGTAATGCCATGCAGATCCTCCCTTGTATGGTTATTAAAAGTACCATATAAAACTCTTTGTTCCCAAGCTCCAACTACTGAGGGACCTTTTCAGTATTGTCTCCACACAGCGGGATATTGGCAGTTGTTTCAAGACCCCAGTTTAGAGCCCAGATGTCCCCAGTGATCAAGCTGAACAAAATGGAGTTGAACTTCCATAGCGTGCCACCTTTGGGAAACAGTCAACGGCTCAGTAGTCTTATTTTTGAGATGTTCAGTGGAGGAAGCTCAATGCTGCTCTGCAGAAGCCAGGATGGCTCAGCTGGGAGAGCTCTCAGAGGAACCAGCTTGCCGAGGAGAATATCCTCACCCTCCCTGGAAGTACACTTGTTGGGCTGAGGCATCCCTAATGGCAAGAGACCTGCAGGGCACGCTTAGCTCACACCTTCCTTTTCCGACCAGAAATGCACCTTTAAAACATTTCATCCACTAATGGGCATTCAGTCCAGGGACCGGACTACAGCTAGTCCAAACTACAGCTGCCCTGAAATGTACAGAGAATGAAGACTTGATATAGAATAAACCCCTGCACTTATGCCTGAAGACAGATTTTGGCAAGCAGCGGTCTCCCTTTCATACAGGCATATCTGACTTTCATATGGCTTATGACAAAGCTAAAATTTTCTATAGGATATAATGCTGCACACCATCAGGAAGTAAAAGGGACTCCATACTTCCATGGAAAATCCTAATTCAGTGCTTCAGAGGAACCAGGAAACTTTATTATGGATATGTTTGATACAACTCTGAATTAGAAGATATTGTTTGGTAGACTTCTATGGGCAGGAAATTTTTTTTTAGAAGTCTATACCCAAGCCGCATCAATTAGAATTGAACACTACTAAAATGTACTGATCATGATGAATAAATTTTAAAAAATCTTTCTAAACAGCAATGCTAAAGTACCATTGAGTTGAGCTGGGAGATCACATTTTTCAGCAACTAAGGACTAAACTAAGAGGAAAAGAAAGATATGTTCAGTGTAAAAATCCTCAAAGCCAACTGAAAATACTTATTATACTGTAACAAACCATCAATAAAATAATTATTTTCATAAACTTGTACTGTCATGGTTACAGGAAATAGTTGTGAGGGTGAAAGACTCCTTGTGGTCATCTCTCAGGAAGTGTGTTGTGCCCCTTCTTCCAAGAGTGACAAATTTGCATAGAAATATGCATTGTTAAAATGTTCAAAATCATCACTAGAATTTGTGCCACAAACTGTTTCAATACTCCTGCATTTTTCAAATATCGTGGCATATTTCAGCCACGGAAGGATCACCAAAAGTCTGCCATTTCTCAGAAATACTGTAGGGGCCTCAAAACCATCAAATATGCACCCCAAGGTCACCGCATACAGGACTGTATAGCGCACAGATGAGGTGGGTTGAATTTGAAAGGGATAAATGTTACCTCTGCTGAGGTACTGTGCAGGAGAACAGAGCGGCACCGGCAAAGCCATAAATTGTTCACAGGGCTCCGATTAGTCAGCAGTAATACTGCTCGTTAAGACGTCGGGCTACCTTAGACCATCAATTCACGGACTCTTTAAGAAAAAAATCCGCTTCTGAAGGCAGGATCAATTATTTTGGCTGAAAAACAACAACTAAAAATCTGTTGGGATCTCCCGCGTGTGCCACAGCAGGTAGTTCTGCGCGGCAGCGATGAACCCGCTCGAGGAGCGGCGAGCGCATCGACGGATGGATGGACGCGCAGCTAAGCCTTCACAGCTGGACAAAGTACTATTCGCACCAGAACGTGCGATTCCTTTCGAATTTGCCGATTCCCTGCTACGTTACCGCCGACGCCAGAGCCTGCCAGCGGGAATTTTCACAGAGGCTCGCGCTCCACCATGATCCGTTTTCTCTTGACGAGAAGTTCGCGCCCCCGCCCCTGGCAGCCCCTCACGGCAGCCCGGGGGCTCTCGCTCCCGATCCGCCCCGCCACCGGCACCTGTTGCCGCGCCGCCGCCTTCAGCCCCCCTCCGCGGCGGGACCGGGGTCCGGTCCGGCCCGGTCCGGTCCGGGTCAGGGCAGGGCGGGGCGGGGGCGCCGCGCGCGGGGCTGCGGCGGGCAGAGGTGCGCCCCGGGGGCCGCGGCGCCCCGCTCCGCGCATGCGTCGTGCTGTCGGGAATTGTTGCTCCGCTCCGCACCAAGTTGCAGTCCGCGGCTCTTCCCCCGCGAGGCGGCGGCGCGGCCGGGGCCGGGATGAGGGGGGCGGTGGGGGCGAGGCGGGACGGCCCGCGGGCCCTGTCGCTGCCGCTGGTGCTGGCCGTGGCGTGCGCGGCGCGCAGGTGAGCGCCGGCCGGGCCGCGGAGGGACGCGGGCGCGGGGCCGCCCGGCCGCCTCCCTAACCCGCCTGTGCTCCTTCCCGCAGCGCCGACGGGCCCAGCAACATGTCCTACGTGAAGGAGACGGTGGACAGGCTGCTCCAGGGCTACGACATCCGCCTCCGGCCCGACTTCGGAGGTGAGGCGCCCGCGCTCCCCCGACCCGCGCCCCGGCCCCCCGGGCGCCCCCCGCCGGCTAACGCCGCCTCCCGCTTCCCCCCCTCCCGCAGGTCCGCCCGTGGACGTGGGCATGCGGATAGAGATCGCCAGCATCGACGTGGTCTCGGAAGTCAACATGGTGAGTGACCGCCGGGCCGGGCCGGAGGGCGCTGCCGCCGGCTCCCCGCCGC
This sequence comes from Haliaeetus albicilla, assembly GCF_947461875.1. Classification (NCBI taxonomy): domain Eukaryota; kingdom Metazoa; phylum Chordata; class Aves; order Accipitriformes; family Accipitridae; genus Haliaeetus; species Haliaeetus albicilla. The sequence goes on along the minus strand of NC_091483.1, from coordinate 56,542,749 downwards.
GCCCGGCCGGAGCGAGACCCCCCACCCCACCCCCGCGCTGTAGCGCCGCCTGCCGGCCGCCGAGCCGCGCGCCGCCCCGCAGGTGCGGAGGCAGCCCGCGCCCCGGCGGGACGGGCCGCAACCTGCCGGGGCGGCCGGCTGCGGGGGGGGCTGCCCCCGAGACACCCCGAACGCGGTAAAATAGCCGAGGAGGCGGCGGTTGGGCGGAAAAGTTGTTTGCGCGGTTGAGGTGGTGTTTGCGTGCCTGAATCGGCGCTCCCTGCCTGCGTCAGAATACCTGCTGCAGGTTTGAGGTTCTGCTTGCGCTGGTTTGCCCGTTGCGTAGCTGTCTTCAGAAATGTTGGGAGTTTCTTGAGCTGGAGCAGCAGGTGGGCAGACGTGCGTTTTTTCGTCTTAAAAAAAGAGTTAGCTCACTTTGCAAGCTAGTGGTCTTGAGTAAAAGGCGCAAAAAGAAGAGAAAAAGGAGCTTCTAGAAAACGCGCCCTTTCTTGTAGAAGGGAAAAAAACCCACCCCAGCATTGCAGATTAAGTACATAAGGACGTTGCCTATCCAGCTATCAAAATCAGAAAAGTCTCCTAGCTACAGGTGTGAAACATACTGCGTTTGATTTCAGTTCTGCTGCTGGAAGGAATGCTAATAGACGTGCAGGCTTAAAGAGCGAAAACGTGTCTGTATAGTGCTTGCCTCGTTTGACAGCCTTTTCCCAGAAGAAAATGAAAAATCAGTTACAAGTTTGAACATTTTAAAAAATCATGTTGGATTAGTATGCACTGTGGGCGTTTTGCTCTCACTCTTTTTTCTTATGTTTGGTCTCATGAAAATCTAAGATGCTTTCTTTCCATAGGGGAACACCTATTTAGTTAAAAGAGGCTAGAAACCTTACATTTTCATGCTGATCAGCAGTTTATTTCACTCAAAAAAAAAAGGGGATATTTGCCCATCCAAATTAGTTCATTCAAGAGTGGGGATTTTTTCCTTGGTATATTAGCCAATAGTTGTCATTACAACAATCTCTTCAGAGGTTGTTTTCATTTTCATATTTATTTTTTTCTGTTGTTTGTTATATATACACAGTTCCTGTTTGTGTGTAACTGTTATATTTGCTTACAAATATGCTTGGCAGAAAGGGGAGGAAAGGAGATTTGTCACATTGCGTGTAGCATAGCAGGCTCTGCAGAGTGCTAATAACGCACAAAGACAATGTTTTGCAAGTTTCGGCTCATGGAGTTCCTGTTGCTGTATTGTACTTTCAGGGAGGAACATGGTAGGGACTGTGCAGATGAGGCAGAGAAAACAGAACATAGACCTTAGCAAAACAGTGAAAGAACACATCTGTTCCAACTCCAAACTGTTTCTACCACCCTGTAACAGGATTGCTGCTTCTACGAAGTGGTACACCCTGGGAAAGCCAAACACAGTAAACACCATCGCTAATATAACTGTTCTGAAAGGTCCAGAACTTATCTTGTAAAGTCTCAACACGTGAAATACTGTTAATTTGGGGGGGAGTGGATGTGGTGGTTTCCAGTGGCAATGTCACAGGGCATTAATTGCATTGCACCAGCTCACAGCATTTCTGCTTAGCTTTGATCGATCCAGCATGCAGCTTCCTCCTCCATTCCAACACTTGCACAGCCCCGGGGAAACTGTAATTTGAACTTCCTGCGTTTTAATCAAGGAAAGTTACATGCCAAATGGATTCTTTGACTAATCTCCATGTGCTAAGGGGGGCAGCTTGAATAAGACTGGTCAAAAAAGTAAGATGATCTTTTCATTTCATAAAATGCCACATCTCTCACAGTGGAAGGAAGAAACCATTCCCAGGTATAGCCAAGAGCCCATTCCTTAAGGCAAAATATGGAAGAAACAGTCTCCATTCTGAATCAGTCTGAAAGGGGCTTTCCCATATCACAGGTGCTTACCTGTACACACCCATGTCAGAGTGTTCTTTGTTGCAAGGCCTTTATTGTGTTGCTAGAGACTGTTACACAGTCTTTTGGAAAATGATCAATAATTTCATCCATCGCTGCAGAAATAAGGGGATCGATATCTCATCTTAAGAAAAACTTTTGTACCTAGTAAAATAATGCTTTATTCTAGTACTTTTTCTGAGAATCACAGCCTTGAAATGCTTAATGTTGCAGCAACCTGTGAATCATTCACCTTCTCTCCTTTCCTTTTAAACTGTTGTCTCATAGATTATTGTTTTCTTTTTTTAGTAAGAGTTACCATTCTGTGGCTTCAGTGCCAGAAATGTTTACCAGAAGATGCTAGTTTATAGCTTCTGTTTTCTATGGGGCAGTTTTGTTGCTGTAGGAAACTGGTAACAAGCAGAGAGAGCAACAGCCTCATTGTGTGAGCTCCTCCTGGCAATAGAGTCTGGTTGGACTCCAGCAGAGCTCTGTTCAGTCAGTCTCACCCTAGCAGTGTTGAAAGGAGTTGTCTCATCCCTTGGCTCTCCTCGAGCACATGAAACCTTATTTCCAGAATGACAAAGGCAGTTATTCCAAATCCTGGTAACCACAGGCAGGGTTAAATTTTCTATTCCAGTCTCGGTGCTTAAATAAGAGTAAAGATTTAAAAAAAAATAAAATCCATAAATATCTCTCTCTTTAGGCTATGAAGGAGGTGTACCCCTTTGGTGCATTAGCTGAGAATTTGTCATGGCTGTAGGTTGTCTGCCAAGTCAACAGGCTGATCTGTGTGTCCGAGTAAATCCAGTCTTCAGGTAAAAAGGTGAAATACAGACAGTGGAACTATTGCGAATTCTGTGAACACCATCAGTAATAACCGTCTGCTCAAGCAGCTTGTCTGGTTGTAGTGGCTTCTTCAAATATACTAAACTATTGTGAAGTTCTTTTACTCAGTTAATGAATCAAGACTTGCACAGCCTTGAAGTCAACCTTTCTGTTATTTTCCCTGAGTAGTTGGTCCTTATCTGTTCAGCTCTTTAAACTGCATTGTTTTATAGTTGCTTGGTAGTTTAATAATACTGTAGTGAGCTGCCATAGCAACTTTTACAGAAGGATTAATTGAAGCACTCATTCTCATGACTTTCCCATTTGGCATCAGGTATGTTGTCATATATTGATTTTTGCAGGTAATAAGCTGAAGAGCTTCTCATACATCGAACAAGCAGGACAAGTAGAATGTAAAAGTCCTAATGATGGTTCTAAGCATTCTTTCTCCCTAATATACCATAAGATTAGTTTTAATCTGTTTCCATCAGGTTTTCACATCCATGCTACAGTAACTGCAAGCATTCCCTTCCAAAGGTACAAGGTGACCCTTTGCTTTGTCTCAGTTAATGGCGGTTCAGCCAACTTTCATCCATGGCAGAGTTCCTTTAGAAGTATATCAGATATTTACATGAATATAAAGAGTTCATTAAGAACCACACTACGACTAAATCTATTAAGCTGCTGTGATGCGAATTGTATGGTTTACTCTGATACCTTCACATGGTTAAAAGAAGGTGCTGCTTGTACATCAAGAATAAACATGGACAGCATGATTCCTGGTAACTACCGTCAAGCTTCAGGGCAAGCAAACAAATAGCATATTGCTATATCTACTAGGAAACAGTCAATAAGTACCTGGACTCTGTAAAAGAATTCACATGTAGTACATGCATAATTTTCTCAAAAATGTATTTCCTACTGAGCAGGTGGTCAAACCTTTATATCAGGGAAAAGATATACACGTTCTAAAGTTTTGAAAACCAGTGCACATGATAAAGAACCTTTTATAGAGCAGTTTAGAAACATCAAAAAGGAAGAAAAAAAAAAAAGCCCATTATTTTATATTGGGAACACTGTTCCTGACCTACCATACTGATTTTACACTGATGATGAAGATTTGGTTTGTATGACAGCAGATTGAAGGTTTTGTGTCCCAGCAAAAAGAGGGTAAAGAAAACATGGGAAGAATGTATGATTCTTTAGCTTCTGTATCCCAAAGTCACTTTTACTCAAGGCTCTTATATTTATCTGATCTCCCGAATAAGCCACAAGTCTTGCAGAGAAGCAGGATCTCGTCATCTGTTGCCTACTGAAAAGTCACTACCTGGTTCTCAAGATTTCTTCTTAGGTAGTCTGTCTTGATGCTGTCAACATCCCAACCTGTTGGATAACATCTTTTTGCCCCAGAAAAAGTTTAATTTAGCTTAAACCACTCGCTTTTTGTGTCCTTTTGAGAAAACTGATAATTGAATAAGCCAGCTGCATAGATATTTTTTTTCATCCATTTCATGTGATACCACGCTCTTATATTCTGTCTCAATCCTTCTAGCCTGTATGATTATACATAAGGAATTAGACATAGAGACAGCCATTATCTTCTGGTGCATCTTTGACACCATGGCTTATGCCAAATGATGAAGTTGTGTTTGCCGCAGAGAGTAGACCTGCATGTCATGTTTGATCCCTTACTCTGTCATGACTGTCATTGATTTGGAGAATGAAGTGTCTCCCACAGTACTAGAGCTGCACTGCCCATATTGTCAGACATCCTTTTCTACTACACTTATTTAGCTTTCCCTGGAAGCAAAATAGTATTTCTCTTTTTTTTCTTGCTTTAGGGCTGCTCCCAGGCCTACTGCTGAAACACTAGCTTACATTAGAAATTGAATCCAAGAGAAATGCATTTTCTGATGTACTAGAAGTTTACAGATGTATTACTTTAGAGGCTTATAAACAGTTCTCTGTCTGAAGGCTCAACTATATTAGTTAGTTCAGAGCATCTTTGTTTGGTTTGGGTAGTGAACAGTTCTGCAAGTGTGGAAAAAGGAAGAACAAACTTGTGTTCTTCCCCCACATGATCTCTAGAAAGAATCTTCTTGATCTTCAGATTGTGTCTTTCTGGGATACTTCTTGCTTTTTCTGTTTGAACATTCAAAGAGTCATTTCCCACATAACAGTGTGTATTTTACTTCTTTTGGGATCTGCACAGGTTTGCTGTGTTTGCTGCTTATCACCAGTCTAACTGCTAAATTTCCTTCAAAAAAATGACAGAAATCAACAGAATAGGTTCCAGACAGTCTGAACATCAGAACCAAGCCAAATGAATAAGTCTTTGAGCAAATTATCACTCTGCAGGTTGAAACAGAGGATTAGAGTTCTGTTCAGTTGTATAAACAGCAGTAAAGAAGGACATCTGCATCCAGAGCTGCATGAACAGGAGCAACAGCCAGTACGCTGAGGGAACTGATTATCTCTACTTTGAACCTGCTAGACCACATCTAGGTACTGCATCCAGTTTTGGGCTCCCCCCAGCCAATACAAGAAATATGTTGAACAGAAGCAAGTTCAGTGGAGGAGCCACCAAGCTGATTGCAGCTAGAGCGCTTGCTCTGTGAGGAGAGGCTCTGGGACCAGGGCTTGTTCAGCCTGGAAGGAGGCGGCTTCAGAGGCAGCTTTCCAGGACCTGTGAAAAGGTTAGGGAGAAAATGGACTAGGCTCTTCACAGAGGAACATGGTGGGAGGACAAGAGATGACAGACATGAAGGGAAACAAAAGAGGTTCAGACTGTATGTAAGGAGGAGGGGTGTTTACCCTTTGAGGATGGTCCAGCAGAGAAGCAGGATGCCCAGGGAGGTTGTACAGTCTCCATCCTCGGTGGTCTGCAACACCTGACTGGATCAAGCTGTGAGCAACCTGATCTGACTTAATAGCTGAATTTTTCTATTTTATAAAATAATAATTGGTTAACACATTCAGGAGGCAGAACTCCCCTAAACATTAATAAACATTCACCGATAGTCAGCTGTGTCTAATTTCAAGAGTTCTGGGATGATCACACAAGATGAACTTGACAAAATATATATATGTACACACACAAAAGTTTTCAAATTTGTCTATTAATCCAAGGCAAGGATATAGATGCCTCCAGGGCCTAGAAGAACAGAACAGCTTCCCCTTACCTTAGGGCTGATGCCATCCCAGGTGGCTGTGGCATCCTACACTGGTTGGTGTTTTAAGAGGAGCTAAATCTGTGGGTTTAAACACTCAGGCTGTATAAGGCTTAGAACCAAGACACTGAAAGTTTGCCCATTAATCCTGCACTGGACCCCAGTTGTAGGAATGGTAGGGAGACTTTCATGTATGGGTGCAGGTTATCTTACGGGACTTTTTGCAGGCTGAGGGAGGCTTAAGCTGTGTTTATAGATGTAGCCAGAGTTTCACATCATCTTGTTCTTTCTCCCTGTCTGGATTAAGTATCTGAGAATTTAGCATGGTGGCTGTTGTGAATCTCAAATGTACAAGACAAACTCTGCACTAGGGAACTAAATTGGCATTATGAACCACACCTCATACCTCTTTGCGTCAGAGCAGCCAAGTCTCATTTTTTTGTAATCTTAAGTCTGGTTCCTGGAGAACTAAAAAGTCAAACTTCTTCAGCTCAGCCAGTGAGGCAACAGAAGTGATTAGGGTAGTCACAATGATAATAAGTGGTCCTTGGTCTAAATATATTTGCCTGAAGATGTTTGTACAGATTAAACTGATTTTTAAAAAAAGAGATAAACCTCAATAATTATTAATGAAAATTTGCTTAACTAGTGCAGAAGAAGGGAGAAGTACTTTTCTGTTATATAGCAACTCTCTTGAAGAGCATGAAGGACATACAAAAGCACTTGAAATGAATATTAATAAGAATGTTCAGCAGCTGATTTTATTTTTTTTCAGCAAATGCAGAAAAACTAATCAAGTAATAATACATAAAGGTCAGATCATTTCATCACTGTCTATTCCAAACAGGAATAATTATATTAAAGAGTGAAACACGGAATGAATGTAGAAATAAGCAGCTTGAGGTTAAATGGCTGGGTCACTGTTACCGGATATTTTGTTGGGTTGTTTTTCATTTCACTACATGAATAAGCTGTTCTTCAACAAAATTTTTGCTGAACAAGTAGGCAAAAAGGATAAAGCAGTAACTTAAATGTTGTTTCATATGATCCAGAAAGTGGATATATCTTAATTTTTCAAAAGTTAAACTAACCTGAGACCAGCTTCAGGGTTGATACAAGCTGTATTCCAAATTTTCTTTTTAGCCTGACAGGCATAATACTTCCCTGATCTCAAGGTTTAAACAAACTAGCAATGAATGCCCTTCATAGAAAAGATGTGATTCTTTTATTTAATGTTAAGCTCAGTTTCCCACAAGGGCAACTCTCCTGACTCCCTCAATTGTTTATCTAGCCACTGCAAGTAGCTTACCCTCACTTCCCAGCTTTTCTCAAGAGTTGCTAAGCTCAGTTCTGACCTGTGTACTTTATCTTTTAGGCCAGATTTTATACCTGACACCACAGGGCATCCTGACACATCTGTAGTCCAGCCAGATAATACGACCTGCACAGACTTCACATTTCTGAAGACAAGAAATAAAGCAGTCACACTTGCCATTTGTTTAAAACATATTCCAGGAATGCAACAGAATTGCACAAGATAAAAAAGGACAGAAAATTACTGAAGTCAGTTGAATTTTTAACGTAATTTTTTTGGTAAGCTGCTTCTTACCGTCTTGTTTCTCCTGAGCATGGAGTTTAAAAAAAAAAAAAAAAAAACAAACGACTGCAAGTCTGAAATATGGTGGCATTACTGTGACGAAATGTCAAAAATCTCTTCCACTGGAGTGAGCAAGTGACCACCTGCAAAGGAGAGGACCACATGTTTTCTTAATCATGCCCTAAACCGCTTCTCCAGCCAGGACTGGTTCCTGAAATCTACAGTTAATCGTATCACAGGGGTGCATAGTGGTGCATATGAAATGGGAGGGGTGACACCCTCCCCCTGTTTCTTGGAAGCTTTAGCACCCAGTTTGGGATGTCTAGGATTTCACTAAATAAGGGGTATACCTGCAGTGAGGTATGCCTTTCAGTTATGTGGATGAGAAAATCCAGGGGTTTCCCCAGCACTGCCTGTTTTGTGCACCCACATCAAACAATGCAGCTGTGCTGTGACCACTGGAACCTTCCAGCTTGTAGTCTGTCAGCGTGCACAAACCCCACAGTTCAGTGGGACAAACCTTTTGAAACATTTAGGGTCCCAAATAATTCTTGGAACAGTCAATGATTCACACAAAAGACCCATTCCCCCAAATTAACCGCTTTCTAAAAAGAGCAAAATAAATCCATAAAACTAAATTTTAAGTTCTTCCAGGAACCTGAAAGATGTTTCTTTTCTTGTGTGTGTGTAGGACAGGACAGGGGCTTAATTAAAAACTTGTGTTTTCATTTTCCCCAGTTGCATTGCCTTTTTACTTCTGATTCTGGAAAGGAGAGAATATCAGAATCTTGCAAACTAAGCATTTTTCTTCATAAGGAGATTTAAGGGATACATTTCAAGTGTCTGCAAAACTTAGTGATTTATTTTTTTTTTAATCAGCTTTGCTTTGTACTCTGTTGCCTGAGAAGTATTCCTTAACTCCTCTAAGCTGTATTGATAATTCTCTACCAACTGCAGTTCAGTACAGACCTGGAGCTGAAGCTGCGCGACCAAGGAAGGAGACAGTCACACCACCAGTTCACCCTGAAGTGGGAAAAGATCCCAGCCTCAGGGGGGGAACAGTAACAAGCTCCAAAGCTAGCTCCAAAAAGACCTGTTCTTGTTCACAGGATGCCAGGTACTCTGGGACAACAGCTGAAAATGTGAAATCAAAGCCAGAAATTGCCTTCATTCAGAAGTATCCCCAGCTGATATATTTTGTTGATCACTGTATTCTGAACAGCAGCTGCCTGAGGTGTCTCATCTCCCATCCAAGTGTTCTGTATTTTAAAGCATCAGTAAAGCCTGAAAAAACCAACTTCTCGCAGGTGATGAAAGAGTCCAAGATGGCTACCAGAAACATTTTATACTTAAATTTGCTTTGGGGCTCCTTTTTTTTCTTCTAGAAAAAGAATTCAGGATCTCAAGGCACGCATTTCCATGCTTGTATAATTCCTCTTCCCTCACATACAATATCGCCTGTGACTGGCAGTGCTCCAAAAAGCATATTTAAATGAAATTATTTCCACCCCAAAGGCTAAACTACTGCAAATATGTTCACAAGGAAATCAGTAGTAGCAGTCACTGAATAATCTAGCAGAATAATACCAGATTATGCAGTTTGTTTGATTCTTTCTTTAAGCAATGGCTCTGTATTAAGATTACCATGGGCTAGAGAAGGTAGATTAGATTTCTTGCCTATCAACCTTTACAATGACCTTTCAGGATTAAAAGGTTGCTTTTGGCCAAAGCAGTGTCACACTGAGGTTTGCTCCATCCTCTGCTGGGGCAAATCCTTAATGGATTGTGTTACGTTGTGAACAAAGGAAAGGTAATTTAAAAAGACACAAAGCTTTCTGGAAAGCTGCATTATCACACAGACATACACCCTATAGCAAGGTTGAGTTGTAAGGTTTTAAATGCTCACAATAGAGTGCGTAGTTTCAAAGCAAAGATGAATTATTTCAGACTGCCAAACTTAATTAAAGGTTGGAATAAATGTTCTCCATTAAAATTCATCAATCCATTTGGCTGAGATGGAAGAATTTCAGTCATGTCTTTTTTTAATTGCCTATAGAGAGAACTGAAGAGATAGCAAAGTTAAAACCATTGAAACAGATACACAGTGTCTAAATATTATTCAGGATCTTAATCATATTAAAAGAGGAGTGCAATTAATTCCCCAGCCTATTTTTAACCTGAAGAGACTCTTAAGTGTAGCTGAAGTAACATGAGTAGCAGTCAACTGCAGGTAGGTATGTTCATGCTTGTGTATCTCAGGAACTTCTAGGCAGTACTAATTCCTACAAAGCGCTGAGGACTCTTGTCCCATCCAAGGAAACTAGACGCTGATAGTCCCATTTGTTTCAATGAGCATGCCCATGGATAAAATTCTCACACCAGTAAAATTAAGTGCATATTAGCTTTACCAGCTCAACAGTTCACTCAGCGGTTTGCAGGAGCAGTCCAGCTCTCCAGTTTACATCGGTTTTAAACCTTTGTTTCCTTATAATTTTCTGTGTCATTACTCTTCAGCGTGAGAGAATAACAAAACCTGGAATGATAGCCTCCCACCCTGTGTTCTTCCATAATGATTTATCCTTTCTTTAACCAATTGTTTTGTAAACCATTCACTGGTCAAAACAATACACTGGTCAAGGAGAGAAATGGATGAGGTTCAGAGGCTTCATGCATATATTGCATTTCACAGGCAGTGCATCTTTGTCACTGGCTTCCTATGAAGGAAACAAAACATGGGATTAACAGCCACCTGTAAATTCTGGGTTTATTTTATCTACTGTGCCAGGACCAACTAGGGGAAAAAAAAGTAAGCTGCAAAACATCAATAACATGCTGGGAATCAAATCTGCAATGACAGTCTTCACAGCTTGTGAAATGCTCTGTGGATTCCTAAACTAATAGGGAGCAAATACAGTGTCATTGTGGTGTCAATTGGAAATGAATCCTGAATATAGATCTTTTCAGTTCCCACTGTCAAGAGAAATGAGTTTATTTTCCAGAAGCACACTGGGGGCATGCATTTCTGAGATCTTAAGGAATGTTTGTATTCCAGATAACACATTCTTTGCTTTTAATTATTCCTAGTAGAAACTTGGGAGTAAGCATAAAGCGGATGATGAAAAGGACTAGCATATTTCAGGAAAATAGACAAACATAACAAAGTAGTAACCATTCAACTCACAGCAATCATCCTGGGTGTTCTCACCAATGTGACCTGGTCCATCAGAGAAAGTTGCTCTTTGAGGAAATTTCTGCACTGGATCAATTCAGTGAGCCAATTTCAAATACAAAGCTAAAAATTCCACCTCATTGTGGAGCGTGTCATCCCAGTTGACATTTCACCATGCCAATACTGAAAACATACCATAACACAAATCTTTCACTCTTCCCTTCCCAGAACCCTATAATCTTAAATGCAGTTTACAGTGTTCTGACCTTCAGACAGCACCAGGGAAATACCACTGCCAGAGACAAAATAGGGAAATGTGGCCTATGTGCAGCCACTGTCCTTCTCTGGGTTTGATCTCCTCAATCTGTCACTGGAACAGGGGTGCTTTGTAAGTAATACTGCTCTAGCTCCTAGAAGAGGAATAGGCAAGAGGAGATACAAATAGTCAAGACTACTCTCATGCATAATGTGATACTGCACTGTCACTTTAGGTCTCTGGGCATTTTGCAGTGTGACATGGGTACAGTACTGTTAGACTGCCCACTATGAAACACTATGGATTTTAATTTTTTTAATTTTATTTTAGTGCCTTCAAAGTACCTGTAAGCACTCCATTAGTCAAAGAACAGACATTAAATACATACCATAAATTACTTTTTAAGGGATATTAATATTAATTCTTCAGCTCATCATTAAGAGAGAGTGCAGCACTGGCAAAGAGCAGCAGAGCATCCAGCAGTATCCTCAGTGTCAGGCATTTGCTTTTCACATCTGCAGAAGCCAGAAGCAATTAAAATGATAGGTCAACTCCTGAACTGCGTCCTTCTCTCGAAGTGTAACACAGAACAAAGGACCATCCAGGAGCACTGCTCATTAAGTTGTCCAATTTAAAAGTTGTTTTTCTTTCTCAAAAGGAAAGAGAAAATTGACCTTTTTTTTTTTTAAAATTGGTTTACAAGTCACTTTTTCTCTCAAGGTAATACTCTGGTTATACCTCCCCTCCTTCTGCAGCAGGATAGCTATTAAGCTACTATCTTATTGGAAACAAATAACTGTTTTTTAAAAAAGATTAAATATTAATCTGCAGATGATTCAGACATGTATTATTCAGGCAAGCTTATTACATGGGTTTATTGCAGGACCTGATGGTTTCAATGATTTTTGCACAGCTTGTAGGCAACACTGGTGCTCCAGATCATAGAGAATATGTGCAAGAGATGCTGCTGACGACAACCTGTTGTTCCAAGGAACAACGTCAGCACCTGACTCTGCAGGAGAGGACTGCTGGCTCAGCAGAGACCCTGTTGATCTCACCACTACTCTGCAGGGCCCATCAGGTCAAGCTGCTGTCATGACAGATGGCTAATTCTTTTCACCATATTTAAGACAGGAATACTGTGGTTTAGATTAGTTTTTATAAGACTATAGAGAACCTCTTACAGTGCAGTCAACATTTTTTATAAGTTTCAGGTTTGCTGTATTTCCAAGGATGTTTGTGGGGCTAGAATGGAACTTCAACTAGTAGAACTACATTCCTTAGTTGTGGGTTTTTTTCTCATCCAAATGATTACAGTGATGCACAATATTGTGGAAGGGGATTAAAAAATATGGAGCTCTGTAGTTAAAACATTATGAATCCAATAAACTCATTAGGATGCATAATTTTGCACTTTCTAGTCTAAGCAAATGGGAAGTCAGTATTTCATGTGCCTTCCAGTTACAGAAGTGATCACCATAACACATTGCAATATTCAAGAACTCTGGAGCAGGAAGCTGGGCAAACTTTAGGCAATAGTAAGCCAAACCCAGTTTGGAACCAATACACTTTGGGTGAAATAGTTTAATATTAGCTATTCTCATTTGTTAGCTGTACTTCCACTGAATATCAGCTCCAAACAGCTCTTCTGGAGTACGGGGAGCATAGAGGTGCTCAGCCTACCTTGTCCTTTGGATTAGGTTCCACTGAAATCAGTGAGGATGTATCAGTAATGAATCAAACCAACCTTATTCAAGCTGATTATACTTACCTGCAGTAATTGCATTTTCTTGTAAAAATGCTGCCTGTAGCATTTGTAAACTCAAGACAAACTGAACTGTCCTGAATGCACACAGACATTAAGGAAAAACTTTTCAAAATGTTTAATTACTATGCTAAAGCTTCTGAGAAGATCTTAATAGCAAAATGCAAACAAATGAAAATGAGCAAGTGAGAAAAAACAAGAAGCCTGCTATCCTTTCAGGAATATATTCTCCTGTCATTTCAGAATCTTGGCTTGCAGACAACTTGGTTTCCCTTGCAGCTTTTTTACAATTTTCTTGCTGCTGTATTCATCCATCCTAACCTAACGTTTAAATGTTGATATCAGAAGCTATCAGTCTTTCTGACAGTAATGTGAGATTTCAGTCTCCTTAGTCTACATTGAGCCAGCTCCAGTAGAAACAAAATAAATGTGAACAACTACCTATGCATCTTCTTTTTTATTGTTCACAGCAACAACTACATTATCAGAATAACGTACAAGCTTTAAAAGTCACAAGTGAGAATCTCTTCTGTTCTCTGTAGGTATGAGTGATCAACTACCTTTGATTTTATTTGTATCTTTGTCTTTAAATTAAGAAACCAGAATAGGTCCACAATAGGAGCTTTGAATTTTGTGCTGAAATTGGGGAGGTATGTGGGTGTTAATGCTTCTTCCTCCCAGCAATTATGACAGTTGTTGTAGCGGCAGAACAAAGCTGCAAGGGGAGGTCCCGATTCCCAAGGAAAAGGCAGCAATTCAGCTGGCTTGGGACGGGTTCAGAAAGTGGTTTGGAGGCCAGTGCAGAAGCCTTAGATTTCGCTCTGTCTTCAGCAGATCAGTGCCTACAGGGTTATATATTATTGCATTGTAGAAGAATAAACAGTCTCAGGGGAGTGATCCTAGAACCAACAGTGTGATTTCTGTTCCTTACACAGGGGTTTTTTTTTCCTGCATGACTGTGGACACACAATTCCTCTGGCCCTCAGTTCCTCCTCTCTTATGATTTCTACCTTACAGGGATATTATGAGAATTAAATGCATTTTATGAGTGTTCATTTGGACAGTGGGCAAGTTTCTGTACACTCAGGAGGAAAGAAAAGGCATACAGCCTGCAGCTAAAAAAGAATATATCCCCTGTGACCAGTAATTTCAACACAGCATTGTGGCTTATGACCCAGCTGGTCTGTTCCTACATCCCAACAACAGTATTCCTGCAGTACTGACAGGAATTTATTTCTTACTTAACCTAGTGAGAAATCCCAAGACAGCACAAGATGTTGCATGGTAATTACATTTTCCTCAGTGTGATTACTGAATGACATATTGTGATATATCAAGAGGCAACTGTGAATTTAACTTGAGTCAGCACAGTAGACTTTGCCCAGTACAGTAGGTTTCCAGATACATAGTGTGAGTGTAAGAATAAAGGGAAGTTTCTGAATACCTCACAGCATCATGCGTACTTTGTCAGCATTAGCTTTCAAAACACACACAGTTCTGGGCTGGCTTGGGAAAACTTTGTGTATTCATTATTTAGCTTACATATTCACTTTAATATTTAAGAACATATTGTTTGCAGAATGGATTCACAGGAGAAGACAATAATGATACTCATTTGTCAGAAGAATCAGGCATGTCAAAATAAAAAACTTAACTTTTTCTTTCTATTTACTCTTTGATGCCACATGTGAGTAACAGAACAGGTAAGCAACATGCATGACTATTCTGTAAGTAGGCTATTTAATCTCATTAAATTTCAGATCATTATTTGCCCAGTTTTTGGAACATGACAACAACATGCAACAGCAGAGGGCTCTGCTGATCATTAAAGAGGTGGGAAGATTTTCATATGTATCCCTCCATGGTCATATTGTCTTATGCAAGAAATTGCAAGGGTGGTATTTGGGGAGGAAGAAGCACTAGAGACTGACACAAATTCTGGTTTTTGTCTCACAAATTTACCAGGGCAGTTAGCATGAGCAGAAATTCCCTTCTGTGGTAATGATTTTTTTCTTTAGGTATTTCTGGAAGAGTTTTAGTGCACCCTGACAAACCATAGCCTTCATGCAAAGTGTGTAGCTTGTAAGTGGAAAAAGTCTTGCCAGACCTGCCATTCTCATTTCCAGAATGGACACTTAATTCACTGGGTTCTCTGTCAGTGGTCTTTATGTGCTGCCTAATGTGCTCTTTAAAAAAAAAACCTGTCCATAGCAACTCTGCATTGCAGTTTCAGCAGTTTCAGCCCTTTGGCCTCCTGGGTAAGTTTATGTCTTAGGCTGGGAGCAACACTTTTAACATCAGCCATTCCTGGGGGGCACACGAAGGTGGATGCTCAGCTTTAGTCCTGGGTACATGAGCAGGTCAAGTACTTCAGTTCTAAAATGTTGCTACTGATGTGCTGTAATGAGAGCTGAGCATGGTAGTGCCAAATGTCTTCAGTTGCTATCAGTCTACTCACCAGGGAGGTAATGCAGGTTGTTTAAAGTGCCAGAGAGGAAAGTTTCCCTCCGTCCTCTAAATAACTTGGTTGAAGGATCCTCGTCTCTCTCTCTCTCCATTAATGCTGTCATACAAAGTATGCAGATATTTCTCCAAGGTTAGGAAGATAAAGTTAGGCAGTGAAGACCTTGACAAAGATTTTTTTTTTTCTTGCTTTATAATCTGTTACTCCTTAAATTCAAAATAAGGAGCACTATTTCCCCCAATGATCCTTAGCCTCATGATTCAAACATTACCAGACCAGTTGCACAAAGTAATTCAGAGCCACCTAAAAACTGTACGGATATTAGGTGTGTTTGGTGGATAAAATGCTCCTCAGACTCATTCTCTTGGCTATGTCTCTACCATAAAGACCAGTCAAAGGCAACAGAAGGTAATATGGCTGGTGTGTGCCAACTGGAAGTTTTCATGCACTTGGCAAGAAGTCCCTGCATAACTGGGTAAAGTGGCATTACAGATGCATAAAGATACTGAATGAGTAACAAGACTTAAGCAAGGACAAGATATTTAGATCCATGACAAAAACTGCTACATTTGTTGGGAGGAAAGTGTAGAAATCAGCTTGAAATGAGAAAAAATGGTCTTATCTAGTCCATCCACTGAGTGAGGACAATCCTGCCCTGCATTGTGTATTTTCTGTGCTTACTCCAAGCTAGTCTGAAAGACTCCAGGAACTAAAATCAGATCCTTGTTGAGCAGTCCTTCCATATCTCAGTCAGGAGGTTCCCCTTGTCTCCAGGACTTTATTTCTCCTATATTCTCTTTAAGACTTTATATCACATTTCCCAATACCTGCTCCTTTCACATAAGGGTAAGTCATTTTGTGTCCTTTGTTTTACATCCTATAATCCTTTTTTTCCTCAAGTTTTTCTCTTACATGATACTCTTAAACTCAATGGCTATTTTACTTAATTTCAAGTTATTGAAACAGCAAGTCATACGTCATTCCAAGTACCAGCCTGTGTAAGGATCCGCCTTATGCAGTCTGGAAATGCATGCTTGGCTACCTTGCAGCTTCGTAGATGTATTTTCACACATCACTGAGAAAACAACGGATGAGTAATGTCATGCTTTTTAATGTGAGTAGTCCAATTTGGAGTCATACTTTTCACTACACATTGATGTTGCATCAGAACCCCTGCTCTCCAACACTGTTATAAATTGGCAGTAACTAGTCTGAAATCAGTGAATCAGATCCAGATGAAAGGAAAGAGGACAAGCAGACATACTGTATTTTCAAAAGCCAACTTCTGCATATATATTCATTCCAGAACAAAGCATCTTTCAGATGTTGCATGGAAAGTAATTGCAATTCAGAGTATTATTCCCAAGTCTCCTCATTTCCCTGGAATTTTTGTTCCTTATAGCACAGCCCTACTGTTTTTTTATACTATGAATTATCTTTTATTAATTCTGTTTTCTTGCCTGTTTCTACATCTAAGCAATCTTATCTACACCTAAGCAATCTTACCTAAATGTACCTGTATCCTGTTTATTTTAATACATGACTTAGTGCATTCACTCAATTTTATGGCTGTGTCATCCCACAGATAGGTCCATATAAAATAAGCCTTCTCACAGAGGTCACTTGTGGAAACATTGGTACATTCCATCAATAACTGGGCCTTGTGATCCCCCCAAGGATACTCAACACCTTGCAAAGTTGTGCCATAAATAGCTGTTGAACAACACTGAGCTAAGGGAAGAACAGTAAATGATTTACAGTAAATTCCTCTGTGAAAAGAGTGAGGAGTAAACAGGTTCAAGATGCTTTATCACACAAGATGCTTTGCTGTCATAAATTATTTCTCATCTAGTTCCTAGGTACTCTGGCTGAGGCAAGTGTGGAACCAAGGCGTTTGAGATAAGGCTGGAGATAAAACGCTTTGACCACTCAGCCTGGGCGTTATTACAGACCTGAAACAAACTCCTAGAGAGGCAGTATATTTTCCACACTATGACTTTTAGTAGATAGGCAACTTCTATATTGCTTTCTGCATCAGTGCCACAAATGAATTTTCATGCAAGGCTGAGTGAAAATATGTTACAAGAAGATAAGTAAATGCACATTTTCTGATGTCTGCAATCCAGCTCATTTTCTCAGGGTTGGGTTTTCCATTGAATACACAGCAGTAGGCAATCACCAAATGGATATTTTTTTTCAGATTCAGTATCTTCTGACACATGAGATATGCATGATGGGGCAGCAAGCTGAGGGCTTACCGGGTGTCTGATTCATTATCATGGAGGTGAGCAAACCAAACACCTGCATGGCAGATGAGAAGGGGGACATCTGGCAGACAGTAGGAAGATACCCAGCTGGAGTTTAGTTATGGACTTGCTGAAATTGGCCTGCACTTTGAGAGTCACTTTGGATGGCATTCGATGGGTTTTATCTAGTTGCAGGGAGAAAATTATGACATATTAAAATGGCACTGGAAGCAAGGGAAGCGAATGGTGAGTGAGCCTTCAGTCCAGACAGCAAGGCATAGCTTAGACCCAGGTCAACAGTGCTTTTAAAAAAAAAAAGTCTTCTCTCCAGCATGTTTCTGAGTTATGTGAGGGTGGGAGGTATGTTTCTTTAAAGTGGATTATAAGCATGAAGCAAGAATATGTTTCTCACCTTAGCAAGGGGTGATATAAGACCTTGATAGCAGACATGGGCAATTTCTCAGTTTCTTTGTAGTCTTGACACAGTCAGTCAGTTTTACTGGCAATTGCATTCACAGAGTCAAATGATAAAAGCGTATCAGAGGATCAGTGAAATATATTTCAGAAACGATCAACAGAAAACATAAGTAAACAATATGATAATAATGTACCTAGAGCATGCCAGAATGGAATACAAATACTAGACAGTGTATTGTATACAACCTATCATAGTACAATCAAATTTTAAAGAACTAACTACATTTTTCATTAAAGTGAAAGTTGGTTTCTGAGCAAAGAAATCTCTCAGAAGATGCAGCATTAAAAACTAAATACAAAACAATTGCTTTTTCATCCATCTCTGTAACAGATTAAATCTCTTATTTGGACATCTGTAAGCATAATAAAATCTAAAGAGGAATACAAAATGTAGGATCAACTTCCATTAAAAAAAAACACTTTAATTTTCTTCCCTCACTCCAAGTTGTTTTTACTGTATGAAATGTTTTACTATCTTACGTTTAGCTGAATGGAAAAGGATGGCCAAGAAAACTTCCCTTCAGTAGAGAACTCTCTGCATTCCACCATCCCATGGCTCCCATCTCTCACCCCCATCCCTTGCTGTATCAGCAAATGATAAAAAGCCAGAACCAGTGTTTCAAAAACTAGTGCTGACGTGTTCAGCTCAGGTAACTGCATAGCTAGGAGTTTGAGCAGGAGGATTTTCGCAGAAGTATGGTGGGGAAAACACCATCCTGAAAAATGCTTCATAAATTCCTTCATTTAGTCATTAGCATTAACATAAAGGTCAACAAAAGGCTTAGGTTATGCTAGGGACTTGGTGTTAGCCTTGGAGGATGGAATGAGATAATCAAAAGCATCACTTTAGTCTCTACTGCTGAATAGATACGGCAAAAGCAAAATTCACAGAAATCTTCCCAAAGATGAGGATCAACCCTGTAGTGCTCCACCATGGTTGTAAATAGAAGGTATTATTAATTTTGGAACTGAAACAAATTCAGTAGTCTAGAGCCCTCTTGCTCTGCAAAATGTAAACACAGTGCCAACTTCTTGTTTTGTAAACCAGACAGTACCAACAACTGAGCATGATATTAAGCAGAGTGTTAGGAAATTGACTCCTTGCTTCACTACTATTTCTACATACAGATACAAGATTTAAGATACAAGAGTGACTGTAATCAAAATACTGTGATTCAGTGTTTATCTAATCAAAATACTATGACTCAGTTTCTATCTCCCTTTGCAGCGTTCCATGACAAAAAGCAATGGATTCCCACTGTGGACCAAATAGTGAATGAAAATGTAATGCAGTGCAGAAATCCAAGTTTTATCCTGCAGGTTTTATAAACCACTCTTTCTGTACCTGTAGCAGCCATTGTTTCTTTGGCATGGCATCCCATGTTTTGAAATGGGTATTATTGGTTCTCTTGTAGGATCCTCTGGAGCCTTCATCACTTGGCATTTCCTGCTGACAAATTATCAGTGTATGAAAATCCGTTGCAAAAAATACTCCAAAGCCCATGAATCTATCCCTTCCCTCCCACAACAGCTATTTGCGACTGGAAGAATACAACAGTTGATGAGTAGCAGGAGAACTGTGACTGTATTGCACAGAGCTCCCCAAGCAACACAACCTTTGAAAAAAAGGTTTTTGAAAACAAATCACTCCCAAAAGAGGTAAGAATGGCTGGCCACAGTTATTTAGACATTTGCTTAGACAGTGAGTCAGGCAGAGAAATGTTAGGTGACAATAAGAAACTGCACAGGACAGTAATCAAGGACATTATATGTGGGATTGTTAGAGATCTTATAAAAGTCAGTATTGTTTTTCCCTGAACCAAGATTAGAAAGAAAAGCTGTTTTTTGGCCAAGATTCTAGATAGCCTAATGCAATTCCCAAATCAGCTGTAGGGTTGCAGTTATATTTTCTCTAGCTATATTATTTCCTTTTGCTGAAGATCTGAGCTTTACAACATGACCAATTATGACAACATCCAACAGATTTATTACTAAAATCCTGGTTTATTAATTCAGTATGATATTTTATGATATCTCTGATTTAATTTTAAAAGGAGAGTTATCTAAATGACTTTCACAGCATGAGAGTTAGAGTCACAAAGAATTATTTATTTCTCTGTGTGATATATTTCTGCCCCTGTGTATTTTTATGTTTTGTTAGGTGACTATGATTTGCCTCCAACATTTTCAGATCATGGAGGAGTTTCTTTGAATGCTCATAATTCAAGTTATTAATCACTTGAGAATTCATTTTTGCTCAAACAGTTGGGAAGAAAAACCTAAGTTGTTAAGAGGATTATTTTATGAAAGAAAATGCCTACAAAGATGCATTTTTCATGCAAATTTTCTTCTGTCCTGTTGATTATAAGCCTAAGAGAATTAAATTAACAATATTTACTGGACTTACACACATTAGCAAAAAATATGTAATTTTTATGGAGCCTCCAAGTCTCTGAATGCTTTGTCTTTTCTATAAGTTTCTGGAATCTGTAAACCAATTACAGAACAGCAAGCAAAAAGCAGGTTTTTGTTTTTACTGAATGAGTCTGGCACATTTCTCAAACCAGTGATATCATTTGCTTCTATGGTGGACTGCAGAGAGACAACGGTTTTTTACTTTCTTTTCCATTCAGCCTCCATTCTGGAATGGAAACAACTGAAAGCAGTAACAAAGTCAAAATCCTTCCTGAATTAATGCAAGGGAAAGCTGGCCAATGTAGACAGAGAAAGGCAAGATCTGTTGGTACAGCACTTAGTCATAGTGTTGTCTTGCACATACTTTTAGTAGGTTGTTTCCTCTAGCAAGTTCTCCCTGTGTCAACTACTATTTGGTTGCTTCAGAATATAAGAAAATACAGAAGATAGTATAATGATGAAAACTGGAGGAAAGGTCATAAAAGAGATCCAGAAGTGCTTACCATTTGTGTAATTTTGGTCATTTGAGAAACACTGGGCTTCCTATCTCTACATCGCTGTACATCTATCTTCCCCCCTCCCCCCATTCTCTTTTACATTGTTCTTGGTGAAACAGTAGAGAAGGGTTCATCCACTACTTTTGCTCAGTTTACAAAAAACTCTGCTTCTGCATTACAGTGGTATTGGAAGGTTAGTTGTAAAGAAGAAACAGAAGGAACGTTTAACTCTTCAGTAGTCCTCAAAATACCTAAATACTGCTCTAACTTCAGTTCTTCAGGGGCATTCCTGTAGTAATGGCCATCAAGGTGAAGTATTAGACAAACAAACATACATAGCTCAGCAAGGAGAATGAAATAAATAAATAAAAACTGGTGCGCAGCCTATGGGATGGATGTTTTTAAGATTATGTGGAGAGATTCAACTTTCCATAAAAAAGCCTGGTTTTCACCACTGTGTTGAAGGAGCCAACTATCAGGTTCTCCACATGGCGTCATGGTCTCAGGCATGTTCACCTGTGACTGGTGGTTCTCCTTTTCTGTGCAGGATATTGTCTGTCAGTAATCATTCCAGAATGCAGCCATTAGGTTCAACATTCGCTTTGTGTTCAAATCTGAGGAAAGTGCTAGCGGTCCATAAATTTGTCACTGGGGAAAAAGCACAGAACATCTTTTTCAATATCTGTACAGATCTTCTGATAACCTGTAATCCACATACATCAATTCTTTGGGCAAGCGACACATAGGTGCTGTTCTACAACAGAGCCAGTATTTCAATGCCTTTGATAACCAAAGATGTGATTATTAAAAGGTGGCAACACTCCTCTTCAACAATTGAATTAATTTGTTAAAAGGCGTCAGGGAGCGGTTGCTCACTGTCTTACCAGCATCTCTTTGGGGGCAAGCAGAAGAAGCCGCTGTCTTCTCTCAAATAATTCAAAATTTAGCACAAGTAGGTGATGAATCAAAGCACACTGTTTTCTTAACCAGTTCAGAGTCTCTGAATCTCTTCAGATATAGCACTGTCACTCAGGTAACGTTTGGACTGTAGCCCAGACAGAGGGTAGGAACAGCAAAGACTGGTTCACAAACAAAAGGAATCAATCTCATTCCCAATGCCATGCCAGTGGTAACAACCTCCGCAGGACTTAATTCTTCCACATAAATCAACAATAACTCCACTTACACCTGGGGATTATATCAGGAACAGAGAAATTGGTATCAGGCTTAAGAACTATAGTGATAAAATACTGGCTCCTGTAGCATTTCAAGGGCTTACATAGTGGTGATGCTATTATGATGATGCTGTTTTTATCAATACAGCTGTTAAACACTGGGAAAAAATGACTAACACTGGATAAGCTTGGGACACAATTTTTCTTTTACTGAAAAGGGTTTTAAAGAAGCTATAGAACAGGATCAGTACTTTACTATTCATAACCCAGTTAAGATGACATGGCTTGATATATTTGTGTAATCAAAATTTATAATTTATCTGCCTAAAAGTGATTTCAGGTAAATTTCTTAAAGCTTGAAAATGTCCTGTGTTAAAAAGAGAAGGATTTTTTTTTTTAATCAAATTAACCAATCAACTGCATCTTTGAAAACCAATAAAAACTTTAAACAGAAATTTTATGACTCTCTGACTGGAAAAAAAAAAATCATGCTGCCTTGAGTAAAGAGAAAAGAGGTGAAAAAGGAAGTGATTACAGGCTGAGAATTTATATTCCAAATTTTAGTTGGATGGTTGTATTGTAAACCCCTCAGATTCATTATGTTCACGCTGCCAAGAATTACTCTAATGTAGTAGATGAGAATTGCTCTAATCTATTACTGTTGGCTGCCAACAGCAATTCTATTAATTCAAAGAGCTAATGACATTTACTAGTATTGCCATGCTGTTTTATTGCATCTTTGAAAATAGATGGGAATACTCGGTGGTGTGTCATTCTAAACAGACTAAATTTAGAGCCTTGTTCTCCACTCTTTCCACTCTTATTTTGTGAGACCAAATCTGAATAGCAGTGCTTTGTGTCGAATTTGCAGTGGTGCAATTGAGTAGGTGAATGGTACCTGCACTCCCGAACAACATGCTCTACCATACATGGAGAATGTGAGGTGACCAAGATGATGGCTCATCCTGTGATGGAGTGTAAGCTAATCCACCTTCCAGGCTTGTATTTTCATATCATGCAGGATAACATGAAGATACTGTTTTGAGTCTGAAAGCAGGGAAAACAGATCTTGCAGCACTAAGCCCAAAATAATTAGTCCAGACTCAGCAGGGATGATTAATTTAGGCTTGGCATCCACAAATATAGCTGCACCATTTCTATTTCAGAACAGACATGGGTCAGAAGCAGTTTAGGTTGACTGTACTAAGACCTGCAGCAAAAGACATACGTGCACCAAATTAAAGCATGAGGTCAGCTCACTAAGCAGAGATCAGCCTAACCTAGCCACATAGATGTCATCTTCCTAACTTTGAATGCTCACAGTGTAGGCATCCAAGCCAGATGTTTTTTACAGAAGAGGAAGGTGCAGTACTGTTTCCCTTTCACTTGGCTACCTACAGGCTTGAGCAGTTGAGAAAAATACAGTGTTCCTGTTCTAGAGTAACTGATTTCACGCCTCCTTGAGGAATGGCCAACAAAGTTATCCTGGTGCAGGGCTAAGTTGCTCCTGTAGAAGCTGTTGCATGTTTTTGAGTAAGAAAACGTGAGAGGAAACATATCTGAGGTCCAGCCCTACCCTAGTAAATGCCTAATATTAAATACACACTAATTTCAAACAAAAATGTTTGCCTATGCAGCTCTAGTGGGAATTTTCTTACTCCAGGATTTAAGCATATGTCCAGCAAAGTTACAAAATAGGAATGTTTGAAAACTGACAATTAAGAAGTTCTTTCTTTGCCTCATCAAGGAGCAAGCACTGGGCTGAGGCTTCTTCCCCCATCTAGAAATCCATGTAGGTCTATGCAAGAACCTGTGTACAGAATTTACATGGCCACATTTTCAGCAGAGGTGAGAATAACAAAGAAGCTAAGTAATAAAGATTCCTTTTTTTAAGAGAAGTAATACATTATTCCTCAGGGATTGCTACAGTGAAGTTTTAAAAGCTCCCTAGAAAGAGAATAGAAGCCTGCTTAGAAGGTTGTTTGGACAGCTGAAATGCCTCTGTACCAAATGTGCACAGACAGGCTTTGTTTTTTAGATGACAAATTTCTTAACATGAAGTCCCTTCTTAAACAGAAGTGCTAAAATTTAATAGCACTACAGCAGTAGCCACAAGGATCGTAAACAGGAATGTGTCTGGTGATAAGTAATTTGTTACCTTTCTCCAATCTTGTAGCAGATTCATCATCAAAATACACAGCATCTGTAATTCTAATGGAAATACACACTCGGCAACTCTGCATGAGCTGGCTGTACTAGGAATTACAGGCTGGAGCACATGCAGCATCCTGCTCCTTTGTGGCTGCATGTGCTAAAGAAAGGGTGGAAAGCAGGAAATCAATCAGGTCAGGATTCCTTAGGGACTGCATCACCAAATGATTCCCAGCTGCTGGTGCAAGGTATGGGAGCATTGCAGTTATTCCCTCCAAGCTTGCAGTTCCCAGACAGTACAGGTTAAAACAGAGGTTTTGAAGACTACAGTCAGCAGTGGTGAAGGCACGAGCAAACTAAGCAGTTACCTAAACTAAGCAAGTGCTAGACACAGCAAATGTGTAGGGGTGAGTGCAGGGGGGAAATCCTGTAGGTCTCCCGGCAGTGACCCCAGGTCTGTTCCAGGTTCAGGCTGTCTCCCCAGAGCAGCTCATTCAAATGCCCTTTCCCATGCACCTGCGTATTCAAGTGCCTCTTGCAGTGCACGCCTGACTCCGTGCTCTGCGTGCCAGTGCTGATGCTGAGGGAAAAGGCTGCACAGGTAAAGCTGCCTTGGTAGGCAGCATGATGGCAGGGAGAGGCAGCTGGCTGCTTTCTGCTCACCTTCCTCCAGACAACAGGGCAAGGGCTGGGCACACAAGTTCAGTATCAGCAGGGGAAGCAGCAGCTGTAGATAAAACTGAATACACAGACAGACACAAGCGTTGGGAAAGGGAGCTCCTTCAGCCTTTGCTCCCATCCCACATAGGTAGATGGTGCCTGACAGAGTCACGCTCTTGTGGCTGTGAAGCTGAATATTGTCAAAATGAGTAAGTTATTTTATCTTCATCCTCAAGGCAGTAATATTTAATTGTGTTTGCACTGATATGAAACCTGCAGCCAACTCAATATGTGGGCAGATGCAAAACAGCTCATGATGCATCTTCCATGTACTTTTCACAGCGGAAAGCTACAGATCTTGACACAGCATGCTTTGCCACAAGGAGAATCTGTTTGCTATCATTGAACATGTCCTCCGTAATTAACAAGATGTGACTTCACTGTGTTGAATCGATAAGGACCAAGGAGCAGTTACCTATCAAATATGCTTAAATTTCCCTACAACCTACGCTCTAACTCCAGAGGTCTTCTCACTCACTGTTTTTGACTGGTATGAGGGTTAGCCCTGAAGGAACAAGAAGCCTGTACAAATACTCTCAAACCCATCCTAGAAGAATCACTTCTCAGTCTCCCAAAGAGAAGGTTGCAAGAGAACTGAGCTGATCCTGCCGTCTGCGATTGCAGGAAAGCAGCATCTCCCTATACGGTTAGGCTTGGTTTCAAAAAGAGAATTTGCTGCAACTATTAATGATTTAAAACTAGTTTTATTTTTTACATAAGCTCTTTTTCATTTTTCTGCTACCTGACAAAACCCTGACGATTTGGTAAGGGGGGAGGAGGATTTACATGAGATAATGAGCAAGGGAAAGAAAATGAAATCAAGAATCAACAATAAAACATTTCAATGAGCCAGGGTAATTGAATCAGTCTCAAATGTTATGTGACATTTTTCCCCACTCCCAATGTAAAGCAGTGTGAGTGACTGTAGCAAAGGCTATTTGGAGATCCTCTCCAGTTCCATATTTGTCATCTGGAAATGACGTGACAAACACACTGATGTGCATTTAAACATACACCCACATACAGAGTGGTCCCAGTTACATAAGAGTATAAAGTGATTAAAGCCTCTTGGAAAGAAATAGTGTTATGTATTGCAGCTAATTTCATGCCTCCTTGTGCACATCAATAAAGCATCACTAAAGCCATCTTTCTTGTGGAGTTTAAAACATGTTCATCTGCAAATAATTAAAATGGACAACGTGAGCTTTAGAAGGGTTACTGTAAGAACATAGGTGGTATAAAGAGGGAAAATCTGTGAATGACCTTCAAGGGTTTTTCCTCATGTGTGCTAATGCTAACTATGTGAAGTTCTTGCACCATCCATTTAAAAGCCAATGGAATAATTCTTACTAGCGTTACTACAGTGAGCACAGAAGAAATGTTACCAAGCAGATCATTTTCAATACACATGAGTCCATTACAGCATCATGGAGCCTACTTAGGATTTCAGTGAACTCTGTTTTCCAAAAGGTGTGTATAAGGAAAAAGAGGAGGATAGAACAATTCATAAACACTGCACCCAAACTCCCCAGCCCTCCTCCCATTTTAAATGTTGCCATTCATTATTAGCATCTTTATTATATTTATACCCATCCCTCATGCCCCTTCTTACAGCCCCGTTCTCAGTGTGCCCAGCCAGACCCATCCCTGTGGTGGGAGGGGACATTTCATGCCACGGCCTCAAGTCCCAGTGACCCCATCACTGCATCCAGGGGATGAACAGGAGCACAGCATGGCTTCTCCCTGGACATGCACTTGATTTCTCAAGCGTGCAAACAGAGTCAAGGGAAAAATAGAACAAATCCCACTCATTTCAGATGTTGTCATGCTTAATTTGTAGACTTTGTGTAATTAAGTCATAGAAGCACTAGGTCTTGGGGGCACCTGGTGCTGTCAGACTTGCACTGCTGAGTTAAAAAAAAGTACTGGTTTTCTCTGTGCATTTCAAATTAAAATTATTTTCAGCTGAAGAAAACTTCATCATGGCCAGCAACTAACTGGTGAGCAAAATTGTTTTATCTTGGCTCCAGCCTCTGTCTTCATGTGGAGCAACAACAGCTGATATATGATGCATTAAAAATCAGGTGGTGAACCAAGAGTAATAAACCCCAAACAAGCAAGTTCAATATTTAAAGGCTTCACCTGATAAGCAATGTCTGCAGCCACTTCCCCTAGCTCCTAAAACACTTCCTTTTTCTTCCATCATTGCTACTACCCCTTCTACCTTCTTTTTCTACCATGCCCTCTTCTGTTTTTTCTTTTTTTTTCCTGTGGTGTCCCATCCTCACAGATGGCTTGGCAGCTTGCTTCATTTGCACACTAGCTGGCTGGCCAATATGCTGAACAGCACAGTGTGCATCTTAACCAGCTGGCCGCTTTCATATGCCACATATTGTGCATAACATAGCATAAAAGATAAGATTTATTAAATGTTTAAC
Source organism: Haliaeetus albicilla (assembly GCF_947461875.1). NCBI lineage: Eukaryota > Metazoa > Chordata > Aves > Accipitriformes > Accipitridae > Haliaeetus > Haliaeetus albicilla. Next base: position 56,515,470 of record NC_091483.1, on the reverse strand, counting down.
TGGAAATCAGACATTAATCAATTAATCAAGCTCTGCTGTTTCAGGCCATTTCCAGAATGAGTGCTCTATTCACATTTCTTGCCAAGTGCTTGACCTGAAATCATTCCAGTTATTAAGCTGATCCACTGTCTTAGGCACTCTGAGCAAATGAAGGGCAAGGGAGAAAGTACCAAAGAGAGACCACAGCCGACTTTACATAGAGGAAGAACCCACGTGCAAGACAGTAGGTGGAAGCTCTGATGCAAAGACCATAATCTAAATCACAAGACTTAATATTTGGATAAAACAAACATGAGCCAAAAGAAAATTGTGTAGGAATCCAGCTTGTATTAAAGAACAATTTCTTTTCTGTCCAGCCACCATCGTCTTGGGTACGCTATTTATAATGAGTGGTCCTGATGGCAAGTTACCACCTGCCATAGCCAGACTGAAAGACTAACTGTGTGTCATGGTAAAGGGGGCGGAAGGAATTGTATGTAGAAAGTTTTCCACAGTTAGAAGAGGTAATAGGAGAGAATGAAGATGGGGGGGGGGGGGGGGGGAGGGAGGGGCAGGGGGAGAACCTCAAAAACAAGACTTCAGCTGAGGATGGCCCTGCAGCTCTGGCAACAGAGGCTGGTTTGTATCATGGAGATCACTGTGTATTTAGGACACATTCTTTAGATGTTACTGTAAGCTTTTAATACTAGGATGTTAGGAATTAGCATGAATATGTATTTGGGTAATTGCAAAATAAAATAAATTTACTCCAAAAATATGTTACCTTTCTTCCTGCCTCTTGTCAAGTACTATCCTGAAAATGAAATAGTGCTGTTATACATATTGGCATAATCCCAGAGAAGCCTAAGGTGGTATCACAGTCCATTTCTTTGGATGCTCCAGGGCAGGGTTAGTGGTGGTATAGTACCCATACCACACATTTGGCTAATAGGTACTTAGAAACTGCCAGTGACTAATTCCCTGTAACATCCAGAAGCAATTGATGCAAAATGTATCCTTGGTATTAGAAAGTTTTACCCTTACTAACTGAAATCTACTTTGTTGCATTTTAAGCCCAGCATGTCTTGACTTAACCACTGAAGTCAGCAGCAGCCTTTCATGTATTTAAAGACTGGTATCACATCCCCTCTGTCTTCTCTATACTGTATTAAATACCAGATGTTGCAGGTTCTCTATACATCCCACTACAGCATATGCCTTTTTTCTTTCTACAACAGCTTCACCTTAGTCCACGTTCATCTTGTGAGCCACAGATCCTTTTGTTCAGAGCTGTTATCTATTCCCTGTCCTGTATATGCATATACAATATTCCTGTTGGGTGTAGACAGGAATTTGAATGCATCCTTAACTGAATCACATCCCACATTTTCAGACTGTTTCTTGAGTTTGTCAAGGTCTTGACAGAAAGACAAGACAGCTAAATAAAGAAGACAGAGCAGAAGTCACTTTCCTTTGAAGTGAGATACTTTTAACACTGCAATGTCAGGGTACTTACCCACCTGTTTTCTACTCAAATGAAACAGAAACACCATTACTCAAAGTCAATATACTCTGAGTAATCCCATTGGTTAAATTGGGAGAAAAAAAATACGACATGTACTTGTCAGAATAGGTTTGAAAACCCTTTTACTGGCTTCCGTAGCTTGAGTGGCTTGAAACATGGGCTAAAGTCTGTGTGGAACCGAGAAAGGCATGTCATCATAACTGTCCAGGTTATCTGTTTTGGGAAGGAAAACTAACATAATAGTTGCTTCCCATCACATGCAGTCAAGAATGTCAATTTGCATGCAATAAAAGTAGTACTGGTTTATTTGAAGCTTCCCAGTCAATGGGCAGCCTGCAAAATGCATTAGTAGTATCTTTCCTGTCCTTAGAGTCATTGCTGCTTCTATTACAGGCAGAAATCAGTAAAAAATAAGACAAAGGTAACAATTCCTCATCACAAAACATGTGTAAGGTAGAATTCACTACTATTGTGACAACAACCTGCACTGTCATGATTTAATACCTGCCAAGGATACTACTGCTCAGAAGATACAGTTTCCAGTACTACCCTGTGCAAAATTTGTAAAGACCAACTGTGACGTATACGTGACATCCATGACAGGATGGATTTATAAAAGACAGCTCTGAGAAGTTGCTAGGTAACAGTGTCTTGTCCTCACAACCACTGAGCAGTGATGATCTGTTCTCACGGTGCAACGCTGCAGCCTAATGTCCTTGCTCAAAATTTCTGTGTATACAGATTTTTAAATAAGAACAGATCTGAGCTGATCTCTCTAATTTACAGAATGTTTCCTTTGCCAACTTTCTAATAGTCTGCCTAATCCATCACTCTTACACCAAACACAGCTCTCTATATTTCTGGGAAATCACAGCCTGTTTCTGAATGCCCACTCTTTCTGGAAGACCAATAAGGAAATTTTACAGCAGAAAGCTCACCCCTCTGCCCAACTTCATTAAGAGAAGACATAACATACAATATTGCATTCCATGTATGCATTTGGTCTGGTGTCAGCTCCCGATCAAAATAAGTGTTACGGCAGTAGATACAGGAAAGGGACTTTGAAGTTTATGGACCATCTGAGAAAAGATTCACTCTGCAACAGCGCTCTCAGAAGACCTGAAACAGCCTAGGGGAAAAAAGATGGTAGCACCAAAACAAATCCAACTAAAAGGCAAATTCCCCACAACCCATCATAAATAATAGAAAACATCTGCTGCAGACATAACATCACCAGGATTTGTACAATTGACTATGACAGCCAAGGAACTCTGACACTGACAATGGCTTTTCTTGGGCTTTATTTTTGTCCAAGCATGTTAACACGGCTTACCCATTCCCTTGCTTCGTTTCGTTCTTCCTGTTGTTTCTAAGAGTAGAGTAAGCAATACATTATAGATCCTTACCTTCTCGAGTTAGAATTTCAAGGCTAAAAAGTCACCCTCTGAGGAATGAGCTGGTACAGCAGCTCCCAGGGGCCTTGTGCCTGAGGTAGACACAAGGTCTCTGAAGGAACAGCTCAGCTGCCCTATCTGCTCACTGTGATGCTTTATTCCCCAGCAGGGCAGGCAAAAGCCATGAAAACCTCGCTGCAAGAGCCAGAGGAAAAGAAATAGCCCCACCTTAGTACGCAGAGAGCTCTGAGAGGCCACGTATCTTTAGTCAGATCCATTATAGCGGGAAACAAAACTGTAACTCAGGTTGATACTTGGAGTGATCCCAGACTGCCCAACACTGGTGTCAGTGTCCTGCTTGTGGCAGTTCCGATCAGTTCCAGCCAGGAGAAGAGTTATTAGCTTAATAAATTCCTTCAGCCAGAAGCCAAATATTCTCAAAAACACAGTTTTTTGGAAGTAATCATCATAATTTTCTGCTGGTTTTCTTATTTTTCAGTGTATTGCCCTAAGCATTCTTTGTACTATCTAGAAGTAATGGCTCCACATTAAAGACTCTCTAAAGGCAAACAAGGGTTTTCAAGGTTGCCTTACACCCTCTGCAACAAGTGCCACAAATCAAGTGCATCTGAAACCTCCCTTGCTGCTGTTACAGACACTCTTTCCAAGTAGGCCAGAAACTTGCTTTTCACCAAAATAAAAGCTTCACAGTCATTAGGTGCCATGATTTTAGGCCATGCTGTACAGTAAGCCCTTCACAGAAGCACTCCTCCACCCAGGACATGCTGTGTTGCACCTCTCAAGGCACAGTTGCAACCCTGCCAGGATTATCCTGCTCGGATAATTCATCACATCCTACTGCCAATGGTTTTTGCTCTTTGGGAACCTGGTTTATTAAAATTTCTTCATAACAGAGGTATGTAGTAAACGTAAAAGGCAATGGCACATCTGACCACTACTAAACTACTGACAACACCAAGTTGGGAGGCAGAGTTGATCTGTGTGAGGGTAGGAAGCCTCTACAGAGGGATCTGGACAGGCTGGATCGATGGGCTGAGGCCGATCATACGAAGTTCAACAAGGCCGAGTGCTGGGTGACCGGGCCCAGAGGTTTGTGGTGAATGGAGTTAAATCCAGTTGGCAGCCAGTCACAAGTGGTGTTCCCCAGGGCTCAGTATTGGGGCCGGTTCTGTTTAATATCTTTATCAATGATCTGGATGAGGGGAATCAAGTGCACCCTCAGCAAGTTTGCGGATGACACCAAGTTGGGCAGGAGTGTCGATTTGCTCAAGGGTAGGAAGGATCTGGACAGGCTGGATCAATGGGCCAAGGCCAATCATATGAGGTTCAACAAGGCCAAGTGTCAGGTCCTGCACTGGGGTCACAACAACCCCATGCAGCGCTACAGGCTTGGGGAAGAGTGGCTGGAAAGCTGCCCGGCAGAGAAAGACCTGGGGGTGCTGGTCGACAGCCAGCTGAATATGAGCCAGCAGTGTGCCCAGGTGGGCAAGGCGGCCAACGGCATCCTGGCCTGTATCAGCAATAGTGTGGCCAGCAGGAGCAGGGAGGTGGTTCTTCCCCTGTACTGGGCACTGGTGAGGCCGCACCTCGAGTCCTGTGTTCAGTTTTGGGCCCCTCACTACAGGAAAGACATTGAGGTGCTGGAGTGTGTCCAGCAAAGGGCAACCAAGCTGGTGAAGGGTCTAGAGAACAAGTCTTATGAGGAGCAGCTGAGGGAACTGGGGCTGTTTAGTCTGGAGAAAAGGAGGCTGAGGGGAGACCTTATCACTCCCTACAACTACCTGAAAGGAGGTTGTAGCAAGGTGGGGGTCGGTCTCTTCTCCCAAGTAACGAATGACAGGACAAGAGGAAACAGCGTCAAGTTGCACCAAGGAAGGTTTCGACTGGATATTAGGAAAAATTTCTTCACTGAAAGGGTTGTCAGGCATTAGAACAGGCTGCTCAGGGAAGTGGTGGAGTCACCATCCCTGGAGGTGTTCAGAAAAATGCATAGATGTAGCACTTTAGGACATGGTTTAGTGAGCATAGTGGTGTTGGGTTGATGGTTGGACTCTGTGATCTTAAAGGTCTTTTCCAACCTAAACAATTCTATGATTCTAAACCATAATATTTCCCTGAAATTTTTAAGTTCAACTTCTTTCAGGCACGAAATGGATTCAGGGACTGACTAGCCCCTTCCCCCCCCCCACAAATTCCCTTTTCAGTGCAGTTAATTTCAGCATCTTTCCCAACACACACAGACTTTCAGAAATACTCTCTTTGCCATAGGATCTTTCCATTTCTTCAGAGTACACCTGAGTTTTCCACTTACCAAATGTAGCTTCCTGGGATGTCACATATTTATAATCAGTTGCACCCAGTCAGTGTCTTTCAGGACATACAGGGCTGTTCCTTCACTACATTATTGTGCCACCACAAACCTGCATAGGCACATTCCCCCATTCCAGTGCTCAATACCTTAGTCAGCTGTCCACCAAGCATTTGCACACCAACTACACCTTTTCCTCCTAGAGGAAATGCAGTGTTTTTTAAAAGCTGTTGTTGCATGGTTTAGAAGTCTCCTGTCCTCTGGGGGTGTGTGAATCTGTTCCTTCTAACTACAAAGGCTACTGTTATAAGTGAAAAAATACTCTTTAAAAAAATCTTTTATCTGAAGCTTTTTCAGGGGTAATACTGGAGACAAAAGGAAAAGTTCAAAGAAAACAGAGTTCTCTTATATCCATCGCAGCTGTAGATTTCCTCTGATTCTCACTGCTGCCATCATGCTCTTTTATCATTATTGTATTACATGGTCTGTCATCAGCTGCCACTCTTGGATTAGGCTCAGCTGTGAGCTATTTGAGACACTAGCCTTGATATAACCTGTGTGTAACCAGAGATTTCACATAACACAACTGTACAATGTACTATGCAACTCCCCATTTCTCTTTGGAAAACAATATTGCAGACATTTCAAGTCCTAAAACAAAATTCCCAAGTTTCTTACTGTTGGCTAAATGTTCCACATTAAAGTCTTCTTCAGTGACCACTACTGGCTTTTCTAGACTTTCCTCCTAATCACACAACAAGTGATTAAGGAACATAATTTTGATATGTCTTACCTGATTAGCACTAGATTTATTCTTCCTTGTACTCATTTCAATATCAGACTACTCAGTACAGTTCTTTATTACCACAGATCTTTACCCATTAACCTTGCTAGAAAGCACCACAAAACCAACCCTTCAGAATATAAATCATCTGCCTTGTGTATTAACATATTCCTCATGAAAAAAATTCCACTCTGTTTTTAAACTGGTTTGAAATAAATGTGATGTCTACAATTTCAAAGTAAATAGAAAAATCTAATTAAGCTCCCTTTCAGTATGAGTGAGTTTAGTTCATATCATAATAGTGTTTGGAGCTGTTCATCTCTGTATTGAATCCACTTCAGAATGGATCATCTAAAGGCTTCCTGGACACATACATGGATGCTTGTTTTTAACAGCCAGTGTTATAAGGCACAACAACAGAGCTAGCATCATTTTCAACAGACACCAACACCAGAAGCAAAATGACTATGCAGATTGCCATCATTCTACCTGAACCACAGAAATTATATATGGAGGTCAAAGCAAAAAGTCTGGAACTCTAGGAACTGTTTTCGCTAGTAAAGCCTACCACATGCCCAGCATACCCCTCCAGTGAATGTCTCTGCCACTAAACTTTTGAGCTAAAGTCTTCATAAAGTGCAAAAGGGGAGGTGAGGAGACAAGTCATGCGCCCAGAAATTTCACTGAGAATTTAAACAGACAAAAACACTTGCAAAATAAGGTTTCAAGATTTTTCCAGTTCTTTCTAAAGAATGTATGCATGGAAATTTCCATTGCTTATAATAGACACCTCTTAATACCATATGTCATCTCAAAGTCCCCAGAGCAGGTTACGTTCTTGTTCGTTTGCTTGCATTTCTCACTTCCCAGCTTGCTGTGATATGAAGGAAAAAAAATATATGGATTATTGCTGTTCATTAAATGTTTCTGCTTTATCCCGTTTCTTTTAAAAGTAGTTGTTAGTTCACACATTAACACTAACTGCAGCAGCAGAGGTATCAGATGTGGAAAGCCAATTCTCTGCAATAACGAAGTCCCAAAGCATTTAGAGCTTTATAGGGTAATAAGGCAGAAAGCAGCTAATGCAGCATGCAATGTGCTAGCAGAATGCGTGAAGCAGTACAGCTTAGATAAACCCATTGGAACCTAATTCACCTTTTGGGTGATCTTAGTAAACAGTTCTATCTACTACATAAATGTGTATTGGTGAAGGGTGATTATGTAAGTTGGAAGGGCCAAATTCTCCTCAGTAAACATTGTAGCTGCACAAACATTCAGGATTTAAACCACTTAAAAACCACAAACTTCTAATAAACTATACATTGATAAAAATCACAGAATTGTTGAGGTTGGAAGGCACCTCTGGAGGTAATCTGGTCCAGCCCTTCTGCTCAGGCAGGGCCACCAAAAGCATGTTGTGCAGGACCATGCCCAGACAGCTTTTGAATATCTCCAAGGATGGAGACTCCATGACCTCTCTTGGGAATCTGTGCCAATGCTTGGTCACCCTCACAGTAAAAAATTGTTTCCGGATGTTCAGGCAGAACCTCCTGTGTTTCAGTTTGTGCCTGTTGACTCTTGTCCTGTCCCTGGGCACCACTGGAAATAGCCTGGCTCTGTCCTCTTTGCACCCTCCCTTCACGTATTTATATACATTGGTGAGAGCCCCACTGAGCCTTCTCTTCTCTGAACAGTCCCAGCTCTCACAGCCTTTCTTCATAGGAGAGATGCTCCTATCCCTTCATCATCTTTGTGGCCCTTTAGCTGAACTCTCTCCAGTATGTCCAGGTCTCTCTTGTACTGAGGAGCCCAGGACTGGACACAGTAATCCAGGTATGGTCTCACCAATGCTGAGTAGAGGGGCAGGATCACCTCCCTTGACCTGCTGGCAGTACTTTGTCTAACGCAGACCAGCGTACCATTAGCCTTCTTTGTGGCAAGGGCATGTTGCTGACTCATGTTCAGCTTGGTGTCCACCAGAAACCCCAGTCCCTTTTCTGCCAAGCTGCTTTCTGGCTGGGTGGTCCCCAGCATATACTGGTGCTTGGGGTTGTTCCTTCCCAGGTGCAGGACTTTGCATTTCTCCTGGTTGAAGTTCATGAGGTTCTCCAGCATATCAGGGTCCCTCTGGATGGCAGCATGACCCTCTGACATATCAGCCACTCTTCCCAGTTTGGTATCATCAGCAAACTTGCTGAAGATACACTCTGTCTCATCATCCAGGTCATTAATGATGAACAGGACTGGACCCAGTATTGATCCCTAAAGTACACTGCTAGTTAGTGGCCTCCAACTAAACTCTGGGCCACTGACCACCACCTTCTGCGCCCTGCCATTCAGCCATTTTTCAATCCACCTCCCTGTCTGCTCATCCAGCCCATACTTCATCACCTTCTCTATGAGGATTGTAAGGAAGAGTGTCAAAAGACTTACTGAAGTCCAGGTAGACAATACCCATTACTCTCCCCTTGTTTCCGATTCCCATGTTTCCTATTCCTTCTATGCCAAAGCATAGACTATCCCCCTCAGCTATAGCATAGCTGAACAGAGCCTACAGAAATAACATTGTAGTCATCACCGGGGGAGTCTACCTGACCTCAATCTTCCAACATCCTTGTCTATATTTTCCTTTTGTTATAGCCCAATATGGTACCTATGCATTTTTAGGATTCCTGGCACCTTGTTCCTGTTGACCCCATGGAAAAATGAGTGTCCAGGCTTTTTCAGACCTTTTCCAACACCTCCTCCTTCTATAGGGGCATTCATCAATTTAAACCAAAGGGTGTCACTATGAGGTATCAAAACCCACTCTTTTTATATATCTCTGTGTGTGTGTGTATGTATATCCATGTGTGTACATATAAATTTCCCTCTGTGATTTGCATCAAGGAATTGCAAATTTCTTAACCAAATGCTAATTCTCTACTGTAGGGTAGCTGCAGGGAGTGTTTTAAGTAATAGATACTAATTGAGACGAGCTACTGTATCCAAACTACTTTAAAGGATGAAAAGGCAGTTTACTTCCCAAGCAATCCAAAAATCACTTGGGATTTCAAGTACCAAAAATCCAAACAGAAATGTACTAAAACCCTGTGGGCCTTCAGAGAAACCACATGCTTGCAGTTCCCCAGGCAATGACAAATAGAATTTGCCTTGGCTCTGAAGCAAAAAAAAAGGTCTCAGGAAAGATACCGACTACAAAGACACCATCTCTAGTACCAAGAGCTATAGCTTTCCAAAAGGTTCAGCTGGTAAATCATAGTAGGTGGTAGATTAGCAGGATGCCTTCAATATTTGAGTTCAAGTCCCTCATTTCTAGGCTGACGACGCTGTGCAGTCTTTTGTTTTGTCTCTGGTTTCCAAAGTCTACGCATTCCCACTTTAAACAAGTCTTGCAAAATTAGCAGCAAAGAAAAAATTGCGCTCCTTTATTTTTTCATTTCTATTCCTTTCTGCCTCTCAAATTACTGCTGCAAAGAAAGGTAAAAGTGCCTTCAAGAGACATATCCCTTCTCAGATATAGCTATTTGGATGTTTCATTTCTTACACCAATTACAGTGTGACATTTTATATATCACAATATAATAACTGTAGCTCTTTAAAGAGTACAATTAATTAAGCCTCAGAACAGCCCTGTGAAATAGCCAAGATTTATTATTTTACAGGTGAGTGAACTGAGGCATAGAAAAGTTCGGACCAAAAAGAAACATGAGAAATACTTAGTATGAGCTCACCACAATCATTCTTGCACAGATAGTGTAAGTTTCCACTCATTGCTTCTAACAGCTTATTAATTTGCAAGAAGAAATTCAAAATTGTTTGTTAATTGTGTATAATGGCACTAGTTTTGAATAGTCTGTTAAAATCCCACACCCACCCCCACCCTTTTTTTTTTTCCTTCCTTTAGAGTTTAGCATACAGCTTAAAGGTCTGGATTTTCAGCTTCTGAAGACACAAGGCATAGAGGGCTTATGAAGGTCATTTAGAAAATAAAAATAATTAATTTCTGAAGCTGCTTATGGTAGAGGATGATCAATTAATAAGCCTTACCTGTCACCTGTACAGTTAATCCAATTATTCTCATGACATATTTTAGCAGCAATAAATCTATACTAAGGCTAGCCTGACTATGTCTTGCAAAACAAGCCACTGAAAGCATGAAAGGAATCATTATGTTATAAATAAGTAAAATAGTAAAGAAAACTCTGGTATGGCTAAATAGCACATATAAAGTAGAACAGAAAAGCATGGTATGGTGGATGCAGCTGCCAGTAAGCCATCTTTTTTAAAATTCTGACAGCATTTCAGGGCTAGAATGATTTTTCATTTCACAAGGAATTGAATTTTTATTACTTGGCAACAGCATGATGTAGGAAGCATAAAAACAAGGGTGAATTTTAATGAAGGTGGTAACCACAGATCCCATTTATTTTATGCAGTCTGCAGCTTCAAATCCTAAGTCCAGGACCACTATCCCCGAGTTCAAAGGCCACCAACTTAAGTAGCTCTCACTTGTCAAATTTCACATTTATCACATGGTGTTGCTCTGCCACAGCATCTTAGTCTCTCTCCAGATAAACCATTTGACAGTGCATTTTATAAGGGGCTCACCAAATTTTGACAGGCAGCCTATAGCTTGGAAACAAGTATTCACCTGTGCCAGCACCTCCAGTCTGTCTTAACCAGTCAACTCAGGCAGAGAATGAGAAAGCCTCAATAGCAGAAAAATATCAGAGTTGGGAGGAAGAAGTGCTCACCAAGGTGCGCAAAAATACATGAACTGACCAATAAAGGAGGAGATTAAGAAGTACTGTAAGAATTAAGTCATTACACTCAAAACAAAGAATAAGTATTTTCAACATGTCACATTAACAGTAAGTACAACAGATTACTATCAGAGAAATTATTTATCCCCTAAAGACCAGCAGCAGGAAACACTGGTCACTTATTTCAACCTCTCTCTGAAATAATCCTCTGGTACACAATACTTCAGGGCTTTCTATCTGAACCTGTTAGAAAGACTCGGTGTATATTAACTTCTTAAAAATAAGGGTAAGCAATAAAAACTCCCAAAATATTGCAGGACCAGTGCAAAGACACTCAACTACAGCTAGGAAAAAGTAGTTCTGAGAAATAATAAATTACCAAAATGATGACATTTCAGGGAAATACAACTAGTAGCCTGCCTTCAGCTGAGTAATTCAAGAAATTTCCTTAAGTGAGCCAATAAGTACCAATATTTTCATTACCAAGTGCCCAAAATTCTGCTACTGTTCAAATGCTATCATTGGGCTGTCAAGTGCCTCATTGGTCATCATCTCATGCCTGGGGTCCCTTAGAGGACTCGCACACAAGATGTGCCCCATCGTTTTGAAAGTTCAGGTAGCATATGTTACACTTAACCTCTCCAACAGCTTAAAAGCAGGAAACTGAATCAAGCCTTTAGTACATGAAATGACCATCAGCAAGTGTGTATGTGCTTGTGCGCAAACTAAAGGCCTGTGCACGTCCCAAAAAATGGTAAGCAAGTTGTTCCAGAAACAGGCTCTAAGGGCTGCCCAACAGGTAAGGTGGAATGGGCAGGCAATTTAGCTTCAAGGCTACCTCGGTACAGCAATGGAGAGGCACCTGCCAGACCCACAGCTCATGATCATCATCACTCCTACTGGCCTATGTGGTGGGTTGACCCAAGCTGGATGCCAGGTGC